>NC_081835.1:18142500-19392500 GCF_030867095.1 Alligator mississippiensis
GCTCATTCAATGCCTCCAATGAGTCTCTGCCTCTTTGGCCACTGCTGGGAGCGTGGGCTTGGAATTTCAGCCTGCCTCGTCTCTTCCTCCTTGACCCAACTCCATCCCTATGCCACACCTGGGTCTAAGATGCTTACTACAGGGGTGGAGTGGGTTATGCCCATCACATCCCCTGCAGGGGTCGGCTGGCCACAGGCCTTTACCCCAAGGGCTAAGGGTTGTGAAGCCTCAGCTGGCTTCCTACTCTTGCCCTCGCTCATTTGTGGTGGGGCAGAGTTTTGGGGGTCATCTGCTCAACCAGGTAACAACACAGTGTGCCCGCCATCCTGCCTCCTGTCTTCCCCACTGCACCCGGCTTCCACCGGGGTTTTTTAATTTCCCACAGCGGTGGTCACAACTGATGGCATCAGCTGGCCACCACCCAGCTTGATTGACAGCCGCTTGAAGAGCTGGCGCAGCACCAGCTTGTGCAGCTCCTTCTCCATCCCAGTCTGCCTCCTGCATAATTTTTTTGTGCTGCTAGGGTCCCTGTGCTTCCAGCCCCCAAGGGCAGACCCCACTTCCACAATAAGCCTTTTTCTTCTTTCTTAAGAGGACTGTGATTTCCCTGTTTAGCCAAGAGGGCTTCCCAGCCCTTCTGTTATCTTTTCTCCGCATGGGAATGGACTTCGTTTGTGCTTCTAAGTTTGTGTCCTTAAGGAACAACCACTCTTGTGCACACCTTTCACCTTCATTCCCTGATCCTGCAGCACTTCCCCTACTAGTGACCTAAGCTTGTTAAAATTTGAATTTTTGAAGTCTAAGACTTCAATCCTGCTATCAGATTTGTCTGCTATCGGACAATTTGTCTGATAGTGAACATGATGGTTTCATGCTTGCTGTTGCCCAGACTTCCCTCTATATTTAAGTCAGTCACCAGGTCGTCTTCTTTGGCCAGGACCAAGTCTAGCAGAGCATCACCTCTGGTTGGCCTTTGCAACTCCTGAGTCAGGAACAGCTCCTTGACACAGGTCAGGAAGGATCATGACTGATCCAACTTGGCTGAGTGTTCCTCTAGAAGGTGTCTGGATAATTAAAATTATCTATGATAACCATGTCACATGCATGTGTGGCCTCAGTCAATTCTCGGGTGAACTCCAGTTTGAGTTCTTCCCCCTGGTTTCGTGGTCTGTAGTATACACCTACAGTTAGGTCTCTCTCACTGTGTCCCCCCCCCTCCCCAAAAAAAAAAAAAAAAGAAAACCTTAATCCAGAGGGTTTCAAGCTGTTCATTTTTGGAGCTGATGTCAGCCTCCAAGGAGCTGTACTGCTCTTTCACATAGAGAGCAACACCACCACCTTTCTTTCCTACCTCTTCCCTTCTACGCAGGGTAAAGCCCTCTGTATCTCTATTCCAGTCATGTGAGGAGTCCCACCAGGTCTCCATAATCCCTACTAGATCATAATGCCCACTGGAGAGTAGATGGGCTAGCTCCTCCTGCTTGTTCCCCATGCTCCTTGCATTAGTATATAGGCACCTGAGTCCTACTACTGTGACCCTCATCTTCCTGTCCTGCTGATGGAGAACTATTCCCTCAGCTCCTACCAGAGTGGCTCTCCCAGTGTCCCTATCTACAGGGCTTACTTGTATGTTGGTCCCTGGACATGTTTGAATTTGCATATCCGCATCCCCCAGCAGTCTTAGTTTAAAGCCCTGTCCAGAAGATTGGCCATCCTGGCCACAAACAGGGACTTGCCTTTCCTCGTGAGGTGGATGTCATCCCTTCCCAGAAGTCTTCTCTCCCTGAAGTGAGCACTGTGGTCAAGGAAGCCTGTGTCTGAATTCTGTGCAGCCTGTGTCTGAATTCTGACATCACTCGTTACACTCACTAGCACAATGACCAAAAGAGACTTGGGGGTCATGACTGAGCACAAGAATATGAGCCACCAATACAATATTGCAGCTGGCAAAGTGAGCAAAACTCTGGTTTGCATCTACCGATGCATCTCAAGCAAGACCCAGGATGTCATCCTCCCACTGTAGTCAGCCTTGGTTAGGCCACAGCTGGAGTACTGCATCCAATTCTGGGCTCCACAATTTAGGAAAGATGTGGAGAGGCTTGAAAGAGTCCAGAGGAGAGCCACATGCATGATCGGAAGGCAAAAGAACAGGGCTTATGAAGAGAGACTGCAAGCTATGGGACTCTTCAGCCTGGAGAAGCACAGGCACAGAGGTGACTTGGGGGCAGCCTATAAGTACATAAGGGGTGTGCATCAGGATCTGGGGAAACACCTTGCACCCACATGGCCTTGTATAGGTGCTCTCTTGCCACTTTGGAGCGTATACCTGGTGTCGGCCACAGGGTGTGTTCCTGTGGCCTTGATGTTGGATCACATTCACCCCGAAGGAGGCCCCAGTACACTATTGCCATAACTTGATCTTTTTCTTGAGCAGTGGGGCTCCTTCTTGTAACTCTCTGTGGACTGAGCACTACCCTTAGTGGGCGTTCTTGGGGCTCCACCTCCCCTACACCCCAGCCATGCACCAGCCCTCAGGATGGCCAAATGATGGATTGCCAGATCTCCCTCTGAGATCTTTGCCTGTCTCCTCTTCCCCCTGGCCTCCTCCTGCATGGGATGACTACAAGACATCAGATCGTCCCTGACAAATCATCAGATCATCCAGGACATCGGGTCTTCCCTCACTGCATAGCTGCCCACTGCGCTGTCCCAGCTCCTCCTGATCTGTCTGTCACCCATGACCCCTCTCCCTGCCTCAGGGGGCCTTGAGATAACTCAAAACAAAATTAAAATGCAAAAGGAAAGGTTGGGGTAAGGGGCCTCAGCCCACCCAACTCATGGGTCTGGCACCTGTGGCTCCAAGATCACCAAATGCCATCCTCCCTGGCCCAGTCGCCCTGCTGGGCCAGTTTGGTGCCTCCTTCAGTTGATTCTGGACCCCCCCATCATGTCCTGGTCGGGGTTCCCTCCGGGCTGCTGATGCAGCCTGTGTGTGGCTTGGGGAGCAGCCTTGCTGTCTGACTCTGGTGGTACTCTCCCGGCCATTTCCCCACCACCAGCTTCTAAATCAGCCAGCGTGTTTTAATGACATCATCCACCTGTGCCTTCCCCAGCCGGCAATAAAAACAGCTGACAAACCACGTGGGTGGTTCAACCCGGTGTGGCTTCTTCGGCTCCGCTTCTTCTAAAAAAGGTAAGTTTGCCTTGTCCTCAGGGCTTTTCTCTTTCTTTCCAAGGTGGGTCGGCCATGCCTCAGGTCCCTGCACAGGAGGGGGCTTCAGGCCCACTGCTTGCATTCCCCTGGGACACACCTGTTCACCAGAGCACCCCAGGGGATGACAAAGTCCAACGGTCACAAACTCCTGCAAGACTGTTTTAGGCTGAACATAAGGAAAATCTTCTTTACTGTCCAATCCCCCAAGGCCTGGAACAAACTCCCCCACAAGAGGTGGTGCAAGCACCTACTCTGGACACTTTCAAGAAACAGTTGGACATTTATCTTGCTGGGATTCCTTGACCCTAACTGCCCTCCTGCCCCTTGGGCAAGGGGCTGGACCTGATGATCTTATGAGATCCCTTCCAGCCCTAATGTCTATGAAATCTAATAAATGATTCCTGTGGCAATGACATGATCTCACACAAAGGACTTCAGCAGGACATGAACAAACAAATGAGGGGAGACATGGATTTTTAGATGATTTCTCCTTTATGCTAATCCCTGTGGAGGAACAGTGAGGGAAGTGAAACACCAAAAGGTGAACTTAGAAATGAACCTGAACCAATACTCAGGGCAAAAAGACTTCAGAAGTGTGGAGAAAATCAAATTTGAGTTCAGAAATCCTGTAATAAACCAACGCTCAGCTGGGGCATCCCTCAGGGAGAGGCCTGTCCTACACTGGCTATATAAACTCAGACCAGACAGCAGAGAGCAGTCTGGGCAACAGACTTCCTTGCTTTACCTCTGGCCTGCTTGGAACTCCTAAATCTGACTCTGTACTCTGAATCTCTGGCTTTAAGGTGTTATATGTCTTGTATTGTGTCAGCATCAGCAGTAGTTTTGTTAAGAGGTTAAGATTATGGATATGTATAGGATGGTTTGGATAGGACCGATCCTGCCTCATGCAAAGGATTGGACTAGTGACTTCTGCAGGTCATTCCAGCCCTACTTCTCTATGCTTTCTGTGATTTAAAGTCTATGATTATTCCTGATTGCTCCTCTTCCTCCCTACCTTGATTGACTGTTTTTCCTGACCACAATCTCTTCTTGATCTTAAGCTTGATATCCTGGGCTCAGACTGATACCTAGTTTGACCTTGGTTTATACTCTTGTAACTTCCCTAACCTATTGTGCTCCTCTTGGACTGGCTGCCATGACCATATTACTTCTTTACAAGCCCAGGTCCATCAAGCCCTAATTCTCAAGTATTTGGTACAGGACCATAATGAGTGTATCAAAGCTAATGTTTCTCCAACTTGGTGGTATCCCCATACCTGGAGCAGTTTTAAATAGAAACAGGACCCAAGATAGAGGCGGACCCAAGATAGAGGCCATCTTCACCCTCACTGCTACTTCCACATCCAAATTACAACCTGTATACTAGGGACTGCAGGAGGTATCACTTACAGCCAACCAAATGGTTGGCATTGGCCTCATCTTTCTACTGGAGTAGCACAACACAGCATGCTAAGGAGTTGTTCAATGAATTTTTGCCCAGGAGGAAGTATAGTTGCTCCTCATTGTACATAGTTTGACATTATCAGATCCTTAGTTGAGATTCTCAATTGTATCATGGACATTAGGAGTTTTTGTGTGAAAGTGGCTACATCACTGCTATGATTTTATGTTTCTTGGTACCATGCTTTACATTTCCAAGACCACCACCTGTCTGTGGGGGCAGCTGCCATTTTGAGAGGCATGGAGGTATACACATCTCTCAGAGGAAATACATACTTCCCATGCACGTCATTTATGCTCTTTCTTGTATTGCTATTTCCCTTAATCTAAAATAATTCATCTAGCCCAAGAACATATGGTTGATCTTTGAGTATGGGAAACATAAACATCCTGATGACAAGCCTGGGAGTCATGGAGAGTGAGAAAGTAATGAAGAGGGCTCTTGGCTAAGAAAAAAGAAAAAGTTATGGGTGACATCAGGAAAGTAGCATCTCAGCATCAGCTCTGCCTCCCATGATGACAGAATTGTCAGAGAAAGAAATTATAGCAGTGACAGCCCCCACCTTTCACCTTTTTTCTGGCTTTTCACTGATTGGTGAGCTCTCTTGCAGCAAGGGCACCAAAATAATTTGTGTTTGAAATGTACAGCTGTAAAAATGACACTCAACATTTATCATTCTCATTGTGGTTACACTGAGGACTTGGCTAAACTACCCAAGGGTGGCCAGTGATTACTGGTCCAAAGCACCCTCATTTGCCCTCTTCCAGGATTAGGAGCATGACTAATGACTTGGGTATGCAGGGTATGCTCAAGCCTTTCCCCAGTGCTGGGAACCACCACTCAAGCAGGCCTAACCCAGAAAGGAGGTCCTACTATTTGAAGCATTGTCTCTGCACCTAGCAAAAGCTAATAGTCTCAAGAGGAGCTTTTCAAAAGCATCTAAAAGATTTAGGAGCAGGAGCCCTGTTGGCTTCAGTAGGACACAAGTCCTGAGATTCCTTAGGTGCTTTCAAAAAATCTTGCCCTAAGTATTGGGAGAAAAAAGTGTGATTATTTTCCTCGTAAAAATGTGAGCTGAGATGACTTCTTTCAAGAAACCCATGGCAGATAACGATGGGAACACAAGGGCTTTTAGTCATAAACCACCCTTTCTCTCTTTTTAGAGTAAACCAGCTACTACATTGCATTGAATAACTAAGTCTTCAGGCCCGAAGTAGAATGTATGTGGCCAGCTTCACTGTAAAATATCCTGGTGCCCTGTATTTATTGTTTCCCACAGTGGCCCCCATAGCACATCTGCTTTAGTTCTGGAACATATTCTAAAGCTTTTCTTAATTCCCTCTGAGCATGGAGATCTGTCCCACCATGGTCTTTTTCTGTTGTGGACATCCTCACTGACAAAATTCTAAAGCAAGGGCACAACTACCTGTTCTGTCATCGATATGTGAAGCAGAACAAAATCCCACTTGCTCTGCGGCAGACAGATTTAGCTCAGCAATGCTGACAATAGAGCAATCTCAGTCTTATCAGTGAATTGAGCAGATACAACTGAGAAGACACGTGCAGGGAACAGATAGGAGCAGAAGGGGCTAGTTTGGTTGGTTGTGGAGGGGTTCTTTTCTTGTGGTAAACAGAAACATCTTCCTGACAACAGCCACTGCATAAATGGGGAGGACAAGTACATACAATGGACAACAAAATGGAGGAATGTGGTGATGAAAGGGCTCGGTGGAGCATGTTAGTCTCAATGTCTCATCTACAATTTATTCTGGCTGGTGAATACATTTGCTAGATTTGATGACAAGTTGGTGGCATTTCTGCAATTAATCCCATAAAACAGAGATGATTTTACACGGTGTTAGCCTCGTATTTACTCTCCCATATTTTTGCCTGTGAGTAGTGGGTCTGCCACCTGTCTCCCTAGTGAGACCACTTGAGTTTGCAGCACCAGAAAGTGGGTTATTAACCAAGTATCTCCTCCTGACATTTGAATCCAGCACAGCTAAAAAAATATAACCTCCGACTGTCCTAACAAGCAATCTCTAAATAATAAATATGCAACAGGAAGAGAAAGTATTTCTTTGCCAGTGAAACACTTTAATGAGTGGATGGCTCAGCAAGACGTTTACACAGCTGCTTTTCCCCTCTCTGCAAATATTGAAATTCATGGCAGGAAGGGAAGGGGAAAAAATTGGCAAGATTGGAGTGGAGGTGGTAAGGAGCAGGTGAGGGGGGAATAAATAATTGGTGTATAGCTCCTACCCCTTCTTTGACATTTGGCTAGCATGACACTTTGCAGTTCTGTTTTTTGGAGGGTGCCCATTCATTGTTCCACTAGCTGGACAGCCTGGGGTGCTGAATAGATCCAGCTCTCCCCCCACCCATGAGTGGAAAGTAGGTCAACTCAGGGTGCAGACACACAGCAGTTTAACAGTGATGTCATCTTCCTTTATACTGGTAAAGATGTAGGGAGGATGCACAGTGCAGCCCTGTACTGATGTGTCATTTTACCCCTGAATAAAGTTACCCCTCAAAAAGGTGTGCATGTACAGACCACCTGCCAGTAGTGCCAGTCAATTCCCTCCTAGTGTAGCCTTGTTCCATGCAAATGTTAATATTAGATGCCCAGACACTCAGGTTAGGTACAGACAGTCAAAAAGCCTAAGGCTGAATTGATTCAGTCTTTGCAGGTTAGTCTAAATTGCACAGATTAAATTGCACCAGAAGTGAACAGAAGTGAACCTTTGACTCAGGAAATGCAGCCACATGCCTGCATTGACTCAGGCCAGAAGCAGACGGGGGGCACTAGAGCAGGATACTTTGGCTGTGCATTCACTTCCTCTTCCTGTTGCCCCCGAGGTTTGCAGTCTGGATTTGCAGTCCAGACTTACAACAGCAGGACTCTGCAGGGTTGCTCGTTACTTCCTCTTCCTGCTTCCAATTGCCTCTGAGATTTGTAGTCACAGCTGCAGCCAGCAGTAAGTTTAAGCAGGGCAAGGGGAGTTTTAACCCCCCTCCCTGGTCCCAAACCCCAGCCGGGGTTTGCCTGTGGGGGCAGTCCCCCCACTGTAGACTGGGCTGCATCCCCAGCTGGGTTTGTCCCCCTGCTCTCACTCCTTTTTCAGCCAGTCCTTCCTGTTCCAGCTATGGAGCAGAGGGACAGGGCCAGCCCTGCTCTCTGGAGCAGATAGCACAGCCTAGCCCAAGGCTGGAAAGCATGCTGGGATCCTGGGGAACTGTGATTTAACCTGAACCAGGAAGGGGTCTGGGACAGAAGTTTCATAAACTGGTTTGACCCAAATCAGTTAAGTCTGAAACTCCATTCAACCAGGTTTATCTTAAGCCAGATTCAGCCATTTTGAAACTGGTTTATGTGCACTGAATTTATGTTCTTTTACAGGTTTAAACCAGTTTCTGATCATTTAAACTGGTTTATGTGTAACTTCTGTCCCTAGCCTAGAGGCCAGGCTCTGTAATAGCACTTACTGTAGTAAGCAACTTTTGGAGGAAAGTCATCCATCCACTCTGGATATCAGCAATAGTTATACCAGCACACATCAATGTAAATGTACATCAGTGCATAAGTGCCAACTTTTATTTTTACCTCAGATGATGGACATAAAGGAAGTTTTATGCATTTTCAAGTGACAGCCCTGTTCCCAAGGGGGCCAGGGTCCTCTGGCCCACATGTACTTAGCACCTATGCATCAGTGCACACTTGTGTGCCTACACACTCAGAAGAGGAAGGCATTGTGCACACTGTTAATGTAAGGGCTGCTTGTTCCAAGCTTTTGCCTTCTGATGATTCTCTAATCAAAGTTCACTTAAGATGAGTAATAAGTAATAAGTTAGAAATTATACAATGGTGACTTTTTGCAGTGAAGTACCAGAATTACTGAGTTTCCTTTCCCTTCCCGCTTCCAAAAAATGGATCAAATGTGGCAGTCCTTGTGCTTTTTATACTTGTATCAAACACTTTAGCATTTCTGCTGTCAATCATTTGCAAAAACAAATACACCCAGGTCATTGTTGACTAGGAGGTAAAGTCAGATCCTAAGTCAATGACCTGTGTTCATAACAAAACAAAACCAAAAAAACCAATCAGCACTTTCCAGCAGAACCTTCCCAGTGACCACTGGTCTCCAACATCAAAGATCCAGTGGAAACAATAACCTCTTGAAATACTGTTACCAGTCAAAAAACATAGGTCTCAGCAAATATACCATCACCTTAATGAGCCTTTGGGTCAAATGAGGTAGCATGATCAAGTTGCATCCCAGATGGGTTTACACAGAAAGTATTGTGTGACAGAAAAGGAAGTTGGATTGTATCCTGACTCATATGTCATGAGCAATATTCTCTGCTAAATCCCAGCTGGAGAATCTGTCTGCTCTTTCAATGATGGTATAGTGCACGGCTTGGTGTTCTGATTCCACATCACAGTTGAAGGGATGATGTTAGGGGGAAAAAAGTGTCTGTGTGACTAATATCCTTCTATCCACATTTCAAAAGGCACCTTTGTTATTGTATCTAGGTAATGCAAACTGAGCAAATTCAATCCGTTAGTCACTAGGTGGAGATAAATGCAGAATTGCATGATGTCATCCGCAGATCCACTTTCTTGACTCTGCTGCATTTTGAAGTCCTTGAACGAGACCACTGGAATATGGGGACTCAGAAGAGAATGCAATGGGAAGGTGAAGGTCTTGGCTTTGAGGACACACAGATGCAAACATCAGCAGAATGCATAAGATGCTTTGCACTTTCCTTATTTATTCAGAAAGCTATTTTTGTTCATTAAAACCTAGTTACTAGCTGCATCTCGCCAATAACCTGGAGTGCTTGCTTGGTTAATTTAAGCAAGCAGAGCTTTGACGAAGTAATTTTACTGTCCTCGGGGATCTGCCAGCTTATGCCGGTCTTCACTATTTCAGATGAAATTGAGTTAATTTTTGCTGAAATTGCTTCTTAGCAGACAAACACATTCCCCATCATTGCGAGCTTATGCCTCTGCAGCTCTATTATTCTTTAATTTACACACCCCGGCAGCGAGGGATTAATGCCTGAGACATACAAAAGGCTACAGTGTGGAGGGGAGAAAGGGAGGAGAGAGTGAGAGTGGAGCTCTGCGGGGAATAGGTAATGGTGTTTTAGTTTTATAGTCAAAACATTTAAAGTTTGGCATTAACACGAAGTCAACTCTTGTCCTTTCACTCTAGGAATGCAGTGCCTAAGTTCACAAGGCAGCAAAAGCTGAGTTTCTCAGAGAGGCTGGAGCTTATACCAAGCCCCTGTTGGATTGATGGGTTGAGAAGGCAATCACCAGGATATTATACATTGCTCTGAATCTGGGAACAAATTTACCAAAGATCCAGGTCAGGTCAAGCAGCACTGATGAAGTGACTAAATGTCCTGCCAGCATTTTGCTGACAGATCCACGTTTTGAGTGGAAGTCCCATGTGAGGAAGCTGATGGCAAAGCTTCTGGAGGATGACTCAAGTGCTCAGATGCTCAGCATCAAGAAGAGAAAGTCTAAACTGCTCCCAAAGCCATTCCACCTGGGACTGATTTGATATAGTCCTCTTGGGCATACGTACCTCTTAGTTCACTGGTATCCTTGTTAAGATAGTAATGATCTCTTAGGCTAGTGATATCGCAGCTGATGAGAATAAAACTCACTGAAGATGTAGCAACTATGCTGCGGGGGGAGGGGTGGCAATCTCAGCTGTACCTGTTTGGATTGCATCCCTCTCTCTCATCCATCATACATCTCTGGTATTCTTAGATCAATGTGTCTCCAGGTTTTTGAGTTAGTGATCTCATTCAAAATCAAACATTTTCTCACACTCTTATATTTCCTATGAAAGTAAGAATAAAAAATGTATCTGATAACAAGGCTAAGCCTGCATAATTTATTGGCATGCATGTTTCGAGAGCCTGGCAGAGGATATGCTTCAGCTAAGCACATAAGCTCCTCGTTTTCACTGTGAAGGCCTGAAGCAACCCTTCCCAGCCCACCTCTCATCTCTCATGGAATAGGCTGTCTTCCTGCCTCCAGCAGGCCCATGCTGGCCTCCATTGCCCATTGTTATGGTTCGAACCTGCTCATTGATGCTGCCTCCTCATGCTTGGGAAGAGCTCCCAGAAAATGTCTGGAAAATTACTTTGTTGTCCACCTTCAAATGCCTCCACAAAATTCTCCTTTGCTCTGTTGCCTACAAAAGCACTTAACAACAGGTGGGCTGCTGGGATGCTGAGACCACTGCTTGTCATAGTGGCTGCTATCCTCATTTTTTCCTTGTACTCCCCATCTGTCTTTCTACATCTGTTGTTTTATGTCTTGGATTATAAACTCTTCTGGGGTAGGGAATATCTTCTTGTTTATACAGCTTCTTGTAAGGGCCCTTGGTCTGTGGCTATGGTTCATAGATGTTTGTAACAATGAAAATATGAGTTATTCGACTCAGTAGGGTAGATGAAATGTAATGCCTTGTTATAACATGAAGTCAGACTAGATCTACTGGTCATTTCTGAGCCTATACTCTATGAATTCATGAATATTTGAACTTGAATGTGAAGGGACTGTATAGAGTAGGGGAGTGATGTTGTCTTTATTTCAGATTCTGGTATTAATTTCCTGTGCCTCGTGACACTCCTGATCACATATCATGACTCCTCTATAGGGGCTGCAACCTACCAGCTGGGAAACACTGTCCTGGACTTATGATGTGGTTACACCCAGGTAATTAGCATTTCACACTGTCAAAATGATGAGACAGAGGTTGCAAACCCCTATCCCCTGAAAGAATCAAGGATACTCCACAGGTGTAAGTTACACTTCTGCAGGTGGTGTTTGTCCACAACCTATCCAGAAGTAGCTCTTTGCTCAAGGCAAAGGAAGTATTTGCTGTTCCCTCACCACCTACTGTCAAGCTGCAGCAAAAACAGTTCACAGTTTTTGTCTAGTTTTGGGTAGTTTAAACTACCCCAGACTAGCTGCATGTGTCTCTTACATACCCCTCTAGGATTTACATGGGAATACAAAACCAATGTATTTACACTGGGGTACATCATATTTTCTTAGAACACAGACAGTCTACACTTTCTGAAGTGGAAATGGTCCCTTTCTGGTATTCTGACTATAACTAACACAAAAATACCATATTTTCCCACATACCACATGACCCCAGATAAGACCTGCACCTTGTTTTTGGAAGGCAGTATGACCAAAAAAGAATTTCCAGGAAAATGGTTGAATGCAAGTCTCATGGAGCACATTGTGGTACTTCGGGTCGTTTTTTCACCAGTCCCATGGGACGTCCATTACCATTATGGGACAGGGAGGTCTGGGTGAGGGAGATTCTTTACCCTCTATCAATGCTGACCTTGTGAAGGAACACCTTGAGAGGCTGGATACCTTCAAGTCAGCCAGCCCTCCCTGATAGTGTACACCCCAAGGGTACTCAAGGAGCTGGCAAGCATCATAGCCCAGCCCCTGGCACGGATCTTTGAGAGCTCCTGGTGCTCTGGTGAAGTGCCCGAAGACTGGAAGAAGGCCAATGTCGTGCCAATCTTCAAGAAAGGGAGGAAAGTGGATCCAGCAAACCACAGGCCCATCAGCCTGACCTCTATTCCGGGGAAGGTCTTGGAAAAGATTACCAAAGAGACCATCCTTAACAGACTAGCTGACGGCAACATCCTGAGGGATAGCCATCATGGGTTTGTTGCGGGTAGGTCTTGCTTGACCAATCTTATTTCCTTTTATGACCAGGTGACCTATCACCTGGACAAGGAAGAAGAGATTGATGTCATATATCTTGACTTTAAAAAAGTCTTCGATCTGGTATCCCATGATCACCTCTTCACAAAACTGGCCAACTGCGGCTTCGGCCTCACCACAATCTGCTGGCTAGGGAATTGGCTCTGTGGTTGGACCCAGAGGGTGGTGGTTGATAGAAGTCAATTGTCGTGGTGTGCTGTGACCAGTGGGGTCCCTCAAAACTCTGTCCTTGGGCCCACACTATTCAACATCTTTGTTAATGATGTGGGCATTGGTATCAAAAGCAGACTGGCCGAGTTTGCCGATGACACCAAACTTTGGGGTAAAGCGTCCACACGTGAGGACAGGAGGGTGATCCAGGCTGACCTGGACAGGCTCAGGAAATGGGCAGATAAGAACCTGATGGTGTTTAACACTGAAAAATGCAAGGTTCTCCACCTTGGGAAGAAAAACCTGCAGCATCCCTATAGGCTCAACAGTGCTACGCTGGCTAGCCATGGATGAAAGGGACTTGGGGGTCATGACTGACCACAGGATGAACATGAGCCTTCAGTGTGATGCTGTGGCTGGTAAAGCGAGCAAAACGCTGGCTTGCATCCATAGATGCTGCTCAAGCAAATCCCGGAACATCATTCTCCCCTTGTATTCAGCCTTGGTGAAGCCGCAGCTGGACTACTGAGTCCAGTTTTGGGCTCCACAACTCAAAAAGGATGCGGAGAAGCTTGAGAGAATGCAAAGGAGAGCCATGCGCATGATCAGAGGTCAGAAAAACAGACCTTATGATGAAAGGCTGAGAGCTATGAGGCTCTTCAGCCTGGAAAAGCGCAGGCTCAGGAGCGATCTGGGGGCCACCTATAAGTTTATCAGGGATGTTCAGCAGGATCTGGGGGAACATCTGTTCACCAGAGTGCCCCAAGGGATGACAAGATCAAATGGTCACAAACTCCTCCATGACCATTTCAGGCTGGACATAAGGAAGAACTTCTTCAGTGTCCGAGGCCCCGAGGTTTGGAATAGACTGCCGCCGGAGGGGGTTCAAGCACCTACTTTGAACACCTTCCAGACACACTTGGATGTTTATCTTGCTGGGATCCTTTGACCCCTGCTGACTTTCTGCCCCTGGGGCAGGGGGATGCACTTGATGATCTCCCGAGGTCCCTTCCAGCCCTAATGTCCATGAATCTATGAAATCTATGAACAAAATGAGTCTACTCATCAGCATCACTTACTCTCACCTTGCAGCTAAAGCTTTAACCCTCTCACAAATTGGCACCAGCTTTTGGAGAGAATGACACTGAGAAATGGGCTCTACCCTTCCTGTATGCTCAGTGCAAAGCCAGCTCGTAGGCTATTCCAACATCCCCATGAGTCCATTCTGGCATGAGAATCAGCTTCCTCACTTAAAACATGCATTCAAATGTGGGAAAACTAATTTTTTGGGAGCAAGAGGTCATGTGGTATATGCAAGTAAATACAGTAATAATGTGGCTGTGATGCTAGCCTGCGGGACAGCACCCCATGGAAGACAAAGACAAATTTACTAGACAACAGCATTTTATGGCTGCAAAACAATTAGCAATAGGGAAAAGCTCAGCTACATTTATGTGAGGCAGCTTTAAGAGAGACAGCAGAAACAATGCCAACAACCCTGAAGGTTTACAACAGCGTTATTACAACATTACTATCCTTATCCTGGGAGAGGAGACTGTGCCAGGTAAGGAAGGAAAGGGCCCACTATTGGCTTTCTTCATCCCATGCCAAAGGGAGACTCAGCAGTCAAACATCTGTGCAGAGAGGAGCAAGATGAAAATTTGAGAGCGGAGGAGAGGGGAGGGGAGATAGCAGAAGAAAAACATTAATAGAAAAACGGTTCCGTTGAGATGAACAGTAAATATTGAAAAGCGCAGGGTGCGTTCAGCTGCCTGGAATTGGAAGCTGCCTCTCCATGCTGGCTGCTAGTTAGACTCGCAGGTGGAACAGGGAATAAATTCCTGTCTCTTGAAAACAATTGGTGCTCAGCCTGAAAATGTATATTAAAAAAGTGACCTATTAGTGCATGGCACCACAGGCAATGAGCCAGCTGCAAGGGAAGGAAGGGGCGGGCCTCTGAGAAGAATCTCCCAAATATAAGCGAACAATGGCTCTGCTGCTTGAAGGATGAGTCGATGAACCTGACAAGCACCGGTTTTAGCAAGGCAAGGAGCCTGCTGTTGGACTTGCTTCTGTGGCTTATTTGAAGACCAAGATAGAGGCTTTTGGGATTTCTTCACACACCCATTAAATGGCTCACCCTGGATGCCAAGGCTTTTGCAATGGTTGTCAATGAGTTTCTTTTATCCAAGTTAAGGTAGAGCTGGAGAAAGGTGCCAGATGAATGGCCTTGGGGACTGGAGTCCTATCTCTCTATCTGCAGGAGGAAGGAGAATTCAGGCCAAGTACAGGACAGGTTTCCCCAATGTAGCCCTATCAAACTGATCCTGAAGAGGCCATCTTCAGAAGTGAGGCCAAGATAAACAGCTTCTTTGGGTAGCCTCTGAGCTGAGTCTTTCAAAAAGGGGGCCTGTTATACTGCTTGTGAAGTAGACACCAGTATATTGAAAGCAAAGCAGAGACCCACTCATCAAATAGGCTATACCAAGTATCACTGTGGGCAACAACTCAGGCTTGCTGACATGACAAAGGGAGACTTGAAGTCCAGCTCCTGACTAGAGGACTGGGCTGCTCTGGAATCAGCCCAGAAATGGGTGAAAGAGGTAGGACAACCAGTTCTTCCTATGCAGGGGCATCATCCCATCACTCTGAGATCCTGAAACAATTCCCAGCCCTTTCCTAGAGAAGTAGTTTCTGAAATGGACTCTCTCCAGCTTCTGGGTTTTAGCCTTATGCATTTTTATAGATGTGCTGCCAGCATGAACAGGGTATTTACATTTTTTAATCAGAGCCGACAGGTTGAAAGTAATTGGGGATTTATAATAGGTTTGTTTGGCTTTTTTTGTCCAGTTGAATTTCCAACTGCTTGTCTTCATCCTAGCAAGCAGCACGATCTCTATGGTGATGAAGAATCCTCTACAGGAAGCCCCAAACCAAAAAAGAAAGCGCTGGCTTGTTCAGTCTGTTTGGGTTTTTTTTCCCCTTTGAAACTTCTGTTTATTTGCAGTTGAAAGGTTCTGAAAAAAATAAAAAGCCAAAGCAAAATTCCTCTAGAAACAACCTGCCCTTTTCTCATAGCTCAGGCTTGTTTTACTGGTGGCCAGTAAAAATATCAAGAGTCATTGTTCTACCTATTTTGCCAAGGTGACTTTTTGTCCCTGGTCATAACAATGTGACTAACCCCCAAATGTCTTTGACCAGTTCATTAACACTAGAGGAAGGATTAATCTGCAAAAAAATATGTCGTGATTTCAAATCCTGCCCCCAAGGCCTGGATATGGGGGTTTGGTTCAGCATCATACTACAATGAGAAGAGCAAGACACACACAGCTGAAAGGTTCCTCAGAGGAGAGAAGAGATTTGGTTCAATTGTAATACAGCCTCTACCAAGGCTGATAATCACAGACACAGCCCTGTAGTTCTTTCTGTGCATGGCCTCTCTGGTGCTTTGGGGTGTGTGCAAATATACTCTGCCCATCTGGCCTGCTTGCACACATCAAACCTGGAAGTGTGGCAGTGAAACTGCTTCAGGGATACAACCCATTGCTGACCTCAAGACCTCTGTCCTTGAAAACAGTCACAGGTGGGGAGGGAACACCCTGTATTGCTACATTTCTGGCCTTGGTGCATGAGTGTGGAAGCCAAGGGACAGGGCATGTTTTAACAGGTCTGTCCCTGAGAGCTCCAAGGACACAGTGTGGATATGCTGTCTGGCTCTCCAGCTGTCAATCTATGCTGCCTTGTGTCACTGCTACATCACCCCATGTCCTGGGCTGCGCCTGACTGTCTGGGGCAGCAAGCCGACTGTAGTGTAAGAGGTATGTGGCTCATTCTGTCCCTACTGCCTGGCTCACTTGCTGACAGCCTGGCTACTTGCAATAAGTCCTTTTAACATGGAGAGATAGGACTTCTTCTTAATAATGATATCTCCTGCAAGAAAGATCCAAAGCCCCCTCAAACTATGTGCAATAGAGGGGAGTGTTGAGAGGTGGCTAGAACAGACCTCGGGCTGCTCTTGGGTAAAGTCTGGACCTGCCTCATTCCCAAAGTTTCAGTGACAGACCAGAGCTTCACCAGGATGTGACTGGACCTCATTTCACAGTGTGCCAAGCTGGACACAAGCTTGGGGAATGGGAAGTGAATGAGGATGAGGGGGAGGGAGGAGATCTATATCAAAGATGGTGAGGCATTCAACTGCCATAGGAGTGGGGACCATATAAGCGTCCTAGATAGATTTGGAAACGGCTCCCCTGGCAAATGAACAAGAACAATCACTACCAGCAAGCCCAAAACCATCCCTGAAAGACTTGCTTTGTACGTGTGTGTGCATAGGTGTGTGTGCACCTGCACATTTGGATAAGCAGCTCAGGCATACACAATGGCACATGCCTGACTGACAAAGGCAACTCCTGTGTGACTTGGCCCTCCTGGTCATGCAGGCCTTACTAGCCAATGATTTATCATGCAGCAGCACCTCACATTAGCATTCCTCTTGTGCAGCCTGCAAATGAAATGAGCTTCATAAAGAAAATGAGTAGAAGGAGGCTTTCATCCTACAGAGGGAAGTCAATTTACCACATAGGGTAAATCATGATCCAAATGTAGGCACAATTAAAGGCCATGGCCAGCTTCCTCTGAAACATCTAGGCCAGGGGTGCAAAACTTATATGGTCCCTGAAGCCAGAGGAGCAGTGCAGGCCTGGTGCACAGGCCAGATCTGGAGGATGGGGTGGTTTCATCTGGCCCAAAGTGCTGCCCACAGATCTGAAAAGTTGGTGATGGGCCAATTGGTGTCAGTGTTAATTGCCATGGGAGCCACTCTTTACCACACCACCAAATTTCCAACCTGCAGGCAGTCCCACAGGCCAGAGGACATGGCTCGAGGCCCCAAATCCAGCCTGCGGAGCTGCCCATCGGTTGGAAATGTGGTAGCAAGATAAGTGGTAGCTATCTGGCCTAACTGGCCCTAGGACAACAACACTGCATGAACTTTGGTGAAGGGTTGAGGGTTGTTTTAAAAATGCTCCTCTTATTTTTTTCCCCGTGAGCCAGACTGAAAATGGGTGACAAGAGAGCGGAGAAGAGAGGCAGAAAGTTGGTGAAGTGAGAAGGGTGAGGCAGAAAGGGTAAGGCTGAGGGGAAGAAAGAAAGAAAGGAGCAATGACAAGGTGACAGGAAGAGAGAAGGGAGAAATATAGAAGAGGAAGAGGAGAGGAAGGGAAGGGAAGGGAAAGAGAGAAAAAAATGAGGAGATAAAGAAAAAGAGAGGGGGTGGAGGTGTAAGAAAATGGGAGAGAGGCACCATGGGGTAAAACAGGGGAAAGGGAAATAAACGTCATTGTTATCGAATATTCCAGTCAGGCGACTCGAGAAAGCAAGCAGCTGAAATGTGGGGCTTCATTAGTACAACCCGACGGAAGATAGAGACATTAAGGAAGGAAATGTGTGACTCACAGGGGAAAATGGGAAAAACAACACACAACGTAGCAGCTGCTCTGTTCACTTCAATTAAAGAACAGCTCAAAGGGTATGTTAGGGAGAGGGGGGGGAAAAGAAAAAGCAGATGAAGCAATTGTTACCCTACAGCTCCTGGATGATCTGACTCGGGAGTTTGAACATGGAGCCAGTGTTCTTCATCCTGCACTTTGAAGCATCTCCTGCCTTGCTGTGTAAGAGGCTGCTGTTGGACCAGCACAGGGGGGGCACAAAGCGGAGAGGGATACAGCCGGCTTATGCCATTGACAGAAGCACTGCCCTTGCATTTGGGCTTTAAAGAGGGAGGCTTGCCCCTCCTCATCTCCACAGTCTCCCCCAGTTATTACCCAGCCTGACTGCATAATATGTTATTAAATGGTAAAGAGTGCATTCCCCCCTGCATCCAAATCAGCAGCTGTGTCTGAAGCTGAACGTTTGGGCCATAAAGGGGGAATTGCAGGGTGTCTAGCTGCCAGCAGCTGGTGCATCAATCAAGGGCGTCACTAGGGAAGGAGTTGTGTGGGTCAAATGGTGCCAGTTTCACCTGGTTAGGGGCATGTGAGGGTTTCTGCCAAAAGAGCAATGTCCTCTTTCACAAACCATTCCCATAATGCACTGGGGCAGCTAAGGAAGTATAATGCCCAGTCTTCATACACGAGATTCAGACGTGATCTTGTTTGAATCAGTGCTGCTGGAAAGGGACCCTTCAGCATCAGTTATTATAACACAGACTGGTGCCGTACTTCTGACTACACCCACTTTTGCCCCATTAGACCCAATGGCAAGCAGGCACCCCCAAAGTCAGGTAAGAAGCAGCAAGTGCAGGTAGGCAGCAAGCTCCCTGACATCTCCAGGATTGCTGCTTCTTTTCAGGAAAAGCAACTGATATTATTTAAGTCAGAGGCCTTTATTATTGCAGTTGTATACCTGGCTGGATGCAGCCCTGGAAACTATTCCTACACTTCATGAGCAGAACAGAGGAGAACCAGAAGACTGAACAAGATGACCAGCGCCTCCATTTCCGACTTTTCTGAGCTTATAAAAACCAGCTGAATGAATAACTCACACCTGCAGAGACCAGCAACCTCACAGGCTGGTCCCCAGTCTAGCTGGGTTCAGCCTCAACAGCAATGGTTGATACAGCACTTCTTTGACAGCACACAAGCCTGAATATTCAATCAGGACATGGACATCTTCATGGCATCATTGGCAATGCTGAATGGGTGCTGACGCTCTCTGAGTGAGATGTGGGTGGACTGATATCAACTTGACAGGCACAGTCTCATTATAGCCACAAAGTTTTGCCATAGGATGGGCCCTAGTCGCACCTGTCAAAAACACTCTTCCAGAAGAATTGGCAATCGTAGGTGAAAACTCTTTAGGGCCTATGAAATCATCCTCTTCTAGGATGCCAGTGTGAGTGTGACACAGTGATGTCAAAATGGGATTTTCACCTTCTGAGAATTCAGTGGCTCAAAAGAAGTGGATGGCCTGAATTAAAGATATCTAAGAAATGAGAGATTTTTTATAAAAATATGCTGATAGAAAGACTTAGGGTGGCCATCAAGGTACCTCAAGAATAGCAACTGTCCCCACCACCATGAACATTGCGTGCTTCCTGAGGCTGGTGGGGCATGGCAAGCTCCCGCAGGTGGTGGGGGCAGTGGGGGCACGGCGGCGGCTAGCAGGGAGCTCCTACAGGCAGCCGCGGAGGCATTGGGAGCGAGGGGGTGCTGAGCAGTGAAAAATAGAGGACATAAAGGCCTCCAGTTTCATATCAATAGAGGACAGAGGACCAGAAAACTGGACTGCCCTCTGTAAAACTGGACAAATGGCCACCCTAGAAAGACTGCATTACATTTTCAAGCCCCCCAAGTCTCAGTTTCTTTCCAAACAGATGGTGGGAAACTACCACGGCCACAGTTTTCCACCTTACTGGCAGCCTCGGAAAGAAGTGAAGGGTTACATGGAAATTATGTTATTTCTTCTCCTTGAGGGTGGTCCTTAAAGAACAGGGAAGAACAACAGGAGGAAGTTTGCTCTGTTTCTGACTTTAGGATAGAAAGGACTTTAGTCTCCAGGCATTTCTGGCTGGTAACTTTCCCCAGAGATAAATGCAGTAAGGGATGAGGTGAGGAAGATTGCTATTCATATGTAACCCAACCACTGTAGATCTTTGTCAGTCTTGCTCTTGGCTTAACTACAAAATAATTTTACCAGCATATTACTACTATGAGGCTGGCATGGCAGCATTAGTCACATGACTCAATTACTAGAGGCTTATAGTTGAGATCCCTCACTGATGGCCCATCCAGTCGGACAACACAAACCTCTTCTGAGAATATCTCAGACTCTAAGAATATCTAAGTCAGAGGAAACTTTGTTCGCAGTTTATCAGAGCCAGCTGTCATCCTTTTCCTACTGGATTCTTTCCATTCCTTGGATACTGAGAATCTGTGACCTGTCTGCTAACAACTTCCAGACACAAGCACAGCACTAGGTTTCATGACAAAGTCCCCTGGGTCTCAAGATAATTACCTGCCTGAAGTCTCCGATGGAATGCCAGATACAAGCAAACTCCCAAACTTCTGACATTTATCACTCTAAAGAGCAGCCAGTGGAAAGTCAGCCCCTATCAGATAAGAGGTGTCAGTCAAGATTTCAATGCAGTCGGCTGCAGCTTGAAAAGGACACATCACACTATCTACAGAACGAAGCGTGAAGAATGTTAAATCTTCACAGCCTGGGAATCAACACAATGGATCCAATCTCCATAATTGATAATGGGAACTCATAACTCTCTTCTGTGAACTTTGTGTGCTACATGTTGCCCTGAAGAACCACCAAGGTGTTAGAAGTTTTTTTCTGCAAAGCTTCTGGAAGAGGCTGCATTGCAGCACTCCATTTTTAGCCAACTACATACTGAGCTTCATCTCTTCATCTTCATCTCTACACAATCAAATCTCTCCTTGGTCTGCATCTAGTCATTACATTCGGAAGTCCTCAAAGGGTATTTCAATGTGCTTTTTCAGAAAACAATAGTTATCTACCAATGATACAGGATAGAATCGTGTCCCTCTAAGGTCCCTCTAAGGTTTTCTGTATGACATTGGCTAAGTACAGACATTACACATAAATGGGTATAACTGATTAGAAACTGGTCTAAGCTTGTTACAGAACAGAAGCTCAGTGCACTTTCTTGGTGGTTCTTCGCAGACAAAGATATTAGGAAGGTAACTGCCCATGCCGGTTGCAGGCCCACTGGTGACTAATCAGTCCAATGGCAGAGAGGAAAATCCTGCTGCAATGGTTACACATGGATAGCTGATTGCTGCTAGATGCAGCAGCATCTTTCCTCTTTCTCCTCTTCTCCTTGACGCTGGCTCTGCTAACATTCAAAGAGGGCTGTTGCCTTTTTTATTTGGAGCCACCAGGCATCATGATCTGCAGCTTGTGTTTCCCACAGTTTGTGGTCAATACCGCAGACAGAAAAGGACCTTTTCAGGGTGTCCTTGAAGTGCTTATGTGGAGCCCCTCTATCACATTTCCCAGTTGTCAGTTCCCCACACAGCACAGCCTTTGGTAGGCAGTTGTCATCCATCTGGGCCACGTGGCCTGCCCACCACAGCTGAGTCTGCAGGAGAATCACTTCGATGCTGGTGGTATTGGCTCTTTTTAGCACCACCACATTGGTGACATAATCCTCCCAGCAGATTTTGAGGATAGTGCAGAGGCAGCACTGATGGAAACACTCAAGGAGGTGTACATGGCAGCGATATAAGACCCATGACTCAGCACCATACAGTAAGGTGGAGATAACAACAGCTCTGTACACCTTAACTTTGATCTGTGCCCATAGGCTGTGACTGTTCCAGACTCATTTGAACAGGCTGCTGAAGGAACTACTGGCTTTTGAAAGTCTGTTGTCTACCTCCTTGTCCATCATGGCATCATACAAGATGACACTCCCCAGGTAGGTGAACTGCTTGACAGCATTTAGCCCAGTTTCTTCAATAGTCATCTTCAGTGGCACATAAGCTCGATGTGGAGCTGGCTGATGAAGAACTTCAGTCTTCCTCAGGCTGATGGTGAGTCCAAAGAATTGTGCTGCAGTAGTAAGGCAAGTAGTCATGTGTTGCATATTGTATTGGGTGTGGGCCACCAATCACCTGCAAACAGAAGTTCATGGATGAGTTGTTGCAAGGTCTTTGTGTAGGCCTATAGCTGTCTGAGGTTGAAGAGGTTTCCATCTGCCTGGAAGCAAATGTAGACAGCTTCCTCACCTTCCTCAACATTGTCTGATGCTTGCTGCAGCATCATGGTGAAGAAAATGGTGAATGAGGTAGGGGTGAGTACACAGCCTTGCTTAACTCCATTAAAGATCAGAAATGGACCCAAGAGGCTGTTGTTGTACTTGAGTTGTCTACACTGACTGTCATGAAGTTGCCTAATTGTGGTGAGGAACTTAGGTGGGCACCCAAGCTTCTCAAGATTCTTCCAGAGGCTGTCTCAGCTTACGGTGTTAAATGCCTTAGTGAGGTCGATGAAAGTGATGTACAGCCCCTTGTTCTGCTTCTGGAACTTTTCCTGTATTTGTCTGAGCACAGATACCATATCTATCATGCCTCTGTTTGCTCTGAAGCCACATTGGCTCTCCAGGGGGACCTCTTCTGCTATTGCAGGCACCAGTCTGTTGAGGGAGGATTCTAGCTAGAGATGGACAGAAGGGTGATCCCCCGGTAGTTGAAACAGTCCGACTTGTCACCTTTTTTCTTATACAGGGTGACAATTACAGCATCACATGGATCCTGTGGAATTTTCCCCTGCTCCCAGCAGGCTATGAAGAATTCATGGAGCTTGAAGTGTAGAGCAGGACCGCCGTATTTCAGGGCTTTGGGTGGAATTCTATCAATTCCAAAGGCTTTGTTGCTTTTTATCTGGTCGAAAGCGGTGAAGGTTTCTTTCAGTGTAGGACGCTCATCTAGTTCTCTTTGACAGGCAGTTGCTTAAATCAGTTGATGGCAAACTCATGTACTGTGAGTTCAGCACTAGAGAGTTTGAAAGAGCTCAGCCCATCAGTCCATGACAGAGTCTTTGTCAATATATAGAGTCTGGCCATCAGAGCTCCTCAGCGAACTTTGGATCAGGAAGGTGGGGCTGCAGGCAGATTTCAGGGCTTTGTAGAAGCTTCTGGTATTTCCATTGTCAACATACAGTTGCTTTCTTTCTGCAAAAATAATCCACCATTCTTTTTGGATGTCACAATTTCCATTGAAGAGTGTTACATACCTAGATGTAAGGTGCCTTTCTTTCTCGGCTAGTTGGCTGTGCTAGAAGGGCTTGATGAGTAATCCTCTTTTTTGTGACCAGGGCTTGGATGTCTTTGTCATTTGCATCAAACCAGTCCATGTTTCTCTTGGTACTGAGACCAACAGTCTCCTTGGTGGTCTCCAGGACTACTTGATGTGTTCCCAGAGTCCATCGTGTGAGGTGTCTGCAGTATGGACTCGGCTTTCAAGCTTTGACTGAAGTGTTTTTTGAAATTTTTGTTGGCAAGGTTGGTTTTGAAGCTTGGAAACATCAAATTCTTTCGGCAGTTGCCTCTGTGCTTGGGCTGAGGCTTGAAGTGGAAAGACAATTTTGTGCTAACAAGTCGGTGGTCAGCACGGCAATCAGCACTAGGCATAACTCCAGTGTGCAGGACATCCCCAAGTTCAGGCTGATGCACCAAGATGTAATCTATCAGGTGCCAATGTTTGGAGCAGGGACGCATCCAAGTGATCTTGTAGCAGTTTTACTGCTGAAACTGGGTGTTTAATTATTGCCATCTGCATTTTTGCACAGAGTTCCAGAAGCAAGCATCCGTTGTCATTACAATTTCCCAATCCATGTCTTCCAAGCATGCCTTTCCATGCTATACAGTCACCGCCAACTCTAAAATTGCTCATGATTATGATCCTATCTTTGGGTGGTGTTTTCTGCATGAAATCACGGAGGTCAGTGTAGAACTTAAGTTGTCAACTGTGTCTGACTGAAGGGCCGGAGTGTACATACTAATAATGATGGCATGCTGCTGGTCATGCAAAGGAAGGTGTAGGGATATGATGCGATCGGAAATGCTGATTGGTAAGCTTTGTAGCCTGAAAGCAACAGAGTTTTTTATCATGAAGCCAACACCTGCAAGTTACCTGACCAGTAGAGGGTGTAACCAGCACTGTTCTGTTAGGCTGCCTTGTTCTGGGAGACACACCTCACTCAGGGCTGCTATGTCGATGTCTAGCCTAGCTAGCTCATGGGCAACCAAGGTTAAGCATCACTGAGGGCAGACCTTACCTTCAGAGTCCAACATTGAATGGATATTCCAATATACAAGGTGCAGAGGTTTTCTTTTTTTTCCTGCCTTTTGAGGTGGGGGTTGGAGTTTTCATTTTCCTTTTCACTGTAACTCAGCTGCTTTGAAGATGCCCGTTGACCGCAGCAAGCCAGCTGGTGATAGGGAGACAAGCATATCTTTAGGCCACCTTTTCTAGGCCCTTCTCCTATTTAGGAGCAATCAGTGTTATCCTTCGGAAAAGCTGCTCGGATGCTTAGGGTGCTGCCAAATGATGATGTTGTTTCCAGGTCGTCATCTGACCGACCCATACTCCTGAGCTGCCTGCATGTAGGATTGGGACTGCCACCAGAGGCAGGGATGAGTATGCCTCCCACCACTGGCTGCCTGCAGCTGATAGCTGCCTGACAGATGACAGGGTGGGGGGGACGGACATGTGCCTTGCAGCCAATCAGGGGTGGACCACCACTAGTTGCATTTGGCTGCCTTCAGCAGTCTCCAGCATGCTGGCCTTGGACAGTGCAGGCAACATTTGTGCCCCTCCCATAAAAGAGTGAACTTGTGTTCTGTTCACTCCTGAAATAATATAGTCCACTCAGAGAAACCCACATCAGTTAGTTCAAATCCACCTCAGGCTTTCTGAATATCTGTACCCAGCCATTGCTTTGAAATGCCACCTTCCACTGCTGAGTAATGGGAACTTCTAGGCAAAAGACAACCACATCTCATCCAAATTCAGACCATCCCTTTGGATCAAATTTTGCCAGATTTTGCCACAGGATGCCCTAAGGAGCAATGGGTGAAAGAATAAAGAGAGTATCCACAAAATATCTGATGCAGCATGGGACACTTCACAGTATTTTGGGCAGGGAAGATGAGGGATTTTGAAGGCAATCAGAACAGCCTTTCTTTGGCAATGTGAAAATAAAAACAGACTCTTTAGTCAAGCTGTTGGAATTCACACTAGATCTCAGACAATGCTGCCTAAAAAAGTGCTGACCAGTTCTGACACTGGCTGATTGAGACATGGAGTGGACAGGGATCAGACTGACAGCAAGTTCCTCGAAGCTGTGAAGTCTTGACATAGTATTTGGCATAATCACACCTGTCAAGAATGATGTTCTGCAGGAGACTCTCTGTTGGAGAGTTAATGTCAGATGGACCCCTGTAAAACCCTCTCTGTCATCTCTGGATTCCCAGAGTCTGCAGGGGACAGCTTGACAGGCAGACAATACCAAACTGGACAGCATAAGACTCTTATTCAGCCAAGGCTGCCCTGGAAGGCAGAATAGTTGTAAGTGTCTCTGCTTCTCTTAATCTGCAGAAGTCAAAAAATGCACTTCTGGGGACAGCCACCACTTAGGAGGGCATAAAAATGGCAGGACTGGAACAGACCAATCAGCCACTTCGCTCTCTATTGCAATACAGGGTAACATTGAAAACATCTTCTGAGGGAACCCAGGACGGAAAACAAAGGCACCCAGAAGTCTGAAAACATACAATGAATTTTCGCTGCCCTCTTCCAGAGTTACAGGAAAAAGGAGGCCTCTATCCTCTCAAGCATCACACCATGGGGCCCAAAGAGAGTGATGACACTAGCTCAGAGGGGTAAGCAAAAGCTAGTTTGCCTAGGACATCATGGGCCAAATGTAAAAGTTTTTATTTTAAAATTAAAAATAAATAAATTAATAATCTTTACACAATATGGTAGACTTATAAGAGAAACAAGACTCTACTATAGTATCTACATTAATACCTAGCTACATTGTTACAATAGTTGTGGGATGTTAAAGCATTCTTAGGCATTAACTTTAGCCCCTGCGATGCCTGTAGACATGCAGGGAGGCTGCTCTGACACGCTGTAATTACAGCACATTGGAGCAGACTCAACTAATCGAGCCTACTAGAGTGTGCTAATTAGTGTGCCCCAGCAGCCTCTGTATCTCATGTATCAGCATCCCCAGGCTTCAAAATGGCAGTGGGGTGCTTTAACTAAAACTCATTCAATGAGCTTTAGTTAAAGCGTCTCAGAGTTGGCTTTCTTCATATTGCTTATGGCCCAGGATGTGCTCAGCATAAATGTCCTATCAGCATCTGATGTCTCATAAGAGCAGATTTTAAAGCTTTATTAGGAAATGTTAAAATGCTAACATTATATGGTAGAGGCATAAGTGAACCAGGACCCCACACAATAGATAAGAATCCATTGTCCTTTTGCTACCCATCATAAGTTGAGGTACAAGGACATTACAATCTACTCTACGAAATGCATCTTTCAGCTTTCACAAACAAAACAGCTCTGTCCATTGCCCTTGCCTATGATATCAGGTCTAAAAGTGCTCACAAGGTATCATTTGAATTAGTAGCATGGAAAAACTAATCTCAGTACAATGGGCCAAATCCTACTACCCTTATTCAAGCAAAATTATTCTTGATTTCAATTGTAGAACTGCCTGAGTAAAAACAGAGGGCTTCAGAATCCACAGTCAGGCAGATTATATGTGAATTATTGCAGAATTGATTCCTGTATATATTTAGCTAGTTTTCCTGCATAACACACATTAAATCCAACGACACATTCTGAACCAGGTGAAGGGGTCAATTTGGAAACATCTTAAAAAGATGTCCCACAGTGCTGCATTTGCTTTAAACAGATGTAACTCCCCTGCTCATCCAACATAATTGTTACAGAGAAGGCATGCCTTCTTCTGCAGCAGCACTGTTGTTACCATCCAAAGAAAATTGTCCAGGAAGAAAGTTAAATCCCCTGGTCTGTGATATTTACTACTAAAGGAAAAAGACAGAGAGATTAGAAAGGAAATCCAATGAATTGGCTTACTAGGTTCTATGTCAAGTAAAGGCAAATTGCAAGGCCTTCAGTTCTAAAATATATGGAAAATTAAGTATGAAATTCACGGCTAGACGAATCCATGCTAAGAGCAGCACTGCCCAAGAAGGAGCAGTCCTGCACTGATTGAGAGGTAGGCTGGTTGCTCTTCTCTTTAAAGTGTATAGTTTGATTTTATATTAATTCATCACCAAGATTGCAGCTTGCGAGACTGTTTGTGATCATTCTAACACCTTGCATTTTCATCCTGAGCAGATAAGCAGAGTGCTTTCTATTGTTGCTGCTTTATACCAACTTGCAATAATTTGCTAGGGTGATTTTGTTCTTTGTATGACAGGAACACTAATGTGCCCTGAGCTAGGCTGAGCTAAATGCAACAGTGAGAGTCAAATAAATTCCACCTGAGTTCACCACCTCATCAGTCCAGTATGGTTATGGCAAGCCCAGCAGCACAAAAGGGACTGATGTGCCCAGCATCAGATGCAGCCAAGGTCAAATGGCCAAGAACCTGTGGGTCAACTTCAGATCGCTTTTGGCATAACTCCAGAACGAACTTCCAAACTTGTATCTTCCGGAGCCTTAGTAGGCTGCCTTAGCCACTCTGCCACCCCGTCCCAGGGAAAGTGAACGCCTGCTTTGAAGAGCTTCTAGTCTACATAGAGAAAGGAAGACAGTGCCTGGGACTGTACAAAACAGCAGCGTTCTGCTGCAACATCCGTTTTGACGTTTCAACAGAACAGTGTTTTGTTTCGAGTTTTGTTTTGTTTTGAAAGCACTGCTCCGTTCTGTTTCCTCGAAACACTTTCACTGTTTCAACCTTTCGACCACAGCCTATAATGGGGAAACATGAAACAGCCTATAACATTCTCATGTTTTGCCTGATTGCAATGAAGCTTTCAGGGATGGTAGCCCCTTCTAAGGGCATAAGTCACAGATGCAGCTTTATTTAGAAGCCTTTGTTGAAGAAGTCTGTGTATATTTGGTTCAATAAAAATCAAGGGAAGATAAATTCTGCCTTGGGAGGACAGCCTGAGTCACTGGGGAGTGCTGCATGAAATCTCTCTCCTCACACATTATCAGGCTGCAGGGGAGCACCTAACCACCAACACCATCGCCAGGTTTGTTTGCTTCCTAGCCTGCTCACCTGTTCCCTAGAATACATGCACCAAGACTTGTCTGGTCTCATTCCAGTTTTCTCAAGGTGGTAGAGAAAACTATTATTTATTTCAGGGAACCCTTCATGGTGTGTCAGGCCTCTTCCTGAGAAAATATTTCCTGAGTTTTCATCCTAAATATTGGTTTGCTCAAAACCAAGTTGTGAGAAGGTGATGAGGCAGGGTGAAAAGCCTGTCACATGGCTGTGAGGGGTGTAAAAGGAAAAAGAAGGAGGGCACATGGAAGAATATGACCACTCCTGTTTGACTGGTGTAAGCCTGGGAAAAGCCTCCGGGGACTGAAACGTGCATCAGTCAGTTGAATGCTGTGAGTCTAGTATGAGGTGTTTGCTTTTCTTCCTGGGCTGGCAAAATAGCCCAGCAGCTTTTTCAAGTCATCTAAAGTTTCCATAGTTAGAGCCCATTGAGATATTGTGCTAGAGCAAAGAGAAAGACAGGGGACACCAAATTCCAGTCAATCCTACTTGTAGCACACAAGCGAGGGAGTTCCTCACCTCCTGTGACATCAGTGCAGACATTAATCACCGTCACTTTCAGTTATGGGAAACCCTGGGGGTTGGGTCGGGTTCGACATGGCCCTTGTGTGCTGAAGCGATAAAGCAGCAGCGACTTCTTGCTGCCTATTGGACAATACTTGGCGCTGTTCCTTCCACTCTTACAAGCTTTTAAGACCATGCTTTATATCCTAATTAAACTGAAAGAAAAGGAATTGGATAACAGTCTAAAAGATTTGCAAGCTACATCTATTTCAGAAAATGACTCATGTTCCCACTAGTGTAGCTCATCAGCCCCAGCACATGGTATAATGTGCGGGACTAATAGATTTGTAACAGTGATATCTAATATGAGCCTGTTCCAGTCACATTCTTATCATGGTTCCTCAAATGCTTTTCGTCAATGCTGTGAATTAAAGTGCTTTTTATTTAAAAATCTCGGCCCATAAATCCTTTGGCGCGTTAGCCCCCAAAACAATTCAATGAGGCAAGGTCACACTTCCCTCTCATTCATTTAGATCCTTGAAAAGCTCAATGAGATGGCAAGATTTGCACATAAAACATGAGTGGCCAGACCTTCACCTGCCATGAATCAGAGTTGCTTCACATCAGCTGAGAATCCTACCATGTCTCTCTCTACGCAGATAGATTTATAGAAAATATATAATGATTTCTTTATAGTTTCAGTGCCTGTTAATGATGATACATGTGACATCTTATTTTAGGAGAAGGGAGGGAAAAATTAAAATGACAAATAGTAGTCAAATAGGGCTAGATGGAAGGTGCCCCTGAAGGAAACTGATACTTCCATTGATTAAATGGGCACTGAATCAGACCCATAGCATATATTCTGCACACTGTTGGAGTGATGTAAAGGAAAATGGGGAAAACGTTTGTCACAGGCTTTCATCTAGGGAGGACACATGATTGATGCAGTCTCTGATCCCACTCTTAATCTGGAGTGGGATTATAGACATCAATATAAATAAAACAATAATATTTCAATCAAAGCTCAAAGTCTGCTTGAGCCTAGCAACATATTGGGCTTGGCATACCAGTTTCTGCACCCATTGGCACACAGAGGAGTGATGTGGCTAGCATCATGGCCAGCTGCCTTGACCTTCCCAGACCAAATACATGTATTTAGAGGTAGGTCAAATAGCAGTGGCCTTCAGTATGAGACCAGAGCAGAACTTGAATTTGCACTGTTGTGGCCATAATATAAACCACTCTGCCTCTTACTATTGAAGTAGAATATAGCAATAATAATTCCCTTCTCACTTTTATCTATACCCTGCTCAACCACCCTTCTCATCCTGTAATAAAATCTGTTAGCTCAAAACCTTGTAACTTTCAGCGTTCCTTTGATAATTCCTCTCCCTTCTTCATGTTTACACCCTTCAATTATTTTTAGACTCTTCCTGCACACATACACGCACTTTGTCATCTCCTAGATGTACTTTGTAGAGTGACGCTTTTTCCATAAGTCGGTTTCTCCAGTCCCTTGATCATTTTCATTGCTCTTCTTCTAGTTTGCCATTATCTATTTGAAATGTGCTTGAACCTAAAAACAATATTCCAACTCTGGATACATCAGAACCACATGAAGAAGGACCATGATGTAATGCTTTTGTGAATGAAGGCTAAAACTGGCTTTTCTGTACGTCATGTTACAAATGTGTGTCCATTGTCACCCTTAGCATTCTTTCAGCATCATATCCTGGAGATGGTTGACAATTTTCTGACCAACATTTTCTATGGAGAACTGGGGAGTTGGACTACATAGGGGAAATGTGACTTTTCATTGAGGTATAAAAAGTTTTCAGCTGATAACAAAAACTTTGGGATTGTCAACTTTCCAAATTTTCAACAATTTTCTGCAGGAAAAAACATACTCTTTAACCTGCTGTAATCCCAGCTCACTAAATCTGTTCTTCCCCATAGAGTATATAAAGTATTTTAGATACCAATAAGGCCTGTGGCAACAGCTGGCATATTCTACAGCAAGCAGATCTCAAACTCCAGTAGATGATTTGTAGACCCAGTTGGGTACCAGTCACTAGATAGCTAATTGCTACAAACTGTGATATTGTGTATGTACCCCCATAAATTTCAGGCACAAAACAGTGGCTTTCCCAAGTCATATCCTCAGCTTTTCTTAAAAACCATTCCCTCTGTCATAAGATCCCCTAACCCCCTATGCTTTCTAAACCCCAACATTATGAAAGCTTAGGGACAAAGAAAACAAATATCAATTTGATCAATCTGTTGCTTTGAAAAGAGAAAACCAGTTCCACAGATGGTGGAAACCTCCATTGAAGTCAAAGTTGATTTACATCCCCTGGCTGGTCCTGTTAAAGCTCTCCATTCAGAAAGATTTAGTTATTTGCAGTGCCAAATGACTACATGTAAGCAGGACCATTTCTTGCTTTTGAGTAAGAAAAAGCTTTTGAGGCAAAAAATAGTGCTCCTTTCCTTTTTCCTTTAGTATCTTCTTGTCCTATCCACGCCATGTCCTTATTATTAGCTCCAACAGTTGGCAGGTATTAGTTTGTTGCCAATGGAAAGGTGAGAGGTTGACTTGTTGGAAGCTTCATGACAGCATCCAAGGCCCAAAAATGCCTCTCACCTTTTACCTCTGACCCCCTGTGCTTCCCAACACAAAGAGCTGCACACAAGGCGGCAGCTCCACAACCAGGACCTTACCATGGGTTAGTGCTTTGCTCTTCATCAGTTATTAAAACAGTCTCTGTACATGACAGCTCTCGCCTTTGTGAAATGCATTCCTGTATCTTTATGGACTCCGTGGGTTACAGAGGGTGGTGTGTAACCATAGAAACAATGTTGTAAAACAGCATGGGAGTTGACGTGTAATAAAGTGCTACCGCCGCGCAACACCTGAGTGAAGCCCTTCAGGAGGAATAATTATGGATGTGCTTGTAGCAAGTTTAAGCAGCACTGTCCTGTGAGGAAAGCAAGTCTCCTTCTGGAATATGGTGTTCTGTAGGATCTGACACATCCTTTCCATTTTCCCAACAGCCTTGAGAGAGGGGAGATGATGCGTAGGCTTATGGAGCAAGGTTCAGACTCTGAAACCACTGTTATGTGCAGGGCACTTTGAGATTGGATCTGTCATTTTGGATCATTTTCTACCCAAATCCAAAATGTGGATCTGCTGTAGGTGAGGATTCTGGCTCTTCCCTCCTCAAAGACAAGGCACAGATTGCTTTGGTTTTGCTTCTAGGAAAGACACAGGCAGACACATGTTAATATAGGCTTAGGGCATTTTCTACCATACCGTTGTGCAAGACAGCAATGGTTCCCATCTGGCGCCTTACCACAATGCCTTGCATCCTCTGTTGGGTCTTTCAGAGCTGGGGGTGTACAGTCTCCTAAACCTCCCTTCTGTGATTATTTCCCAGCGTCTTTGATCACCTTGCCTACCATTTGAATCACCTTCTCAAATAAGCTGCGCTGCAGAGAATTCACACCCTCCCAGAAAGAATGAAGTCAACACTGCAGTTAGTCCCCTACCTGCAGCCCGACATGAGTAAATGCAGCCAAATGGTAGAAGGAGGGAGATGCTTTGCTCCATGTTCACTGAGCATTTCTAGAAGCATTGGTAACAGCAGGTCTGTCCGGGGGGGGGGGCAAATCAGGGTGACTGCCCTGAGCCCAGCACTTTGGGGGGCCCCGCAGACCTGGGCAGAGCAGCTGCAGTGACTCTGTGCTGCTGCCAGCTTTGCATCCGGCTGCTCGGCACCCCACAATGCCTCTCCCCCCGCCGCCGAATCTGCTGCAGAATCTGGCACCGAATCCAGCACATCTGGCCACTCAGCACCCCCACCGCTGAATCCCCCACTGGCTTCCTCATACCTGGGAGTGGGGCTCCGTGCAGGCTGATTTGCCCTGGGCCCCACACCATGCTCAGGTCGTCTCTGGGTAACAGCTTGAAATGCATAGTCAGCCAAGAGGAAACCCTTCCCAGAGTGGGGGAGATCAGCTGGCGAAAAGAAGCCTCCTGGTATGAAAGCAGCATCTTGTTTTGTCATTGGTGTTTGTATTTTGAAAATACCTACAGGCTCCAGCAGGATCAGTGCACCATTATACTTCTTGCTGTACATATAAAAAAAAAATCCCTTCTCCAAGAATTTAGGCCCAAGTTCACAGAGGTGTTTAAGAGGTTAGCTCTGCTGATTTCTGTGAGCACTAGGGAATAGTGCTTTCTAAGGATCTGGGCTTTAGAAACTGTAAGAAATCCACATAATCAAGCCATCTCGCTGCAAGAAAACACTCCTGTCTTGGGTGAGTAGGAGGTCCTTAAGTCAAAGTACAGAGACTCAGCTGTGAAGTGTATAGCTCCAAGCTCTACTTGCTGCATCTATGTGAATGGGCATTTGCACATTGCTAACTAATTCCCCAAATCCTATCCTAGCACACCCCCACCTCTGATGCAAAGCCTAGCTGAGGTTCTGTGGAAGTCAGCCTCCTCTGTGGTTGTGCCAGAGCCCAAGTCAGGAGAAGGAAGAGGGATCCCTCACTAAGAAGTAAAAGCACTTAGACGATAAGTTCATTATAAATACCCAAGTAAGAGGCAGATGGATGGACATTCTTGGGAAATTATCCCTCTCCTTCCAGCTACCAATAGCGGACCAGCAACAGGCACATAACTTAATGCTAGATAAACAAATCTCCCAGGACAAATTTAAAGGCTAAATACTGAGCTGCTGCTGTGTTTTTGACAGCACCCTGGTGAGGGCAAAGATGTCCTCCTGTCTCTTCTGCTGCCCAACAGCACTCAGCCATCCACAGTGCTGAAGCCAAAACTTCAATCTCTGGGGCTACCTATTCAGCACTGAGGTTAACCTCCACAGCAGCAAGCAAGGTTTTCTTCCTTCCAGCCTCTTTTGCAAACATTAAATGCATCATGTTGCAACAGTCAAAAAGATGCAAATGTAGTTGCCCTGTCCCTCAGAAACCCCTCCCAGCCAGCCTTGCAAAAGAGAGCTCTCCACCAGCTTCATATTCTTCCGGTAATCATCATCATCATTAATGGGAGCTGGAGTGCTCTGGGGCAACTGTCACCTGATAATTAATAAAAGATGAAAATGAAAGGGAGGAAGAAAGAACAGAGAGGCTATTGAAGGACTGCAAATTGCTAGAGGTAGGCTGGCTGTTGTGCTTCCCTTCCAAACCCACGAGGGTGGCAGGGCACATTCCTCATATATCAACAGCTCAGCCAGGAAATTCAGCCTGTTCCATTCACACTTCAGAGATGAGGAACACCATGATAGAAATGTTCACACCTTGCCACACTTCGTAATGGCCTCATGCACACGCATGCATGCATACAATTTAATGGCTGTTGATTATGAGTTTCCAAAGGCTTTTTGGGGATTTATGATTTGTAATAACTAAAAAGCCCCATTCTTTTCCTCCTCATGGGTTAAACTGATTTGTCACTTTGATGGGATTGTTCTATTAAACCCGTAGATGCCTATGCATTCTTTATAAAAGCACCAATGAAAAATTCCTCTGCCTTTGGATCTATACAATACCTCCCAGCCTGCTACAAATACATTTCTCAGGCCCTTCTCAGCCTGATCACACCCCCCAGTCATGTCATTGCTCATAAGGGAGAATGGGAAATGAGACAAGATTGGCAGAAAAACTTCAAGGTCAACCTCCAAGCTTGGCTGGACCAAGGGGTTAAAAACCCCTCCCTGGAAACGCTGTGCAGCCAGTCCTTATTAAACCAGCGAGGTCAGTAAGAGCAAGCACCTGAACAGATCACAGCTGCTGTGGAATCTGGAAAAGGACAGGGTGACGGATGGTCTTATGATAAAGGTACTCGGCTGGGACTGAGGAGATCTGGGTTCTGCCACAGACCTCTTGTATGACCTTGGATAAATCAATTAATCTCTCTGTGCTTCTACTCCCCATCTGGAAAATGGAGATAAGGTTTTCCTACACTATAGGAGGGTTACGAGCATAAATGCACTAATGCTTGGAAGTGCCAATAGGAGTCGGGGAAGTTACAGTAGACAGGTGTCTGCAAGATAGGTATGCTCCCATGCCCTTCGGGGTTTTACAAGTGAAAAAAAACCTTCTTATTATCTTTCCCTTTCCCCCATTTCTGCAGTCCTTGCAACCCTACTTCCTTCCAAGCACTGATCTATCTGTCTGCTTACTGCGGCACTTATCTTGTCTCCTTCACCCTTATATTCAAACCCCTCTCAGGGGATTATGAATTTAAACTAGCTCCTGGGGTAGCTGGGGAATCTCAAATGACACTGACCCAGTAAGAGATGGGGAGACCGAGGTGCAGCAAGGTTGCACTTCAGGAGGGATGTCACACTTCAGGAGGGATGTGGACAGCATTGAGAGGGTCCAGAGGAGGGCCACCTGCATGATCTGGGGACAGCAGGGCAGACCCTACAATGAGAGGCTACAGGACCTGAACCTCTTCAGCCTCCACAAGAGAAGGCTGAGGGGGGACCTGGTGGCCATCTATAAACTCACTAGGGGGGACCAGCAGGGTTTGGGAGAGACCCTGTTCCCCCCAGCGCCCCCCGGGGTAACAAGGAATAACGGCCACAAGTTGTTAGAGAGTAGGTTGAGACTAGACATCCAAAGGCGCTACGTCACTGTCAGGGCGGCTAGGATCTGGAACCAACTTCCAAGGGAAGTGGTGATGGCTCCTAACCTGGGGGTCTTTAAGAGGAGGCTTGACATCTACCTGGCTGGGGTCATTTGAGCCCGGTTTTCTGTCCTGCCCAGGGCAGGGGGTCGGATTTGATGATCTACAAGGTCCCTTCCGACCCTACTTCTATGAATCTATGAAGGCACTGCCTAAGTGTGGGCAGTGAGGTTGTGATGGATACCAGCCCCAGCTCCCTCATTTCAGCCTTCAAACCACACTCATTTCAATGTCCTCCAGCCACTTTTCTCTCCAGCCCTGGTGAAGTAAGTGAATGAGTCCCTACTCCTCGCGTACACCCGGCTACTGAACACCCGAATGAAAAGATGCAGCAGCGCAAATGCAGCACGGTCCTGTACTGGTCCTTGTCCACCTCTCCTGCTTCACATGGGACCTCTTAATCCTTTCAAAGCCCTTACATCTTGGGAAACAATGAGACATAAATCACAGATATGTATTTTTAAAGGGTATCAGAGGAGAGGAGCATCCCAGAGCTTACATGGGGAATGCTTTATTTCCCCCACAAGCTTCACAAGGCAAGTTAAAGCATCTAATCCCGACCCCGCCTGAGCCTGCCTGACCCTTTTCTACAAGACAGAGAGGGAGGATTTCTTTAATTTATTTTTTTTGGTATTAAAATCCCACGGTGTTATTAAAAGGAATTGTTCAATCCCTTTAATTGGCTCAGAAGATAAATTCTTCCCTCAGCCCAGGGGTCATGGCCATCAGCAGCTATTTATTAGCTGCATTGATTGAGAAGAACAGCCTTTAAATGGAAATAAATTGAATTCTATGGCAAAGAGGATTCCATACAGGCTATTAATGTAAGACAGGGAGGCTTAGCAATTTTATATTTTTTTCCTTCGCAGCTTCCAGACAACCCCAGCTATTCAGCTCCCAGCTACACACCCATCCCCCACCAGACATCCCTCAGCCTTCCAGAGCAAAGGATGAAATAACAGGATGCCATTTCCTTGCCTTTTATAGCCAGGCAAGAGTGGGTGGGATCACTGAGGGACAGAAGGGAAAACTGAGACTGGCACAGGAGACCCAAAATAGCTTGAATCAGGATACTGAAGGAAGGCAAAAATTTGGGGAACGAGGGAAATAGGAAGTGAGGAGTGCAAAAGCCCATAGGGTCTGCCAAAGAAAGGGAGAGGGGATCTCTTGCTCTCTAGGGCCTTTTTATTTTATTTTTGTCTTCTCCACTGTTCAGGGATTGTCTTTGCCACCGCCTGTCAGCTCCAGAATACATTTCATGGTGCTCGCCTTCATTCCAGAGTTTAATTGCTTGAGATTGTTACTTGTAGGCTGTTAATTTATTAAAACCAGATCTTCTGTATTACTCCGGAGCCCAGAAGAATCATTGCATTCCATTAAAGGCAGTGGCGCATGCCGGCTTTTCTTTTTCTCTGGCCACCTCAGTAATTGCAGCCCTCTGCTAAGCTGGAAAACTCCCCCATGCAGGCAAGAAAAGCAGGGGAGAGCAGGATTAGGAGCAAACACAGGAGCCATATTCACTCAGGGGAGAAGCACGGGTGAAAGCACTGGCCAAAAGAGTTGCATCTGCTTATATTGGACCAAGTGTGGCCCATGAGTTATTCTAAGGGGCAAAGGGTCTTAGTAATACACAATGAAGGCCACCATAACTGACGTAGGTGAACTGGCAACAGACTCAGTTATTCGGTGTCTGCTATGTCTGGTGTATACCTAGGGAGCTGGGACTGGAGCTCTGGTCTCACTGACCTCAATGGCAAGACTTCCACTGACTTCTCTGGAGTCAGGATTTCTTCCCCGGTGTCCAAGCTGCAGCCTAGTAGGTCCCTTCCTCCTCATCTATGGGGTGAACAGAGAGGCGCCCCGCTGACCAGGGACACGGTCTGTTAGGAGTCACAAGGGGGCTCCCACTTTTTCTTTCGCTGTGGTGTGTGTGCACGGAGGTTTTGCTCTGCGGGTTTCACGGTGAGAGTCTAGGTGCTCCTTTAGATCCAGAGGGCATAGCAGCCTGCTGTCGGATCCCGTTACCCTCCTAAAGAAGACCAAAGGTGGGACATAAGCAAGTTGTTTCCCCAGCTCCTGCCAGAGGCGTACGATCCTTGCCAAGAGGCTACTGCTCAGCTTGTGGCCAGCATCTGGGGATGTTGGTTTGTTTCTGCTACAGCAGGTGAAATGTCTTCTTTCAGAAGTGCTGGTTTGCCTGGCTTAAAGACCTGTAGTGCAAGGGAAGGGAGTAACCCTGGCAGAGAGAGTGAATTAAAATAGACTGCAAAGAAAACCCTGATTGCGCTGCCATGTATCATATTGTGTGAAGTATTGGCCCACACTGGAGTGAATGCAAACTGATGCATTCTCTTTCCCCCTCAGACTACTATATAGGGCAATATCAGGCCCATTATCACTGAAATAAATAACATGGCTTTCAAGACAACTGCATACCATTGAATTCAGTATGGCCATTGGGCTCATAAACCCACATAGCCACCTGCCATGTGAAAGCACTGACTGTTTCAAGCACAGAGAAGTTTTGATCTGGAATCAAGACCCCAGGGGCTCCAGATTCCTGGTGTCCTTATCTGGATCTGACTCCAAACTTCACTGTTGATCCAAACACCACTGAATGTTTTTGATATGTACACCACTGAATTTTAAAAAACAAGAGAAGACAAAGTGGGTTTGAAATTTAGTCTCAGTCTCATCTTGAGTCCCTTCTCCACAAAGTCAGCAGAATGCTTTGGGGTCTTCCTGCAGACTAGGACTCAGGAATCTGACCACCCTCTGAGATGGATGGGTGGCATCTACGAATGAAGGAGATGACTTAAGTGTCAGACGTCTATTAGCAGACAGGAGCTCACATTGAAATGTGGGGTCAGTGTGCCTACTTCACAGCTGAGATTTATCCATAGCACTGAGCAGGAAGAGCCATGGTTGCAGAAATAGGTCCAAGTCCAGCAAATTGCCCAAAACATAGGTGACACAGTTAACACCCACCCAGAGGATTTTTAAAAGATCACTCAGTAACACCAAGTGCTGCCATCATGGGATGGGGGAAAAGGACATGATTTGAAGTTCCCTCACACTTCCAGATTTCCCTGTGCCTTGTAGAAAGTCTACTATAATTTACCCGCTGTTGTGCTTAGAATAAGATTCCAGTCTTGAAGTCTACAATGTAAGAGTGATGGAGGGGCCATCAAATCCTCAAGTAATTAGTGTCCTGCCTAAAACTTATGGAGAACATCAATCAATGTCTCTATTTTCCAAGACTGGCATCACTTTTCCTGTTTTAGTTCTGCAGTGCATTCTCCACTTAGTCAAATCTGCTGCATTGACAGTCCTGGAGAATGGTCACTGGGCAACTACACCACAAGTAGCAATGGGACAACTTTCAGCTTCATCTGTTTGAACTCCTCAGTTCTGCCCAGGAGGGGCTATTGCTCAAGGTATAAATCAAATTAAGTCCACATGGCCCAATTAGTTCTTGGCCTTTTACTGAGACAGCCTACAATAGCGCCACTAAGTGCCAGTTGAGACAGTAGCTTTGGTCATGGCTACTGAAAATCTGGCTACTGAGCTGAGGAATGCCAAATTCATTTTACACAAACAGCGCAACAGGGGTGATAACCATGCCAGAAAATACAGGCCCTGTCCCAGGGATAAAATAAGCTGTTCTCCACTACCACTCTCATCTCCCATTCCCTATTGCATCACCATAAAGTAGTCCTCAGCTTCAAGGAGAGCTCTTTTTGTGAGAACATCAAAGTTGGACCACATGTGACCACTGTAGTTCCACAGCAAACAACCTATATAAGTGAGCACATCCTTTTATGTACTCTGTTTTACTTACTTCTTCTGCCGATGATTCTTCAAAGTGGCCACACTCCAAAGTCATGATGGCAATTCTTAGAAGCATCAGATTGGGGCCACTATTTGGAGGTTTGGTAGTGACAGGAAGAGGTACAGATCTAATATAAAAATTTCCATGAGATAAGTGGTATAAATTACCCCATTTGCACCTATGGTATATGTTGGAAGAGCTCCATGGAAATAGGATTGGTTTGACTCTTCCTAGGACATGATTAATTTTTAAGCACGATGTTCTGAGATCTAATCAGAGATCTGTACAAAGCAGGAAAACACCAGGAAAGATGACACTTGTAAAGATCCCAAAAACCCATTTCATTTAGATTAAACAAGGCAGTTATGGTGTTTTAATATAAGAATTGATTATTATAAGTATGTTTATTGAGCTTTAGCAGCTTAGATTTGTATCTATTGCATCGCTGTTAATCTTCGATAAATATGTTTTTAATAATCTCTAGGTATTTATTGAACATAAAACTGTCTTGTGAAATTGAGAGTGAGATTGCTAAAGATACTTATTGTATGTTGCTTCAATACAAATTCATTATTAAAACCCTTTACTGAGGTTTACTTTTAACTGCCGGATAACAGATGTGCACACAGCATAGTTAATATGCAATAAATATATTTTTAATAAACTATTGATAGTTAACCTGCAATAACCGTCTTAATAAATGTGATACATTAAACGGTTATCAGACAGCCTCCCTTTCTTCTTTCTGTCAAACATTTGGTGAATGTGCTGCTCCTGAAAGGAAAGGCTGGAACTAGGAAGAGTGCAGCCAGGTAGGACAACTCCCACCCTCCTGCAGCTTTGCCATGCACCTCCATCCTGTTCTGTAGCTCCTCGTTACAATCATTCTTCAGACCTTCCCTTATTACTTCCCTGCAGCCCCTTATTATCCCATCATGGTCCCCGACCTCCTATCTGTAGAAGCACCTCAGTTCTGTTTGAACTTCCTGCTGCCATTTCAGTCCCCAGTTTCCAACTTTTTGCATTGGGACCTGCCTGGCTGGGTCAGCATATCTCAGTCCTGATCTCAGGTGTCTCCCATTATTCTAGCCCTAGAGCACAATATGCTTTTGCCCATGTGCATGAACCTACAAGACTGAGCTTATTGATCCAGCTCTGGATACTACCTCATAGGGTGCTACTACACATCCCATAGGAACTGGCAAGTCTCTAAGGCATATAAATATATTTTGGGGACTGGAAACGGGCCAGAACCCAAAGGCTGGTTCTGATAAAACCCAAGCTGTGTGGAAAGGTGGAACTATACAAAGTCTTCACTTAGTTGGCTTTGGCTGAGACTACCACATGCATAGGACTCCTCATCTAGATGAGAGGTGATATCTAAGCAACCAGAGGTGAAACATTTCACCAGAAGTGAAATCAAGACCCTGGAGGACTCATTCAAGTGTTGTCCACTTGTTTGTTCTTTCTGTGCATTGTAATTACTTGAATCAGTCATGACAAGGAGATCTTAGTAGTTATGCACAGAACTCCATGTACTTTATTAATGGAGTGGGGGAGGGGTGAAAACCTCCTCCAGAGTCTTTTCATTGAGGTCCTGCCCCATTTGTTATACAGTCACAGCTACAAGACCCATCATCCTTCCTCGTGGCCCTGGGCTGATTCCCATACATCACAGAAAGCCAGTGATCTTAACATGGCAACTCTTAATTGAGCCATATCATCAGCTGCAAACATGAAATTAATGGTCCTACATCATAATCATAAATTCATACATAACCCCATGCACTAGCAAATAACTCTTTGCAGCGACTCTACAATGCTAAGCTGATTTGCAAGGAGCACACACTACCCAGGAATCCTAATTAGCCAAATTAACACCATCACTTCAAATCATGTCCCAGCAGTAGGACATTTCCGATTGGCCTCAGGCTGAAGCAAACCAGCCAAATGAAAAACTGCTTCCATCTCCAGGGGTTCAGGGGCTAATCCTTCAGTGAGGGAAACATTTGGTGCCCACACTGGAAACAGCGTGTGTGATCATGGGCTGGGCATATGTGTGCCATTTGTGCGTGTATGGGTGTGCAGCCACAAAGTAGTGCTGAGGCACAGAAAATACACAGCACAGCAGTTGTTTCTAACCTTTTCAAGCCACTTTACCAGGTTCGCCAACAAAACATAAGCTGCCCCAGCCAGAACCAAGTGCCCCCCATTGCACCCTGAGCTTTCTAGCCCACCATAGAGCACAAAATATTCCCAAATTCATTTGTTAGACTGGGAGTGGGCTCCAGACTCAGGCCTACAAAATAGAGGCGAGGATCAGCCCATTAGCGCATGCACAACCGCCTGCGAAGCAATCCACACCAGGCCTGAATCCAGCGTGAGTAGCTTGCATTCTGGTTCCACTTCATTCACCCCACCAAAGGTTAGGGGAAGGGAGAAGGCTACTTCAAAAGGCATTGAAATAAAAACACACTTGCACTTCTTACAGCCTGAAAGGACCTGAAAGCATTTTTCTAAATGTGAACTAATTAAGCTTCACAACACCTCTGTAGGGGTGGATAAAGGAGGACAGAAATACCATATGGGGTACTTCATCCATTACTGACACACAGCCACCTCCGAAGTGAAATCAAACAGGCCTTTAACAACACACAAGGATACTGTGTGAAATGAAAAACACTGGGTCCGATTAAAATTGCAAAGGAAAACGTCAGGTACCAGACTATAATGATCTGACTTGGAATCTGGCCAGGACCCCAGCAGCCTTTCTCGTATGAGAAGAGCAGTGGGCTCATTAATGCTCTGATCCATTCAGGCCCCTACGTTTACATGGCTTCCAAAAGCCCCCCCTGCACGCAGCCCAGCATCCCTTATTACCATGCCGGAACAGGAGTCTGAAGACTCCACCCGAATATTTCCTGCAATGCTGAGGTGGCCTTTGAAGGTCTGTTCTCAGAGAACTGTCCCACCTCAGGCCTGATCAGGCTTCACACTCATGGTGCAATACGCTATTGCTGAAGTATCACAGTAGGGGGATGCATAACTATGGGTAGCGATTCACCATGACAGTCCATTGGGAATGGGACATCGGAAGGTAATTCAAATACATGAAAGTGGATCCATCTATCCAGTGCTATTGCTGCCAGATGGAATAAATCCATCTCTGAGAGAGCTTCTAGGTCTTGAGAATGAGACCCTCTCCCTGCACGAAGAGGGAACAGGCTTCCCTCTTTCCTCTTCCCATCTCACCACCAAATGCACAGCAATTCTTCATGCAGATGGTGTGTTTCCAGAGCATGATCCCAGTCGAGCGCCCCTGGAAGCCTCCAGCTGCGGCACCCACATTAATATCAAATGAAGTCATTACAGCGAAGGGTGTTGCACTAGTCAGCTCCCAAGGAATCTGCTCATAATGAGTGACTTCAAAGCATTAATGAGCTTGCAAAGCGCTCCTCTTGATTTACAGTGCTGGCCCCGTGCGCTCGGCACTCAGACAGGGGTCACGCATCAGGCAAAGAGACCGTGTGCATGCGGGGGTGGATGTAATACATTTGTCGTCCTTTAAAAAGCAAAGATTTAATCATGCCCTCTGCGGAACGAAGTCTTTATTCTGCATCTGCTGTTCATGGCGTGGGGAGAAGGGAGCTGCCCGCCCAGACTTCACTGACCCCCTCCATTCAGGACCCAAGATGCAGAGGATGTGCCAAGCACTGAAGTAAACAGCTCTGATTAACCATTTCACTCTGTGTGGCAGAACAATCTTTGGCAGCATGAGAGGGGGACCCAGGACTGACTGGGCCATGGGGGGGTCAGCCATGCAGAGCAGGCTGAGGCCTGGCTGGCAGGGAGCAGCGCACACCTGTGGAGCTCATACAGTTGTTCCCTGTTGTGTGTGTATTGTGGAAATAAACACAGGTCTGCCATCTCCATTACTGATAATCTGGCTCCTTTCTGCAGGCAGCTGGGTTCTCCCAGGTGCCACCCTTGGGGGAAATGCTGCAGGCCATGTCCCAGAACAGCTGTAGCATTCCCACCGTGCTGGTGCATTGTGGTCATGCCATCTAGCTGCCATCTCCATTTTGCAGTGACTCAGGCTGAGACTCCAGCTCACAACTTTCCAAACCACACCTTAAAACTCTGCTGTTCAGGTCCCCCCAGTATGTAATGGGCCTCTCTCCCATCTGATCAGTCGCACTCCTAAGAGTTTGGATTCATAGGGCATAATCCCTCTTCCTACATTCTCCTCCCCACCTGCCCCAGGCAGACAAATGGGCAGAATAACTAGTGCATAACTCGACCTTGGACCATAAGAGGAGTCTCCCTGGACGGACTTTCTGTGCAGCCTTACACCCTATTCCAGATCTCTAGGTCACCTCTCACTCCAGTCGTGTCCGTCACAATTCCCTCACTGGGAGTGGTGTTCAGAGAAGGAGACTGAGTTGTTGGCTCCCTGTCTCATCCCCACTGCTGAACTTGCTAGACATGTTCCCATGCAGTTTACATGGACAATGATGCAGGGGTGAGGCCTCTTCCATTGCCTAGTTTTAAACCTTATAAAACACCACGGCCATAGTAGGTAACGAACAAGAAGAGACAGCAGTGAGGAAAGGCGCACAGTCAGGAAAAGAAAGTGTACCAGTAAAAGAACTGGACGTACAGGGAGTTGAGAGCTATGTGGGAACCAGATAGAGAAGACCTTAAATAAGAGGGAAAGGGATGACAGGAAAGAAATAATGGCTAAAAAGGATAGGCCAGCCAATAAGATCCACAAATGGTTAAGGTGTGTTGAAGATGGCACCAGTAAAGCATAAAGCAGGGGATATTTAATTGTGCATGTTGTCCGTAGACTTCAATGAGAGTCAGACAGTGCTCGGAAGAAAGCAACGAGGAGTTTCTTAAATTCACAGGAGGCTTGTAAAAGGGGAGGGGGGAGCTAGGCACTGACAGGAGGCAAGGCTCCAAAGTAGATCAAAGAATAATCTGAGCCTTGGGGGCTGACGAAACCTCTCGAGAGTCTAATAACAAAACACATTGAGCTCATGGCCTGAAGCTCCGGCGTCATGGGGTGCAATGCCTGAATAATACTAATAAATTAGCATATCACAGCTATGGGCCCCTGAGGTCCTCCATAAAGTGTAGGTAAGAAAGGAATCACTTCACTGGCATCTCAAGGGCAGTGACCTCTGGGGTGGGACACAGTAACTGTTTCACAGTGCCCTGAAGCACTGCAGGATGGGGAAGAGATGCACAATCCCATATCCAGTGAAGAATGCAGGGAGAATTTACCCAGGCAGACGGCCTCTGCTAGATATAATGTGCTGGTGAGACAAGGATCAAAATGCTGATTCCCCAGTATGTTCCACAGGAGTTTTCATCTACCCTGAATGGTTGCACCCCAGCCACAAACTGCCTCTATAGGCTCTGCTGAGTATTGATTCAAACAGTTTAGACTCTAAGGCAAGAATACCCAATCACCTCCGTTTTCCTCAACCATCACCCTCACAAATATCAGACCATTCAAAGGTCTTCCCAGGCTTATTGGGCCACAGTGCAGCACCCCAAGGCACCCCAAAGAGTGATGCGGCTTCCATCACATTCTTCAACTGAATGGCTGGGCAGCCATTGCCAGCTAGGCCAACGGGCAATGCTTTGTTGTGAACCCAGACTAAGGCTTGAATTCACACCTACAGACGCATAGCAAGATGGCTTAACTGCTTTACCACCTCATCCCACAGACCAGATTGTGTCATCTGAGGAGACGACAGCCTGAAGTTGGCATGGCTCTGCTCTGTTGAAATCTGCAGGCTGTAAGGAGAAAACATTAACCATGTCTCAAAGCCAGAGGGGGGTGATATACTTCCTGGGTTTCAGATGCATACTGGCACCATTCACTGCAAAACAGGCAGTCTCGATATGAGAGAGATCTCCTGGCACTGCAAATCTATTCAGTAGACCTGTGTTTAACTTAAACAGCCACTGGAGGCGACTATTATCCCACATGCTATTAGTGCAGCTGGAAAGCATCTGACTAGCAACATCCGAGAGCTGTAAAGAGGGCAGACCAGAAACGATACCTGGAAAAACTTCAGCTTAGAATTTATCTGCATTACTTTTGAACAACACAGAAATTCCTCCTTGTATCACAGCCCCCAAAATGACTAGGCTGAGTAGCAAACCATATGAGCAGCAGAGGTTTACTAGCTTTTTTCCCTCACCAAGGTCTTCCTGGGCATGAAAGAAATTGAGCATGTGGACTACATTAGTTAGGGGAACCCACAAAGGTATGGTATTTGGCATCTGGGAAATCCTATGACTCAGAGGCAAATGATCCCTCCTCTATTGCTTACATTCAGTGAGAAGAGAGAGCCTGATTTTTTGATTTTTTTTTTTTTTTTTTACTTGCCCAAAGGACCTTTCACTTTGATGTTTCATATTGCAATGAAGTTACTGCACATTCATAAAGCACTTAACCAAGAAGCTCTTGGGACGTGCCAGTTTTTAAAAATGAGTGGTGGCCCGTCTAATCAAGCCCCACCCATGGGTCTGGACTCCTTCCACAATTTCAGAGTAGCAGAATGAAGTAATAAACAGAGCTGACATCATTATTTACATTTCCATCATTTGGCTTCGGAGTTAACACACCGTTGAAAAGAATGGGATGAGTTCATGCCCTTGGAGAGAGCGCTCATGCCTGATTGAAGTCACTCTCAGGAAGACTAGCAACACTTTATAGTGAGGAGGGCTTTTAACATTAGAGCGGCTAGAAACTTTAAATTGTAGTCATTTAAATGAAAGCTTAGGGTGTCTATACACCTGCTCTGGGGTGGGAGGAGCATTTTAATTACAGTGGCTCTGGGACAACTGCTCTTATTAAACAGCACAGCAGTGTCAAGTGTATTAAGCATCCCACATTTCAAAATGACTGCAGGGGCACTTTAACTAAAGCTCATTCGACAAGTTTTAGTTAAAATGTACCCCCTTGCATTTTGAAATGTGAGATGCTGAATACATGTGATGCTGTGGCATGCTGGAGCATTCTAATTAGGACACTCCCGCAGACTTGATTAATCAAGTCTGCTCTGACACGTATTAATTAGAACACATTGGAGCACGGGTATAGGCATCCTTATATTGTACAAAATCTGATATGGTGTCCTGTGAGCTGGGACTGTCTCAGTTGTGTCCCTATAGAACTAAAAACCCTAGTGCTCTAGCTGTCACAGGAAAGAGGTTTTCTGTGATGGTTACTGTTGGTACGTGGCCATAAAATTGCAGACCCCTTACTGTTGGTGCACAGACTGGGTTGAGAACTAGTGGAATTAGGCAATTAAAGGGTGTTATTTATCTCAGAAGGAAAATATGTTTCCTTTGTTAAGTTCTAGAGAAAAAAAAAAAGTAGAGCAATTATTGGAGCTGAGCAAATAAGTCATAGCAAATCATTTATTTGTCCAGATTTCCCTGCTTATGAATTATCTGCCAGCTGTTTACAATTTTCTCTAAGCTATTGTTATCCTAAGTTACTCGCCAAGTGTTTTCTGCAGACTATTCTCGGTCGGTAGATTTTTCCTAAAGCAATTCTCTGTAAGCATTTGAAATGTGAAATTCAAGCAGCACATGACACAGCCTGCATAGCATTATTTCTGCCCTGTGATTGGATGGGCATGGAATAAGGTGCCTGGAGTAAATATAGGTGGATGTAAGTTCAAAATTCATCTTTTGGGAAGACTAACAGGTGCTTTTAAAAATTAATTTTTCTCATAAACATTCAGGTCAGCAAACGTATTTGCTAGATCAGTGGTGACACAGGCAGCCTCAGTGTGTAGACACTGCAGACCAGGGAGAAGGCAGGCAACACATCAGCATATAGGACAGGGAGCAGAAAGCAAAGGAGAGCACAGGGAGCACAGGACAGAAAGCAGAGGAGATTGGGCAGGGAGCCCAGAGTAGAGAGCAGAAAGCAGAGCAGCAGAATCAGCAGAGGAAGGGGATCAGAGCGGCACCCAGAGGGTGCAGGTAATTTGTAGCACACCTGCCAAGAAGGTTGGCCCCCACTAGGCTTGATCAGGGGTGCTCCATCTTTCTGATAGCTAGGACCACATTTTGCTACAGAGCTGACCAAGAACACCTCCTCTCCCTTGCTGCGGAGGGTAAGCCTTGAAGCAATGCCTTTAAATTGCATCAAAATCGATTAAGATTAGCAGGTATCAGGAAATGCTTCCTTATTGTTAAAACAGGGAAGCAGTGGAATAAACTACCCAGGGGTGCTGTGGAATCACCTCCACTGGAGATCTTAAAGAAGAGGCAAGACAAGCATGAGACAGAGGTGATTTAGGAGTGGCATTCATGGCACATTGAGGTCCCATCAAACCCTTTCATCCTAGAATCGCAACTCCCTTTACCAGGAGTTCACGTGTGCCATCACAGGACACCCCAGTGAAAAGGACAACACTAGAAAAAAGCTTCAAGGAAGTATCTGATATATAATATATGGCATTGGTACCTTTAGTGCAATGGGGGTGACCTACCACTATATTGTTTGGCTCACATTTACCAAGGAGGTAAGTGTGTGCACATGAGCAGCTGATGTGTGGAGCATCCGACACACATTAAAATCTACCCTCCTTTTGATTTTGACTACCCAGCTGGGGACACATTAAAGTAACTTTTCAGGAAGAGCTAAGTATCCCCCTCCAAAACCAGACTTCTTTTAGGACATCCAAAATCACTAGTCCCTTGGGAAAACCCTGGTCTACGTATCATTTGCATGCTATCGCAGAACAGACAGCGAGAAAGAATGAAGTAACACAGCCTTCCTACACATGCTCCTTCCACCATGGGTAGTCTATGAGCTGTAGTTGGAGACCTGCTGCAGTGCACCACTTGTAGAAAGCAGAAAGAAAATGCAGACCTGGAATTTTTTTTTGAAAAATCAATTTTTTCTCTGGGTGAATACTGATGGAAAACTTTTCCCCACCTGGCCCTCCTCTAGCAATTATTTACATGCCCTGCATAGAGATATTAGTTAAGAGCAAGCAGGAGAAACTCCTTCCACTCCATTTGCTGCTTCGGCAGTGCCCACTAGTGTTGGCTTGCTCAAGTGAGAAGTGTGCAAATGCCATAATAAAACCCAAGATGTCAAGGTATGCATTGCATGAATTCCTAAAGTGACATGTGTTCTTTAGCCCAGAGCTTGGCTCCAGGCTAAGAGCTAAATTTGATGTTCTCTGAGGCTAAAACTTCTTCAAACACCGTTCTGGGTTAATTAGGGAAGGGAAGTTTTGGATGCACCAGCTGTAAAATACGAGTGGCTGGGGGAATGCCGTGGAAGTTGTTATGTTTGTGAGACCAAAGAGAAAGAACAGGCTCATTGCTAAAGAGACATTCCTTAAGAACTTCATAAAAGTGCAGAACTTGACAAAAAAACCACTAAAAGAAGGCATTTCTGAGAAGCAGAACATATCCTTTGGCGAAGCACATCCACTCCCAGTGGCACCACATCATTCCTGCCGCTTGCAAAACAGCTCCTGTCTCATTTTAATAGTTTTATTTTTAGATTTCTCTCATATTTAATTCTCTCTCTTTCCTTATGTGAGGCTGTTGGAAGGGCTGCAGTGTCAAACAATAATTACATCAAAGGAAATGTAGAATTCACAGTGTTAAAACAGGCCTTTGCTCTTGACAGCAAATGAATATTTGAAATGATTTGATATAATCATATTTAGAAGAACTCACGGCTTCCTCTGTATTAGCATGTACCTGTCTTAACATGCCCCTGTGCCTATCGGCATCATAGTACACGTCTGTCTTAGCATGCCCCTACTTTTGCATTCATACACACCCATGTTAATACCATCTGTATTAGCACGTCACTCTTAGTACACCCCTGTGCACAGTTGCACATACATTAGACCAGGTCCACATACATTAGCCCAGCATGCTTTTCTACTTGCCTGTATATTAGCTCATATCTACCTAGAGAAGTACATCTGTGCTCAGATCACTGTATAATTGTGGCCACATTAACACAGGGTGAGTTGCCACTCCTTCACCTAAATTAGTGCCTCTGCTCCTCTGCTTTAGATCAAGTGGCTGCTGGCTTTAGCACGCACACATTGGGAGCACACTCTCACCACACGCGTCCAATAGCATATGTATCAGAACATCAGTAGCACATACCTGCACCTTCGCTGCTGTGCAAGGACAGGGATGGAGGAAATCAAGGAGCATCACTCTCAAAAAGCATCACCGAATATAGCAAGGAGAAGGAGGTCCCCAGCCTGGGTGGGGAGCATTGAGCTCTGTAACAACCCCACTTCCAGTGGAAGAACAGAATGGAATCATCTGGTGAAGAGGGCTCCAAGCCTCTCCATGGTCTTGCCCAGTTTGTGGCTGCGTGACCCTGCCTGGCAAGGCTGGAGCTGGGGAGCCCTGATGGGAGGTGGTGACATGCACAAAAAGAAGGGAAAAATGGAGGCCAGGGATGAGGAAGAGAGCATAAGATGCAATGCAGGGGATGAGGAAATAGATGTCTCCAAAACAGGAGATTAAATTGCAAAATGTGCTGCGAACACCCAAGAGTAACTCATGACCCCAGCCTCACCAAGTCTCCCAGTGCAACTCAGTACACAAGGTGCAATGCCAAGACGGAGTGAACTAGGCTGGATGGCACAGGGTCCTGGAGAAGTAAATGCAGGGATCACCTCCCTCAGTCTTTTTATACAACTATAGGGCAAAAGCTCTCTTCACCACTCGTGGTGCTCTGGTGAGGTGCCTGAGGACTGGAAAAGGGTCCCATTTTTGAAAAAGGGAGGAAGGAGGACCCAGGAAACTATAGGCCAGTTAGTCTTACCTCGATCCTGGGTAAGCTTTTTGAGAGAATTATCCTGGCACATGTCCATGAGGGGCCAGCAGGAAAGGTTATGCTTAGGGGCAACCAACACGGGTTCATTAGAGGCAGGTCCTGTCAGACCAACCTGGTGGCCTTCTGTGACCAGGTCACCAAGTCCTTGGATGCAGGGGTAGCAGTGGGCGTAGTCTTTCTGGACTTCAGGAAGACCTTCGACACTGTCTCTCACCCCATTCTCATTAAAAAAACTAGGAGACTGTGGTGTCGACACCTACACAGTCAGATGGGTCGCTAACTGGGTGGAGGGCCGCACCCAGAGAGTGGTTGTGGACGGGTCATTTTCGACCTGGAAGGATGTGGGCAGTGGGGTCTCCCAGGGCTCGGTCCTCGGACCCGCACTGTTCAACATCTTCATCAGTGACTTGGACGAGGGGGTTAAAAGCACCCTATTCAAATTCGCAGACGACACTAAGATGCAGGGAGAAGTGGGCACACTAGGAGGGAGGAATAGGCTGCAATCGGACCTAGACAGGTTACAGGGGTGGGTGGATGAGAACAGGATGGGTTTCAACACTGACAAGTGCAGGGTACTGCACCTAGGGAGAAAGAACCAGCAGCATACCTACAGGTGGGGAACTCCCTTCTCGTCAGTGCAGAGACAGAAAAGGATCTTGGAGTCATTATTGATGCCAAAATGCATATGGGCCAGCAGTGTGGGGACGCGGTCAGGAAGGCCAACTGTACCTTGTCATGCATCCACAGATGCATCTCGAGCAGGTCCAAGGAAGTGATCCTCCCCTTCTACGCGGCACTGGTCAGGCCACAGTTGGAGTACTGTGTCCAGTTCTGGGCCCCGCACTTCAGGAGGGATGTGGACAGCATGGAGAGGGTTCAGAGGAGGGCCACTCGCATAATCAGGGGCCAGCAAGACAGGTCCTACGATGAGAGGCTATGGGACCTGAACCTGGTCAGCCTCCACAAGAGAAGGCTGAGTGGGGATCTAGTGGCCTGTTACAAACTAGTCAGAGGGGACCAACAGGCATTGGGGGAGTCCCTGTTCCCCCGAGCACTACCAGGAGCGACTAGAAATAACGACCACAAGCTGGCAGAGGGTAGATTCAGACTAGACATCAGGAGGCGCTACTTCACAGTCAGGGCCGCTAGGATCTGGAACCAACTTCCAAGCGAAGTGGTGCTGGCTCCTACCCCGGGGGTCTTTAAGAGGAGGTTAGACAAACACCTTGCTGGGGTTGTTTGACCCCAGTACTTTTTCCTGCAACAGCAGGGGGTCTGACTTGATGATCTGCTCAGGTCCTTTCCGACCCTACCAACTATGAAACTATGAAACCATTTCCCTTTACCACCTAGCCATAGCGTCTGATTTTATTCCACTCGTAGGCAAAGGCTTGTCGCAGTCCTCTATGGTCATGAGGACATGTCCAGCATGGTTTCATGTGGCTTGCATGTATCTAAACCAGGTTATGTGGACCTAACTAGGAACTGTTGCTGTTGGCCAAGTTATGGGAAGTTTGTGAACTATCTGGGGAGGACCAGAGACACTTTTTTACCACTTCAATAATACAGCACCTAGCACCTGGAGGCCCTGCTCCTTGACTAAAGTGCCAAGGAGCTACCAGAATACAAATGAGTTAGTCCCAAGTGACTCCATATCAGGCTGAACCATGCCACGGTCTCTGTCATCTCTAAGGCCTCACTTGGGGATTTGTTGCTACCAAACCAAAGATATGAAGGAACGTGCCTGACCCTGGATGACCTTCATGTGTAGGGAAGGGGAGAAATCCAAAATGAACTCCACAGAAAATTGCAGACATAATAATAACTACTCCACACATCTGAGCCCAGTTAAGCATTGTGCCCTATCATACCTTGCTATTCGGGCAAAGATTGTGTCATCATATATGTCTGTACAGTGTATAGGGCAGCAGATTCCTGACTCTGCCTAGGGTCTCTGGGTGCTGCTTGTCACATTACTGCAAAATAATAATAATGAAGTATGACGATGATGTTGTAGTTGAGAGAAGATGAAGTGGCCGGTAATCAGCTGCCAATACCTCCTTTTCCCACAACTGGAACCTAAATGAAGAAGGCATCGCCGGAGAAAATCCACTCAGCAGCATGTCAGCCCTGCCAGGCTACAGTAATGTAGTGGCCCAAGGCCAGAAATCCTGAGACCTAATGAGCTGTCTAAAAAAATTGACAGGCATTTCAAGGGAAGGAAGGGTGAAAGCAAATGAGGATGCAGTGCCTGAAGAGCTTGCCGCTGGTTCGGGTTGTGCAAGGAGAGTAACAGAGCATGAGACAGCAGCGAGCAGTCCCCAGGGAGGATTTCACCCAAATGGAAGTTGGCTGGGGATGGGGGCTTGAAGGAGGACATGTGGGACTAAAGGAAAGAGGCAGTCAGTGATGTGCTGGCAACCAGATCATAGAAACCCGGGGGCAATTCTGAGGATTTCAAGTGAAATGGGCTACTGCAGAGAACAACTACCTGAAGCCAAGAGCTTCTAAGGAACCAGCGTGCAGCCTGGGCCAAGGAGCAGTGAAGCCACAGCGAATGAAGCAGTGGAGGGAAGTATGTTGGGGTGGAGTGAAAGGGCCAGGGCAGGGAATTAGACCTCATCCTATCTCCTACAAACAAGTTATGGGTCAAAGCAAAGTTGTTTTTACTAAATGATCATGGTGTGTGGGGACTATGGGACTGATTCTGTTCCCATTGAAGTCAAGAGTGACACTCTAGTTCAGAGGTTCCCAAACTTTTCCTTATTTTGTACCCCCCTCTTCCAGATTTACCAGGTGCTCGTATACCCCTACCAGCCTATTTTAACCCCTTAAATGCCAATTTTAAAGGTGAACATTAAATCCACCATTACACAAGTTCTCCCGCATACCCCCCAGAGATGTCTTGTATATCCCCAGGGGTACGCATCGCACAGTTTGGGAACCCCTGCTCTAGATGATTCTCGTGGAGAAAAATCAAGCCTTTGGCCAACAACGAGTGGCAATAAATGCCTGGGCCCAGAGACACCAATGGGGCTCTTAGTAAAAGCTCAGAGACTGGCAGGTAGCAATGAATGTTTGCCTTCCAGTACATAAACCAGGTAACAACAAGGAGCCTATTGACAGGGCCACCTCCCTTATACACTATATATTCAATAAGCTTCTGCCAACAGAATAAGTTTACAGTACCTGTATTTACCTTTTCCCCATATGGGTTCCCAGCTGGATTTCTGTTCTGCCTTGAAAGAGAACATCTTGCTTGAAATAGCATCCACGACGAAGTACTATAGCCACCTAATTAATTAATTGCAACTCTTCATGGGGGTGGGGCAGCAAGCTGAACGTTCTTCTGCCCTGATTGGCTTCCCACTGTCCCACAGAGTTGGCCTTATGTTGTATGTTGCTTCTGAGTTGTTTCTTTGTATAACGTCAAGTAAATAGGGAAGCCTCAAACACTACCCTATAGGAGGAAGAATGTGGGCAAAGGGATTCCCCAACTCCAGTCCCCTAATACTACCACATTCAGGTCAGCAGATAATGCCCCTGTCCTGCCCTGCAGCACTTTCTGCTATTCCACTTCTGGTTCCCTTGTTCAGCCTTGCTAATGCCCCTCAGTTGTGACCTGCAGCGCCCTTTCTCTGTCTAAATCCTCCTCATCCGCACAGCCTTTGCTATTTCAAACCATGGCACAACATTAGCAGAATCAATCAGTCATACTATGCATGCATAGTAATCATTTTGCAAAACCAGCAAAGAGCTGCTAGGAAGTAGAGGCCATTTGAAAAAGTTATTTAGGTCCCGACCCCTGGTAGGACGTGAATATAGCTTTCCAAAGTTGAAAAGCTAGAAAATTAGCAAACTCAAATCTCCACTATTTCTGCAGCTTGGGTTTTATGACACTTTCCCCAAACATTTAGCCTGAGGTTTTCAAAGGAGATAAGATTAAATAGGCACTCAGGTCCATTGAAATCCAATGGATCATGGGCACTTAATTCCCTTAAACCTGTTTGAAATTCTCAGCCTTACACAACAGACGGACAGAAAAAGAAAGAAAGAAAATAAGGGAAAATGAAACCTTGTTTGCTTGGTTCATTTATCTGTATTATTTTAAAAAAAAAAAAGTAAATAAGTTATGTTCTTTCTTTGGGGATTTACAGCCTGATTTTGGAATAATTAGACAAAATAAACCATGTGTTAATTTTTTTTAATGATCTGCTGTAAGTGTGGAGTTTTGGAAAGTTGACAATGAAATTATTATTATTTTGTCGCACAGCTGTGGTACGGCACAGGGGAGACAGCACAGAGACACTAGTATTTGTTTATTTGGCTTTCTATTGCTATGACAAAGCAAATAACAGCTTTGGTCTTGGTCCACAATTGAGCTAATTGGTAACACCTCAAATTGCATGTCCTAAAAACTTCTAATTAGCAGCTGACAACAGCATAAACTGGGTGCTGGAAGCTCCCTCCTACTCCAAAATAACCAGTTTGTTAATGTTGAGTGATTTCAGGACAGACAAATAAAATTAGGATCCAAAAATGACACGCGGGAGGCTGCGTTTGTCTACAGGTTTACATACATGTGTGTGTTATCTCTTGTTCTGAGTGTACAGCACTGAGCCTGGTGGAATCTCGGTCCATGCCTGCAGCTCCTCTGTGCGATGACAGTATAAATAATAAATACGTAAGACTACCCCTTGTGTCTGTGCATGGCCCCTGTGCACATTTGGGGACCTGGGTGTGTGCTTATAAGACGTGCTTATATATGTATGTACTGTATATGTACCTCTGAAGTCAGTGGGTGTTCTGGGTGTCCCATGTTCCTCAGGGTTTGGGTCTATGAAACTATTATCTAATAACATACTTTCCTGATTTGATTCAAGTCATGATTCACTGAAGTCAATGCAAGTCCTTCTATTGACTTTGAATCAGGCCCTTATTGCGAGGGTTCACTGGTGTTCTCCTCCTGGCAGCTCTCTTTAATTTCTCAACAGCCTCAGAGAGACTCTTTCCCTTTGCTTTTCCCATTTACAGCCTGCGTCTCACACTCGCAGAAGATGCCCAGAGCACCTTGTAAAGAAATGAACCAGACACTGGCAGCTAAGTAGCTGTGGAGGAAACATAGTCTCCCTTCAGGACTGAGCAATAGCGTGTACAGCAGAACCCGTCTTATTAATAGAGGACTGTTGGCCAACGCACTGTGGCTAATATACCCCTGGCACTGAAATTAGGGACCAGCACTGCATAATACCAAACTGTATTGTGTGCGATGCTGACATTTGTGTGCAATGAAGGGGAGGCTGATTTATTCCCTTAGTCAGGAAACATGGTTGTTAGGTCCAGCGCAGCACCGCTTGACCCAAAGCTATTAGTGTCTTTTTAACTGAAGAGACACTATTGAAATGAGTTTCTGGGTCTCAGTCCAGTTCTTGGCAGACAGGTGCCCACAACATAAACCCACCTCGAGGGTGGTACTACATCACTAGCCAGTCTCCTGTGGGCAGTTTCCTTAGAGAAGCAGGGGATTAATTGGGTCATGAAAACTGATGCTCCATTTTGCTCCCCCGTGGCCGTTTTGGCATCTAAGGTCAATGAACTAGAACAAGCCATGAGAGCACTAAACGGACAGTAGGGGACATGAAGAGGAAGACGAGATGGCGAGAGATCTTGTGTTGTTGCAAATTGCAACACTGGTCCTCCCATGCAAACAGTGGAGGAGAAGCTAAGCTGCTGCTGTTCATACTGTCATCTTTGGGGTGACGGCGAGGGCATCACTCTGCAGGCAGCAAATCTGTCATCGCCAGAACTGACGCCGTTCCTCAGTTCCCCTCCACTGATCTGCTTTTCCCTTTAAAAAGTGCAGATATATTGACATATCATCATCCCAGGCCAGACTATAGTGAGAGACATTTCGGGGGAGGCGTTTATGGAGAGGGCTGGGGAAAAGATCTGCTAAGACTTCTGTGTAGTGATATTACCATACACAAAAAGCTGTGGAAATACTTTACTCCTGCCTCTGGACTGAAGGAAGGAGAGAGATGGCCCATGGTGGGCAAAATTTGTGATGGAGGAACAGGCTCCCTTTCACCTTTGCCTAAGGTGACCATCATAAAGGATGTTCCAGTTTTCTGCTACTCTGGCCTCTATTGATACGAAACCGGATGCCTTTATGTCCTCTATTTTTCTCTTGAAAAACAGAGGACATAAAGGTGTCCGGTTTCGTATCAATAGAGGACAGAGGACAACCGGACTGTCTTCTATGATGGCCACCCTACCTCTGCCCCCATTTCACACACACAGGGGTTGTACCTAGGTGAGAATGGGCCCAGAGCCATGAAGTTTTTAAGTGTTTAACACAGGCTGTTCTTCGGGCTCTTTCTGCTCTGCTGTTTGCCTGGCAGCCAGAGGCAGATTGCCTTCTCTTATTAACTAAATAAACAAGCAGCAAAAGTTGAGTGAAATGGAAACAGGCACGCAGCTTGTCTGCAAATAGAGACAAACTCCTCCACCGCTTGGCTGCACCCAGATGTCTAGCTGTTACCTACTTAAACGGCTTTAATTTCACATTAAGGTCAATGCAGTCATAGCTTCGCCTCCTGGGTTGAAAAGCTAGCTAATGAAACACTCAGGTTTGTATGGAGTCCACTTCAGTGCATTAGTGGAGCGCTGAGATGGGCTGCACAGGCAGGTCTCCAGTTGCAGCGAGGTGGATGCTGTGCCAAGAGGTTGCTGCAGGTATTAACAGACCGGAGACCAATTTTTCCACACGTTTCAATAGAAGTCAAGTGGTATCCCCAATTAACAGACAGAGGAGTCAATATGCAGGATCCCAGTAGCGCTAAAGGGTACGTTCTGTATAGCTCCCCTTGCTCCTCCATATGTTATATGCACACTTCAGGGTGAACAGTCTCCTGTGCTTGCTGATAGTAAATACAATGCAATTAATAATACAATACAAGAATGTCATACATTCGTTTAGTGCTTTTTTATGAGAGAACCACAAAGCACTTTACAAAGGTGGGTGAGTATCATCATTCCCTTTTTAGATGGAGAGACTGATTTGTGAAGCAGTGAAGTGATTTTTGCCAAGGTCACAGATAAGTCAGTGTCAGGACCAAGTGCAGAACCCAAGTCTCTTGATTCTTAGCCCACTACTGCAGGGCTGATTCCTATGCTCTCTCCAGGGGGTAACAAAGGCTTTCTGAACACCCAAATAATGTACATCAGCCAGGTCTCCTTTATGCACTACTATGTTGACATGTTAAAAACATTCAAATAGATTAAAGATACAGTTTTCCCTTGCAAAGACCTATCGTACTATGGCACCTATTTTATTGTTTCTGATACAGAAGTGAAGCTTGCTGGTCTGTTACTTCTCGAGTCACATGCTGAGTTTTTTTCCAGATAACGACATCATTTGCCACTCCTCCAGACCTCCAGTGTAGCAAGATGTTTGAATGACATTTTGTTTTGATAGCAGCTCAGTCAATCCATTGCTCAGCTCCTTCAGAAATCTTGCCTGTATACCATCCAGCTCAACTGACTTGCTCTTGAATCTCTCCAGCAGATATTGCAGTCTTGGACAGAAACTCACCTATATTGCCAGGAAAAGGCAGGTCTGGGACATGTATCTTCCTAATGTCAGTGGAAGGCAGACTGATTCAAAGACCTAATTTATCTTCTCCTCCGTGAACATCTCATGCACCACCATTTCACATGCTTCCAGCTTCCAACACATTTTTAAAAATGTCTTATCTTTGAGTTTTTATCTTTGGCTAGTAAGTTTTCAAATATGCTCTGAGACCTCCATATTTTCATCTTGCATTTTACCTTCCACATTTCGGTTCTTTCCATTTGACACCATTTGAGTTGGACTCTTCCAAGGCAGACGGCCAAAGGCTCCCAATATGCTACAAACAATGCCTTTCGCCTTCCCATTTACCCTGATGCTTTTTGTTTCTTTGTCTTCCTACTTCCTTGCTTGTTTAGGCACATGTATGTTTTCTGTAACACTAGGTAGGGTTTTTAAATAATGTCCATGTTGAAGATCGGAGTTTGAATTTCCTCTATTCTGACTTTAACTTTAGAAAAGGGGATAAAAAATGAGGATGGTAGTAAATGGACCTTAGTGTTCCTGGCTAGTTTTTAATACAATCCTCCTCAAGGTTGGTGAACGCAGTCATATGCTGCTCATGATCATTTAAAATTCCATCCCAGTTCCTCCTGAACCAACTCCAATGTGTTACTTAAGGCTAAGTTGAGAAAAGTTCATCCATTTTAATAGCTCTATAACTGTTTCAAGAGCCAATCATTTAAAGTATCATGAACTTGATTCACTAAACTGTCTTAACCTGCTTATATGTGGGCTGGCAAAGTCCCGCATTACTACTGACTTATTAGATATAGCTGTTCCACTAATCCTCCTCTCTACTGTGCATTCAATATTCTATCCCTGCCAGGGAGACTGGCAGTAGAGTTTATCCTGGTCATTTCCTTCCCTTTGCCTTGTGACTTGTGCCCTGCATGGTTCTTTCCATTTGGAAATTCTCTCTTACTAGATTCAATGAGTCCTTTTAGCTACCTACAAGAACAGAAGTTATTTTGGGAGTGAAAAATGATGATGTTGGCACCTCTAAACTGTTTTTATCTGTTCCTTGTGTCTCCTCTGGCTCAAAAGCACTTAGTTTGCTGACAGAAATCATAGACTCATATAAACTGGAGATGGAAAAGCCCTCTCAAGTTCAGGTAGTCCATTTCTCCCACCCAGGTGGGTACGTTCCCTGCAATATGTCTTGTAGTACTTTGCCTTGTCTCTTTTTAAGTGTCCCAAGCAGCAAAAAATACATTTACGATTGTCAGGATTACTGAGACAAGCTAGCAAAGGTAGTACCAGTCGTATTCTAACCTGCTTGTGTGGTGACAGCCGCTAAATTACACTCTATTGCCTTTGAAGTCAATGGCAAAACTCTTATTGGCTTCACTGGGAGTATTCGCTGGCCTCTGCTATAGACGATTAGAACGAATGGCTATGGAGCACCGATAAGGCAGTCTTACAATATCACTTCCCAGACCATAACTGCATTTTAATAGGCAAAAAATTGTCTCAGTAGCAGTCAGGGTGCAATAACAGCAAAGCCATGCTGAGCACATTGCAAAGTGGATCTAAACAGAAGTACCAGTTACAATAGCCATCAGGGGCTATATCCTCAGGTCCAGGCAGGCCTTGCTCAGTATTTGATACAAGACAGGAGGACAATGGTGCTACATAACCATCTCTGTGACTCCTTCATCCTTAAAGCTGCCACGAGAAAAGTCAACCCCCAGCGTGTCTTAAAGCCACCTTGGGTATACTCTAACTTTCAACTTAAGGAGTTTTCATAGCAGCAGAAATCACTGGAGTCCAGTGTCCTCCAGAAACCCATCACCTGCCCCCCACGCATCCAGCAGAACAGACATGGGACTGCATCTGCCACTATTGAATTAAACACATTTTTGGCTGTTGAACTACAGCTGGTACTCAGTTTTTGTTCTGCAATAGAAAAAATAAACACCCCTCAGACTTAGGGAAGGAACAGTCTGCAGTGGCTGGCTAGGCCTAGCCAACCAGAAATCTCTGCTGAAATTTGGCTCTTCACTGTTTTCAAGGGACAGCAGCCATGTCTACATGAGATGCTGACTGCACAGTTGTTACTGCACAGTCATTTAGTACTTGCATACACAAGTACTAAATGCGTAGCAACCAGCATTACTACAGCACCGTCCCTGCACAGCTTCTTGGTGATGCTGACTGCGCAGTAGCTCATTACTACTGCACAGTAGCCTCACGTCACGCTTTGTGCTATGCAGTGCTCCTGCGCAGTAGGAACAAGTTACTGTGCAATCAGCATCTTGTGTAGACACAACCAGTAGCAGGAATGTTATTACACAGATCTGACCCAGTTTAAAAGGTATCGGTACAGTTGGGGGCACGCCCCCTGCCTCCAAATGTGATTACTCTAAATTATCCCCAAAGGATTAATGAATGGATATACAACCTATATATGGTGGGTACTTTATCCACCTTTGAAACAAAATGATCTCCCTGGGTTGGAACACAGCAATGGTTTTAGAAGATACAGCCACGTTACACAACAGCTTAGGTCAAGAAGTCAAAAATACTATATGCCCATAACAAGGCAATGGAAATACAGAGAGGCAGAATGCAATTATCCCTAAATGTACTGAGGGTAGCAGTCTTGTTCAACAGGAAGCATAGTAGAACATCACTTAGTGACAGCAAGGGGAGAGGGTATTTGCTTTGCTTCCTCCGTGACTCTCCATTCTGTCCCCAGTAGCATGGCAAGAAAAACCCAGGGGCTTCTAAGGCCAGATAGGGAAGGTGCCTGATCTGCTACAGCCCTGCTTTTGTTGAAACACCTGACATGATCACAACAAAGGTGACATGGGCTCACAGTTGGTAAGGTTAGCTGAGCTGGTGACTAGATAGTTATATACTCACTTTCTATAAAGGTTTTAGAAATCAGTGGGAGTGGCAGATACTCTCAACCTCAGAGGAATGAGCCTGTATTGACTTCAGCATGAGTGGCTGGCATGTATCCGAGTGCAAATTATATATGTAGATACGAAAACATTTCATGCTATGGGTCACACACCAGTGCAAATGCAGCATGGTATCATTGGCTTCGCCAGCATCGCCAGCAATCCTTTGTAGGCCATTCTATCCAGGCCAGGATTCAGCATGACTCTGGGTAGAAACAGTAAGCAGCACAGCTTGTACAAATGAGCCAGTGAACCAAAGAGCCAGAGAGAAACCCAGAGTCTGTGTTCAGCAGCCTCAATGGAGTGCCCTCTTTACATGCATCTCTTATCCTCCTGCCCTCTGAGGCACACTAGAAGTCCAATTAAGCTGTTTCAGATTTACACTGGTGTCAGTGAGATGAGAATCTGATCTGCAATTTTAAAGGATGCAACTTTCTTTTTAAAGCCCCACATAAAGCGGGGGCTAGATTTAGCATGATTTTTATCCGTCTATGTATGAGTTATACAACACGACAAGTGTCCCGGCATCATGAATTCCTCTGGTGTGTTCTTTTTAACGGCGCTGATCAGAGGGAATTCATTTGGTCTTCATATAGCTGTCACCTGCATTACCAGAGCAATTTCATTCTAATTCAGCATTACTTAATGGTGAAGATAAAGTTAAGTGTTAGCCATGTGGGTGCTTTCTCTGCAACTCTCTCTTCTGTATTACAGAAAGAGCACAACTGCAGGGCATTTTATGACCAATAATTTGAAGAGTGTGGAAAGGAGGGAGGTAGCAAATATCAAATGCTTGTCACTTGCCTGGAGTCTTTCTGCTCCAGTGTTTATGACTGGGCCCCAAATCTTTGATTCTTTTTATTTTTTCCCTTCTTACTCATGTAGTTCTTGAGAGATTGCAGACTCCAAGAATATGTTCTACAAAAGAAAATTGTTAGGTTAGGTAAACCTGCTTTCCACTTGGTAAGAATTATATGAAGAAGTGGGTACAGTAGGCAAGGCAGCCAATCTGTATGGCAGCTCTCCTTGGACTATTCTGAATGGCTGAGCAAAATTGCCAGATTTAGAAGCCAGCCTGTATGGGCACAATATAGAAACCAGCTGAGTCCATGGACTGATGCAGGGAAACAGTGAACAATTGTAGAGCATCAGTTATACTGGCAATGAGTGACTTGTCCTCTGGAGCCCCCGTGCCCCACTCTCTTCACCCAGCTCAGGAAAGTAATCATTCTGTGTATATCACAGGCTTGTTTAAACTAGAGATGAAAAACGGCAAAAGTACAACTTAATTGAACCCTGTATTGTGTTATTACAAACGCTGCCGACCTCACTTGCAGTCCATTATCGGAGGGTTCTGCTGAATGCTTTAATTAAAGACAATAAGGCTAATAAAAAGGCATCATTTTCCTGTCTCCAGCACTGCAGGAGAGTTGGGCTGATGAGCCTAGATTATTTCCTGCTAATGCTCTTCTGCTGGGGGGGGGGTTTCTTGGTTTGCAAAACATTAGAAGCACAATTTAAAAAAAAAAATCACTTTCTGGTTTGCTTCTAAATACTCAGTCCATCTCCCAAGCCCTGCTTCCAGATGATCCCTCAGGTCCCAGCCAGCCCTCCTTGCCCTTCATTCTCAGAGACATTTCCCATGCAGGAATGCAGTTTCCCTGCCCCTGCTTGAGGACCAGGGTAAAATGGCTTAGGGTTGGATCCTGCTACCCAAGCTCCTGCTATTTTCAATCTGACTCCAGCAGTCAAGCCTAATGTTTGCAGCAGGAAAGGTTCTTGCCTACATCAGCCAGGGAGGAATCCGGCCCGGAGTGAGTAATACAACACCTCACCATAATTAGCGTGCTGCTTACTAATGGGCCATATGTGCCATCTCTATTTACTTTCATACTGATAGTATTAATGATGCTGAACAGGCAGCACTTTCAAAGCCAATTAAGGCAGCCTCATCGGGCAGACTGCAGTCTTCCTGTCTTACCCACTTTCAGTCCAAAGAGAGATGGCAGAAGGAAGACTTGGGGGCAAGAGCAGGGTCAGGCAGGAGCCCCTGGAGAGAGCTGGTAGCGTAGTGAGGAGGTGCCTAAAACATCTCTGGGGAGGGAAGGTGGAGAGAGGGGGTGGGGAGATGGCTTCCCTAGGGGAGTTTGGGGACATCTGGAAGTGAGGAAGTAACATTGCCTTGCAAAAGAGAGAGTGAGTGGGGCAAAGATCAAGTTGTATTTGGCTTCCCCTGCAAAGGCACTGGGGGAGGAAGAGGCAGGATTTCTGGGGTGAAAGAACGCTTTGGAGAAGATCTTTTATTTCTTTTCCTGCTTTAATATTTTGGCATCATGATTGTATTATGACAGACTGGAGGCTGCAAGCCATTGTCTGCACTTCAAACTGGGTGAAGCATCAAAGCCTGGAGCTAAGATACTACTCTGCACCTGCATGCCAGAGAGTTCAGGGCTTCCCCAAAGGGATGAGAATAAAGGTTTACCTATGGCCTTTTCAGTCCTTGCCCTCTCCATTGAGGATGCCAGCAAGTGGCTCAATGAGTAGCAATTGTGTAGGTGTTGTGATCATGGACACACAAACCCCATACAAAGTGAGCTAAGACAACAACTTATTCCAGGTAGGCCCCAAATGGTTAAAACTGTATTATCCATCTAGGTCACCTTTGAACTACAGGCCTGGTGGCAATAAGCTCTACAACCCACCTCAATACCATCCCCAGCGCCCAGGCATGCTGTGATTAAAGAGTCCTTGACGGACAAGAGAATGACAGACTGATGTGAAGCACCTGAATCTTGACCCCTGAAGCAGGACTGCAAAGTACTAACCACTGAGCTGGACTACTTTGCACGACTTTTATAAGAAAGGAACTTTTACAATTAAATGCCACAGAAGGTTTTCTCCACGTTTAGCCTCAACCATTGACTGAAAGAAACACAGGGAGTCTTATATGGAAGCCAAGGTAAAAAAGTATACAAACCGTGATCTGAGAACTGCTTGCTCAAAGAAGATAGAAACCCCATCAAGTGACTGAATGGGAACAGAGAGGGGAGGGTGAGGACCAGGATCTCTCTATGTGTAAGAGATGGAGCTATAATGTGGAGCATAGTGACCTAGTTACATATTTCTCTCTCTCTCTCTGTCTCTCTGCTGTTGCTGCTGCTGTTGAGCTCAGAAGCTGTGCAGCAATTTGCTAATGAAGCTTCTGACATCCCAGCTGAGTAGGGTGAAAACAGGGCTTTGCAAAGCCAGACTTTTCAACCCAAGCCCTACAGCACCGGAACCCCGACAGAGAAGACCTGCCCCCTGGTGATAGTCCGTCATGATGACATTCCTTCATCTCCTCCTGCATCTGCTTTCCCTTCTCGAGTCAGCGGCTACCAACGGGAAAGTGTGTGTTGTTCATTACACGGCAGGAAGACAGCCCAAGGCCTGGAAACATTTGCAGAGCTGTCCTCCCCAGCAGAGGGAGAGCTGCATGTTAATTAAACTGACTCCATGACTTTGTTTCGCAGCTCAACCATAAGAACATTCATATTGGCTGTACAGGCCTTTGGGGTTCCCCCACCCAGCACTGCAGTGATGGATGTTGTGGCACATGGAGCTGTCCTGTACCCGGCCATGGGCACTCCTGGGGTGCAGATTTGGTACAGAAACTCAGAGCTGAACAACTTTCATCCCAATGTAAGTAAGAAATGGACATACAACGTACAGCACTGCACCGGGCCTTCCAGTGAATCCAGTAAAAATCAGGGGTAAAACTACCCTGGTGTAAATTATGCCAGTGTAAGTATTGTGTATCAGCAGCTATCCTGGGGTAGCTGTTTACTACAGGCAAATAGGATATTACCTGCCCCTCACTCCCTACCACCTACTGACAAGGTGCTTGAATAATGCCCATTGTGAACCTATCCCTGAAATATAGCTCCTGTACGTCATCTCTCAGCATAGTTGATTCCCACCACCAACTCCCTTTTCCATTTGTGCTTATCAGGAAGCCTCATAGTGAAACCACAAGAATGAGTGTTGGGACCATTTCCACCATAGGACCTCCTGGGCCCATTGCAGCTGTTGTAAATGTAGACTCCCCCTTACCAGCACCACCTGAGTTGGCTTCCATGTAGCACAGCTGCTTGGTGTGGGCATTGGTATTGGCATTTCACCCTGGCTAGGGACAGACATTCAAAAAGTCGAAGGTTGAATTGATTCAATCCTTGCAGGTTAGTCTAACCTGCCTAGATTGAATCAGTTTGCAACTGTACAGACAGTCCGTCTGGACTAACAAACTGCAGGCACGTGCCTGCAGTTGCTCAGGCCAAGAGCCAGGTGGGGGGAGGGGTGTCCGGGGGGGGGGGGTGGCACTAGAGAAGCCCTTAGCCCTTCCCTCTCGCCCCCAGAGCAGCTGGCCAACTCATGCAGGTCCACGCCGGTGAGGCGAAGGAGGAAGATGGCGTGGTGGAATAAACCTTTTCCCTGCCCCTTTCCCAGGGCCAGCATCAGACCAGGCCCCCGCCCTTACCTGTCCCTGCTCCAGCTGGGGAGCAGAGGGGTAGAGCCAGCCCTGCTGGGCTGGAGTAGAGCGCCCAGCCCAGAGAGCATGCCAGGATGCTGGGGGACTCTGGTTTAAGTTAAACCAGGAAGGAGTCTGGGACAGACATTGCATAAACCGGTTTGAGTTCAATGAGTTAAGTTTGAGATGACAATCAACCAGGTTTATCTCAGACCGGTTTCAGCCATTTTAAAGCTGGTTTATGTGCACTGAACTTATTTTCTGTTACAGGTTTAAACCAGTTTCTGATCACTTAAACTGGCTTAGGTGTAATGTCTGTCCCTAGCCCTTATGTTAGGAATGCAAGATTTGCCTCATTGTCTTCATAAAGTAGGCAGCTGGGAATTTAGACCCATAGAAAAATGAGTTAGTAGGGAGGAAGGAACTGGCAGTAGAGAGTGGGGAGCTATATCTCCAAGGAAGAAGCTAGCTGAGTCTTTCAGTTCCCACTTTATCTAAGAAGATCACAAACCCAATACAGACTGGTCCCTATGAGGCCTGGGACACGTGAAGAGACTCCTCTGAGCTTCTGCAAACTGAATCTCCAAGGCATCCGTCACTACCAATGCATTACAAAGAGTGAGAGCCTAACTCCAAAACAGGGCAAGTTGAAGTGGGATGCGTGAGCAATTGTCCTCCTGGGGGAGCAGTTAGATAATGCAGGAGGTGCCTGGAGAGATTATAGAAGAAAAAAATCCATAAAGAAAAGAGTGAACCTTTCAGGAGATCATTTACTGAGGGGTGTAAGAATGCTCAGTGGGAAGGGTTTGATGACCTGTAAGGTGTTTTCAAACCCTAGCAACTGCTAATTCAAACAGAAGGGAGAAAAACTTTAAAACCTTCCAAACTTTCTGCCATGCTAAACCTCCAACGTTGATCCACAAGGAGCCTCTTTGTAGAAGAGGGACAAATTCCTAGGGCAAAAACATTTTCTTTGACTTTGAGCAATGCATGTGCTCAAAGTACTTTAAAAAAGTGTTTTGACATGGAAAGAATTAGGGGCGCTTGTTTGTTTGTGCTCAGAATTGCTTTGTCAGTCAGAGCTAACCCCTCCAGCGTTAACGATACAGTTCCCAGGAGGCCGAAGTCAGGGTTTCAGGGAGAGGAATGGTGTGGACACTTGAGGTTGATGCTAAGCAAATGTGAAATTAGGCAGAGTCCATCCTGCAGGCAGTTGCCATGTTCCCACTTTTCAATGTCACTCTTCTACTACAGACCCACTCATCAGGAAACAGCGGCCTAAATGTTGTGAGATCATTTCCCCCAAATTTGCCAGCGCGGTCCACTTATTTTACTATTCAGGAACTGCTCAAAGAAACATTGCTGCCATGAGATGGCCTTTTTGCATCATAATACTGCATAGTACAAGGACATTAAAGAATTTGTGCTACAAGATGGACTTCAAACTCAGCTTCTCCCCTCATATTTAGTGTCAAGATGTGAGAAACCTATGAACTTAGGTTGCGAGTTGCACAGTTGGGCTCCAGAGTGAGGAAGAGACTCTGAAGTCAATATTTCTTTGTTCTTGGAGAAACCTAAGGAATAATTGTATTAAAAAAAACAAAACAAATGCCACATGACAGGTGCTCCTAGTAGTGATGAAGCCTGAAATAAATCCACATATGCCTATGCCCCTGTTCATGACCACATCCTCTTGGGGCTGTCTTGGATGAAGTTATCATAGAATCATAGAAAATGAGGATTGGAAGGGACCTCAGGAAGTCATCTAGTCCAAACTAAATCATTCCAGCCAGGGCTTTGTAAAGCCGGGCATTAAAAACCTCAAAAGATAGAGATCCCACCACCTCTCTAGGTAACCCATTCAAGTGCTTCACCACCCTCCAAGTGAGAATTTTTTTCCTATTATCCAACCTAAACCTCCCTTGCTGCAATTTGAGAGCATTCCTCCCTGTTCTGTCATCTGTCCCCACTAAGAACAGTCCAGCTCCATCATTTTTCAACCCCCTTCAGGTAGTTAAAAGCTGCTATCGAATCCCCCCTCAGTCTTCTCTTCTGCAGACTAAATAAACCCAGTTCCTTCAGCCTCTCTTCCCAGTCCCCAAACCATTTCTGTTGTCCTCTGCTGGACTCTCTCCAACTTGTCCACATCTTTTCTGTAGGGAGGGTCCCAAAACTGGACACAGTACTCCAGGTGTGGCCTTACCAGTGCAGAATAGAGAGGAATAATTACTTCCCTCGCTCTGCTGGCAATGCTCCTTCTACTGCAACCCTGTATGCTGTTAGCCTTCTTGGCAACCAGGACACACTGCTGACTCTGGACGTTCTGGAGCGATACTTCTCCATATTAGCTATGTAAGACAGTGGTGTCTCCAACAGGAGGATTCCAACCCTTGAGCACTGTTCATCCTAGAAGTGCATGTTCCTCATGAGATGAAAAGGCAGCACAGCCAGTCAGGACACTTCTGTGCACAAGTGAGCTGGTACCTTAATGCAACCAAAATGTGGCTGCTATGGTCATTTCTGTGTCACAGATGGAAGTTTGACCTGTACAGGGTGCTGGGGGACTGAAGCCATGTAGCTCTGGCACTCATAATCTATAGCTCTTGTTTAATGTGAATTCAGGAGCACTTCCTCAATCACAGGTGATTTCATTCTTCAGATATGGTGGTCATCATGCTGACACCAGATATGCATGTTGGCATGGTCCATAGTTCCAGAAGTAGCCCCATCCCATGCTGTTTGCCTCTCCTTAAACCCACCTGAGCATGACTAGTCCTTCAAAACAACCAGCTCGTTTCAGAGAGGCCCATTGATGGTGACTGTGTTCAGCCCTTCCCAACAGATAATTATCCCCATTAAAATAACAGGGAAGAAAGGTGAGTCACTACACACATGTCCCTGGAAGGGGCAGAGCCAAGGTCCCAACTCACCTGGCCATTTACTATAAGATCAATAGAACTGATCACTCTGAGAAGTAGCTCCCTCGCAACAGTTGCACAAACAAAGAGAGGTAAATAATGGATTGCTTGACTCAATGGCTGAACTGAAAAATTCACAAAGGGAAATGGTTTGGGGCCAATCAAAACAGACATATTCGGGATGGTGGGGGAAGAGGTGTAGTGAAACTTAAAAACCAAAAAGAAATGTATTTGGGGTCAAAATGAAAAATATTTCATTCCTCTTAAAAGGGTGTGAGTGGTTGTGTTGGGTTATTTAACCCTTATTTCTTTTCCTTTTCCAGTTAGGTTGTCTCTTAAACCACAGCTGTCAGGGGGAAGGAGGGCAAGGTCAATGGAAAATTCAAAAAGTTTCATTTTAACGCAAAACATTTCCACGGCCAAAACAAACTGTGTCACTCTTCAAAATGTCAAAACAAAATAGTTTGACATCTTCCAGGATTTTCTACATGTTTTTCCGACTGAAATGATTTTTCAGAATTGCCCCAAAGCCCACTTCTTTCCACCCGAAACAACAACCTCCCCTTTTGAGCTTCCTGGGCCCTTGCATTCATCGCTCCGCCTCCCTCCTTCCATTCCCTAGACATCCTCGTCTGTCTGTCCCCCTAGTCGGAAATCTCGCTCATTCGCTCTCTCTGCTCCTCCTCCCCGTTCGGATTCTTCTTTGTCTCTGCATTCTGACCATCTCCCTCCCTTCTTTTTTATGTACAAAGGCAATAAATAATGCAAATGAGCTACCATTTAATTATTTTCTCGGCTTGTCTTGCGAGGAGCAATTTGGAGCGAGGACCCAAGGTGGCGCATCACAGTGCGTTCCCTCCCGAAGGCGGGCATATGGCAGCACTACTGCTCCCCTGCCTCCCACCGACCCACCCTCCAGCTTTCCAACACAAAGACTCACTTCACAAAATTTAATTACTCTGCTAACGTGTCCCATATGCTCCGTGGCAGGCAGAGAAGGTTTTAATTACATCTGTGCTAGACAAGCCGGGGAGCCCTGATGCCCCATATCCCAGGGGGCCTGATACAGTGCTCAGGGGGAAAGTATATGTTCCCAAAACCATCCCCATACTCATAGACTGGACAGTCGGTAGCACTATAGCCCTCCCCTCTCAGCAGGGTACCCCCAGCTAAATCTTGCAATAGAAAGAATGAGACCTGACAGAGGTCTTCAACTCTGTAGAGAAGAGCAAATCCCCATTTTGGCAGAGAGCTGACCAGCATGGTTAATTAATTGATTAATTATCATTAATAATCATAAGAGCTCTCATGGTGCTGCTCATTTGCATTGTGCCTCATTGCAAATGTAGATTGAGATGTGGTGCCTGCTCTAGGTGGCAACAGAGAAATCTAGAGAAATGAGGTTGGATAATGGACTTGACCTTTCTCCCGGAATCAAAACCGGTCCCACATGCCCAGCCCTTCCCAGAGATTCAGATCACAGCAGATAGCTTTTCCCCTCCTTTCCTCACCCTTTTTACTTTTCATTTTCACAGCTGCCTTGGCAATTGTTAATTTAAAACCTGTCAGTTGTTTTGTAGGTGGCAGGTAGTCAAGACAATTTGGGGGGGGACAATAAATCAGATGGTAGACAAGTAGCAGGCAGGAACTGGTGTGATGTGACATCATTAGACAAAGCTAGGTGCCTCAGATGCCTTGTGCAGCTGTAACTTATTCTTTCTGGCAGTTCCAGCCATATTGCGTGGGTGTTTTAGTTCAGGACCATGTTTGGTTTTTAAATGCTGACAGCAGAAGACCTGCTAATGCCTGTCTGCCCTTAATCCAGCTCTGGGACTGGCTGCTTTGGCCCACAGCTTGTTCTGTATTTCATATGCCCTGAATTTTGTCTAGATGCATCAGAACTCCAAGAATGTGTTTTGTGAACAGCAATGTGGTGATATGTCTCCTAGCAGCAATTGTTAATATTTTGAATAAATGTCATTCTTTACTGTTTTTCTAAGTCTTTGGGCGGAGGTGTATTTTCAAGGTATAGTGGGTTGGGATTTGAAACAAATCATGCCTTGAAGAGTATTTTGCAGGCGGTTTGGTGCGTCTGACCAGAAATATTACAAGTGAGGGTAATCTCACAAAATGCATTCATGGTGATCAATCTATCTGCAGCTTCTTCAGCAGAGATTTGAGGAGCCTGGGTTTATGTTGATGTTTAGAAACAGGAATGATGTTGCCTTCACTTAAAATGGTCTCTGAAACAGTGAGCAAGAGGAAGGCCAGGCCAGCCAGGCTTTGATTTCCAAGCATCCAGTATGAGACCCACGAATTCTCAGTCCCATTTCACTTCTGGTTACAGCAGCTTCAAACTTTCTTGGTTATTTAGGCCTGCAGAGTCTGCCTAGTCACATTTTTTATCCCAGCTTTGCCTAGCCAGTCTCTGTGCTTGACATACTCAAGCTAGTTTTAAATCGGATGGCTAGGATACCAGTAGCAGCATCGTTATAATAGCATCTCACAAGAGTGGGATGAAAAAGTTGCCCGAGAACCTGAGTAAATATTCAGACAGGGGGCTCATCTACACGAGGCACTTAATGCCCATTGGACTAATTCTACTGCGCATTAGCATGGCTGGCAAAAACCATGCTAATGCACAGTATTTAGTCCAGTGGGCAATAAGTGTCACACAAAAGCATTCATCTGCGCTAGTGCGCAGTAGCACCGATAATGGTGCATTAAGTTAGTACCTGTTATTACAGGTACTAAACATAACGTACTTTAATTACAGTGCATTAATGAATGTGTAGACGCACCCAGTTAGCCCCAGTTTAGTGCCATTACCCAAGCTATACAGTTTAAAGTTAGCTTATATAAATTATACTTCAATGAAGATCTGCACTTAGACTGGGACACTAAGGGCACCCATACACATGCTGGACATCTGCTCTGATGCATGCTAATTAGAATGCATTGGAGCAGATTAATCACATCTGCTGATGTGTACTAATTAGCACGCTCCAGGAGCCTCCATGTCGTGTGTATTCAGCATCCCCATGCTTCAAAATGGTGGTGCGGGGGCACATTAACTAAAGCAAAGAAGCTTTAGTTAAAGCACCCCCTCTGCCCTTTTTGAAGTGTGGGACACTGAATACATGTGACATTGCAGGCACTTTAATTAGAGTGGCTCATGGATCTTTACAAACTGGGATAAAATTATAAAACCTATTTTATCCTAATTTGCCTAATTCAAATCGTGTGCCATCTTGAAAACAGCTGGTAGAGTGGAATTTGGGTCATGGTAAGGAGCAGGTTGTCATCTGCAATGAGGGCTGTTTCATCAGGCTGAAGAGCGAAGGTCATGGGGTTAGATGGCAGATTCTCCTGCTCTTTAGGATGGTTCAGTCTAATGGAGTGGTGGCCTGTAAGGGGTGCACTGGCCTTGCTATGGGACAAGTTTCCAAACAGCAGCCTTCAACTATATGAAGGGGGGTTAGAAAGAGGAGCTGGACTTTCTCAGTGGTGGCAGATGACAAAACAAGGAGCAACTGTCTCAAGTTGCAACAGGGAAGTTTAATTTAGCTATTAAGAAAAATTTTCTCACTAGGAGGGTAGTATAGCACTGGAACAGATTACGCAGACCAGTTGTGGACTCTCCATCCTTGGAGGTTTTTAAAACCTGACTGCGCAAAGCCTTGGCTGGGATGATCTGGTTGGGGATGGTCCTGCTTTGAGCAAGGGGTTGGACTAGATGACCTCCTGAGGTCCTTTCCAACCCTAATTTTCTATGATTCTGTGATTCTATGTATTTAGCCCAGGTTCCAAGCACAATTTTTCAGAATCAGGACAGCAGGTCAAGCAGTTTGAATCGATTCATCGATGATGAGGCCACAAAAACCCACTGTGCTCATCTCGTGAGACCTGCTGTAGAGTACAGGCTATTGGAGTTCCCTGAATTAACTCTTGTATGAATCAGTGCATATATAGATATAGATAGAGATAGAGATAGAGACAGAGAGAGATATAGATATATATGTATATATCAGAGAGGCAGGGAGTGGGCAGAGAGAATTTCCTCAGCCACAGTCTTCAGCTCAGCAGGGAGACAGCGTTGACATGGCCGCAAGAGTGATGACCACAAGACATTCAAAACAGGGAACCTCCAGGTCTGCACAAAAGCGCAGGAGTGTAAAGGTGTAGTCACAGGGTCCCTTGCAACAATTGCGAATCATTGGACTGTTGTGCCATATTACACATAAAGTTACTTCGTTACAGAGTCACAGGTTCACATGCAGTGGTTGAAAATCACCTGAATGCCATGACCTATTACAGTGAGTACGTTAGATAATCTGTGCCTGAAAGGGAGCAACTTTGCAACACCATGATGGCACTTAACACGTATCAATCTGCTTGAACTGCATTTGCTCACGTTTTGACTGCACTTAGTAAGTGCTAAGTTGAATGTGTGAAACTAAGTGTCACGCTCTGCAGTTTCTGGATGTACGCACATCATCACAGGGGTGGTGCCTGTACAATTCCTTTTTTGTGACTGAACCTTGACCTCTGTCTTTTGGAAAAAATGGCCCACAAGTTTCTTACTTCCCATCCCCACCCCAGGCAAGACAGAACAGCCAGAGAACCACAAAACAGAAGCCAGTTATGGTTGGGGCCACCAGCTAGCACTCACACACCGGTCTTCAGGTCCTTTTCCCTCTGCCTGAGAGCACCGCTCCGTTTGAAGAAATGCCACGTTGCAGTTAGTTTTCTGTTGCACTTCATCGCTGGTGGTGCTCATGCAAGCAGCAGGGGAGCTTGCTCTCTGCCTTCATCTCTAATCATTTTCAACCCTTGGAGCAGACTTGCTCTGTGAGAACTAAGCATTGAAGTCACGACTCAGATCCCAGGAAGAGGGGATTGGTTTTGTGCTGTTTGTAATGCCCTCTCTCCAAGGGCTGGTCCACAGAGCATCCAATAAACAGGTAGCACTACACACTGACACAGACAACCTGTCACGTCCCCACCAGTGGGCAATGGGGTGTCTTGCCACCTTCCCCTTCTGTCATGTTTACTGAATATACCCTTGATCATCTATTGTGTCCCAACCCAAATATATCTGATCTACGCAGATCCAGACACTCCCTGTTGCCCAGCCCCTCCCATCACACAGCACAGCACAGAGCTCTGTATTAACTCATCAGGATTTCACAAGAGGGAGCTACTATGCACTGGATCTGCTCCGCTCAGTCTAAGGCTTAGGTATTAACAGGGTTTCCTTCCTCAGTGGCATCATTAGCTTTCTCACAGTCTGGAGCCTAAAAATACCGCCAGGGCTAGGGAAGGGGGGAGAGAGAGAAGGGGGGGAAAGAAAAGGCAATAAAAGAGGCAGGCAGGGAGTCAAGTAAGAGCTTGGGACCTTTCAGCTAGAAAAGGTCAGGCTGCACTTTTGAGCAGCTCATCCACCATTTAGGTGCATGGTAATGGGAGCTCCTGCCCTTCTCTGTTTTATGCATTTGAATGGTGGTTTTGCCCTTTGGGTGAATGAAATTGATTTAGTCCAGTCACTGAGTTCCTTTTCTAGGCCTGCTTGGCCCGGACTCCCTAATCCGTGAACAGGATTTCATTGTGCCTGGCACATCTGATTCTTCAATTTATGGGTTAGCATTAAATTGGGCTTCGGTGATGCAGGGCCATTTGGCTTGTGCATCTTAAAGATCAGAAGCTGTGAGCAGGAGTCTTCGGGGGGGGGGGGGGCATGAAATCCATATTTATTTACATGCCAGGCTCACACCATTCCCCTGAGGTGTTAACCAGCTTGTGTTATCCTATGGGAAGGGAACAGGATGCTGTAGTAATATGACCAGTCAAATATTTTCCATCAAAACGCTCTTCCAATGGCAAATGTATTTACAATGAAAATTTCCCCCCAGAGTATCTCATTTCCTGAAAGAAAATTGATTAGAGGATAAAACTGAAATATTTTCAGCCCGTCAAATTTCTGGTTTTCAGCAAAAAAGTCAATATTTCCTAGTGAACAAAAGAAACATGTTTCTGACCGGACCACTGCGATTGAAGGGCTAGCGTCCTGCTTTGATGTTGCCGTCTTAAGTAAGGTCATAACACTGCCCAGTGTAAAGAGAAACTATAATAAATAGCTAGAGACCAGCACTATAAAGGTCTTGGCCTGCCTGGGGCTGAGAGCCCTCAGCTCTCACTAAAATCCCTGGGATTTGGGAATTCTTCGTACCTCACAAGGATGGGCCTTAAGGAAGGAGTTGTAAGCTGCAGGGGAAGATAGGAGTTTGCTTCTCAAAGCAGGGAACTGTCAGCTACTAACTGACTGTCCTGTGCATTTGGTAGTACACTCAGTACAGCACTGAGTTGTGTTTTGCTAATACTCAGCATCGCTGTAGGAATTTTTTTTAAATCTAAAATTCACAAAGCGTCATGGAAAATGCATGCCAGCAAAATACATACAAGCATGTTTCACAGAGAAGAGCTACCTTAAAAGAAAGTTGATTGGCTTGCTATGGCCTTTGAAAATTAGGAAGAGCCAGATTTGTGATTACCTCTCCAACCTGAATCCTGGCCATGCATCAAATGAAGCTGAGGGTCATACAGTGGCGGGGTCTCAGTTAAAGGTCTGTTGCCATCCCCTTCTCCCGCTGCATCCCATCTCTGCAGGAGCTCCCAAGTATTCCCAGCACAACACACTGCTGCTATGGTAGCCGTGTAGGTCTGGCCTTGGTGTGGTAAGTTATTATCTGGGCAGGCTGCCAACAGTTCCCTCCAGAACACAAGTGAGAGAGGGGAATCAGCAATTTTAATAGGCCGTATTGCAACAAAGACTGATCAGAATTTCATGGGACCAAGAAAATAGCGTGGGAGGGGGTGGGGATGAAAGGGGCAGTTCCCCTGCTGAACATCAATGCCTTGATGCACGGCCTGGAACTGCAAGAGCTTCTTTCAGCAGAGGTCACAAGAACTGGATGAGTGGAAAGTATCAGGAAAGCTCCATATAAGGTCAGTATCTGTAAGTAAGTACATAGTCAATTTACACAGCACATAGGTACTTGTGGAACTCGCTGCCTCAGGAGGTTGCAGAGATAGATACATTGCCTCCTGTGCTGGAAGCAGTACAACCATGCCTACACTGTGCTTGCTGAAGGCTAATTAGCAATGCTGAATGACAGTGCCAATATACCCCATCCCCAAGCTAATCAGCCCACCTCAGTGCCAGCTGCACTGCTCCCAATTTAGGAGGCACCTATAGAAGACAGTGAAGCAGGCTTGGGGGCACCACTGTTTCACACCCTATGTTTTCTGCCTCGACAGGCAGGATGGGAGCACAAATACACACATACTGGACTGGAAATAAGGAAGCCTAGGTTCAAATCCTGGAGGACTGGAAAAGGGCCAGTGTGGTCCCTATTTTCAAGAAGGGGAGGAATGAGGATCCGAGTAATTATAGGCTAGTCAGTCTCACCTCCATCCTTGGAAAGATCTTTGGTCAGGCATGATCTACCTGCTACGAATCCATGCTGGTTTCCCTGCTGCATTATTTTTCCTTCTGGACTCCCACAAATATCATCCTTCATAATCTTTTCAATCTGGTTTTGTTTTATGACAGGGTTACAAAATGCTTAGACACAGGAGTAGAGGTGGATGTCGTTTTCTTGGACTTTAGCAAGGCCTTCAATACGGTATCTCATCCTATTCTCATAAATAAATTAAGAGGCTGTGACAGAGATTTACATGGTCCAGTGGGTGGCAAATTGGCTTAGCGGTTGCACCCAGAAAGTGGTAGTAGACGGGTCGGTATTGACCTGGAAGGATGTGGGTAGTGGGGTCCTGCAGGGCTCAGTCCTTGGACTTGTACTCTTCAATATCTTCATCAGTGACTTGGATGTGGGTATGAAGTATATTCTGTCCAATTTTATGGACGATACTAAATTGTGGGGTGAAGTGCACACCCCGGAGGATAGGGAACAATTGCAGGCAGACCTGGACAGTTTGAAAAAGTGGGCAGTACACGCTAGGATGCAGTACAACATTGACAAATGCAAAGTGCTGCACTTAGGGTGCAAAAATATCCAACAGACCTACTGGCTGGGAAGTGACCCTCTCAGCAGCACAGAAGTGGAAAGGGATCTCGGAGTCATAGTGAACTCCAAAATGAACATGAGTCGTCAGTGTGATGAAAACATCAGCAAAGCTAACCGCACTTTATCATGCATCAGCAGATGCATGACAAATAGATCCAAGGAGGTGATACTTCCCCTCTATGCGGCATTGGTCAGACCACAGTTGGAGCACTGCATCCAGTTTTGGGCACCATACTTCAAGAAGGACGTTGATAGACTCGAGAGGGTCCAGAGGAGGGCCGCTTGTAGGGTCAGCGGCTTACAAGACAAGCCCTATGAGAAGAGACTGAGGGACCTGGACCTCTTCAGCCTCCGCAAGAGAAGGCTGGGAGGTGATCTTGTGGCTGCCTACAAATTAATTAGGGGGACACAGCAAGGGATCAGAGATGCTCTGTTCACCAGGGCACCTCCTGAGGTAACAAGGAACAATGGTCACAAACTGACAGAGAGCAGATTTAGGCTAGATATCAGAAAAAACTTCTTCATGGTAAGGGTGGCCAAAATTTGGAATGGGTTTCCAAGAGAGGTGGTGCTCTCCCCTGCCTTGGGGGTCTTTAAGAGAAGGCTGGATAGGCATCTGACTGGGGTCCACTGACCCCAGTACTCTTTCCTGCCCAGGGCAGGGGGTCGGACTCGATGATCTGTTGAGGTCCCTTCCAACCTTAGCATCTATGAATCTATGAAAATCCTAGCTCGGTTGTGGATTTCCTGTGTGTAAGTTATATATTGTTCCCTGATCTTCAGTGCTGCATCAGTGAAATGCTTGAGAGGGTGCTCACATGCTACACTAATGAGGGTCACATCACTCCCTAGAAAAATCCCCATTATACAGCTGGGGAGACAACACCACAGAAAGACAAAGTAACTCACTCAGCTCATATTGTGAGCCAGTGGCAGAGCTGAGGATAGAGCCCACACTTTGTACCTTCTCTGGCAACCCATGCTCTGGACTCTACTGGACTCGCTCCTTAAACAACATCAATAATTAGACAGACAGGCACTGTCGTTACGAGTCTAAATGATCTTCTAATGATCTAATGGAGTATCCAGCAAAGCCTTATTAAATTCTAAGGCAAACTGTGTCCAGTCACAGTGATTATTGTATATTTAAATAGCCAATTACTATTTGTTAAAACATGCTAATGAACATCTCTAGAGAATCTCCTGCTATTCAACATGCAATACCTGTCCCTTTTGTGACACCTTTTTTTCTGTATTTTTGTGTTAATTTGCTTCTGTTCTTTTATGTTTGTGAACTGCCAGGATTACAGGGGAGGGGGAACAGGGGGGGAAAGAAGAAAAGAAAAATATATTAACTTATAAAACGAGTGTATTTCACCTCCAGCAGAGAGAAAAATAGAGCCCTGCCTAGAGAAAATCATAGTATAGTAAAATATTTTGCTAACTCCTCACACCTGACACAGGGAGACAAGATCCAGAATTCACTTTAGATGCCTAAAACAAGACTTAGAGAGAACTGCGGTACCTAAGACCATGGACAGATGAACACCTACCCCAGTGTGATATACAAGGGCTTTTTCACTGATGTACATTTGTGTAGGATAATAGTGCAGGAACACAGAGCTGTGCAGATGTTCCATGGTAGCTCAAAGGGTAGGCAGCTATTATGGCATCTCGCTGCTAGGCAGTGGCAAATCAGGCAATAGCCCATTTACCTGTAGCAAACAGATACCCCAGGATGGATGTGGACAGACAGTACCTAAACTGGTATAACTTGCCTAAGTAGAGTTTCACCCTGATTCTGTCAGGGGTAATTCTCTACCAGATTGAGCAAAGTTACCCCAGTTCAGGGGTCTGTACAGTAGAATGCCAATGACTTGGGTATAAACATATAGTTTGTGTGCTCCCAAAGCTCAAAATAGCAATCCAACCTCCATTGCAGTGATTGCAAAACCCATTAGATGCCTAAATTCATTTAGTACCTCCACCTCAGCATAGCGCTGAGAATCTAAAGTATTTCTCATTCAGAAACATGAGAGGAAGAAACAAGGTTTGAATTATGGGGGAGCTTGGGGGTGTGAGCCCCCCCACATAAGAGACAAGATCCCCCCCCCCATAAGACATGAGAGCTACCTCGTGGGCCGGTCAGCCCTGCACCTTTCTAAGCAGCCCAGGCAGCGGTGGCAGCTCCTTCCAGCTTGCACTGCTGCAGACACCCCAAGTGTCTAGGTGTAATTTAAACACTGAAAAGAAAGGATGGTGTAGGGTGCCTGCCTCTCATGTAGTATCCTGGCAGATGGAGCCCTTTCTTAGGAGTCTTAAGGCCTTTCTCAGCTTGAGGGGAATTCAAACCCAGAGCTCCCAAAAACCCAAAGAGATTCCTCTAGCCACTTGGGCATAGAAGAGTCCAGGAGGATGGGGTGGGACTACCTCCAATCACTCCTGTTGAAGCTGAAGCACCGTGCAGGAATTTAAAAGTCAAAGAGTAAAGATGCGAGAGGACTTCAGCTGCTGTAGCCTAGGAATTGGGGCACTCAGCTAGCAGGGGGAAAACCTGCATTCTGGTCCCTGTTCCATGGACCCTGACACATTAGACAGCCATTGGATTATTTAAAAGAAGAAAAAAGAAAAAAAAACCTCAGAAATAATCCAGAGTGGGGAGCCTCACCCATATTATTGTACAACGTGGTGGTAAGGCGCTCTCCTGGGAAATGGGAGCTGTGGGTTTGAACCCCTGGAGGCTGAGGAGGGCTTGGTATCCAGGTCTCAGCTTTCTTGAGTGAAGGCTCTAGTCCTGGAGCTATTCTATAAAAGGTAGGTAGGTATCACCTCCTCCTCTGCCCACTCCAGAGTAGGAGCTTATCCTCTGCAGCCCTGACAGAGGTGCCCATGCTGTGGCTGGAGGGGGCTGGGAGTCCAGGTACATCCCCACTCTCTGTCTCCTATCAAGTAATTCCAGGTGTCTCCCCACTCAGTGTTACCATGCCGTGGGGATGCCCAGCTTGCCCCAGTGACAGTATCCCAGGCCTGGATGCTTAGCTCCACCTTTTTAATCACCCTCATCACTCCTGGCAACCATATGCAGGTGACTTTTTGAGTCTCTCCCTCACACTCACAACCCACCACAGTCCTGGTCCTGCTATTCGAGTCCCAAATCCCATTCTTCCTTCATGTCCATCAACACAGGTCTTAGCACTGACACCCACCATCCTCTGCTAGGCCAGTCCTGGGCTCAACCCTTCAGAAACTGCTAACTCTAGCAAAACGCCCAACAATTGAAAGACGCACATGCAGGGCAGCCAGGACGACACCAGCCCAAAGCCCATTTCCACTTAAAGCTCTGAACGTGACAAGACCTGTGGCAGAATTTGAATCTGGGTCTCCAGGCACAGGCAAGTGTTGTAACCTGCTGCGTCAGCTGCTGCTCTCCAGCATGCTAACTACCTTATTAGCTCTAAACAGCATCCTTATTTAACACACTTCAATTTAAAGTGGAATTGATATTTCTTACTTCAGAAAGTCTCACCTGCTTCTCAAACTGCTCCTGGCATGCTGCCCATTCTCACTTGTGCTTCTGCTTTAACAAGGAGAACCTTATTCCTCTCCAGTGGAGAAGAGCTTGCAGCACTTGATTTAAAGTTCTGATCCTTTTTCCCCACCCTTAAATGCCACAAGAGCCAAAAATGTATTTATCGCTGCTATAATTGGGATACAAGGTTTTTTTCATAGTACATTTCATAGCTTGTGCATTGCAGAAACCAAACCTTGAGTTAATGTCTAACAAAGGCCTCAACAAAGTTTGGCGAGAAAAGAAAAGAGCCTCTGTTGTTCCCTGAGTTTGTTTGGTTGCCCCCAGCCCCTTTCTTTTTCCTCCATGTTCCCTGAGCATTGAAACCATAGGTAGAAAATATCTGAAGCCTCAAGATTTTTACCCCCTCCCCTACCCCCAGCCACACTCCTTCCACTGGTTACTTGAAATGCAGAGATCCAAGGGAATGAAGCATCACTCACTGTGCCTACTTTCCTAACAAGATCTCATTATGGCACTGGGAAAATTTGACCCTGCCAGAAGTGTCAAGCTGCTGCACAGCATTTATTCTGCACACAGTTCCCTTCTTCTATAGCTTAGCAGTAGCTGACGGGTTCCTTTCTTTTTCCTTTTCTTTTATTATCATAGGAAGTAAGTTTTCAAAAAGAAGTTCTTTTAAAATACAAGTTTAACTCTCTGTGCTATTTTCAAGCACTTGCAACATACTTAACAGCCATATTTCCAAAAAGGAGGCATATGTGTGCATGCCTTAACACACAACAAGCAACTTGGGAGGTGGCCATTTTAAAAAGAGCTGCCCCAAATGGCCATGGGGCAAGGAAATGCACCTGCAGTGTGGGTTTTCAATCGTCTGATGTGCCTACCATGCAATTCAATTGCTTTGGCTATAAGGGAACTCAAACCTTGGCCCAAGCTTACCCCAAAATTTGAGAGACCTTTCAAGTTGACTCCAGGTTAGTTTACAATGGACTGATTTATGGCCCCCTCATCAAAACCCTATGAAATACAGGAAGGCTTCAGTGATGATTCTGTGAGATACGGTGGCCATTTCAGATTAGCTTCTAAATCAAACCAAGAGTTAAACCAATGAGGGCATGTGGGTAGAGTTACCATACGTCTGGGTTTTCCCGGACAGGTCCTCTTTTTGGATTCTCCAATCCCTGTCTAGGAGGTTTTTTAAAATATGTTCAGATAGCCAGGATTTTTCTTTGCTCAGCATCAATGTTTTTCCCAGCACTTCCCGGGTTTCCCTAGCAAGGAGCTGCTTGGGGCTGGAGGGTGGGGAGGGTGATTGGAGGCAGGGGGCACTACATGCACGTGTGCACATACACATGTGGCCAACATGCAGCCAGGCAGGGTAGTGGGATGCAGGTAAGTCTATGGGGAGTCGGGGTTGGAGGGCCAGGGCTTGGGGACTGTCTGGGAGGCTGGGGTGAGGGGTATATGAGTGTGTGTATGGCAGGGTATGTGAGGATGGGCAGTGGTGCTGGGGGAAGCTGTCTGGCCACCAGGGCTGCAGCAAGGTAGGGAAGTGGGGGGAAGGTGCCTGTCCCTCCCGCAGAAGTAGGACGTGCGGGGGGGCCTTTGGTGGCAGTGGGGAGCTATGTAGCCAGGCTGGTGGCACCAGCGGCAGTGCCCTTGGTCGCAGGGGCAAGGCAGCCAGGAGATGCTGTGTTGGCGAAAAATCATGCCTTTTTAAACCAAATCTTGAAGCTAGCCTAAATAACTGCTTCTCCTCAGATTTCTCCCCAAAAGGTAAGGTGAATCTCGGCCCTGTTCGTATCTGTCACTGGTTTAATTAAAAATCACTAAGAGGAAGGCTTGTGGTACATGAATGAAATGGTTAATTAAAGAAACACAAAACAGCCACTACTTTGTTAGTAATAAGCATATAAAGAACAACAGTAACAGCAGTAACAATTAACACTAAGTATAAATTCTATAAATCCTATAACCAGGACAAAGGGACAGCAATCACGAGAGATATTTATTGGACCACCGCCATCGTCAGCTCTGTCTGCCTCTTCAGACCCAGTGTCAGCGCTTACCTTACCCTATTACTGGTCACAGGTCTTTTACAAGGGTCTATGACAGAAAGATAGCCCACAAAAGTATCCCTTCCTAAGGTATGGGGGGATACTCACCAACTACTCAGTGAGGCCACTACCAAAGCCCTTATGCACCTGACGGGAAAAATGGCAGGGAGCTAACCTCTGACTGAGCACAGTGGTGTGCTGAGGAGCGGTCTCTGACTGCTCCCGGGATCCTTGCTCCTCGCAGAGGACCCAGATTCTGCAGAGGATCTATACCCGCTCACACCGGCTATCACTCTCTCTCGGTCTTCTCGATCACTGTCTCTCTAGCAATCCTTACAGGCCCTCTCACAAGTGTACCCTCGCCAACACACAGAAACACCAGCCCTACACACACACACACACACACACACACACCAAGCCCTGCTCACTATCTCTGTTTGTGTCAATCCAAGCCCTTTATTGGGGTAGTGCACCCGGCACGCCAGGGCTCTGCAAACGCCATGTGGGTGTTCACGCAGCGCTCTATTCATTATATCTAAGGGGGTCGTATGGAAAATTACCTAACTTAGGACCAGCATGATGGCATTCGTACTACTTACAGTCTCACCAGTGAATGACCTTACTAACTTGCACTGTCCTGGTCCCATAGCCTAACAAGCTAGCCATGAGCATCATGATTGCTCTCAACAGCTGCAGAGCTGGGGGGCTGGGGACTGCAGGTCAGGTGTGAGGAGCACCAGCAGGGCTGGGGGAGCTGTGGTTTGGGAGTGAGGGGCAGCAGAAGGGGAAGGGGACTGTGGGTCGGGAGTGCCAGGGGGCTGCAGGTCAGGAATGAGGGGCACAGTAGAGATGGGGAGCTGCAGGTTGGGAGTGGAGGGTACCAGCATGACCCAGGGGGGCAGGGTACTGTGGGTTGGGAGTCTGCAGGGCTTGGGGAGTACTGGCCCTTGGGGTGTATTGGCAGGGCTTGGGGCCTGCAGGTTGGGAGTGAGACGCAGCGCAGGGCTGGAGGTGGGCAGGGGGCTGTGGCTTGGGAGTGACAGGCAATGGTATGAGCAGGGGCAGGGCACCGACATATCACTGCCCCCCCTCCCCTTACAATTATATACCCCCTACCAGCCCCCCAACAGGTGTCCTCTTTTTTGGACTGGAAATATGGTAACCCTACATATGGGCCCATGGGGTTCACACACCAAGACGATAACATTTACATAGTCCATGCTCAGCAGAAGCACTGAGTTTTGCATGCTGCCCTGCAGCTACCTCAACCACCCTCCTAATTGTCACAACCCAAAGTTGTGATTTTTGTTTGTGTGTGCGCTTCGGCACCGCTAAATTATTTCCTGCTATTTGTCGCTTTCTTTGCACGGTAGAGTTCTCTGCTGCGAGAGAGAACTCTGGTGCAACGGGGATTTCCCGCCAAATTACAGCTTCTTTGCAGGGTGCATTTCTTTTGCATACGAGTGATACACGCTGCAAAGGAGTTCCCGCCATTTGTATTCGGATTCGCGCCATATTATTGGCCAATTCCTAATATAGGCACACATGGCGGCTAGCGATTGGCTTGCTAGCCATACAAAAGGCTTGGGTATTTTCCACCCAAGCCGGAGGAGGGAGGAAGAGAGAGAGATTCTGCGTGAAGATCTCCAAGCGCTGCGGACCCTCGCGGACCCGGCGCGCCTCCCCTAAGCAGGCAAAAGAGGCAATAGAACCGAACCGACGGAGCTTTTGCTTCTAGCCTCTCCCCGTCGCCAAGCGCAATCCCAGACGTATCCCTTTCCTGTAACTTCGGACCTGCGGAGCCTAAGTAACTCCGGGGAACCTTTTGAACCTCGAACCAGACCCGCGGAGCCTGAACAGCTCCGTGGGAGCAATCAAATTTGTCGTGTTCCTCTAGCGAGGATCTAAGCGGGAGCTGTGCCTGGAAACCTGTCCAGCCTACACCAATACCATCTTTGGGTGTAAGTAAACTATCTTTTCAATCAACCATTACGCCTCCGTAACTAATTCTAGCTCGCGCGTGCCAAACCGCCCCGCGGTTCTCTCCAACCCTGCGTGCCCGGGCTGCCGGCCATAGCCCGCGTGTGCGAAGACAGGCCCGGCTCGCCCCCGGCTCGCACATGGCGACAAGAATGGGATCGGAATCACCGCCGCACATGGTGACAAAGGTAGGATCGGGGCTCGGCCCGCACACTAATGTATACTAGATGGTCACTTTGTGTTTTGTTGCTAAAATCTCCAGAGTGAGATTTAACATGGAGCTACATGTTACAGAAAAATGGTATACGGCTGCAAGAGGACCAGCATGAGAAAAGCCACGGGCTGAGTTTGAGTCCCAGTGATACATGAAGAGGAGGATCAGCTACAAACTATTCCGAGTTTGCATCTGGGGTTCCTCGAGCTCCAATTTCAGATCCAGAGCCAGATGTCCCGCTGTTCCAATAGATTTAACTTCATCTCCGGGTGTAATCTTTATATGCATCTTACTGAGACAATGACATTGATCCTATTGAAGATTGCAGCTTCTGTACACAGAGCGGGTTCAGTGCAGAACAGACTTCCCTGCCACCTACCCAAGAAACCTGAAGAGGAGAGAAGGAATGTGGGATTCCCTGGGCTATCCTTAGTGGGCTTCTAGCCACTAGCAAGTAGGTTCACCTCTCTATCTCACACAGGGGCCAACTAGCAGCTGTATGACAGCACCAGTGCTAGGGAGGAAGCCTGGATTTGAATTGGCAGCATAGAGGCAGAAGGACTTATTCCATTTTTTTTTTTGTACAGATCAGATTATAAACCCAATCTCCGAGGTTATAAAACCATGTAGTCAATGTTTATCTGCAGTGTTTGATTATTACAAAGTTGTTCGTGCTCAGCAAATATGTTTTCTGATAATCAGATGGCATTTACTTTCCAGGCATCTGTGTTATTAAGTACACAGAGAAAGGGGATTTAAAGCTTTCAATAGCAAACGGTTCCCAGATCAGTTTATAAAGCATCATGTGGATTCTGGTGCCTTTTTCCCAAGGGACAGTCGCTGCATCCCAAATCTTCATCCAGCCCGCAAAGAAGCTGTAGTTTAAAGCAGAGACGTGGCCATGTTGCCTGCAAGATAAAGACACCCCATCTCCCTAGTTGGATGGATGCTGAATTATTTAGCCCTCCCTCACCATGAATGGAAATTATCAGCAGTTTAACTGGGATGAAGAGAAGTTTACATCAAAGACACCTTAACTCAGTAAATCACTCATTGGAGAGTTCGGTGCCTGTGACTGTCAGGAGTAATAATCGTAACTCTGATCAAACGAAAGGCCCTTCAGACACGCTTAGTCCCTGTAATCGGCAGGTTCACATCTTCTCTTTTGGCTGTCAGGGAAGAAAGGTTTTAAGGGTTTGAAGCCCGGAGAGAAGCAGAGTTGGGCTGTGGAAGACGCTGGTTGTAAGTTGACTGTAAATGTGGCTCTGACAGACACAGCCACGCTGAACTCCCAAATATTTTGTCTCTATCCCACTAGCCCCTTCAAAGGAGAGCCACTGTTACAAGAACTTGGTGCTACTCAAAGGAATTAACCCTGCAGAGCAGGAAAAGCATTAGCATTGCCTCTGAATTACCATGTTCCTCTAGCTGCCAACTCTATGACTTTCCAGCTCTTAGCTTCACCTTCCCTGAGTTTCTAACACCCATTTCTCCAAGCCAGTCACCAGCTCTGAACTCCCACATCTCCTTCCACAGTCGGCTGCCTGAGACATTACCCGTTTCTCCAACCTCAGGTCCTAAATCCTCCTAGCCACAACATATCTCTGCCTTCCCACCCACCCATGCCCCACTGCAGCCAACGCATCATTTGCTCAATGTCTTGCTAAGCCACGGCAGGATGATATTGGAGTCCACTTAACCACTCCCACCTTCTCCAGATCACAAAACAACAGGGGACTGTGGCATAGGGTAGATGAAGCAGGAAGAGAAACTGAGTCTGGACCCATCTGTTTGGGAGCCCTAGGATGGACCTGGCTATGGTGCTCATCTTTCACCCTCATCTTTGTGGTTATAGGCACAGCTGGAACAGAAGCAGAGAGAGACAAGCCAGCAGTATAGAGGCTGAATTGAGGATGGCAGCTCTTGGAGAGCTCTTGGCGAGTCTGTTGCCATCCTATTGAGTCTCTTCTTCTCTGCCTCTGCTTCCCTATTACACTGCCTGCTTTTCCATATGAGCTCCCTCACCCCCCTCCATCCCACTCTCCATGCCAGAGAGCATCCCCCCAACCAGTGTATTCAAGCAACGCCAGCCAGCAGCACTGGGATTGTACAGCGCAGGTTTGCTGCTGCTACGGCTTCCCTTCCCTTCCACTCCCCCCACCCGCTGCCAGAATTGTTAGCATTAAAGGGATTACTGAACAAAATGATTGGAGAGAGGGGATTACAGGGCATTATCAGCCCTGATCCCTGCTTAATTAATTACTGGTCAGACAGAATAAAAAGATGGCTCCTTCACACCCCAGTATGTTGAAAAGGAAATGGCATGGGCGGGTAGAAGGAAACTAGTACCAGAGAGGGCATTAGGAAAATGCCAGTACTTGTTCCCTGTGACTATGGAAGGGGCTCTCAACATGGCATCTCAGGAAGGTTCATATGAGCTTCTATAGGCACATACATTTCTTAGCACTAACCCTTATGCGTTATTAGTATCCCCCACAACATTGCCCAGAAAGCACAGCTGATGCGACCACAGCTTCTAAACGGGCCCCTGGGCTGAGTCCTGCTCACAGATTGAAGCCAGCACCATCTCCACAAAACATTCACCTTTCACCTGACCAACCGAGTCTGTGTTGAACTTGCTGGCTCAGGCCATTGCCTCCACTGGATCATCCATCATGGAGTTTTTGTAGTAAACCACAGGTAGAAAATTCCCGGTGTTCCTCTTGCTTCCTCAGTAACCCTTATTGCATGGGGACACCAGGGTCAGCTCATCACAGCAGCGATGACTCAAAAGTTGAGTTTTGGTAAGTGCTGATTTAACAGGCTGGAAACAAACACCCAGAAATATCTATTCCTCCTATTCCTCATGTTTTGGGAGGCCGGAGCCTAGTGTTTTTCACCATTTATTGGGAACAAGCTTATTATTATTTAGTGTCAGATTCACTGGATGTTCCCAGTCTTTCAGATGTGTATTTCCCTTAGAGCATAGTCTAGCCTAGGGCTACCATATTTCCAGTTTCAAAGAAGAGGGCACCTGTCGGGAGGGAGGAGAGGTATATGACTGTGTGGGGGCAGTGATATGTCGGTTCCCTGCCCCTGCCAATGCCATTGCCCATCAATCCCAAGCCACAGCCCTCCCACCCCCACCCCCAGCCCTGCTGCTGCCCCTCACTCCCAACCTGCAGACCCCAAGCCCTACCTGTGTCCCTCACTCCCAACCCTAAGTACCCTGCTCCCCCGGGCCATGCTGGTGCCCCCCTCTCCCAACCTGCAGCCTCCCCATCCCAGGTGGTCCCCTCACTCCTGACCCACAGCCCCCTGGCACTGCCGGTGCCCCGCACTCTGGACCCACAGTCCCCTTCCCCATCCGGTGCCCCTCACCCCCAAGCCACAGCCCCCACCCCAGCCCTGCCAGTGCCCCTCACTCCTGATCTGCAGCTTCCTGGCTCCCAGCTCTATAGTATATCCTGGCTGCCCCACCCCTGCAAGCAAGGGCACTGGCCCTGGTGCCACTAGCCTGGCCATGCAACTCCCTGCTGTCACCAAAGCCCCCCACCCCCCCGCCCAACCCTCTTCCCTCGCTGGAGGGGCAGGCACCTGCTACTTTCCCGCCACCCAGACAGCTTCCCCCAGCACTGCCACCCCCCGCTTATACCCGTCCCCTCAACACACCATGCCATATGCACACACTCACATACCCCTCCCCCAGCTCCCCAGACAGTCCCCAAGCCCAGGCCCTCCAACCCCCACTCCCCATAGACTTACCTGCATCCAGCTACCGGGGCTGCTCCCACCACCCTGCCTGGCTGCATGCCAGCCTCATGCATGTGTGCGTGCACATGCACATGGTGCCCCTAGCCTCCAATTGGCTTCCCCCTGCTCCCCCCAGCCCCAAGCAGCTCCTTGCTAGGGCAAGCCGGGAAGTGCTGGGAAAAACATTGAGGCTGAGCAGAGCAAAATCAGGGACAGGGATTGGAGGATCCAAAAAAGGACATGTCCAGGAAAATTCAGATGTATGGTAACCCTAGTTTAGCCTCCACTCATCATGCTCCATAACCCCCTTAGCCATTTCACCAGCTGAGTAAGAAGTCTCACCTGATGATGATGTTTCAGGACACCCTTGCTGCATCACATAAAACATGAATTTCACTTCTGGTCCTGGCATGACCCAGGTCTAACTTGGGCTTTCAGTGTCTAGACTCCCTCCATTCTGCAACAGAGACTCCAAGCCCTGAGCACACCGACTTGAGTCATTTGTTTCTTCTGTTCAAATGCCCAGTGGAGCATAAGTAGGAGGGACACTGCTGGGGATGGATCCCTCCTACCCAAATTGTCTAGGCCCCTTGCCTTGCTGTAGAAACAAAGGAATGGTGGCAGATGTGCAAAATGAACCCCTGTCTGCAGACTCAGTCCAGCAGCAGGGATCCTGTTTCCATTTCACCTGCAGCGATTGTGTGTGTGAGCTTTCAAAAGGGCATTCCAGGAGCCAGGCAGACAGGTAGACCACTCAAGGTCTGCCTGAGCTAGCCCTTTTCCATCCTGCCTGGAAGAGGTTAAGGGAAAGGGAGAGTCAATGAAATTTCTGAAAAATATGAGGACTCCGGTTGTAACAAAAGCACAGATTGGAGCCAATCTGGAATGCAGATGTATGTAAACATGCAGACAATTATCAGATCCTTCCTGCATAATATCGCCTCGCAGACGGCAAGCCTCTGAATGCTCCGCTGAGGCTGGGCTGGCTAGATCCATTCGAATTAGGGAAGAGGCACTGGGAAGACAGCAGGCAGAAAAGCATGGGGAAAGGAGGAAGGAGGCGGCAGCTCGCTCAGCAGAGCGCTGTTGTGCCCATGGCTGGGATGATCTGCCTCCTGGTTTGGAGCTGCCAGTCTCTAAGGAAACCCTTCATGAAGCGTGGCTGAGCACAGACCCCCGCCCCTCACCCAGGTTTATAAAGAGTTTTCATGCAGAAGGCATAGGATGTATAAGGCTCTGCGCCTCATGAATGCTGCCGCACATCTGCTAGAGTCAGCTCCACTCAGTCATGGAGCCAGGAGACACTGAAATGGAAAAAGAGAAACAAGGCATGGCTACACCTATCAGCTCCTAATGCCCATCTCTGACAGCGTTCCTCGTTTCTCACAACTCCACCCCTGTACATACACACACTGTCCTACACAAACACACTAGGGCAATGCACTTCGTGCAAGATCCCCTGGCTTGTCAGGGCAGCTCAGTCTTGGCTTGTTGTTACAGCAGCCCCACATGCCCAGCCCAAAGCTCTGTCTGTGCCCCTTGTCAGCTGTGTTTCATCCTTCGTACAGCTTGATCCAAAGGGTATGGGAGGGAGGGGAAGTCTTTGGATTAGGCCCATAGTGCCTTTAGCTTCAGATCTCTCAATACTCCACGGGGGGGAAACTCAAGCCCAGAGAAGTTAAGCAACTTGCCAGAGGTCACGCAGGAAGTCAGAGGCAGAATCTGAAAGAGAGCCCAGGAGTCCTGACTCTTGCACCCCTCTTCTATCCACTAGATCATTATCTGCCTTAGCTGTTGCTATGGAGATGATTTTAATGTCATGAGTTCCTCGCCATGACCTCACTTGAAGCACCAAGTCACAGGCAGAAGGCAGGCCATCAAATTACCCTCATATATAAACCCCCTACTCAATTCCCATCTGTCTGAATAGTCGTAGAAGTGGCAAGAGGATGCCTGGTAAGATACAGGCAGATTTCAAATCTTCCCCCAAAGAGAGAGTGTCCCTCTTCAATAGCAAGTACCCATCACTTCTGTTTACCAATAGCAGTTGCTCTCTCCCTAATACGAGCTGTCAGCCCAGCCAGGGACAGTCCAGGGCTAATCTTCCCATTCCACACACAGCACCTGCGAAGCCTCAATTCCATTTCTCATAAAGGTTTGTCTGAACAAATCTCTTTCATTAATCCCATGCCTTCCCCCCCACTTTCTACATGCATCTCAGCATAGATCAGCTCCCTCAGCCAGTGCTGTTGAGAGGATTTAGAGATGAGAGAAGCCCCTCAAACGCAGAACTCCCTGATTAAAATTAAAAGAAGAGACACATCAGAAATGGAGAGAACAGCAGATGTCCTACAGGCTCAGCAGGTCTTATTTAAGTTCTTCCAGGTAGCTTGAAATTACTCGGCTCTTAGCTCATGCAACAAAAATACAGAAATGAACCTGAATAACACTATTATTGGACTCTGTCTTCTATTGGACTTGAAAAGACACATGGCTTCCTTTCTAGTGGACTGGGGCATTAAGGCCCATGAGATTCCCTACTCATGGAGTATGCAAGGCTCAAAGAAAGGCAAACAAGCAAAATAAATAATAGCGAATAATAATAAATCCCTTAACAATTAAGATTGATAAAGATGCATCTGAATAAACAAGGCTGGATCCAGAAACCCCCCTAAGCTTTGCAGCCTAGCTCCATCTCTAGCAATAATAGTTTAGCTGCTTTGATATCAAGGGATCCAAAGAAGGCTCTTTGCAAACACAGAGTGATTTGCCAGTCTCCTAGAACCAGAGCAGCCATTGCAATGCAGCCACCTCCAGGTGAAATGCAGTGGTGGTTTAATGGCAGACAAGGCTCTTTGAGTAAAGTGATATTTTTTATTAGACCAACTAAATAGTTGGAAAAAATGTGCTTTGCAAGCTTTCAGGCATAAACACCCTTCTTCAAGCATAGGGAGAGTCTGTTGTTTCCTGTTCTGCTGGATGGAATAGAAGCACACCATAATACTACACAGCAGCTTTAGGCAGGGAGAGAACACTACTGCATATGCATTTGAAACAGCAGAGCACTGGGGAATGTAATTACCAGCAGTGATGCGTGACTGAGAGTCAGGGGGTTGGTTAATGCCTCTGTGGAGTCAAAAACAGTGTTTCAAAAGGGCTGTAAGATAGCACCTGTAGTAGTACAGCATCCCTGTGCCACAGTGGGATCCTAATGCATTATAAGACACCATTTCTTGCCACACATTCATTCATATGCTTTGGACAACTCTTCACCAATATCTTGGACATGTATCCATCCCCTACTGCAAGAACTTTGTGAGTGCAATCCTGAGCACTGCAATCCTCAGGCTGTGTATGTGGAGGGATCAGCATCAAAACCCAGCTGAATGGGGAGCTACCTCAGCCATTTGTAGGAAATGCTGAGGAGAGTATTACTATACACACATCTCTTGGACCTTACTCTGAGCTAGTCACAAAACCAAGGCTGACTTTTACAGGACATGGGAGACTGGCCTGCAGAGATTTGAGCCTGTATCACCAGCCTGCCAGAACTAACAAGCAGGTTGTGGGGTATTCTTTGGTGAGATGTCTCTCAATCCTTCCTGCTGCTGATGGTGCATTTTGCCTGGATTCATAAAATGCTCATTGGACAGGGAGAGAGCATAACTCTATGGACTAGTGCAGGGGTCACTAGCCTGCAAGGACATGTACCACAAGTGGACACGCAGCCTCTACGTGTGACACATGACAGACCAGGGAGGGGGCAGGCAACACAGTAGCTGATTGGGTTGGGAGTACAGGGTAAGAAGCAGAAAGCAGAGAAGCATATCAGGAAGGGAGCAGAGGGCAGGGAGCAGAAAGAGCAGCAGATTGGGCAGACCACAAATGTTGCCCCCCCAGTCTGATGGCTACAGCCCTCACCTGGGTTCCAATCCCTGCTTCAATTTCTATTAGTATTTTATATCAAATATTTAGATCAGGGTGAGGGCTCCAATCCCTGAGCTTCTGCAGGACGAAAGGGGAGAAGGGTCACACCAGCTACTCCTCCTCCTACTGCTGTGTTTTGTACAGAGCCCAATTCACTTTAAGTATTCAGAGAACTTCTTAACCAGCTGGATCCTGCAGGCATCACAGCTGGGAGATCTCTTGGTCTGTGAATCCTGCTTAGCAGGTCAAGGCTTAGGCAGGTTGGAACATGCTCAGAAGCCAAGCTTTTGGCCCCTGGGAAACTTTGCAGACAGAAATGCAGAGGGCAACAGGGTTAGAAAGAAATTAGTTGGGGAGATTTAGGGTGAAAATGTTGGCCTTTGGAGAGTAAAGGGGCAGTCAGGCAGGATTTAGTCCTTTTGTGGAGTCAGCTCTAAGTGTTGCCCAGTCTTTAAGTCTTCATCCCCACAAAACCACTATAAGTTAGGGCTATTGTCCTCATTTTACAGATGGCAAATTGAGGCACCTAAAAGCCCCCTTTCACACTGTGCTTGCACAAAGCCTCTTTGAACCCTTCTTGAGCCCAGCCCAAGGGGTGCATCTGCCTATCTGAACAAGTCCGAGCTGTGCCTGTCCAAACTCAGAGGGAGAACCTTGATTTGTAGCACATGGCAACTGGTCTTTAGGGCTCTGAGCTACTGGGGATCCCCAGACCCCATGCATACTTCAACCCTTGGTCCAACTACCCCATAAACCTGCACCATCTTGTTAGGAGATCCAGCATGCTCCAGAGCACAGCACCATTCGTTCTGAGAACTCTGCAGCTGCCTCTCTCTGGTTTTATATATTTTTAAGTTTGAAAAAAGACAGTTGTCAGGGCTGGCTCATTGGGGAGATGCTGATGTGAATTTGATCTGTCTAAATGGTTTATTTCTCCATTATCCAGACACACAAAGCAATGTCAATCACCTCATCCCAGTACAAAAGCTCCGAGCCTGCCTAGAGTTGGCTGCATTAAGTGCAGCAGGGTAGGTGGCAGGGTGTTATGGGAGTGAGTGCCAGGCTTGACGAGAGCTGTTTAGATTATAAAGGTGGTGAAGCATGTTCATCATGAATTATAGTGTTACATCTTGAAAACAGCATGTGAAAGCCTGGTTATAAGAGAAAAGCCTGAACAAAACAGCCGTGCACTATAAAGGGGCTAGGAATCTAAGAACAGATCAAGATGGAAATTTTCCAGCTGCCCCCAGAAAACCTTCAATTCAAATACTGTCAGACTTCAGGGGATCTATTAACAAGGTACAGGGCTGTAGGCTCTCACTGTTTAGGAAGTGCCTCTGCCTTTCCTGCAGACTCTCCCACTGCAACTTCCACCCTTCTCCATTAAAGTACTAAATCCACAAAGTACACCTTTTCTGAAAGTCAGTGGCTTAAGTCACCTGTAGAGACCCAAAAAGGGGTCTTTCAAAGGAACATAGCCCATCCATGTCTTTCATAGAGCCAGCCAGACTTTCCACACAGGAGAAGGTTGCAACTCCACACCTGGAATGGCTCTGAACTGGTAAGACTTTCATCTCTTCTTAGTCTCCTGATCTCCCCATCTCCCAAGATTGACCATAGGTTTGTGCTTTTACTAGGAGAGGCCAAAATCAGTCAGAACTAAATAAGAACTGCACTGAATTCACCCCACAAGTGAAACCAAATCTGTTCACAGCCTCAAACACATTCCACTGTCCTTCCTAAAAATAGGATGATTACATTATTTTACATTTCTGCTACTGCTTTCTTATTCCTTTCTTAGTCCAAAAGAAAGGAGTGCTATTCTTGCAGTGTTCCTAATCTCATGGATCTTCTCTCCTGGGAAAGTCCATTATGGCTTGGTCTCGAGCTGAGGAGGTTTAGATTATTGCCCTAAACATTCAGGCTCTGGTGTGTTTTACCCAAACTGTTTGACATTTGTCCATCATGCAAGTTAATTCTGTTGGGCTCAAATCCTATAGCTATTTGTCACGACCCCAACTTTTCTTTAAATACCATAGGGTTGGCTCTTTAGACATAGATGAAACCAGCTTGGAGCCTAGAGAAGAATCACACGACACTCATAGACAGCTGGGGAGGTGAGCTCCAAAAGACCACTCAACAGGGACAGAGCCATAAACAGCTGGCTTTAAAGCTGGGAGTCTCACACCAGCTACAAGCGAGTAATTACCAGCAAGTCACAGCTGTGCTGGACCACATGAGCAGGTGAAAATGTGATTGTGATGGGGTGTGATCACACTCCGATTACCAGTGTATATCCCCCCCTGTACGAGCTTGCTCAACATCACCAGAAGTTAGGACTATTTGCTTTTTAAAGAGTTTTGAGCAATTTGTCTTCAGGGAGCCTTTAAAGACAGGGGTGGGAAGGGCATTAACAGAGATTTGAAATGTTAAGAGAAGAACTGTGATCTCTGCGGGAGGTGAGGCTACCTCTACACAAATGAAGAACTTTCTGAAGGTGCTATCAGGGCACAGTGAAGTCCTAAAGGAGACTATAGGGAAAGCCATTCCCCTGTCAAAACTGTATATTGGAAGGCAGCCTTACGGCACAAGATGGGCATGTCCTCACAGCATGGGTGGTCATGAGTCTGCTGTAAACAGATACAGATCATGGATCCCTGGTACTTCTTTGCCCCCTGACTGAGACACAGCCATGTCCTTGCCCTTACCTCTGGTCTCTCGGGTGCATTCATAGCTTGCAGACACCATCTCAGAAAGCCTTCTTGGACAACAAGTTCCTATAATCTAGACTCCAAAACTAGTCCCACAGCCTTCCCAAGTCCTCAGCTGTCTAGATGTATCTCCCCAGAGTCCAGCTAATGATGGGAGCACTGGTTTCCCAGTCACACCCTTCAAAGACACTGCAGCAAGCAAGGGACACAGTCTTAGCAAAGGAACTTCTTAACCTCAAACACCTTCTGTGTTACAGTGCTATGGAAAACAATAAATGGGACTAAATACAACTGCCCTCATCGATTCTTACCTGTCCGTCAGCCCCAGTCCCTGGTGGGTGCTCCAAGCCAAGCAATCTTTCCAGCCTTCTCTTTTCTCTGGCCCGGCTGCTTAGACATGATCATGAAGTGTTCCCCTGCCCAGAAATGGAGCATCCTTTTAAAAAACTGCCTTCTTTCTTTCTTTATGCTTGAACTATATGTGTGGTTCCTAGCTCCTCTGCTCCTCTCTACACCAAACCTTTCCCAAACCTTGACAGCTTCTACAAAGAAAGTGCACTATGCCAATGGTCTGGGTTGGTCATTGAGGGTCATTCAAAGTCAGTGGCCCTGCTGGTCAAAACCCCACTGTCCCAACAGAGAAGAGTCATTCTGAGACTGGGTTCAAAAGCTCTGCCCACGAACAGCAGTTGCTACCGGGAAGCCGCTAGGTCACATACACACCTGCATGGCTTCTAGAAATCCAGCTTGCCTTCTGGGAGACACTGGCTGCTTAAAGGGAGCAGAAAGCCTGGGCGCATCTAACCACCTTCTGGTGGCAACAGAAGCCTTCTGTCTCATACAGAGCTGATGTTACTCTGACTTCAGGAAGAAGGAGTCCTGTTGCCAGAGGTGAGCTCTGAGTGAATGCATTTGTTTTTTTTCTAAAAGAATGTGAGTCCTGCCAATAAAATGATATAGTTAAGACCTTGCTTTCATGTTGATGGCTGTTTCAGCCATCTCGGAAGTGTTCACACTCTCGTATGACCATACAGTGTGCAGAACAGACTGAGCCCATTAGGTTTTGATCTTTTCCATCATCATTATGATGTCTAGATCCAATGGATACTACAACATAAAGCATGGCTTCATGCTTTTATGCCTAAAACAGTGTTCACCCAATACAATGGAGTTCACAGTTGGACACCAATGTTCACCCAGTCTGCTACTCCACACTATAACTCAGATTAATTTCTGTCAAGTCTTTGAAGGGATGCATACAATGCTCTTTGCTGTAAATGTCTCTCCAGGGTAAAGATTTCATTACTGTTCTTTTACTATTGATCCATGCCATGGATCCCTTCCCTAGCCCTTACCACACCAAGCAGATCAGACTGTTTCTTATACTTGTAGCATCTAGACTGTCAAACAGGAGACTTCTGTAATTGAATTTTGCATTGGAAGATGCTGGTTCTGTGCTGAGTTACTAGCCTCAAGTTCCAGATTGCTGACTGATTTCTATATTATGGTCTCCCATCTTAATTCAGGAACTTTGCAAAGTAACATCGATTTCTATGGCATTCAGCGGCACTCAGCGACACGGAGTATGTCTGTATCTATTTTATACCAACTGTTTTTCCCTCTTCAACTGTGAGATAGGTGAACTTGCTTTTGGGTTGCATAATGAATAAGGGCAAGGAGAAGACTTCTGCAGCCACAAACCCTCATGAGAGTCTCACAAATTCTGTGTATGAATCATCTTCAGCATAACCTTAGACCCCCAACTTCAAGGTGAAATTCTTGGATCATGACCTAGCTCCCTGCCACTGTTGAAGCCACCAGCAACTGAGCTATTGATCCCATGTCTTCCTTCGTAGTAGGAAGTTTATTCTGGAGAAGCAGCAATGTCCTAGGGTGGCCCAGATGCTCGTAACTCACCCAAACCAAATTCCCACCTTGCCTTCCCCAAAATTTCTGGAGCAAACCAAGAAAATACCCCACTCCTTGCTCTTAGTCAAACATAAGGAGCACCAAGTTTATCTCCTTCTGTATTCGCTTTCCAAGCCCATTGCACATCTCTTCTGGAAAAGACTGTCTGATGCTTTCAAGCCAGATGAGCAAACACCTTTTCCACAGTGCCAATGAAACCTCTCTCCCCTTTTGCTCTGGCCAGAATAGCAACCCCTGTCATATCTGGAAAAGGAGGCAGCTTTTTTTGTGGACGGTGTACCTCAAATGACAGCTCCTTCACCTCCCAGTTCCTTTTCTCACCCACGCTCAGAACCAGGCTCTTGGATTGACTAGTGGATGATATGCCTGGATGGGCTGAGACAGTCAGAATCGATGGCTTCCCCAGGGGCTGTTCCTGATGGGATTAGCAGCAGGAGCTGGAAGCTGCATACAGATAACTTTGGTGTTTTTTTCCTTTTGGGCCATTTAAGGAGGAAAAAATGGCAGTGGGATTTGAGTGAGCCAGCGACTGGCAGGCAGGGCTTTTAGCTGCGAGTGAGCTGAGCATCCTACAGGATTAAATAAATGCAAAATTAGCCTCTAGAGGCCTTCAGACTAAATTATGTATTGTGAGGGGGGAAGAGGTCAGTCCTGAAACAAAGGGCAAATATCTGACTGTGTTCACAAAGCAAGTGGCTGCTGCCTGTTTCTGCCAGTGGCCAGCTATGTGCAAAAGGAGACAACTCCATCCTGGGGACCTGGCCACACCTTGGTCACCGTGCTCACCTGCCCCAGCATGCCTGACCTACCATGCCCCAGTTCAGCTCCAATACCAAGGTGGGAGCTATGACAATCAGTCTCTACATTGGCATATCCCAGTCAATTGTATATATGACAAGTGAAGCTGGACACTGCAGTATTTTTACCACAAATTATCTAGAAGAGATCAACCCTGAGCAGGTTTAAAGTAAAGGGGAAAAAATCTCTTTTTCCAACAAAGACAGATCAAAAGTCTACTCCTGCTTCTATGCAGTCTCTGAACTCCTGATGCTGCTAACAACGGCCTCTGTATGCATGTTAAGTAGGATGAGAGACCTGTCACCTCTTAAAGAATACTCCATCAATCACGATCATTTATTTGCAAATAGGGTTATGATTTTTAAAAAGCTTTTGAAAGCGACTTTGGATGGGAGGAGGGGCACAAGTCTTTCTATAGAAATCTTTCTGCTATTTTCCTTGCAAGTGAATGCATCTTTCAGAGCACAATGAACATGTGTGCACCCTTCTCTGTTTTCTATATGCGTGTCTGAAAAGACATGACTCTGACTGTGCATGAGGGCAGCTGAGTGTGTATGTGACGGTGTTATAGCGTGGGTGTATACAAGTGTATATTTGTGTAGCGGCACATGGGAACATGTCTTTTTCCAAATATATTTTTGTGTGTGGATATATCTGATAAAAGAAGTATGACAGAATATATATGTGTGTGATGACAAAATTAGTGACACAGGCATTTCTGTATGCATATATTCAAGCATGTGAGTGTGTGCGTGCATGGGTGTATGCGTGCCCGTGCGCATGCATGCACATGTGTGCAGGTGTACTTTCTCTGGTCTTTCACCAGGACGATTTCTGCTCGGTTTGCTGTATGGTACAAACATGGCAGGACCCATTCCCAGCCTTCATTCCTTTGCCATTATTTCCCCTTCCTCAGAATTGCACTCCAGAGTCGGAAAGACCTGTGCGTTGCACTGCCCACAGGAGCTGGCTGTTAATTAGCTTAGATAATCTAGCAGCTCAGGTCCCAGAAGAGCAGCTCAAGACATCAGAGAGAGCAGGAATGGGCAAGAAAAGATAAAGAATAGGCACAACTCCCCCTCCATTGCCTGTGCTCAAACATTTGTCTGGCTTTGAATCAGTCCAGATAAAGCGACTGCCCCTCCTTCTTTACACCTCCCCAAAGGCTGTAGCCTATTCTCTCCTTCCCTATGGTTTTCCCACACTGTATCATTAGCAAATTGTTCCCTAAATATATATTGAATCTAAATTTTCCTGAGCTCAGTGCCATCCCGTTGGTTACACATCTCATATCCCACAAGAAAACGGTCCTCTCTCCTCACTGTTTGCACCTGCCTGCTCCCTATTCCTTATTTCAGTGTCATTCCCAGTCAAACTCCACTTGGCCTAACCTCCAGCCTAATTCCTTTTCCAAAATCTCAGCTTCCCACCCACCTTCTCGCCCCTGCCTTGCTTTGCAACATGAGAAAAGTTGTGTGGCAGCCCTACTTTCTGAGTCAGCGGATTAAATAGACTTTGTCGGGATTACAGCTGCCAATCAAGTTCAAGTGCATTTTTAATAGTTTAATTTGTGGCACAGGGTTTCAAATAAAATCATCAAGTGCAGTCGATTAAACTCATTAAGTCCTTACGGACTTGTCTGTGTACAGCGCTGTTATCAGATTCCGAGACATGAGAATTAATTAGGCCTCTGTTATCCTTTGTCTGGATTACTGTGTTAGGCCCAGAGGCCTGGTGCTTCCCTGTGAAAACACTAGGCCTATAATCTCCTTACTAGCACTGCCGGGGGTGGCAGAGGCCTACGAGATTTCTGCAACGTTTCTCAAAGATCAAACAACAAGGAATGTAATGTTCTTTGATTTTTTTTTCCCCAATTTTTTCAGGCACCCGGAGCAGCTTGTGAATAAAAAGGCCAGTTCACTGGGTAGAGAGCAGAAAAGTTTCAGCTGGGATTCAACAGGGTCTCAGGATATGGAGCTAGAAGCTCTCCCCCCTTCAAAAAGTGCCTTGACGCCCATCTTGCTGGGGTCATCTGACCCCAGCGGTCTTTCCTGCACAAGTGCAGGGGGGCTGGACCCGATGGTCTGTAAGGTCCCTTCCAGCATTGGCGATGCATGGGAGGTGCATGCGGGTGCATGTGCACTCCCTGAGATCAGTTGTGCACCCCCTGGAAGTGCCAGCCGCGAAACTGGAAGTGCCTGTGGAAGTGCACTTCCAGCTTTGCTGCTGACTTGACAATCAGCTGCTGGGGGAGCCCCCCCCAGAGATCTGGTGCCCCTCCCAGACTCAGGAGGCACCAGCTGCCCATGCCTTCCAGCCCCTAAAAAAACTATAAGCTATCCTGATTAGGCTGCCCTTATCTCGCCATAGAGATTCCCTATTGGGAAAAGGCTTCTTCCTTCCTTTTCTTCAGATGCAGCTCTGCAGCCCAAGTTCACATGCGGAGCAGTCCCCATTCATGTGAGTAATTCCACTGACCACAATGGGCCGGATTCTCTGCTCTTTTACACCTTGTGATACGGTCATTCAGATCTCGGGAATGGCGGCATAACGTGCGACCCACTCTGAATTCTCCACTACTACAATGGGACTGCTAATCTCTGCTCCTCAGCGGATGGGGTTCAGAATCAGTGATCACTGACAGAAAACCTGCGCTTGCCGTACCGTGACACATGCATTATTCCAGACGCCGTCTCGTCCCAGTAGAGCGGAGGGGTCCAGCATCTCAGGGCACCGTGAATAACCATTTATCTCCCTAAGAACAGCACTGTGGTTTTTGAATTGTGTAGATAAGGTGGGAGAATACATGTATGTGCAAGCAGGTGGGAAAGTAATGGTGAGAGTGGAGTATATACGACAGCATAGCTGGAAATATGGGGATATATATAGATGCAGATTTCTATATTAGGTTGGGTATATAGACATGAAAGGAGATATAAGTGGATATGCATGTGAATATATTTGTAAGGGCACTGAGTTTGTTATTTTTTACTGGTTGTATTATTTATTGGTATTATTGTAGCATCTAGGACAGGGACAGGCAATAATTTCAGGCGGAGGGCCGCTTACTGAGTTTGGGCAAGCCATTGAGGGCCGTTTGACAGGCAACCAGGGGAAGATAAATATTAATTTTCCAAATTTTTAGGGGCCCCGCGGGCTGGATAAAATGGCCTGGCAAGCCGCATCTGGCCCACGGGCCGCATTTTGCCCACCCCGATCTAGGAGCTTCCAGCAGTGACCGGGATCTACTTATAACATGGGCTGTGCAAACAGAGAACAAAGCAGTGGCCTTTTCACCAAGAGCCTACAGTCTAAATTCCCTAATCCAAATAGAGACATACTATAAATTTATCCTCTCTCTGGGCCCTCCGTTATCAGTAACTCCAGCTCACAATAACAATACATAAACTAGAGCATAAGCTTTCTTAACAAGCCCTGGCAGTTCCTAGAGCTTCTCTGTAGGACCACATCAGGGAGACCTACCGAACTCCCTTATCTCTCTGTTTGAGGCAACAAGATCTACCTGCTAACACAAGTACATAGTAACTATACAACATCCTTGTGTGGGATATTATCACCTGTGCTTTGAGAGGCTCTAGAGTGGAGCCCTGCTTTCCTGAGTACCCCAGCTGTAGGCATCACACGTTGCAGAAGCAGGGAGCCTAGATCCTGGGGGAGATTTTCAAAGGCACCAATAGCTATTAGCCACAAAACTCATGGATATTCAGAGCCCAATTTACACAGGTGCTTTTGTAAAAGTTGCTTTTATTTTATCAAAGATGGACATTTGAAGAAGGCAGAAGCCAGCAAAGTAACAGCAAGCCTCAATAAATGGGTGTGGGTGCAAACACGTGTGGTGGATAGGGCTTATGGCTTCAGTCAGCTCCTTGACACTTGGACTTGTTAGTCCTTAAAGAAGCTATTAGGCTGCCACTGAGGAGACTTGAAAGGCAGCACTGCCAAACACAGCTTTAGCCAGGAGGCTTTTCCAGTGGACACAAATCCTTTCCGATGGGCCAGCTGCTGCCAAGCCCACTGCAACAAATTTATGAGAACATAACCGTGCTGTAAAGAGATGAACTTAAGGGACATGGAAAAGTAATCCATATTGAGGCTGGCAAGGGCTTTGCACTCACTAACAGCCCTGCTGAATTGCATTTGAGGGGAGTTCAACTACAGCAATTTCTTAACTAAATCGCTTTGGCCTGTCAATGCTTACCACTGTTTATTATAAAAATTTACTCACGTGGGTCAGTGACCTTTAGTCGATGACTCCCCTAGGTGACTTCTGGGCCTGAGCTGAGCTGCAGCATGTCTCTGCTGAACGTCTCCTCTTCCCCTGTTAACTCCTCTCCTCCCAACTGACTCCCCTTCTTTCTCTCTTCCTACTTCTCTCACTGCCCTGCTCTCTCTGCCTCATTCACGTTAAATTTAGAGTCTTTGGCCAGACCCAGGTAATATCACTCCTTTTTCCTTCCTCTCTCTCAAACATTCTGCTTCTTCTTCTTCTGCTTCTCCTCTCACTTGTCCCATCTAAGTGGGATTGCTGTTGCAGATCCTGGCTCTCCACCAGCTTCGATCATATGTACCTTCATTTTCCAACTCCTTCTCCCTCATGTCCCTCTTCACTGCATCTCTCCATCTCATCTTTGGTCTTCCCCTTCCCCTTCTCCCTGGTAGTGCCATTCTGGTGACTTCCTTTCCCATGTATCCTTCTGGACTCTTTTGAACATGCCCATGCCATGCCAGTCTTCTCTCTTGTACTTTCTTAGACACCTCCACTACCTTCACCAATCCTCTGATGTTAAGTATTCCTCCCTTAATCCATCTTTGTCACTCCACACATCCATCGGAGCATTGTCATCTCTGTCACATTCAGTCTCCTTTCTCAAGTTTTCTTCAGGGGCCATGTCTTTGCTCTGTACAATAGTGCTGGATGCACACATCTTGTAGACTTTTCCCTTCAGCTTCACTGATACTCTCCTGTTACATAATATTCCCGTCACCAATTTCCAGTTCGTCCACCCTACTGTGATTCAGTGGCTCAGCTCTTCATCAAACTCTGCATTCTGCTGAACAGTTGACCCCAGATACTTGAACTGTTTGACTTTTCAAACATGTTTCGCATCAACTATCACATTTCTAACATCAGGTATCTTAGAGAAATTACAGTGCATATATGCCATTTTGGATTAACTAATCATCATTCCTCCTCCCTCCAGCATTTCTCTCCATTGGTCCAATCCAGCTTGCACTTCCTCTAGACTCTCAGTTCAAATGACCACATCACCTGAAAACATCATATGCCAAGGTGGTCTCCGTATTTCATTCACGGCGGAGTTTTCTCTCTCAAACATCTCTGCTCCGAAGTCCCGGTAACTTTCCAAAAGCCCCTAGTAATAGCTAATAAATGCTGGAAATTAACTAGCCATCAAGGTACAGCAAATGCATCCCATTAAGTTCTCCCAACAGCATTACAGGGGAAGAATGAGACTTTGAGAAAGGCATTCAGAATGGCAAGGAGCACATAAAAAGGGACTAGCCGTGCTCTGTCAAGCTGGCTACATTTCCCTCATGTAGTTTCATTTAACTTCAGTGAAAAAAGAGAAAGGGAGAGGAGAGATTCTTTTACTTTCCCAGCCTCTGAAATGTTCCCCTTGCAGTGTCTCTTTCTCTCTCGCTCTTTTTTTTCTGAATACGGGTGAAATTGATGAATGCCTCTTTAAGGCCTCACGCCTGCCACCTCGGCAGAACATCCTTGTAAATCAGATAAATATCTCAAGGATCCTTATCCTGGGAAAATTGAGATAATTGCAGTAAATTGAAGTGCCTCTTTTTTTTTTCAGCTGGAGTCTCTTGTAGTAACAGGTGCATTGACTGCTAATTCATGCACAGGAATTACTCTCTCTGTCACGAGGAATGGCCTTGTGTAGCAGGTCCAAGTCAACCTCCTGAAGTGATATTTAGCTGCGATAAATTATCAATCAGGAACCTTTTCATAGCTCCATCGGTGTCTCATTTCTAAAAGGTCAGTCTTTCCAGCCCAAGTAAATCTGTGACATCATCAGATTTATAAGATGGCTGCTGGGTGTGACTAAGGGGCTGCCCTTTAAGATATGGGATGGAACCTGTTTTGAAGCCCATCTTGCTTTTTGCTGTAGCCGGAAAGTGTGTTTGTTGCTGTACAGCATACAGAGGCAGGTATACCAGATGCCATAAAGTCCTTAAAAACCTAAGTTAGAAGACTAGAGGATCTAGTAGCCATATGTTGAGCTCCAAGAACCTGTGTGGATGGACAGTGTTAGTCTTTTGATTCACCCTGCTAGCCCTTACAAGTGGGACTCATTAGCTAAAACTCCACTGTTCAATTCTCTTGGCCAGCTGGGAGGCTCCATTACATCGGTCTGCAATGGCCTCGGCATTGGACCTAACTGAAGTAACAGGTGTGTCAACAGTGATTTGATATGTCCAAGACAGACAAGGGTAACCACAAGGTCTCAGCAAGGTCAGTCAGGGATAGCTGCCTCATCTACTACTCATGTGAGCATTAGGAATTTGTGTGCAGGGTGGATTTGTCCAAGCAACTGATGTATGTGAAGAAAGTGAGCCATTGGATGGACAATCAATCTTTCTATGCCCCAAAACCCAAAAGTGTGCCTGATGTTTGTATTGCCTACAAAGCTGTAACATTTTATACCAGGCAAACTATGTTGACAAACTTCCAGTCTCCCTAAGTCACTCTTCCATAATGTCCTGTTCAGAAGTAGGATATAAATCTGGTAGATCCTGATTTTCCTGCTGAATTACAGCTTGCTTTGTCTACGTTATCCTCCATAGTACGCTTGGCTACAGCAATCCTTTGTATGTCCAGAAGACACCTGCATGAAGACTACTGCTCAGTGGCCCCCTGAAATAGCACTAGGGAAAGGATGAATCCCTGTCAAATGCCCGTTGTGCTATTAAACCTTGGTAACAGCCCCTTGAGCACTCCGACCTGGGCGCCTGTACCCATATGAAGGTCACATTGGGCAGGGCATTTGGGATGGTGATATCACACACCACATTTCATAAGGCAACCCTGTATACAGAATCAACAAATCCGGTCAACAAAGGTGACATGTTAGGAGTGACTGAGTCCTTGATGTGCCTCTGCCAATTGCTGTAGGGCAAGCACAGCATCCCTTGCTGACTGACCGGCAGTAAAGCAGGATTGTTCTGCACAGCATATACAAGTCAGAAGTGGCTGTATTCATTTAAAAGTCAGAACTAGCTGCATTCTCTTCAGGAGAATAAAAGAAAAACTTTACCAAGAACAGACAATAATGTGACTGTAAATGTTATAGTCACAATATTGACCTTTACCTTTTTACATTGATGCCCTCTTTCCATTAACCTGGCACTTTACCAGACCTCCAGACTTCCTGAGTTGGAGAGCAAATTTTAATAGCCCTGGTAGTATAGGCTCACATCCAGCTGTTCAATTAAACCTGCATTTCTGTGTACCTGTCCATTCTTCTTCCAGTGAGAGAGCATGGGTAGACAATGCCCAGGTCATCTCCTGCAGTCAAAAACCCAGTATCAAGTCATGGGCATGAAGCCCCTGCTGGGTGCTTCAAAGCAGAAGTGTAACATTCGTTCCATTGCTGCAGTGCCTCTTGATCACGGTAACAGGGAATATCTGCCCACTTTATGCTGTGGGATGGTCAGTACATGCATCTGTTATCAAGCTGTGTAAGCCAGATAAAGGCTGTTTTGAGCCAACTCTTTCTCTGCATCACTAGCCAGCCTTAAGCATTAAGGTCTTCCTGAGTATTTGCCCTAGGAAGCATTAAGGTCTTCCTGAGTATTTGCCGTAGGAAGCATTAAGGTCTTCCTGAGTGTTTGCCCTAAACACCCCTCCATTGCCAGGGGAGGAATAATAGGATTTTACACAGGAAAGGGCCATAACCTGATTTCCTTTTAGGTTCCAACTCAGGAATATAACATTTCCAAGTCTTGGACTTAAGTCAGTCTCATAAAATGGAGATGATAGATGTAAGCTTAAGACCAGTCAAAGCATGTCCCAAACATGGTAGACCTGGCTTCTGTGAGCACCTTGCCCTCAGAAGATTCAGAATCCCACCCGATGATGTTCCAGCTGCTAAGGCCTTAGCGGACTGCTGCTTATGCGTGCTACATTAAACACAAAGGAAAACCAAGTCATTCACCCACGAGGAAACAGCAACCTACTTGGCTCCAAAGCTGGGTTCCATCATGTAGTGTCTTTCCTTGGCCCCATGAATTCTGCCTTCTGACTGCACGGTGGTCTGGCCTAAAAAGCTGCTTAGAGAATGCATCAACATAGCCACACCTGCAGCCCGAGGCTGAGACAACCCTGCTGGAAGGCCAACAATCCACACGTTGGTCTGCTCAACCCTTCCAGGTCTGACTCTGAGGAAGGGCTGTGACCACAGAGAGCAGGGTTTTGCGTGGGATGTTGCCTAATGCCTAGCTCAATAACTCTCTCTGGGGGCATGGTTGTGCAGGTAAGCTGCCTTCCTGGCACTGGCTCACCAAAATGTTTTCCTCTAGTCAGAACAGCACTGCCATATAGCAGCTGAGTAATACACACTCAATGTGTGTAGCAGCACCTGTTAAGAGCCTGCCACATACCTGGAAGCAGATATGGGAATTACACTTGTAGCATGCCTCAAATATGAATAGCAGACAACTGGGTCAGATTAATGGGTAGGTGAAGTGGGATGTTACCTCCTCGAGCTTGAAGAACCAAGACAAATATGAAACGTTTATTACTCACCAGGAATAATTCTTTTTCCTGTCAAAATCAGAAATCAGCAACCTTGTGGAACATGCTGCCATACCAGAGGCAGTGCTTTCTAATGAGTAAGTTTGTATGTACTTGGTTGTTTAGATGTTCTCAGATTAGCTGGTGTGTGCGGAGACATGTAAACTGCTGGTAAACTTGAGTGATTGTGTATATCGTCACAGTGTAAAGTGTTAATGTCAACCTTTTACCAGGAAAGTCTGCAGTAGCAACCTTATGAATAGAGGCATCTTTCTGCAGCTGAATATCTCAGAAAAAAAGCTAAATAAGACACCAACGATGAGAAAGTCACGTAAGTTTAAGATTTCTGAAATCAATGGTTTTGTTTCCAACTGATGTATCCAAATCTTCCAGTTCTGAATGTGCATCCAACCAGAATGCCAGCATTCCTGCTTCTGAAAAAAAATCTTTTTAAAGAAGGAGGTTTTGTTTTTTCTGATAGCTCCGATCTATCACAAAGATGGGCACAAGAATACAATGCTGTCATCAGCAAGGCAGTCCCATATCTGGATGCAGATATGTCTTAAAATTTAAAATGAGCAGGGAATTCAACGGACAAGGGGGAAAAAAGTGAAAAGTGATATGGAAGAGTAGGGTCAAGAGATGAACAGAAGTACAAGAGGATAAATACCAGTGATCCTGGCAGCACTTGAGGTGAAGGCTGGAATCAGCAATGGGTCCACAGGTTTCAATTTGGTCATCAGGCACTTCTCCCATCAAGTCTAGGAAACTAATTGCTATTCCCATGCCCCTATCCTAGTTGGCTTCAACCACCCGGGCAAAGAACAGAACCAGAACCCCTGTGACAGGGTGAGAATGGGAGAAGAGACCTTCTAGCTGAACATTATTTTTAACCCATGTTTCTAGTTCAATTGCAAGTATCTTCAGAGAAGGGGAAGGAGCAATGGGTTAGGAGAAAAGAAACAGGTGAACTTTCTTTTTTCTTTTAGGGAAGAAAACTCAAAAAAAGCAAGTCTACAATGTTTTGTTTCCAGAATTCTACAGTCGAACACACAAGCAAATGGGGAATGTCACCGGGACTGAAGGTGAATGATGGTGCAATCCAAATGGGATGATTACTTTTCTAAGAGGTTTCCGGGCAGCACCTGTGGTCTCAGAAGATTTTATAGGTTACTTTGTGTGGAGGAGGAGGGAAAAAAACCCTAAACAGTAGGAGGGAAGATAGAGAGACCTGGATATGCACTGCATGATGCTTGGGCAATTTGGATGGCAGTGGCCAGAATGCCAACAGACTGGCATCAGATGGTAAGGTAGTGTGTCCAGCATGAATTAACAGGTCCTCAAAGAGGGAAGGTAATGCTCTATAGGTGTTATCATCTGCCTACGGGATGCATGCACTGTGAAATGCTGGGGGCTTGCACAGAAGTAGCCTCAAGCTGTCAAATAGACCCCAATGCAGATTCTAAACACCTTGCATTCAAGAGGGCATTTGGGCCCAGTATTTGGCCAGACCCAGATCCTATACAGGGACACTGGTTTTCTTTATTACACTGTGCTCTGCCTCTTCCTTCCAAAGCATCTGCTCTACAATGAGACTCTCTGAGAGCAGGACTTTGCTTTGTCTTTTTCGCATTCAAACTTACCAACACACACACCCAGGGGCCACAAGAAATCATTGGGAGTACAGGGCAGGTTGGCATTGTGCCCAAGCAGGCTACTAACTCCCTTGGAAGTGCAGAAGTCTCAATGCTGCAGATGGGCTGAGAGCTAGGGCAGCAGCTGTTCCTACTTCACCTAGGGCTGCTGTGCCAGGCCCCCCGCCCCCCGCCGAGACAGCTCTCTATGGATTCATTAGCACCCATTCTTCACAGATGCTCTTGCATGTACTAATAATAGCCCAAGAGGCTGGGCAGAACTGAAATGAGAGGAGGCAACTGGCAAGAGGAAGGCAGTGGTTGATCAAACTGGCTTGAAGTTTCATTTGTATCCAGGAACTGCACAGTGCTTTTGCACCTGTTCTAAGTTGTGTTTGCCATCGTGAGAGAAGGGGAACTAAAAATGTGATGAAGTGGATAAATAGCTACCTTGAGGGCAGAAGGACCCCTGAAACAAGAACCTCATGCAACTTCTTGATCTAGCCCACTCTTCAAAATTCACTTCTTTCCAACCCTTCCTATACTTTACCCCTGCAGGGAGGTTTCTGATGACCAGCTGACTAACTGAGACAATAGGGTGACATCTATGGAGGAAGAATACAGGGATATGAGGAACAAAGGAAAATAAGTAGTCATCCTGAAGATGTCTCTATTCATAGCCTGGGTTCTAGGAGTATACTGCCTACCAACCTGCCTTGGCTCTCTTTGTACTGCAGCTGAGACCAAACTGACAAAGCCAATGTGGCCCAAGGGGCACTATAGAGGCCAACTACTATTAGGGGACCTGATAGACAGATAGAAGATTTGCTCTCCTGGGACCCAGGAGTTGGAACAGAGGTTCTAATAGGCCCCTTCCATTTCTCATGTCTATAACAAGTCCTGCCAACCAAGGCTTACAGGGTGCAAATCAAGATGGCTCTACATTACCAGCTGGATTGGCTATTCATCTCTGAATTACTTTGATATAGTTGCTGTCATTAGCCTCATGATGGTTGAAAAAATGCTGGTTCAACAGCTGTAGGGAGCAAAGTCTGAACAACCATTGCAATACAAGTAACAGGGGTAGAAGTTTATTCTGCTTCCCTGCCTTCCAGATAGTCCCCAGCTTTGACCTGGAGGAGCCACTGCTTGATCTGAGGTGGGAAGTTGTCTCCCAGGTGCTGGCCCTTCCCTATTCCACTGAGACTAACACAAGGCCATCAAGCAGTTTTGATGAGCAACTGGACATATGCCCTCTGCCTTCTTGCGATCAGCAAGAGCCCTGCCTGCCGGATCCTAGTGACATTTCCACTGTTCTCGAGAAGAATCGACTTGACGATGTTTTGACTTTTTTTTCTCAGAGACTCCCACACTGCACTTTTATAATCCAACTTTGCTCTGAAATACAGATCCTGGGCTGCATGCCGGAGATGCGTGTCAGGCAAGAAGCACTGTCAGTCAGCCCCAGTCACAACACATCACGACTTAGGAGAATGCTGACGGATGGGAAGGAAGGAGGGGAAGAGCTGCACAGGAACAAGAGGAAGAAGAGGCTGAACAAGAAAATTAGAGGAGAAAGAGAAATCAAGTGCCAAATAGGGGGGCTATTCCATACAGCAGTGAGATCTTGACTTTAAGTGGAAAACTACAGTTGTGGCAGGTGCCAGGAGGGATAGGGAAACAGCTCACTCAGAACGGCTAGTGAGGAAACCAACATGGAGAATGGCCAAAGTGTAGATTAGTTAAATGGGTGTTCTGCCTGGGAGGACACGAGTAGAAGGCACTGGGTTTGAAACCTGTATCCATCTGCATTGCTGCCCAAAAAGTAGCAGAGTGCAGCCGTGCCTGAAACTCATTACTATTAAATGACAATATGCTAGCTAATGTAAAAATGAGCTGACAGATCTCAGACAAAATCCTAGTGGACAAGGCATCTGCCTTGCTTTAAAAAAAAAAAGCCCGCTACAGCTGGCTCACCTGTTGGCAGCCTCAGCAAGAAGCCAATGCTTGAAGAGCATGTACAGAAATCCTCATCATGCCTAGGGAAGAGGTCACTATACATTACATCTAAGGGTCACTGCTGGAATGGCACAGGGAAGAAGTCCTCCTTGCTGTGACCCAGGCTGGACATTTCCATGAATAAAAAGAAGACACCACAACTCTAACCACCACATTTGGCAGGAGAGGCAAAGCAAGAAGGAGATGGAAACGGGAACAGCTGGGAGAATGGCAAGAACCCTCTAGTCAGTGTTAAGGCAGAGCTGCATGTTGATGAAAAGGGATTTATGGCAAAGCTGCCGGTGACAGCAGGACCCTGGACTCCGGGACTGTGGAGGCCATTTCCAGTCCTGTGGGCATAACATTGGGTGATGAAGATGACAGCAAGAGGATCTCAGTAGCTGCCAAGAAACCTTCAGGTTTGTGAAGTATCTTCATTTTAGGATTTTATGTCTCTCCTGTTGAAGCTGTTCCACCATGTGGGGAAAAGAATAATAATCTTCATTGGACCAGAGAGAGTGCATAAAAGAGAGTATGACTCTACAGCCTTTTTTATATTCACTGTTTACTAGAGCAGGCACTGGCACATCGGTCTTTCCCCCTTCTCAGAGTGTCTCAACAATGGTACAATAGAAATAGAGTCCTCCTCACTCTCTCTCCTCCAGGGAATAAATAATAATCTATGTAAAGTGGAACAGCTTCCGTGGGGGTCAGGAGGAATGAAAACCCCTTCAAAAACACCACATGGCCTGGTGGCTAGGGAGGTGGTTGGTGTAACTTCTGATCCTCTCTAGCCTGATATCCTGAATTTTGAGTGCACAAACCACTAGGCTAGGAGAGGGCCATGATGACGCACCCTTCTCTTCCAGGTCTGTGAAGCCCAATAAGTAGCCATACTCTAAGATGCCTCAAAGAACTGGGCCCTGCCAGCCCATAGGCAAAGCAACATTCGTTTGTACATCTTGCTCAGCACTGAAAATAGAGGTGCCTTTGGCCATGCCCAGAAGCAGACTGTTATGTGCCGAGGGGACTTGAATGATTGATGTTTAGCTGCCTCTTGACTTTAGACACCTCCCAGGATAGGCAACAGCTGAATAGGGGGTTGCAGCTCTGAATTTCAGATTTAGGCCCCTGAACTTGTACCGAGGTGTCTAAGTCCCACCACAGTCCATGTGAGGATCCAGCCCTCATTCTGTGAGACCAGGAGTGGTAAGAACAGACCTGCTATTTTTAGATGTATCTTGAGGAAGACACTCAAAGGAATATGATAAAAAAAAAGGCATAACCCCAACTAAACTACAGACCTTCTGTGGAAGTTTGGATAAGTAACTTAAGCCTCAGTCCCCCAACTGTTAAATGAGGATACTAGCTCAGTATCTCACAGGGGCACTGTCAGGGTAAACCCCAGTCATGACCGTGAGGCACTGACACAGGTAGGCACCTTGCCTTGGTAAGGGTCATATACAGCAGAGAGGTCTGAAGTGAGAAGCTGTGTTTAGACAGCTTGCACCAACCTGGATTTTCCTTTCTGCTAAGACATCACTGCCGTGATAGACAAGGGAAATGAAGTGGGTGGTGTACACTTAGATTTCAAGGAGTATTTGCTAATCTCTGAGGAGGAACCTTATTAACTAAATGAAGAGGTGGGGATGGGAAGCTATAGAAATTACATTTGGACTAGAAAATTCTCTCAAGAAACAGGAGGGAGTAAATGTCATTCAGAAGCTTGGCTGTGAAGAGAGGAGATTCGACCAGCAACCTGGTTCCTTACATTTGCCAGTCTTTGCAGGAGGAGGCCGCCTGGTTGTGCCATGCTCCAGGTTCAGCTCCCCTACCGGGAGTGTCACGTGGCAGGGAACGTGAAGAATGCAGAACTGGAACAAGAAGCTGACAAAAGGGCGATGGCCTGAGCAAGTTCCCTGCCACAAGACAGGAAAAAAAGGCACCCAACGAAGTGCTAATCCTTGGCAGGCCAAGGGTGTGGGAAGCAAAAATGCAAGTTACCACTTTTCATCCCTGGACTTCACAACAGTTTGCTAGGGTCAGTGAGCAGCATTTCTGCCATTTGGACAGACAGGGAAAACAGGCACGGAGAAGTGAAGCAATGTCACAAAGATTCAGAGGCAGAAAAATCCCTTGAATCCCAGCCCCCTGCTCAAAACCACTTGTCCACGCTACCCCCTGCATGGGGAAGTAGAGCCCATGCCCTGACAACCAAACCCTCTCAGTGCCTGGAATCGAACCTCACAGCCCTGTCATCCATCCCCTGCCCCAATCGCCGGGGAAAGGAAGGGGAAAGGGAAGAAGAGAAGAAGTGTAGACTGCAGGCTGCACTGAACACTTGCTTCATTTGCTGTATGGTTGGTTTGCCCAGCAGATGAATATGCTTTACAACACTGTCATGTGGAGAGAGCCCGAGCTGGGAGCAGAGAGAGGGGAGGGGAGAGAACAGACCCAGCCCCCCACCAGGCTGCCTTGAACCTGAGAAGATATCAGCCCGACAAGCACATGCTCACGAAGCCAGGCCTGGCTCGGCGGGTTAATGTGACAATCCATTTCTGACAGCGTGTCAATACAAAGCAATTTAGGAGTGCATGAAAAATCGACCCGAGGTAACAGGCAATTTCTCCGCTCTGCTGGTTAGACGGAAGTAGGGACCAATGCGGCTGGCATCTCAGAACGAGCTCACCCGGCGATGCCCGGAGTCTGCTGTCTCACCCTGTCATGTTAGGCACCCTCGCAAGGCAGCAGGCAGGAGAGGGACGCAGGCAAGTGAACCACCTTTAATGCAACCATATTCCTTGAGAGGAGAGTCTCCTTCTCTGTTACAATGGGGGGAGGGAGGTTTTTAATTGCGGGGGAAAAAACTATCTTGTTTTGACAATGTGGAAATTAGTTCCACCCTTCCTGTGAAGATTCACCTAAGCCAGGCTGACTCCTTGAGGAAGGCTGGATTGTCAAATAGCAGCTGAAGCTCTTTGAAAATCTGGCCGCCACTGTCAGAACAGAAGCCCCCTGTGAGACTCTAAGTGCTTCCAAGGGAGGGACCTGCCTTGCTGTCCCCATGTTGCTTGGGATGGTGCTATACAAATAATAATCAGCCAGCTGGCACAGAGAGGTCTGCGTGGCCACTGCCTTGCTGTCAATAAATGAAGGCATTTAGTCTCTGGGGCTGTTAATCTGGTACTTTTCATTAGCACTGAATCCATCCCTTTGCTGCCCCCCCCGCTCCCCCCCAAATAAAACAAGAGGAAACCAACTTGATAATGAGATGGATTAAACAAAGACTCAAAATCAAAGCGTACATCACAAGGCAGCAGAATCTACACCCTCGGTACCATCCTGCACTGGATAAGTTTGTGTGTTGCACAGAGCTCCCCTCCCTATGGTACAGATGTAAATTTTTGGAAACCAGGGGGCAGCTTGGTCCTTTCTGGGGGTGGGAGGGGAGTTCAAGAAAGGGCAGTTATTGTGGAGTTTGGAGCCGCCTTACAGAAAAAACAGTTTCAGTTTTCAGCAACCTTTTATGAGCCACTCTTGGGAGTTTCTGTGTCTAAATGAGATGAAGCTGTGTTACAATTGTTCATAATCCTCCTGGAATGAGGTTTGGGAGGGAGGGAACTGAGCCATCTAACCCCGAGTTCATGCTACCACCTGATGCCTTATACGAAAGGCAGATGAGTCTTCTCAGAGTCCTGAGTTACCAGCTGAAAGTAAAATATGCTGGGGAGTCCCTTGGAGAGGAGTGAGCAGGGCTTCAGGACAATAAAAGAAAGAGGCTGGGCTCCAAAGACTCCAGCCCAGGTTTTATACCAAGCGTAGTGCATGCTAGGGTGGGATTTGGGGAGCTTAGTCCGTGCTGGGTGGATGCCCATGGAGTTCAGATATGAGAAAGCTCATATATATGCACTTCACTATCAATCTTCAGGGCCTTAAGGAGGTCTCAATAACCACTGATACAAGCAAAGAAAGGTCAGGGGAGTGAAAACAGGGTGGAAAGGACATGGGACAGGCAAAGGAGAAAGATGTGCTGAGGTTCAACATGCCACCCTTACTACCCAGGAAATCTCCAAAATTGATTGTTAGGATCATGGGAGTTAACATCACTAGTTTCACCAATTTCATATGCCCCCTCAGCCATTTAAAATTCACTGTACCCGTGCCTCTTCCTATAGGCAAACTCATTTACCCAAACAGTTATGGAAGACACGCTCACAGTCCAAGTGAATCCATTTACAAATCCAGACCGATATTAGCAGAAATGGTTTGGCAGAATTCATCCAATAGTAGTGGTCAAGAAAGCACAGCCATGAGGCTAAGAGCCCAATGGACCAGTAGGAACTTACCAAAGAGAAAGAGAGAGGCTTGTTCTTCAGAGGCCTTGCTTAAACTGTCTCAAGACCAAAGGAAGTTTGAGCCTATGAGTTGGGTTGAGCCGCAGCTCTAATATAAATAGGACATAAAGTATTCCTTTAACTGAAGGAGAGTCTAGAGAAATGAATATACCTGTCTGTTTCTAGACTAAAGGACTTAGATGCTTCTGAAGACAGAACTTCTGTACAGCAAGTAACGGAGAAAGACATGCAGGGGTAACTGCTGTGCAGTGCATGCTTGAGAAACCTAAGAAGAACAAGAGGGTGGCAAGAAGCATTGCATTGCTGTGAGTCTGCAGGAATAAAATTCCAGTTCTACTGGCCGGTCAACTTTTAATCCTGTCCTGGCTACCATGAAACTATGAAATAAAGCCCAGGCCACAAGGGGTTATTTTTCTGGAAGTTGCATTAAGAATAAGTTTCCTGTTTTATTTAGATTTAATAAGGTAGTTAATGAATGTTAACAAAATTAAAAGTAATTATTAAAAGCAGATGCACTGGTGTTTGAACAACTAGGCACTAACTTTGCCTTTGGAGCTTATGCAGCTTCAGCATATGCTTCTAATAGCCAGCTGTCACTTACAGCTATGTGGTAACTGTCTTATTAAAACCTAAATGGGCATATGGAAGTTACATTCCAAGTAATACTTCTTCCATTTCCCTCCCCCATATAAAACCACAAGGCAAGCAAGCCAGATAACTAATTCCCAACGACACTTTTTTCCTTACTTAATGGGATGCATGTTAAGATCAAGAGAGCTCAAATTATGACCTATCGATCAGTTTTTATATTACTTTGGAAAATCCACATAACACTCTGTGTCTCAAAATAAGCAGAATGCGTCCCAGATGCTTCAAAACTAAGTGTTCTTTCCTTTTTTCTTCTCAAAGCAGCTAACCTTGGGTGAATAACCCTACAGTCACAAATCACAACTCCCCCAAGTATCCCTTCTGCAACAAACCAGCAGGCTCAGACGTGTCTACCTTAGCAACCCAGCATGAACAACACTCCGACAGCAAACCAGTATTTCCCAGTGCTCAAACACCACAACCAGTACACCACAGGAGCACGAAGGAATGGGTAAGGGAACCGATCCTGTTTCCTATCTTCCGAGGGGGGTCTACCACAAACAAGGCCAAATACAAAATGGACTTGAAAACCCTGACAAGAAAACAATTCCATGTTGTATCAGTTGAACATATTTGCTTGAGTCGGGGTTTATCTGAGGCCAATAAATTAGCCAGTAGAATTCAGTCTCCACAGCGGCTAGCCTTGTGGTTTCCAGCAGTGAACAAAGGAGATGTGCCTTTCTCAGAGACACGCGCCTGCCCTACCAAGACATCCCCAGCAGACAGAAGTCAGAACATCCAAGCCAGAACACCAATTACGGCCAGCTTAATTCTTTCCTCTGCCTCGGACAGCAGTAGGTGTTTGCTCACACAGCCCGCTCCCTGGCAGCCCTGTTCCCTACATGCTTAACAGCACTGGATGGTTAGTGCAGCTGTGGGGGCAGGGGAGAGGAGAGGAGGAAGGAGGATCTGGAAAGCTTTGATATAGCTGTTCTGTATGCGAATGCCCTGGTTAGCCCGGAGGCAGCCTCAGAAGCAGGAGAGCTTTGGGTTGCTAAACATCAATGCCTCTAGTGATGTGGGGAAGAGTCTAGGCAGGTTCCCACCAGCTGTCTGTGAAGGGAGGACAGGGTCCTGTGCCAGGGACAGCAGAGGGGGTAGATGCTGGAAGAAATAAGAGTGTCGGCCCAACTGTGCACGGGGATGGAAATTCGCAAGGGGTCCTGGCCCCAAATGGGGAGGTGGCGGGTATGAGCAGAACGAGGAGCTCCATAGAGCCCTACTTCCCCTTAGTCCACAGGTACTCCAGGTGCCTGCATTTAAGAGGAGGCAGGGGTGTGCCAGGCAACAGCATTGCGATAGCTGCCTCTGAGCCTGTCATCACCCCAGGTAAACCAGCACAATTTAGCCACATTTCATTCAGAGCTCAGCTGCCCTGGCGTAGCTCTCACCCTGGATAACAGAGTGGGCACAAGGACAGTTACCAAAGACTAAACCATAGGCTGTCTGTGGACGTGGTGACCAGATAAATATGGGGAGCCAATGCTCTAGCTTGTGGTGTATTGACCACTCTCCGGGAAGAAGGCTGGAGCAGAAGCAAGTGCATCCATGCTCTGTCCTGGTCATAGAAACCTCTATGTTTGAGTATGCAGCTGTAAAGGAGACCAGGGATACCTCCCTGTCTGTGCCTCAATTTTCTGATTGTTACCATGCACATAATGAGGCAAGGCAGTTGTGAGGCTTAATGTGCATGAAATGCTTTTGGATCCATAGATATAAATCCCAGATTATCTGCCAGCCACCACAGTGCTCACTACCTGGGGCTGACACAGAGCTCACCCATGCTAGGATCAGGCCTCTTGCCCATCCCTCCACCTGTGTGAGAGCAGGGCCAAGAGCCAGACCTTCGGGCCAGCCCTCCCCACCTTCCCTGCTCTCATTATAGCCCTGCTGGCTACCCAGCCCCCTCCCCTCTGCTCTGACCAAAGCTCATGAGCTAATGAGTCCATGTATTTTTAAACATAGGTTTGGGGTGAGAAGGAAGTCACAGGCTTTGCAGGAAAAACAAATACCAACACACACACAAACAGTTCAAATGATGTAAAATGTTTAACAACAGGCAAGCCCTTCAAAGCCACAAACCCCTCCATCCTTAGCCACAGGCTAGATTCACTAATGGGTTTACCATCAATGCCAGTGTGAAAGGCGGTGCTTCTATAGGACCAAGGATCCTTTGTTCTCCTGTCAATTATGTGCCAAGTTAAAACTCAAGGAAAAAAATCCAATCCCACAGTTACTCTTTAATCTTGCACAGCTTATTAAAAAGCAAGAGCACATGATAATCCACAGTGGCTAGTGAGTCAGAGACTGGCTGCTCTCCCCTTCCCAGCCTCCCCACCCCCCAAAAAAATCAGCTCATGTTTTCTCTTGGGAGTCCCAGGGGGCTCAAAGACCAGAAGACACTGACAATATGTTACCCAAAAAAAAGAGGAGATAATTATGGAACAGGTTCAGAAGAAAACATGTTTCTGCACAGCTGCTGGAGAAAGCGAGAAAGAAAGACATGCACACAGCGGGAGCTGCTGGCTAGTTCCTGGTCATGAGAGGAAAGCAACACAGAGGCAGAGCCAGGGCAGAGGTTGTTAGTGTGATGGGCAGGCTTCAGCGACTCATCTCAGAAAGCACAAGCCAAAAAAAGAAAGAGAGAGAGAAAAAAACAAAGTGATTCTGTTTTGAAGCAACAAACTGAGTGAGAGGTCTGGACCGGATGGTCTGGCAACTGAAGAAGGCAGCTTAGGACATGCATTCACATCCCCGTTGTTGGTTGCCCAGGATCCAGAGAGACTTGTGTGATTTCTGTGTGTGGTTTTAGTACATAGGAAGAGGAAAAGCAGGTAAACAAGGACATGGGATAGATAAAGGAATAACAGCAGGTAGGAGAATAAACAGGAAGAAGTACTAATAATGAGGACAGCAGTAGCCAGGCAAGGAGATACAATTAGTGAGAGGACTGTGGTGGGAAATTGTGGGTATCCAGTAAGAAGCAACTGAAGCATCTATGTACTAACGCAACACATAGGAATTAGGATGACGGGTACAGCACGTGAAACCCAGGATCACAGGGAAGGCAGAAACATAGTAGAAGATCCGCCCGACTGGAACACAGCTATCAAGTTATTGTCTCTTCGAGAACGACAGAAATACACATGAGTTTACTGCAGGGGCATTGTACATCAACGATATGATGCGCAGAAGAAAAAAGAGATAGTGTGGATGAAACAGGATTCATTGGGACACAATAATTTTGGAGAAGGATGGTCAAATACATTCTAATGCTAGGACTTTACCATAGACAGGCACGGTCAGATCTGGACACAGAGAGAACCCAGGGTGAGCCCTAAGCTGGGGTAACTAGCCCCTGAGTGAAGCATGGCTAAATTGCCCTCATCTGGCTTTCACTTATTCAATTGAAGGCACCTGGAATAGTTACAAGCTGAAGGGGTCCTATGGAGCTTGTTATTCATAACTTGTCTCATAACTGCTAGCTCCCTACTGGGGCCAAAACCCCTAAGTTAGAAGCCCTGAATATTTCTACTCTGATCCCCACACATGGGTAAGAAAGGAAGGAGACAGAAACTGTGTCATTATTGGAAACTTCAACATCCCAAATGTGTATCCAAATGAAAAACAAGTGTCAGTGATAATGGCAGTGCCAGATATCCCTGAATGTCATAGCTGACACATTTCTTACAGAAATAGTGACTGAACCAACATGAGGTGGTGTGTTGGATCAGGTTTTGGTAGGTAATGAGGACATTAGTGAAATGTTGCTAATGGAATATAACCTTGGGAGTTGGGTGATCAAGAGGTAATTGAGGTTAAATTAAATGAAGGATAAACCAAAGCAGGTCTGTGACTAAGGCTCTTGATTTCAAAAGAGCAGGTTTTGAGAAATTAAGCTAAGGCTGGTTAGTGAGGCCAACTGGACTAAAGAACAAGTTGGAGATTTCTTTAAGTCAGAACCGCAGAAGCTGTCTGGAACCTGTATCCAAAGTGAAAAGAAGAAACTATTAAGGAAGGGTCAGACCTACCAAGGTAAATAACAGCCTCATAAATATGATTAGGACTATATCAAGAGCCTACAGGGAATGGGAAATGAGGCTGTTCAGCAAAGAAAGAGATGTTTTAGAGGTCAAATAGAGTAAGGATAAACTGAGGACTTCCAAAAGTCAAGATGAATGAGACCCTGCAAGGGAAATTAAAACACATAGCAACTCTTCAACCATATAAATAAAAAGAGAATAAGGAAAGAGATAGTGGAGCTGCTGTACACTGAGGATGGAGTAGAGAGTCAAGATAATCTATGAGTAGTCCAGAAACTTAGAGGATACTTTGGCTTAGATTTTTGGTTTGGTTGATGATATTAAAAATGGGTTAGCTCATGGAAATGAAGGCACAGAAATGAGATTTACCACATCCAAGATGGAAGGAAAATCCAGCAGGTAGATAGATGTAACAGTTATACCAATACCAGATTATATTGGCATAAGGTGCTACAATGTAACTGTTACATTGACATGCTCCTATAGCCAAAAAATTGACCCTGTTTAATCTAGAGTTCAAATTGCAGTGACTGAGCTCAGGATTGACAGAAACTCTCCTGGGAGTGATTTAAACCTAGTTGTTCCCAGATTATTTTTCTCCTGGATCAGCCGTTTTTACTTCGGGGAAAAAAAAAGCCTGAACATCTGTACACTCATGGTTTCTCCTGAGAAAGCAGTGATTCTCCCAGGAGAAACTCAATGTCTGTATAAGGCCAGAGGTAACAGCTACATTGAAACAACTAATGACAATCCACCCATTGTAAAGGTGTTGAAGGTTACATCTGTCCACAGCCTCAAGAGAGTTTAACGTGTGCAAATCAGGATAGGATAATCTCCATTTGTAGAGCTCCACACAAACTGGCATGTGAAGCTGCAGGTACAGAAACAAAGATTTTCACAAACTATGAAGTCAGAGGAGGTACCATATGAGGGGAGAACAGCAACTGTAATTTCTATATTTAATAAAGGGGGGAGAGTGATACAGGCAGCTACAGGCCCTTTAGTCTGAGCTCAGTGGTCTGCAAGGCTTAGAAAACATTTTGAAGGAAAGAATAACTAAAGGCATGGAGGTAAAAGGAAACTTGGACTTAAATGGAACACAGGTTTACCCAAGGTAGATCTGGAGCGAGGAAATGCAGTAGATCTAATCTAGACAGATTCAGAAATGCATTTGATATGGTGCTTTATGAGAAATTGCTAGTTAAATTAGAGGAGATGGAGATTAGTACAAGAATCGTAAAGAGGGTAAGGAACTAGCAGAAGGAGAGATGACAACAGATTGATTACTAGTGGAGCTCCCTAAAGGCCAGTCCTAGGACCAATCTTGTTTAATATTACTTGTACTTGGTAACTGTACTTGTGCTCTGGTACAATAAGGAGTGTGCTACAGAAATTTGCTGGTGATGCAAAGTTAGAAGGCATCATGAAAAGAGAGAGCTGGAATATCTTACAGCAGGGGTGTCAAACTCATTTTCTCCCACCTCCCCTCCCACAGGCTGGGTCTGTCAGCTTAGTGAGTCACAGAGATTAATGCCACCGTCACTTGCCCTAGCACAGCCAAAATGCATTCTCAGTGGGACTCTGTGCCCTAGAATTTGGCATGGCTGACAGCAGTGTTAACCCCATGGGTGCCTGACCCTCTGTGTCTGCTCAGGAAACCACAGGGTTTAATGGTGCCATTGCTTGCCCCTGCCCCAATTTCCCAGTTCTTCCAGGAGCCTGAAAGCTGGATGATGCAGCTCTGTGGGCTAGATGTTTGATACGTGTATCTTGCTGGCCTTGAGGACTGGAGTAACAGAAAAAGCATGAGATGTAACAGTACAAAGCCAGGTCATGTACTTAAGGATTTGCAACAGAAATTTCTGCCATAAAATGGCTACAACCCACTAATGTGATGTGAACATAAAAAAAGGCAAGTGCAATCAGGTGGGCACCAACGAGTAGGTCCAGCAGGGATAGGAAAGTATGAAGGTCATCACACAAGGAGCTGGTAAGACCTCATCTGGAATTCTTGTCCACATTCAAAAAAGTTGACTTCAAACTGGAATAGGTTCAGAGAAAGACTACTAGGATGGCCAGGGGAATGGATAGTCTGTTTTATGAAAGGAGATTAAGGAAGCTTGGCTTATTTAGCCCAGTAGAATGAAGGCTGAGAAGAGATGTGACTGCTGTCTATAAATATGTCAGGAGGGTAAGCGCCAGAGGGGGAAAGAACTATTTCAGCTAACGGACAATGTTGGCTCCAGAAAAGAAAGGTATAAATAATTGGCCGTGAATATATACTGAGGCTGGAAATTAGAAGAAAGTTTCTCTTCATCAGAGCAGCGATGTTCTGGAACAACCTTCCGACGAGAATAGTGAGTGCAAAAAAAAATCCTAACTACTTTTAAGATAGTTTGATCAGTTTATTAAAATGACTGTATGACTTGACTGCCTGTAATATCAAACGACTGAACTCAATTGCCCAGGATGTCCCTGCAAGTCCTACGCTTCTAATCTCTCTCTCCCTCCTCCTGGCTCAGTTACTCATCTGTTAATAAGCATAATAGCACTTCCCTACCTCTCAGGGATACTATGAGGATAAATGTACTAAACAACACGAGCTGCTCGGATGCAAAGGGGATTACATAAGTTCCACAGATATCCAAAGCTCAGATATCATACAGGACACGTCTATTAGGGTTCTGATATTGTTATGATACCTCAATAAATCTTGGGCCAGGTTCAGTCTCCGTCATAAGAAAGAGGATAAAGCCAGAGGAACTCCACTTGCTATAAAGGACTTATTATAGATTGGTCCAAGTGTAACTGTGATCAAAATCTGGCCCCTCACCACAGGTACCATCCAGTAGATCAGTTTTTTAGGGAACCAGGAATTGATCTTAATGTAAATTCAAGACAAACGGCTCAGCAGATATTTCTAAGTGACTGGTCTAACCCAAAATCCACCCACAAAATAATGGGCAATTCTCATCTGGATCTGAAAGGCACATCTTAGGCCCCACCATCAGTAGAAATTCCTGTGGCCTTTTGGGGTGGCTTCAGCTATTTAGGGCAAAAAAATATTATAAGCATTTTTCAGCCAGCTAGAGCTGGCAAGTATTTTCAGATTTACTAGGTTTGTGTTTCCTTGGGAAGGAAGAAGCACTGGTCTAAAACTAAACAAAGACTCACAATCTGGGGAAATCAGATTGGCTGTAGTTCACACTTCTGCTGCTTATCAAGATCATCAATGGTTTTGGCAGTAGTGGTACCTGCTAGTCAGCTGCCAAGCCAGAAGAAATGGTGAGGGGGGAAGCAGGTTGTGCGCATGTGTGTGTGTACATTCATACTTCCTATCTGTATTGGCAATGTTCAAATACACACATTTCTAATAGGGACAGGGAAGTAGGAATGTCGTTGTACAAGAAACTGTCAGCGGATCTGCGTTCGTTTTCATTAGCAGGGGCATATTTTGTAAGTCGGTATGTCTAACACTTCTGCAGACAATTTTTGTCATAGACCATCTTGTTTGTTATACATACAGCAGCTGCAGCCCCCACCAGTGAAACGCAGCTCTAGGGTGGGATGTGGTGGCTGTTTCAGTGACACGAGTTAGGAGGAAAACTGAGGAGGCGTACTGACTTCAAGAGAGATGACAAGAGGAGGTTAGTGAGGCAGAATGCAATTACCTATGTGGGAATTTGGCCAGGGCACCCGAGTTAACACGACCACTAGCCTGAAAAATGCTGTGGGAATCTCAGTGACCGTAAGTGGCCAAGGCTTTGGTTTTACATCGCCTCTGTTGAAATGCAGCTACTTATTCAGAACCGTCCCAGTCAAGTGGCTGCATAAATGCTGCTTAGAGACTAGCTGGAGTCTCCTGAGAGCCAGCCTAAGAAAAATATTCTATTTAGAGACAATTCTGCTTCAGCGCTTCCTTCAGTGTCTTGCTTTCATCTGTCTCTCCCATTAATGAGATTTGCATCAAAATGGCCGGGCCCTTAGGAGTTCTGCTGTGCCGGCTGCCTATCCCCACAACCTACATCCATCACTTCACCACTGGATGGGGTGGGAGTGGAAGGGGGGATGGTCACGGGCAGAACTTCAAGTGAGGGGAAAAGCAGCTGGGACACAACAATTTCCCAAGAAATGAAGCTCTCAAGGCCATTAAATTGACTTTAATAAGGAAAGAACTTAAGCAACAGAAGAGGATGGACCAATCCTACATGAAAATAAGGAACACAGGACTTAATTTATCCCTGGGACAATGAGTGGGAGGTGCAGGACAGGATGCAGGGTCACTACCTGGTCCCTAGCAAGCAACAGGTGAAGCTCAGCAGGTGCCCCACACCTTACACAGGTGCTGCAGGGACAAGCAGTCACAGTGGCCATAGGGCTCCACACCCAGCTCTGATGGGAGCCATTGATTCCCCACACAGGGAAGCTTTGCTGTCTTCTTCTGGGGTACACACATTTATTTTGCTTTCCTGCTGTGCACATGAAGATTGGATGGAAATGGCCCTGCCAACACCCATTTTTTGCCTTATTTGTTTTTTTCTCGTGAGACTTTTGGCCAGTTTGCCATTCAGTGCCCACAGAGGGGTCTGGACCCAAGTGGTTAGCACAGACCGAGAGGAGCAAGTGAAGTAATCCCCAGCACAGACCTTTCACCCACCCACAAACAAGCAGGCCTGGGCATAATTTTTCCACCCTGTGGCTACTGGTCTGGCTGGTAGTCCTAGGAGGCAGGCTTAAAAAGAGGAGGAGCTAAGGATAGAAAGCATCTGCACTGCACCCCTTTTCCTACCGCAGGGGGACATGGTAGGATAGTGTCTCTGCTACAGTGACATTCACACACTGATGGGCAGTGAGAAGCTGCCAAAAGAAAGACTGTGGGGGCATCCATCTCTCACGCCTCCCTGCCCTCTCTGCTGTGCTCATTCCTTGGCCTGCCCCTTCAGGGTGTCAACTACTCTCCTTTGCTCACCTGCCCAGTGCCATGGGGTGCAATCTAACCTCCTTTTCCTCAGGAACCAAATGTTCGTGTTCATGCCACCTCAATGTTGAATTTGGCCCAGCCACTGCTGCAAAGCTCAGGCCTATTTACACCAGCAAAGAATTGTGCCCTCACTCACCACTCACTCCTGCAGAAAGGATAGGCCACACTCTTGGTGAGCCCACAGATCAGGTCTGTAAGCAAAGTCAGCGCCGATTAGAGAAGCTGGTCTCCTCTTTTGAGCCACAGGAGAAGTGCCGCAGCAATGAAAGCTTTCGCTGCCCTCCCTGCTTACAGTGCATACACTTCAGCTCCGAGGCAGGAACCGGTGCTTGCTGAGACAGGGGAGGGAGTTCAGTCTCCAAGGTCCATGCAGGTTTTGACCTACTGTAATTGCTGAGGCTGACAGGACGGAGAGTTAATGCCAGTTCTCCCTTCTCCTCCTCCTGTCTCCTGATGTGAGGCAGCCAACCTAGCTGCTTTAGATGCTAATGCAGACAGGATCACCTGGCAGAGGTATCTGCGCCTGCGGGTAGGGGGAGTCCGAGCGGCTCTAGGTAGAAACATGGCAATTGCTGCTTCTCCCCACCCAGCCCTTGGACAGTGTGGGGCACTCTTTATCTCTTGGTTTCCATTGGGGCTCTTTGCAGATGTGCAGCAAGACATTTGTTAAGCTTCTCACCATGGTGCCTCCTGAAGCCCCGCACTGACCGGTGACCTAAGGCCCTGAGGGTCTCAGGTGGGCTGGGGCTGCACCTTCCAGCCAGCTTCCTCCTATCTTGGCTTGGTATTTTTGTTCCACTTCCCAAAAGGGCAGCAGTTCCCTTCTCCCTTTTACTTACCTTGCATGGAGGGACTGTTTGACCTCAATCTGTCGGCTTGGATTAGAGTCCCGAGATGTTCCCCTCTCCCATGCACAAAGCTGCATCAGGGCTGCGAGGCCGCATCTGCCATGTTGGGTTATTCAAGATGGGGCTTGAGGAGAGCTGCAGCAGTTATGGGAGGAGGAGAGGAAGGGCAGTGAAAGATGGGGAATAAGGGGGCCGAGGTACCTTTGTGATGGGAATACAAGTGCTGGCAGCAACATTGCTTTGCCTCCCAAAGTTGATCCAGGCGTCTGCAGGCATCAGCTGTCCGCACACACCAGTCCTAAGGGTTACAGTGAAAAACAAAGGGATAAATAAAGATCTCTGGACTCAGAGGCCACCACCTGCATCACAGTCCTACCTCTGTGCAGCATGTGGAAACACTCTGCTCCCTCCTGTTCCTCACTCTGCCCCCAGTGCTTCACTGGGAGGTTGCTAGATATGGCTTAGCCTGTCCAGAAGAGCACTGGGGACAGAGAATTCACAATGTCCCTTGCCAGTGGGAGGGCTGCCAATCTTCGGTGGATGCTAATGATACTGGTGTTTCCAGGGATACAGTCTGAGACAGCTTCATTGCAGCCAAAGTACAGAGGAGCAAGTTGGAAAGGGGTTTAGGACGGGTGGCTTAATATGGCAAGAGAAAGCCAGACAGCAGCATAATGGATGAGAGAGAGACAGAGAGAGCTACACAGAGGTAATACAGAAATACCAGGCTACCATGGGGACCTGACAGGGCAATCGGGTATCTCAGAAATGTTCCCTGGGGGCAATTCCTGCTAGCATCCTACAGAAGTGCTCATCAACTCTGGAGGTACCATGAAGGTGCCCATATACTGCTAGGTTCTCCCAGGATCCCTCCTGTCCCATAGAAACATCCAGACAGAGGAATCGTGGCAGTTCTGAAGAGCCAAAAAATGTTGATTCATTTTGTTTCTGGGCCAGACTTTCAAGTGCTTTCCACTCCCCTTGTCAGCTCCTATATCAAGGGCTGGATGCTCAAAAGCAGGTTGGCTGATGAGATCTCTTGGAAACTCTGGTCTCAGTTTTGGGTGCCAAGCTCTTGGCAATCTGGTATCCTCGCAAAATTGGGTCCTAGGAGATGAACTCAGGAGGCTGTTCCTTAAAGATGGACAGGCAGGGACAGCTACAGAGGCAACATGGTGCCAGTGTCACTATCTATAGTCCTAGCAACAGGCTGTTCAGCCTTCACCTGGAGTCAGTCCAGCCTGCACGATGCCTCACTTCAGCAATGTCCTGTGGTTCCCAAACAGGAGGCTGGTCCACCACCTAGTAAGGTTCTGCCATGGGCAGAAGGATAAAGTGGTCCAAAAACTCTGTTTCTCCAAACACGGAGCCCTGCAGATGCCCTGCCCTGCCCATTCATAACTCCAGGCAGAAGTCCGAGGTATTTTACTGCTCTAGGCTCTCGCTGCCCAGTAGACCTGTCAAGGGGTGTATCTCCATGCAAGGAGGAGAAGCTAAGCGAGACCTTACTAAGTAGTAATGCCTCTAGCTGAGCATGCACTGCTGTTACCAGGCAAATCCCCCCTCCATGCTGGGTGTATTTAACTATATTCCAATCATACCAAGGAGCCTCAGTCAGAATTAAGGTCCAGTTGTGCCAGGCACTGCACATACACTAGAGGGCACAGCTCTGGCCTTAAGCAGCCAGCAATTTGAGGGGTGCAAGGGTGGCCAATGAAGGGATGTTGCGGTTAAACAGCAACAGTTTTATAGCCTGAGATATGCTGCCGCCAAGAAAAAGACAAAATAGCATATAAAGAGTGCTGTCTGTCCTCAAATGCCCTCCATCTGTCCATCCAGACCTGACAGATTTATTACAGGCACACTGGCAGAGGTGAATGCAGATGGGCCACAGACCAGTGGAAGGAGGATGTTTCATGCTGTAGGGGCAGTGTGGAGGATGAGACAGAGACAGCTCAGCAAGACGTGGGCCAGCAAGGAGTTGCAGAGATGGATTCCTGCCTGTTCCATTCTGGGACCTTCCCTTTAGCATCCTCTCCCAGATGCACCCTGTTAGAATAGGACCACCCCAGTAACAGAGAAGGTAGCACACGAGCAACATGCACAATCAAGGGTACATGGGGTTTAGTTCCTACTTGTAGCAGGGAAAAAAGTGTCAGACAGCACCAAAGCCGCAATTCCTGTGGCCGGTGGAAAATAACACTTGCAGGTTGGCTCAGGGCTCTGCCTGTGAGCAAGAATTAGCCTATACACATCCCATCTTATGGGTAGCCACCACTCAAAATCACTCTCCCCTCTCCTGTACACTTAGCTCAGTAACACAGGACTGGAATATCCAGAAATGAGTTTGAATGGCAAAAGTCAACTCCTCGTGCCCCTCAAATCTGAGGGCAGTTTGCAGCTGGGCTTTTGTTTAGCTCATTATAGACAAATGAGAATCAGCTGAGAAATCTGGAGCTGGCCTGGGGTTGGGCTCCAAAAATACAGGGGTGCTCAAGAGCTCACCATGTCTCTGGCTTTGGCCATCTCTCTTGGCGGACATTGCCCCAACTGCATGGCTCTGGCTGGAGGCTTCATTTTCCTTTGCTCATTGTCTTCCCCTGACTCATTACAGTCCTGGAAAATCTCTCAGAAAACCACTCCTCTTCTGTCCCCCGACTCAGTCTGTGAATCCCTCACACTTCAGGCCACGGCATGTTCTCTTGGTCACCACAGCAGAGGAAGCCTGCACAGGACTGCAAGAAGGGAGGGGAGCTGGCAGCTGCTGTATGGATCACCCCTTCAGGGTAGCTCAGGGTCTTCAGTAACAATCAGCAACTGGTGAGATCAGGTGGCTACATGACGAAGCAGGAGCTGCAGGGGTGCTGACAGGGGACTGGGAATGCATTCCTACTTCCTGCACCTGCCCAGCTGCAGAAAAGGAAACCGAAGTTCACTTGGGGCATTATGGGCTGTGCAAGTGGAGAGGGACAAGTGTCCTGCATGGAAACTGGCCTCTCCATCATCCAGCCTGTCCCCACACACCATCCCACAGACAACTCACAACCCTGATTCAAGATGACATGGTGATGACAGGGGAAAGGCCTGGCTGCAGCACCCAGGCTGGAAGAGGTGGCGCCCGCCCTGTCTTTGGGAATCAGCAGCTGGGAGAGTGGCAGGGTGCTCATGCTGCCCTGAGTCTGTGCCCAGCTCTCCTCCCCTGCCCCCGTTTCCATCTCCTGTATTCATCTTTGACCACGAGCTTGCTCTCACTTCAGTCCAGTGACACAGAAAAACAGCTGTCGAGATCAGGGTCAGAAGTCGAAGTGAAGAAATTCACTGCGTCAGACAGAGAAATAAAGCAAAAATCAGTGGATCTCATGTCACAGTGAGTAGCACAGACTGGAGCTGCAGGAAAAAAATCCAATAGACACCAATTAAATGCATGACTTGACAGCTCCTGCCACGGCTGCTAGTGGCTGCTTGCTGGTGGCAGCTACGCGTTGCTGGTAGAAGCTGGAGTGACACTGGTATCGGATACATCTGCCCATGCTGCCTTCTGGCTGGACTGCTACTCTTGGCTTTTCCCAGTGAGGCTCTGCTGGAGGGATTGGGAGTGGGGAGACAGAGTGGGGCTGGAGGGATCTCAGCTCTGTCAGCAAAGGGTAGGTGGAGAAAGGGGGTGATGGACACAAAGGGATGGGGGGGACATCAGTAGTGTTTGGTATTGGCCAACTGCAGGGACCGAGTCATCTCCCCCCCCACCGGGACCACCGTAGGCCCCAAGTGAGGCACAGCCAGGCCCAGGGTCAGTGCAGATCTAGTCAGGGAACTTCTGGAGGGACTGGATGTATTTAAATCAGCAGGTCCTGACGACCTCCACCCCAGAGTGCTAAGGGAATTAGCAGAGGTCATTGAGGGACCCCTGGCATGGCTTTATGAACACTCGTGGTGCTCTGGTGTGGTGCCAGAGGACTGGAAAAGGGCCAATGTGGTTCCCATTTTCAAAAAAGGGAGGAAGGAGGACCCAGGGAACTATAAGCCAGTTAGTCTTACCTCGATCCTGGGTAAGCTTTTTGAGACAATTATCCTGGCGCATGTCCACAAGGGGCCAGCAGGGGAGGTTATGCTTAGGGGCAACCAACACGGGTTCATTAGAGGCAGGTCCTGTCAGACCAACCTGGTGGCCTTCTGTGACCAGGTCACAAAATCCTTGGACGCAGGGGTAGCAGTGGGCGTAGTCTTTCTGGACTTCAGGAAGACCTTCGACACTGTCTCTCACCCCATTCTCATTAAAAAAACTAGGAGACTGTGGTATCGATACCTACACAGTCAAATGAGTCACTAACTGGCTGGAGGGCCGCACCCAGAGAGTGGTGGTGGACGGGTCATTTTCAATCCAGAGGGATGTGGGCAGTGGGGTCCCCCAGGGCTCGGTCCTCGGACCTGCACTTTTCAACACCTTCATCAGCGACTTGGACGAGGGGGTAAAAAGCACCCTGTTCAAATTCACAGATGACACTAAAATGTGGGGAGAAGTGGGCATGCTAGAAGGGAGGAATAGGCTGCAATTGGACCTAGACAGGTTACAGGGGTGGGCGGATGAGAACAGGATGGGTTTCAACACTGACAAGTGCAAGGTGCTGCACCTGGGGAGGAAGAACCAGCAGCATACCTACAGGCTGGGGAACTCCCTTCTCATCAGTGCAGAGGCAGAAAAGGAGCTTAGCATCATTATTGAAGCCAAAATGAACATGGGCTGACAAAGTGGGGATGCGGTCAGGAAGGCCAACTGCACCTTGTCATGCATCCACAGACACATCACGAGCAGGGCCAAGGAGGGAGGTGATCCTCCCCCTTCGTGTGGCAGTGATCAGGCTGCAGTTGGAGTACTGTGTCCAGTTCTGGGCCCCGCACTTCAGGAGGGATGTGGACAGCATGGAGAGGGTCCAGAGGAGGGCCACTCACATGATCAGGGGGCAGCACGGCAGGCCCTACGAGGAGAGGTTAAGGGACCTGAACCTGTTCAGCCTCCACAAGAGAAGGCTGTGCGGGGATCTAGTGGCCTGTTACAAACTAGTCAGAGGGGACCAGCAGGCATTGGGGGAGTCCCTGTTCCTCCGAGCACTACCAGGAGTGACTAGAAATAATGGCCACAAGCTGGCAGAGGGTAGATTCAGACTAGACATCAGGAGGCGCTACTTCACTGTCAGGGCCGCTAGGATCTGGAACCAACTTCCAAGAGAAGTGGTGCTGGCTCCTACCCTGGGGGTCTTTAAGAGGAGGCTGGATGAACACCTTGCTGGGGTCGTTTGACCCCAGTGCTCTTTCCTGCCATGGCAGGGGGTCGGACTTGATGATCTGCTCAGGTCCCTTCCAACCCTACCAACTATGAAACTATGCAACTTGTCACCATTGACTTCAGGGGGGAGCTGGGTTTGGCCAAAGCCAAATGGTTCTAAAATGGTCCCCAGGGTCTGCAGAGCTTAGAGCCCAAGCTGTGGCACTTGGGGCAGTAAAGGGGCAATGCAAACCATGCCGTTGGCCAGGCCCCCCTTGCATTTCCGTTCTATTTCAATCTGGCCGTCGAGGGAAGAGAGGCTCCATACTGAACCTCTGTGACACACCTCTGTGATGCACACCACTGATAGCTGGGATTCTCTCCAGCGTACGCACACACAGATACATGCAAACATGCATGTGCATGCACACACACACACACACACACACAAGTTTATGGCACTTGCCACAGGAGGATGCAAGAGCCAGCCTACTATGCCACCAGAGACCCATGTCCACACTGTTGTGCCTAGAGCACTCAGAGATGGACCCAATCAATTGCTTGGCTCAGAATATCCCAGGCTATACATAAGTGGGGACACAGGCGTGGATATAACTCCCAGTATTAGCAGTGGCCCTGCACCCCAGGCCAATAATGGTACAATTGCTTCATGCCCTGTATTGGCATTAAGAAGGACCCTGCATCACCAGAGATATTTAGAGGAGCTACAAGACTAAGAGGCTAGAGGGAAGGAATGGGATAACATAGCCAGAAAGTCCTTGCTGCATTCACAACCCTATAGACACTGCCCGTTTTCCCACAAAGGCCGCTTACAACAGTTGCTTTGGTGCAGCAGTCACAGCCAAGGGGCTTTGCCACAACCCCCTGGCAACACTGCCCCAGCGATGTGTGCAAGGTGATGTGCACAGCCACTGTCTTGTACCTCAGCTCCACATGGTGACTGGCAAAGTGAGGACACCATGTGACCCACAACATATACCCTAAAGGACAAGACGGCTCTGCAGGGGTATCCATCCTGCTGTAGGGAAAGGCCAGACCACCAGTAAGGCTGTCATGAATGCATGGCTACTTCCTTACAGATCATGTGTTCAGTCTCTCATCCACACGCAAGCAGTGCAGGACCTAGAGCGCTTGGAGGTGCCTCACCACACACAGAGCTCCCATCCCTATAAACAGGAAGGTGAACATGGACCTCCGCAGCCTACAGAGGACAGGCCACTCTCCAGATGAGATCACCTCCCAATCCCCGCAGTGGAGAGCAGCAGCCAAGGACATTAACCACAGAGGCTGTTTAATCATAGTGCTGGCCCCATCTCCACCACCTGTTCCTTAAATCAGTATCCAAATACCCCACAGCTGGTCAAAGAGAGTTTGAGCTAAACAGCCTGGAGGTGTGCTGTTAGCTAATTCTGCTATACAGAGTTGCAGGCTTTGGAGGTGCCTTCCATTCAGATAAAGCCGCTTCCTCCGCCTATTAGAGAAAAAAAGTAGTTAAAAAATATTATAATAATAAAATAAAAATTTTAAAACCCACCGCGATCCCAAAATCTTCATTAATTATGGATTTTGCATGGCAACCGTAACCAAGAGAGTCTCCTCTGAAACTGATGTTCAAAGAACTTTACATCAAATCTTCAAACAGCTGAGAAGGTTCAAGCTACAAAGTTGAAACATCTGTTGCTTTCCATGCATTTTTCAATGGGGAGATCAGAGAGGAGGAAAAAAACATGTACAAAACAATCCTGGTTCTGCTTTATTATTTAAATATAACAACAGCCTGCAATATATATATATATACTGTATGCAAAGAGAAAACCAAGTACCAGGCAGATTTACTGGTCGGAGCCAAAAACGCAAGAGGCCAGAAATAAATGTAGCCCTGGTGGGAGATGCTACATTGACAGCCCTGGAGACTGACCTTTAGGATAGGAAGTGAAGAATAACAACATCTCCAAATGAAACAGTGAAGGTGCGGTTATAAACAGAGTCTACTTATTCCTGCAAGTTCAGTATAAAGCCCATGGAAGATATAATGGTGAGACATTTATGCTATGTTTTGCAAGCTGCTTCTCTCAAACATACAGAATCATAGGGCTGGAAGGGACCTCCAAAGGTCATCTAGTCCAACCCCCTCCCTGAGGCAGGATCATCCCTATCCAAACTATCCTATGCAATCCATCATCTAAGTTCTCCGTAAAACTGCCATCAGCCCTGACACAACACAAGACACTAACCTGCCAACATCCTGCTTCTGTATAAGGTTGTTAATATACGCTCAAGAAATCCCAGGTAGAGAGCCGTGCCCCCTGCTACAGAGAGAGGCAAAAGCCCCACAGTCCATTCTGACCTGACCATGCAGTAAAATTCCTTCCTGATCCCAAACACCCTGAGCAGAGAGGCAAGACGCTCTAACCAGGAATCTCCGGCTTTGGTCCCAACAGGAGTATTGGCACATCCCAGTCAAAACCCCCAGCCTTGGCTGCAGCCAACACCCAGTGCCTCTGAGGAAGGCTTAAAAGCATCCTGACATGTGTAACAGAAAGGGGAGGGGGCAAGCAGCAAAGCCCAAAAGCCTGGGAAATACCCATAGTAGAACACAGGCAAAGCTTTGCCTATATCATCCCTGGCCAGTGTCTGTCCAGCCTTTTCTTGAACACGTCCAGCGGTGTAGATTCCACAACTTCCCTAGGTGTCTAGTCCACTGTGTCTTAATACTGAAGAAGTTTTTCCTGATATCCAATGTCAATCTACTTTGCTGCAACTTCAAACAATTTGTCCATGTCCTAGTCTCTGCAGCAACAAATAATGGTAATCTCTCATATTGCAACCGGCAGGGAACAAGAAGAAAGAATGACCTCTGTATTTTGCAGGACACATAACTCAGCCACATTTTCAAAAGTGCTTTCAAAGGGCCTCTTTTGCAGGCATATTTTCTCCCCTTGACCAAAGAACTGGATTAAACTTTGGGAAGCTTGTGCCTCCTAGGAGCCAATTGGTCTGCCTAGTCGAGTTCTTATTAGACCTGATTGTGATGGTTCACTATTTTCATTGAAAAACTATCTTTTTTCCAAAAATAAATAAATAAATAAATAAATTTTGCTATAAAAATTGTTGCCATCACCAAACTTTTTGACAAAATATTCTGTGACCATATACAATCAATAGTGTTTTCATCACCTAAAAATGTGATTACCAATAAAAGGAAATTTCAGTAACAATGATTAATAAGTGTCACTGAACATAGATTCAAAGATATTAGGGTCAGAAGGGACCTCAGCAGATCATCGAGTCCAACCCCCTGCCCTGGGCAGGAAAGAGTGCTAGGGTCAGATGACCCCAGCCAGGTGTTTGTCCAGTGTCCTCTTGAAGACCCCCAAGGTAGGGGAGAGCACTGCCTCCCTTGGAGCCCATTCCAGATTCTGGCAACCCTGACCATAAAGAAGTTCTTCCTGATGTCTAACCTAAATCTGCTCTCCGTCAGTTTGTGGCTGTTATTTGTAGTTACTCCAAGGGGTGCCCTGGTAAACAGAGCATCTCCTATCCCTTGCTGCCCCCCCCGCCCCCCCGATTAATTTGTAAACAGCCACAAGATCATCTCTCGGCCTTCTCTTGCAGAGGCTGAAGAGATTTAGGTCCCTCAATCTCTCCTCGTAGGGTCTTGCCTGCAGGCCCCTAACCATATGACTGTCACTCCTCTGGACCCTCTCAAGGTTATCCACATCCCTTTTGAAGTAAGGCACCCAAAACTGACTGCATGATTCCAACTGTGGCCTCACCAGTGCCACATAAAGGGGAAGTATCACCTCCCTGGACCTGTCTGTGATGCATCTGATGATGCATAATAGACTGAGGTTAGCTTTACCGATCACTTTGTCACATTGACAACTCGTGTTCATCTTGGAGTCAACAGTGACTCTGAGATCCCTTTCTGCTACAGTGCTGCTGAGAAGGTCATCCCTTAGCCTGTAAGTGTGCTGGTGATTCCTTCTCCCTAGGTGCAGCATTTTGCATGTGTCCTTGTTGAGTTGCATCCTATTCTGTTCTGCCCACTTCTCCAACCTGTCCAGATCCAGCTGGATTCATTCCCTGCCCACTAGTGTGTTTACCTTACCCCATCATTTGGTGTCATCCATGAATTTGGACAAAGTGCACTCCACGCCCTCATCCAAGTCACTGACGAAGACATTGAAAAACACTGGTCCAAGGACCAAACCTTGGGGAACTCCACTGCCCACATCTTTCCACATTGATGCCAACCCGTCCACCACCAGTCTCTGGGTGCATCCCATTAGCCAATTTGCCACCCACCTGACCGTGTAATCACGTACGTCACAGCCTCTCAGTTTATTTAGGAGAATAGGATGAGATACCATAATGAAGGCTTTCTTAAAATCCAGGTAGATGACATCTACCTCTTCCCCTGCATCTAAGTATGTTGTGACCTGGTCATCAAAAGAAACTGGGTTAGTCAGGTACGATCTACCTGCTATGACCCTGTGCTGGTTGCCCTTCAGCATTGTTTTTCCTGCTAGACTCCTACAAATGAGATCCTTAATAATTTTTTCAAAGTTTTTCCCAAGGATAGAGGCAGAGCTGACCCAAGCAGGGTGCAGGGCCTGGGGCAAATTAGCCTATGCAGGGCCCTGCCCCTGCTCCAATCCCATGGGCCCTAGACCTGAACTAGCTGCCACTGCCATCAGTGGCAACTGTGGAGGGGCGGGGGGAAGCAAGTGGCTGGACGTGGAGCCACCGCTCTGCCCAGCTCCGCACTGCCGCTGCTCTGACCAGCTCTGTAGGGCCCCCAAAGTGCGGGGCCCGGGGCGGTTGCCCTATTCGCCGCCCCCACCCCGGGATGGCCCTGGATAAAGGTGAGGCTAACTGACCTATAGTTACCTGGATCCCCCTTCCTCCCCTTCTTGAAAATAGGGACCACGTTGGCCCTTTTCCAATCCTCTGGGACCTGACCTCAGCACTCGTCATCGGCAGCCCCTCGGAGTGGAGGATGACATCCGTCAGGCTTGAAGGGTCGTCAGGTGACTGAGGCGCCCGATTCTGGATACACACGTTCTTTGGCAATGGCAGCATATTGTTGCATAGGGTAGAGGGATTTGCATCCTCAGGTTGGTCTCCTTCTCCTTCCTCTGCTGCCACTGTTCTGCCTCAGTATTGAGTCATTGGGCCTCAAAGTGGTGCACGCTTTTGTGGACTAGGTGGCACCACACCAAACAGGCAGCAGCTTGCTCCACCCAGCCATTGGTGTCAATGTCTCCACGCTTGAGGGAGACCTTGAGTGTGTTTTTGTACCGTTTTCTTTGGCCACCCTTTGAGCATTGGCCAACGGAGAGCTGGAAAAACAGAATCTGGTGAGGGAGGCGGTTCTTGGACATCCAGACGCAGTGGCCCATCCATCAGAGTAGATTTCTCAAGAGCAAAGCTTCCATGCTGGTGGATGCATCTTCATGGAGGATGCTCACACTGGTCCAGTGGTCCTCTCATTCCCCAGGATTCGACACAAGCACCATGGGTAAAAGCTCTCGAGGGTCTTAATGTGGCATTGGTAGATGGTCCAGGTTTCACTGCACTAAAGGAGTGGTCAAACAACCATGCCAGTAGTTCTGCTATGACACTGGCCAATTCCTTCAGCACCCTTGGATGAAGATCATCTGGGCCTGCTGACTTAAACACATCCAGCCTCTCCAAGTGTCCCTTCACTAAGTTGACACTAACAGTTGGTGGGCTGGTTTCCCTCCTGCGCTCATCTATAATCCAGTTGGGAGATTTGTCCTGATCCGTGTTCAGGAATACAGAAGCAAAAAAATCCATTGAAGAGCTCAGCTTTGTCCCTTCTATCCATCACCAATTGCTCTAGTCTGCCCTGTATGTTACCCTGCTCCTTCTTTTTGTTCCCTATATGCAGTATAGCAGGAATCTTTGCAGAAAAATGGGTGTGTTTTGAACACTACAACATATAAATGATTTGGGATGTTATTTCTTGCATAATCATTTCCTCATTTTTCTAGCTGATAGCCAAGACTGTGTCTGTCATTGTGGTACCTGACTGAGAATTTGTATATCTGGTAGCAAGAGGCCAATACTGCCAGCTCTCTGCCTACAGTTCACTTACCATATTTTCTTGCATACAATGTGCCCTGGAATAAGACACACACCTTGTTTTTGAAAGGCAGAATAAAAAGGAAAAGATCTTTCGTTGTAGCAGGTAACTGAGAAGCAGCAGCTAAGGAGCTGTGCCTCATTGTTCTGACCCTGTGAATAGATGCAAACTTTACTTTTGCTTTTGCTCACTAAGAAGCATTGCTCTTACCATATTTCCATGCATCACAAGCACTCCAATTTCCAGCAGCTAGTTTTTTGGGGGGAAAAAAGGAGTGATGCCTGTGAAAAGAATTTTGTATTTAAAAAATGAGGGGGTGAACTTCAGTCCTTTACACTGTCTCCTATGGATGTGACCTGTGAGCTATACCCAAGGAAAGAGGCATTTGCCTGAGTAGGTCTAGCTGCAGACAAGACAGCCTTGTCTGGAAATCTTTTTGCATTCAGAGCTCTGCTTCCCCTACGAGCATTGGTGACATGGCTGTGTTTGCAGAAACTCACTGTGACACAAGGTTGACAAGGAAATGCTTTTATGAGGCGAGGAGAAGTTTCCTGCAGCTTGTCCTGACTGATTCCTCTAACTGCTTGCAGCAATAAGCTTTCTGCCCACTTTCAACTTCATTGCAACCCTGGAACCAAGAGCAAGACAGTGAGGGGCTGTGCGTGCTCCGAGCCCTAGAGGGGCTGTAGTGTAAAGGGGGCTAACCCACTTACACAGCATGTACCATCAGCGCATACACATCACAGCTAGGGCCTGGACTCAAGCCAGGGGCTGAACAGCCTCCAGCTTGTATGGAGTTAAGCACATAGGACTGCTCCATTGAGACCACCGCCGCTATATAATCCATTTTTATCAACCTAAAACTCAGGGCTTTGGTTCATCTCCATTGCTCATCAAAGCCCTTAAAACAGCAGGTCTGAACCTTTTTCAGTCGACATACCCCTTGGTCTCAGAGTGAGACTTCACGTACCCCCTTTCGATGGGAAATTAATTTTCATGTCAAACTACGTGCAATCATGTGTTATAAAAATGGCAAGATACTCATACAAAGACTTTTCAAATTGTCAAGACTTTTTTTAGGCCCTTCAACCCGTGTTAGACAACGTATGAAATATATCTCATGCACCCCCGGTTCGGGACTGCTGCCTTAAAAGGACACCGAGTAGTGGGGGGAGGATTAAAAAAAATAAAGAAATAAATAAGCCCATATAGGTGGCCCAGGAAAAAAAGAGACTTCTCAAAACAAGGTAGGACATACATTTATTTATCCTAGTCTGTGCTGCCCACTTTTCTGAACTTCCTGAGTAGATGATACTCTAGCTAACAGGCCAACAGGCCACAGGTGAGTGGGCATGAGTTCAGCTAGTCCCCCATGAATAAGCAGTAGGAGCTTTGACGTGCCCCTGTTAATCCCTACTGCTCCAGTGCAATGGGATGGTAGGAAATAGTGTCAAAATAGTAAAGCACCTTTTAAGAAACATGACGAAGTTGTGCTGTGATCCATCCCTCAAAGGGATCCCCCAGCTCCCAGACACTTTAGTCCCATTCCCCTCCCACAAAGGAGGATGGTCCTCTAAGTATTTTTTGAGGAGAGTCTCAAATATCACCCCAGCCTCTGCGGGGCGTAGCAAGGAACCCGAGTTTCAAAGCTAAGCAGTGGTGGGAAGGAGAAATGATCTGTGGCCTTCAGGACATTGCAGCCCCCCAGAGACTGAGAGGAGTTTAAACCTGTTGGGACAGCAGGGGAACACAGTTGACAAGGGCCTAGGTGGTGGTGTCTTGACGAGGGGACCTCCCTGAACTCCAACAGGACAAGAGAGAATCTGGTCACCAGTGCACCCAGCGCCCAGCATCTGCAAACAACTGTGCCTACAGTTAGCTGCCTAAATATCTGGGGACCTAATTTTTAAAGGTACTGAGCACCCACAGCTCCTCTCCAATTCTGGGAAAGCCACACGCACTCACTACCTTGGAAAATTCAGCTCAGCTCGTCCGGTGACCAAAAGAATTGAAAACCAGCAATTCCACAAACGAAGACCCGCAGATGCATTTTGGCTCCTGCTAAAAGCAGTCTGTTTCGCAGAGGTCTCAGCACCCCCCAAGACCCACCGTTGCATTACTGCAGACCCCCAGCCCCTTTGACAATGGGAAACTCTTCCTGGATGGCCGCAATCAGCCAAGGGTGCAGTTGAAAGCCTCAGCGTGTGCAGCCAGGTAATTAGGCAGACTTATATGCTGTCATCAGGGCCCGCAGTTGATTGCAGGGGAAGCATCTGAAAATAAGAAGCCTTTTTATTAATAGGGGTTGTTATTCATAACAATAACAACACGGCCTTTAATGGCTATTCACAGGAGCCTTCCGCTTCCACTTTTACCAACTATGCAAAGAATGGACCTGTCATTGCTGAGTCCACGCCGGTGTTAACAGCCTGGGAGCTGTTACTTTCTATAGCATGGGAGCCTTCATGTAAGAAGCTAGCAAAGCAGGGAGCTCGCCCGTGGGGCTTGCCAGCCCCATGCTATGCAGCGCGCTGCAGGAAGCCAGTGTGTAAAGAGAACAAAGCCACACCTGTCAATCAAGAGAGACCAGGGAATTACAAGTGAGGGATGCACAGATTTGGGAGGCAATAGGCTCAGAGCCTCTTCCTTCCTCGGGTGCCTTCCTCTGGTAGTTTCCTGTAGTACCAGCACTGGCCTGACACGAACACACTTCCAGGAGAGGCAGCGTGCACCAGTGGTTAGACTGAAGGGCTCCAGGAGACTGGATATTGTGCAGAGGGCAGTGTTCAGTATTGTTGTGTTTTTGTGCTGGTTTATTCCAATGTACAGGATCTGTTTCTGACACACACAGCCCTCCTGTGCGTGAATGGGGAGAGTGCTGGTTAAAAATATTAGCATTATTCCCACTGCAGTCTCCATAAGGGAACTATGGCAAATCTCTTCTTTTTTTTGCTGTGACTCAGTTTGCCCCTCTTCATGAGGACCGAGCTATTGTCTCCCCTGTCGCTGTTACGGGAAGCAGTTTCACAAACTGGACAAGTATGCAGAAGTCAGTCAAGTATCTGTGTCTAAGCCAAAATCTAGAACCAGCCATGCTTGGGGCTGTAAGGGCAAGACACAGGTCTGGGCTAGAAGCCCTCACTGTCTGGCAAGATAAGGGTCCAGAGGGAAAACCAGGGCAGAGATGAGGGAAGGGGAGCTGCCTAGGGCTTTATTAGCAACTGAGCAGACTTAGATCATAAGGTTTATCTATCTGGGATCCAGATGGCAGTCTGACACTCAAGGAAGCTATCTGGAAAGTCCCAAATATCCCTATTGCTGTGAGAGTAATGAAAAAGTTTCCAGGCTGAAGGGTGCCTCGGAGTCGGAAGCTGATTCAGTTCCGTCTTAGCGCAGTAAAATAGGGTCGATGGGGGAGGGGGTTCCCCCTTTACTCTGTCTTTATTACTTTGTCAAAGTACTTTCAAGTATAATACTTATATTTTATAGGTCTGAAGCACAAGATTATTCAATTTGCTTTATAGGCCCGGTTTGATAAATCCACTCGGAAGCAAACTACATGGTAATTGAAATGCATTGCCTGGTGCAGAGGGAATTTTGCATTGGCATCAGCCTTCATTTCTGAGCGATGACATTCTGTCACACATGTGGAAGTAAATTAAACCTGATCGGCTTTACAGTAAGGGGGCTGCTTGTGACAGGCATTGGGTGGGGATGGCGGGGGGGAAGCGAAGACAGAAATGTGTCACAGCAAGGGGGACCCCTCAAACTGTGTATGCATTTGTTCCCCCTCTTTCTGGGCTCTTCCTAATCCACCCAAACAAAAAATTGTTGCAGTCAGGAGCGCAGCAAGGAATGGTGGGCCCCAAATTTAACTTAAAAATTGCATTTAAAGCAGTAGGCTGGCTGTGAGTCAGGTGCGGGTGTGACTGAAGAGAGACTGTGAATTTTTAAAGACGCCTTCAGGCGCAGCATTTGACAATTTATCCCTGCCTGCTTGGAGCCGGCATCAGCAGAATTTATAAACTGGCTCCAAATGAACTCAGCCCGAAGTTGGTCTCCGTGGACAGAAGAGCCTCTGCGGAGAAGCTTAGAGTTGCCCGTGGGGAGGTGGGAATGCTAGCTCTGGCCCTGGTAGCAGGAGGGCCCTACCGGCCCTGAGAAAAGCTGTAGTGGTAGGAGATAGTTTGGAGGCAGGCAGGGCTAGGTACTAAACCAGGAGCCCTTCAGATGGAATCAGATGGAGTTTCTGGGCCTCCGGCTCCCCAACTTGCCCAGAGGTAGGGTTGCCAACCCTCCAGGATTGTCCTGGAGTCTCCAGGAATTAAGACATAAATCTCCAGCAGACTGCTGAGAGTCACCTGGGAGATAAATGATAGGGCAATCATTAAAATAAATAGTAAAGGTTGAACCCAGTTCATACAGTAGTCCAGCAGGCTTTTTAAATGCAATAGTAATGTGCATTTGCCTTCCTGACGTAAAGTCTGTTTGCTGCAATGTATGTCGTTACGTCGTGTGATGAAACCTCCTGGCATAGATTCAAACAGAGTTGGCAACCCTACCCAGAGGAAGTGCAGGGAGTGCGCCCTTCTACCTCCGATCAGATCACTCTTCTGCTTAGTCCCATAGCCTTCCCCGCAGAGCTTAAGTCTCTCTCCATCCAGGCCAGGTGCAATACACATCTCACCTGCTGCTGAGCATGAGACTGGAGCCTTTTCCCCACAGCTGCAGCCATGATCAATGGTGACACCATTACAAATAAAATCCAGCCACGGGATTTGCTGTGATGACTTCTCATGGCAGCAAATTCCACAGGCCAGCTCTATCCTTGATCCAAACCAACCCTGCTCATTTGCACCCCACTTTGGGCCAAGTGACCCTTTTTTCAGAGGTTTGTGCGTACCTTCCCGAACCCCGTTCATTTTTTGCACAGGGAGTTAACTCTTACTGCAATTTAAATACTCAGTTGCCATGCTAATGACTGGAAGGGCCTTCCTGGGTCTTCAAGTCTGGTCCAGCAGGAGGAAAGAATCAGGATGAAAAACCCTGGAAGCAATGAAGTGAACATCACTCCCAAGATAGCTCAGCCTGCCCTTCCTGTGTGGTCTTTTATTGCTGATGAAGGCTGAAAAATTACCCTGTCCTGCTCCACTCTCTCTCCATTAGCATCAGCTCTCTCATTTTTTTTTCTTCCATGTGTCACTAATTTTACTCATTTTCTGGCTTTGTCTAGGATAGTAAAAGATTTGATTAGAGCTTTCCCTGTTTTAATTGTAATTAGGCCAGTCATTGTACAGGCTATAAAAGGAAATTGGGCTACCACGGAGCGGAAAAACCCCTAAGAGACTAGGCTGTGAGGCTGGAGGACTTCGTTCAAAAGATCCACTCTAGGAAGGATTCAATCTCCAGTCCGGGATTCAAAGATAGCCAAGGAGGCCCTCCAGGAATGAGGAACCACAAGAAAAGCAGACTGATCTATGGGTTTGAGCCTTGTTGAGAGGGTCTCTATTCCTGACTGATTTCTCAAAGTCACTTCTACTTCTGTGCCTCAGTTTCCACACTAGCGCCAGTGAATGGGGAGCTGAGAAGCTGAATTAAAGATTTGTTAATCGCTGAAACAGATCTCCGGGTGCTGATAAAACTTCATGGGTGTCACCTCCCATCTAGACTACAGGCATGTCACAGCCTCAACAGAGATTACAAGCCACATCCTCTTGTTTCCAAAGCACAGATCTCTACTCCGTGAGCCCCGGGAAGATCTCTAGCTGTTTGCAGGACAGGCCTATGAGCCAACGCTGAGTAATTCCAATTCCAGACGGCAGAGGGCAGATGGGGGCCAGATGGCTACAGGATTTCTGCTATTCATAATTCTCCAGCTGAAAGGGATCCCTATGTCTGTCTGAATGGGGATGTGGGCAGGCAGCCATGCCCTTCACTATCAGAGCGTTTATGTTCCCATTAACACCTGGGCGCCGGGGCAGTTGGAATCTCCTGGATCTCCGACGCGGCATCGGAGGTTTTACTTAGTTCAGGCCAGGCCTTTCCGACCTAGCTGGCCCTTACAACCATGCCTCTGACTGAATCACAGGGTGGAGTGCGAGTCAGTCATCAGGGCACTCGCAGAGTTATTTGTCAACTGACTCCGCTGCACAATAAATTGGTTTTGACAGTCGTCACAAAGAGTCTTGGTCATGGGCTTTCGCCCGGGCCATCGCTTCCCCAATCCCACGCCTCCCACCTCCCTGCTCAGTAATCATGAGCTAATGGATCAGTGGATGCTTTCCAAGCATCTCCAAAGAGCAATTAGAGGCCTCAGAAAAGAGGGCACCTCTCTCAGCTGCAGACAGCCGAGCTCCACCAGGGCTGAGCTTGGAAATCCCAGCTTCTCCCTCAGGGCAGGAGCCTGGCAGCGATTAGCCAATGCATCTGCAAAGGACAGTGGTGGGGACAGGCTTGGCAAGGGGGGGCCAAAATCAGGCTAAACCTTTTTACACCAGGTGCAGAGCCTGCAGGGGCTTGGGGGGTTTCTAATGTGGCCTCTGGAGACACAACTGGGTGGTGCAATTGCTTCAAGATCAAAAGCTCTGCAAACTTAGGAACGCTGCGGTTGTCTCTGTCCTGCTCCTAAGAAGAGGATCCTGCAGCAGCATAACTCCCCAGCCTAATTACTTCCAATTACCACAGTCTGGCTAAAGCCCTCCCTGGTTTGGGAGATTGAAATCGCAGTGCATTTGGTCCATAGTGAAGGGAACAGTGCTGGGGAGGCAATGGGTGGGTCTACGTGGCCACCTCTAACCCACCCCCCCAGTCATGCACATCAACAGCCCCTTAGCTCGCTCCATGTAATTGTCCAGCCTGCCCCAGGAAGCCTTGCGAGGATCAAGCCTGTTCCTATCTCCTTCCCAAAGCATCTGGAAGTGACCCGAACTCTGAAAGCAACCAGCACAGGCCATTACTACCAGCAATCCCAGCACTTCCCGTCCCAAACTTCCAGTCCTTCAGCACTCCAGTTCCTGCCTCTCCTGCCTGTAATTAGGCACGCAACGACGGAGAGACAAGGGGCGAGCCATTTGATTGCTAGAAGAGCCTGCCTTGAGGAACAGGGAGCTTCCCAGCTCTTTGGTGGATCCTCTGTATGACTTAGGACAACTCCCTCTACTTTTCCATGCCTCAGTCTCCCCACCTTTCAAAGGGAGAGGGTGGCGGGCCTATCCCTCAAGCGTTTTGGGGTCTCTCCATCTTAAGAGAGCGACATCCTAACGCGAGGGCCGCGGTCCTGGCACCGCTCCGTGGAGGAGATGGCTTTCCTTCCCAGTGCTGGCATCTGAGGCGATGAAATTCCAAAGCAATCGATTCCCCCGCGCTAATTCCTCAGAGGGAGGTGGCCACGTTCCTGTAGCAATAATTTGCTTCAGTGAGGGGAAAAAAAACCCACAAAAACCCCTCAGCGATCATCACACATCAGTGTGCATCAGACGACGCCTGCCAGCTCCTAATGATCCCCAACTCTGATTCAAGCCAAAAACCCAAGGCTTTTTAACTATATGTTTAAAGCAAAGAACAAACATAAACCAGCGGCCTCCTAGAGCGACTGTGATTTTCATTAGCGAAGGAGGGGAGGCAGGGGGAAGGAGGAGGAGGGGGGTTGCTTTCCCTCAGCCCTCGCTGCCTTCACAATTTATGGATTTTTTTCCCTAGAAGCACTAAGGAAACATAATAATCACCCCTGGCTGGAAAGACCTCCCCCATTGTATTTGCCCTCATCACAGGCATTACAAAGGAATAGGCAATGCTGCTCAATTTTGAGCTCCTTTTTTGAAGCATTACTGATCCAAGGAGGTCAATGGCTCTTCCTGTGGCCCCCCAAGGCAGCACCTGCCACCTCTTGCTGCCTGTCAGGGCAGTACAAGCAGTGCCTGACTTCCTATTTATCTGAAGCTGAATTTCTGATAGACCCAGAGAGGCCTAATTCCACTTGTATGAATGGACCTTGGGCACCCAATTACCTACGCAGCTCTGAAAATCTCAGCCTCACTTATTTGGTCTGGCATAGGAGTGAGAGAGAGACCTAGGGGGCTTACGCTGATGGTCACACAGGATGTGCTGAGTGAGGAAAGTCCACCGTACCATTCAAAAACATCCTGATACAAAGCTGCAGCTCTCTAGGGTAGATGGGATAAGGAGGGCGTGAATCTAGCCGTGCATGTGGCAGGAAAAGGGCAATAAGAGGCAAGCTTTTCTCCCCCCACCTCGTGCTGTCTCTTCATGCCTCAGGGTGTTAAAGATGCCTGGACATCTGGGACGATACCCTGCCGTTGGCCCAGCCAGTCAATCATGAGCTTCGGAGCCAGCAAGTGATTGAGCTTTTCCTGCCTGACCTTTTGCTAAGTCTAAGACGAGGATGATTCTAATGACATCTTTAATGGCTAAGCCCCTCGGTGCCAGGACTAAGCATGGAGCTCTTTCGCTGGCCCACGCTTCACACAGCTTAAGAGGATTATGGGAGCACTCAGGACCCTGCACACGGTGAAAAGTTTCGCTGCTCTGCAGCTCAGGGCAAATCAGCAATCACAGTGCGAGGTTGAGGAGAAAGGAAAGATTTCCCTGGGATCTACGGCACTTCGGGTGAACCAAGAGCCCTCCGGCAAGAGACGTGGCATTGCCCAAACCAAAGCTGGGCCAGGATGCTGGGGGTAGTCACACACTCATGACCCAAACACTCTGCAACTGCATTCTTCCTATCCTAACTTTTAATAGTGCTATTGCACACTCACAAATATATTCTGTGTTCCACCTCAGAAGCAGCTGCTTTTTAGTGGTGAATAAAGCAACTTCGGAGAACTCCTGCCTTCTTGTCCTTACGCAGTAAATCTCACTGAAGGCGGTGGGGGTTTTCCCTAGTAAGAACCATTCCATGGTTTATAAAGTGTTTTGAGATCCTAATGAATGGTAGGCATAGGGGCATGCAAAATAGCTCTAGTATATCCTACCAGGCTACTACATTAATCTTCCTGCTAACCTAAGCAGAAGATTTTGATGAGCAGACAGTGACTACAGGCTGTCTGAACACACCTGCACATACAGGCATACACACATGCTGTACCCAGTAGCAGAATACATGTTCCATGGGCCAGCATATCTGCTTGCTTCATGGTATCCTACAGCCCTACTCTCACAAGGACTTGGGGCCAGATCCTCATATGTATAGATACCCAATTCTTATTTGCACCCTTAACTCCCATTGTTTTCAATAGGATTTATGCACCTAACTCCTTTTTGTAACTCTGGGGCTTCCCACAGTTGTACAAGAGAAAGAAAGAGTGAGATTTAAAGATGAAGTGATTCTGAAGGGAGCTGGAACAGATAGGGAAGGGTGGCCAGCTATGGGGAAGACAAGGCTAAGCATCTAGGAGAGAAAAGTGAACTTGGAGAGGCATGGCAATGAGGAGACAACGAGGAGAATTAAAACCAAGAGGGGAATTCTGAAGTGTCTGGGAAAATGGTTAAGGTCCCACCTCTCTACAGCAGAAGGGTAGGTTAGCCAAAAGTCCCTGAAGTTCAGAGACTTAAGATCATAAAAAGAGGAAATGAGCAACTGAAACAAGCCATCATAAAAAGGGGAAAGGAACACATTGCAGTGGATCAAACACTTATAAAACTCAAGAGCATTGGGGTATATTTCCAGATCTACAACCTCCCCTCTGGGAAAAGCTCATCAACTCTCCATGCCCTGGTTAGTACCTTCCAAGGGGGTGAATTCTGACGGTAGTTAGAAAGCTTTGAGAGCCCTGACTGCTAAGTGCTATAAGCTGAAGGGGCTCATCAAGTTGTCCTTTAAAGTGCATTAGCAACTACACACTGATTGAGGGCCCAATTTTTTGAGACATGCTACCTCGCCAACAGCTGAGGGCACTTGACACCTTCATGGTCAAACATGAAGGGCTGCTAAAGCTATTAGGAGACTAGAAACCTAGAAGCATATCATGGGGTGGGGTCTTGGGAAAGCCTAGTCTGGCAGGGCATGAAACGCATCAAAATATTTTTGACAGTCTGGATTTTTGACATGGCTATGGCAGCTACCGATTTCCTGGACTGTCTGTGTCTCGGGCTCTAGTAGCGAATGTTGTTGCTAGAGGGTTCATGTTTTTTATTATTTAATCAAATAAAGTGCATTTGTGGATTATGCAGTCATTCTCCATTCCTGATAAGCTTTTTCTGCTTAGCTGTGCACAGGAACTTGGAGGCAAACAAAGACATTTATTGCTGTCTTTGGAGGCCTTGGCTCCAAACCAGAAGCTCTTGCTCCCTGGAGGCACTAGTGCAATTTGTATTACAGTGTGTCCTGCATGAAATATTAGGAGAGTTCTTTTTTACCATCCAGTAAATTTAAACTTCAACTCCCAGTAAAGTAATGGAACAAATATTAAGAGAGAAACCTCTGTAAGTACCTAGAGGATACTGGAACTCCAAGCAGCAAGTGCCGCTTGGTGGGTTTGTGAACATGACATGCTGGACTGGCCTGAAGGCTGTTGTTTTGGACTAACTCACAACACTAGTGGGTGAGTAGGAAGCAATCATGATCAGAAACATCACCCTAACACTTTGTTTTTACATCATGCCTTTCACTTCTGCTCCCAGAGTGCCAAAGGAACAAAGAACTTGGAAAAATCCAGTCTCACTGGATTCTAAACTGCTCACCAGCATTGCTTCATCCACCATCCAAATACAGCTGCACTCCCCCTAGTATGGCTCTCTGCCAGGGGTCTTCAAATCTGAAGCACAAATCTGAATATACTGGAGCTAAAGGAGCAACTCCATTAGCTGTATTTCTCTTGTAATGGATCAGGCAGTTGAGGGAGAATATGCCCCACCCTGTCAATGTATTATCTATTTCCTTTATTAGAAGGCCATCATCCCAAGGGTCTGAGACTTACTGACTTGCAAGGCTTCTTTCAGGCATCACTCCCATAATGATGCTGATATCGTCTGGGTTTGAACAAGAGACTTCAAAACCACAACACTGGCTTCTCCTACTGAAGCTAAGGGAGTAGGTTCATTAGCTGGTAGTAGTAGTAGTAGTAGGTTGTTATCCTCTAGTGGACAGGAGGTTGCAAAATACACCTGACAATGTACTACACAGACCCCCGTGGAACACAGCAGGTATTTAATGTGCACAAGAGGGAAGAGAAACAGACACAAAAGGACATAGATCCCATTGCCACGCAAGTGTCTCCTAGTAAGAAAACATAAGGGGTGGCAGGGAAGAGAAAGAGCAAGGCAGAGAGTAGACAGAATTGACAATACCTGCGCTGTGTTGTCTCCAGAGAGCGAGTTCCCACCATCTGAGCAAGGTGCCGCGTGTTTAACAGGCAGGGGAAGGGCACTCCTGTTTAAACATTCAACGTTTTGTTGCAATATTAAACACTGGAGTTCGTCTCACTGCTGCCCAGGCAGATTTATGGACTCTGCTAGGCCACTTGGAACAGGCACCCTGTGCCACCCACGAGCAACAGCACCTGGAGGGGAAAACTGAAACCGGTTAACCCTTAAATCCCTGGCTAACTTTGAATCCCACCTGAAATAACCTCAGCACAGTTCAGAGACCTCCACCCCCTATCAATGATTCAGCCATCTCCCTACCGCTTCACAGCAGCATTGCCACAACCTGCATTCATTTTCCAGTGATGAGTTCCCTTCTCCTTTGCTTGTAAATCCTCTATACAAATCCCAGAACGCCCACTCTGCACCAGCCCCTGGGTTCCCACCACCATTACAGAGGGAACAGTCCAGTATGTCCACACTGAAACTGGAGGCAGACTAGAAGCATTGTAGGTCTTGTGTGTAGGTCTAGCCAAGGTAGCTAGATGAAAGCTAACTTGCAGTGAAGCTGCAGTGGCTTGCAATGAGTCCTAGGCTATTGTACTTTAGGAAGGAGCTGCAGGGGCTTGGGATGAGGTGAATGGGATGAGTTTCTGTCTCTGCTGGAGACAGCTTTGTACCCCAAGGTATGTGGACTTTAGATACCAACTATATGTCCTGCAATCAGGGCTGGCTTTTGCAGACCACAGCTCATTCTTAAGGTACAATACCGTGTGGCTTCCCTGCTCTTAGTACCCAACCTAGCTAGATTAAAGCTAGGCTGAAGATGGCTATGCAGGCTGCAATTGCCCCTCTGATTACAGAGACACACCTGGGGTATCCAGTCCTTAGGACGGCCTTTTGGCAAGTCTACCTACATGCCCTCCTTCTTTCTAGAGCCTCCAGCTCACTCACTGCCCCTTCTGGGCAACCATTGCTATGGTACCTTAGGAAGGAGCTGGGAACTAGCTGAAGCTTTAATATAGCTACCTGGGGGCCCTCATAGCAGTGAAGCTGGGGTGGGGATGGGTTGACCGTGGACTGCACCAGGTATCAGATTTTACAGCTACTAACCAGTTTACAAGAGAGAGCTGGAAGGTGCAGGTGACCCCAGGAAAGGCACCACCCCAGTGCCATGCTAAGATGGTTATGGGGCACTGACAGATCAGTCCGGGGGCTGCCGTTTGAGTCCCCCTTGCAGCAGAGGTCGGCCAGATGATGTTGTTCTGTCCTGCAGCACCATCCACAAGCTCCTTAACATCCTCTGCCATATAACCCCATGGCACATGCTGGGCACTGCGCTTAACCAGGCACCAATCCTTCACCATCTCTGCGTATCCAGAGCATTCTGAAGTGGAGGAGAGATGTCTGCCACCTTTCACTCTCCCCTTCTTTCCTTCTTTCTCTTTCTGTCTCCCCAATGGATTTTGAGCCAGTGGACTGGGCCATACTGCATGCAGGAAGAGTCATGTGAATGCACGTGTCAGGGACAGACAGAAGTGGCAAGGCAACAGCAGCACCAATAATGGGGCAAATAGAAGGAAAGCACACCTCCATTCAGCTTCTTTGCCGGTGCTGACCAGCATGCTGGTGTTTCTTGTGCTGCGGGCCTCAGCCCTGGGATTCGGAGCACAGACTCAAGGTTTGCACTGCTGGGCACTGAGGAGTGCACCCACCACCCAAACATGGAGGGGTGACCTTTCCTGCAGCAAGGAGGAAGGCCATTCTGGATTCCTGCTCTGAGCAGTGAGGCAGATAAAATGTTCTCTGCCTTCTTCGTGGCCAAGAAGAATAAATAACCGACGGGCGTGCACCTCTCCCCACGGCGTAAATCTCCCTCCTACGGTGGCTTTGGCTTCACAAGGGCAAAGCTGGAGAGACTGGAGGACATGGGGGTGGATCGGCAAGCACAGCTCTTCCATATATTCTTCTGACAAGTTAATTAAGATAATAAAAGCAATCGGGACAAATAAAGATAGTGGCCCTAATGCAGGCCATTTTCAGCAGAATTAGAGACAAGTCGTGACGCTAAATCTCTAAGATGGGGTGTGCATGCCAGCCTGCGTGTTGCTGTGCACACATCCGCCCTCACAGATACCAGGGGCATGCAGACAGATTCACGGAGCTGTCGACCCACAGTTTTATCCCTCATCTCATGAGAGCTGGTGATTGTCTTCAAGCTAGGCTTCCGGATGTCTGTAACTCTCTGGGAATTTCCATTTCTGGTTTGTTTTGTTTTGTTTTGTTTTGTGGGGGGTTGGGAGGGTTTTTTGGGGGGGTTATTTTTTGGGGGGGAGGGGTGTTAAATGGGTCTCTTGGCCTTGTGGTTTGGAAGACATGCTTGGAAAGAGAACCCTGAATGCACCCAAAAGACACAAAGCAAGGAAAAATAACACTAAAGAATTGTTTTAAAAACCTCTCCTAAATCTTTGAGCCCATCTCAGGATTGTGGGGTGTTGGCTTATGGTGTTTGAACATGCAGGGTTGCCATTACAGGCTTCATTCCAATTTTGGCACTGCCCTCATACAGGAATAGAAAGGGCTAAGTTTTTGCTTCATCTTCAAGGTGGCCCAGGCCATCCCCCCAACTGACCTAGCCGCTTCTTCTGGCATGGAAGTATTGGCTCCATGCCTGGCACAGGAGCTGCTCTGTGCCAGGGGTCTCCACAAAGGAAAGGCTTGTGGCTACACAAGGTGCCCTTTGACCAGCCTAGGTAATGTAAGGGGACACAGGACAATGGTCATTGGACCTATGGCATTTGAACTCCCATTACAGGATAGCAAATAGGAATGGGGGGTGTTATTGCTCCTTCTTGTAGTTGAAAAGGCTTAAATGGAAGGAGATTTATTCTCATCATATTTGACAAGTCCCAGAACAGTTTGGAGAGAGGAGCCCTTTAAGTAACAACTGAGTGCCTTGGGAACATGTAAAGTGCTCCCTGCTGAAGAGGTGTTGTAGGAGACATTAAAGTTGAGATTCATGAAGTACTGGCTGCAGTGAAATGGTGGGAGATTTGCCATTGACCTCAGCTGGGCTGGGCTTTCACATCAGGTCTTCAGAAGGACCAAGTAGGAGATTAAACCTCACTGGTACTGCTGAATGGCATTGTCAATGCCTAGCAAATGCTGTCATTTTAACACTGGGTGCAGCCTATTATTAAGATTGCCCGACACTTTCCATTACAAAACTATTTCAATTGCTTATAACTCTCTCAGACTTTAACCATTTGGACTGAATTTTTTCATGCTGGTTGTCTGTCTTAGGCTAAATTTTGGACTATTTTATTTGTACCAACAGCAACTACCCATCCCATTAAGCCTTGACTACAGCCAGCCCTAGACGGGTCTGCTAGAATTATATTTGCAGAATGCCAGATCCTTATAAATCCCTTTCAGATGCTCACAATTTAGCTAAGCTTTTGCAGAGGAAAGTTTTCCAGTTGCCAAAAACTACATCTATTCAGAAAACTGAGCAAAGTTCAGGCCATTTTGTATAATTATGAAGAGTCAGGGAAATGTCTACTTTTCCTTGATATCTAAAATGGACACAGACCTGCCTGAGAAAAGGGAATACTCCAGGGGAGAGGAGAAAAATCAGAAATGTCTGTGATTAGCACATGCACAGCTGCTGCTCAGCTTTTTAGCCTAGCCCCAGAAAACCTTTCCCTCTTGGCAACCATGTTTTCAATTCACCAAAATCATAAGATTAGTCCAAATTTTATGCAGCATTTTTCTCCCCCACTTTGCTTCTCTCCCAAGCCAAATATTCTAATCCATTTGTTCCATCTCTGCTCCCCACCTCACTCATAGTCCTGATCCCCAGGATTCATCCGTGCACTTCCATAATCCCCACAGCATCTTTGCCGCTCCAGCTAGGTCTGTTGTGCCCCAAACCCTACATCTGGTTCTAGCAAGAACAATTCCCTTATTCTATTCACCATGCCGGTGTGATTACAAAGCACATTGTCCTTGGGAAGGGGTCAGAAAGTGCTAACGAAACAGTTACTTCCGACCTTTCTCTTAAAAATGAAGTGAGAAATCATGTGATACCATAATAGAAACAGTTAGTGTAATGCATACATTCAAAGTATTCTCCCCCTCAAACTCCTGCTTAATGTCAGGGACAAGAGGCAAAAAAAAATCACACACACAAAATCATTGAGCATCTTGGGATTCGTAGCTCGCTGCAATTTTCACAGCATCCTACAACAGTCTGAACATTCAAAGCTTTTATTGTCAGACAGCAGATCAGTTATCTTTTCCATTGCAGTGAAGCAGCCATCACATGTGTAGACAGCTTCCCTGTTCCCTCAGTCTTGCGCAAAGCTGTCTCCAGAAGAGACAGAAATTCATCCCATCCATCTCATTGAGGTGTGGGTTTGAAAGATGAATTGGGACCGCGTATCGTTCTTAAGGACAAACAGTTCTTCACCTTCACCACTGCCCTTCCCCTTCCTATAGAAACCTAGAAGAAATTAAGTGCCAAGAGCTTTACTTATGCAAAATTAAACTTACATAGGATGCACTCACAAACAAGATGGAAGCACTAAACTTAAGCCTCCCACAGCAAAATTAACTCCGCCAGCCTGAAAATATGTAGTGGTTTTATCCTATTTTTTTTCCCCAGAGTTAATGCATGGCTTTGTGTATTATGCTTATATTCAATGTAAAATATCTACCATAAAACGTAGGAGAGCAAAATGCATACCATAAAATATACACGAGGCTTGTAATGAGGATAAGTTATCATTGGCTCTAAGTACTTTAAAGTAGGCCTGGGATCCAGCTTTTTGAGCAGTTAAGTGCACATCTTAAAAGAGACATAATCAACTTAAAAATGCACCTCTGAAATAGCTCTGACTTGTCTGTCTACTGCTTTTACAAACCCTTAAGATTTCTAAGAGAAAGATGAAGTGGGGAAATGTTTTTTATGCTTTCAAATGATTTATGCTGGGTGCATGATGGAGCTTACATGGAGTTGGCTTCACATTTTTCCCTGGTCAATGCCATAAATGCCAACCCCACCTGGAAACCAGTTTGAAGGATCCAGCTCCAGTTAAGAGGACAAGACCTTCCACCCCAGCTTCTTCCTCTCTTGAGTAAGCTACTTCCCCATGACCTGGCAATAGTGGTGATCATTGGAGGGATGAAGTCCTTTTATCTCAACCCACATTGCCCTGGGAATCCAGTCCCTGTGGTGGGAGTGGACTGGAGCTGGATTAGATCTTGCAAGATTGTGTGCGTGTCACACACTTATATGACGTGAATGAGGAAAATGGAGAAAGAAACTCAACAGGGTGAGACGGCTCTGCTCTACCCGTACCTCATATAAGCGTCAAACAAGTTGGCTTCCCCTCAACCCTCTGAGCTTTTCCTCTGGGGTCTGCCCAGTCCTGCCTGAAGGGTCCAGTCAGCCCCGGACATGCCTGAATGATTACAGGAAAGGCCCTTCAAGCCGTGTTAAGGCCTAGCAGGAAGCTGTGGCTATCTTGTAGGAACGAGGCTCTTCCCAGAAGATTTCTAGGTCAGGAAGCTTGAGTAGACTCATCTATGCCTACATCCCTGAACCTCTGGGGGCTCAGCCAGGCACCCAGCAACCTCCACCTATAAGGCTGGACCTCATTGAAGTTCAGGCAGAGAGGCAGGGACCACCCTGCATCTTGCAGTGGGTTCATCGTGCAGTCTATTTGCTTGGACTTCCAGGACCCAAGGCCCCTTCACCCAGAGTCTGACCCAGCCCCTACCGAGGTCAATGGCAAGACTCTTCTTGATGGCAGGGAGGGGTAAGCCCAAGCCACAGCTCTGTTCTGATCTCAGTGCTTGAGGGTCTAATTGTGGTCTCCATCAGCCACAGCTTACCTGTTGGTCTTGGCTGTCTGAGTAGGGTGCAAATGGAAAGGAGGTCTTCATAGGTGACTGATAGGGGGAGCACAGGGGTGCATGTACCCCCCCGGCAGAGCCAGCGCCCCCCCGACAGCTGACACAGATGCTGTTGGTAGGGCTGGTTCCCCCCCGACAGTGTCGGCAGCTTCTGCGGGTGCCCCCCCAGATTCAGGAGTCACCAGTCACTCATGGAGGTCTTTAAATTGGCCACTCCTGAAAGGGGATTTCAAGATGTTGCTGCACTTGAAAGCCCAAGATTGAGACATTCAGATATTTCAAGGCCTGAATAAGGAGCCAGTGCCATGTGAAGGGCATGGGAATGAAGTGCACAGCCTAGAAAATGTGTGGGCTGCTGTGCCTCATACTGGATACAGTTCAGCTGATTCTACCCAGACACCCCCACAACACCCTAACTCAATGTGCCTGATTGTCTCCAGCGTGGCTCGCCCTACCAGAGATAAGTGCCGGGGGCCGATACCTTTGATGGAAAAGGTTTTGGGACTGGTCCTCCCTGATGAGGTGCCAGTCTGCATATGAACACCATGTTGTCCACCACGTTCTTCAGTCATCCTTCCCTTTCCTTCAGCCTCCAGGATGCATCCCTCCTCTGTACCAGGTGTAGCCTACGTAGGGGCTGTTGATTGATGAGTAGTTTGTCACATTAACCTAGATCTCCTTCTGGAAAGAGCAGATTTTTTTCTTCTAAAAGAGCCTCTTCACAAACAATACATTTGAAATGCAATCAGTGCATGTTACTAATGGTTGAGCACTTCTCCAGGGAAAGCCGTTTCCACCCCTTGTTAGGTTCTTGCTAATTAGGCCATAGGCAAAGGGGAGTTGCCCTTGTAATCTGAGATAAAAGAATAAGCACATGAAATGAGCAGCAGTTAGGCCAGGCAGAGCCAAGGGGACAGGCATAGCCATTGGCTAAAGCTTGTTAGAACAGTGTTGGCAAAAGCCAGGTGCAGCAAAGGGAGAGCACAGAAATAGCCTTGATAGAGAAGGACAGAAGAGAAGGAAGCCTGGACTAAACCTAATGAAGGAGGAGGGAAGAGGGAACAGCCCTGGCTGAGCTCTGAGGGAGCAGTCCAAAAGAGAGAGAAAGCTTTAGCCAAAGGCAAGTGGGACGGGGAAGGAAAGGAGAAATAATCGGGTCATGGGCAAGTAGAACAGACATTAGCCGGAGCCATGGCAGATGCAGGAAATGCAGCAGGGGGACAGAGGAACAGCCTCAGTAGCACAGATCAGAGAAGAAAACAAATGCAAAAGGGCAACAGCTAAAAACAGGAGAAAATAGCTGCAGAGAGAAGCATTACAATGTGCTGCACCTTGTGCCCACCCTCCCTGTGAAGGGGCTTGATTGGCTTCTTTTGATCCCAGCACTTGGTAACCGCACGGTGAACCTGGCCAATTATTTACCTCTTTTTTCTTTCTCTCTTGATATAATTGATTTATTTCCTCCGCATCTGATCAAAAGCCATGGGAGCTTTGAAAGGCGGAGAGTGAAATCAAACCGTTTAAAATAATTTAATAAAACCACCTTTGGAAAAGCAGGCCCATTAGAGACAGAAAGGATCAATTGAGCACCATCAAGCTGTCCTGCCCCCAACCCTCCCACCTTGGCCTCATCCTTGGGCAGATCTGTTTGCAAGCTGGATCCAGAGGTACAGACTAGAATGGACTTTGCAAAGCATGGCACTGGGCCCAGATACAGGGTTTCATTTAGACTGCCCCCCTCTAAATGGCCAGGTGGGCTAGTAATCACTGATCATCTAGGTTGTCTTGGGGGTGGCCATAGGGAAATGGGTTATATCCAAATCTGTGGAGAAAGAAAGGAGGGATGAGGGGAGAGGGAGACCCATCTGGAATCCAGCCCAGCTGCTCCCATCCCACCCGTTGCGGCCTGTCTGTCAGGGTCACGGCCTGTTGAGAAGGACTCCAGGCACAGGGAAGGCACAGCCAGTTTGCAACCCACCGCACTGGGTAACGTTGCTTCCTTCCATCGGCACAATAAAAACTTGGGGCCCGTTGCACCTTGTACCACCCCGTGCCCATTCCTGGATCATAGTGAATGCACAGACCTGGGGTGACCACAGAGGAAACGTCTCCACTCACCCAACTTGCTTCTTCTCCCAAGTGCCCCCTATCCTGCATCCTTGCCCTGAAGCTTGTGGGCTGGGGGTGAGGGAGGTGGTGCCATTGGGAGCTGACCAATTCTAGGGCTGCCACTGAGCTTGTCAGCCTCTCAGTCCCAGAGCCTTGTGTGTGAGGTGCCAGGCACAAAGAGGAGCCCCGCACTGGTTCAGTCTGGGCCGGTGTCTGGTGAGCAGGGCTGTCGCATTGTGGGACAGGCAAACATAGGCTTCTCTGTGCAGGGGAAGATGCAGGGGGTGCAGTGAAGCAGTCACATTCCTGCTCCCTTTTGATTCCCAGTCCACCCAAAGTTTAAAATCAACTACTTGGCAGCAGCAGTGGCATTTCTATTCAGTCAGCAGTGGGGAAATCATGTCTTAGTATAATATACCTGATCCTTTCTAAACTCCATGGTTTTTAATGGTTCTACCAATTAAGCTAGCTTGTATTCTGCAATTCTGCTGTTTCTGAGCTGCTCCTGGTTACATAAAAACAGTCTGCAGGGCTGTGAAACTGGAACTAAGTCTAGCTAAAAACATTAAACTCAGGCATGAAGATGTTAATTCAGGTGAACATCAACTTAGGAATGGACATAACTTCAGTGAAGCATTGGACGCTCTGTCAAGAGGCTCAAGAAGGCTAGGTTTTGTTTTGTGAATCTGAACCACACATTTAATTCTAATGACAACAAAAACACTTAAGCAGCACCTTTTGATTCTTTTTACCTAATGTGTTGCAGGGGGTTTTTTGCACATCTACTATGTGATATAGCAAATAATGTACATTCCATAGTTATGCTTGTATTTGCTAAATAGTACAGTTCTAGGCCCTTAGCTTGTTTGGACAGCTTGTAGTTTCTTTTTAACTGGAGATCAAGATGTGTTGCACTGTATGTGATGTTGCCTTGTACTAGATGCACCCCCCCCCCCCCTTTTCAAGATCTTAGGTCCACCCATGTCTCTGCACCTGCACCTCTGCACCCACCCCTCCATGGCTAAGCTCACTCCAGCAAGAGGGGGAAGGAGAGCAGGGAGATGGAGTGGAGGGGCTCCTGGGCAGGCAGAGGGGTGGAGCTGAGCAGAGAGGACTGGCAAAGGCTCTGAAGACAGCTGTACCTCAGGACTCAGGCTAAGTAAACTCCATGGGGCAGGAGACACCAGTGTGTAATGAAATGCACTACATGGGGAGCTGGGACACCCGATTTCTATTTGCAGATCTGCCATTGCCCTGCCGGATGAGTCCCTGCCCCATTCAGTGCCTCCGTTTCCCCTTCTGTAAAGTGGCAGGAAGTGATCCCACCCGCCTTTGTGAAGCACTTTGAGCTCCATGGATGCAAAGCCCTGAGCACAGCTAGGCATTCCTAATGAGCTGCAAGGCAACTAGAAGGCCTGGAAGGGACCTCCAGAGGTCGTGTACTCTAACCCCTGCCTGAGGCAGGGCCATCCCTATCCAAACCATCCCATACAAACCATAATGTAAATTCTACATAATACTGTCAATTCTGACACAACAGAGACCTAACACCCTGAATGCACAAACCAGAAAGGAACAAGCTGCCATCAGGGACACGATGCAGAAAACAGCAGCACTCCTAGTTGATGAGCAGGGATCCAGGTTTTCCATTTGCTATGCATGCGCATGCATGTGGCCACCAGGCATCCTGGAGAGCAGCTCCCGCAGGTAAGTCTGGTGGTGGCAGTGGAGGCAGTGGTGAGGGAATTGAAGCCCCCATAGTGAGGGAGGGAGAGAGTTGGGTAGAGCTAGGGCTGGGGCTGCTGCCTGCCCAGGGCAGCAGGAGGCTGGATATCCACCACTGTGCACACTCCTGGGGGAGGTATGGGGGACACATGCCTCCCAGATTCCCCCAGGTGTCCGTGGCCCAGTGAGTGGGACCCGGTGTGGCAGAGCAAAGTGGGGGGGGAAGCTTTGTGCCACCACCAGCAGCCACACCACCATGGCAAAGTGCCCCCATGCCTACCTGGCAGCATCCAGGGTGGCAGTGCAGAGCTGTGCCCTTTGCTGATGCCAAGTGAGCAGAGGGCACATCACCACAGCAGCATGCGGCTTGTGATGGCAGTATTGAGCTTCCCTGCCTGGCCCCACTCTGCTCTGCCACGCCAGGTCCTACCTGCTGGGCTGCGGAAGCCCCAGGGGGAGCCGCAAGCCTGCAGCAAGTAGCCTGCATCGGCTCCCTCCCACCCCCCCTCAGCCCCGCTCCAGCCATGCCACCCATGGAAAAGGGGCAGCCAAGCTTCGTGCTCTGCTATACCACAGTAGCTACAGCCTCCTGCAGGCAGCAACCAGGGCTTGGGCGCTGCTGCAGAGAGCAGGGGGCTGTGCACCTAGGTCCCTGGCCCCGGCCCCATAGCCCTGGCAGCTGGGGGCCCCCTTCAGCAGGGCTGAGGGGGGATGTGGGTGGGAAATGAAGGGCACCAGCAGGGCTGGAGGGGCTGTGGGTGGGGAGTGAGGGGCAATGGTATAGGCAGCGCACTAGCATATTAGGGCTGCTCAGTACCACAAAGCAGTGGGGTGGCACAGCTGCATCCTGGCAAGCAAAGGGGGCAGGGGGAGCTCTGATTTTCCATGATAAAAAACCCAAAAATAACACCAACCCCCCATTGCAGCATAGCTGGTATGAAGGAGAAAGAGCCTGTCCCAGCTGTTCATCCTGAACTCCAGGAGCCAGAGCCATTGCCCTGGATGGCTTGAAGCAGGTGACAAGACTCTTCACCTCTGACAAGACTCTTATTACTCTTCATAGGGATTTGTTCTGGGTTAACTAAAGGACCCCAGAAGACAAGACCTTCCAGCCCCTTTGGCTCTTACCTTTGAGATTCCAGACCTCCTTCTGCTCAGGAACTTGCATCAAGCTGAAGATCAAGGTTTGAGGCAGCAAAGGTAATGCCCTTCACATGACACAAGCTTGTCTTAGAGCCCCAGGAGATCAGTCTTGTACAAACACCAAGGGTCAAAAGACAAAGGGAAGATGTGACAGATACATATCCCCACCTTCCTGCAATAGCCCCTGGATGATGAAGACTCCTCTTGCTGGCCTGGAATTCAGGGTGCTTTCCTGGGGTGCTTGCCAGTCAGGTGGGAGCAAAGGAGAGGTGGAAATACATGCCAGGGGAAGAGCAAGAGCAAGGGGGACCAGATTTCCTAGGGCCCATCATGGAACTCAGCACCCACCATGGTAGCATGGCAGGAACGGGTGGAAAGAGTGAGGTACTGCCCACACCCAGATCCCCTGCTCCTCACCCACTCCAAACCAAGGTTCACAAACACAAGCGAGACACCCCATTTAGCAAAAATGTTTAATCTCTCCTTGATGCGCGTGTTTATTTACAAGTACTAAATCTGAAGAACATTAAAATAGGAAATAGCAGGATATTTACACGACCGAAGGCCGTTGACCAGCCACACACTGGCCAGTTGCTTCAAGTCTGAAACAATCATGTAAAGTTATCAGGACTCTGGAGTTGACTTGTAAATTCTCAGCTTTTTGTTGGTTTTGTTGGGGAGGGGAGGGGAGTTCTCCCGTTTTCTTAAAGGACAGCTAATTGCAAGTTGGCTCCTTCCAAAAGAAGGCAGAATGAGACCACTGCCCCAAGGAGCTGAGTGGATGGGGGGCCACGGAGAGGCATTTGGTGTAAGGGGCACTTCTGAAGGATGGTTGCTTTTAAAATCTAATGCCAAATGAAAATGGAAGTGCAAGAATGTTGTCCTGAACCAGAGGAGACTGGAGAAGGACCCGACCTGTTGGCCTGTGCAGTCACTCCCATTCCTGGTCAGTGCAGGATTGTTTCCTATGGTCTAACTCCCTAACAGCAGCAGCAAGTACAGAAAGACCTGACCAAAGAGTGGGAGCTCGAGCACAGGGGCAGCTATCGTCTACATTGTCTGGTCTGTCCCCTCATGGAGTTAAGGGCCCAAGCTTCAGCTCTGGGAGAAGGCTTCTGGGCACCTGGGGTTGGAGTAGGCTTTTCCTGGCCTCTTTTCATTTTCAGCAGGATGAGAACAAAGATCCATTCACCAAGTCAGTAGATCTCTGCCTCACTGCCGCTGTCCCCTGGACCCTGCATTGACTGTGGCTCAGTTTTGAAGGCCAGAAGAAAGGGTTGAGGTGCCAGGCAGAAGCCTGAGCATGATGAAGCACCTTTGGCGTTAGACACGAACGGTTAAGAGTAGCACCAGAAAACTCAGGAGTCAACGGAGAGTATTCAAACAAGTACCCAGGCACGGAGACACCGTTCAGCACCCCCAGCAGCTGGGAACAGCAGTAAGTAGACTGTAATGGACCTGCTGGCAGCCACGGGCTGGGGGGCCTTCGGTGGAAAAAAATGACAAGAATCTGCAAGCTCCTGCCAGAAATGCCACAGGAGAAGAGTGAGGAGGGGAAGAAGGAAGAGACTTCTCTGCGCTGGGCACTGCACCTGTTTCTGGGCCTGGCATGATACTCAATGAGGAATCCTGGACATGTCCCATCAGTGCTGGGGCTGAGAGGGTGACACCTGCTCATGCAGTGACAGAAAGCAGACAAGGTGTTTATGAGAGTCCAACCATCAATATATGTCACTCTGTGCAGGGGCAGATCCAGAGGGGTTGCAGTGGCATGAATGCACCCCTTTGGATTGGACTGCCCCATGGAAGCCTCTGGGCACTTTTTGAAGTCCCTAAAGCAGGTAAAAACCCCCTCTCCCTTCCCGCTCAGAGGCACAGCCCTCCTCTCATCTTTCCCCCCTCTCCAGCCTGCTGCTTTCCCTACTTGGGGGGGGGGGAAGCACCAGAGCCCTTCCTGCCTGTGGGGGGGCTGGGCTCAGCTGCAGAAGGGACAGCAGCTGGGGATATGGGGGGCTCCCCTTCCCCTGCCTGCTCCTAGGGGACTAGGCAGGGTGGGGGGAACAACTCTCCCACCACACTGTGGCCTGTGACCCCTCCCCAGCTGGGCCCAGCCTCTGAACAGTCAAGAAAGCAGCAGTGGCAGGCAAGGGAGTTGCGGGGGCACAAGCAAGGGAGAGGTGTATGCCTCTGTAAAGTCCCCAAATCAGGTAAAAATACCCACTTCCTTCCCTTTCCTGCTCAAAGTCCCTGGGGCTCCCATGGCACGGTCTACCCGCTCTGGTGGGGGCGGAGGCTGGGAGCAGGGGGTGCAACCACCCTGCAGTGCAGGTTGCTGCTTCCATACCTCCATTTGGGAAATCCTGGATCCACACCATCTCCATGTTAAACATCAGATTGTTTCCTCCCTACTATGACAATCCCACACTGAAGAGCCCCATCTCCTTTCCTTGTCAGCTGGTTATTCTTCCTGCCCAGTTTATCGGTGTCACTAATTCAAGTCTTGCATAAGGGCATGGGGAAGTTGGCCGACTCAGACAGGCCAACAGGAAAGGAGAAAGGCTCCTACCCGCACTATTTTGTGCTTAGGAGAAACAGGGGCATGGCAAAATACATGGGTAGGTTAACGCACTGCTATGCAACAAGAACACAGCAAGCTTCTCACTCAGCTTCCCCTCCCTCTATCCCAGCTCTTTTCCAGAGTCCCTCCTTTTCCAAGAGAGGCCTGGACCTGAACTTCCAGATTGAAATCTAGGTTTTACTGCTGTCCCACTTCCTCTGCCCCTCTACAGCAGCTGAAGCAAAATCCAGGCCCAGGGCACCCCCTGCATAGGGTGAATTTGAAGCTGGCTCAGAGCATGGAGATTCACATGCTTTCTGCCCCACCAAAGAACACGAGCAACCCGGTTATAGCCTAGAAAGTGCCCTCACAAAGCTTTGAGGCCTGGTTTGCCATGACACAAGTGCACAGATTTGCACAGGGAAATGTGTATGTCTGGGCACCTAGCCTGAGCACACAAGTGAGCAGCAGCTTTTCCAACTAGGCCCTCACACATACCAGAAGTGTGAGTACACACACTATGGATCCAGTATGCCCTTAGCCCTTGAAAACCAGCCCCTCCCTCTGGGAACTGGAGAGAGGGTATGAACAGGGATTTTTTTCTTGGGGGAGTATTTCTGCCATTGCACCCCAGCACTCTTCAGTGTAAAGGAACTGCCTTTGGACACGTGTGGAGGCCTTTTTCTCCTGGGAGCAGCAGCTGGGGCCCAAAATCTCCTCCTGAAGGACACAGCAGAGGCTGACACAAGATTGGAGCCTGTGGAAACCCACGAAGTGAACCCTTCCGCTTTCTGAACATCATTCAAGGGCGGCCAGTGCAAGACCAGTTGTTTTTAGACATGCCTTCTACAACTGGCTACTGATTTGAGTCACTGTGGGGGAAAAGGATGATAAAGCAACCTCTCTGCAAGAAGTGCCCCTTTCATCAGATGGATCAGTACTGACCATGTGCCAGAGCGGTGGGTAGAAACCCCTAGTGAGGTTGGCTGAACTGTCCTTGAACGTGCCGACAATCCAGGCTCAACCAAACAGGATGGAGAAAAGGAAAAATATTAGGTCAATGTGGTCCCTGAATCTCTTTTCAAAACATCCTAGATGTTAAATATCAGGTCCTCAGTGCCGTGGCAGTCAGCAGAGTCACTGTTTCCAACTCGCTGAGGATCTGGCTTTCAATTATCTGAAGTACCCCCCGGGGGAACATTGCACGGCCCATGATACAGCTCCACCGGCAGATTTCTTCCCTCTGCTATAGCTAAAGAGGATCCCCAGAGAGCAAGTGAGAGAGCAGTAACCACTGTTTTGGGGCCTGCTGACACACAGCTGTCCTTTAAGGCTCTTTGAGTACCATTTTGTAAGAAGTAAACCACTGAAGTCAAATCTATTGTTTTCTGACAAGAAAGTGACAAATTAATTCCAAAATTAAAAAACAAGAACCAAACAAACCGGGTCTAAACAAACCTCTAGTATTCAACACTTGCAGGGTTTCTTTTTTTCCTTTTTTTTTTTTTTTTTTTTTGCTCGTTTTTTGTTTCTTAAAAAGATCAACTCAGACTAAAATCTAGCACAGTCATGCAACAGCTCACGGGTCCCACAACTCTGGAGACAGCTCAGGATTTGTAGGTTTGGGATTTTTTTTTTTTTATTACTATTATTTTGTTGCTTTTGTTTTTTCTCCTTAAATCATCAGCTGCTTCTCCTCTTTAATTAAAAAAAAAAAAGAAAAAACAGAATTACAACATAATTAGAGATGTGCAGACTTCAAAAGATTGTTCTGCTTGGTGAGAAATGCTTGGAAATTTTTTCCAGACCATTTGGTATTTTCCACTGGCTGTGTAAATCCATGTCATATTTATATTGGTTTGATTCTCCTTCAGTTAACTATACAGCACCCCACTGGGGCACAACAATTAGATTGTAACCACATATATATATATACACACTTTTCTTTAATTAAAATCTTCATTATTCCCCCACCCCCCACACTCATGATCTAAGGGAACAAATAGAAACTGGGCTGATATTTTGTCTTTTTGCAGTAGCCCATCTCTGGCGTAGTTTGGCTCCATTCTCAGCCCAGGCTGCAAAAACAGATTCTTGGTACGGAAAAGAAAAACCATTTCATAGTTTGTGGAAGGTTGCGGTCACCTGCTCCGAACCTGGGCTGCGCCTCGGTGCGTACGTTTCTTGATACAGAGGCTTGGACATTTCAAGTGGAGGCTTCCAGGAGACGGAGGCCTGGGTTTGCTGTGAAATGAGAGAAGGCAGAGATCTCCCCGAAAGACAGAACGGAAGGGGAAGGGAGGGAGGGACATGGTGCGAGAGAGGAAGGAAGAATGAGAAAGGAGGAGAAAGGTAAGGTCTGGGAAGCGAGTCATCCCTGGCTGGGTCTGGCTCCACAGGGTGCCTGGGGGAGTCTACCTGGGAAGATTTTGCCTCCGCACCTCGTTCTCAGCTGGCTAGCTACCAAAGGCTGGGGGATACTTGCAGATGCTGGCTAAGACACTCCTTTCTCGTTAAGGGTGCCGAGAATCAGCCCTGTTGAGTACCTGAGCTATTTCCAACTGTGCTGCAGTGATTCCCGTGAGGCAGAGAACAGGTAGGGGTAGGGTATATACTGCATACATACAAAGGAGATAGGAGCTGCGTAAACCACCAACATACAGAGCAAGATTATTCAGAAGCATCATAGAAGCCACTGCAGAAACTTCGCAGTCCCTCCTACCTCCCCCTTCCACGCCGCCTCCTGATCCTTTACTGGAAGGTCCTTCTATAATACCCATCACCAGTGCCTCTGAGCGCTCGGTTGGAAAAACTCCCACCGCCTCTGGGTAAGCAGTGAACACAGATATAACAATCATCCTCCACCCAACCACACCCCTTCCTAACCATCTGTTCCTAGGCTTAGGGGAAAGGATTAGAGAGAGAGGCAGGCCAGTCTGCCCCCCATTTAGGTAAATTTATACTTGGGGAAGTACATCTACCTGCTTAGTCTACAGAAGCCTCTACGACCTTTTGTGCCAACAGATCCTGAGCAGCTGGGATCAGAAATGGCCTAGAATTCAGGGAAACCAGGTCAGGACCTCTAAGGAGACGCCCTTCCCTGTTTGCCCTGAATTTGGTTTTCATGCTCACTGCTCATGACAGCATCCCCTCCTCTACCCCAGGGAGCTGCTCTGGAGCTCACGCAGCTAGAAAGTACAGCATTATTTGGCACTGCAGGCCTTTTAAAGACTTCTGCAAGGAAATAATGATCTAAACTTTTCCCTTGGGGATCTGAGCCCTTCCCTTAAGTCAGCACAAAAAAGATGACGGGGGGGGGGGAGGGGGGGGGTGGAGAAAAGGCTTTTACCACTCAGTCAAAATTCCAGGCTTCTCCACCCCCCTTTCCATGCCTGGGATCTGTTTGACCTAACCTGAAACAAATCCGTTGATGTTGCTCCTGTCAAAACTGCTTCTAATTGGACTATGAGGCTGCAGCAGGTTAGGGCTTCGTTATCGGCAGAGCAGCAGGATGACAGCTCCTCGTGCCTCAGATCTTGCTCCTTGTTAAAGAGCGAGTGTATTTGACTAATGCCTCTCACCGCTCTGAAAGGGGGACCTGGCAGGATGGTGCTGGGAGAGCTCTCCGGGCGCAGAGGCTGAAGTGCGAGTCAGAAGCTTTACCGTAGCTTCATGAAGGCTGCTCTAGAGGAAGGTGGGATCGGCAGGCTCTGTCGAGATATTCAGCACCCCAGGAACGTGAGAGGGACGTAAGGAGTGAACCTTCTCAAAGGAGGAAAACATGGCCAAGATGAACAAAACCCTTCCTGACTCTCCCTTTGCCCTGGCTTTTGAAAGACCTTTGCTCCCTGTCCACCTGGGCAGCCCATGACCTCTATCTTCCAAAGCATTAACCTCCTTGACCTGGAGCCAGAGCACTGGAGAGGCACAGATGAGAGGTGCATTGGCAATGGCTGCTGGCCCAGTAGGTCTGCTGAGGGCTTCCTTTGGGGTGGAGAATGCAGATGGGACCCTCTTCTTTCACAGGGAAAGACGGAGTACAAGCTCCCGATGGGGAAACAGCTTAGCTGGACAGAGCTCTCAGGATAAATAATTGGCTTCTTCCCTCCCCAGACAGAAACAGCAACGTGAAGAAAGGAAACGAGGAGGACACTGACACCATGCTGCTCCTCCCTCTGAAACCCCCTCCAACAGCACACTCCCTAGGGAAACAGGCCGGGGTGCCCCTCCATTCTGGTCTTTCTCATCTCGGATGGTTACCTCAGACACCATTTAAGCAGCATTTAAATTAGAGCATCTATCCAGCTAACAAAACGGTTATTTTTTTTTGTTTGTTTGGTTTTTTTGTTTCTTTTTTTTCCTTGCACTAAACAACATTCAAATAAAACATGGCACAGGACAAAATCTTATGAAATATCAAAGCTCACAGGACTGCTCCCACTTCCTGGTCTCCCGTCCTCCACCCCGAACCTCCCTGTATCGGCCCTTGGATTTCTTTTCTTTTTCTCCAAAAGCTTTTTTTTGTTGTTGTTTTGTTAGTTTGTTGCAAAATTTAGAACCTTTCTGCCCCAGACCTTCCCCAGACCCAGCCTCCCCACCCCCCCTTTTTTGTTATACTTTCTTTTTTTAAATTAAAAATGTTGTCTATCTTGTGTAAATTGTGCAAATATAGCAGTTAACACTAATGGCGGAAGGCCAGAGAGAAAGAGAGAGAGAGACAGAGAGAGAGATAGAGAAAGAGAGGAGAGGGAAGGGACTGGGTAAAGAGCGGGGGTGGTGGAAGGGAAGCAAGTCAAGTACAGTAAAACCCGAAGCCCACCCACCCTCCTGCCACCCAAAACAAGAACATAAAAACATTGTCCTAGAAGTTAGCGTGGCTGCCCCGAGCCTCCAGCCTTTCGATCTGGAGCGTGCTCACAGGAGGAGCAGCTCCGCTGGGGGGCGCCGCCACACCACATGGGTCTCGGCTCCATCACACTGCTCCCTACATTGCTCCTTTAGAAAGGTCTCTGGGTCGTTCGGGTTGGATTGTGGTTGGTACGGTGGTAGGTGGCCTGGTTGGTTTATGGTAAGTGTCTCGAGACGCGGCAGGCTCCGCGTGTCCATTTGGCGCTGGACCCAAAGTATGCTGCTGCTGCTGCCGCTGGCTGGCCCTCTCCTGTAGTCTGCACTGCTCGGGTAGTCATCAGGGCTGCCTCGGCCTTTTCAGCTGCTTAGGGCCATTGTGTCAATTGCCTGCTCCAGCTTACTCCTCAGCCGTTGCCTCCGTGCCTGTTCGTCCTTCTCTAAAGCAGCTAAAATCTATCGAGGGAGACAAGAGAAGAGGAAGAATGAGGAAGGGAGGAGAGAATCCGCTTCATCTCGTGCTACTGTTACTTGCAACCTGTTTCCTAGTGACACCCGAAAAGAGAGAATAGTGAAGGGGCAAAGATCCAGCAAGGTCACTGTGTCAAAGGGGAAGGAGCTGGCAGTCCGTCGTGAAACAACTCAGGTTGGTTCCCAAGCACTGACAAAATGGAGCAAGTTCAGAGAACAGCAACAGCGTGGCAAAGGAGGAAACGCTCAACAGGAGGATATAGAAAGAGCTAACGAGAAGCCTGTGCAAACACAAAGGGAAGGGCATGATACCAGTGAAAAAAAAAATACATGGGAAACATCTGATGTGGATGGAGATAAATTATTTTGCATGGGTGTACAATGAGAGGGAAATAGAGAGGGGGGAAAAAAGCAAAAAACCTTAAGTTTCAAACAGGAAAAATGTTCCAAGGGCTGGATTTATCTGCCTGCAATGCAACCTTGGAGGAGAGTTGCTGGCAGCCCTGTCGAGGAAGCAATTTCAGCCCAGACTATACTAGAAATTTCTGAGGGCCTTACTTCTGAGGAGCCAGTTATTAATACCCCAAAGAAGTCTGAGAGCAGATGAACAAGGCTTCTTGAAAACCAGGCCCCTATATGATGCCTCAAATAGGGCACCTAAAGCTGCAGGCTGCTTCTGAAAAATCTTGCTTTCTACACGCATCTATTCGAGTCAGATGGTTTTTGACGGGTATTGTTAATGTTATTAATAAAGAATAGTACAAGCACACAAAATAGATTTAACACTGCTGAATTGGTTTCTTGATTAGAAGGCATGGTGGCTAACAGAGACGTCACTGAACAGCTTCTCCAGGGCTTTGTTTTATTTTGCTTCTCAACATTAACAGATCAAGAGAATATCTGCCTCCATGTTGCTGCCACAGTAAAGATTCCCCAGCTAGGGAATACGGTCCGAAGTGCTTGAGGCCAGACCGCAATACTGTGTGAACCTAGAGTAACTACAAACACGGACGTGGCGCTGGAGTTATGGAAGTGACTGAGACCATGAACTGGTCCTAGTACTTGTCTTAACTGGGACTGCTCAGAGTTGAGTTAAACTGGCTCGCTAATGGGTGCGGTGAACTGGTTTGAGTAAAACAAGAACTAACTGAGACCTTCAGCCAAATCCCAGAGAGAACCAGCACCAAGCTATTATTATTAACTGGCTGGCAGCAAGCCACAGGTCATTTGCCACCAGTTCATTTATGAATCAGAGTTCAGAAAACCAATCCAGCCCAGCTCTGTCAATTCCAGGAATAAAGACCCTCATTAACAAACAGAAAAGCATATGGTGCCCATCTTGGTCTGCTGTGGCATTGCAGCACAATCTCATGGAGCTCAGGATATAGGTAAAATATATCAGCTAGGATCCAAGCTGGGAGCAGTTCAAACTTGGAGGAAGTGGATATCACTGCTGACAAGCTCATCTGGGGGAAGAAACGGCTGCTGCGGACCTGCCAGCATAGGTGATGTCTCTTCCCCAGCGCTCTGCACACACCCTCTGTTACGGTGGAAGGGAAACAGGAAACCAGGGAACCAGCCTAGAAATAATGGCTGACATTTGCCTCACCACTTGCAGGTGTCCCCAGGATCCAGGCAGGGGAAGAAACAGGGCTACCCCAAGATGGGCACTGGCTCTGGTGGTGTAGCCAGCCTGACAGGAGGTAGGAAGTACAGGAAGACCTTTTGAGAGAGGCTGCACTCTAAGGCAGCACTGGTGAACTAACTGGCTCTGGGTGTGCGAGGAGTGACAGTGGTGCTTCTCCATCCCTGCAAGTGAGGCTCAGCAGTTGCGAGGCCTCCTGGCTATCGAGAGTGCATCTCAAACAGAGTTTCTGCCAGTGACAACTGCTGGGGGGGCTGGGGGGAAGGGGAAGGCTTAGCAGATTGAAGATGAAGAACTCGGTTCTGCAGGAGGGCTGGCGTTCAGGCACGAAGCCTTGGCACCGCCTGCCTCCATCAATGGGAGGCCTCGTTGCTATGCAGGAGGCGCACACGCAATATTGGAAACATCAGACGATGACATTTCTCCATTGAAATCTCATTTCTCTAAACAAGCTTGTGCTTCAGTGACAGGCCGGAGGATGGGAGGGACATGCTTCCCTGGCATTTACATGACCTGGGCCATTAATAAAGGCATGGGGAGGTGGGTGCTTGAGGCTGGTCGGTGGAGGGCAAGAGTCAGGGTCAGGAGGGAGTGGGTAATGAAGCCTACCAGAGAAGCAATCACATTGCTGCCCACCCCCAGCAGGCGAAAGGGCAGAGGCCCGTTTAGTGAGTGTTATGCCAGCAGAGACAGAGCAGCTGATTTAAAAAACAAACCTGACAGAAATCCCATCTCCGCGGGTGAGGTTGTCGGAAGAGCAAATTTTTTTACAATTAAATATCAAGGCGTCCGTCAAAGGGGACTCAATTAACCATTTCACTGGTTGCATAATTGGAAACAAACTGCTGTATAATTAATAGACTGACTAGGAGGCAGGCAAAGTCCATCGCAAGCCCTACAGGTAATTCCTTAATAGGGAAATCAGCTCCCTTTGATTAAGAGCTGCTGCAGCTCCCTGCAGGTTTTTAGCATGGAGCGCACAGGATGTGCTGTGAAGCAGATGCTGTGCTAAGGCTCAGTAACCCCTGGACACCGGAGACATGGGTCTCGGCATGTCTTCTTGACTCAAGGTAGGTAACACCAGCCAGTCTGGCCCAGCTGGTCTGCATCTTCTGCAGTGCATCCAACCAAGGACTCAATCCCGCAAAATGTCAAGCATCCAACTTCACACTGAGGGTGTTTTGTGCCTGTCAGGTTCAGATCCTGGCTGAGATGCTGTAGCAAAGGGAGAAAAACTTCTCCCTGACATTCCCTCACATCTTGTGGGGATGAAGTTGCAACAGTTAGTTAGGCCATTAAAGACTCCTCTAGCCTTTTTCCAAATCCATCCAGCCCGTGTCTTTGGTGCAACTTCATGATCCAGGGATGACTTCTCTGCTCCTTCTCCTGGGTCTAAATGTGATGCCCATTAATTTTGCCATGTGACTTTGCTCCCAGATTATGAACTGTGGTTTGGTGGGGTTTTATTGTGCATCCTGGGATTTTGTTGAGGTCCTGGTCACTGTAGAGGGTGCCCTACCTACTGAACAGCTGCACCAAGGCTAGAAAGGTATTTTTACACTGTGGGCATTTGGTCAGGAGATGGCAGGAAAGATCAGCCAAACTCTACATTGATTCATCTTATCAGCTCAGATCCTGTGGCTGGATATTTTACTAGTTAGCTTAATGGTCACTAATAGCAACATTTGTACTTCTGTTCAAGGACAGGGGAAAACAAATGTCATGCTTCAAGGTGTCAAGCTCATCATCTTTTGGAGGTCAAAAAGTAATTCTCCTTGTGTGCTGCATGTTATAATCATCTGGAGACATTAAAAGACTTCTTTTTACTTTTCCCTGACTGACGGCTATAATCTACAGCTGGAGACAAAGCACAGGGCCAGGTAGACTCAGGTCTTATCCAGTATATTTAAAGATCTCAATGGACACTTCCCTGTCAGTAACCAGACTAGCCTCTAGAGGACACCAAAGCACTTCGTACCTAACCAAAAAAATATTTATCTGGCAGTCAAAAACCATGCATCTTAAAGTCATCTGATGCAGAACTGAACAGGATTAGTCTGAGAACTGGAATCTGTCTAGTCCCTGTTACCCAACTCACCACTGCCTCTCCTGATAAGACAGCTGTATATTACTAAAATCTGAGGGTGCTGAAAGATTTACAACCTGCCTCGTATTTATTTGATTATCTTTTATCTTGTTGTCTTTATGGAAACTACACAGCAAAAGAAAATCCATGCAGAGTATAAAGAGAGATACATGCCTGTCACCTGCTGTAAGGAGCCGGGACCAGTGATTACGAAGATGCAAGTACCCAAATGAAAATTAATTATGATTTTCATTCAAAGCCAATGACAGCATATTATTGCGCTGAACAACAGGAAAAATTATTCTCTCCCATTTCGCATCAAAGAGGGTGCAATCGGGCTGCATGTAATTGTGCTTAATGAATGAAAACAAACAAAGGGAACAGCTGCGATTTATTAATCCCATTACGAATAATAAAAGAAGTTCCTGAGAGCTGTGAACACACTAGTGATGCTTAGAGAGTGGGCTACGGAGGAACATTCAACAGATGCCAGACCACAGTTAACTGGCAAGGACAGAGAATGGCAACTCACCCTCCGTCTCCAAAGAACAGCTTATTAATATCACACTTCCCCCACTCCTGACTCCCCCACAGTGGTCCGTGTGCACATGATTTTTAATTTAAGACTGAGGTGTCTTTTAAGTGCTGATGAAAGGGAGCCTCAGACAGCTTAAGCTCCCTGCACAGCTTTGCCAATGCATTTCAGTCTGGGTGTATAAGACCCATCGTGCCAACCCAGACCACGCCAGCATGGGCAATAAGCAATGGCCCTCGTGCCAAGCCAGGTTTGGAGTCCTATGTAGCCACAAAGTCACTGAAAACAAAGGTCATCTGAGGCAAGCTGGAGCACCTCCTCCACATGTCCACTTCTTACTTACAGAACTCTTGTCCCTCCAGCTCCTCTCTCCCCATATGCAGTTAAAAGCCCTGACCAATAAGCAGTTACACGAAGGCACCCAAAATCTGTCTGAACCCACCCGAGTCTGTGCCACAAAATTCAAGAGATCATCTCACTCTCCTGCTGACATGGGCCCAACCCACTAATCCAGCCTCCTCTCTGTGCCTATCAGTTGGCCAGTTCTAACAGGTTTAGTGTCAAGCAAGCAGAGGTATTTGCTGGCTATCCCCAACAGCTGGAAGAAGAGACAACAGGAGAAGCTGTACAACCTTTGCAAATCCTGTGCCTCATGCCCTGATTTCTCCGTCTCCATGCTTTGACTTCTGTCTCTAGCGGCAGGGGGATGAATGAGTTTGGTGGCGAGAGCACTTTTCTATTAAGGACTACACTGAATTCCTGTCACATTTGTTTCAGGAAGGTCACCCAACAGCTCACAGGAAGGGACAACCACTTGGTAGCTACTAATGAAAGTCAAATCCAGACTGCCTACAGAAAAAGGCTGTGTATCCCACTCCCTTGAGCTAGCTACTCCTTTCCATTTGTCTCTTCCTGCGATGTGGCTGCAGGCTGATGGGCTTCATGCTCTCCCCCATGGCTGGCTCCCTTGGGGAGGAGAAAAGCCCCTCTGTCACGCAGGAGTTAATGCACCATTCTGGGGCAAAGGCATTTTATGGGCTAAACAAATGACAATCCAAAGTTTTCACTCAGCGTTATGGGGACGATAAAATCCATATTATTGTGTGTTACACACACACACATATATATATAAAATAGTTATATATTTTATTGCTTTAATAAAAGGATTGCAAACAGTGTGTTTGATGAGTGGTTTATGAAGTTAATTTGTACCAATTACATTGGTTGGGTTTTTAACCCTTTTTATCAACGTCCAGAGTGGGCACCACTTCCACCAAATATCCTATGGGATCACAAGCAAGATCCCATGTGTGTAAACTCATTGGTACTGCTCTGCTATGGAATAAATGAAAGCAAAAAGGGAAGGAAGCAATTTAGCTGAGGCACACTGGGATGATAATTTCAACCTTGTATCCTTGGAGAATTGATTTTAAATCCTGACTTTCTCAACTGGGAAAGGAATTTAGCACTTCCCTGTACTGCTTGCTAGAAGAAATAGGGATACAGACCAATATCTTTGTCACAACGTTTGGAAGAAAAGAACCAAGACTAGACCAGCTAGAGGCCAGTGCTATTCACAAAGCCGACTGGCGTGTCCATTATGAGAAAAGCAAGGAGTGGTGCTGATCAGTTCCGAGGGCAACTGATTGGAATAGCAGGGCCAGGAGTGAAGAGCAAAGCTGTTGTATGAAACTAGGCCTCTCACCACTGCACTGTGCTAATCACCCCTTGGCACTTACCTTCCGTTTTATGAGCAGCCCATTCACCCAGTCTCCACAAGAAACGCAGCCTACAGGGTATACAGCTAGTCAGCACCCTGGCTGCTAACTCAATTCCAATGCACCCAAGAATGAGACACACACCGGGCAATGCCCTCTCAAATGCTTTTGACCCCATAGGGTACTAGTTGTTTAACACAGGATGGGTAACTTAATTCCAGCCCAGCCTTCACCTTAGGGTCCCAAAATGTCCCTAGCATGAGATGAATCCAGTCTTCTCCTCTCCATTTCATACCAAGGGGCACGTGGGTGTGGGGAAAGTGCTTGCACACCGTGGTTAAGAGCCACGCCAGCCCCCTGGGGACTTACCTCGTCCTTGTACTTGGTGATGTACGAGTAGATCTCGTGCAGCGCACTCATGCTGTTGAACTGGCTCAGGTGTAACCGCGACTGCTCTGCCAGGTATGCGCTCATGTCCTGATCGCTGATTGCTGGCATTTTAGCAATATCTGCGTAATATCTACAAAGGGGACAGAAGAAACACAACAGCATGTCTGAGACAGGGTGCGGGTAGAGGGGAAAGGGGCAGCCTTCTACATAATTCCTTCTGCAAACACTCTATGGACAGTCTGAAGAATGAATACAAGACACCTCTTGTCTTGGTGCGATGGTATAGATACACCTGGCTCCTAGAATGCTGCCAGTAGATCTGAAAGCACATTGCAAAAGGGCTCAGTATCACTCTTCCCATTTTATGCAAGAAGTATCATTAGCTCCATTTTACAGAGTGATCTCTCCAAGGTCCTCCAACAGTCCAGCAGCACAGCAGGGAACTGAACCTAGGCCTTCTGAGAAGCAATCCAGTGCTCTGTCCAGCAGGACTCGGGCACTTGCAATGATTTTCCACTTGCCACCCTCAAGCCATCCATTTTTTCCTGCCATGCCCTCAGTGACCCTCAAACCTCCTACTTTGCCCCATGACCCCATATCCCAGAATCCTTTATGATTTTCCATCAAATAATCCCACAAATTGCTGCAACAGGTAACTATTGGTTGCTTTTGCGCGATATAAATCCAAAGGTGGTATTTAGCAATCACCTGTGAACATTTCACATCCAGTTCTTTAGTTTATCCAGCTATGCTGAACACCACATGGATCACATCTTCCCCAGAGAGGTTGTAGAAACCAGATCTCTGGAAGTTTTTAAGTGCAGGTACACAAACATTTGTCTGGAAGGCTGTAGACAAGAATGACCCTACAGGTTGGACTAGATGACCTCTTAAAATTTCTTTTGACTCCTTTTCCCTTCTGATTCTTGATTCTACACAAATCTTTTATTGGAACTGCCAGTTGCAGCCAACCACATTCTCTTCATTCAAAACCTTCTTTCTACAAAGTTTTGCGATGATAAATCTACCCAAGAAACTTCAATTACGCCATAAAGCCATACAGCAGATGAGAAGTGTGAAATACAGCCACTTAGCCCATATGGGAATATTGCACTCAGCAGAAAATAGACTTCTTCTGCTATTCTAGCCTCTATTGGTTCTTGCACTGCACCCATCACCATGGTATCTGAACACCTTACAGGAGTGCAGCAAGTGATGGGAGGAACATCTGTCTTCTGCTCGCTCTTTCATGGTCTCCTTAGACAGGGGAGTGATTTGGAATCCTTTTAAGTCTTTCCACCCACCCCTAATACAAATGTCACTGTAGGCTTGTGTTGGAAAAAGCAAGGTCAAAGCCACAAACCTTGCACTTGGAATGAAGGTGAGGAGACTGTGGTGGCCCTTAGTGTCTGAGATCTCTCACGTCACAACTTCAAAGCAAGTACAACCTGAGAAAACCCTGCTTCCTGTACCAGTGAGCTTCACCTTTACTGTAGAAAAGTCCATTGTGCCAAGAGAGTGAAAGTGCTGACCATGGTCTTCCTCTCTCCCCTACCCACTATGTTGCACTGACATTTTCCTTGCGTTTTGAGTCTAACTGAAGCTGTAAGACCCTTAGGACAGCTAACACATCTTTTTAGTCACTGGCACAGCACCACACCCACTTGTGCTGCCATATGAATAACAGCAAGCTAAAAAAACATTGCAAGAACCTTATTTGGGTGGCAACATCAAGCACTCAAGTCTCTGGAAATGCCAGAGTTACATTTACCCACATAAGCAACCTCCCAGTATAATGAATTAGGCATGGGTCCTGGCGAAAAATGTTAGGTGAACAGATAATACAGAATGTATTATAAAGCAGAAGCACAAAAAGGCTAAAGTAAGGCTGCAACAGCAACTGCCATTTCTCAACTTTGCAACCTTAATAACCTTACTTAAAACACACCTTAGTAACCTTACTTCATTTCCTTGGATTTCTTTTAAAATGAGGAAGATTTAAACCCTGAACTTTCTGTGCTGCAGAACAGAACTACATCACAAGATTTGCTATGTTAACTAGCAGCAAAGGAAAGCTGTTATCCCACTGGGATGGAGGCTGGGGGGAGCCTGCCCTGTTTTTTTCTCCTCACCCCAGTCTGGTCTAGCTCTGGCAACAGTATGAGCTCTTCCTGAGCAGGTCCATGTTCAGTGATTAGTTTCGCAGACTCCTAAACTGAGGAGTGCAAAGGAGACAAGGGAAACAGCAATGTTCAATAATTCATCTCTCCACAAAACCAGAATGGGTACTCATGAGACAAAGAAAAGGCACTTCTCTAGCCCTGGGGCTTTCTCCTTCCTGAATTTCAAAGGCCTGATGCAAACTGTCAGAACGTCTCTGACAAAGAACCACAAGCACATTTTAAAATGGGAAAACTACATGACCTAACTATCCGGCCCATTCCCAGGTCTCCAACACATAAATTAGGGACTGCTGCCTCCTATACTCAACCAAAACAAGCTCCAGAAATGAATCACTCAGAGGAACTTTTAGAGCAGCTGGAAAGTGCTCCACTTCTTTCGGGCTTGCCACTTCCTAGAAAGGCCTGTCCAACATCAGAGCGGCTGGGGACCGCATGCTGAAGGGACTCCCCAGGACCCCCACCACATCACCCATTAAGGACCATCTGTAGAAAAATCATTATATTTACCAAGCTCTCTAAGCATGCACAATATGAACTGGAGAGTCCATAAGCTTCAGTTATGCATATACCAAATACAACATGTACAACACAGAGAAGGCCAGGTCCAAGGGCACTTACCTTTCTACCCAGCTCTTATAGTTGGGGATGTCCTTGGCGTACAGTAGTTTGTTGGAGGGAGAGTCTTTCCCTAGCTTGTGCTCAGAAGTTGAGCAGGAGTCCATGAATGTCTGAGCCACCACTGATAGGCAGGCATCAGTAATACTGTTCTTGTGAATGTCAAACACAAACTGGGGGTTCTTAATCACATTCACCCAAAATCGCAGAGGTAGACTGCGGAAAGAAAGAAAGAAGGGAGTCAGTACAGAAAACCAGGCCTTAGGGAATAGCTAGTAGACAGGGCTCTGATCTCTGCTGATACAGGATCCTGGAAAGCTAGAGTTTGGCATATTCCTCTCTCCAAGTCCTACAAGAATATAAACAGGTTGGAGAAAATATCCATTCAGCTACAGACCCAATGGCAGTCTGGGATCCTGGGGAACTGTCCCCTAAGGCCCATCCTACTCAGGGACATTTCTATCCGGTGGGCACAGAATAGGACAGATAGCAGGAAGGAATTTCTCAGCCACATCACCACTTTCAAAGGAGGGTGATGAGAAATTCTGGATACTTTGAGGGCCTACATCTACCTGCTGTGAAACGAGGGTCCAAGACTCCTAAAGACCCCACTAGCACTACAGCCCGTCTCTGCCTGACCAGCACTAGTGTTTGTTAGGAACAAGCTCTGCTTCCCTGCAGCTCTGACGCTGAGCTGATCTTGTAGCTTTGGTCAAAGACATTTTGCCTCAGTGTGGTTACTGAGTATAATATAAGGACATACAATTGCATACCCTGCGGTCTGTCGCACAAGGAAGCTACAGACACAACCAGGTGTCTTTAACAGGAGCATATGGAGCTGAAGATGGAGCCCAGTCAAAACTTGGCATCATGGGGACTCAGCTTGAATACAGAGTTTGTCAGGATGTCTCTGCAAAAGGGATCTGAAACCAAGTCTGCCACCCTGCAGGTAAGCTCCTAACCGTGGTCTGCATAAAAAGCCACTCTCTCTGTCTCTGGGCCAAGGAATATTTAATTTCTACAAAGAAGGGCAGCACCAAGAGGAGAGAAAGAAGAAACCAGATGAGGCAGAGCAGAGACTAGAGCCACATCTCAGGGGACCCTCTGATACGCAGGCTATGGACTATTTGGGGGACACATGTTCTTTCTCCACCTCCCCCTCGTATTTTCAAGGCACTTTTTGGAAAATCTCGGCTTGATCACAATAGGGCACAGGGAAGTGTCTGAAATGTTAATGAGATGAGAACACTGATTCCCCACCTTGCTCTATTTCAGTACTCCAACAGAAATGACACAGGAAGACCAGAGAAACCAGAGCCAACAACATGAAGCACTGCTGGCTCCCAGACATCTGGAGAGTCTCTGCGTGTGCAAATTCACTCTGCCTCAGGGGCATTTCCTCTGCTGAACTGTTGCAGCTGCCTAAGACAAGACTGCTGGCTGGGGACAATCTACAACTTTCAGGTAACAAGGGTCTCCCATTCATGGCAAGTTCATCAGGGAAGGGATTTTTAATGCATTACCACAGAGGTCACCATCCCCTCCGAAGGAGCAGGGGGTCTGAAGGAATTTGTATGGGACTGGGGACCTGGGTCTGACTTTAATCAGCAATGGTTCAGAGCAACACTCAGATTCTCCCTTCCTTTCTCTTCAACCCAATGTCACAAGCGAGCTCTCCTCATTTCAAGTCCTTTGACTGTGTTTCCCCTTTCCTTCTCCCAGGTATTCTCACCACCCCAAATCACTTCTGATCAGAAGACAGAAGTGTTGACAACCCTGTGATCCCTAACTGGGGACATCCTTTTATCCCTGTCAGTTGGCCACCTCGTCCTCAGACGCTTCAATAGCCTCCACCTCTCAAATAGCTCAATCATTTACTCCCATTCTGAGAGATGGTGCTCTGTTCCCATGGACTGTGTCTTATCCGCATGCCTTCTGTCTCAGGCCAAACTGGGCATAACATTTTCCACCTCAGCAGATGCTCCTCATGGCATTCTACAAAATTCACAGGCAGGTTCATGTGAAGTGGGGCTTGCTGAGCGGAGTCGGATATTTATGATAGGAGGAAGTTTAAGATTGCCTCCAATATCAGACAACAAAGCTATTGCTCCTGGGGGCTCACAGCTAGAGGAAGATGCTGGCTACGTACCACACACTAAGTGTTTGCTCAGAGCACATGTGCACATCACTCTCCCTTTCATTCAGGTTCCTACACCAACCTCATCAGGGCAGTCTCTGCACAACCAGCTCTCATTTATAAGCTGCTCAAAGATCAACCCCTGGGACAAATCCCCTGAGAATGACTGCGTCTCAGATGCCAAACGCTTGGTTCCACAGGACTCTCCTAATGAGGGTGCCGGGTGCACGTGCATATTTCAATTGTGAAGGGAACAGCCTCAAGAAATTAGCTCCACACATCGAATTAGTGCCCTGAGATAAGTGTGAGCATTAGTATTCAGAAGCCTGCGTGCCCAGCCCCTGCGGAACCAGGCTTTTTTCTTCCCCCTTCGCTCCTTCCTTTAATATAGCAAGCAGAGTTATAAATCAGTTCCAAGCGTTTCTGCGCTCTCACATCTCCATTTAAAAATGTTTCTTTTCCTGCCCTGCTAATTGCCGACAGTTACTGAACTATACAAAAGCAATTTGGCTGCCATTTAACAAATGCCAGACACAGGAATGTACGTACCCATCGCCAGTAACAGCAAGAAGATCGGAGAGATGAAATCAGCAAGGCAGCGGAAAGAAGAATGTGGAGGGGGGCTGGAGTTATGAAGCCCGTATGCAGCTAAGTGCAAGTCCCATCATCGTGCTTACTGGGAGCTCACAAATAGCTCCCCTCCTTCCCGCCCTTTCCTGGAAGTAATTAGCAAACCTAATGGACTGGCTCTGAAGGCTAGTCTATGCAGCATGCACGTATGATATTACGCTTTGTTACACCATGCCTGGAGAGGTAAAAGGCTGAAGAGAATATGACCAAACACTATTAGGAAAGCCCATTTCAGGATACGGTCGGAGGTTTGCAAACCTACCTAAGGGACTTAGGAACCACGATCCATTTATCCCCAGGCGAGCTGGGAACATCAAAGCCTCAGGCCTTTTCACAAAGCCCAGGTATAAGGTGTATGTGAAGGAGCACCTAGTCCAGTGGAGGCCAACCTTTTTGGCAGTCATGCCATAAATTAACCCCATACCCGAGTGCTCCTTCAATCCTATTCCCTTGCTGGATCTGCTACTCTGCTTTCTGCTTCCCGCCTTGTGCTCCCTGCCGGATCTGCTGCTCTGATTTCTACCCTACCTGCCATTGTGCTGTTTGTCCCTCCCCAGTCTGTATGCCACACACAGAGGCTGCCTGTCACTTGTGGCATGCGTGCTGCAGGATGGCCACCCCCAATCTAGTCCTTTAGCATATGTTTATAGGAATGGTTCAGCTGGGGCTATTTCTGTTACAGTGCAGATTAAGTCAGCTTTATCCACCCCAGGGAATGCTGAAGTACAGGTAGATTTATGTGCCTGGAGTTTCTGCTCGACTCAGGTCCCTTTTGGTAATAATCTGCCTTGGGTGATACTGGCCCATTCCAAGTTCCCATCAGACATTTGGAAACATTCATTAGCAGGGACAGCACAACCTGGAACAAGGGCCTCCTCCCACTATTCCCCTGGCTCTGGCCCCAATTACCAGTTACTCTTCCAGGTGTGTCTGACATCATAGTCATTGATCTGATGTTTATCAGCCTGTTCATCCAGAAAATCGAACATGTATTTGATGGCAAGGGGCAGGGCGCTCCCACGATGGGCTGTGCTGAAGATGGTCTCAAACAGGTCGTCCACAAACTTCTGTAAGGTGCCCTGCAGATGAGAAAGGAAGAATGGCTACTCAGTATGGCCCAGTAAGTCATGGGTGGGGATGGAGAGGACCAATGGGGCTGGCTGGTCATTCTGGACATGGATCTCTCCCTCACGTTGCCGGCACTTACCATTATCTGAGCTTGGGAAGAAGTGAGCTACCCATCAGGTCCATGTAAACAGACAAGCCCTCAGATGTTTATACTGGACAATGTGATGAAAATTAAATATCAAGTGCCTGTTTCTCAGACTCCATGTGATCTGGTCTCATAACTCAACTCCACCCAAATATTGTGCTGTCTTACAAGATGGCTTCTTGTCACCTACACATGCCATTGGCTTGTCACCTACACATCCCAGCCACTATGACATGGAAATACTGAGGGTAACCCATTCATAGCATTAAAGATATTTTGTTATGGTAGTACATTGCTTAGTTTATTCGTGGCTCCCAGAAAGAAATATGGCCATCTGTATAACACCTGGTGAGCACAATCCAGTTGGGAAACTCATGTCAGAGGAAACACAGAATAAACTGAAGTGAACTAATCAAATGGAAAACCCTGCATGGCCTGAAAGCCAACCCGTGGCATGATCTATCTAAGTATTTAAGTGTTTTCCATTGCTCTACATAAGCACTGCTGAATTTACCTTCAAACCCCCACTAAGATGGGGAAGCATTATCCTCATTTTACAGACGGAGCAGCACAAGGTTTCAGTGTTCCCTAATCTTCCAAGCCCTTGTTCAAGGCATCTACCACAAGAGCAGCATTTCCACTCCAGGTAAATCTCTCATATTGAAGGCTTGCTTGGTAGTGTGGAAGGTTTTAAGTATGCCTAGGCAAGGGCAACTTGCCACATGTGCCAGATCTATTATTTCTTCCCTGAACACCCAAAAACAAGCCAGAACCATGACAGACAAATCAGCAAGACACAGTCCCTGCCCCAAAGCAGAGATGTCTAAAGTCTTCTTTACTATAAAATGTACTGACTAGACCTTTGGTAGAATATACTGGGCCTTTTACCCAATGCATTAGAAATGCCCAGCTAACACATGCCCACTGTGGTTCTGAACCACCCTGGTTTGCCCTGACATTTCACCGAGTTCAATGGAGTGTGACTGGAAACAGAACCATGGTGCAAGCCACCGGCAGTGAAAGCATTTCAATCTGTACCAGATTACTACAGTGGTTGGTGTGGTTTGGTGCGAACAAAGAGGAAGAACAACTTACACCATGTGTATTTCAGCTTTGTCAATTAGAGGCATAGTAGGGGTGGAGGTTGGTTCCCTAGCCTCAAAACACAATAATAGGGTTTTGACTACTTCTCATACTGGCCAAGAATGCAAACCCAAGGCCTGGTGTGGCATTAGTAGAATTAAAAGCTGTTTCAATTCTTGGCCTCTTGAAGGCTCAGATCAAGTATTTCTTTCTTAAGCCACTGCTTTTATAAGGCTCCCTCCCCCGTCCCTCTTCTGCTGACACACAGATCTAGTACATAATGGCATCTATCACTATCTGAGCAACGAGAGGTGGACTGCAGGCTGGGAGGGAGCTTTGCTATGTCTTCAGCTGAGATGACAAAGTGGGCTTTGCAGATGTTTCCTTGCCCTGTGCTTCAAGTGCATGGTTAGATGAAGAGACAGAAGGAAAGATGGAACAAGTCACACCACAGAGCTTTGTGCCAGCAGTGACAGGGGGTGGAGTCCTCTGGCATCAGCTAGAACCAGGTGTTGTGTGTGAAGCCAGCAAGGCAGGGGCACCGAGAACAGAGGCTTACGGCAGAAATACTGAAAGGAAAGTCAAGAAAGTTGGTGAAGAACTCTAGGAATGGTCCCCACTCAGCACCTTCATCTCCCACCCACCCCCTCTTTGCAAGCAGACAGCCTCACTCCTGTATGCCCTACCTTGGTGGCCAACAAGCGGGTCAGGTAGATCTCAGAGACCATCTTGCTGCCCCGGTCACCCTCCCGCTGGTCCATGTGGTCGTGGTTTTTCACTAGATGCCAGAGCTTGGTGCCACTCTCCAGGTCGGGTGTGATCATGGGGGTCCGTGAGCGCAGGCTGTCTGGGCTGCTGGCTGTCCGAAGCATGCTCTCTGTGGGAAAACCAGGCACAATGCGAACACCTCTTCCCTCCTTTGCTGCTTCCCATCTCTACCTGCTTCTGCCTCTGACATTGCTTAACACAGACGTGTGTCATGGCCATAGAACGTGCGCCAAGCTCTGGTTCCAGCCGCAACACCTTCACGGACTGGGCGACTCGATGCTTAGGGACATGCTGAGGGGACCTTTGGCAATTAGGCTGATTTCAGGCCAGATTCACACCACAGGAGATACCAGATCAGTGTCCCAAGGAAAACAAGGTAGGCATATCAGGATGACATCTCTCATGCAACATCTTGTTTTAGTCACGGTAGGCAAAAATTTCCCTTCCAAACCAAGGTGGACACACACTGCACTGTGGTGTCCTGCACTGCTCCTGCTCATTGGGTGCACAGACCACCTCATTTGACAGGACTACCGGCAAGCACCTCTCATCCACATGAAATTCACCTTCACAAACCCTTCTCAGCTTTGCTGCTCCTGACCCTGTTTTAGTAATGTGCACATGTGCTCTAAGCAAGTACTTAGCATGTACACACCCAGCATCCTACAGTAGTGAAAGGCAAAGGCGTGGAACACACAGGATCCTTTCCTCACTTTCGATGGAACCCAGGATGAGAGAGAGGGCACCAAAGAGCTGGGAAGGTTGGTGGCTTTGTTTCAAAAACCTGGGTGTGTGTGATCTGCCCCCTTGTCTTTTCTGGAACCCACTGTTTCCGGAACCCACTGTCTCCAGGTCCCTGGCCTGACAGGAGTTGCCATCACTGTGGGCTCCAGAAAGTGGGGTTTCCCCACGTGCTCACCGTATCTGCTGAGTGACTTGGTGAAGGTGGAAGAGTTGGAGATGTTGTATGCTGAGTTCTGCTTGGGCACCAGAGCCACTGAGGAGCCATCTGTCACCTAGAGGCAGAGAGCAGTGGGAAATGACTGAGACAAGCAGAGAGCTTCTGCAGGAGTGGGGCACCCCACCATGGCCACAAGAAACCAAATGCCTTCAGGGCCCAAAACTGCCACAGGAACCTCCTCCCCTTTTCCCTTTCCCTCCCCTCACCAGCACCAGCTACGACAAACTAAACTGCCACCCTCATCGCCTAACCAGGTGCCCCTGATAGCAAGAGCTCTAGTCTACACGGGGTAAATGGGAATCCTACAAGCTGCCTCGCAATCCAGATCACTTAGCAGGTTCCCATTCCTGGCTGCACTGATGGCTTGGAAAGGAGAGGCCTGCTCCAGAGCCCTTGATGCCTTGAAATAACCTTCCATCCAGGCAGCACTCAATAGGAGATGCTCCCAGCTCCATGAGCACTGTTTCCTCCTGAGCCTAAGGGCTTGCTGGGCAGGGAGATAAGGAACTTCCCCTCCATTCTGGAAGGCTTATGGATATTGCTTGCCACCTGCAGATGGAAACACTGGAAGCTAAAACCCAGTCTCTATACACTATGTGGCCCCCTGGCCCAGTCTCCCTTCAGAACTAAAATGAGGGACATGGGCCCACAGCTGAGCCCAGAGTTCATAGCATGGTAGTGAAGAGCACTAAATCTCCAGGCACCTGAACTCTGACAGCTGGTAACTGCCTACTGCTCTGCTCCACTTGCTCATCTGCTGGGCAGCCTTACCTGGTAGTGGGCGAGGGTGTTCAGCCTTTTCCAGTCATTGTCTATCTTTGTGGTCACATCTTCATCCTGCAGTATGATACGGGCCATCCTGCCCTGTCGCCACTCTGCCCCAGTGCAAGAGAAGGGCATGTCGTCAGCAGAAGCCAGGTCACAAAACAAATCAAAGAGTAGAACAGGCAGAGGCGAGAGGCAAAGCCTCCCAAATCTTGACACAACCAGCTAGGGAGCCCACTCTGCTACAGAGCACCAATGCACTGTGTAGAACTAGGTAAAAGCCACTTCTAGGCACCCAAGTGGCTAGCTGTTGGGTGTGGCATGACTAACTAACTTTATTCCCTCGAACTCCCTTGTTCCCCAGCCTCTTGTCTGGAAATAAGAATTTCAAAACCATCATTGCTGGTCTCCCCGGCTGTGTTCTCCACCCAGGCATCCCAAATCACAAACCAAGCCACAGAAGGGAGCTCCAATCTATCCTCCCCTGTTTATTGCAATGCACCCTTTAATCACCCAGTGACCTGACATTGTTGTGAGGATTCCCCCACATCTTGCACCCACTGCTTTTGAGGTCAAAACCTCCAAGATCACAATTCTGATGGACTAGATGGGCTTCTCCCCTGCTCCAGACTTCCAGTCTATGCTCCTTGTAAATTATTCCCAGAGGTCACTGTTGGGAGTTGCAACTCTCCCACTTAGGAGCTGAGAATGTTATCACTACAACACTGCCTGCCCTTGGCAGTCTGGAAACTAGGAGCCCAGGACTGGGAAGCAAAGCCAGATCTCTCTCCTGTATGCCAGCATAGAGCATTAAATGCCAAGCTGGTCCTATTGCACATACTGGTGTGTATAGTGTAACCTGCTTGATATGAAACATAGTTTAAATCTGGTGTACAGCTGTAAGTACATGTTCTGTACACAACAGGATGGTAGATTAAATGTAATGGTTCTTCTAGACCCCATGCTCCAAAAGAAACCCTATAACTGTGTGCTCCAGCTTCTGCGGGAACACCCAAGCAGGTCTAGGACCCTCGCTCTGAGCTGTTTTTGGAATATGTCATCTGCCCCTGTACCAACCCACTGGAAAACACCTCCATCTTTATCTCACCCAGGTCCATGTCTCCTGCTTTGGGCCTCTGGGAGTAGGGCACACCCTTGTACACGGCATCCAGCAGCTTCTCCTTCACCTGCGTGATGGTGTCGCAGTTCAGCACTTTAACGGGAATCTCGGGGGCATTCTCGTTCTCAGGGTTCACACAGTTCAGCGTCTGTGCAGCACAGGGAAGCAGAGAAACTCGTGTGACCAGGCACCCCTTGGGTGGGGTGTGAAGAAAGAGACAGGGTGCAGGTCACGCAGCTGTCCACTGGCAGTACACCTCCTTATTCATCAGCCACTGGTTTTGAGAAGAGGCAGCTGTGAAACATAAGTCTGCTCCCCCAAACTGAATGCGATTACCACCCCACCCCCTACCTCCAATGCCAACATTTCTGCTCCATGCCAGGAAACCAACGGAATCTCAACAAAGAGATCCTGGGGGCATCCAACTACGGGAAAACCAAAAAAACAGTATCTGATCCTAATCCATCCCTGTGCATGGACACCTGCACAGTCTAGGACCAGGCCAGCTGCTACTGAAGAGCATGTTCCCCCACCTTCTGGACAGCATAAAGAGCCAAAGAACCATTCAAACCCCAGCACAGAGACAGTTCCAACAGGGCAAAGCAACAAATCTTGCTTCAGGTAAAGTGGTTGTACGTAACCTTAGCTTTGACAGGGAAGAGCTCAGTGCATGTTCTGTGGACAAAAGGGCAGCAGACTGTTCACAAACACCACTACTCCCAACTCAGTCAAAGGGAAGACAAAGGAAGAATTGGTAGGGGGTTTATCCTAGTCATGCAGCTGGGCAGGGAAGGTAATCAAGGTAAAAAATGGCAAAAGTCAGGGCTTCTCCCTGATAATTTCAAGGCCTTTTGGAGCTGAAGGGAGAAGATATATATGTAATCCCTGCAGCTGTCACTGTCCTTGGCAAAGAGGCCCCAATTCTACCCAAGAAACCCACTGGCCTGTAGACCCAAGCTCCAGGTCACAATGGGCTGGGCTCAATAGCCATGCTTGCCCCTCAATACCCACTCCTTGTCCCTCTCTGTGAATGCAGTGCATCCATCCATCCATCCGTTCAAGGGGGGAATCAGCCTGTGTTCAGGTTTCTCCATCTGCCATGTACCACCCACCCTTCCTGGCCCAAGGTGCAGAGGATGTGACGCAGACAGGGTAAGAGGCACAGCTAGAAATGCTAGAGAGAAAAATGAGATGAACTGCTCTCTGCAAAGTACCTTGGTGCCTTAAAGACCTTGTTAAATAGCTGAACCTAGGGGTCCTGGCAAGAACCAGTCCTGGGCGAAGCTCCCGCTTGCACTAACCAGCATTTTGTAGTCGATCTGTTGCCGGATAAGCTTGTCTTCACTCAGGGAGTAGCGGGCCTCTCCTGTGATGGCATCAATGGGTCCCTTCTCCATCTGCTGTTTGATGGCACAGTACAGCATGAAAAGAGGCTCTCCAGCACACTCCTGAAGGGAGAGAAGTAGGAAAGAGCAAAAAGTGAGAGGGCACCAGACACCAGTCCTAACCCTTCATGGAAGCCCCCAGCTACTGCATGACGGGAACCTGCCATGTCCTTACAAGATCTAACCTCAATTCACAGGCCCACATGGGACTTACAAACACAGCCTCCAGCCTTTGCCCATGAAGCCCTACATGACTGTGTCATCACTACATTACCAAAAGCAGATAGCTGTGTGACTACATGCCATGGAGGGAATAAACTGTAAAACATCATCATAAGCACTCTGATCTCAAGGGCTGGGGAAAACAGAAGCAACTTCTTTCTCTTAAGGGTAGCCTCCTATCATCCTTACGGCCAGCTTCTGTTTATTTCCTAGTTTATGACTGAACTAGAATCACAGTCCCTAGCCCAGTCACATAATGGTTCCCCAAAAAATCTAGACTGTAGGCACTGTTCAACCTTGCAGAGTCCATTTGCAAGGTGAGAAAACTAAAGCAGAAAAGCTAAACTTGGTCAAACAGCCAGTGAGCATCAGAGCTGGCCCAGGCTGGGACACCTCTCTGACTACAGGTGAGTTGTGGTGGCCGTCTGGGTTTTGATGGCTGGTGCCTCCTGAGCTTGTGGAATATGATCCAGTCTGAATTACAGTCTGAACTGGCCAAGAAAAGCCACCCACAACCTGGAAATGAAGGCCTATGAAAGGCAGCATCAAAGGTCAAACTCAGGTCAGGAGGGGTGAGAATTTGGGATTACATCTCTGGCCTCATACTCCTGAGTGGAAGGATAAATGGGGTATCCTGATAATGTGGCGAAACAGGCCACAGACAGACGCATCCAACAGAAAGAGGGAGCCAAAGGCCAGCTCATAAGACTTCAACCAGCAGCTTTCTCAATGGCAGCTTAGGCTGACTGGTGGAATTTCCCTTCAGTCAATCAAGCCAATTGACTACCGACATAGAAGTGCATACCCCCTCCATCAAACCACTGCCACCTCACCCAGCTCAGAGCTGTCAGGCATAGTGATTCCCGCGTACAGGTGCCAGCTACAAAAATGGTGGGAGAGGGAGACAAAGGGAAACAGGCATTATTGCAGCAGAACAAAGCAGAAGAAGGGGATGTGATGGACAGCACATTCAACTGGGAAAAGCAAGGACAGGCCAAATACTTGGGCACTAGGTTAAGAGCAGCATGAGGCATGGGGTGGGGAAGTACTGGGAAGAGGGAGGAGAAGGATGAGAGAGAAATTGGGGGGATGACAAGAGAAACAGCCCTATAACAAAGCTGCCCACACCGTGCCCTGTGATTAGAGTCTCTCTAAAGTGCACCACCTCCTGCAAGCTGGCTTTAACCCAGACCAGTGAGCAGAGGGGAGGCGGGGGTGCGAAGGGCTAGGAGAAATTCCACTGCACTCCACCCCACTGCCCCCTCCCCTCCCCTCCTTGCCCGGCCGCCTCGCAAATAAATTGTACTTTGGTGCAAAGTGCGGCTGCTCTCCCTGTCACCATATGCTGTTAGCATCTCGTTAGCATCTGCGGTAATTAAAGAGACAGCTGCTAACGAGCAGGAACAGGCATACATCATCCCCAGACCTTCCGACAACACGCCTGTCTTTGAAATTATGTTTCATTTGCAAACTTGGCTTCATTAAGTCAGCTTGGAAGAGAGAGAGCGAGAGAGGGAGAAAGAGACCCAAGGTGGGTGCTGTGCTTGTTATTAATAGTTGTGTTGCAATGCAAAAGCAAAATAATGACCGTAAACCAACAGGCCCACTCAGCAATTGCATTTCGACACAGGGAAGCTGTCCTGCCTCTGGTCTCCTCCTCACGCCTGCTTTCAGGAGAGGAAAGCAAGGGAGTCGCTGCCTTTGATTGCTTATAAAAGCTCCCTGTAAAACTTGCAGCCAGAGGAAAGTGACACAGATGAAGAATAAATTGGAGCAGCCTTCCTGGTCACATCTCGTTTATCTGCTCCACTCCCAGCTCACAGTTTTCTCTCCCTCCCTCACGCCACACGTTATATAGATGCTGAGGTGTCCACTCCTGCTGTTTAAAGGGACCTGTTAGCAGAACTGATTACTCTTTTCAGATGTCACCCCCAGGTGCTGACCCATTTCATTTTCCAGCCCAGTGAAGCTCCGCAGCTCTCACTGTCCAGTGCCTTGAAATACAGCAAATGATGAAGAAGAGGCTTTCTGCGCAGGAGCGGCTGGAGAGGCGTTAACTAATCCATCATTTGGATCCTTCAAACTGAGCTGAGAGCTCTGGGAGGAGGAGAGATTGTCACCCCTTGAAGCAGAAGTGATATCCAAGCATGGCCCACTCTGAACGTGTGCCTCACCCCTGCCCTGCAAAGACACCTTCTAAGGATGACAGGTTGAGTTCCTCCAGCCTGCTCAATCCTTGCCCAGTCTGCAGAGATCTCCAGCAGGAAGGAATGATTGCAATGGTGGACCCAGTCCATTATGATGTGAATACCTGTTCTCCCTGACCTAGACCAGGATTGTCCCATCATTTCATACTTGCCACCAAAGGCCTGTTGGATAGGAATGATTTTCAGGTTCTCCTTGCCACTGCACTGCAAGTTTAAGGTGACCCATTCCCATCATCTGGAGCCAGTCAATTCTCCCCTTTCCTTTGTTCTTTCTGATGAACCCATGTTTCTCAGAAAGAGCAAAGACAGCAGACAGCACCCATTTTGGCCACTGCTGCCAGCTGAAGTGCATGGCCCAAAGCTAACCCCAAAGGAACCCACCATCACCTTACACTGTTATGAGATTGTGACAGGTCTGCAGTCAAATACCAGCAACAGATGTTTGGACTAACTGCCACTGTCTGCATCACAACCCTGCCACTCATCTTGTGGGGCTCTGTCTGGTTAGCCTCCCCTGAAAGGATGGACCCATTCCTTTTCCATTACTCTTTGCCTCCTTCAGACCAGCTCAGGAAAGGGGATGTGTTCAGGGACCTGGCTCAGATGGTTGTTCTGGAGTCTGCCTACAATTCCAGAGAGCTGCCATAACCAAAATACAAGACAGCTTCTGTGGATGCTCCAAATACCTGATCCTCTCTGAAGTACACCCAGGGATGGGCTACCCTGACTACACAATGACAGCAGCTTGGCTCCAGGAGGCATCTCTGCCCGCACTCCTGCCTGCATCCTTCAACCCAATCAGTGTGCTTCTGCATAAAGATGACCTGAAGAGAAGGGCCCTGGGAGACTTCTTTTCACAAGCACAACGAGCTAAGTGTGCAAGAGAACGTGTGTGAAGTGCATGCTTATGTGCATACAGGGAGCAGGCTTTTGGCAGTTTGAGCGAAGCCACCAAATGCACACAGTGTCTTATTGACGAGATCTAGCTCATCAGGCACCTAATACTGTGCATTTTTCAGAGCTCATCTCTATTTTTCCCTCTCCCTTTCCCCACAGTGTCTTATTAACAGGTTGAAAAATTCTGCTACAGGGCCCAAAGAAATCACTGGGCCTTATAGAGTCCCAGCTGCTGCCTGTCCCTGGCATTTCCTCAGGAGGCAGGACCAGGAGATTTCTAAAGCCAGGAGAGAGATGAGTCCTTGGATCCGGTATAAAGATTAGTTTTGATGCCTGCAGTGTGTGAGGTTGGACATCTGGACCCTGAGACATACCATGAGCCTTCCCAGTCCCTCACAGCAATTGGGGCAGTTTACTTTGCTGGAATAATTCATGTGCTGTTAAAGCCTTCTGTGTGACTCAACCCCTTGGTGCTCCAACAAGCAGTTACCCATGTCACATCCAAGATTGAGAGTCTGATGCACACAACAGCAGGGGCTCATGGTGTGGACATGCTTCATGCTACTTGCATACCCCTGTTGCTGTTGGCTGTTTGAGCTGCTAGAAACTCTTCTTGGGGCAAGCAGGAGCTGGGAGTCCCTGCCTGGTGTGGCTTTGCACCTGGTGACACTAGCTCGTGCCAACCAATGCCTCCGAATGGGTCAACCTTTGCTCCAACACAAAGCACTGCCCTCAAAGGGATGCTGGCTCCCCAACAGCGCACTGCCAGTTGCACACATGACAATGCAAGCATATCCACATTCCTAATTTGCATGCCCAATTACTTACTGGGTGCAAGGCATATGTTTACCTGCTGCAAACAGTCTGCTGCAATACCTGCAGCTCCCTCTCCTTTTCCTACCACTGCAATTCTCACCTTGAGGATCAGAGAAGAGATGTAGCATTTGGTTCACCTCCCCGAGGTGGCAGCAGGAAACATCACCATCAGATGTGTCCTTCTCAGGCTCTGCTCAGTCTTGGTACAGACTTTGCAAGCATGGAAATGTCCCTGGAAAGACTACCCCATAGCCTAACATATCTCACTGCTAGGAAGTCTGTCCTGAAAACCTGCCTGTGTCTCTCCTTAAATTATACCCAAAAACAAATAACCCCTTTCTTGTACCATGAAGATGGTGTAAATTCCTCCCAAGTGTCTTGGCTCGCTCCTGGGTGTCTTGTTCTATTTTTCCTTTATGGAAGCCAGGTCCCAGTGCTGGTCGCATGCATAGTTTCAGTTCTCTTGAGAGAAGGTCATACAACAGCAGATGAGCCCTCTCCCAGTGAGACAGCCCCGTATTAAGATGGTGAGCACTAGGGTAGGCAAACCAGTCAACTGACTGATCTAATACTGTCAATTGACCAAAGATTATAGCAATTTTACAAAAAAATGACATTATTTTTGTAGTTTTCTTGACAGAAGTATTAGTTTTTAACACATTTCTTAATGGAAAATGTGTGCTTTTTCTGTGTATTATTTGGACCCATTGGCAATTTCTTATAATTTTTGACCAATGTTGAACTGGTCAATTGACCAAACTTTATTTGACCAATCAAATACCCAAACCTAGTCAGCACACACAAGAACCTGGATGAGGAACTTAGAGGCTTTGCCTTCAAATGGCAGGATCAGCTCAGTCTTTCAGCCTCTGTGACACACATGGTACCTGCCCCACTGTGCAGGCTGAGTCTGACAGACAACTGCTCCTGCCTGCCCCACAAGTGGTGCTGGAAGCAAGTGGTGAGAGCACTCCCAATCACGTGTGCACAAATCTGCACACTTCCTTTGCTCATGCAGCTGCAGGAATTTCCTGAGCAAGCAGCCAGCAGGAATCACTGCTGGTCATTAGCATGTCCAAGCGCTGCAAACGCATGCGTATTTGGAACTGCCCAAGCAAATCAGGTGCACAAAGAAGCACTTCGTTGCCATGTACAGCCAGAAACCTTTCCTGGAGATGTAGCCTGTAGATCACCTGGCATTTTGCCCAGAAGCAAAATTCTCTCTTAGCATCTCTGGCCTGAATATCTCCTTTGTCCCTTCTTTGGGTGAAATGGGGCGAGCACTGATTTATTCCACCAAGTTCTTATACAGCACCTGGAGGCCCTTCCCAATGCAAAAGGTGATGAGCAGATGCAAAACAGTGGAGAGAAAAGGATACAGCAGGTTTTTAAAACTTTCCTGAGTGTGACAAAGCTATGCTCTTCTCCTACCTTTGGAAAATGATATACATTGTACAGTGCAGATATATTTGTATAGATACAGGCCATCCCTCGACAGAGGCAAAAAGCCAAGTGCACAGAAGTGATATTATAAATCACCTCTCGTTGGCGATCAGTTGAGGTCTGCACTGACTCCAGCTCGCGCACATTCCTCTTCTGGAACTGGTTCAAACCCTCTTTATCTTAATGAGGGATGAAATCCCACAAAACGGCTCTGCCACCAGGACATGCCGAGCAAACGTCGGGCGAGATCCCGGCGAAGTGGCTCTGCTGACTGACAAGCAGGCAGCTCCCCACCACTGCCATCAAACCAACCGAGTGGCACCACTCTAACACATGGGCTGCAGCCGTGCCAGCAATCTTGCACCTGGAATTTGCTACTGATACAGCGCTAACAGTGATGCAGGCAGGATTGGGGGTGGGGAGGGAGCACTTTATACCCTCTGAGCATGGCTACAGGACCCCTTTGGTATAAATGCCTTGGCGTTTCCTATTGCTACCACTGGGGGAACTGCATTGGGAATGAATTGCAGCTGCTGACGTCAAGCAAAGCCATGAATATATGGATGATGGGCAACAGCTGGGACTGGGAAAGGAGCTCCTTCTACAAGTATCACAGACACCACATGCCGAGTCCTACTGGCTCCTGCCCTTCATTCCCCTCCCACATTTCCAACCCGCCAATCAGCACCCTTGCAGACTTGGGGAAAAAATAAGTGGCAGGAGCACAAGAAGCCGGAAAGATGCCATTTTGCTACCAAACTACCTTAGGCCTTGTCCACACTTACCTGGCTCTGCCAGCAGGAGTTCTGGTCAAGGCCAGCAGCCACCACTATGGAGCCCCCACAGCCTGGGCACAACCACGTGCTTCTGCCAGCTCTGTGCAGCTTTACTGAGGCAGAAGTGCTGCCAGGGCACCAGCTGCTGAAGGGACCCTACAGGCAGTAAAGGGTGGGGAAGGAGTGTCTACGTGTGTCTTCTTTTGCTCAGGAGAGGTGGTTTAACTCTGCTGCCAGAGAAGGGTCTCCTGGGCTAGCAAAGAAGAGCTTTGAGGGAGGACACATGCAAAGTTTTGCTGCCAAACAGCACAGTGCAGACCAGGCCTTAATTATAAAAAACACAGGGGAAAGGAACAACCACAGGGTAGCGCTGCAAAACAGGGTTGAACCAAACAGACACCAATCCTCTAACCACCACATATGGCGACAGAGGGGCAAACCTGGGACCCTTGCTCCCGAGTTACTCAGGCAAGCTCCCACTGACTACAGTGGGCGTGAGGCTGGGAAAGGACTTCAGGATTCAGCCACATAACAACAGCCCCGTCCTTTCCTATTGTGCCTTCTGGGTCAGGGCCTCAAAATACTTTGTACTGGGCTCCAAGTTACCAGACTGGGCCTTGCAACCCTACTCCCACCCCAGTCAGGATCACTGGCTCAATTTAACAGAGGGTAACATACCCAAGGGCCCACAGAGAGTAAGTGGCAGAACTGGGAACAGATCCCAGACCTCGCAGCGCCCAATGTAGCACTCCAGGCAATACCCAAGTTGTTCCTAGGTGGCAGGATCCCTTTGCGTCCCCCACGCCTCACCCTCCCTACCTCCGGCTTCGTGGTCTGCTCCAAACTCACCTTTAAAAACTTGTACAGCAGGAAGGTGAACCAGTTTGTCAGCATCTTCTCCGCTACAGACTCAGTCCTGCAGAGAAGGCAGAGGATAAGAGTGTAATGTCAGCTACTGGGGGGAGGGCCCTGATCTGTGTAGCCTCAGACCCTTTTCCTCCCTCTCTCTTGCTCCCAAGGTCATGCTTCAAAAGGCAGAAGCCCAAAGCAAAAGGGCAGAAAGAAGCAGCAAAAATCCAGGGCTGCCAGGATAAATATCTGAAGAAGCCCCTCACTGTAGCCAATGCCTGCTTTCCCTGAGCCAGCCTGACTGCAGATACCTCTCCTGGAGGTGTGGGGGTAGAAACAGCCAGCAGGGTCCTATCCCCAAAGAGACACTTGCCCTTCTGAAGACCAACCTGTCCCCCCCCAGCAATCCCTTTCCCCCACAACTAGATGAGATCTCCTGTTTATGTCTTGCAAAAGAGCTGCACTCCAGGGCTGCATAATCTCCTCCACAGCAGAAGTCCTTAAGGGAAGGGAGGGAAAGAGGTTGAACCTGGGAAGGCTAAAATTACCAAATTTGCCTAAAGTATTTCCTGTAATGGGGACACTGCATTTTTGTGGCTGTGTGGAGAAAGGCAGTAGATATCCTAACACGGAGGAGCCCTGTTCTGCAACCTGGTGCTCTAATTCCTCTGCTCTTAAATACAGTCATAAATCTGCAGCTGCTGAGGCACCACGTCTGTCACTGTAGCTCAGCCACATGGTGCTTCAGAGAGAAAGCAGGACCAGACCACAGGCCCATCCCCTCGAAAAGTGCAGACCTCTTAACTCGGTCCAAAGGAGAATCCTCACACCCCCACACTGGGAGCAGTTCAAGGGCTATGGGGCCCAGCTGAGCAGCTCCCATTTCACCGAGGAAGAGACAAGGGTGCCCCTGCTCGCCAGCCCATTTGTACAGTATTTTGCACCCTAAGCACAACTCAGCTAACCCACAGGCAGACAATAGGGCTGAAAGAGGAGTTGGGGGCAAACTCTTGACGGAGCTGTCACAGCTCCCAAAGGGGGTTGAAACATCAGCAGACAAAGCTTATTAGGGTACAAACAGATATAATAATTGTATCAATGTGCTAAGGTGTAACTGCTGCATCCCTATAGGCCTCTAGTGATATAAGCAAAACAAAACTGGGGAACATTTACCCCCATTTCATTCAGGGTCCACATTTGGGGGATTTAGCTCACCTGGTCACTACAGCAGCCTGCTGAAATCACAGTTACATCATAACAGTGTTGCAGACCCCCAAGTGAGTCAAATGTCTGTTTGTCCATACACTCAGGGACTTGGGACAGCAGCGAGGGAAGCAGCTGAAGCTGGCCTTGGGGAGAACGTATGCTGCCTCTTGCTTTGGTCAAATTTGGATTATCGCCTCCAGAAATACCATGGGACAGGAGACTGACCGCAGTTCCCTATGAATATCTGTCCACATTACAAAACCACTGCCCACTCCAGCACAGCCAATTGACTCTGACCAAGAAAGCCAGAACTGAACTAAGCAGTGCAGGGGAGAAGGGGCTGCAGATAGGAATCACTGGGCATCGACACGTGATCTGCAGAGGGGCTCCGGCTGGGACGAGCCAGGGGTGCTGTGCATCAAGACCAAGGTGCGACTGAGCTGCATGTGGGAAGCCTGGCGCTGCAACGGCCAGGCTCACCGCAGGTCAGAACTGCTGCATCAGCGGGAGCGGGCTGGCAGGTGACGGCGGAGGGCAGCTAATCAGCTGGGCCCTGGGGGAGGGAAGCTTGCGCTGTGGCTGTTTGCAGCTGCCTGCCTCTGCACCGGGCTCGCTGTCACAGGAACTGTAATTCACCTGGGCACACATTTATTTAAGGGGAAAAAAGCCCACTCGCATCTCCTTAAAAAGAAAGGGGGGAACCGCCCCCCCAGCCAGGCCCCGTTGAAATTCTCCAGTTATGCTTTTTCAGCTGCTCCATCCATTAATCATCAGATCAGTTATTTTTGAATGCAGATGCTCATAAAAGCACAAGCAACGCTAATGACCTCAAGAAGGTAGCTGCCTTCCCGCCGCTCCAGGGGAACGCGAGGAACAGAGAGAAACAGCTTTATCTCGAGAAAGAATAAAATGAAAAGAACACAACTTCCAGCGCCGTGGAGACTTGGAGCCGCATCCCGGGGACACGGAGGCAGCACAGGAAAGCGGAGAGGAATGATCGTAGATTGTCCAGCCCAGAGCAGCTACGCTGGAGTTAATTTAATTAGATCTGGTTATGTCTAGTCCCCACCCACCCTTCCCATTGCAGCCGCCTCAGCTTGGTGGGGCACTGAGGGGGGGCTGACTTTCTTCCTTTGGTCCCAGACAGGAATAGTTCAGCAGAGAAATATCACATCTGAGCCACTGGAGGGCAGAGTTCTTCCTCTGCCACCCAGGAAACATGAATCCAAAAGAAAAATGGTATTTTTGGAATGACCTGGAAAAATGCCAGCGTGGGACAGCTCTCCCTGCTCATCCGTGCCCCCAGTGACACATTGGCCTTCACAGAATAGCCCCTGTCCTCCATGACTATCAGCCTCTGCTGCTCCCTTTGGGAACCTGTGACATCCAGACGTTTGTTTCTCTGTGCCATGGCCAAGTGCCACCGCGACAGGAGGATTAGAGCCTTCCAAAGTGACTAAAATAACACATCCCACCCACTCGCTAATCCTGTTGCTCCTGATGTGCAGGGTACCCCCTGCTCCACCAGCCAGGACATTGCAAAGAAGGAGAAGGAACTGTCTGGAACTCAAACTAGAGGGGCGTGTGGGGAACAGGATCCCTCCCTGCATGTACCCACACAGCCATGAAGGCAATCAGAGAAGGACCAAGCTAGACTAGGCATCAGCAGGGCACTTTTTTCCTCCCTCGCTGTTCCAGGCTCTATCAGGACCTGTCTCTCCTGACCTGCAGCCCTCCTCCAATGCTATTCCAGCCACAGGCCCTTCACAGCTCCGCTGATGCACTTCCATACATGTAACACACCGCGCATGAAACCCAAAGTGCTGCCTGCTGGGAAGAGAAACTTCACACAGGCAGTGAAGGCCAGGCCCTGCCTTCCTCGCTGGCCTTGGACTGCCGCCACAACATGCAGGATACAGTGGCTGGGTCTCCCCACGCCAGGGCTCTCGCCTTCTATTTATATTTTATTGATTGGCTTCGTTCCGGAGCAGTGCTCAGCAACCTCTGCTCCGCAGTGCTCCCGGCAGCCCATGATCTGATAATGCACCTTAAATATTTCAGCAGAACCAGTTGTCGTATGGGAGAGGGGTGAGCAGAGGGACCAGACAGCAGGGTGCTCTCAGGAGAGGGGAACAGTGGCTGCATGGAGAGAGACGAAACACAGAAGACCACATCCCATTGACCTGCTGCTATAAAAGTCAGTGGCCAGCCCCGGTCCAGTCCACATGCCCTTCTCTACTGAAGTCCTTAGGAGGATCTCAAGGAAGTGATGAATCTATGCTTGCAGCGCTCCTAGGACATAGACGTCATCCCCATATTGCAGATGAAGAAACCGAGGCAAAGTGAAATGCAGTGACAACACTCCTAGGAGGCAGAAGTCACCCCTATTTCACAGATGCAGAAACCAAGGCAAAGAGAGACTCAGTGACTTGCCCAGAGACGCACACAGACAGATAAACAGCAGATGGTTGGTGGAACTTCCCTTACAATCCTCCCCTCCTGGTACTTCCATTGCTGGAATATACACCCATGGGCTTGCAAATGCCACTCTTTGAAGCCTGACCTCCAAGGGCTGAATGAAGCCCCTAAACAGCATCAAGAGAAAGACCAGTGGACTTTGGAGACCGAGGCCCACACACACCCCTCCCCCCTCGCCCAGTGGGCAGTCTGGGCACCACTGGCACATTGTAGGCTCTGAGAGACTTGCTGGCTCACCTGGTGCCACACTAATGCCAATGTCCTCCGCCTCCTCCGATGCTTGACAGCTTGCTCCATGAGCAGGGAGAAGGTATTGTCACTGTCCATGAAGCGGCACTTTCTCTCCTGGAGTCAGGGGGCAGGAACGGGGGAGCATGGAGCATTGCGGCAATGAAGGGAGAGCTCCCAGAGCAGGAAGAAAGCAGGGAGGGGCTCTGTGCTGCTTATTAATTGTTTTGGTTCTGCACTCGGTGTATCTTTCAATATTCATCAGCTCATGATAGAGGACAGCTCAGAGCTATCGTTAAATATTGATGGGGCAGAACAGATTGGTGGCAGAGCTGGAACGCTGCCTCCTGCTCGCGCACTTTCCCCACCCCTGATCCCCCACAAGACTCAAGGCTTCCAAAATCTCATTCAAATTTCACGTGACCCCCTCACCCCACTCCTTTGGTGTATGGACAAGGCCTGGGGAAAGAAAGCTGGGTGCTCTGAAGTGCTCCAGCAAGACAGGACCTCTCTGTGTTTGTGGTGATGTAAAATATGGCTAAGAGCTATCTTGCCAGAAGGGAGATACCGATCACAGCTCCGGGCCTCAGCAAATGCCAGGAGCACCGGGATGCTGACAGGAGCATCACTGCATTCACATGTGCTGCCTCACCATGGGTTTCTGGCTCTAACACCCTCAGGAATGTAGTCTAGCCAGGGACTGATCTGCTGCAAGGGCATTGTGCCAACCTCTCCTGCTCCCTCTTGGCACCAACACGTGCAGGCCAAAGCAGCAGCCTGCAGTTACACTTGTGAAGAGCCATGGAGGAGTCTGCCCCAGAACTTGTGCTATCCTGGCACCGCGAACATCGTGTTCACAGAGGGCTCAGCTCTGGGGGGAAGGCAGCTACATTCCTCACTCACCCATCGCTTCCTAAAGAACCAGCCCCTTGAATCAAGTCCAGCCCAGTTCAGTCATTTGTCAGCTGGAGGGAGGCTCGTTACGGAGCCAATGCCTATGCAGGCCCTAGAAGACCGTATCCTTTATCCACCAGGATCTCAGCCCCCATGCCAGATATGTGCACAGAAAAAGGAATGGTAGACACGCAAGCTAGTCAGAGAGCTCATCCAGCTTGGGACAGCATATTGCTGACAACGGGCCAAGAACCAAAGTCACGGCCTGTAGCCCACTTTGGTCTTGCCTGCAGTCCACCACCTAACATATGTGGCAGAGGTCCAGGGCCACAACATGTCAGACACAGCACCCATCAGATGGTACCTGTGAGGTGATGGGAGAGTCCTGGCAAACCCTGAGCCTAAGAACCCCTGAGTACAGGACGTGCAATCTGGAAGCCTGCAACACATGGTCTCTGGCGAGTACCTGTCTGACCTCTGCCTGGTTCAGGAAGGCATTATAGATGGCCAAGGGCATGGAGGAAATCCACAGTCCCTGTTCCAAGGTATGGCTTGGGACCCTAACAGAGCTCTGGCCCGACAGCAGGGGGTTAACAATGACATCAACAACTGCAGACAAAAATGGCCTCCAGCAGCCTTTAAATCCACAGCTCTGAAATCCTGCAGTGTTCTCCAAGTGCTGAAATAAACAACCGCCTCTGAGCATCCATCTGTCCAAAACGCAGGAAGGTCCCAAGGTCCCGCATTTATATCTCACAGTGGAATCTCTCACACAGCCAAGGAAGTGCTTTACCAGGGGTCTTATCCATCAGCTGTTGCCACTGCTGACATGAGCTCTGCTGACAGAGAAGACAGCCGATCACATCACAAGAGGGACACTGCGCAAGCGCACGTGCGCATGCATAGGCCAAGGGACAGGAACGTGTTGAACAGCACTGCTCTGCAGTACTGGACCAAGAGAAACCATGGAGCCACGTGGCTAGAACAGTATATGCATGCCCCTGTGGCTTTGGCACAAATGCTTCTCCACTGCAAAGAATGGACGTGAGAGGGGCTTCCTTCCAAAAGCACAGATGCAGCAGAGTATCACGCTGCTCTGCAGACCAATATATCATGAGTCATTTTTGTTTAAGAAAAGCAAAGGGCACACGACTACTTCAGAGCAGGTACCTCAGCCCCACCTTATCCCAGAGACTCTCTGAGAAACCTTCCCTCACCAATAAGTCTCATTTAAGTTCTTACATGGACACTCACCTCCGCAAGAGCAGTTTGGGGTGATTCTTACTCTCCAGATTCTTCTCAATGAGGTCCGAGAGGAGCTGCTTCAGCACGCCGGTGGCATACTCCATCTCTCCCTGCAAGGCGGTCATGATCAGGGAGGCCACGTTGCCCCGGTCCCGCATGGAGAAGCTACGCTGTGCCTCCAAGGTGCGGATGAAGGTCAGCAGGAAATGCTTCTTGTTCAAGAGCTGCCCAAAAAGAGTCAAGGACTTCTCCACATTGGCCTGAACCTGAGGAAACAAGACAATAGCTATGAGTCAGACCTGCTGAAGAAGCAAGGGAGCTGCAACTCATGAAGAGTCCTGGGTTCAATGGAGCATGTCTGATTGGTTGGGCAATGCCAAGCCTGTTACAAGGCAGGACACAGGGACTGCCATGATCCAGCCAGCTAGTATCCTGTCTGTAGCAATGGCCAGCACCCTTTAGAGGAAGGGTCAAGATCAGTTTGTAAAACTACTACTAGACAACACACCAGAAACTGGCTCAAAGGACTGTCAGGGGTTATAGCGACACACCTGCCCATGGAGAAGCTGCTGGGACCCACCCCTGAGACCTGCTCCCTGAATGTGTGCTCTATGTGAATAAATGGCCTCAGGCTTGTCCGGACAATGGAGTACAGCCAGGAGAGTGGGTGAGGCCAGGCTGGATGCAGCAGTGAGGCGCAGCCCTGCCTGGGAACATGTGGGGGCTATCTGTATGGAGATGCCTCCATGGCAGCAGGGATGGCTAGATGATCGTGGAGTAGACACAGCCCTCTCCCTGACGCAGGCCTGTTGGGGTGGACCACACTCTTCTACCAAAGCCCCTGAGCAGCCTGCCTCTTCACTGGTCTGCCTCTTCTATTTTATGGTAATACCTGTACTACCTATCAGCCTCGCAGGTGGCATTTTTCATTCCACAACATTTCTCTGTGTTCCTGTCATGGAAATGAATCCCAGAGTGTTGCTGCTTCCCACAGGCCAAAGATCCCACTCCCCGTGCCTGCCTGATGGCTGTTCCACAACATGGGTGATGTGGATTTGTCAGTGTCCAGTCCCAAGTGCTCGGGTGAGCACACCAGACCCTGAAACACAGCTGATGCTCTCTGTGTTTGTGCTGGTGCTCCACAGAAGAGACCGACAGAACCCACTCCAATCCCAGGGTACAGAGACACATACACCTGGAGCAGCAGCAAAAGTGGAGGGAGGGCTGCTGCTCTGAACTCCACAGCAGCTGCTCTGCTGTTACTGTGCTGCATGCTGGTCCCAGCTTTGCTCCTGGATAAGGGAGGGGTCAAGCTGGGGTGGTTCTGTTGTCCTCATATGGCTCCAGGCTCTTACACACCTAACAGTTACTGTAGAATAGCTGTGACCCAAGCAATGTCTCCCCCTCCCCTTTTGAAGGCATCCTAAGTGTATGTTTGCCCATATCCCTAAAAGGCAGCATGCAGAGGGGTACCCTCCCACCGCCTCTGCTGTATGTGCCCTGCAGACAGAGTCTCTGCCTCTAAGAGCCAGTCTATTTTAGCTGCATATACAGTCCCTGACACCATGACACCTCCCAGGTGATATTGTACTTCTCCTCTTGACTCCCTCACGAAGTAGGCCAGTGCTATCACCCACACTGCATGGATGGGGAGCTGAGGCACAGAGAGCCTGTGGGTACTGGTGTGATGCCAACAGGCACAGACATGCACAAGCTGGAATTAATCAAGCTAGTCTGGGTGCTAGCAGTGGAGCCACGTGCTATGTAATCCCAGCTGGAAGCCTGGGTGCCTACTCAGCAGCTGATGCCCATGAAACTGCATTGTCACTGCTATCAGTACCTGAACTAGGCAGGGTAATACTAGCTCAAGCATGTCTAGGCATGGTCTAAGCACACTTCCAACTACAGTGCACATGTCCCCTCACACATTCTCTGGAAGATAAAGGGATAGACCCAGATAAAGGGATAGATCCCCCCCAGACAAGCCCTCCTCTTGGGCACTTTATACAACGTGAAAAGAATTCAACAAAAACAGTCTCAGAAGGAAGCAGCAGGGCCTCCCTCAGGAATGGGCCAGCAGGCACCACTACTGCCCTCAGCATCTTGCTCTACCCCGGGGGTTTCTGCTTTGGGTCTAGGTCCAAGGAGCCCATCACCTGCTACACCAACACTCTGACCACTTAGCAATGGGGTTTGACAGCGGCACGTGTCTTCAAGCTGATCCAAGCATAAGCCATCCTCCGCGTGCTCAGGAGACGTGGGGATCAGATGCCACGATCCTATCAGAGCCATGTTCTGGCTAGCGGAGCAGCCGCCGCTCGATAAGCCGGGAAATTGGTCCTGTCCTACACTGGCGATCTTATCAGGGCTTCATGCAGGGAGTGTGAGAGGCTGGCGGGGGAGACTGCAAAACATGTCACACGCAGTAGCACCAGCCTCAGCTCCAAACGCACCCAGGCTGAGCCCCCGCACACAGCCGCTGCCTCCTGCTTTGCTGAAGCTTTGTGTTTAACTTGATGATCATTAGCGGAAGTAAATGAACAATAAAGAATTAAATATTTAAATCAGAATTAAATTCACACAAAGCAATGGGAGAAAAACACACACACACACAAACCCAAAGAGAAAGGGAGCTGTTAATGACAGCGCTAATACACAATAAGATGATGGTGTGTGTATGGAACAGCTCCTTCCCCATCACTTGTAATAGCTAGTATTATACTCATTCTGATTAAGGAGACAAATAAAAGCAAACCTGATTAAATTATATGACGCTTACACAACTGTATTTGCTTTATTTAATCTGTCCCCTTTTTCTCCTCCCTTGCAACTATAATGTTTGTTTCCCACCCAAGCCCTCGCACTCTCCTGTGCTTTGGGAGTGCAGCGTGTCTGGAATCCTAGACATTTGAGGTCCTGTCTAGTTCACCTCTCTCCCCTGGCCAATGTAAAACTGATTCCCTGAAGTTTCTTCTCCAGGCTTCGTCCTGTCTAGGTTTAAATGAAGTTTCCACCCCTTCCCTTTGGAAAGGACTCCAAAGACTCCTTGCTGGGAAAGGTTCCCCGATGCTCACCTCTCCAATTTCATCCGTTTACTCCTAACAGCAGGTTCTAGCCCCTCACTGCTGAGCTTGGCTCTTGTAGTCTCTGTCCCCTCCGCAATGACTGCGGAAGTGATAGCAGACACAACAAGCCAGCAGCCCAGTGCTGAAGAAAGAGATGTGACAAAGTACCCCAGAGTACTCCTAGGAGAGAGCGGGAGATGGATGCAAATCTGCATCTGAATCTGCCCCCGCAGTTTGGATCCGGACCCAGAAGAAGCCTGTTTTCTGGTTCCAATTCAGACATGAGCTGAGATTTTTTTAAGATGGTGAAAATCTCATGGCAACAGCTGAGCTCATGCTTGGCCATATGGAGGCAAAATCTCTAGAGTACCTGCAACTGCTGAATCCCAACCCCAACCTAAACCTCCACCCAGATTCAACTCTCACTTTGCAGGCCCAGCCCTTGTTTGGAAGCACAGCTAAGTCAAAAACTGAGTTATGCCCCATGGGCTGGAGCAACTAGGGCTGCCTGCCCTCAATAGGGAGAGACCCAGAAGAGTAACCTCCGTTTTGTTTGCCTTGGCTGGGCCCTGCTGAGAGGGATGGGATTTCAAAACCTGCCCTCATCCTTCAAAGGCTCAGTCCCAGAGAGTGTCCAGGTCAGGACTACAGCTGGGTGGCTTCTTATGGTGGGCAGGGTGAGGCAAAACACTGAAAATACAGCATTTATCACTGGAAACCAGGAAGTCCTTCCCTTAGTTGATGTACCCATGGTACACACTTAAATGGATCATCTACACCAGAGAGATGTCACTCTGCTAACATTCAGCCATGTGAGTCGTTGTAGACAAGATCCACCTCTCAGTTCCTCCAGCTCTTCAGGTCCCTCCACTTTCCCCCCACTTCACTCTTCTACTCAGCTGGGTTTGTGCTGGAAAGTGGGATAATAGCTTTTCTATTTAGCCTGTGGTAACATAAACACTTTTGAGGAGAAAATAGTTGAGGCCCTATATGAGGTCCTCTGGGTGCTACATACCACAGGACAATACGAACCTGTCAACCCTATCACAGTAGGGGTGCCTTCCAGGCATGCCCAACCTCAAGAAGAAAGAGGAAGAGACCAGGTCTTGGAAACAAGCCCAGGTTCCCTCTTGCATAGAACAAGGCCATGACTAGTCAGGGACACCCTCTCAACTGCAGAGAGCCATATAGGACCTCAACTTCCCCATAGTGAATGGCAGACAGCAAAGGACAGAGAACTGGGAACTTCCCCGCTTCTTTTCAGACTTGTTGGTGGTTGCTCAGCAAACCTGCACATGACCCCTCAGCCAGCTGAGGCTGGCAAGGATTTCCTCTCAGCTGAGGAAAGAGAACTGTGTACTTTCGTATCCTTTAACTGATGGTCAAAAATAGGGGAATCTTTCACTGCAGGCTTCCAGGCCAGGACAGTGGGACAATTTCAGCTAAGCTACCCCTTCTTGTGTGGCTTTCTCATATTGCTCTTCTTGATCATGCCACCACTTCTCCTCTGGGTGCTACATACCACAGGACAATACGAGCCTGTCAACCCTATCATAGTAGGGGTGCCTTCCAGGCACACCCAACCTCAAGGAGAAAGAGGAAGAGACCAGGTCTTGGAAACAAGCCCAGGTTCCCTCTTGCATAGAACAAGGCTATGACTAGTCAGGGACACCCTCTCAACTGCAGAGAACCATATAGGACCTCAGCTTGAAACCAGCTCCTCCACAGCCAAGCTATAACCCCACAGCCAACCCTACATCTATGAGTCTATGCAGGAAAACAACTTATAAAAATGCAATTTAGACTAGCTCTCAGTACAAACATCCTAAGCTGAAAGAACTGGAGGACACTGGAACAAGCTGCCTAAGGAAGTTGTGCAATCTCACTCATTAGAGATTATTAAGAGGCAGGATAGGCATCTACCTGGGATGGCTGAGGATCAGGTGTGCATGAAGTTGAATGAGATGAACCTAAAGGTCCCCTTCCAACCCCATAATTCTAAGAAAATGGCCTGATAAGAGGCTATTTTTCCATCAGAGGACAAAGTGCTCAGGGTCTGCCAAGTTCTGGCCAACACATAGGCTTAATGAAGCATTTTTCAGGTCAGGGGAATGAAGCATGAGCTGCTAATGACAGGATATCAAAAGACTTTGTTAACCTGGGAGAGTGCAATGAACAATGGGGAGCTACCTTAAAAATACAATGTTTGACAGCTTAACAACAGTGCCTGAGGGACTGTTGTGGGGGGAGTAGCAATCTACCTCACTGAGATGGCCCTTCCCAGCAAAGCCTCTGAACTTCCAATCAGCATTCATGTGCTTTACCCTGGCCACATCCTGCCATTGAGCCAGAACCAAACCCAGGTGCCCTGACTCCAAGCTGCAAGGCCCTAGTCACTAGCCATCCTGCCAAAGCCAACCTCCTTCCAGGAGCATCCTGTCATCTCCATGCGGGTCTGGAGTACTTGTTCCTGGGTGCTTAGACAGAATGGGAAAGCAGAATGGCACTGGTTAGCTTGGGAACAGAGTGCCAGCAAGAACTATGGAGGGCAGCTCTAAGTCCACAGCCCTCATCATAATGTCCCACAGCAGCAGGTTTTATTGCTGAAGGATCTACCCCCTCCCCACCTATGGCTGTAGTTAGCAAGGCCCTTGTCACAATGGAAATGAGTTAGGATAAGAATTTCGTGGTCTACTTCCCTTTGCCCTGTGGGACACCATCCTATCATCCTTCCAAGATGTCTACTGATTGACATCTTAATGCTATGTGATAAGAGCAGAGTGTCCCCAAGCCAGCATACAAAGGGATGCTTCTGGGCCTTCTATGAGCCTGGATGTCTGAGGAGAGATCCATGAATATGGGGAATCTTTTGGAAAAAGTGGTGACCTCCAAAGCTGGGGGTATGAAAGGATGCAGGGGAAAGAGCACTAACCCCCTTACCCTGAAGAGTGAGTCCTCAAAAGCAGTGATCAGGCTGTGTTCCAGGGGGCATGTGTATTGGGAGTTTAAAGGTTTTGATGCCCTGCAATAATTAACATCTCTGCACCCTGCATCAGGCCAGAGGCTTCACCCGAAAACATTCTGGAGCTTATGTCAACATTAATTACTGTGCCAGGTCAGCAACACGGTGAAGCTAAGGTCACCCCTCGCCTCTCCAACCAAGAGCAGCCTTTGTAGCAAGGAAAACAGAAAGGCAATTACATGCAATTGTATGCACTAAATTAAGCAAACCCAGTGAGTCTTGGAGAGGTGGGGAAGATGGAGAAGAGAGAAAATGGAATTCTGCGTGGGTGGAAACCTGGAACCAGGAAGGTGGATGACATGGGACAAGTCTGCTGGAAACAGGGGCCAGTCAGGCATCAAATGAGCCCAACTGAATAAGTTAAGTGTCAGAGAAAATGACAGCAGAAATGATATTAATATAAATACTGATACTAATGCTGCTGAGTGTGGCAGTCACACAGACGACACTCAGTGATTATGCTGGACCCCCCCCAGTCTCTCCTGGCCCTGGAGAAACAAACTGGCACCCTGAGTCAATTTGCTAGGGAGTCTTAGAGAAGAGTAAATGAAGCTACTCTCCTCAGCTTGGGTCTGGAAGTGAAGCTGATGGGAGCTAACCATGGAGAGCCACAGTAATCAAGCTGAGGGGCTATGTAGGCTGCAGACCCCAGTTACAGCTGAGCTGTAGTTTACTCCACATAAGGCAAGTAAGTAACAGGGGCTGAAGCCCAGTCAGCCTGGTCATGGATAAAGTTAGGATAGATGGTAGCAATGCAGCTCCCTGCAGAGGAAGAGCCAACCTCTCCAGAGATGGGAGTGACAGGTCAACACTTTCTGGAAGGCAAGAAGGTGGCTTCAAGCACACTGCACTCAAAGCATTACAACTAATAGCCACATGGTCACGAGGTCACTCTCTGCCCCTAAAGGAAGAGCAAAGGATAAGCTAGAGACAGCAGTCAGAGGCAATGAGTGGGAAAGTGATTAGTGGTCCTCAGAAACACAGGAAGAGGCTTCATCTATCTTTCAGCCCCTGGGAGAAACCTGCTAGTGAAATGCATGACCTGCCTGTGGCTGCACAGACACCTGCAAAGCAGAGCACTCCCGGCAGTGCAAGGGTTAGCATCGCTGACCAGGATCACTGACAAGGGAGATGAGCCAGGCCTTGTCAGGCTCACCAGCCCCTTCCTCAAGGCCAACACAGGATGCATCTCTACAGGGCATCTCCAAGAGATCTGTCCTGTCAGAGCCTCCCATGTGCCAGGCCATGGGGGTTACTGGCTTCCCTCAGGAATCAATTTCCCACTTCCACACATCTAGAGAGCAGAAAAATGCACCCAGAGCCTCCATGACAGGAGTCAGCACATCTGTGCTCTGTGACTAAACACAAGAAGAGCCAGATAGGAACAGGCTGATGCCTCATCAAGTATGAACCCATGTCTCCATCAATGGCTAGTACCAGATACTTTAGGCCAAGGTGCAAAGGCACCAGGACAGAAACCAGTAGAATAACCTGGCCCTGAAAGAAGTTGCTTCCTAATCCTCATCATTGAGCACAACAGCCATTGAGCAGCAGGAACCACAAGCTCTTGAAATCAGGCCTACAGAGGTCAGCTAACACCCCAGTCCTAACACATCTCTGGATTTTCCCCTTGTCCACATACACATCTAATCCTGCTTTGAGCTCCATCAAGCTCCTGGTCAGTCTAGCAACTCCTGGCCTTACTGATAGTTGTGGCCATGAGTTCCACAGGTTAATTATGCGCTGTGTTAAAAAAATTCATGGACCAACCTGGCACAAGGATTTTTGTTCTCCATACAGCATGACAGTCCCCATCCCTCGGTTAAGAAGTCAAAGGGGATCCATTCCCAAGTACGCCTCTGTCCGACGGAACAAACCCCTGTATTATGTGGTGTTATTAAGGGATTCCCTATGAGGCAAGAGGGGATTATATGTGCTCTTATGCTCTTGCACATGTGCTGCCCTCAACTGTTCATGGAAGAAGGAAAATGACATTGTGGAGAACCTGAAAATCCTAAATCCAGAACCAAGGGTGTCAAAGGCCAAGGAAACTGCATGGACAAGTCCTCTTAAACAAGGCTCCTCCATGAGCCACAGAGACAATGAGCTCTTGCTAAGGCAAGTACAATAGGGCTGATGTTGCTCCTAGGTCAATAACTCTCCTACCCTTGCATTCACTGTTAAGCCCAGGCCACTGAGATACCACTATACACTGCAGCCTACAAGACACCCTTACACAAATAGAGGAGCAAGCTGTAATGGTGAATGAGCAAGGTTGCCCCCTGACACAGAGTATGAATCACAGACCCCAGAGCCAGGTGTCCTTGGGGTGAAAAATTAGAGATACAGACAGACAGACACACATACACACATTACCACACCTCCATCTCCTTCAGCACGGGGTGGTCTTCTATTCCTGGGAAGAGGACCCTCATGGCATAGGTGCGATAGTCCAGAAAGGGGATGCCAGCCCCATCCAAGTCATTTGTCAGTTCATGGATGTCTGTCTGCAGCTCGGCAAAGGCTGGATGGAAAAAGCAAAGCTGTATTAGGGGACTACAGGGCCCAGCCCAGGCCACCATCCTGACCACAGACCAGAAGCTACCACACAGGCACCTCTGAAATAAAAAGTCTCACCCAAGCATATCAGAAGAGCTTTACCTGTCCACCCACTGCCTGTAATTGGAGGGCAATTTGTAAACATTAATTAGCTCCAGTCAGTCTCAGAATCCTTGTTCAGGTGGGTCAGTGTCATTATTACCTTCCCTTTGTAGCTGGGGTCCAGAGAGAAGTGCCTTCTCCAGGCTACCATGTTGTGAGTCCTGGGAACAGAACCCAGGAGTTCAGATGCCTGTCCTGTATTTAGAAGTCCCTTCACACACACACACACACACACCCCTGTAGGTACCTGTGAATTACAAGGCTCTGAATGCTGACAGAGGTTCTCAGGGAGACACTGGTTTAAACTACATGCCACACGAGTGTCCTCATTTCCTTCTGACCTAAATAATTTGATGGAGAGAAGCTGAACATACGCAGCCAGGTGTCTCATGAGGAGCACAAATGTAACCCAAGCATGCGCTGGAGAGGGAGAGAAATGGTGTGCTGCACCTTTAATCATACCTAAAGGAAAGGGTTGGGAGGTGTGTGCGTGTTGGGGAAAGAAATCCTAACACTGTATAAGGGAAAGAGGGGGGAAAAATCCACACAGAAAAAAAAAAAAAAAAAAAAAAATCAAATTAGCAGCACTTTAAAGGGAGCTGGAAGCGAGGCAGAGGGTTGCGGGCTCGTCAGCCTGATGAGAAAAAACAAACCGTCAGCTTGAAAGGCGTGCTATCTTATCTGTAACTAGTGGGACTAGAAAAGAGAAAAGGCAGGGAAGAGATTGCGCCTTTTAATTAAAAGCAGATCCTTTTATCTGCCAGCTGTGGAAGACGAGACGAGATCCCCTCCACCGGCTCCCTCCCGCCCTCCCCGCTCTGTCACTATTGCCATCCGTGCAGATTTTTTGGGCTGTTTTCTCTCTTTTTATTATCTCAGTTCAGGTGCCTGCTTCGTTCCCAGCCTTTGGGCCGGCTGCAGTTGGCAGGGTCACGGCCCCAGGCACTGGCTTGCGGCGATAATGGGCAATTAGGTTTTATCGGCAGGATCATACGAGGCATTCTGTCCAATTTCACAGCATCCGTCTGTCATGTAATGAGAGACCCACAGCCCTTTCCAGGCAGGCTTCTCTATCCTCTTTATTCCGCCTTTAGACTTAGAAGAAAATGCCTTAACTGAAAAAAAATAAATCCCACCAAAAATAGACTGGCTCCCCCAACAGAGTATTTCTGCCTGCTCTGATCTCCTGTCCGAAAGGCAACTTGAAGGAGCTAAGTGGGGCTGGTCTCTGCAATACAAAAGCATGCAGAGCCATCAGCATGAGATGGACCTGGTTGCTGCATGAGAAATGTAGTGGGATCAGTTCATGTGCATCATCTGCGAGCATTGTGCTCTGCAAGCAAAAGATTCCTCCCTGTGGAGGTAGCACAGCTGTGGTTAGAGCTAGAGAGGAGAAAGGAGCAGGCTGGAAATACACATGGGCTGTTGGACCAGGATGGTGCCTCAGGACACGCTACACAGTGACTGGACAATACGGCAGCTTCTCCGCATACAGGGATAGGCTCCCTGTCAAGAGCTGGAATCAAGGTCGCTGTGACTGGAGAATGTAAACTGGCCATCGAGAGAGCAGGGCATGGGACCTTCTGCCTACAAACATAGAGGCCATGGAGGAAAGCTCAAATGAAGCCACAATGGACAGGGGCGATGGAGGAGTCTCAGCAGGGAGGAGCCTGCCTGCCTGAGTGCTGACTAAGCACCCATCCCCTCTATGCCTTACCTGTGACTTTCTGCTGAGGGAGCATGAATAAGGAGCAGCAGTGCCAGGCATAACAGGGGTCCTACAGAGTGAACACTCAAGAGGGGAGGAAACCAACTGGGCCAGATGGGACAGAAGCAGCAAAGAGGAAGGTGCCGAGAGTAGAAACACCCTGCAGCCCTGGGGTTGGTGTCAGAGGGACCTGGGCAGAGGCCGAGAAGACTCACCCTCCTTGCACTCCAAGGCCACGCGGGACTCCAGGTTATCCATCTGCAGCTGGAGGCGCTTCAATGTGCGGTCAGCATCACGGGACTTGCGCTTGTAGGCGATGAGGACAATGATGATGATGAGCAGAAGGAGCCCGCCCCCACCACCAATCCCAATGATGGCTGGCAGTGTCAGGAGGCTGTCCGAGTAGATCTGCAGTGTCCCCGGGGAGAATTCAAACCCTCCAGCCTTGATCTGAGCCACATGGGAGGAAAAGGGCCTCAAGTCAGTGCCAAGGGCTGGGGAGCAGCCCACCTCCCCACTAGGAGGGCCTGGACTCCCCTCCCCCACCTACCCACTACAGTACAGTCTAGCATCCAAGGCCACCCACGACTGGTGGCCCATTGGGCTAATGTGGGCAAGGACCACCAGCCTCTGTAACTGCAGGCAGACAAGGGAGTGCTATGCCAGCATTCTGCCTGACCTCCCAGCCTGATGGACCCATTTATAGCTGGGTTGAATGGGCACAGCCTTTGACTTGAGTTTGAACAGTAGTTTCAAGTTCACACCTGCTGGAGCCACAGCTGGATGCTTTCACTGCATGCCAAAACATCCAGGGCACGTTACAAAGAGGCGAGGGGCCAGGAAGGCCTCCTGACCCCCACAGCAGCCCTACAGGAAAGTTTGGCAGGGACTTTCTCATGGTGCGGGGAGAGGTTGAGCCGAAGGTATTAACCCCTGGGCATGTTCAGGGCAGGCAGTTTTGTCAGCTCAGAAGGGGCAGGGTGGGCTTGGAGCTCATCTATCAAGTTCATCTCCTTCACCCCAACATGCATTTTCCCCTAAAGAGAAAGGAGGGAACAGGACCCCACACACAAGCAGTATGTACCAACGCTAGTAGGACAATAAGAGGATTATCAGGCTGCCCCAGAGAGATAACTGCATCCCCTGGCTGCGGGGACCCCGTGGTTTGGAGAACAAACTGAGCAGGGCCAAGGCAGCACTGCCTGGTGTCCGGTGCAGCACAGGGAGCTCTAACAGACACAGAATACACATGGGTGTGCTTCCAGTGCCTGCAAGGACCAAGCAGCAAGTTTGATGTCTCACTTAGCCAACATTACAATAACAGATGGGATGTAAAGTGAGCTCCCTGATGGATGTGGAGCCTGGGGAGACCATTCTAGGTCCCATTCAAACACACAAGGCTGTGCCAGGACCTGGGGCGCTAGTGCTGCGGCACTGCAACCTGACACAGAGTCTTACTCAGAGCAAAGCCAATGGTGGGGGGAGGAATGGGGTTGGGAAACCCCAGTGGTTTGGCACCCAGTGACTGTGGCCAGTTGGGAAAGGGAGTCACTGGCAGGTCTATCCAGGGCCACTGGGATCTCCAGGCTGGGTAGCAGCACCCTTTGAAGGGCCTGAAGGAGCACTGGGTCTACCTGAACAGGCCAGTGGGAAATGGCATATTATGAGGCAAGCTTCCCAGGGTCTGTGGAGAAAGTCATGTGGACCAAACACCATGCACACCAGTTCTCACCCAACAAGGACCGGGGCACACTCAGGGTACCAGGCAAGGGCTATAGCAGGCTGTGCACTGGGAGACACAAGGGGCTGAGGCCTGAGGTCTCCAGCCAGGCTGCATTAACATCCCACAACGGTGTAAGCTGCTGCAGGACACACAATCACAGAAAAGTAGGGCTGGAAGGGACTTTGGAGGTCATCTAGTCCAACCCCCCTGCTAGGAGGCCTGCATGGTCCCTGCAACAGGCATCTGCTTCTGTCACTCCATACTTTGGGATATGGCAGACACATAACTCAATGCCCCAGATTCCAGAGGAGCAGCAGTCAGCACAATGGGTCCTCCATCCCCTCAACAGCACAGGCTGGGTCAGAGACGGAGGGGAATAGCAGAAAAGGAACTAGGCCGCTTGCTGCTGAAGACAGCCACAGCTATGGCAGTGCTCTGGGCTAGCTAAGGGCCTGCCAGGGTGGGAAACACATGCAAGGCCCCAGGCAAGTGCAGGTGTGGGGGTGAGAGGGTAGGGCAAAGCCCCAAGCAATGGGGGTCTGAGGCCAGGGGTATGGCAGGGCCCCACTGAAGGACAGCTAGCTGGGCTGGCACAACTGTCCAAGGGACTCAGCTGGGGTTCTCCTATAGATAGCGCTCCCAAGAGGGAGGACAATAACAGATGGGATGCAGGGAGGAACATAGTTACTAGTGCCTCATCATACAACTGGAAACTGGATGTGCTCTAGATCTCTAACACAGGGTCATTTGCCCTAGCCTGGATCTGTAGCGGGTTGCAGCAGCCCCCAGAAAAGGGCCTGGCCTGTAGAGCCTGAGTACACAGAGAAGGACTGGTCAGCACCAAGCGGAGGGAGCGGTATTACCGTGACTTTGTGCTGCCCAGTCAGGTTTGGGGACTCGCACAGCAGCTGGGTCTCAGAGACGGTCAGGGCACAGGGAGTTTCTCCAATCAGCACCGTATAGTTGAGCCGGGAGTTACCAGTAGCTGGTGGAAGCAGATTCCGGCCCTTTCAGGGAAGAAAGTCCAAGGTCGTTAGTTCCCAGGAAGTAAACTCATGCAGCAGATTCTCTCCCACAGCTCTCTAGCTCCCTGCTGGCCCCTATCCCATGGGCAAGGTAAGAAAAGGACAGGAGGCCCGGAAGATGACCAGGAAGCAACAAAGGTGGGACACCCAGAAAGGCTAGTCACCCTGACCCTAAACTCTAAGCGGGGAGAGGAATGGCTCAGCACCCTCCTCCCCAAATACACACTGCTCATAAGAAGGGACCTGGTCTCAAGGCTCTTAAGGTTCCTCAGCCAGGAACTCACACACCCACCTTCCCAAAAGGAAATCCCACAGCTCTCATAGGCACCACAGGGTTGTGACCACCTTGTGCTAAGCAGGAAAGGGGGTGGGAAGGGAGGTGGGCTCTTTGTGCCCACACTGCCCACTCTGCACACCCACAGCCCTTCCCCTTGCCTTTACCTACAGCCATAATATCCACTTGTCCCAAAGGCAGGTGTTTGCATGGACTCAATGGGATTCAGTGAGATGGCTCCAGCAGGGCAGGGTTGACACCTTCCACCCATACAGCTGTACCTGGCCAGCACAGTCCATTTAACCCCCGAGAAGCTAAGCTTTCTGGCCACCAGCTCTGACTCTGAACCAATACGAGGCCCGCTGGACAGTTCTGTCGTTCTGCATGGGAAGTGCAACTGGCCATGAGTGGAAAAGGAAGCTGGAGCTTGAAAGCCAGAACGCTGGCCATGCCAGGAAAAGGGCTGGGGTGTACCTTGAGGATGAGGGGAGAACTGGGCTTCAGCTCCAACATGCCGGAGGGGCTAAGGGGTTCGAAGACAGGGTCTGGGTAGTAGACGAAATTGGTGGTGTTGACAATCAGCAGTGCCTGGACGTTATCCATGACAAACCCGATCTCATCTGGGCGGTCACCGATCTCCGGGGGACTCCGTACAGGGTTGTCAATGGAGGGGGCGTAGCACAGCATGGTGGTGTCATTGTAGACAGTGCAGTTCTGCAGAGAGAAGTCACCAGAGCTAAGCAGAGCAATCTGCCATTGCCCTGGGCTAGGCTCATGTCTGCTCTCATAGGCTGAGTCCAGTGGGGTCAGGGCCTGGATGGGAGGCCAGCAGCTTTTACAAACATAGGGCTGCTGAGTCCATGAGAGTCCCTCTTTCCCCTGCTCAGTCCTAACCCACTACGGGGGCTGGGTTGCTGGAAGACCTCCTCTCCCCACCCCCTGCCCCTCAACTGTGTCCTCTCATGTTTCAATTAGGCATGGATCTCTTCTCCAAGCCCTTCCCTAGCCTGCAACATGGCCTTGCTGTGCTCTGCCCAACAGCTGTCATGCCCATCCTCAAAACAGCCCCACTTGAGGGAGAGGTGAGCAGACTCCTGCTTGTGCAGGGCATGGCCTCCAGAAACGCATGTAAGGAGACAGACAGGAGGGAACCTTCCAGGGATGGTCACCTTGGTAGGTACCATTTCTGCTTCCAACACATCTTCACAAAACCATGCTCCTCTTTCCACTCCCTCACCCCTCACTCTCATCCCACCCCGTAACCTCCTCCCACAGTGAGCACTTCCCAAAGCTCTTGCTTCAACCTGCGCTGGGATAAGATCAAAATGGCTCAATGTCCTTGTTCCAATGACCAACACCATTTCCTGAAGGGTTGTGGGGTACTACTGCAGACCTTCCCTGCCTGTTGCAAGCCAAGCACATGGCCTCTGTCAGAGCTGGGAATCTACTTACGTTCTCCCTCTCAGAGCTGCCGTACTTGGCACGGATCTTGGGCTCTTTGATGGTGGCCAGGTTGGTGCCAATCACGGTCAGCAGCGTCCCACCACTAGGAGGGACAGAGGAGGGGGTTAGGAGAGGCACAGGGGACCCAAGGGAGGAGGAACATAAGCATGAGTCTCGCTGCCCTGCTCCCAGCCTGCCCCATGCTGCATGCTCTGTCTATTATACACGTTGGTCCCTTCCCACTTCAGGCTGGAAACATCCTAACCATCAAGCTGTAGCAGCCAGGTTCTGGCACTTGAGCACATGTGAAACAGCAGCATCCACCCCCCTCATATGGCACCACGGCATCAGTCAATGCATCTCAAAATGGTTACCTTCCACCTTAGCATGAGTGGCAGATGAGGAGGCAACAGACCCCAGTTCAAGCACTTCCCTTTGAAACAACCTTGCCCTGGCCACCATTCCAGGTGGGCCACCTCACCCAGAGCCATCTCCCAGCAATAGGCAGTGATGGCAGCACAGGAGGCCCTGGCCATCAGCTCCAGCCAAGTTCCCAGCTCTGTGTCCCCTGCAGACATGGAAGGTGCAGCTCCAGATGGCAAAGACCCTTACAAAGCCACAAGTACTGACAGCCAGGACCTGCCTCCCTCCCTACCTCCTTCTGAGAGGAAAGAGGCATTCAGTCTCTAGAGATTCGCTCACACCTAGGCCTCTTTACTGCGGCTGCCAACTGTGATGCCAGATAGCGGGAAGTTCTGGGGAATGCACCCATGCCTACCAAGCAGCCAGGCCCCTGACCCCACCTCAGTACAAGCAACAGATGGCAGCTACTCTGAATTCGACATGGCCACCTCAGGGGGAATTATTGATTCTCCAACCCATCCAATTACACTAAGAGGAGCCTAGGAGCCAGAGACACAAAAGCCCCATTAGCATTAGACACCAGCCAGCTATATGACCCAGGGCGAGGGCATGGCATTTACCAGGACTCATTTGAAAAGCCCCAGAGCAGTGAGAAACCTGCCCAGGTCACTGGGGACCCTTTCCACTGCCTGGTTCCCAGCAAGGTTCAGTGGTGCTGACGTTTAGCGGATTCCTCAGTGTCCCCTCCAGCCAATTCAAACCTTTTAACAAACCATGTAAACATTTTAAACCTCCCCTGGTGGGAAATATTTTAATTTTATTTGCTGCAGCCAAATGTCAAGCTGAAATTAAACTTATTTCAAACACTCTCTATGCCTGACCCCTGCCAGGCTGAGTGCTGCAGGCCAGAAGTTCGCTGAGGTGAGGAGCCATGCCAGGGACGAGTGCTCTTGGCTTCACCCAGCGCTGTCACTGCATCTCCAGAGTCTGTCCCATCCCTAGCATTCTAACACTGAGCAGCCTGGGGGTACAGCCAGGCATGGTTCCTGAGCAGAAGGCTGTGCTAGGGCCCCTACTTCCTCAGTTTTTCAGTGAACACTCACACCTGCTGCCCCTGTACATCTACCTGTTGATGCTCCACTCAGGGTCGATCTTCTGGATGGTGGGGTCCTCCGTGTAATTGTACTTCACCTCCAGATTGCTGAGCTCTGCTCGGTTGATGTTGATGAGGATGGGTGACCCGCCGGGGCTCTGACCGGGGGGCGTCCGACACCGGATCTCACGGGCGCTCCTCCTGTGGACACAGGAAAGGAATTCGTCAGGTACTAAGCCCCCAATTCTGTTTCAACACTGCCTGCCCTGATAGACCCCCATCTACCTCCCCCTGCCATGGAGGAGCATTAAGGGCTGGAGAAGCCAAAACAAGCATGCAGGTGCTGCATCACTGCTGGAGACAATTCATGCCGCCTGTTCCTTCAACAGACAGCCCCGCATCCTCTCAAGTCAGGATCTACTGCACTGAGAAGTGAATCATGGACAAGATGCAACATGCACACAGCCCCAGCTGCAGCCTCTGGCAGTACTCAGGAGCCTGCTGTTGCCAGCACTCCTTGTGGCCCAGGCCCCGAGGAAATCCAGCTGTTGGCATCTGATGAGAGTGTGGGGAGCTACATTGCCCCCTCTGCCTCTTCCCCTCTCCCTCCCTGGAAGCACTCTTGAAATCGTCAGTTAGTGCAGAGAGGAAAATAAAACAAAAGCAGCAAGAGAAGTGCGTGCAGCTCCTGAGCGTTCCCCATCGTGTGGCTGCTGCAAACAGCAGCGATTAGGGCTGATAACCAGTAATTACCGCAGGAAAATATTTAAAGAGCCGCTCCATTATCATCCCTAATCTAAAAATTATCCACTTCATGCCTCAGGGCTTTGTGCTTTTGAGAGAAAATCCAAGTTCTTCGGTCTCTTTCAGGAGCCTCAGAAACAAAGAGGTTTGAAGGGAAGAATTCCACGGGCACATCGCTCCAGACCCTTGGCCTGGCTTCCCAGAAGCAACTCCCATCACCACCATCTTTGTAGGCCCCATCTTCTCCATCCACCACAGTGCTCCCCCATGTTCATCCCACCTCACCCCAGCAGGCCCCCATCCTCTCCTGATGCTATCCCACTGGAAGCCTTACCATGAAAAGGCACAAGGCCGTCCCCCGATTGTCACTGTGACGTTGCTGCCAGCATTGAGGTGGTTGCCCTCGATGACAATCCAGGTGCCTCCTGAGAGAGGACCCCGGGCAGGGATCACTCGTGAGAAGGTAGGAGTCTGTCAGAGGAAAAGGGCAAACCCAGTGAGCACTGGATGGCATGGGGGAAGCAACGTGGGAGGATGAAGGCTACGTGGGAGCTGATCTTAGATCAAGGTTGGAGGAAGGGAGATGCTCCTGGACAGCAACAAGGCACTGCTATTTGGGGCTGGAAGTCTCAAATCTCACGAGCCCATTCAAACAGTGAAGGTTTCAGTGTGGCAAGCCCATTTAGATTAAATGAAATCTGGCCAGGACAAAAGGTAGCTGAGATTTGGAGCATGTGGCAAGGAACTTAGTTTTACATCCCATCAAGTAATATGCACCCCCCCACCGAGTCTCCAGACTTGCTTCCTGTAGGGGCTGGTGATTCCCAGGTCTCTCCTCCAAGGATAGCACAAGCCCCACTACCCTCCTTAGCTTGCAAGAGCTGACAGCTGCAGGTGAGGTTGAACTCAATGCAGTCCTTCAGACTGGAAACAGGATCAAACCCCCAGCTCCCAAGAGGGGCTCTTGAGCTATGGGGAGGAGCAGGAAGACAGGCCAGAGTGGGAGGGCATGAGAGCAGTAGATGCTGTAGAGGAATCTTACCACGAAGGTGAAGCTCTTGGGGGAGGTGGCCCGGTAGTTGGGGGAGCAGTCCCTGATGCACACCTCCACACGGGCCTCATGGATTTTGCTGGGGCTGGCATCTCCGATTTCACAGACAATCCTAGGGGAAGCAGGGAAGGAGTTCTGGTGCACCTGCCATGGGAGTAACATGGCAGAGCCCCATGGGGTAAGGGGCACAAGGAAGGGAAGATAGGGAGACCACCAGATCCTCCAGGTCCAGGTTTCATGGACAGGCAACCACCACCGCTGTTCTGCCTGAGTACTGGACTATGACTGCTTGCTCCTCTTTCCTCCCAGACCCTACACCCTGATGGGTTGCTATCACTTAACATGGAAGGACAACAAGGCCTGGGGAATGTGGGCAGACATGGGAAGGTTCTGTTCTCAAGGAGGAGCGCATCCACCCTTAAATGAGGATGGATCCCATGGCATAAGGTTCAAGTACCAGTATGCAGGACTGTGACCCTTAGTTACTGCTAATCCTGCAGAGATCTTTAAATATGACCATGGGCTGCTTCTTCACATTGTCCACAGCAAGCAGAGCTGCCCCCACTAGCAGATCTGGCTAATCCCCCAGGTTCTGGGGGTCCAACACTAAAGAATAAGCTGGGATTTAGATACTCCAGGGCTTACTCGGGCTCCTTTTCTCAGGTTTTGCAATACCAGTGAACCAGTTATACCGGCGTTCTAATGCAAAACTCCCCTTCTAACAGGGAGCATTCATTGCACAATCCCATTTGGAAGCAGGGAGAGCCAAAGTGCTCAGCAGGACTCCAGACAGGTACCCTGGATCACAGGTCAGAGCGGGAGTGCAAGTGGGGAGGCCAGATGGGTCTGCAGTTGCAGTGTCACAAGGGCCTGAAGTGGGACAGCATCACAATGGCCTCTCAGTACTGCCCTGGCATGGTCTCTGCCCTTCTCAACTCCACCAAGGGTCTCTAAAGCTCAGACAAGCTCATAACTCCTGGCTACTTCATGCATTCAGCATCTATTGGGGATGACAGCAAGGGGCAGTGCTCTCACCCAAAACATGTGGGCTTCTCAAGCTGGGAGTGGGGGTTCAGGAAGCCACCTGACAGGCCTGACCACCCACCCCGCCACACCCAGGTGGGCACTTACTGCTCTGCGCTGATGTACTCGCTCTCAATGGGGTTGCACACCACCTTGCCGACCCGCACTCCCCAGCGCACATCCTCGAACTTCAGGCCCAGGTTCTCCCCGGTGATGGTGAGGCGAGTCCCTCCCTGCCGTGGGCCTGTTTCAGGCGATAGCTACAAGACAGCAAAGCAAACCTGTAACTGCGGCGAAGTGCTCTGATCTGCTGCCAGCAGTGAGGTGAAACCAGCCCAGGCAAGAGTGCTCAATGTTGCCACAGAGCAGAGATGCAGAGCCGCATATGGGGCCACTCCAACTATTAACACTGCAAGGTAGCTGAGAACAGAGTATCCTGCCTCTGCTATCGGTCAGTATGGATCAAATCATGCCAAGAGTTCACCTGGGTACTGATCCATTTTGGGGGAGCCCAAAGTGCCTGACTGCAGCCCTCTCTGGCAGACATCCACAGGCAAGTGCACAGGAGAGGACTTTCAGCTGTGGGCACTGGGCAAACCCTCTCGGTTATAAGTGCCAGCGAGGTTCTAGGGTCTGCAGAGCAGAAGGGGCTCTCCTGGCCCAATCTGAGTCCCACACTGTGAATCACCCAGGGCATGGGTTGCAAGGCTTGGGTGACAGTTCTGGGTCCTGCAAAAACCTATGGTTTTCCAAGGCATTGAGCCAGCCTTCCTGGCCCATGTGATCTCCAAGCGCACCCCCAAGGAATAAGCACAGGCCTATTGTTCAAGCCCAGCTGATGCTCCAGCTGAGTCAGTGCCAGCTGTGCCAAGTGGAAATAGGGAAGCCCTCCTGACTGCTGGGCCGGCCCCGTGAAATCACACCTACAGCGCCGAGATGGTGGGTCCAGCTCCCCCACGCTCCTGCCAGCCTGGCACAGCCAGCAGTTGCCCTAAGAGGGCCTCTCGCCCCCTTCAAACAGAGACTTCCTGCAATCACCTCTGCAGAGGAGACGGTGACAACCCCTGGGAAAGGGGTATCCTCCCCCCCATCCCAACCTGGTCTTTTACAGAAAGCATGGCTTGTGCCAGCACCAGCTGGGGAGGGAGGGGAGCCCCCAACACCAGGATGCGCCTCATTTAGCAAGATGATTCCCAATAAAGCGGACAGGTGTGGCCTGACAAAAGCCAGCACAATGACGGATGAGCAGAGAGGCACAAGCCCGCCACTGCCGCTAACAAGGTAATTATAGGCAATTTTACACCAGATTTCGCTGGCCCCGGTGCTCGGCACACACCTGCAGGCACTAAACAGAATTAATGGGATAGCGTGCGCTCCTATATCGGGGAAGGGGGGGAGGTCATTGGCAACACAGAGCCAGAGGGTGGGGGGGCAGGAGGAGGGGGTCTCAGCTAAGCCTGCAGGCTGTGGATCAGTGAGGAAAGAGACTGCTGTGGAAGTGAAGTGGACTGGCCCAGGTCCACGGCTGCCTCCCGGGAAGTCACTACATCCCGACCCTGTGCCACCTCAGGCCCACTGCTGGGATCCATGGCAGCTTTGGCCAACACACCTGCCGAGCTCTCCATGCCAGAAGCAGGGAGTGCCAGGAAGCATTACCAGCCCCCAAGATGGACTGGACAAGGGTCCCCAGTAGCAATGTCTCCTTCATTTCTACCCTCTGAAAGCGCTAGCTGGCCCTTTCTCCTCTTCTTAGCCCCAACAATCATATGAACTGCTTCAGGGGTGGCTTCGGAGTCACTGAAGCTGGCCCCAGCTGTGGCTGTTCAAGGAGAACAAGGGTTATTGTAACTTGGTGCCTCAGTTCCTGTATCAGCTGAGCCTATGCCCTTCCACTTGCTACCTACACCTTCCCACAAGCAGAGCTCAGGGAAGAGATAAGCAATGGGAAGTCTGTATTGACAAGGCAGCCCCAACCCCAAAAAAGGCTGAGAAAGGTCTAGCTCCAGAAATGGCTACTATGGGGTTAATCATCATTCCCGAGCATGATGGAAAGAAATCACTGCTCCTTCACCTCTTCAAAGCACTCTACAAATGTCCCGTCCCATGATCAGCACCCCGCAGGACACTGCCCAGCTCCTCCAGAAGCAGAGGGAGCTAGGGGCTTGTCCAAGGTCAGTGGCAGGCTGGTAGCAGAACCCAGGAGTCCTGGCTCCCTGGTCCTGCGCTCTGACATGCAGACAGAGCCATGCGCTCTCTCACAGGAGGCCCAGGGCAATCACGCTCCATGAGGCAGAATTTATACAACGGCAAAACCAATTTGGGCTTTGGGGTATTGCTGTTTGCCTCAATTCAATCCAGCCCTCTGCCAAAGTCCCGGATCAGGGCTCATTAAGGCAGCGGCAGCAGACGATCGGATTTGTTCTTCCCTAAATTGGGCTCCGCTGGGGCGGGCGGTGAGGAGCGGCTGTTTGCTTGGTATTTTTAAATCAGTGTTAGAAGCTGCCCTGGCGTGTTAGATCCTTTCCTCCTCGGCGGCAAAGCTGACAAGGGCTGCCCATCCAGGGATCCCCAGCGCCAGGGAGGTCATCGCTAAACAAGGCGCATGGGAGACAAAGCTGGCAGGGAAATCGGAGGCTCTCTTGAACCCCCCACCTCCAAATCCCCATTCGCCCCAGCTCCAGCCCTGACAAACAACATTGCTCTTCTGCTAATTGGTTTCACAGGGTCCTTTTAAACAAACCGGCCAACAGAGCACGGGCTGTGTGCTCATTCCTCAGATGCACCAAACCGAGTGGGTGCAGGAGGGTGCAGGAGCTGTTGAGGGCAGAGGACAGGGCATGAGCAGGGCCAGAGGGTTGAGGAACTGTGCCTGAAGGGACAGCTCATCCCAGCTCTACAGGGAGCCCCTTCCCTGTGGGAGAACCATCCAAGGTAGGCACTGGTCACCACTGCAAGCTGGAGAACGTCCCCTGTCCATGGAGACATCAGCTTCTCAGCTTGCTGGACCAGGGCTGTTCTGGCAGCTGTGATAGAGCCTTCCCATAGGATGGTCTGGCCTCGTGCCATAATAATGTTACGGCATTGCAAAAAGGCATCTTAAGAGCACAAAAATGATTGTCCTTGTTCAAACCAAAGGTCCATCTAGCCCAGGATCGGGGCTCTGACAGTCTGCAGCAGATACGTTAGAGGAAGTGTCTGGGAAACATGCCACGTGCAGACTAATCCATCCCTCTCGTATCCTCCTGGTCTCCAATGCAAAGGGATGTTGCATGCTGGCACATGGGCCAGGCTCTACCATGCAGCTTTCCCACACAGTGCCAGTACCCCATCTGATGCACCGCAAAAAGGTAAGCCCAACGAATCCTCCCAATACCCGTGACCTTCCCTGTATCCTCCTTGGGCTGGATGCTGCTCCTTTCTCTGGCCCCAGTATGGGCACTCCCCTGACTCTGCTCCCAGCCCCATCAAGATGTGGTTTGAGTTTCACTCTACCTTGCCTTACTGGGTTGGTAGAGAATGGCTGGAGTCCCATTCCACAAACACAACGCAGAGCTCTCAGCTCTGGCTTGGGGTAGGCCCTAACATCGGGGCAGCGGCTGGACACAACACTCAACCCCCAGCTCCCCTCCTACTACCAGCCCTGACAAAAACCAGTGCATAGGCTGTAAGGGCAGCTCACAGGGGCTCATTGATCTATTTGTGCCAGACCTACAATTAGTGTGGCAATTTCTTAATTTACTTTTAATGACTTGGGGATGGGGAGACTGATAGCGGGGCCAGGCACTGGCAGCTAATCAGATGCAGCTTGTAACTGGCATGTGCAGCGGCCGGCGCACACAACAAGAAGCGCAGAACCTAAATGCCTCGGTCGATTGTTTGAGGCCCTGAAGAAAGCCCATGGGTTCTTGTGCACAGCACGGCCTGGCCCCGAGCACTGATGCTGTCAAGGGGAATTCCAGCCCTGGAACAGATGTGGGCTTGGGTATTTTTCAAGCTTCCTCCACTGCCCTAGTCAGGTGCTTTCCCTTGGGATGTTGTCAGTGACCTCAGCCACAGCCAAGGGGATTAACAAATGAGACCATGGTAGCCACAGTGGGGCTTCCCACACTGAGTGACCCCCTGCCCCAGTCAACACGGGGCAGTCAGTGAGCCCTGGCTGTGGAGTGTGGCCTGCAGTAGCCCAGTTTGGACTTGCAGAGAACATGCGAATCCCCTGCCTGCCAGGGTCTGCATCTGCTGGGAACAGTCTGCTCTCAGCACCCAGGGGCCTGCCCAAGACAGCAGGGTCAGCTGGGCCTGGCAGCAGTCACGGCCCTTTGAAATGCATGACACTGGTTCTCCATCTTTTCAGACAGACAGAAGAGTCACTGCCTGGCCTCTGAAAGAAGACCACTACTGCGGGAAAAGAATTTAGGGCAGGACAGGGCAGGGCAGGCTTCTTCCCCACCCTCTGCCAAGGCACCTCACCCACCTGAAGTCCTTCCAGGATTTCAAGTCCTAGCTCCCCTCTCCTTCTCTTTCCATTGCTTCTCACTCCTGACCAGCAACATCCCTAGCCTTGGACACCCGCACACAGCTCCATCCACACACCACAATCCTGGCACTCTGCTATCTCAGCCCCTGCCCCAGTGCATACACATCTCTAGTTACGCTCCTCCATCCAGACCCACTGCATCTGCCGCTGCTCGAGGCCTGCAACTCTACAGTCAGCCAGGCTGGGGATACTCTGTGCTGGGGGCAAATTAGTGCCCACGAGGGGCAGACTATGAAGCTCACTTTGTGCCTCCCATGGAGCAGTGAACAAGTGTTCGGAGGTGTCAGGGAATGACTCCAAACCCCAGGATCCTCACAACATAGAGGCTGTGGCTAATGGTCTCAGCGCAGGTCTGGGTGTCAGGAGACTTAATCTGAGTCCCAGCTCTGCCACTGCTTCACCATGTGACTGAGCAAATTCTGCCATTCTCTGTGCTTCATAGTTTCATAGTATCTCAGTTTCTTTACCTGTTCTACCTGCCAGACATGGAGGGGGCTGCAAAGCATTGCTGTTTGCTAACTTCTAAGCAATTAGAAACAAGGAGCACCAGAGAAAGTCTGTTGGCTCTGACAACTGGGTGGCTCCCGCCAGCTCTGAAGCATGCGTTCCAGAGGAAGCCATGTTGCACTTTGCCACCCCCTCCCATCCAGGTCTCACACACAGCCTGCTCCCTCCCCTCATCTGGACTGAATTAAAGAAGCAAACACTGCCTAGCTCCAGCTGCTGCTTCTCCCTCCCTGCCTGGCTGGGGATAAGGCAGAAGCAGGGTCCCTCCTCTCCTTTTCTCCAGCACCATGACACGCAGGATGCACAGAGCTGCGGAGAGTCCAGGCTATCATGGGATTTGCAAATGACAGGAGGGAAGGTTTGAGCAAGTGGGCTACTAGCTCTCAGGTGGCTGCTGGACCAAGTGGCAGCAGGATCTGGCCCAGCGTGTGGCTCACTGAGAGGAGAGCAGACAACTCTTCCTATTAACCACTGTCAACAAGAATTGATCTGCTGCAAGATGGACAAACACAAAAAGAAGACAACACCATTATTTCAACCCCAACATGACTCCCGGGCAAATGCCATGCCTTGTGTGCGCAAGGAGGCAGGGGCAGAGATGGGCAGTGCAGTGATAAATTGAGGATGGGACCTGATGGGGTGCTGGCAGGATATGCATGTGGGAGATGAGGAGAGTGAAAGCCAAGTGACCACTGCTGGGCTCCAGCTAAGCCAAGCAAACAGCTTTTCCCAGTCTGCAGAGCCTGGAACAAGAGCTCTGGCATCTCATCAGACGGGGCTCTCAGGACTGAAGACACATTCAGCACACTCAGCACTGACAATGCCTGCATTCCTGGTGAAACCCTGGGAAAGATGCATTCCCTGTGGCTCTTCCCAGCACCTTTGCTGCAGGGAACTCACCGCCCTGTACAGACAAAAAGAGAGGATCCCAAAGCCTCTAGGCAGCAGGTCACTATCTTTAGTTATATGGTAGTAGAGGCCATTATATAGGGAATTATATAGCATAAAGTCAACTGCTTTGAGTTAACATCCCCTTCAGAGGTGCCTACTAATATGAGATGCCTCAGCTATGGAGCATCCAAATGAAGATGTCCGGTGCCTGCTACACCCGCTGACCTAAGCTGGAGTGCCAGGTGCTCAGCACCTCCTTAAAGCCAGGGCCTAGTCATCTCAACCTAAGTGAGGAAAATCTGAAAATACTGGCCTCCCTGAACTGCCAGTCACTGCACTATGAGTTACCAGCCGTGCTGTGAAGGAGAACCCAGGCTTCCTGACGCCCAGCCCCATGAGAGCTGTGTTCCCATTACAGACTCCCATGGCTGCTGGCTCTCAGCTTCAGACTTATCTGCTACAGCTCTAGAGGTATCAGCTGTCCTGCTACAGAGCTGTCAGACATGGAGAAATACAACCCTTGAAGGCTTCACTAGTAATCCTCTGCTGCCAAAGCCAAACCAAGTCAGCAGGAGACCTCTTGCTTCACTACCTTTCTAAGCCAGGATCTGGAGGGTGTATTCATTTCCACTGAGGAGGGTGGAAAAGAGGGTGTGGGCACAGTTCAGTACCAGTACCAAATGCCCAGTAATCCTCCTTTACCCACACCACTCCCACCCCTAAGACCACTAAAACTGAGCAGAATTTAAAACTCTTCATTGACCTCATCCTCTGCAGTGTTCATTCCTTCCTGCCCTTCCTGTTCAGCTTGAGGCAATGAAGCTTAAACAGGCCTGTTACATATCGTAGGCCAAAGCTGCAGCTCCTAATGACTCCCACAGCAAATATACCTTTCTCACAGGCCACAAAAACCTGGCCTCTGCTTTTCAGTCACTACTGGTCTGCTTCTAGTCAGTTTTATGGCCTGGTTTCCTGGTACTAATACAGGCCATAAGTTCTGAGGATCACACACTGGATGGAGCCGCTGCTCATCCCAAAGGAAGGTTTTGCTGGTTTGTCAGAATCGTGTAAAATCTATTCAGTCTGTTGTATGCAGCCCTTGCATGCAGCCCTCACAGTGTGGACAGATACTCTGTGACATGGTCCTTTTTCCATCACCGGGTCAGAACAGCTATGGGAAAGGGCATACAACACACCCAGACCAGGAATGGATGGGATTTCTACATGGGGTTTTGGTCCTTCCCACTGAGGGCTTTGTATGGGGATTATATAGCATAAAGTCAACTGCTTTGAGTTAACATGATATCCTCTGGGACCTCACTGGGGGACATTCATGTCATAGTTTTCTTTCAGGCTGACATAAATTTTGGAAATAACCTCAAGCTTCCTGGTTAAGCCTGTCCTTAACTAGTAGGGGCTGGGAGATTTCTTATCCCTTTCCTCTGAGGCACTTAGTGGTGGGCATGGTTGGAGATAGGATACTGAGGCAGGCAGACAGCTGTTCTGATCCAGCATGGCATACCCCATGTTATTTAAGCCACTTCCCTCAAGAGTGATATGCAATTGGCATTGGACAGAGAACAAGGGCACTATCTGGACTGAAAGGGCTTTTCAGAGGGTCACAGGCACCATATGGAACAGCAAGCCAAGGGGCTGGAGTGTGGAGGTCCCTGACCACTAACCTTACCCCTAACACAGTGCCACTTTTCGTCTACTTGCACATCTGGGCTCCTCCACCTCCACCAAGCACCTGTAGTTTCAGTGCCTTGGATGCAAAGAGAAAGGCCAAGCCAGCTCCAGCCAAATGCCACCCTAAGCTTTGTGGCATTTTAACAGCGATCCAGATTCTTGGCTCACCCTGTCTCTGTGACAGGACGGGCTTGACGCTCTCAGCTGCTCTGAGCTCTTATAATTCCTTTTAAACAAAATTCTGATTCCAGGGTGGAAAGTATTTATGTGTTGGGCAGGGGTCCCAAATGCTGGTGTGAAGGGTGGGAGCAGGCCAGCAGTGGCATTACTCTTCTCAGCAAGACCAGAGCAACAGCCAGAGTGGTGCCAATAACCAGCGGGAGCTTTGGGGAGCAGGAGAGGCACAACTCTAATTTCCAGCCTTCATCAGATAAGAAACTGAAACCCAAATAGATTAGATACTATGCTAAGACTCTGGTAATTAACACCGTCAAGGCCTGCCTGGTCTGGAATCCGTGGGTAAATAGAACATATCAAATAGAATTACCCACCAATCCTTCCTAATGCACTTGGAGCCTGGCCCAACAGACATGTTAACATTAATATACACAGTCTTATTAAATGAAGGTCATAAAAGCTGTCAGAGAACAGAGATGATGAACCACCAGTCCTCACAGGGAGAGGGAGCTGGGGGACAAATAGCCCAGTGCTTTACTGGGAGTCTGCAAGCCTGGGACACAAGGGAACTGTGATCTGTGAGGAAGGTCAGAGACTTCACATGAGGAAACACCAGGAGCAGGGAGGAGAGAGAGAGAGAGCACGCGTTCATCATAAACAAGCACAAGGAACAGTCCAGGATAGTCAGAGCCTGCCCTCAGACAGTGCCTGCCACCAGCAGATTGCAAAACACAGGGCCAGCAATAATTAAGCTGTCCAGGAACTGGTCAGGATCACCATTTTGCTGAGAGGGGAAACTGAAGCCCAGGGCAAGGCCAAGGCTTTGCCCAAGGCTGCACACAAGTTGCCTCAGGCTGCACAGTGGCAGAGGAGGGAATAAGATCTAGAAGTCCTAGCTCCAAAATACCCTGCTCTAGCCATGAAACTGCACCCCTACTCTCCCCACTGTCAGCTGCTGGGGGGTGGGGGTGGCCCTAATGACCCCACTGTATGTCTGCTGCTGGGGGGTGGGGGTGGCTCTGTGTTGTGCTTGGAGCAAGATGGGGACAGGAGGATTATGGTGGCAGATCAAACGAGTGCAGAGTGACACAAGGGCTGAATGAGCATCAGGGAAGAGCAGTCAGTGCTGCAGGGATCCTGTCCAGCCCAGGGAGAGGAGGTACAGGGGAGGTACAGGTGCACGGAGTACAGGTATGTGCTTGCTGGGCTAAGCAGAAGTCACATACACAGCTGAACATGGGGAGCAGACAGGAGATAGATGGGCAGCAGATACGCTGACATACAGGGTTTTGCATGTGATTCAAGGGTATGAACAGGCATCTTTCTGTTGGTGCCACCCTTCTCACACCCTGCCCTGCCTCCTAACTCCCCAGGCTCCCTCCTCCACCTTCAAACTCCCCATCTGCTCAGTACTTCCACCCCAATCCCTGCTCACATGGTCCCTGCTCAGCCACCCAGAGGGAAAGCACTGCATCCCAAACAAAGCCACGGTAAAGGGGTATCAGCAAGTACTCCTGGACACCCCCCCAACTGAAAGCAGCTGCCCTCTTCACCTCAGCTCTGTGTTGCCTCTTTCCCTCTTAGTCATAGTCAGGATCCAATCTCTTCTGGACCTGGCCCATGACGGTTTCTACAGCACTGTGTACACCAATTGCTACGTCTAAGCTGCAAGGACAGGCCATCTAAATCCATGCCCTCCCACAAGGCCATGGCATGGGCAGGAGTCTCCCCTGCAGCATCCTCTCCAGCACTCTAGATGAAGCCTGTTCCTCACCCCAAGCCTCCCTTACCTTGAGGATCTTGGGGTCCGTACAGCGGCTGTTGCCATTGCTGGTGTGCATCCAGCTGCTCTCATAGGCCAGGCAATGCTGCCGCAGTGAGCATCTCTTCTCTGTCACACACCAGCCGCACTCGAACCGTGGGTCTGCCTTGAGACAAAGGCCACAGCTCTCTCGCAGGGCTGAGCACTTGTACAGGTGAGCTGCAAAGGGAAGCAGAGCAGTTTCGGGTCAGTGCCATGAAAGGGAAATCCTGTTGCCTCACTGCCCTACAGACCTCCCCAGAACAGGCAGCGGGAGGGCAAGCATCTCACACACACTGATCCCACCAGTGCTCCTACTCTGTGCTGAAGATGCCCCACCTCAGGGGGTGAAGAAAATTCAGCATCCAGGGTATGCTGGGAGGGTGCCTGGGGCTTGAGAGACCACCAAGAAGGGGACAGCACTGGTGCTTCTTATGAGGACGCCGGTCCACAAGGAACTGGACTGAGGCCCACTGACCCATTTCACATGACAGACCAAATGGCTGGGAGCTGATGTCAATCTGGAATCGCAACTGCTCAGGTGGGTGGATGGGTGCAAGTGGAGGGGGACTGGCCTTCAGAAGATGGGTTTGGAAATTGTCTCCTGCATGGAGATGTAAGGACCCAGGTGGCTCTGAGGCTTGGGGTGTGGACCACAGAGTCCTTTCACTGTGGGGCTGTTGGCCACGTTGCAGTCCCACTTACCCTGGATGTTCTGGGGGTTGTCTATGACGAAGTTTCCGTTCCATACCACGGACAGGTTCACGGGCAGGTCGCTGATGTCATTCCCTTCATAGAAATACTGCAAGGGGAGACACGGGAGAGCAGAACCCGTTAGTCAGCGAGAGGAGGGCTGGGCCAGACACCTCCCGTGATGGATGAGGCGAGGCACGAAGCCAAGGCCACACAAGAACGCTGCTCAGAAAACTTCCCAGTTGGGCGCAAAGGGAGGCAAACAGAGCAGTGCAACACGGTTACAGGCTGTGCCAGAGCACTCCAACCTAGACCACAGGTAGCTGCTGCTTTCCAGCTCTGATCCCCCCGCACAGCTGTGCCAGTCCTGGCTGCTATTCTAGCCCAGACCATCCCACACCTCTGCCAGTGTCCCCTACCCTCCTTCCTGGCACCTACTGTTATTCCAGTCTTGGGGCTCTCTCACCCCTGCCGGAGCCATTTACTCCAAACCTGCTGTTGCCCCCAGACCCTCCCAGCTGTAACAGCACCTCGGCCTCACTCCTGACTCCCAGCATCCCCCAGACACCAAGCCCAGCCCAGAGCTGCAATGCCCAGAGACACCGCACATGTGGACGCCATGTCCTGTGGCTTGAACGTTCCCACCAGCTCATGAAACAAACCCATCAGGAAATGCTGGCCAGACTGGCCCCCACAGGCCAGAGACAGGGCCATTCCAGAAATGACCCAAGGGAAAACTGCTGAGATTAATTACCTTTCAGACATCACAATGCAGCAGGCCCAGGCTGTGGCTGGGGAAGATGTGAATCCCCCTGGCAGGCTGTCTAAGTGTAACAGTTGTGCTGCCTGGGCCTTGGCAGAAGCTGGAGCTCTCTTCCTTCCCCCCTTGAGAACGAACAGGGCTAGATCCTACATTCCTCACCCCCTCGCCTGGATCGCAGAGCCGAGGCACTCGAGACAAGCTCCGATGAAAGGAGCCAGAGAAACAGAACTCCAGCAACGAGTGTATCCCTCCCACCCCGCCCCGCCGTGCCGTGCCGTGCCTCCCCCCTGCCCAAAGCACCTCCATGGCTTCTAACCTGAGCCAAGTCCTGGCAGCCCCATCAATATTCCCCACACAGCCCCGGCACGCAGGCGGAGGCTTAATCGATACAGAGACAGGAAGGCAGTCGGAACCTTCCCTGACAGCTAATGACCTCCTTCGGCGAGAGATTCTCCGCTCCTCTCCGGAGAAAATGACAGGCGTGTCAGGAGAGATTAAATGAATGATTCATGGGTTGCTGGAGTTGGTTAGGGAGCTGCGGACGCTGCAGCATGGCCTAGGGCGGGTTCAGGCCCCACCCCGGAGCCACACCACTTCTTGCTCTCCCCAGTCCCATGGGCTGGCTGCAAAGATGGAGACAGCAAGGCAAATGACAGTGTCACCACCCACCCACCCCAGACCCCTCCTCATATAGAAAGCAGCTCTTGCCTGATCCACACCCTGCTTCAGCACCAGCTCTGCAGCTGGCTCAGAAGAGACACAAGTGTCGCACTGTCCTTGCAGCCCTGAGGTGGGAGCAGACAGACCCCACTGTGGGTGAAGGTGGGGAGCAGGTGCCACTGGCCTAAGCACCAGGCACACAGCAGAATAAACCAGCTCTCCATCCCCTCTGCATCCCTTTTCTAAACTGCACCAAATCATCCGGGATCTCCCTGCACCCCCAGATGGGGAAAATGAGGCTCAGGGAAGGTGAACTGTTCATGCAGTGACATAAGCCACAAGTCCTACGTAACCACCATGTGTTCCAGCCACTAGGATCCTGCCCATGGATCTGGGCCTCTAGGCTACAGAAGCTGGGCACAATACTGGCATGGATACCAGAAGCAGGGTAGCACTGTTAGCCCCATTAGCCCCTTTTCAGCACGGGCAATTAGCCACAATTACACAATCATGCTACTCCAGGAACTGCCCTAACCACGGGGGAGCTGGTTTTAAGCCAGCTCGTGCTGTGCAAAAATGCCCAAAGTGTGTGGGGCAGCAGTGGGCAAGCTGCATGGCGTAGGCAACTGGGGCACAAGCGCAGCTCCTGGATCCCAGCAGACGGGGCAGGCACATCCACAGCCTGCCCCTGAGAGCTAGGTGCCCCGGAGCACCTGCACTGGAGAGCAGCAGGGCAGGGCTAGTCCAGAGGGGGCATCAGACTGGGTGACACCAGGCGAAGCTATACGTAGGTGCACGGGGAAGGGAAGCGCTAACCTGGTCATTCTCAGGCACAGTCGCACACCCCTACTGGGCTCCCGAGCACAGTGGGTCCTGTGCCCCTCGGCTCTTGCTCCCTGCCAGAGGTGGCTGCCCTGCAATAGTACTGAACACACCAGCTGATACACGGGGACACAGAGTGCAAGGTATCAAAGAAACATGCGATGCATAAGTGACTGCATCAGCACCAAGCAATAGTCAAAGGGATTGGGGCACGGAAAGGAACACACTGCCCCTGAAGAGTGAGGCCTGGGATGGCGAGGCCTGCACGGCAAATTCCCTGCTGGCCAGGAACAGGGAATACCTTTGTTTTTCCAGGGCAGGATGCAGGGCAGGAGGAGCACAGAGGCTGGGAGGGGCAGTTGTTACTGGGATGAGGCCTGCGGCGGGGAAGGCCTGACTGTTAGCTTGGGAACTGCAGCCCAGCCCAGCCCAGATGGGGATGACTGCAGTGCTGGTACCTGGAGCTTGCTCCCTCATCAGTGAAAAATCAAATGCCCCCTGCCCTACACTCACCAGCTGTGCCTTGTGGGCAGGCCGGACCGCCTCCTCTCCATGGCCAGAGACTGAGCTTGCATCTGCCCTTGCCCCTCTCCTCTGCAGATATGGACAGAAAAAGGGAAGATCTCCTCCTCTGCCTAGTCAGCTTCCTCCTTCCTCTGCCTTGTGCACTACAGCTACTGGGGAATCTCACCTTTAACCCAAATGAGGGGGTGAAAATCTCCACCAACACCCTGGCAGGGACTGGCCCTAAGAGGGCACCCCAGCCCCTCACCAAAGACCTCAATGCAAGAAAACCCTGCTGCCCCTCTGCCCACCCCACGCCTTCCCACATGGCTGCCCAGGGCAAGGATACTCTGTCCTTAGGGCTCTGAGCCAAAAACCCACCATCCTCCCAGCCCTGCTTCCTGGCACCAGTCACTTCCAGTCCTACTGCCAGGTGGCTCTAAGAGCCGGAGGGGCAGCTCCCCACTGGCAGTGACAGCCTAGTTCAGAGGACACAAAGCAGTGACCCAGGAGACAAGTCAAAGTCAAAGCAGCAGCAAATGCAGTGTGTTTGGGGTCCCAGCAGCCTTGGCTCTCCAACACCTGGACAGCCTCACAGGTTGCAATCCAGAAGCTGAAGGGAATCAAAAAGCCCACCAGCTAGTGGGCACCGAAGAACAGATACGAGATGACCCAAAAAAAAACACACACATGCATTCACACCCTTACACTTGCCCCTGGTCCCCAAAGATCCCCACAAGCCATCTGCTAAGGATGGGCTGAATTCTACCCTCAGTTCTGTCCCTGCAATGCAAGTCTGACAGGACTGCACAGCCAGATCCAGCTGTCACTGTCCCCAGAAGTAAAATGCCACCACTTCTGAGGCAGAAGCCAGCAGCTGTTCAGCAGGGAACAGCAGCTTATGACTGGATGTGATGTGGGCTGGTCCATCCAGCTGAAACTGCTGTCAGACCACCGATGACCTCAAGTGGCAGAAAGCTCTGATTTAGAGCCTGCCTCTTCAATGGAGCATCACTGCTACCACCAAGGCTGAACTGAAGTCTGGTGCCACCCAGCCCAGGGCCCACGGAGCCATCAGTGGTCCTGGGAAGGCTCCCACCCTACCCCATCCTCCATGGTGTATCATATTCACGGAAAGACCTTCCCTGAGCTCCAGGGACTGTGGATATGGGCCCCACGATGACAGGGACAGAAAAGGACTGGAAAGTCTTAACTCAGCAGGTGTGAGCTTCCAACCTCCTTCTCTCCATCCCTGCACGAGGGCAGAGGCTGAGGGAGCCCTTGCACCAAGGCGCCTGGGGAGCGGCGAGTGCCTCACAAGCAGGTGGAGTCCCAGACTTGGCAGGCTCCAAAGTGGGAGTGGGGGGGAGGAGCCGTGGAGCAGAATTTAGCTGTGACGAGCAGCATGGCCGCGTAAGTGAAATTGGCATTTTCAATTTGTACTCTGACATGTCTCATTTGGGGCCCTGGCATCTCGGGAAAGCATCCAGCCTGCAGCTGTCCGAAACACTTATTTGCATCTCCCTGCCCCGGCTGCTTTTGGAAATGAGCTCTTTCTGCAGGGGGGAGTGGAAGGGGGGCTAAGGGGGGGGGGGATAATTAACCCTTCATGCACCAGCCTTGGAGATGGGACACCATTTAGCTGGGGAGAGAAGGAACAAGCCCCACACAATGAAAGCATCATAGAGAAATAATGTGCCTCCCCCCACCTACCCTTCTGACCATGCCTGGCAGTAACAGTTCTGCCTGGGCCCCCAAGTTTCCAAGTTATATTCTGTTTCCTTGACTGAGATGAGTTAAAGCCATGCAGCTCATACCCCAGCTGCAAGCATGCCAAGTCCTCCAGGTCTGCAGTGTTGGCTTTAACTCAGTTCTTCAAACCAGCAGGAGATGTTGAGATTCAGATTTCAGACCTCATTTGCACCACATCCACTTGTGATCTCCACCACAGATTCCTCCCTCCCACCCCAGCACCAGGCAACGCTATGAAAATGCAGCTGTTTCTGGCATGGAAAGAAGCACCTAACTTGCATGAAGCACAGCATTTTGACTAGGCTCTTAGGGCACTTATACATGTACTCTGGGAGCGGAGGGGGGATGCTTTAAGTAGAGCGGCTCTGACAGCATCATGTGCATCAGCATTCCTGCACTTAAAAATGGCAGTTTGGGCACTTTAGGTTTAGTTAAAGTACCCCCGCCACCATTTTTCAGCATGGAGATGCTGATACACATGACACTGGAGTCTGCTGGACTACAGTACCACGCTCCAGTAGACTCGATTAACTGAGTTTGCTCCAATGTGCTGTAATCACAGTGTGTTGGAGCACCCTCACTGCATGTGTATAGGTGCCTTTAGGGAATTGCCATGGAAGCATTAATGTCTCTTGGACCTCAGCTAACCTTTCATGCACCAGCTTTGGAGATATTGAGGTCTCATCCCAAAGATTCATCCAGTGCAAAGCACAGGATACATCCTACAGCACTGATGCAGTTCAAAGACCTGATATTGGCAGCTTCTCACCTATGGGTCCAGGCCCAGCCTCAAATCCAGGGTCAGGAGATTCAATCCACAGCTCCTTGCACAGTTCTCTAAGCGAGTGACTCTCAACCTTTTTTGTACAAGGACGCATTTGTAAACTTCAATGGCCAGTCCTGACCCACAGCTCCCCGGCCCTGCCAGTGCCCCACTCCCAAGCCACGACCCCCAGACCTGTCAGTGACCCTCACTCCCAAGCCATAGCTCCCCACCCTCAAGCTCTGCTGGTGCCCCTCACTCCCAGCCCACTGCCCTCCGCCCCCAAGCTACAACCCCCCAGTGTGTAGGGCTGGGGCTAGGTGTGTAAGCTATGGGGGGGCATGTATCCCCCCAGATTTGTGCGGGCACAGGGCTGCAGTCTGGCCGGACCAGCTTGAACAGGATCCGCCTCAATAGCCCAGCAGGTGGGTCCCAGAGCGGGAGGGTGGAATGGGACAGCACGACTAGTTGCTGCTGCTGCCACCACCATGAACCCCGCACCAGCAGTATGATAAGCCCACGCTGCCCTTACCTCCTCCCACCACAGGCTGCTTGCGAGCTAAGCCACAGCTCTACCATGCCACCATAGCTCAGTTTCCAGCAGCTAGTCTCACTGCTCTGCTCCACCCTCCCACGCTGGGACCCACCCGCCAGGCCCCAGAGGCAGCTCCTGCCCATTGCTGCCTGGTGCCAGCACAAAGCAGGGGTGGGGCATGTGCCCCCTCCCAGGCCTCCCTGACACATTGTCTATGCAACCCCCCATAGACTTACTTGTGGGGAGCTGCAGGAGCTGTGTCTATGTGTATGTGGCACCCCCTGCAGCCCACTCCCCCAGCCCCCAGCAGGCTCTTGGAACGCTGCCAGCCTGCAAGGGGAAACCCACACTTCCCCACATTTTTCTGTGATTGTTTGCAAAACTTTCAAATATTCTTGCCACCCACTTTTGGGTCGCGACCCACAGATTGAGAAACACTGCTCTAAGCGATCTCGGGTCCTAAATCTAGAAACTGCTTAGCAGAGCACTGGGTTCCTCAGGCTCTCCTTCTAGCACTGAGCTCCTCGAGGAAACTGGGAGATGCCCATTTTCTGAGCCGATCATAGATTCACAGATGTTAGGGTCAGAAGGGACCTCAATAGATCATCGAGTCCGACCCCCTGCATAGGCAGGAAAGAGTGCTGGGTTTAGATGACCCCAGCTAGATGCCTATCTAACCTCATCTTGAAGACCCCCAGGGTAGGGGAGAGCACCACCTCCCTTGGGAGCCCGTTCCAGACCTTGGCCACTCCAACTGTGAAGTTCTTCCTAATGTCTAGTCTAAATCTGCTCTCTGATAGCTTATGGCCATTATTTCTTGTAACCCCCGGGGGTGCCTTGGTGAGTAGAGCCTCACCAATTCCCTTCTGTGCCCCCGTGATGAACTTATAGGCAGCCACAAGGTCACCTCTCGACCTTCTCTTGCGGAGGCTGAAAAGGTCCAGGTGCCCCAGTCTCTCCTCATAGGGCTTGGCCTGCAAGCCCTTAACCATACGAGTGGCCCTTCTCTGGACCCTCTCCAGGGTATCCACATCCCTCTTGAAGTGCAACGCCCAAAATTGCACGCAGTACTCCAACTGCGGTCTGACCAGCGCCCGATAGAGGGGAATTATCACCTCCTTGGTTCTGTTTGTCATGCATCTGCTGATGCATGATAAAGTGCCATTAGCTTTTCTGATGACTTCGTCACACTGACCACTAGGACTCCAAGATCCCTTTCCGCTTCCGTGCCACCCAGCAGGTCATTCCCTAGGCAGTAGGTGTGCTGGACATTTTTCCTCCCTAGGTGCAGCACTTTGCATTTCTCTGTGTTGAATTGCATTCTGTTGTTTTCTGCCCATATGTCGAACCTGTCCAGGTCTCCTTGTAGTTGTTCCCTGCCCTCTGGTGTGTCCACTTCTCCCCACAGTTTTGTGTCATCCACAAACTTGGACAGAGTACACTTCACTCCCTTGTCCAAGTCACTGACGAAGACATTGAAGAGTATCGGTCCAAGGACCGAGCCCTGCGGGACCCCACTGCCCACACCCTTCCAGGTCGATACCGACCCATCCACTACAACTCTCTGGGTACGACCCTCTAGCCAACTCTCCACCCACCAGACTGTGCAGTCATCCAAGTCACAGCCTCTTAACTTGTTCACCAGTATGGTGCGGACCAGTTGTGGAGAGCTGCAGAGAAGCCAAGCTGGCTTGGGGGCAGTGGAGCACGAAGCCACCAGCCCTTGTTTTCATATCAAAACAAGCGGCTGGGACTGCCAGCTCTTATCTTGCATCTTGAAATACGACCAGTCTTGCATCTTGAAACACGCTTGCTCTGCTTGCTGCTAGTGGGTCCCCTACTACCCTCCACTGACGGCAGTCAGTCTGGCCTTCCCCACAGCCATGGCAGCCAGCAGCATGCAGCGGGGAACACATACTGCTTCATTCAGCCATGGACGTTGGCTTTTGAGGCCAGAGAGAAGATAAGAGCTGGCAGTCCCAGCTGCTTATCTTGATGGTCACTTGACTGGCAAGCCCAGCAGCCTCTGCTGCAGGGAAAGGGGAAGGGGATTGTGGAAGGCCAGAAGTGATTCATCCCTGTTGTCTGCAACATGCTCGGCTATCTGTCACCAACTCCAGGGAGTCCCCAGTGAAAACAAGGGCTGGCGGCTTCGCGCTCCACTACCCCCAAGCCAACTTGGCTTCTCTGCAACTCTCCACAACTAGGCCAAGCCTGGCTTTCCAGAACCACCCTGAGTTTCTCCTCCACATTGGGCTGATGTAAAGGAAGGGAGTCAACCCCATGTCCCAAAACCCAGGGTCAGGGAGCACAAAGGAAGGTGGGTGTATAGGAGAAAACGGGGTGGAAAAGGCAGCCAACAAAACCTACTCCAGAGCCAGGGATCTGACACCACCTCCTTGTATTGCACAGACTCCGCCAAAATCCATCTCCTGCTCACACACCCATTTTCCTTTCTACACCCCTCAATGGTTTAACCTTCTTCAAAGTTGGAAAAACCCCTCTTGCTCCTTCCAGGGTTTGTCCTTTTTATCACTTTGCCAGGTTATTTCCATGTTGTGCCCCAGGCTCGGACAGGGTCAGCAGAGCTCTGAGGACAGATCTGAATGGAAGCTGAGAGGCTATGGTGACCAGTACAAGAGGAGGTCTCTAGACAGGACAGAGGCCCCAGACACCACTGTCTTGCACCGTTATACACATTTGTGCACAGGAAGGGTGCAACAAAACAGGTTTTGAGCAGGGACTGCTGTACCCAGGTGTGCATGAACTGAGATGAAATGGCAGAAGAGAATGACTGGGGTCCTGAGCAACTAGACTCAGTGGTTTGAGTCTGTCAGAGGGCGGATGGAAACACGCTGAAGAGAAAGCATGAGCAGCCTATCTGACTCAGACGGCAGATCCTCCAGAGAAAACTTGGGCCGGTTTCAAACACACAACTGAGTGCAGCCTAGGAGGGGAGCCGAATAGCTTTCCGTCCCTCAGCACCCATGTGCTGGGCTCCATGCTGTCTCCTCGCAAAAGTCGATGGCATCACTGAGCCCCGACGCAGAGCAAGAAAGCGGCCACACTCCGTGCTCTGACTGGGAGGGAAACAGGCTCCTGCCTGCAGGACTTGGCAGGTGAACACAGAGGTGGCCCATTTCCAGTGGGGGGTTTTAAAAATGTATTTCCTGTTCGCAAAGGCAAGGCAAGTGGGGCCTGAGCATATCCTGGAATCCCCAATCGTACCCATATTCCAATGCCGAGAGGCTGTTTGATAACTGTCATGCTCACATCCACTACATCTTTACCCTTTCTGAAACTTTGCAAAGCCCCATTAACTCTCATAAGTCATAACCTCCTCTCAACCCCACCTCAGCTTACAGGTAAATCCAATTTATCACCTGCCTGAGGGAACTGAGGTTAGACAGCTGAAATGATTTGCCCAGATCACCACCACTTCTGTGAAAAGGACTTGAGTGCTCCTGGTTCCCAGTCCCACGCCCAGGCCACCATGCCAAGCTGCCTCCAGTTCATCCTAAACATGCCTTCCCTCTAACAAACCAATGAATAACTAACGCTGGGGAACACGCTATATTGCACAATGACTTATTATGAGTCCTGACATCCAGAGGCACCCAACCCGAGGGTGGTCACATGGTGTTGGCTCCTCTTGGCTTGCCCACTAATAAATTGTATTAAAAGACACAGAACATCCATTAAACACTTTGCTTGGAATAAATCCCCTCATCATTGCTGGAGTTGTCAGCCAGGCTTTCTGTGATGGGGAATGGATGGGGAAGGCAGGGGCTGGGCAGTGGTGAATGGGAGGGGACATACTTAATCAGTGTGGCTTTACCCTCTGAAAAAGCCTAGGGACCCTTCATTTAATCCCACAGTGCTTTGGGGGAAAGCATGCAGCAGAAAAGCATCAGCAAAGTGGACAAGTTGCTGGAAGGGAAAATTGCTATCTGGGAGCAAAAATGGTGGCCACAGATGAAAGGGAGGGAGGGAGTGCTCCTCGCGCTGTTTTCAGAGCCTCACCCTAGGATCCAGGACTCGGAGAATACCAATCAAAATGCACTGACAACCTCTCCTGCCTCCAGCAGCCTGGTTAGAAGCAGAGTAATAACACTCAGCAGGACATACTCAGTGCTTTGTGTCTTCAAAGTGCTCTGCCAGCTTTAACCCAGTTTTTGCCACAGCCCTGGGAAGCAGGTCAGTAGGATCTCCACTGGGAGAGGCAAGGCACAGAGAAGGGAAGGAGCACACAGCCCTGTCAGGAGTTCCTGGCACCCAGGTACTTAAACTGTGTACTTCAGACTCTTGTGACTCTTGTAACAAAGATCCTGCACAGGGTAACTCAAAGGAGCGCCTGGGGATACACCAAGGCAGGGCACTCCAGCCAAGCCGGACAGTTTCCTTCCCAAGAGAAGGGATTCAAGCACTGATTGCTCTCACCCTGCCTCTGGACAGAGTCTCTCTCCCCTATCTTGCTTCTAGCTCTGTCCCCTTGTACAACCCTAATCATTCCTTTCAGGAAATTTCATGGTCCAGGACAGAGCTATGTGCTTTTCACCTTTCACTCCACTGCAAGAAACCAGCTCAGGACAGCAGTCACTGCACTCTCAATTACCAAACCGGTGCCCTGTCTGTCCTGCACGGCCCACTTCAGCAGATGCTGGACTGGTACTAATAAGCATCAAGGCAAGCAGTATCAAGGGTCTCTGGGCACAAAGGTTTGGTAGGAAGAGTCTTGTGGAAAAGCAGGCCCTTTACAGAGAGACCCCAAAATTCAGCTTCCCAGAGACAGGCACATCCATCAGTGGCTTTGAGGCCCTGCAAGCACAAGAACATCACCAAGCCTGCTCCAGTTGCTCCAAATTCCATTTGCTCCCAACCCAACAAGCCAAAAACACCGTCCTCCCAGATGGCTGTCTAGGAAAAGCAAGCCCCTACACTGGATTCTCCCAGGCATGTGATAAGGCTGCAGCCCAGAGTAGCAACTGGAAGAAGGGTGATGGCTGTCGGGTGCGAGCACCGTGGGTTGCATAGGCTTGGAGCATCTGTCTGCATCCCAACTTCCCTCTCCCACACCCCCATCTACAGGCGCGCGCCCCTTGATTGCATTTCTGTAGGAACGGTTCAGTTGCAGCTGTGTCCTATTTTTTCTGTAGTTGATGACCTCAACTCCTTCCCCGTGCTACGGGGATGGCAGTAATGTACATCGCGTCTCGCTGGAGCTCAACTGCAATTCATCATTATTTTATCTGCTGGAATTTAATTGGATCCTATCAAACTCTCCTGATACTCCCTTTTCACTTTAAACACTGCTGCAGGAAAGATAAATGTAGGCGCCGTGAGGAGAGAGAGCGCGCTGCTTTCTCCAAGAACGTTTCTGGGGTTGCAGGATCCAATCCCATTTCCCTCTCCGCGGCTGGTTAATTAGAGATACATATACTGTAGGTGTGCAGCACTCATAATAGGGCATGTGTGTATGATTTATGTTCCCCTATAAATATACTCCAGGCCCACTAAAATACCAGCGCTCACACACATAGCACAACCTGACAGGATGGCTTCGGCTTTGATTTTATATCTCTTCTCTTTTCCTGCCATTATTCTCTCTTTGCATTCATGTTCCTTCCCTTCCGAGTCACGCAGCTCCAAAAGGCCAACATGTCCCGAGCTTCTGGAAAGGAGCCCAGGATACAGCAAGCTGAGATCCCGAAACCCTTGGGCTCTGGTGCGGTCAAAGCCTGGACCACATCAAGGTTAAATACAAAGAAACCCCACAAGCCACACATTTGCCAAACACATTAATGGCAACACGACACCTCACTAGTCAGCTGAGCCTCCCAGCCCCACAGCCTCCCACCCTGCCGAGCATGGGCATGCACTACCATGTTGCCATAGGCAGCCTGGCATCTCTCTCAGCAGAGGATAAGGTGTTATCCTCAATGGCCAGTCAGGGCTCTTGGCTTCCACTCCCAGTTCTACTAGTGGCTTTCTGTGCAACCCTGAGCAAGTCCCGTAACCTTTCTGTGCCTCACTTTCCCCAGCCACATGTGGGGACAATGCCACTGTTGTAAGCTTAGTTATTCCAGCACTTTGCACTCCTCCAAAGAGTAGTGTTCATACAATGCACAGGAACAATGCAGACTAATCTCCACACAAAAAGGGGCTCAAACTCTGGCTCTCATCTAACTGCGTGAAATGGGAATAGGATCCTTGACAAACCATCCCAATAACCATTTGGTGTTCAGTTGTCTGACTGCCTCCGTTGCTCTGGGTGATGAGAGGTCACAGGCCATGTTACTGTCAGGTTACCGAGAAGAATGGAGAGGACTTGCCTTTCATTTTCCAAAGAGGCAGTCACATCAGCGGATGCCTTCCCACCCAATAGGTACCAGGGTAGGAAGGAGCAAAATTCAAAGAGATGATGGCTGGAAGCCAGAGGCAAATTGCAGAAGAAGGACGAGTAACTGGTTGCGAATGACAGGAGGACTGAAGAGATCAGCCCGAAAGGACTCTCCTGAGTTGACACAGCTGCTCATCACCCAGTGCTGCTTTTGTGCAAGGCAATGAGAAATAGTTTCAGAGTTGTGTTTAATTTAAAGCACCGAGATGACCAACCCAAATAAAAGAGGAAATATGAGCAGATCAGAAGTTCATTTCTATTTTTAAACTTAAAGGCAAAGAATGTTTCATGGGTTATAACCCCTGACATTATACCCTTTCAGGAAACATTTTAAAGAGCAAAAGTTGGGGCCAAATCCATGCTTGGGGTAGTTCCTTAAGGCCTTTTTAACTGCATCAGAGAGAAATCTGGCAGCATATATTTTTATAAAAAGCCCCTCCTCGTGTTACTAGCATTGCCATAAATGATGGAAGACGATGTTATTTTTCATGAATAACGCTGTTTATCTTATGCAGCAACCAGAACAATGGCTGTGTTATAGGGAGGGTAGGCAAGGTATCAGCTGGCAGAATGAAAGGGGGGGGGGGGGTCTTGGAATGTGAAATGCAGTGGTTTACCTTCATTCATTTATTTGAGAGTCTGTATGAACCGTGAGGATATGTGAATATTTATCTGCCTTCCATTTCAAACTATGGCACTAAGCCTGCAAACACTTGCCTACAGGAGTAACTTTATTCATGTGTGCAAGCAAGCATCTGCAAGATTGAAGCTAACGTTCATCTCCATGCCGTTGAATGCTAAGGAGTTTTTAACTGCAACAGAGATTGGATTTGTGAGTTGGAATGCATCTTGATACTCAATAATAAGGCAAGGTCTTGTATAAGTGTTTTAAAAAGATTTTAAGAAACTGGTTAACTAGATTTAAAGTTGACTTGGAAAGGATTTTTTTTTTTTAAATTGAACTTATGCTTTTTTACTTCTTTATGACAGATAAAGGAAAGCTCAAGGGGCGCTGGTTTTTTGAGTGGGGAGGCATTAAAGTTCTTTTCTGCTTGCTTTTTTACTTTAGAGCTAGCAGGAATGTGCCTCCTGGTATCCCTTGATTTTGCTGGAGGACCTGTTGGGTGTCTCAGAGGATGTGCATGCTCAACATTAAAACCTTTACAAAGGGAATGCTGAATGTTTAAACAAAGATGACCTTTCTTCAAAATGCTAACTAGCCATTGGAGTTAGATCAGTATTAACAAACCAAACACAACACAAAGAGTTTTAAGCAGCCTGAACTATAAATCTCTTCCCGATTCAGAACCTAATCCAGAAAAGAATCCTTTATTCAGCAAAACACTTAACCTTGTGCATAGATTCCCATAGAAGTTATGGGAATTAAGCATCTGCTTGCATACTTTCCACAACCAGAGGCATCAAATACCCACTTCCTATCTCTGATTATGTATGTGGTCCTTTCAGTAGTTCACCAGTCAAGAGGGTCTTCCAGATAACACAAGGCATGAATTTCTAACATTAAAAAGTAGAAACTTAAAACCAAGCAAACTAAACAACAAACCCAATTCCCTTTCTTCTTTATTCATTATAAAGAAATAGAAACAACCCAGGACACAAGTTCAACCTCGCTTCCCCACTGCAGGTCAGCATTAATGGTATTTGATTGCGTATAGAGTATGAAGTGCCATCATCAAGCCAGATGGACTGAAAAAAAAAGAGATAGGAGTAAAATTTCAAAAGAAGTGTGAATTTTAAGCACCCACACTGAAAAAAAAACCCAAAAAACTCAGCTTGGCAAATTGCCTTCAAACTTTAAAACAGGCAAATGTATGCTGAAAGCAAAGACAGCTTTTTTCAACTAAGAAGGTTTTTTCTAGTACAAAGTCAGGTGGGTCATGAAAACAGTAGGGGAAAGACTGGTTTGCAAAAGAAATGCACTTCAAACTTTAACTCCAGCTCTAAAATCCAAGTGAGCTGCAACTCAAAGAAGCAAGATGTGTTTGGTAGTCCCATTCACAGAACCAGCTTTATAGTATGGAGGGATGTTAGACAAGCTTTCGGGTACTACATACCCTTTCTCAGGCCAAAAGACCCAAAGATGATCCAACGAAAAATACTATCAAACATCTTGTTTTTCATGTTTCCTGGACCATCATGACATCAACCCTTCTGTGACGCAAATGAAGTTTGACCAGTTCTCTACACCACGCATATAGACATTGTGCTTTTTATTCAAGAGATGTCTGATAATACCCAGGCCAGACTTATGTTCACATTGGTTATTCAAGTTCTGTTTGCAACCTTCATTATGGAGATGTCAGCTACACGGAGGGTGGGCAAAGCTGCCTACAGAAGGCAGGCATTGGACTGGGGCACAGGAATCTGGGGTCTGCTCGACCTCAGCTACCAACCCCACTGGGTGACCTCAACCAAGAAGCTTTATCTCTATGTCCATCTCACTCCTTGTCCATTTAGACTGTCTGCTTTTTGAGGCAGGGAATCTCTCTCATTGTGTCTGTGGTCTTACTGTGTCCTACTGTGATGCAAACTATCAATAGAAATGGACAGCTTTGCAAAAAGTCTTTGTTCGAAACAACACCTGGCCCCTAACCTGCTGGGCCATCACATCTGTTTAAGTCAAAGCCTCCCAACATCCCCACCATTCACAGGCTGTATGTAACAGAGGGAAATGGGCACAAATGGTCAGTAATTCCTGACCCCAGCGCCCAAACCCACCTGCTCCCTCAGTCACCCAAGCATCACTCCCAGGTGCTGCATTTAACACCAGTCACTGTCCTTTCCCACAGGCTGAGTATCAGATACAACCTTCAAGACCCATTAAGCCAGCGCTTTCACTGCTGTTCAACCATGCTATTTATTTTTATATAGTGTCCTTCAGAACACAGCATCCCCAATTGCTTCAGAATGAGCTAAACCAAACTGCAAGCTAAAGACAAAGAGAAAAGTTTAAGAGGAAACAGAGGGGAATAGCCCAGTCCCCTCAGTTCCCACAAAATCAGTTAGATGAACAGTGCTAAGCATCCTCAAGAATCAGCCCTCAAGTGAGTAGACTCTGCAACCCAGGAAAAGTCCCTGCCTGGAGGACTGAACAGACCTGACAGGAGGGGCAGGGAGGCAGGATGGAGACCGGGGGCTCAGAACGAGGAGGGAAGGAGAGGAGGGGGAGGCAGGTTCACTCCTCGAATGGGAAAGGTTAGAGATCAATAAATCATCTAGGGTGAACAAGTGATAGTTCCCTGGCTGGGAGGTCGCCAACACACCAACAGGCCTGTTCTTGCTTTCATGTGGTTGGTAGAAAACGATGCCTGGCTTGCTTCCTCCCACCCCTGAGGAGTGCAAGCCTGCCGGGCTGGTGACAATAGAGCACCAGGGTGCATGTATGAACACAGACCAGCTCTAACCACCCCAGAGCTGCCTGCTGCTCTTTAGACCCCAAACCAAAAGGCTCTGTAACATGTAGAGCAGCAGGGATTTGCTGCCTTTGGGGATCCAGGAGGCTCCTAGTCTTGCCAACACACACATGTGAATGTAACTTTGCTCAGCTGATTAATCTTGACCACCAGAGCAGGACTGCTGATGTGACTGTACTCAGGCCTGAGGACAGTGGCCTCTTCCCCCCTCAGCCTTAACCCTCCACCCCAAAGCACCATCAAGGTTGCCCTGGGGGGCAGCCCAGCCAAGAGACTGGACCTGCACCCTGCGGAAGTGCTTTTGTGATGGGTGCAGTTCTGTGCAGCCTTACTGTCCTACAGCAAGTAGGAAGCCCCATTTCTCTCTTGCCTGCCACTGAAAAATGGCTCCTCCAAAGCACTGCATGCTGGCAAGCCGCAGACTCCCCCGGCCTCCTAATCGACCCCATTTCAAGGCCTGCGAACACCGGCAATTGGGATGTTATTAGGGCCCACGTGTGCTGCAGTAACAGCCCTCGTACGGCTGAGCCGGTATTTGGCGTAATTGGCCTCCTGCTGGGAAAATGACCGCTCAGTTGACCTCTGAAGAATCTTCTGCAAGGCAACAGGAGATGCAGAGCAATGGAGCTACGCAAAATATAAGAACAAGAGTCCAGCTGAGGCCCCTCCATCCTGGGGGCCATCTCATCTGATGGAGGCAGCAGTAATCTCCTCGCACATGCACGCGCTCATCCATCACAGCCTTCTTCGTTCCGTTCTTCTCGAGTCATTTACAACTCGCCTACGTTGAGTCCTAGAGATCAGGCTGAGCAAAACGGTGCTTAGCTGAGGGAGATGGATGAGGTGGGACCTGAGGTGGCTCTGGTAGGGGGCAATCCCACACCAGCCCCTGATGGAAATTAGTTCAATTACTCCAGCTTCTCCTTTAGTTGCTTCTCTTGAAGGACACCCCAGCCCCCACACACCAGAAGCCTGGCTAAGCTACTGAAAAGAAATAGCCGCATACTCATAAGAAGCACAAGCGCGAGACTGATGGCTCACTGTAAGGATTGAAATGTAGGTTTTAGGTCACCCTGCACCTCTGTGGCTTCGGGGCATGGTATTTAGTGAGTGTGGAAGGGTAGCTTTTAGAAGCAGGCAAGGAGGGCTGGATGTAGGGTCACCTGGATAATATCAGGAAGCCCACCCCATGATGAAAACCTCATTGGGAAGAAGTTACTGCCAGGGTTTGGGATTCGAAGAGCTATCTCCCCAGAACCCTGTTGGTAACTCAATACACACTCCGAGTCCCCCTACAGAGAGCATTCCCACTCCAGAAAACATGATTTTTGGCCTCTTATGTGCTCAGCTGGCCCTTGCTACTTCCCCCTGAACTCATGTGTCTCCATGGCTGACTTCATTGTTATTTCCATAACTGCAAATGGGCTGTGCTCCAGTTTCAGCCCACAGCATGTATGCTGGGATTAGGTCTGTCCTTACTGCTGGCCTCTTACTCAAATGTCGCCCCTACCCCTACCCTTACCCCCATCCACACACAGCACCTCTTGCTTTAGGCTGTGCTGGGATGCAGGCTATAGATCAGGTATTGCTTCACTCAGGCTAGTGATGAAGGAGCAAGTAAGCCAACTCAATCGAGTGCTGACAGGCTTCCAGTGCCTTTCCACAATTCCCTGCACTTACCCAGAACAGAGTTCTCCCACGACCCTCTAGGGTAATGTCCTGATGAAGCGCAGCCTACTGTGGTATAAAGTGTTGCACACCCATAGTAGCAAACACTCGGGTGAACAGAGCACGAGCAATGAAGTACCTGGAGGGGGGTGGAGAGCAGGCTGCACCAAGGCTGCTCGCAGCCAGGCCTGGCTAAACCAGGTTAATTCTGCAGGGCAGACATACCCTGAGTGTTCACACTCACTGTGTCCCCAGAGAAGCCTCTGCTTTACGGCGAACTTAACAACAGTATACAAATCCCCACCTGAGCTCTCTCCTGAGCACAGCTTTTCCCTCGGGGGAAGCTATATTTACAGTAGAGCTATGACCCAGCCTCTAATTCCCTCTATAACAGATAGTTTATGCTGAGTTGGGTCCAAGACCAGCCGGGTAAGAACATGTGTGACACCTGCCCACTAGCTAAGGACTTCCCACTGCAAGGACACAGGCAGACATACCCACTATTTAAAAGCATCAGGTGTATCTGGATGGAGCATCGGGTAACAAACCAAGATCTATTAACTTCCAAGATGAGAGGAAGAGACTCACACCTAATGATGCCCTCCAGGTCCAGCCCAGGCCCACCTCAATGAGACTGTGTGGGCAGAGGGGAAGAGAAGGAAAAAAGACCATTTAGATCTTCAATAGCTTCTAAATGTCACCTGTGCCTCTGAAGGACAGGAGAGCAGGGAGCATGGCTCACATCAGGCTGCAAATGAGCTTTCACGGCATGAGTGATGGAAAACAAATTTTAAAAGGATTAAGTCAGAGACACAGAGAAGGAAGGGAGGGGCAGTTTTAATGTAGATGAGGAAAGGTTGGTGCAGAGCCCACCGGGTCAGCCAAGGAACTGTAGCAGTGGTGTTCCCCAGAGGGCAACAGCCTAGTAATCCTTCAGATCTCTCTGTTCACAGCTTCACGCTCTCCACAGAGGTCACCAAGCAGTACCAGGTATCCAAGCTTCCTGAGGGGATCACACAGCCTGGCTGTAACAGCCACCCTTCTCCCTAGGCACAGGGTGGATCAGGAGGAAGAGGTGGGGGGAGCTGGGCCAGATCAAGATAAAATGTGCACTGGCAGAGCAGTGGGGAGGAGACATGAGGCTGAGGCTTCTCTGTATGGCTTGTGGACCAAGCCCAGGAGTGCAGCCAAACAACTGGCTCCCCTCTTCCCCCACTCATGCCTAAGCCCCAATGTGGCCACAGTAGGTGGCTCTGGTGAGCCATCCTGAGTGCATGCCCCACCTCTACCTTGCTGAAGAGCCTGAGCCTTGTGCTATGGGGCACACTCCAGGCCTCTCAGGCATGCCCTCCCCCAACCTGTCTACATGGGCTAGCTTGCAGACTTGAGAGCAAGTGGGCAAGGCTAATTTCTCAGTGGCACTCTGGGGTTCACTCCAGAGGCAGCGTGGACATAGACTAGAGCAGCGACTGGGTCTCAGAGGCACCAGCAGAGCTAGAGGAGAGAAGGATAAAATAACAGGGGAGGAAAAGGCTCTAGACTAAGGGGCACTGGTGGAGCTGAGCAGAGGCAGTTGGGAGGGAGGTGAAGGGCACTGGCAGAGCTGGATAGGCGTCCAGGATTGAACTGGTCAAGGGGGCTGTAGGGTAAGGAGCACTGGCAGGGCAGTGGGCACAGGGGCTATAGGGCAGGAAGGAGGGGCAGCATCACAGCCTGACTGGGCTCAACAGAGTGGGCTGGAAAGCATGACTGGACATGTGTGTGCATGTGTGAGTGTGTGCAGTGCTGGGTATAAACAGGGAATTAACTCAATTCCGCTTGTAAAGCGGGATCATTTGGTGTTAAAGGAAACCAAGCGCAGGCGGCGAGGGGAGGAAGGGGGGGCAAGCAGAGTTTCTGAAACGCCGGTCCAGCTGGCTTTCTCCCAGGCAACTTTCTTTGGCTTTCATAAGCAAATTTCCTTGGAAATGCTCATAAAGCAGGGGAGGGTCCCCTGGGGTCGGCTTGGCTGAATGGCTGCGGTGGGCGGTGGGCTGGTGCTGGATGGAGCACTTCCTCACAACCTGACTCCATGCAGCTGGGCCAGTGCGAGGCGGGGGTGGGAGGGGGGTGAGAATGCATCAGGCAAGTCGGGCAGTGAGGTCTGGGGGTGGGGAAAGAGTTTCTCAAAGTGACAGTTTCAGCTTGCAAAGCAGAGGAGAGGCAAAACCAGCAGGGGAACAAGCCAGGCCACTGGGGTGACCTTCAACCTGCCAAGATTAGGGAGGGAGCAAACACCCTGCAAGTGAAACGTGTTCTGAATTGCCAGGGGGGGCATAAGATCTTCCCCCAGACATGAGTGCCTCAGGAAAGGGGTCACGCCATAGATGCCTTGCAGGCATAAATGCACTTCTCCTCACCAACGCCCTGGACCACAAGGGAAGTCCCAGCAGGGGCAGGGGGCGAGGTGGGGGCTGCACTCACCGAGGTGTTCTGGCACTGGATGCTGGTGCTGTTGAAGCGCAGGGCAGTGACACGGGTGGTGCTGCCAGGGATGTGGAAAATGCACTCGTAGTTGCGCTGTCCAGATTGCGGCTGGGGCAAGTTCTTGGCCGTCAGGGTGATGGGCTTCACCACACCCACAGGGATGTATATCTGGGTGGAGGGCAGGATCTGTGGGCAGTCCTGTGGGATAGGGGATGAAAGATCCAGAATTAGCACAGAAAATTCCCCCAAACCCCAGAAATGCTGCTCATGGCAAGCTCCGGCATCCTCCAGACTGCTGCATTCTGCTCCATCGCAGAAAAGCATACACATACCAGGATGATGCTAAAAGAGATGAGACAGGCCCAATCCTGCATATACACCTGAGGGTGCCTCTGTCCACAGCCATGCCCAACAGTTGTCAGGAGCTCATGGCAGCCCTGATAAGAGCCCTACATATTCTACAGCACATGGGATCTAGAGCTGGGGCACAGCCACCTTGTTTCCACAGCACTCCACCACTGTGGAGACACTTTCCTGCTCATGCTCAGTAAGACACTACATCTGTTTCCCTCCACTCTGCCATTCACTCTTTTTTTCGGTTTTTTTCAGCCCGGGGTGGGGGGGGGTGGAGAGGAATGTGCAGGACATAGGCTGAAAATGCAAGTAGTTCCGGCTTGTGGGAGGAACAGTTCAGCTGCACAGCTTGCAACGTTAGCAGCAGCAGCATTATGTGCTTATGTTTAAATGTAATCACTAGGTTTCAGAGTCAACATGCATCAAGTTGTACACTCCAAGGCTTCCCATTCAGAGTGACTATTTCAGAGTGGCTGCGGATTCAAACAGAAGTGGCTGCATCTGCCTCACCCCATTCACATCTGGAAGGCGCACTTGCTATGCCTGAGATCTGGCAATGCCACTTTTTAGACACTGAGGTTCTAGAACACATTTCTGTGATAAAGGTAGATTTCCCAGGAAGCCTTGCAATGGAGAACAGGCATGCACATCCTCTACCCAAACCCCACACCCACTCCTAACCCAGCCCTTGCCTGCCAAGCAAGAACCAGATCAGGCTGATTTTAGAGCTGGCCAGTAACATGCTCTAATCATCCAGCAATGCTCTATAATACGAGGCCATTTCAGCCTCAATGTAGTGTCTGTGCTTGGTGCTCCAGAGCTCAGCTCCATTACATGTTGCACAAGGCCTCCGAAGTTAACAAAGCACTGGGTTGTCAAATTATCACACACCATTCTCCCGCAAACCTATGGGCGCTTGTTCTGCCCAAGCCAAAGAGGCACTGCAGGGCAGAGCAAGCTCTGGCAGGAGAGGAAAGGAGCTTGGGGAAGGCCTCTGAGCAAAACATCTGCCAAGCTAGCATGCTTTACCTGTGCCCTGCCTGCTAATGCGTGAACAGCAGTGCCTCTAGTGGCTCAGCCCAGCTGGAGAACAGGTACCGCCTGTGCCAGCTTGGGTAACTAGAGCTAGCACAGGACAAATGAGCTCAGGGCCAAGCGTCTGGCTCCCAAAAAAGAAGCCCTTCTTCACTGAAGGGCTGTGTGCTTACAGTGCAGAGAACATGAGATTTAATGGTGGCTAGATCTTGGTACTTGCAAGCAGGCAGTCAGAGTCCTCTCACCCAGAGCCCTGCCTCGACACCTTGCTGCTGTGACAGCCCCTGGTTTCAGCACTGGGGCCCACAGAGCTCTGCTAATGTGCCTCAGAGCCAAGCACATCACCACAACCCCTTAGTTGTGACCCCACAGTAGCCTCTATTAGCCCAGCCCTGGAGTTCCCTTTTCCTCAGTCCTTGCCCTTGAGCCCTGAGGTGCTGGACGGTGAGCAAGAACAATCTAAAATGAGCAGTGCACTGGGCAGGGGTGAGGGCTCAGAGGTGATACAACTCATGGGTCTGGCACTGGCCCATCTGCTCCGCTGGAACACGGCAGTCCCCGTAGTCCCCCAGGGAAGGAAAACCCTGCCAGGAGCTCATGTCTACTGTCCACCTGAAGCCCAAGCTGCATGCAGCCCTACTAATGCATGCAGTCCTGCAAAATGAGCAATGGAACCAGATCTGGCTCTCCGAGCAGGTTGAACATTGCAATCCCACTCAGTCCTCACCCAGGAGGAGAGCTGGGTTTGGAGTGGAGTGCCCACACACTCTGCCTTGTAGGACATAACCACAGAGATCTGATGCAACGGTGATGGACTGGGAGCACCATCAGAGTGGCCACAGGCCAGCAAACATGGCCTCAACTTTGACCTGGGAGGGAAGGTAGCGCCGTGGCTGAGTTACAGCTGCGCCTGGCCCTGGGTTTTTAGCTGAGCAAGCCAAGAGCTCAGGGAACAGCAGTGAGCACCTGAGCCTGCGCATCCCCTTGTCAGCCAGCTCTAAGAAGAGCCACTGGGGCTGCAGCACTGCAAAGCTCTCAACTTTTCACAGCATCCAGTTTGAGGGCTGCTCTCTGGGGAGCCCCAAACCCCTGTGTGCAAAGCACAGGGGAGCAGGGAGAGAGCAAAAATAAACGGGCCTGGACAGAAAAACAGCTCCCTGGTCCCTCAGGATGATGCTTCAGCAACAATAGCCTGATGCAATCCCCAGGCCAGCCTTGCAGAGCCCAGCTGGGGACTTGCGCCTGAGGCGGCTACTCTTAAAAGTGCTGGCTTTAAATAAGGAAGAGAGAATAACATGTTTTGAAACAAATGTGTCTAAGAACAGAAACCATGCTGCACCCAGGGACCTGCAGCTGCATCTCCTGGCAACCTGGCAGCAACCATGCATGATGCTAGCTTGATGTGGTGATCCTAACTCCAGGAACCACGGCTGAGACCAGAGGCAGCAACAGCCAGGATCGAGGTGCCATTCTGCTACACCATCAAAGCACTTTACAGAAACCCCCGCCTCACAAGAGCCCTTCTACAGGCAGAGAACTGCCCATAGGTGAGATGGACCTGAATAATCTGGAGGTTCGTCTTCATTGCAGACCTGGGCCCTTAGGGCAGGGATGGGCAAAATGCGGCCTGGGGCCAGATGTGGCCCACAAGACCATTCTATCTGGCCCACGGGGCCCCCCCCAAAATTAAGAAAATTAGTATTTATCTGCCCCTGGCTGCTTGTCATGCGGCCCTCGATGGCTTGCCAAAACTTGTAAGCGGCCCTCTGCCTGAAATAATTGCCTGCCCCTGCCTTAAGGACTATATCCCACCAGCTGGTTTCCAAGGTCCAAGCAACAGGGATCCCATCACTACCCCAATCCTCATCGTCACCATCAAGCTCCATCATCTCCGTTTTGCAGATGGGATGCATGAGGCACAGAGAAGGGATGGGGCTTGTACAGTGCTAGGACCCAGGAGTCCTGGCCCCTGCACCCTAGAACATGCTCCCCAGGGTTGGTGCTAGTCTCACCTGGAGTTTTGGTAATAATCCTCTCAGCAAGTCAGCCCAGCCCAGATGTATGTTACATACTAGGCCAGGGACCCTCTCAGGCAGAGGCCTGGCTATGGATCAGGAGAGCTGATAAAGTCTCAGCTCTGCCTGGGCCCTTGAAGCCACAATAATGCAGCTTCCTCATGCAAGAAGTCCAGCTCCCTGCCGGTACGCTCTCAGATGTGCTGGGAACAGCCACCACCCATCATTCCTCCCCTCAACCTCATTCCCAGGTCCCCAGCTAGAAAATACCCAGTGCATCTCCTACCCCTTCCAAGTGCCACCGTGAGGGCATTGACTCAGCCTTGCCAAGTGCGACAACTTCTCCCACAGAAAGGCACATGCTGGAGGCTGGTTCCCCTCACCCCATGGTGTCACTTCATGGCCCAGCTTCTGCCTTCTCCCCACTCTATGCACCAACCAGGTCAAGTCCTCAGGCACAGCAAGCCTTCTGCAAAGGGAGCAACGTACTAGCTTTGCTCAGGGTAGAGCCAGCCTTGTCTCTGGGAGTGATCAAGTCATACCATGTTTCTTTGCTGGGCTGGATTCTCCACAGGGGAAGTCCAGCAAGAGTCCCTCACCTGGCACTTGCTGTGCAATGGGAAAACACCTGTTGCCAGACAGTGCCCAGTAATCAAGATGTCCTGTGTCAATCAGGAGGTTAACTGGCGTTCTCAGAAACAGGCTCTGCCCTACTCGGCCCCACTCCCTGCAGCATCAGTGAACTGGTAGGTGATCGCAGAGCCCATAAATCAATCACAGGGCAAGATGGTTACTTCAGTGCAGATGCTCAGACATGCGTTTCTTGGTTTCTGGCTTCAGGGACAGTTCATAGGAGGCCCAGAGCTGCAGATGCAAAAATCAAAGCCTCCCCCCACCAACACCCCAACCTCAGGGCCAAGATTCATGACCAGGTGAGTGGTAAGACAACAGGGACTCTGCTCCCTTAGTTGTGTTTATGCCAGGGCTTTGCTTCATCGTAGCGAGACCTGAGCAGCAACAGGATTAGAGATGGGCAAATCATTGATTTTTTCTCCCTTCCCCAGCTGAACAGAGAAACTGAAAACACTAAAATGGTGTCAGCTTGACCTAAAACTGAGGCCTTTCCAGCTTTGTCAGCAAACAGCAAACCAGACTGAAATACAGCTGCAGGTTGACCGAAATGGTTAATTCAACCTGAAACAGAGTATTTTGTTTGTGGGAGAGGGGGAGCAATGGATTTATGCCATATTTCTTTTTAACAAATTTGAGCAAACTTGGTCTGGAAATATCATCCCTAAACAAAACCCCAACCCATTTGCTTTGAAAATGCTAAGACAATGCACGTCACTTTTTTCAATTCCCACCCCACTCCCTCTCATTTTTCCTGCCCAAATGACTCACTGGATTTAGCCTAAATTTAGGATCATGTTGGTCAACACAAAACTGTGGTTTTTTTCTGGCAAATGATTCATCTGAAAAAAATTAATCTATCTAAGTACTGGCAGAGAGGGAACAGGGGCACTAGGTCACAAATTACAGGTCACCAGCTCCACACAACTCAGAGCGGCAGACATGAAATCAGATGGTGGGTTCTATTCTAGGCTCTGCCACTGACTCGCTTCATTCTGGGCCTCAGTTTTCCCTCTGCAAAATGGGGATAATGCCACTGACTGCCTCACCCCCTCTCCTTTGCAACGCATCACACACTATGGACTAAAATGAGCATTCTCCCTGCATGGTGAGAGTCACCTGAAGGACTGTCTTAGCCATGGTCATGGTGTGGCAGTAGACTCCAGCTCCAGGCTCCTCTGGCTCCATGCAGGAGGCCCCACAGCCACTGGGTTGTCGCTAGTTCCCATGAGCTGTTAGCTTGGACTGGATACGGACTTCTGATGGGAATGTAGCTCTAAGTACATCCCTGGAAATTCAGGGGTGCACGCAGCACACAGGCCCTACCCAGAGGGAATCCACAAACCCAGGGGAGACATGTTGCCTCCCTTAAACCAGGCATCATACCCTTCCAACATATCACCATACCCTTCCATTTCCTTGCCCCTTGGAATTTGCTACTCCCTGCCACTGCCTCCCGGGCCCTGAGAAACTGCCTATCCCTATGTAACCACCAGGTTCCCATTCTCCTCATGCCCTCACACCAGCCCTAACACCAGGTGTGTCTGCTACTGGCACAGATGCTTGCAGGCAGAACACCCTTCCCTGAGATAGTCTGCAAACCCACTAGCCTCTTCTTTAAGCCCCTCCAGGATATTCTCTCCCATACTCACAGAGAGCTGGTATGTGGATTCTGAGGACCCCGGGCACAAAGTGGATAGGGAACCATTTAATGACATGACCACAATGGCAGCAATTCTGCCTGAGCACAAGTGTGGGTGCAGTCAATGTTTCATGTATTTGCTGGTGTGTTTGGGAGCTTGTGGGTTGGCTCCCAGCAACCTACACCATGCGTGGGGACATGGGCCACACCTGCCTTGTATCAGCACTGGCTGATGGGTCTTGGGGCCTCGTCAGGCTGGCCCATGACTTAAAGACAAACCTGCCCTCTCACAACAACAGCTGCTTTTCAGTGGTCCTTAAAAGAACCAGCGCATGTTCCACGAAGCCTTAGCCATGTAGGAGCCGAGTGCCATGCCCCCACAGCCTCACCCTCTGCTCTGTAATACCGCTCACTGGGTCACCCCTGGGTGCTGTGAACTGCCCCCACTATGCCCACAGATAACTTTTGTGTGCAGGCGTATGGCATGACAGGCACACAGTGCTTGCACACGCATCCACACACCCACCCACCCGTTTTGCTGACTTGCTCTTTGGGCCGGAGCCAAATCCTCTGGCGATGTCACATGTTCTGCATCTGTGGGGAGAGCTGTCTCATCCAGCAAAAATTTCACGCGGCTACAAAACAGGAAGCACCTGGTGCTGGGAGGCCCCCTCTCCCCAGCGAGCCGCATGGCCCCACGCCCCAGGCTGCAGGACCGGGAAAACCGCAGGGGAAATGCCTGCAACCTCATCCAGCCTCCCCGCTCCCCTGCAGCAGGGGTGGAAGGAATCTGAATGATGTGATCCTCAAGAACAGCTTCACAAGCTGATGACACTCTCCCCTCCCCCTTACAAATGTCAGCTTGCTCCTTCCATGCTGGCAGAGGGGACACCTCCACACAGCCCCGGCTGACTCAGGGAATGTCAGCTCCCTGACTTCACCATGGGGGCGCAGGGTGCTGCATCCTGATGCTGGTACATCTGCACTGACAATACAGTTGTTCTCAAGCTCTCTGTGCTACAACTGCTCTCTGATGAGTAACTAGGCTTTTCACTCAAGGAAATGTCTGTGCCCAACTCTGAATTAGAGATTTTCCATTGGGCAGAGGGTAAAGAACAGGTGAGAAAGTGGTCATTTTGCTTTATCCATGGCTGCCCTGATCAGCAGTGAGCACGCAGCTGTGTTGTTCCCAGTATATGCTGGGACGTAGGCAAGTTGGTCCAGGCCACTGGGAGAACAGTAGTGAGTGATCCCACAAGAGCCTCCTGAACATGTGGGGGTAAAGCTAGGGGTAAGAGGGCTTTCAACCGCAAGCTACAAGGCAGAGCCTTTTTGGCCCTCCTTTTTGGCCTTTACTGCCCTCCTTGACAAGCCTTGGCCTGACTCTCCTCCATCCATCTCTCCTCCTCTCCCAGTCATTCAGACCATCTCCTTCCCCCTCTGTCCTTCTGTCACTCCCTGTCCCTCGGCTCTTGCTCCACATCCCCTCTTCATCTGTCCCCCCACTGCCTTTGCTCTTGTTTGTCGTCTCTCCTCCCTTCACCCCAGGTGCCCATTACCTCCTCCCCATGTCCTTCTACCCAGGCTCCTCCGTAAGTGTGTGCATTTTCCCACTCCCCTTCCACCCCTTCAGTTACCACCTCTCTCTCTCTGCCTCTTCTCTCTTCTGACTTCCTCTGGACACCCTTTTTTCCCCCTCCTAGCTGGAGGATACCAAGCTAAGGGCAGCACAACATATGGCCTGGCTTGGACATCCAGAGGTGGCTTGGCCAGGAGCTGGTGGGTGGATGATATGGCTGGGATATCAGGGCTGGGTGCTGTCTTGAGGAACTGGGCATCCTCACAGAGAAAAGCCTACGTTCAGCTCTTGGCCTCTTGCTCCTCAGGGATGTCTAGGCCAGGCTTGGTGTCTGGGGCTCTGCCTGTGTGGGACACAGGAAGAAGGAAGACTGACTGTCAGCCCTGGCCTCTGACTCCCCAAACTCCCTTCCCATCTGACCAGGCTCCAAAGTGTGACCAACCACATCCCAGGGACTCTGCTCTATCATCAGGGAAGGTAGGCAGGTGGCAGCTCCCCAGGGATCCCCTCAGCCCTGCCCTTGTCTCCTGGCTCAGCTCAGAGCAGCACCTACTCTCCAGCCCGGAGGAAGAGAGCCAGTCCAGAGCTGAACACATTCAATTCTCCACAGATTGTCACAGCTGGAGACTTCCAATGTGCTCTTCCCTTCCACATCCAGCCCCCTCCACCTGCAGGCACACGGGATCCACCCTCAGTGGAACAGCCTTTTATTAAAAGATAATTCAGTTTTAATTGCTGATCGCATTCCCCAGCCACCAGGAATCAGGAGCGGGAAGGTGGAAGGAGGAAGGAGACGGCAGCTGTTTTTCCTCACACCCTGGCAAAGTCAAGAGGGCAAAAAGCTATGTGGTGTTAACCCTTAGAAAACCAAGCCTCCCACATCCAGGGGATCAAACCCCTCCAATGGCCTCAGGGAAATGCTGGCTGTTCCCTGGCACTGCCACCCAGATGTGAGTGAATGAGCAACTCCCACTGATCCGTGATCTCTCCCCACCTTGCTCTCCCCAGTCACTGCCCCAGGAAGACCCAGGGGAATGCGCCCTGCACTGCTCTCTGGTGCCCCAGACGAGCCCAGGTAGAACACACCTGATGTGCCAGGGATGCCGCAGTGCTCCATCGACTCCAGAGAGAGCTGAATGGGCAACGGCTGCCCTGGAGGTGCTAGGAGGGGAAAGCCAGCAGGAGCCGGGTGCACGTCTCAGTGGGTGCAGAGGGAGGTTTCCATTTCTGTGCCAGCCTTCCCGCCACAGTCAGATAAGCAGAAACCCAGACAGACCAAGCACAGCTTAAAATACCTCAAAGCATTAGACTTACACCCACGAAAGGCTGGAAATTCAATGCCTATGCTGAGTCTCCATCCTTCATCTACCCTGCCATGGTTTGGCACCCAGCTGCCTCCACACATACAAAGGGCTAAATGGGCTGTTTGTCAGAACTCCTTTGGTTTCATGGGAACAGGCTTTTTGGGGACAGCGGCATGACCCACCAGCTCCTGCCAGGATGTGTATCCCGCAAGAGAAGCTGCTCTGATCATATCTTGATCTCCCCTGCCAGGAACTAACTAAGCCACACAAGAGTAAAAACAAGCCTTGCTGAGCTGTTCCAAACCTCACGCAAGGCTCCTGGCCAGTTCGAGCCTGAACCAAAAGGGCCAGCTCCCCCATGCCTCAAGTCTGTGCATAGTTCTCAAGCGTTGTCCTCCTGGGAAGTCTGCATGTCACTGAACAGCCACTGTACGACAGAAGGCAGTACCCAGCAGTGGCAGGATTGCATTCCCAGAGGGCGTCCCAAAACTCAGCCTGCAAAGATTCATGCATACGCTCACTTAGTGGGCATGTAGGAGCTGCTTGGTGGCTAATGGCCTAGGAAATCCCTACGATGAGTACAAATTTAAGTTGAGTTGTGGCCCCTAACCTGCAGCTCTTTTCAGGGAATGGCGACATGGGGCCCCATGTCTCTTGGGACTCCTTTACAAAGAAGATGACACCTTGTCTGTCTCTTTGTGCACACAACAAAGCTCTTCCAGTATCCGAGAGTCCAGCTGCGCTCGTTTCTGGCTGGTGCATCCTCACCAGTAATTACAGTTTTACAGGGCAGCTCCTAGCATTGGAGATCCTCATGCAACCCTGCAGATGTCACCTCCTGCCCTGAGCAACACCGTGGAGTGGCTGAGAGTGGAGCCAGCCCTCCAGCTGGAATTCAGCTTATTTCCATTATCGATGTCTGAGGCAGAACAGAGTCTCACCGGCTCCCCCCGTCTCTGCCCAGCTCATAGGATCAATGGGCAGCAAAAGCTTGTGTCAGTCGCTGCAGTCAGCAGAAGGGACCCAGCACAACCCACATGCACCCACATACGTGAGGAGCTGTGGGACAAGGGGAGGGGCTGACAGGCAGCACTGCCAAGTGGAATCTCATTTTCCCTATCTGCCACAGCCCTGGGGAAATGACAGCTGCCCATCTCTGCTAGTATTGTGGGAATCAGAGTTGTGAATGGCTGGGAGGTACTAGCACAGCTCAACACATCAGGTATCACCACTAAGATGCCCAATCCTGGCCAGATCTGTCAAGAATGCAAGACGATGACAAGATTGTCCCTTTTCTTACAGAGACAACCCTGGGAGGTACAGCTACCCCAGACTGCATGATAGATCAGACAACCAGACAGACAGGAACTAGGAAGCCTGGGTTCTGGTTACACCAAGTTAGGTTTTCCTGCCTTGCTCAAATGAGTTGAATTTGGTGGGAGTAGAATTAGGCCCTCTGAATTCAGTACAGCCACTTAAATGACTGAGGTACACAGGAGTTGGCCTGGCATAAATAAAGTCACTCCCTTGCACATGCTTTCCCTTTTATAAGAATAATCCTGCGGCCAGTGACTGGGCTCTGGATGAGTAATTGCCCAACTTGCTGGCTCCTTCCTGGAGGGCCAGGCTCCCAGAGATGATAAAGGGTGAGTGGGGAAAGAAAAATTAATTGTTCATTGCCGGAAGCTCGACCTATTCAATGCAGAGCAGCCGCTCGTCGGCCTGGAGCAGCAGCAGCAACAGGAGCCAGAGTGGAAACGACACAGTGAGAAGGAAGTGAAAAATACTGCCAAGGGCACCTCAGCCTCACTGGCGCTCACTGTCGGATCTGTCTGGTGCCGTGTGGGAGGTGGACAGGGGTGGGCAAACCCAGTAACACCTCAGGGGATCCCTGGACTGTGCCACCCCCAACAGTGATAATAGGGAACTTGGGTGACAAAAGCAATAGAGGTGAAGAAAGGGTCCCACTAAGGGGAGAGGAAAAGGCTGCCTATGCTATGCAGGGAACAGAACTGCAAGGGATATTAATGCATACAAAGTCTGCAGAGAGCCAGGCTGATCCAGGGACACATGGGCATGTTTAAAAAGCATCTCCTGGGTGCAAAGAAGACTGGGAGGGGCCCAACTCACAAGAGAGGCTGGCTGCCAGGTGAGTGTGTGAGGCTAGGGTGAGATGCTGCTGCTGCAAGGGATGGCAGCGCTTTAGGGAACTTCTCTCACGTCCTAAAGACTGCGAAGCATTTTGGAAAAGGTGCCCTCTGCTGTGGGAGCAGGCACCACTGGCCCAGCCAGGACTGCCTAACCATACAGAGGGAAAGGGAGACTTTTCCCCTGTTCCTTTACAAGCAAATTGATTCACAGAGGGAGGAAAGTTCTAGCCATCCTCATTGTCCTTTGCTCCCTGGGAGACCTGATATGCCATGAGTTCTGTCACCTGTCAGCCCCCTCATTAAAGGTGTTTGCTTGGGAAGAGGTTTTCTGAGATGTCTCTGACAAGTGCTTTCTCCAAAGAGAAACTCATTTGAACAATCCCCATATGGGAGTCCAGTCGCTTCTTTCCTATTACCAGACATGACGTAGAGAGAACTGGTGCGCAGAGCCGCAAGCAAGGGCGGGGGTCAGGACGGCAACAAGCACTTGTCTCAAGCAAGGCTCTGGATTGTGCTAGTGAAGGCTCATCATCTCCAGCACTCCCAGTTAATTGCTGGGGAAGGGAAGTCAAATGGGAAATACTCACTTTCGTGTGCTGCTAATTTCTTCCCTAATTCACAAGGGCCCCTCAAAGACACTTTCACCTCCCAGAGTGAGGCACTATTCTCCCCAGCTAATTCTGATCCAGGGGTGCTCAACCCCAGCCTGTAGAGACATCGCATCTGGACCTGGACACCACTCATCCAGCCCTCATGGCAAAAATGTTGACCACTACTGCTCTGAACGGTTCGTGCCCATCAGACAGAATTACAAGCTGGGGGGCTGATCCCTGGAGTGGGGAGGAGATGGCCAAAGACAGCACCCAAATTGCAGTGCAAGGTTATTTTTAAGCTGATCAGCACAACTTGGCAGTGGGAGGATATGTGTGCTGTGGGAAGTGGGCGAGGTTACGGCCCTTTCAGCCCCATGGGGATACTCGTGGTTTAAAAGCATGAGCAAATCTCTCCCTTAGGTATTTACTGAGTGCCCTTTCCTTGCAGAGTAGTCAGCATAGCAGAATTTAGGAAACCATCATCTGCACATGCAGCAATGCACAGCCTAGCAGCAGAACAGAATCTCCACCTCCAGCTGTTGCCACAGCCAAGCTCTGCCTCTTCTCTGGACTCCACGCACCACTGCACGTAGGTGACTAGCCACTGCAGAACAGGAGGCAATGCATCACCCACCCATTCCCCAAAGCACTCGTGGAGACTGCCCCCCTGCACCCACATCTCGGCCAGGCCACTGCTCCTGACACACAGCTGTTTGGTGCCTCCATGTGGACAGGTTCTGGTGAGGAAAGTGTTAGCAGTGCCAGAATCAAGCTGCGCGGGGGAAAGGATGGAATGGCAAGCGGCAGGTTCTAACAGAGCGCTCCTAACACACGGCTTTTTAAGAGAGCCCTTTTCTTCCAATTTAGCAGAGGGTGACGGGAAACCCAGAACTCTGCTGAATGCAGACACCCCTGTGGGCCGCAAAGTCCTCATTACTCACCAGGCTCACAGCAGCATGCCAGGCAGCTCGCAGCGCTGGGATAACAAGGGCAGCAGCCACCTGTGGCGCAATCAGAAGGGAAATTCATCCTCCTGCTTCAGGGCACCAGCTGACTGCCAGAGGCTGTCAGGAAGGAAATTCCCTTCAGCCCAGTCAATGTAACGTTGGACAAACGGCCATATGGACTCGGGGCTGGCAGCACGCACTGGGCTGGTGGTTGGCATAGGCGGGCCTCTGGTCCAATGCTGAGGTAAAACCAGGTGTCAGTCCTGCTGGGAAGGTATGCAGCACAGCATGAGCAAAACCCCAGTTCCACTAATATCAAGAGCAGTTTGGATATAGTCTTCAACAGAGCCAGGGTTTCACATCATGCTGTTCTGTAGAGCCTGCCACCCCGTCACTGTGACCACCCCATCCCTGGCAACGCTTGAATACTCCCCACCCCCAGGAATGGCAGGAGCCTTGGCCTAAATGCTAAGCAGCAATTCATGTTGTTGGGTACCCAACCCGAGACCCATTAAAGGGACCTAGTTTGGAGAGAGATCAAGTCCTCATTTGGCAAATCTGGCTGCTTTAAAGGTATCTCAGACTGGGCACCCAAAAATCACACACTGCTTTTAAAATGTCGGCTTTTTGCAGGAGGACCAATCCAGCATCAGGAGCAGACTAGAACAGTCTGACAAACCTATGCCTCACCAGCTTCTACAAACCTCCCCGGTCCATTTGCAGACATGGCTGCACTAAGACAAATATGGGGTGATTTCTATCTGTGCCGGTGCTCACCAGAAGTGCTGTTTCTACAGATTGATTGAAATTTAGGCAAAATGTATACAAGTCTCCAACTCCAGGAAGTGATTGCTGTCGAGTTACTCAGGGAGACCTTGAGAATGCAAAGCCTGAAGGGTTAAGGTTCCCTCTGACTTAACAGAGGATTTGAAGCCACCTTGATAGGCTGAGACAGGGAGAGAGGAAAGGAAGCACGTGTGAGCTGGTTAATAATGAACCTACTTTTCCCAAGGTCTTGCTCTTAAATAGCTCATGCAGTGACTGAGCATCAGGACAGGTAAAGGCACTACTGAGGGCTGGAAAAGCAGGGAAGCCACCCTCCTGTTTGGACCCAGAGAATCCCCACAAGGACAGCAGTGCACATACAGGTTCCTCAGTTTGGCGGACACAAATTGCATGCAGGATTGATCTGAAATGCAAATCTTCTGGATCTCCTGGCAAACCAGAAGGGGAGAAGAGGAGGGAGAAGGGGAAACTGTTTGGTTTTCAAGGGTTTTTTAATGCCCTGCGCCCACCCCCAACTGCCCTGTTTTGGGGGGGGGGGGGGTGGTAATTAAATGTTGGGAATTTTTTTAACGAAAGTGTCAATGTTGAAAGGAAAATTCATAGCACTTCATTTGGGAAATGTCAAAACAAAACGTTTCAACTTCTGAAGGCTTTTTTTTGCTTTGGGGTTTGAGTTTTCTATTGTTTTCAGGCCAGCATAGTTGCCATATTCAATCTGAACACACAAAATTGTTTCAATCCCCATCACAGCATTTTCCAACAAGTAAGGCATTCGCCAAAAACCTGCAGCAGTTCCACTGTCATCACCGCCCCACCAACACAGGGCCCAGGTGCAAGGACCCCTTTCTCAGATGGAAGCACAGCCAAGCAGGACAGGGAGGACAGCTTGTGAAAGGGCCCTTCTGCCTCTTGCAGTTCATTGGTATTCTCCCCTCCAAAATAACAGATAATCCGAACAGAGTCCCACGCCATAGACCCCAGTGCAGAGCAGAGAGGCAGATGGAGGAGTAAGGGAGCCAGCTTTGCAGAAGCTTACCTCAGACATGTTCACACGTCCTTCCTGGAAGGAGCACTCCGCAGCATTGTGGGTGCAGATGTGACGGTATTTACACCAGTGGCATGGGAACGAGCCATTCACGCAGGAGAGGCAGCTGCAGGAAAAGGGAGCAGATGATCAAGTATTAAGACCTGATGAGGCAGCGACCCCCTACAGTGCCCAAGCACATCGCAGACTGTACATAGGGATCAGTCATCCACCACTGACACGTAGTTGCTCGCAGGGTGGAAGACAACAGAATAATTCAGGCTGTGAAGTGAAAAGGTATATGCATCCCACTGAAATCACAGAGGGCAATGGAGAGGGAGAATGGAACTACTCGTGGTCAGATGTGAACAGCATCTTAGTCAAATGCTTCTCGCATCCCGATTTTCTCATCAATGCAAGAGGATTTTAAATCATGCAGCGAGGTCAGTCTCTCTTTCGCATCTCAGCCACATGGTTGTGCCTGGCAGAGCACAGTGCACATAGCAACACCCAGCGCTCAGTCTGGGGACAGTGGCTCCTATGGACTCATCCTGTCCACTCAGAATCATAGACAAGCACTGGAAGGGACCCCAGGAGGTCATCTAGTCCTTGTTGAAGGCAGGATCACTCCTGACTAAACCACCCCAATCAAGTGTCTGCCTAACCCAGACAAGATTCCTTGGGTGAATTTGATATCTTTTATTAGACCAACCCAAATGGTTGGAGAATAGTTATTAAGCAAGCTTTCGGGTTCAAAAACCCTTCGTCAGGCTAAGGAAGCTTCAGCAGTTGGTGTGTGCTCTTCCTGGATGGAATGCCTAACCCAGGGATGCTCAACTTTCCAGTTCTGCAGGCCGGATAAGCAGTGCAGGGCCAAATCCTGCACGCAGGGTCAGCACACAGGTACAACCTGGTGCACAGGCCTGGCCCCAGTGCTGGGGCTGGCCATGCAGGAACCCGTACACTGGACTGGCTGCAACCCCATGCAGTACACGGGGCCAAGTCATTTGGACTTGGGGGCGGCCCACTGGTCCAGGAACTTTGTAAGGGGGAAAGAGAAGCAGTGTGAATTGGCTCCCTGAGCCTCAGCAATTAACACTGTCACCAAATTTCCAGATCTGTAGGAAGCCCCACACGCCAGACGACACAGCTCTACAGGCTAGGTGCACCCCATGGGCTCTGGGTTGAGTACCTCTGGTCTAACCAGCTCTTAAAAGGGTCCAAGGATGGAGACTTTACAGCCTCTCTGGGCAGTCTGTTCCGCTGCGTAACCACCCTCAGACTGAGAAAGTTCCTCCTAATATCCAACCTCCATTTCTCTTGCTGCAATTTGAGACCATTGTTCCTAGTTCTGTCCCCTGTGGCCACAGAAAATAGTTTATCTCCATCCTCCATATAACCAGCCTTCAGGTATTTGAAGACTGTTATCAAATCCACCCCTCTCCCTCAATTTTCCCTTCTCCATACTACATCACAGCTTCTGTGCTGAATCGCCCACTCTGCAGCCTGCATAAACAGCCTTTACAAAGCTTGCGGCATCTCTCTCTCTCATCCCCTGGCCCTAGCCACGCGCTCCTCCTCCGCTCCCCGTCATGACGCCTGCCACGTGGTAACAAGCAGGGGACCTGTGACCCCTCTCCCTAACTTGACAGGCCTGGGCGCTTCCCTTCCTGCCTGCCTGTGAGGGGGCTGAATCGCAGACTTTGTCAGCTTTATTTTTGGTTTTATGAAAGGCAATTTTAGCAAACGGAGTCAGAACAAGGACCCTCCAATTGCAGGGAGGAAAAAAAAACCCACTGCATTAATGCATGCTCATTCAGAGCTAAATTATAACTGGCCAAAGGTTGGGTCAGATTAACATTTTGGGACTGTAGTGCCTTTCACTCCCTCACAATGCCGCGTGTGTGACCTCTCTGTCTGCTCCCCTTGCATCCTCAGTCTGCAGCCGGGCTGTGCGCGTGTTGGCTTCCCCCTTCCCTGGTTGTGTGCAAGCCTGGCTCTCAGTCCCTCCCTCCCCTGATTCTCTTCCTCTCTCTTCTGTATCTCCCCAGGGCCTATGTTTAACCATGGTCTGGCTCTGCAAGCCGCACTCCTGCACTTTGAAGTCCCTGTGTCAGAGCTGCCCCACAAAGGAGCAGCTTTGGTAGGAAACAAACATGGCAGGCAAGAAGCCTTTCTTGCGCTCAGAGAAAGCACAAGGGCAACCTTTCCCAAGGACCCTCCTTAGGGCTGGATGTGAAAAGGAGATACCTGATGAAACCAAGCACAGCTACCCAGCAGACAGCCCCAGAAAAGCCTGAGGGCCTCTTTCCACCCAACCATGATAGCAATGGGACTGCCCTAGTCTGCACCAGGTCCTTTCCGACTCTAAGATGGGAAAAGGGAGCCATGGCAGAATCACCAGCCAGACCAGCATAGAGGGAAGAGAAAACAGATACACTCGCACTGGACCCCACTGCCCCAGTCTCCACCGGTGTCATCTTAGCCACCAATCCTGCCCACCTGCTTGTCAGTCTGGCCTGAGGCTGTCCTAGTGACACTCCTTCAGCGCAAGCACAAACAACCGAAGGGCTTATTCACCTGGGAACGATCCTAGTACCCTAAACAGTACATCAGTCCTACTCTAAAATCATGTGGTCTAGGAACAACTGTGACAAGCTGGCCAGCTTGTGAAGGTACCAAACCCTGTCCACGTTAGGCGCCAATGCATTTGTAACAGCACTGAGTTACAACTTGCTAGCTAACAGGTTCCTCAGAAGCACACTTTCCCTTAGTTGAGGCAAAGCCACTACAGTGCTGTAACACATGAACAAGCTTGATCTTGCCCGTGGTTCTTTTCCTCACTCTTGATCTGAAGTGCTACGGCCCCAATTCACGTCCAGAACTGGCACACCCAGAGAACTGCTAGCAGGGATAGCAGTGTCCCATCACAAGAGGCCTGGTTCTTCTGCAGCAGGCGGCACAACATATGGCCCAAGAGATGCATGCAGCCAGCCTGGGCAATCCCAGTGGCCCACCAGAATCCTTGATCACATCAATAAGCTGTATGTAAAAGCAGTTAGAAAGCAAAAGAACATGCCCTGTGTCCTCTCTGCACAGTCCTCTCTGTCTTCATTAAGCAGTGTGTGCACCTGTAGAGCTGAGACAGCTTCCTGCTTGCAAAGGCACTGGGGGGGGTGTCTCACATCCATTTAGGCAAGTCCCACTACAGCAGCCCCCCACTGGAAAGTGTCCCTTGCCAGAGGCCCTCAAGAAAGTGGGCACTGTGCACCTCTGCTCTACATTGACAGAAGCCCAGCACTGGAGGATCAATGTGATTATGAAACAGCAGGAATCCAAATAAATGAGTGGGGTCTGTACACGACCAAAATGTCCCTAAAACTACCCTTCTTTTCCAGGTCACAGCACCATGGACCTCAGTTGCTCCATTAACTAGGAACAACTCTGCCTATGCAGGGGGTCGGACTCGATGATCTATTGAGGTCCCTTCCGACCCTAACATCTATGAATCTATGAATCTAGGGGCCCATCTCCTCTGCATGAGGGATACAGTCAGGGTCCAGCACCTTTGTGGGAGGAAGGAGTTCAGTAGTGATGCCACAAAACTGACTCTTCATACATGTCCATGAGGCTGTCTACAAGGCCCTCAGCTCAGTCACAAGCCAGGTTCACAAGACGAAAGACTGTCACAAAACCAAACCTGTCCTGGCAGCTGGAAAACAAGCACAGGCACTGGGGCATAAATGAAGTGGGGGACATAGCTGTCTGGATTAAAAACACAAGGGAAAGAAAAGACAAAAGATCTTAGCTGCAGGAGTGACTATCCCAATAAAAGCTCAATCCTGTCCCCATCAACTTCAAAGAGAGCAGAATTACCCCCAAAGCATGGCAACCTCCTTAGAAATACCGGGCCTGATTCCAGCCTTGGCATAAAGGAACATCCTTCCACTGGCATAAGTGGAAAGGCTGCCCTCGAACCCCAGTGCTGAGTGAGTCACACTTCTAGCAAGCCAGACACGACAGCCCACACGCCCTGTGGGATCTTCTCAGGGAGGGCAGCGTTAGGGAGAGCTCAGCCTGCGATGAGAAGAAATAGAAAGAAGAGCTCCTGAGAAAGAAGCAGTCTCAAATGCAGGGATCTATCGTGCTGAACTCCTTTCCCTCCTGGAGAGTTGTCACTTCAGAGGTGCTAGGATAGCGCAAGGAGGCCAAGTGTGATACGGATGCCAGGGCAGACAATCAAGGTACAGATAAGCCTCAGTATCAACCCTTCACTTGGGGCTTTGCAGGGACAAAACTCCTTGCCCTGGAGCTTCACACGCCATTACGTATACAGCGAGAGCTGTTGAAATCCATGCGTACGCACTAAGGAAATATTTAATTAAGCTGCTTGCAAAGGGGCTGGAAGTCATTTCCATGTTTCGCTCACATTTTCACTTCCAAATGAACAGCCCTTTTAGCTTTACCCACAAATATGTTAATTGAGATGCTCCTTATGCAAATATATGCAATTTTATTTCAACTGCAGATATTCAACTTAAAAGCACAGCCGTGGTCTCCTATCTCCAGTAGCTTTGATGGAGGGAGGTACAGAGAGGGGAAAAAAAACTCCACCAAATAAACAACAAAGCAAAAGGATTGTGTCTATTCTCCATCCCTCTGCTGAGGGCTCAAGCCAGGACTGGGAAGCAAATAATTCAGCTACCAAAGTGGTGGACACTGGCCAAAAACCAGCAAATAGAAAAACAGCAACCATGGAAAGGACAGCTCAGATAAGTGCCTGGGTAGCAGTGTCTGATGGGGTGAACATGCACGGCGGGGCAGATTGTTTTGGGTCACAGAGATCAGCATAACTTAAAGAGACTAGAATGAAACTGAGCTAAAGCAAATACAGCCTGAACAGCAGGAAATAATTCCTACTGATCTTTCAGGATATGGAGCAGACTCTCCAGCCCCCATCAACTGGGGCATTTGAACCAAGACTCAATAAAGCTGAGGAGAACATGCAGTAGAGAGCAGTCCCAGATGGGATCAAAGAGGCCTCCTCCCCCTGGGAGATCCAACAGGCAACCTTCAATCCAGCCCTTCCCCATGTTACCTTCCAACCTAACCAGTTTTTGATTTGTAGCTCTTTGCATCTGTGGACCAATATCCCCAGCCTATTCTAGTGTTCCCCTGTATTGAGTGTGATGGGTCCCACACCAAGGGCTTGATCCTAAAGAGATGCTGAGTAGCATCAGCTCCTAGTTGGTACCTTGTAGGAAGACCAGCTTAGCATGATGTTATATTGCACCTAAATATCTCCTACTAGCCTAAGTGGGCTAACTCTGCAACAATCCCAAGGCTGTAAGTTTGGCCCAACTGAACTCATGTACTTTACCATTTAACCACACTAGGCTCTAGCTGATTTCTTAGCTTTGCTGTCACCTGCCAGGAGATAAACCTAATTTTAGAGATTCTAATGTGTTGTCCTCAAAGCTTTAGACATGCTCACCTTAGCTAGTGAATACTGCCAAGCAGAGTGGGCTTTGAACTGAAGCTGAGTTGCTAAGACCCTGCAACTCAGAGTAGGGAGACATCTAAATGGCTCTACTCTTCCATCCTGCAACAGCAGCCTGAGCTCTTCCCACTGGTGACACCAAAGTGAAGCCTGAATTGTACAAACCATATTAGGGTTTAAGGCTGTCGGTCAAGCCCAGCACTGCTATGAGGCCGCACCACCTTCCCCCGCCACTCCCCTTTTCCTGCATGCTTTGTTCAGCACTGAAACACAGAACAGCTCTGAGAGTGCCATGATTCTGAGACTTTTGCACCAGCCCCCTCAATCCTTGCAAGCTGCTGTGGGCACAAACAGACACTAGTGCCCTGGCACATGCCTGTGTCATGCTCCAAAGGCTTTTCATCTTAATGACCAGCCCCAGACCAACTCAGTAAGAAAAGTCAAAGCTGAGATTTTGAAGCATGAGAGGCTTCTCCAAGTGTTTCTGCAGACTGGTCCAGTCAGACTACCCTGGCTGCCAAAGCAGAAGAGCAAGCTGAAGCTCTCTGGTCTTGGCACATCCTGCCAAGGTCGGGCTCTACTTCGTGTCCGGGGTTTCATCCCTAGTGTGTCCATTTGTCACTCCTGCCGGTTCCTGATGCAGTAGCAGGTTGCTCGGCAGCATGATGCCATCTGTGCCGTCTCTCTCCTTCCCACGGCCAGGCATTCTTCCCTCAGCACTTACTGCCTAAAAGGCTTTCACCATTTCAGATAATTAGAGGAAGTCACACTCACATCCTCCCTTGTATATCGGACCCTGCAGCAGGAACATCCTCTCCCAGAAGGCCAGTTTCCACCAGCAGCCAAGCCGAGATGGAAACAATTTGATGCCAAAGCACAGGTTCGGATGCAGATGAGGCACCCTGGACTGGCTCTGCTGCTGGGATGTCCACAGGGAGTTGAGCTGCAGCGTTGCCTGCTTTCTCTTTTCCAGAACCGTGTGACTGGAGAGAAACTCAATAGTGATTTCACATTAGGCAAAGAAAATCCACATGGGGTTCATCCAAGGCCACAACTACCAGAGAAAGCCCTTGTCGTGGATTGCTGTACTAGGAACGGTACATATTGTCCATTATCGTGGGGCTACAATAGACTGAGATCCATCAGGACTCCAGGGCTCCTACCCAGAGAAAGTGTTCAGGACTGCAGACAACAGAAGCTCTAAAGCAAAAAGCCTCAGATAGAGAAAGCTGCCTTGGAGCTGCATTGGCTCAGGTGTACCGGGATAAAATGTACTTTTGCGGCCTGCAGCCCCCCCTGCCATCCCATCTAGGTCCCTGTGCCTACCCAACCCTGGTGTCTTTATCTTGCTCCCCACTGGAGAGGATGTCAGCCATAAACTTGCTCAGAGTTAAGTGTACATCAGAGACATGGGATGCCCAAAACAGCAATGTGTGGGAAGGAGACGTGAAGAAGCAAAGAAGTGCTTGATTTTGAGACCAGTAGGTCAAGAATGTCTCTGGAAACCACAGGAGAGTCAAATGGAGTGGGCTCAGGAAGTATCACTCCTGAGATCCCAGCTGGGACTGCACCAGCTCCATGGAGCTGACTCTCAGAACCAGTGGATAGTGGTTTCAGGAAAACATCTCCTCCTGAAGTTAAGAACTAGGCAGCTCAAATTACCACAGCACTGTTGTTCTTTTCCCTCCTGCCTGATCCAAACTGAAGGAAGGCTTAGGGACACAGGAACAATTCACCCCAGGGAACACTGGCTTTATCGCACATCAGCTGCTCCACGATAACTGAGTACATGCTCTTACCCCGTAGTCAGTGGAAGCTTAACCATGGTAGCTTAGCCCTCTTTCACATGGAGTAAAAGCAGGGATACGGGCAGCTACCGCAGAGCAGCTGACACGTGATGAAGTCCAGCCCGCTTATTCTGCAGTAAATTGTTCTCATGTCCATACCCTAAGAACTTCTCATCAACTTCAATGTGCTGCGGATCAGACCTCATTCCTCATTCACCTTCACTCACTCTTATCCTCAGGCATGGTGCGCGCCTCGCTATTATATTGGTATTCGCATGGTCTGGGAAACAAGTCCACTCGCTTCTCTTATCTCTGGCTTAAAAGAGCTGAGAGCTCTTCAGCACTCTGTGCAGAGAGGGGAAGGCAGAGAACAAAACAGGCACCCACGGGGCGGAGGGAGATAAGCCTGAGCAGGGAAACAAGGAGGAGAGAGACAGAGAGAGAAGAGGAGAAAGGAAAGGAAAATGGAGGAAGAAGGTGGCTATCTTTGCTCCCCAAAAGCTGCCTTTAGAGAACAAACCAGAAAGCAGGAGGCAGGGAGCATTATCTGTGTGCTTGACACAAGCAGGCCAGGCACCATCACAGCAAGTGGCAGGACAGACCCCCACCATGGGGGATCTTAGCCTGGAGCCATGCATTTCCACAAAGGAAGAAGGAGGAAAGGAGAGGGCGACTTCTACTAAGGGCATATGCAGAACAAGAGAGGTTCAACTGGAAGGGAAAATGACATATGCGACTCATGCTGATGGAAACAGCATCTGCATACATGCAGCACCTCCCTCTGACTTCCTCAGATCCTCCAAGCTACTTTTAAGACCTTATCTCAGTAAGAGAGATATGTCCTTAGTGAATATTAGATTCTATTAGAGCCTGCGTTTGGAGTGGCAGCTGGGGGAAGGGAGGGGAGGGGTTGCACTGCAAGTGATTTGAGCTCCACTTCCATTACATTTGCAGAACAGGCTGGGGGAGGTGGGAGAGCAGCAAGAGGCAAGGGGGAGTCAGGAGTGGGTTGATGCCACTCACCCCAGAGGAGTGTGAGCAGTTCTCTGCTAGCCCCTGGCACTGGAAACGCTGGGGCTACAGGCCAGCGCCCATGTTCTTTTTTTCCACCTCACCCAAGGTTTTGCATGGACATCTCCTTATGCCCACCTCTCCACCCTGCCACCTACCTGCCCATCACAATTTGCCCTGAAACATCACTGCCTGAGGGAGACCTAGACACCTCCAAACATGAATGCTATTGCCTCAAGAAACTACACTGCCCTACTGTCCATACCCCAGCCCTCCCTACAGCCTGGTGTGTCTCACTATCTCCTATGCTCTTCCTGGTTGGCCTTAAGGCCTTACTCACGCCGAGTAGTACATCCTCTGGCCAGTCCCACTGGAGACCATAGGATAGCTCACCTAAGCAAATGCAACACCAGAACTGATCCAGGAGAGTACAAGTTGCAAAGTCTGTCTGCTGCAAAACCACTGGGACAAGGACTCAGCATTTAAGGGGGAATGAGGTGTATCTCAGTGGCAGGGCATGCTACAGATCCGGACTGAGGGGTACCAGCAGGACAGAGTGGGGAGCCCCAGATTTAGATTAGCAAAGTATGGACTGAGGGGTACTAGGAGAGCTAGAAGAGTGTGCAGCACTTGCACTCCCCCCTGGCTCTAGCAGGCACCAACACACCCTTCCTGCTTCCAGAGAATCAAAATTATGTGGAGATAGAGATTCTCAGGAAAGTGATTCACGTGCTAGCAGCGAGCCCAGCCCCTGCCTTCTTTGCAGTGCCACACAACTCTCACCCCCTGAAGCAATGCATTAAAATCCCATTTGCCTAATGGAGACTTATAACGAAAGCCTGACCTGTGAGATAGGGCTGCTCTATTCAAAGGCAGCAGCACTCGCCTCCCTAGAGTTAGAGAGACGTCTGGCTTCAGCTGCAGTAGTGTTACAGCCACTACAGCCATTTCCCCATTGTTCTGCAATGCCCTCACAAGGCTTTAAAAATAAACTACATCCCCCTGGCCTGACACTCTGGCTCTACCGTCTCCCCTACATCATGCAGAAGTGGCCAACACAGCTGCTTTTGTACACCTCCCCTCTTTGTGCACCAAAGTGATCCCAGAGGCTGTCGCTGTCCTGGGAGGGGTTTTACTGGAGGGTGGCCACCACCAGCGCAGGCTGGGGAGCTCATACGGCAAGGAGATGATGCTCTTAGCAACAACAGCTTTAATGGGAGGTGAGGGAGAGTTTCAACCCTCACCCACAGGGCAGCATTCAGCTGCCATCACTGTCACCACATGGAGGCAGCGTTCTGGGCTTCCGTGTTTCCTGTGTTGGCATGTGAACAGTACTACATCCTTGTGTGAAACTCAGAAAGGATGGACATCGAGCAGCCCATGGCAACTGTTCAAGTTCAGAGTCCCCCTCCCAGTCCCATCTGCCAGGATCCCCACGTCTCTTTCACCCTCCTGGATCAGGCCGGGTGGTCTACTGCTGTCCCACCTGCTGCCTTCTGTCAATGGGAAGGCTGTGGTTTCCAAATCTGGCAGAGCTGCTGCTTTGTGATGGGTTCTCTCTGCACAGGCCATATGGGAACCTGGGAATGTGCTGACATGCTGCAATATTAAAAGTCAAAAGTTCTGCATAATTTACCGACTGAAATGAAGAAATGGCAGAATCAAGCCCCACATCCTCACGAACACCTCTCCCTTCCCCTCCCCTCGTACCCTTTCTGCCTAGGAACAAGACTGCAGAAACTATAATGGAAGCTCCAAATGAAACCCACACCACAAAGGCTGGGAAAAAATATAGTTGGACAGTCCCATGAAGCACTTGGTGAGGGCCAGACCTTGCATCTCTATGCGCCTGCCCCCCCACAACCTTCAGCTCTCAGGTCCAGTATTTCCCCCTCTCCAAACCTAGTCATCTGAGACGAGCCCCTACATTGCTCCATCTCTCTCCCCACCCCTCTGGAATCCCCGACTCTCTTTCAAGACCTATTTCTCACTCATCTTCCTAGTCAGAGACCACAGCCCCTACTGAAAGCAATAATGGAGCCTTGTGTTATACCTTTATCTCTAAGGAGGAACTCAATTTCCTGGAGAACACCTTTAAGAGGCAGCTTAACATGCACAGAGGCATCACATCATCTGCATACGCAGATTTTGGACATGGGGTGATTAAGTGGATTATCAAAGCTCCTGAAGTGGCCTTTAAAGAATGCATGTCTGATCAAGGCCTGCTGTGGGAAAGCCCCCAAGGGGAGGGGCTCATCGGGAGGGAAAGCACAAAGAGTTCCCCATGGAGATTTCTATCCAGCCATCCCCTTGTGGGGCAGTTTGCAGCCTTGACTGAAAAGACCAGCCTGCATGACCAGCTCACTAAACCCAGTGGATGAGTCCCATAGTCAGGGACATACCAGGGCTGGCCTTCTGCAGGTTCATGCCTCTGCCTGAGCTTGTGGGAGCCCGTTCTCCATGCAGCATGGCTCAAACACAGGTAAGCTGACAGGGCTCTCACAGCTGATGACTGCTCCAGGGACTCCTCCCGCCTATCTTCCTATACAGATAGCACAGAGAGTGCTGCCTATTTGGTCCCCCTTTGCTCCCCAAAGCTGGCAGGGAAGTGAGGTGTACCCCCGCTCTAGCCCATCGCTTCACCATACACTCATTTCACTGCCCCAAAAGAGACCTCCATGTGATCCAGGGAAAGGGAAGGGAAAATGCTGTCCCAGAGCTAACTAATCCCCTTTCTGATGCAGAAGTCTGTATAGCACCAGAGGATATGAATGAGGGGCTGTGCTACACTGCATGCCCCTTAGCAGGACAGCTATTGAAAACGCTCTGAACAATGGTCTCCGAGCAGCCTGAGCATGGACTGCAGGCTCTGCACAAAGCAACTAGCCCTTAACCAAATATCTCCCCTAGGAATGCAGAGGGAAGTTCAGCCCTTCCTAGTCAAGGCACATAGAACTGTGCACACCCCCATTACATGGACCAGGTCCTCACAAAGGGCTCCGTCAAACACTTTGTGCTAATCGAGGTTTAACAAACCGCAGCCCCGTTTATCTGGGAAAGCTGGGAGGCAGCTTTCCCAAAAAGAATACAAGCGGCATTCTTCTCCACAAGTCTCCTAGACAGTGCGCGGGGCTGGCCTTGAAAAATAAGCAGTGTGGCAACCCTGTCAACAGTCAACACCACTCTGGCGAGAACGGGATAATCCATATTGAGAGGTGCTACAGGTCTCTGGTGCCTCGTGTCACGGCGATTCCTCTCTCGGAAAAGCAGAGCCAGAAGAGAGCGACATTCCAAGACACCAATTCCCAATGCCCCATCTCAAAGCAGCATGGAAAATATTGACAAGATCTAAATGCATTAACTCACTGGGGCATCTCGAAACGAGAATCCTAACCCCTTCCTCAGCCCAGTCCTGATTTACCAGGAGAACTCCAACACTCCCCAAATTCCTCCTGGCTAATTGGAGCAAGGAGACCCATCATTTCCAGAAAGGTGCTATCAGCGAGCACTCCCCACCTGTCTCCTTGCCAATATCCTTCCCTTTCAAGTGGTTACTATAGAAATCAGGTACTAGGCACAATCCCTTTGTTGTTAACACCAAATGATTTGTTTTCATCCTGAACAAACCTTGATAGCTCTTCAAGGCTCAGGACAAGGTCTGCCTCCCTGTTCGTGCTTCTACAGAGTAAAGCAGTCACTGGAAACAAGCCCCGATTCAGGGTTGCATTTCTGGGGAAGCTCAACTTGAGATGGATGCAGGCAAGTGGCCATAAAGTGGCTTCCAGGTACACTTGCCCTTCCAAATTGCCACACCAAGGCCTCATTATGACTTAAAGTCACTTTAATGGCTGCTTTCCCTTATAGTAACTTTCTGCAGAGAATACCTGGGTAACCCCACAAGTCCGTGGGACCTGATGCCCCTTTTCCCACCCCAAGCTCTCCCTTGTGTGTCCCTAGATCACTGTTTCCCAACCACTGTGCCACGGCACAATGGTATGCCATCAGAAATGAGCAGGTATGTCACAGAATTTTGCCAGGGCAATGAGCTACAATGAGCTCATAAATATGGGGATGGGGAATGCCTTAACAGGTGTGCCGCAGAAAAATTTTATTAATGTAAGTGTGTCTTGGGCTGGAAAAGGTTGGAAAACACTGCCCTCGATAACAGGGCATAGGGGGAAGATGATCCAGGGTATTCTACCTACTCTATGCCAAGTATGGACTGCCTACCTAGATGCTGCCACAGTAAAGGGGCTGCACAACCCAGAACTGGGGTGAAGGTCTCAGATCCTCTTTAAAGACACTTACTCCAAGAGTTACTGGGTACCTTGGGATCCAGCTTAAAACACCTTAAAGGGGCCTGATGTTTGCTCATCCTCTGCAAATCAGCTCCATCTACGGTGCTTCAAGCTGTGCACTCCACAACACTAGCCACGCTCAATGGTCTTTGCTGGCGTCAAGCAATTTAGACTCCAAATGTCGGAAAGGGAGATGCTGGGGAGAGGCGAGGCAATTTACAAAACCCTAACAGGAGCAGAAACATATTCTTGCTTTTATAAAGGTTTCAATATAAACAGCTTTGTTGTTGTTATTGCTGCTGTTGATTTCGACATTCCCCTGGGCTATCAAAAACTCAAGGCTGCGGCAGCGCTCAGCTGGAGAAACAGAAAGCAAAACCGCCTAGAAAGAGAAAATGAAAGTCACTAGCCTGGCTGCCCCATCCCAAGCTGAGGAGGGGCAAGGCCTGGCACGGGGGGGAAAGTAAAGGCGACTGCTTAAAATTGTTTCTGCTGGTGATCAGCAGTATGGACTCTAACAGCCCCCCCCCCCCCCCAGCAATGCTCTCTGCAGCCCAGGGAAGGAGGAAGGTGCCAGTGACATTCGTCAGGGATCTAGCTGCTGTTAATCCAACACAGGGTATGAGCCTGGGCAGCATGGGGTTGGATCACCCTACAAAGCCTTGCAAGGACAGATCAGAAAGAAGTGGGAGCTGTACCCTGCTTATGCCCCTCCGGTTTCTCTCCTAAAGCGATGGGCCAAACAGACCCTCTCTGAGTGTTTCTGAGCTCCCTTGGGGAAAAAGAAGCCTGCCCAAGCCACCTCAGCCCCCAGACCAAGTTCCCAGTGGCCTCTAAAATAAGCATAGTGAGCCCCATTCTTGCAAGGCGCTGAGCACCTAGGGTGCCAAGACCATGGCAGGATTGGACCGAAATCCTCTCATGGGTTTTGCTTGTGAATATCACAGGCACCTTTCCAGATGCAAACATGTCGGGGTAGATCTGCTGGCATCAGTCTACAGAGCCCCATTGGCTTCCCTGCTGCTGCTCCAATTTGCACCAGCAGAGAAGCAGCTCGCCATTTTACTGTCTCTCTGTAATGGTTTGAAAATTTCTTCTAAAACATTTCATCCTCAAGGAGACAAATGATTTAACGCTCAGGACCTCAGCTCCCAGCCCAAGCAAGAGCTGCCCAAACGTGAAAGAAACGCATAATGCGTGGTGATCAGAAAACTCCACAGGAAAAACATTAGCCTTGTAGAAAAGTGCATTGTTCCTAATACAGAATTTATCAGGCCGACTTATAGATTTTTCCTCTGCAAAATATGAATCCTGGATCTGAGAGGCTATTAACTCTGAGGAGATCCATTAAAGACTCCCATCTGCAAATGGTATTTAAAAGTATTGCATCATCCTGGATATTGTCATGTTCTTTGGCTATGACTTGACTGCAGGTCACACAATTAAAATTGCCTCCAAACTCTAAAATCCTTGACGTAAAGAAAATAATAATAATGCTCAACAGCCTTGAACAGAGACACTTCTATCAGCTCCAACCGGAGCCCATAAATATTAATGCCTCCGTAATTAGCCTTTTTAAATAATGCATCCAAAATTAAACACCAACGTGGTTATAAATCAGTCAGTGCTTTTTTGTGGGTTTGGGGGTTTTTTGATGTTTATCTCAAGCCCATAAAATAAAATGTCACTTCCCTCATCATCTCTCCCCTCCATGCTGGCAGGATGATGAGGCCCTGATCTGGCCATATCTGGTACCATTAATAGTCAAAAGTCTTGTTTCTTTTATTTAAAAAAACAAAACACATCTGCTTTTGGATTTGCAGACTAATGACAAGCAACTTGCCTGAGCCAAAGCTGATCTAATGTTATTGAAACCACACGATATGAAGGGAGATGGGAGACACAGCTCTACTTGTGAGTCAAGGTGTGAGAGAGAGGCATGTTTTATGCTCCCCCCTGCCTCACTCTCCTGTTTCCTCCACAAGCAGCAGGTGGTAGTGAATTCCCAGCTGTGAGACCAACCTCACCTCCCCAGCATGAGCGGTCTAGAAGGTGTATTCCCTGCTGTATATCACTGTCTCCGCAGCCCTCATCACAGTCCTGACTGCTCCATTCTACTGTCCAGACACTATGCCCCAGGGCCTCTTAACATTTCCTTTTGCATGTGGACATGTCCTGGGCAGACAGGTACAGCCAGGTCCCCACAGGCTCTTCTCTTTGCCAGCAGCCCCAGATGCTGATGCACGAACATTCACTGTAGGTGTCCTGGAGGCACCCCAAGACACTGCTTCTCAACCTTGATCAAAGTGGAAAGTGCAGCCTGTTTGAAGAATCGGCTTTGAAGTTGTTTGTAGCAGAGCTCTGGGTCAGCCCTCTGAAGGACTAGAGCCGTTGGCAGAAAACAGTCCAACCCAGATCACTATACAGCCCCTCTCCTGGAATTATCTATCGCTCTGTTCCACGGACCAGCCTGAACATTACCATCACCAGAGAGTATCAGGCAAGCCAAGAGAACCACTCACAGTCACTACCTCTGAATTGTAGGCTCACATCCACGCCAATCTCTTCCCTAAGGTTAACATCCTGCCCCAACTGCCAGGCTGTCTAACTCATAATTGGATATCCTGATAATTCACATTTCCCATGCCTTGTTTTAGTACAAGCACAGCTCAGACATCCCAAAGGCCAATGTTTAAAGTAGGTTTCAGCACAGCTGGGAGAGAAAGCAAAGGCACAGTTCCTTCTACTTAAAAAAACTCTTGGGCAAATGCTGCATAATATGCAAAATGTTCCACTAAGCCTTGCTGTGACTTTCCAGCCTGCCATCCAGCAGCCCTGAGAGGCAAGTACCTTGGTAGGAAAATGTAGGACTTTACGGCTTTTCCCCAGCCAAGTCCTTCACCCTGTATGTTAACAGTTTCCATGAATAACAAGACGTCCAGCACGTGAAGTCCAAGCGATCGCTACAGCGTCTGCACTCCAACAAACAGCCTGTTCCTTCCAAGGCTTTGCAAAAAGAAGTCAATTGTGCAAATGAGATTCTGCTGGAAGCAGCGACTCTGGCAAAGCCACAGCATTGGCTTCCGGTTGGTTGCCTTGCTCTCACTTCCAGATCAAAGTGCTTGGCATCCAGAAAGGAGACGTGGGGGTTTCTAAGCTTTTGTGGCCCTTCAACCCAGCCCTCAAGGCTCCACAAGCCAGGAGATGCCTTCACTAACACTCTGCTATGCACATCTGCACAACACAACAGCTGGCAGGGCATTTGCAAGAGCGCAGCTGATTGGAGCTTAGCAAATAGTTCTATTGATTAAGCCATTGGAAAGAAGTCCACCTCCCCCATGTTAGAGCTGGATCAGGCCTTTTGGGCTAGGATGAATTATAAAGCACAGGTGTTTAGAGACTTCCTCCATGTTCTCAGGGGCCTGACCCCTTTTCACCGTACACAAGTTTAAGAGGAGAACAAGATGACTTGGCTCCCCAGTCCCCCTCCACCAAATCCCAGTGAGATGCAGAAAAACGGCTGACACCCTTGGCCTCCACCTGTCTTAGTCTGTGCCCCCCACCATGTCTGCCCCAACTGGCCCCTTTCCCAGAACATGCCCAGGTGACTTACGACTGGTGGACACTGCAGTTGTAGAAGACAAAATCCACAGAGGCAAACTTCTTTCCAGTCTCCTTGGATTTCAGGTAGAGCTTTACCACTCGCTTATCGCCTGAAAGAGAACCAGGTGTACGTGCCATTCAGAAAGGTGTGCTGGCAGGGGAGGTCACACACCAGAAAGGGACTGAGGAAACCCAGTGCACAGCTCAGCACTGAGCAAGTGAAGCCTGTGGTGGAGCAGAGCAGAGATCCCAATTAACCCCAATTAGCTAGGACAATGGCCTAACTCCTGAGCCAAGAAGAAGGGGAGCACTTCACCATGCAGCCTTCCAACCAGCTGGCAGAGTTCAGAGGCCAGGTGAGGTCACTCAGCCCTATGCCTCTACTTTGTGAGGTAGTGGCGAGTAGGAGTGGAGGAGCACAGGCCTGGGCAAGGGTTTATGGCAAAGGAGAGGACTGAAATCCCTCTGTTACAGCCTCAGGCAGTGTCCTAAGGAGTTCACTATGAAATCACAAGCCTCATTGAAGGATGCTCCCATGCTAGGGAGCTGGGCAACCACAAAAGCCCTCAACAGGATACAGCCACAGGCACTCAGTATGCAGTCGGGCTTAAAGAGTGGGAGAAGATAGGATAGATCACAGTCAAACATCTACTCCTTCCCAGATACAGGACCATTGTACTCTGCCTTTCCTATCTGGAGTTCAATCCTCCTTCCTTCCAAGACTGCTTTCCCACACTCCAGAGACTGATCCCTAAAGGCACGTCCTTCTTCAGAAGAATTGTGTTTTGTGTTTACCCATGTTGCACCCCAAGCTCCTGCTTTGGGGTCCATGCAGAGCCCTGGGTCCTTTATAAGCCATTCAGGTCCTCCACTGGGAGAGGTGCAGCCAGCAGTGCCCTTCAGCTAGGCCAGCCTCTCCCAAAGGGACATGAAGAAGACATGCTAGCTCCTCCAGTTCATCCTCCTCAGGCCCAAGCAGGGCTCATCCCCACACACCTTTCTCTATGGTTTTTCCTGTCTAGCTTTGGATTATGGAGCCTCTTTGCCCTGGCCCTGAGAGGACTACTACACTGCCAAAATCACCTGGGTCCCAGGATTACATATGCATGATAGTTGGGAGCAGACAAGAGCGTATATTTGTGCAAGATAAATACAACAGACCATATGTGTGTATATGTAATTGTAAAGGGATTCTCTCCCAGCCTCTGGGGACACTGATGTCAGGGGCTATGCATGGTTCCCCAAACTCACCCCGGCCTCTGGTAATGGGGATGACGTCCTTTGCAGAGGGAGAGCTGCAGTAGATCCTCCCATCTTCGATGCGGCTCTCGGACTCAGTGAAGTCTTCAAAGGAGCAGTTCACCCCAGCCGAGAGGTCTGGGACATTCCAGGCCTGCAGCACCAGCTGGGGTCAAGAGGAAGAATCGTCACCAGGTGAATCAGCTAATGAAAGGAGCTCTTGAATCATGAACAGCCCCAGTCCAGAGGAAAGGCTAAAAACAGTCCCACTTCCCTTCCTCAAATCTAGCAGAAAACCTGCCATCAACCCAGAAACAAGCACCCCTGCCCCCTTGAGGAAATGCACAGGACAGGGCGGGAGGTGAAACCTAGAGTGTAAGAGCAGAAAGAACCACTAACCCCTCAAGTCTGACCTCCACATTCCACTACAGACCACTACATCCCACCTGGCTTTCCTTCGATTGAGCCCAATGGCTTTGGGTTGATTAAAGAATATCTTGCAAGAATGCATCTAAGCTTGAAGACATCAAGAAAGGGAGAACCTACCACTTTCCCTGAGAGTTTGTCCCACTGTCAGCCACTCTCAAAGCAAAAACTCAGTGCCTTATTGCTCTCTTGGATGTCTATGGCTTCAGCTTCCAAACACCAGTTCCTGTTACACCTTTCTCTGAAGAGTTAAAGAGCCCTTCAGCACCCAGCATTTGCTCCTCACAAAGACACTTATACGCTGTAATCAACTCACCTCTCCATCTTCTTTCTGATAAGCTAAACAGATTGAGCTCTTTTAGTCTCTTCAGCCCTTGAATCAGTCAAGATTGTTCTTTTCTGCAAGGTCTCTGGTTTTTCCAACAGCCTCTTCTAGACTGGGAGCACCAGGACAGTGCAGCATTCAAGACATCAGCTTCATCCAGTCACACACAAAAATGAAGTCACCTCCCTAGTCCTCAATACTGTAGCAGACAGCCCCTTTTCCTCTTGCCTGCAGTTGCTCTCCCCTCCTTGGATATGTTTTTCCTCTTCTACCTTTTCTTCCTTCCTCTTTCTTTCACTTTAAGATAAGGAATTGTGTTTTGAAATTTGTATGTGTGCATTTTGTATCTCCCCTTGTATTTTGGTATTTTTATCTATTTGTGTGCCATGGCATTACTTTTGTAGCTTATATTTTATACTCCTCACCTTTCAACTTTCAACTAAATGTGTTTAGTTTCATAAGTAAGTTATACATTGTAACAATGTTAACAAGGGCAGGAATCAATCTGCCCTTCCCTGTATCAGGCTGGCCCCTGAAAGAGCGAGTGAATCAGTGATTGAATGTGTAACACAGTAGCAGGCAGCAATTAACACCTAAGGAAACTGCAGATCAACCAATGGAAGAATTCAACAGAAGACAACGTAACAACCGGGAAATCTCTAAACATCACTGATCAAGGGCTAGAAGCCCTGGCCTGAGTTAATCAACGCCGGGGACCAACTTTTGGGCTGAATATCTCCAGATCAACCGCTCCCAGAGCCCTATTCAAAATTCATCAATGGACTCCCAAACCTGCACGTACATGCGGACGACCCCTGGGGCTGACAGATGCCATCCAGTAGCCACCGAGGGGGGGAAGTCCCACGAGGGTCAACGACCCCTGGATTGGGCAAACCTGAACACTGGGGAGTCACCAAAGTCTGCCAAGAACAGATAAACAGTGAAAAGTGACCCTCAGTGGCACCCTCTTCATCTCCAACTTGACCAGCACCCGACCTGTCCAGCCAGAAGGACCAGCTGGCGACCCCCTTCTGGAAGATAACACTACGATGAAAGAAGCCCCAACGACAGACTCCAGCGCCTGTGGGATAGGTATACCTGACTCTTGTAGCTTGCTAGTGTGGGGGTGGGTGGATGGAAGGACCAGCCCCAAGGTTTATGATTTAACTCATTACAGTGTTTCAATCCGCCTAATAAACCAGAATTTTAAGGATCCTGAGTTGGACATTTGTAGCCAACAATACAAACTGCTCATACAGCCAAGATGTGCATTAGTCTTCCCCCTCCACCCTGGGCCCATATGTCACACTTAAGAGCTCACGTTCCACCAGACCCCAAATCCTCTCTCAAGCCTTAGCTTGCCAGGGTGCAAATCCCCATTCTGTAGGACAGGCCTGCATTCTTAGATGTCTAGTTACATTAATACACATTTCATTTGAAAGGGCCCCGTTTCCTAAACAGCCCTGATCACTTTTTACAACTGCCCCCTCCTTCACTGGTACTGACCACTCTAAACCATCTTTGTGCCATCTGCACATATTATCACCAGATGGTAACACTTACATTTACTTCCAGATCAAATGCTGAACAGAATCAGGCCTTGCACCCATCTTTGCAAAACCCCTCCAGAAAAACCCTATGGGATGGCAATTCCACACTGATAACTGTGGTGTGAGATCTTTCTGGTAGCCATCCATTTAATATAGGCTTTCCTACTTAATGCTCATTGTTGGCCACCTTGTTGAGAGGCATTGAGTTAAATGCCCTGTAAAAGGCAAAGTATATTGTACTGGCACAGTCATTTTTAGCAACCTATCATGTAATCTCATCCGAGGTGAAATCGGGTTTGTCTGACAAGACCTGTGGTCATCAAACCATGGTGGCTAACATTAATTATAATCCCAGCCTTTAATTTTGTATCAGTTAAATCCCAAATCAGCTTCTGCCTTCATTTGTCCAAGACAGATAACAGACCACCAGCCTAAAGTTACCTAGGTCATCTCAACTGCCCTTTCTGAATATGAGCCCAACCTAAGTCCCCTTCTAGTCTCCTGGAAGCTCCCTACTCCCTTGGAATCAACCTGATTTATTAAAAATTGACATCGGAAGGCTAAAGATCTCCTCAGCCCATTCTTTTAGAATTCTTACATGCAAGTTACCCAGGCCTGTGAGGATTTAAACAGGTCTATCACTAGCAAATGTCATCCAATCTCCTCTTTAGTTACTAAAAGTTGTTTCATCAACCTCACACACTACAAGGACATCCTGCTGCTTTCCAAATGCAGGGCAGACATATCCCACAAACCTTTCTGCCTTTTCTGAGTCAGGGTTAACCATTTTACCATCTCCAGGCTACAGGTTCTATCACTGTTAGGATTCCTTTTCATCCTAATAAACTCACTCAATCTTTTCCTGATTAACCTTAGCTTCCCAGTGAAGAATTTTCTCATATGTCCCGTATCAATGTCCTGAACTTCATAACATCTAATGTATATTAATGGCTATCTAATCTCCACTTGTAGACTTGCTTACTTATCTCTAAATGCTGCCTTTGCTTTACCCCTGAGGCAGGAGGTAGCTGGCGAGGGTACCAGCGAGGTGAGTGTCTTACCGGGACCTCAGACATGGTAACCGATATGTTCTTGGGCTGGACGGTGAGCTCGACACACTGGCGCAGGTCAGAGGCAAAGCGTTGAGGCTCGTCAGCCCTCTCGCACCGGTCCTTCCGTGAGCAACTGGAGAGGGATCAAACAGGCACAATGAGAAAGAGAATCCCCTGATCAAAGAGTTATTCCTCAGCCTCAGAGCTAAGCACTACTATGCGTCTGGGAAAGCCTGGGACTTACTGCTGCATAGGGCCCTAGGCAGGGTTCAGGGATGAGGCAAGGCTTGAGGACCAAGGACAGATGTCTCCCAGGATGGAATACAGAATGAATGTGACATGGCAGGCAGGCTCTGAAATGCTCTGTAGCTCCAGCACAACTGCAGACACTCAACAGCATGTGTTTGGACAGGCAGGTTCTGCACCCACCAATGCCCACAACACACAGCACTGCCCACCCGCAGTTTTCTATCCATCTACCACACCCCAGAACCAAGGCACCATCTGTATTCCAGTCCCACAGCACTGCAGCACCCCAGAAGAGCCTAATCCTCTCCCCTTTTAGGTCTGCTGAAGCCACTCAGTACCAGCCATGTGCTGGCTTGAGTAGTCCTTCTCCACAAGGGTCCTTCCCCATGCTATGGACCAGCTCTTCAGAGAGGAGAGAGCAGTACACAATCTCACAGCCCCTCCCTGCTGAAGTCCCCTGGCCTCTCTTCTTTGCTCCCAGTGCTGCTTTCTTGCACCCCCATACTATACATTTCCAGAGGCTTCAGAGCACAGCTCAGGCTTTTCACACTACCTCCATACTGGAGTTGCTCCCCAACCCCTGAACCCAGCTCTGTCAAAGTGCTTTCTCTTAATGAGCTCCAACCACATCCCTCAGCTAGCTCTCCCTGAATCTGTGCTAACATTATTTCATTACAGGAAGCATTTAATTAAGTGCAAAGAGGAAAAAGAAAAAGAGAGAGAAAGAGAAAAAGAGAGTTTCAAAGTCCTGGCTAGAATCTGAGCGATTTATCTCCTGAGTAGGCACTAGCATCATACCATGCCCCAGACACACTCTGGCCTGCCCCTCCCCAGCCCCCAAAGGACTTGTGGAAGGAGGTCAAGGCTGGGAGCTTTAATTAAAATGCTTTGCATGGCAGGAGAGATGGACTTCCAATGAGGCACTCAAATTTCATCCCTTGGAATAAAGTCTTCCATGTGCTGAAAACAGATTTGTCATCTGTTTTTCCCTTTTTCAACACTGTGTTTCCCCTCCCTCTTTGCCAGGGGGAGCTAAGCCCTGAGCCCCACTGTCAGGGGACAGGGTCTTTGTCTCTAGCTTCCCAGAGCAAATTACAGCCAGTACGAGCAGCCCGCTGCTTGAAGCACAAGCGAGAAGGAGCTGCCTGCCCGTGGTTTATCTGTGAAATGACACAGCCACTTCCAGTCAGACACAAGAGGGGAGGAAGGGCAGCACGAAGGGCCCTAATGGTTTAGCCTCTCAGTCTATCCCTGCAGCTGTGCCAGCCTCACCACTCAACCACAGCTGTCTGCAGCTGGTTGGATGAGCACCGCAATGTGGTATCCCACTGCTAGAGCACCTGTTCCTGGGCTCCTTGGTTCTGACCTGAAACCTACCCTCCGGGGGAAAGACAGTGACTTCTGCTTCTGCTGCCTGGGAAGCACAGGAGAAAGGCAGGCTCTGGAGAAGGCCCCAGTCAACACCTGCCAGAACCTCCCTCACATTCATACTCCTCCCTCTAGAGCACAGACTGCAACCTGACAAGCACCAGAGGGGTGGCTGGAGACCCCAGTTCCCTTTCAAACCCTTGAGCCATGCTCCACGAGGCTTGGCTTCTCCCACTAGCATCTGGAAACAGCCAGCCCAGGCCAAGAAAATTTATGGTACTGCAGGGATAAAACACCCTAGGATCCAAAGAGTTAACAGGCCAGTCAGGTCTCTGATGCTCATCCCCGGCAGCTGCCACAGGGCATTAGAGCAGCTGCACAAGGGTCATGGGGTGAAGGCCTCCAGTTGCCATGGGGCTGGCATCGATCCGTATGGCGGGGGAGACCTCCTGCCCAGCCTCTGGGCAGCTGCTGTCTAATCCTCAGCCACCCGGCACATCCTCCACGTGCTGCATGACCCCAGCAGGCTGCTATCCAGCGCCCTTTCCGCACTGGGCACGTCACTCCAAGGCATGCAGCACAGCTGGTGGAGTCAGCCAGAGAGCAACAGCACAAGCCAAATGCCCCCCCCCTCCTCCCCAGCCTACAGCCAGTGCCTCTCTCCAATGGGTTCCCTGCTGCCCCTGCATGCTCAGTGGAGCCAGCGAGTGCCACACCAGCAGCAGTGGCTGGAGCCACTTGTCATGGGAAGATCGGAGGAAAATCTGCTGAGTTGGGCTCTTCTGTTCCCATCACCAGGGCTCATGGGGCTAAGCATGCAGTCAGGAAGTGCAGACAGTGCACCCTGAGCAGGTGAGGACTCCCCAGGGGGGAGAACAAGGAGGATGCAGATCTGAAGGGGAGAGCTGTGGGCCAGCAGAAAAGGGAAACATCAGGACTGTCAATGAGGGCTCAGGCCTGTGATAGCAGGGAGCAAGGAGCCAGAAGCAAGAGACACCAGCACAGCCCCAAGCTTTAGCAAAGAGCCAAAGAGAACTACCCACATAACTCATTTGCTTAATGCGGAAGGCACTCAGAGGCCACAGCAATGGGTCTAAGTATACACCTTGGACAGAGCCACAGCAGCTGGCTCAGAGCCCTGCTGCACCCTGGCTCCGGGTACTGGGCACGGGGAAGATGCATTACAGGCAGCCTGAGGAGAGCCAGGCAGGAGGAGTGCAGGGTGGGCCGGACGTGCCAGATAGTGTACTTACACGTTATGAAGGACACACCAGCCACAGTGGGGATCCCTGGAGCCCAGGCACAGCGCACAGCTCTTGTACTGCTCACAGCTCTCCACGGGCACCCGTGTCACCTGGAGGGAGACAGAGACAGGGGGATGATGACCTCGCCTGCCATCAAGAAGTTGCAGGACAGCCAGCTCTGACCCAGCCATCTCCCTGGGGAGTCCCACACTCAGGAGAGAGGGACAAAGAAAAGGGCACCCAGGCTTGGCCAGCAGAAGGCAGCACCTCACTTGGGGGGCAGATGGCAACAGTGTCTAGACAAAGAAGGGAAGGAAGGAACTGGGAAGGACACAAGGATCCCACAAGACAAACACCATGGTTGAGGAGGAAAATGAACTGGGACTCTCCCCACCTGGCGCTGGACCCTGCAGCATACTGGGTGAAGAGCCCTGCTCTTGGGTATGAAGTAGTTAACAGATATAAGACAAAAGCCCAGGGCCTAGGCTCTGGAGATCAGGAGGGGCAGGCAGAGGGCCCCTTCCTGTGCTTTCATCTCATCCTTTGCCCCAGGCTCAGGAAATCAAAGGGCCGGGCTAACAACTGAGAGCCCAGGCAGCACAGACCTGCTCGCTCATGCAGCTTGGGCAGCCCAGGCTCTCCCTGCCATGCCAGGACAGCCAGACACGCCCAGCTGTGATAAGCACCTGGGCACCAGGGCCCCACGTTTGCCAGCTGACTGCCCTGCCTCCCTGCCCCGCTCACAGCTTCCAGACACATGCCTCACTAACCCAGGGAAGGGAAGGCCTTGATGTGCTGCCACCGGAAGGTCTCCAAGAGCTCCCAGAGTAGCGGGGTCTGCTACACAGAGTCACCCCTGGGACAGGACCAAGCTGCCTCTTTCAGGACAGACAGCCTGGAAAACACTGTGGCAATAAGCCCCAGGGTAAGTATGGAGCTTGGCAAAGGAGCTCTGCCCCCCCTCCCACTGCTTGGCCCTGCCACTAGAACAGACACAGGTTGGCAGCATCCACACATACGGCAGGATTTTCAGTGCTGGGCACATTGATGTGTCTGGAGGAGCCCTGTTCACACACCCAGTCTTCATACAAAGCCCTTGTGCCCTCCCTCAGCACCAGGCAGGGAGCAGCAGGACCAGGGATATGTGCCTTTGTATATGCCTCATTACCTTGAGAGTCTTTCTGGGGTCAAATAAGGTAAAATCTGGTCTCCAGGAGCAGAAGCCCCCTGAGCCCACTACACTCGGGCTGTTCCAGCCCCATAAACAGCTCCCTGCTCAGCTCTGGAAAAGCTCACGCAGGCATGAACATAACTACCGATGCAGAGACACCAGGGCTGCATCTCAGGCATGGGGACACATGGGACCTGACTGCGGAGCCACAGGAAAACTCCCCCTCTGCCTTCCAGCTTTAAGGGAGCTGCGCACACCTTGCTCCTTCCCAAAGCACATGGCTCTGCTTTTCACTCTCTTCTTACAAGCAGCGCCTTGCCCCTAGCCTGGAACATCACGATTAGCCACTGTGACCACCCGTGATAGTGTTGGCAAAGGACATCAACTGCTAGACCCTGACCCTCAGCCCATGGGAAAGGGAGAGATGTTAAAAGGAACTGGATCAGGTCATATCTTCTGCCCACCCCAGGTTAACCCAATCATCCAAGATCTTGAGGTCACCTCCCAGGACAAAGGGTGTTCCAGAGTCCTGCCTTAGGGAGACCAGCAAAGTCTGAGCTCCCCAAGGGGACCGACAACAGGAAGAAAGCAAGAGCCCCATGAGGATTCCTCTTCCTCAATAGGTCCCCCATGTCTCTCAGCTCCCCTGGAGGCTCTACATGAGGGGAGGGCAGATATTCACTTAAAGCCAGGGAAATCTAGATGACGTCTAGATTGAACCTTGGGCGGATAAAGTATCTCATGAGTGACATAGAGAAAGCCAAGGTGCCAGCAACAAGGCAGCCCCTTCTCATGCCTGGGGACCACCCTGGAAAGGTCACAGGGCTACGTGCGTGCACAATGCTCCCCCCAGATGCACTCCCCTCACCCATGACATGCAGCTCCCTACACTCCCACACCAATCCCACCCCTCCTCCAGCTCTGTTGAGGTACCTCCAGCTTCTTCTGCTATTCTGGGCCTCAGCAACCTACACAGTGTGACAGGCAGCCTCAGCCTGACCTCCAGCTCCCGCCCCGGCTATTCTAGGTGTTGGCCCACCCAGCTGTCCATGCGCCTCAGCAAGGCAGCTCCCCAAACTGAGCCCGACAGATATTCCAGATCAGAGCTAGGGCACTGGCAGATGTGGTGAAGGGGGGCATCACTCCCCTGCTGCCCAACTGGCCTTATGTTCTGGAGCTCGTGCCAGCCTCTGCATTAGTTGGGTTCAAAAGAGAGAAGGAAAATAGGCTGCCCTTTGGCCAATCCCTGTCCTTGATGCCCACCAGACCCCAATACTTGCCAATACTTTAATATAACTGCAGAAGCAGGCCTGAAAGGGTTACACGCTCTTTATTAATTGCTCCTCTAGATTTGATTAAAATCCCCTCATTCCTCTGGCCCTCCGAGCTCTGTTACAACTGTTCGTTTAATTACTTTCCGCCAACACCCTGATAATGCCAGGCCGCGGTGGAAGAGCTCATTTTTATTAAGGAGAGGGCTGGGGTAGGGAGAGGTTTCACAAGATGGGAAAGCTTTTTGCTTGCCAGCCAGGAGACAAAAAGATTGAATGAAAAGCCACCAGAGCACCGTCTCTGTGTGCCATGCTTGTTGTGTTAGGCGCTGCACACATCCACAACTCGGTGATGCCTCAATAGGTATGACACACAGTGAAGGCCTACACAGAAGAAGCCTGGCAGATCTCAGCCCACTCCCCAGCAGAACCGATGCCCAAAAAAGAAAACCATCGCCACATGACTGGCCCCCAGGTTGGCACACACGGAAGCTATCCCATGGCTTGAAAGAGTCATAGGGGGAGAACCCACCTCCCCCAGTCTCTCCAAGTGGGAGCTGGGCACCATTGCCTGGGGTAGCAGGCAAGCAAAGCCTGCTCCCCCTAGCCAGGCTGGTCCTGTGTGGTACACAGCAGCCTCCAGCCTAGCTGCAACCCGCACCTGCTTGAGGTTGGCAGAAGAGTGCTCTCAAGGAGCTGTGTGAAGCTCGGAAGCTGAGGGAGCCCTAAGGGCTCTTTAATCCAGGACATGGTTTCACCAATTTGAAGTCGCCAGACTTAGCTTGGTCACATTCTGCACTGAGGGACAAGCAAGGCCATCCTGCACTGAGGCCCTGTGCCTCAGTTTCCCCATTGGTAGAAGGGGGTGACAATGTGCGAGGAAGGGAAGAGGATGCATTTGCTGGTGGCTGCAGAACCTAACATTTATTTCAGCCACAGAAAATAAGGTAGGCACACCCCATCCAGGCAGCGACACCCACCCAGCTGCTCTATGCTGCCAGGCCAGCAGGGAAAAGAGGCTCATCCAGATGCTGAGCACACAGACTCCGGAGCGTGTGATAGCTGCAAGGCTCAGATAAGGCTGGCCAATCAGAATCTTCTGGTTTGCATACTAATGAGAACACCTGTAGCACTCCAGTTTTTATTTGTCCCTTCCATTGCCCTGGGCCCAAAAGCAAACATCAACCAGGAGAGGAGGAGGAAGAGGGTGGGGGCTCCATCCCCCCAGCCACAGCACTTATCCCTTCCTCGGAAATGTCACGTGTCCTTCCCCAACCCTTCTACACCCAGACGGGGTGCTGGCTGGTGCTCAGCCTTCGTCTCCTGCTACTCTTGGTGATAGCAACAGCAAAAACAAAACAGAGCATCCCTCTCTATCCCCCCCTCCGCCCCCAGAGTTCACTGAGCAAGCCCCTCTCCTTGCCATGGCACCCCACTCTCTCTCACTCCTGCCCTCAGCTCTGCAACCAGGTGACAGCAGGGAGGCAGCCAGGAGCAGCTACATTTCAGTGACATTTCCCTCCCAGAACTTCCCCAGCCTCTAGGCAACTTCTCCACAATACCTGTCCTCCCTCCTCCAATACTGTCTTCCCTCCAATCTCTCTCCCTAGACCTCCTGGGGAGCAGCACACTTCCTGTTGCCCCTTTAACTGGAGTCTACAAACTTTCAGTCTGAAAGGTACCATCTCATGGACGCTCCTGCATAACCCAGCAACTCTGCCCAAGTGACACCTGCACCAGCCCCTTCCAGTCACCTCATGCCTAGACACAGCTGAATGGCACTGGGGCAGCAGGGCCTCAGGAAAGGGGGAGCTATCTGAGGACAGCCTGCAGACCCAGGCATGTAGCCTTCCCTCTCCAGCCCTCAGTAACAGGGAGGCCCCAGCACGTAACTGGCTCTGTAGTACCAGAAACAGCACCATCCTCTGGCTTCTTCAAATGTTTCCACAGGAGGCAGCAGCTTGGATCTTGCCCCAATTCCATCAGCCCTTCCTAGCTCCCAGCTGTTACTGGCCCAGGCACAACCCCTGTCCATCACAGGCAGGACAGCCTGGCCCCGGGAACCCCTGGCTAGCTCCAGCTCAGCATGAGGCCAACAGGAGTGGCTGCTCCATGATGGATGAGTTACAAAGCATTTAAAATCCCACTGACATGCTGGAAAAGAGGGCAAATAGAGGAGGTAGCAAGGGGCTTGGTGCAGAGAGATTCTCCATGGAGCCACTTCCCCGACCCTTGGAGGTACCAGCGCTGGTGGACTTGACTCTGCTGAATTTCAAAGCTTCTTTGCACCAAGCCCTGCAGTGCCACCTGGAAAGCCTGAGGTTTTCTCCAAGCCTCTGGTGGCCTATAAACTAGAAACAGGAACTGGAAAGAGGAGGAGGAGGGAACGGCCTGCTCCATCCCCCGGGGTTGTCTAGACAAGCCAAAGGCCCTAGTCCAGCATCCCCCACCTGGGAGACTGGCCAAGCTGCCTCCTCTAGTCCAAGTACAACTGTGGTTCCACCCTCGCAGGCTCCAACCTGGAGGGAGACTCGAAGATGGAGACACACCCGCAGTTGCACAGCCCAGACGCAGGGCCCTGACACCGCCAGCCAAAAGGTCCATTCCATGGGGCCAGGAGTGGCAAGGGCCTACTGCATCCTGGTTTCCCCCACACCTCTGCTCCAGGCTCCAGCCCCACTCTGAGGACAGCTGCAGCCACGGTTAACGGCACTGTGAGGGGAACAGAGCTCCCAGGAAGCGAAAGCATGGGAACACCAGACAGCATAGACGGGGAAAGCTCCTCTTCGCACAGTGCGAAGCCAAGGCTCTGGCCTCAGCATAACAAGTCCCATGCAGCTAGCAGCTTGGGGACCTTTGGTGGGAAGAAGTGAGCAGGCTGAGTCCCCTTTTGTAGCTCTGAAACTGCTTCAAGCCCAGCAGAGCCAGAGTTGACGGGCTGTGATGGGAAACCCAGCAGCTCAGAAGCCTGCCCATGGCTCCCAAACGGTTAAGTGCACTGCGGGACTCGTCCTCACTCTCTGCCAAAGCAAGACCACCGGAGGCCATCCTGCTATCTACCTCTCACACACCCTACTTGAAACAGCGTGTGCTGCATCCAGCCTGCCTAGCAACTGCAGCCAGACGCCACTACGCTCTCCTCACCCCCAGGGCCAGCAGGTTAAAAAAAATGTCCAGGACAGATAACGAGAAGCCCTTCAGAGCCAGTGACTTCAGACAGCGCTTGTCCATGTACCTGGTGAGGCAGGTGGATGCACATGTGGGAATGGAGCTCGCTTGCGAGAGCTTGCAGGGGACTGGTGCCTTTCTCACTGCATCTGCCCACCCCCTTACCCCACCCCTCCATCCAACATTATCAGGACAGCGTGTGACCCTTCAAGGGGCGGGCAGGCCTGGACCCCTAAGGAAAAGACGTGGAAGGGGGAGTCCAGCAGCTGCCAACAATCACTACTACCTGGGGCAAGGGACTAAAGCCAGGACAGGATTGCCTGTGCCATGGGGCTGAGCACCCTGCAGGACAGCCCCTGTACCAGCCAGCCCCCTCCAGGCTCTGCTCTCAGCCTGCACTGCTGTCCCAGCCAAAGCAAAGGGGGCCCAAGGCAGGCATCTCTGGGTGCGAGGCAGTCCCGCTGGGCTGCAGGAACCCAGTGATCTCAGCATCTTGGCTATCCTTCACGAGCATTAGGCGCCAGCACACCACTGCCCTTCTGACAGGGTTGAGCCCTGTAGGGGATGCCTGTTCCCAAGGCTGGGGGGAGATGGAAAAGGGCAGAAGGGGACAGTGAAACATCCAACAAGTCACTGTCCTGCGAAGGAGAAAGCAGACACTGCAGTGATGGGTGACAAGGCAAAGACAGCAGCAGAGGGAGCCTGCAGCAAACCAGGGAAAAGGTGACAGGGACGTGCAGCAAGGCAGCTGCCAGGGGACAACCCCACACAGAACAGGGCTGCCCCCTCCCGACCCCCCGAGCAATGTGCTGAGACTCCAATGATCCTTTGAAACAGAGACCTCTACGCCAGTGTGGCAGCAGCTGTCCCAGTACCCCTAAGCACAGTGCGTCTGCCCTGCCAGAGGGTCTCCCAGTCTCCAGGGGCACTCCAGCCCTACCTATTTTTTAAGCTGTTGAAAGAAGGACCAAACTGACTGTGCCACAGGTTCACGGCCACTGAGCCCAGAACTGACAGACAGACCCATGCTTTCTACACTAGCCAGCCTCAGGCAACTTCTTTTTGCAGAGTAGGGGGCTGCCAAGAGGTGATATCAGCACCTCCCAGGGGAAGTGCAAAAGTGAGGAGAGCACACTACCCCCTGAAGGAGCCAGGCCCACATGTGTGCGCAGGCATGTGCCTCGTGAAGACGTGCCGGTGATCTTGGGCTCTCATGACCACGTGCAGCACTGCCGAGTTCTCATATCAAACCACGGCAATGGCCCAATTGTCCTGCAAGACAAGAAGGTGGAAGGAGCCCTTCTCTGATCAGCTCCTGCCTCTGCTTCCTCCAGGATAGTCTACGAGTCCAGAGGAAGTGACCAGAGCCAACAGCCAAAGTCTCACAGGGAAGAGGAAGGGAGTTGGGCACCCAAGGTCCACTGCACTTTAAGGAGCCAGCACCTCAATCTCACAGGCTCCCTGGGAACACCTTCCAAAGTACCTGAAGATGGTACTGTCAACCAGCAAAACCGTGCTGGCCTCCAGCCCTGAGGAGAGGCAAAAGAACAATGACAAAGCTCTGGAAAAGGGGCTGCAGCAGCAAGGCTGCTTTCACTCAGGCATGCAGTGGTAGGCACATGCTGGGGTCTCCTGCTGTGTACAATCAAGGTGAGATGGCTGCCACCCCTTCACACAAGCAGCTCCCCTCATCTGCCAGCATCATCCCAGTCTTGCCAGCAACACCGTGTTCATACCCCCCCCCCACCTCTCCCCTAAACACCACCTCCCCACCTAGGCAGTTACCTGTTTTTCAGTCATGGCGTAGATGTGCTGGCGGTCGGGGCTGAGCACCAGGTCACGCAGGATGGAGCTGCCTTCATGGGCCACAACATTCTCGTACTGCAATGCTGGGTGCCCACCGGTGCTGGATAAGTCCACCAGGATCTGCAGAAAGAGGGGAGTGGGTTAGTACTCTGTTGTGGCCCAGCCATGCTGCAGTCCTGCCAGGAGCTGGAGGCACAGGGGCAATGCACCACTGCAGAGAGAGCTTCCCGAGGACAAGGGCTGAGAGGCTTCACACATACACCCAGACTCTGCCCTGAAGCCCATATCGCCTCCCTGCTTCACCCTGCACAGCCCTTGTCTCCTCTGACAGGGCTCCACCCTGCACAGCTTCCAGAAAGAGTTAGGGGAGAAAACAGACAAGTCCCACCCAGCCCACTACCCCTTCCTCCCAGGGCTAGGTTGTGGCTTAATCTCCAAGGGCTTCATCCCACACAGGCTGGGACAAAGTACCCCCAGAGAAAAGGGAATGTCCCCTCTGGGACAGCAAGTGGCTGCACCTCCATCTGCTCAACCCTTTGGTTACCTTCACCCCCACAGACCCCCTCCAGCATCTGCCCCTTCAGATCTGTGCACACAGAAACCACGTCCCTGCTCACCAGTGTGTCCCCAGGCCACTCCTCTCCCCCATCACCAGAGCCCTGCAGCCACCCAGGTATTCTGCTCTTCCCAAAGTCCCCTCCAGTTTGCCTTTGGCAAATGAGGAGTCCAGTACTTGATGCAACAAACCACGCTTTGACCCACATGAGCCACAAAAGAGCTTGTGCACCCTTCCCCTTTAGCATGGCGCAACTGGACCACAGCTGCCCAACAGACTGGACCTACCAGATGGGGCTCTCACCACCCTGCCTCAGTCTTCCTTGAGATCCAAGGCACAGGGCATTGCTCAGAGCCAGGCCTGGGGAAGTCTTTATAAGAGACTTAGAAGTGAGGGGCAGCAGAGGGGCAGAAAGCACCTCGCAGAGCAGTGTCAGGGACAAGGCAAACACAGTAATCCCTTTACACCCACAATCACATTACAGCTCTTCCTAAGCACATTGGTGTCACACTGAACAGGCGGTAACCACACTAGGAGGCTTTACAGGGACAGAGCCACCGTGAGGTGGGGACTCGGCTCAGCACAGCTCATTCCCAGAGTCCATTGCCACCCTGTGCTAATGACAGTCGCCTCCAGCTCCCAGCAATGTGAATCCTTGCCCTGTGCCTCAGTTTCTCCATTGCTCCTCAGGCAGCCTCTGGAGCAGGGGTGCCCAAACCAGGTCGTGAATCCAAACAACATGGAGTTACAAGCCCCTAATTCCTCTGAGCCTGCAATTATACCAAGTGTCCCTAGTAATGGGAGGCAGATCATTACCATGCCTCTGCTGCTCTAAAGTAACTGCCCTCTCAGACACCCCGAGGTGAGAGCTAAACTGAAACAGCTTACACCTAAGTGGAAAAGGCTAAATTGCCCTGGTTTAACTTCTGGTAATTACAGGCACAAGGGCAGGTAGCACAATAAAGCTTCAGCACAATAAAGACATGTGCGGGTAGGTGGTAACAGGGTGTTTGGGGCTGTCAGTGGGGTCCTGACAGGGAAGTTTGGAAGCTACTGCTTAACAGACAGAAAAAGATGGCTATGAACTGGGCCCGGAGACCTGGGGCACAAGGGCTCTCCATCACAAGCCCACCACAGCCGCTGGCCCCTGACTCTGAAGCTCACTCGGGCTCAGGCATGTGCCTCAAAGAAAAGGAAGGGCCATTTTGAATAGTGTCAGCGCCCAAAAAAGTGGCTGTTGATTAAAGTCAGGCCCAGTGAGGCCCATTCGGAATAAACTTCTAATTTCCAACCCAACGATAAAGCCCTCCAGGGTCTGAATTTCCACAAAAAACATGCAAGGCTCTAAATCGGATATGAACTGGCCACAGGTGCTGCGGTTACTTGATGCACAAATGGTGCATTAGGAGTTCTGCAAAATGCGACTGTGGCAATCCTGATCAAACTATGGACCATATAATAACACTCTGCCCTTTATACAAATTTGATAGTGACATCGCAGAGATGCCTTTTCCTCGAGAGCATTAGACTGGTTAACTACCCTTAAACTGGTCTTATAATTGTTGCTCCAAGTCAATCATATGCAAGAAGACGGCCCAGTGATGGGCAAAGCACACACAGCTCACCCCACTGGTGACTGCAATTACACAAGCGTGCTCCAAGCACCATGGGCTGCTCCAAGCAATGAGAGGGAGGCAGGAGCTCTCAGCACAAGGAGTGCTGGATCCCAGCAGGACCCATGCCCCACTGGAAGAGCCAAGTGATTCTCTCCCTGTCCCCACAAGCAGCACCCCAAAGCCCCTGCAGCAAGCACCCACCTTTCCCTCCTCCACTCCCCCAGGCTCTCCAGAGGGCAAGCTACCCACTCCCCACCCCAGTATCCTGCCAAGTTCCCCTCCCGCCCACCTCCCCGTACCCCCACAGACAGCTTTGCAGCTTGGTTTCCCTGCTGCAATAAATAGACTCCGGCATTTGCATAGTTCCCAATCAGGCGGAGGATACGGGGCTGGGAAGGCAGGATCCCGGTGTGCGACTGATTAGCATGGAAATGTATGCGGCTCACAAACAAACCGGGGCCCGTTTAATTAGAGCGGCGCCTTTGATTCACTGCCAGCCTCCCGCGCACACCAGCCCCGGATTATTTTTAGTCAGTTTTACAAAACAAATGTATTTAATTAAGAAAGAGACCCCTGAGCTACTAGAGAGCGTGGGGCCTCTGCCTCAGCAAGGAGACAGGCTGCAGGGGCTGGGGGGCACAACTCTTAGAAGCCGAGAGCAGCGCTGACAACTGCCCAGGCAGGACGGTTGATCTCCCCTGCAAGCACTGCCTTGTACTCCCCTCCCTGGTCCTATTGCTCCCTGCCTAGACCTCTACATCTCCTGCAACTGCTAACAGGGGTCACTCTCCCCTCCCCAAGAGAGGGGGCAGAAGACACCCCTCCTGATGTTACTACATGGCCTGATGCTCGTGTAGAACAACTTTGCCCCTTTCCAGGAGCCCCTCTGCTTGGATGCAGGACCCCACGTTCAATCCTCCCTCTGCAGCAAACCCTAAAAAAGAGCCCCAGCTTCTGCACTCATGCACAGCCTCACAGAGGATGTAGAGAATCCACACTGCTGAGTTTAGCTCCTACCCCCAGCACTGCCCTGCCATGGTCCTCTCCAACTTACAACCCAAACCTAGGGTCTACTGCAGGCCGTGTCAGCGAGCCCCCTGGGGTAGGGGGCTCTAATGAGGTGCTTTAAAGGGGCAAGCATGGTTTCCTCCCAATGCGGGGGGCTCCCCTATCCTGACCTGATAGGAGCATGACCCATACTGTCCACGTCCATATGGTTCTGCACTTGTACAGCACCTGGCACTGAGGCTGGCGGCTCACTTGCAGGGCTCCTAGTTCCTGCTGCAGCGATAGCAACCAACGGGGGCTCATCCTCAGCAACTCCACCGAGCACATCCTGCTCGTTACGCACGCGGCTCTCAGCAGGTTGGCAGCCCTGACGGGCAGGCTGGAGTGGACTGTGCAGCACGCGCGCCCACATACAGAGCATCGGAGCCACGGGCACTCCACAGAGGAGTCTCTGCTCTCTCCTGCAGGGAGACCAGGGCTCCCGCCCGCGCCATGCCCGCACCATGGCAACGTGACAAACGCACCTCTCCAAGCCTTTTACGGGCCAGAGTTGCGGCACAGAAGAATCAATATAGTTTTACCCTGGTTTTAAAATAGATCTATGGGCTGATGTCGCTCTGGCAGTAATTTTTAACTAGCGGGGTAATTTCCCCATTACATTATTGCACTGCGCAGTGCTGGGAAATAGAAAGAGACATATTAAAAAAATAACAGACGTTAAGCACTTCCAGTTAATTTGAGGCTCCAGGAAAAGCCTAAAAAATAATTGCTCCAGTCAATGAGGGATGGAGCCGAGCCCCTAACGACTCAGGGGACATGAGGAGGGAGCGGTGTGCAGAGGGACACGTGCACGCATACACACACGGCTCCGGGCATCAATTCTGCAGAGGAAGAAGCTGCTGCAGGGAATGAACTGTCTGAGCCCAAAGCAGCTTTGGGTTCGGGGAAGTGGGAAACACTAAACTGTTTCTGGAGTGGCCCAAATGCTACAAGGTGATGGAGCAGAGGGCTTTTAAAGGCACAGAAGTTTCACTTAAAAGTCCTCCATGGGTCACTTAAAGAAGTTTGGGAAAGGCACCAGTCCAGAAGCTGGGAGATATTTCCATGGCACACTTGACCATCCCTATACTCAGAGACAAAGCTCTTCCATGATGCAACCTCATGCTCCCCAGGCCTTCACTGACCCTCCAAACCTCCATGTCCACTTGGGTTTCATTTCCTTCCCAGGCCCTTCCCTTTCATTCTGAATTCAGAAAAGAGATGGGGAAGGAGGAACACAGGGCCTGGAGAAATCTCCTTGCAAGACAGAGTTGGAGCCTCAGACCTTGGGGCGTTAAACACTAGACTAGAGGACAGATTGGAGGAACCGCTCTGCCGTGGGTCATGCGGATGAAATGGGGCTTCCTGGACCGTGATAGGGTGGTCTCCTCCAGCCCCACTGCTTGTGGGGGGGAGCTCTGTGCATTGCTCTGATGCATCAAATGCAGAACATACACGGAAAGGTGCCAGCTCCATACACGGAGCTGTGCCACCAACAGCTCAGAGAACCTAGTTCCATCCAGGTCCCTCCAGCTCCCCTCCCCAACAATGGGGTATTTGAGGAAGGGGGGAGAGAGGATGCAGGTTAATCAGAAAAACCCCCTTACAAAAGCGGCTTCTTCCTGCCCACCCCTCTCCCTTTCCACTCATGGGAATAGACATTTACCAAAAAAAAATCTATTAACCTTTCTGCTCATCCTGATGCTGATAATTACCTAATACTAATAATTACTCACGCTAATTTCTCATTCAGAATTCCTGCCCTCATTCTGCCTGTCTCGTGTGAGTGGAGCTGAGCTGAGCCCACAGCCGGGAGACACGGGGCTGCTTCAAGCAGCCACATGAATACATGGCATCAAAGGCAGGAGAGGCAAAGGGGAGGCTGGGAGGATACCTTTGGGGTGAGGATAAGACTTCAGGCCTCTGAGAGGCCTTCCAAATTTGGAGAAGCAGGCCCATGCTCTCACTCCACCCAGCTTTCGAGAGTAATCCCAAGGGTGAAGGGAGCAGAGTCATCCAGAAAACCTCTTATTCACAGGCTGTTGCTTGCCTGGTGCTTCACCCAGCAGGCCAGTCATCTCATCAGGAATGATGCCATCGCAAACACAATCTTCGGAGCAGCTCACTGGAAAGGAGCAGAACCAGCACCCAGCACAAAGTCTGCAAGCAGTCAGGAGACTTGAGGAAAGCCAGGCTGATTTACCCTGCCAAGTGAAAATCTCTAAGCTAGTGATTCTCAACCAGGGTGTGGGGGTACCCTGGGGTGTTGCCAGGTCTTTTGAAGGGTACTGGGAAGTATGAGGAGATAAGGGAGGTGTCAGGAGATGAGCAGATCAACTAAGTGCATAAGTGCAGGCTCAGGCTTGTGCGTGCCTGGATGACCCTCCATCCCTACTCTGCATGGAAGGAAGCACTGTAATCTATATGCTCATGTTTGAAATGGGTGCCATTCTGTTCACAGTGGTTATGGAGGGGCTCCTCAAGTCCAGTGAGGGGCTCCTCAAGTCCAAAAGGGTTGGGAACCAGTGCTCTAAGCTAAATACAGAGGATTTAAGTGGTGCCTGAGTGAACTAACGCCAGCCAGGAGTCGCATTGACCAGTGTCCCCCAACTGACATCAGGGTGATCCCAAGGCTTGCCATGCTCCAGGTCCCCCAGCTCATGGGGTGCACGTCAGATGTCCCATCCCTTAGATCTAAGCAGATCCCTCACCCTCCCCTTCCCTCTGCCAGCACAGCCCTGGAATATGCCCAGAGCTCTCCCTTTGCCTTTCCAGCTCCATCCTCCCATGCAGCTGGACTCCTAGGCAAGTCAGGAGTGTCTGCAGTAAGGGGGCTGGTCCCCTGGTCTATTCCAGCATCAATGCACACATACCTTTAACATAACTGCTTCCCTGCTGGGCACTGCAATATCTCATAGGGATCGGACCATGCTTCCAGCTGCTACCACAGCCGCTGTGCTTCCGTCTCAAGAGGGCAGAGCCTCAATGCGCGAGACTTGCCACTACAAGTTACTTAAGGGATCAACTTGAAAAGCCCTGAGGTCTCTGAAACTGATGTGCAAAAGGATCTGCACAACTCACTGGATGATTAGGACCGATATGTGTGCAAGTACATCAGCAGGTTTTTCTTTTGTAGTTACAGGGACTGCACTTTTGCAGATGAAAGCTCGCAAGGCCCCACTCAGACACTGGAGCACCCAGGGAAACACGTGCTCAGAACAGGGGTGTTTCAAAGACTGACCCGAGGTGAACTCTAGCTGTACAAGGAGCTCTGTGGAAAGAGCTGGGTCAGGTCTGCAATGGTGTGGCATGGCAGGGAGACATGGCTGTGGCAATGAAAGAGCACTGGACATAAACTCAAGATGGGAGTGCCCTCTCTGCCCCCCACCCTGGGAAGTCCTGCTCCCTTAAGACATGCAAATGCTCCAAACTGCCCCATCCCTCAACTCCAGGGGTGTCCTTCCTCCCCCATCTCTGGGAGATGTGTCAGACAGATACAAACCCAACACAGGGATGGGCTAATACTTCTCAAAAGCAAAGGAGCAAAGAGAGGTGCAGTCTCTCAGGGAGTGTTAAATCAACTTCAGGTAACTCACTGCCAGCAAAGATCAGGGTCCAGTGCTGTGGCTGGAGATCTGGAAGAACTGTTATACCATCTGCAGCAAGAGTTACTCAGAGGAGCCAGATCTCCTGTTCTTTGGTGTATGCCCAACGCTTAGAAAGGTGAGGCTCTCGTTCTCTTCAACAGTCACACAGATGGCAACTGCAACTGCATTGGACACTTCCTCCAGTCTCTCCAATGGCAGCCACTGCTAGAGCTGGGATGCCAAACTAGACAGAGCAGTGAGGCAATACTTTGGCAGAAGGATGCAACTCAATCCACTGGACTTTGGACCCAGGCTCTAGCACTTGCTCCATTCCTTACTGGATCTGTGGCTGCAGGTCATTTTCCTGCTCCAGGCTATGGGATGGGACAGAACAGAGCACGGATGATGGCTGCCCTAGCCCCAATTTGGCCAGGGAAGAAAGTTCTCCAAACTGCTGGTACCTGGACACTAGCTCCAGGACCAGTAGGTGCTGGAGACAAGTCAATCCAAATCTGCCGGCAAGGCAGTAGAGTCCAGCTTGCAGCCCACCTTGCAGCCTTGCTGCTTGTACCTGAGGTTAAGACAGCTCCCAGCCCTTCCCACCTGCCCCACACAGTCCAACTGCAGCCTCACTTGGAGTTTGCATCAGCTCCACTTGAAGGCGAAATCCCTAATGATGGCTATGAATCAACCAGTTGGTTTTATCATCATAATTGACTTGTCTGCAGCTGTTTGCAGCATGTCCAATCCCAATAAAAGCATGAGTTATGGGGAAGGAAGGGCTGCCAGTGGCATCTCCAGAAAGGCACTGTCACCCATCCAATCTCACACGGGGACCCTGGTAGCAGAGAGAGGAATGGGATGGGGGCATGGCCACAGCGCGCACTCAGCCACTTCCTCACCTCTGCACTCCCAAGGAAGGTCCTTGCATGGAGAAACAGACACTGAATCACCTTAGGGTGCAGATGGGCTGCATTGTGATGCAATGACTTGAGCCAAGGGTGGGCTAAATACCGTCCATGGGCTGAATTCAGCCTGCCAAGGGATTTTATCCAGCCCACAGTGGGTCCCTCAGTTCTACCTGGCTGAGGTGCATGGGGCCAACCTGGGCTGTGGCTCGTGTGGCTGATCCCAGTGCCTCCAGGCACACCACAGGGCAGGGAAAGCATGGTGCAGTGGCCTGACTTGGCTTCCTCGCAGCCCCTGAAGCAGCAGCTCACTCTGCCCAGCTGCCACTGCCAATCTGCCCACACCCAGCACAGGACAGAGCAGACAGGTGGATCTCCATAAAGACTGGCCTGGAACCCATATGCTTAAGGCATGCTCAGCCAGGCAGATGGGATGCAGCCGCCAAACGGCAGGTAGCAGCATCCAGGAGTGGGACAGGTGGGCAGGACTGGGCCAGCATTGTGGGGCGGTGACGATGTGAAGCCAGGGCCCAGGGCAGAGCTGCAATCCATTTCTCACAGGTCCCTGCAATGGGCACCGGTTCCACAGGCAGAGGCGTGTGGGCAGCAGATCACAGCTGTGCCCCGGGCCCTGGCCCTGTGCCATCACCACCTTGCAATCTCAGCCCAGTTCCAATCCTGCCCTCCCATCCCGCTCCCGGATGCTTCTCCCCACCCACCTGCAACCCCATCCCATCTACCCAGTACGGACACAGGGCCATCAATCATGAATTGCACAAGCAGCTTTCAGAAACTCCCAAGGATTCAGACCCCCACACAGCTGGGTCTGAAGTTTTTCAGTGAGACCCAGGGGAACACTGGCCAAGCTGCCAACCATCCCCATTTTTGCAGGCAACCCCCTCCATCCATGTGGGACCACTGTCAGTATTCTCACATTACTTCAGTTCATCCCAAAATGAGCCTGGGCCATGGCAAGTTGACGTTGAATTGCAACAGGATGACTGCACCCGTGGCAGAAGCACTATGCATTTTGAGATCTACTCCTTAATGACATGACCACCTGTTTGTCTTATGAGACCCCCAGCCTCATTCAGTGCCCAGGGTAGAGAAGGTTGCAGGAGGGAAGAGGAAGGTGCTGGGCTGGGCTCAGTTTCAGCTCTGCTCCAAAGGTGTTTTGCAACATTGGACACGGTTATCACAGTGCACATGCACAAGGGGCTGAGTTATGGTTATACAGACAGCCTTACCACTGGTATTTTCTTTCTTTCTAGTGTTGGATTTGCATCCTTTGCTATTTTTTAACACAGGTTCTTTCTTTTCCTATTCCCTGCACAGTTATGCACATTACTGGAGTCCCCAAAGGCATGAATTGGGAGTTAGCTCTCACTACATCAGGCCCTGTACACAGACTCAGGTGAACAACCTCTGTCATGAGGAATTCCCACGTAAATGAAGGCAAGCTGCAACAGGCAGGCACGTCAAACACTTGGAGGGCAGTGGGACAGAGCAGCAATAAGAATGTGCTGAACATGCATTAGCAGAGGGCATGACTCAGAGGGTATAATTCTGTTAAAAGGTTCCTGCCTGATGATATCTAAATAATATCTGCAGCCTCTGCTCCCCTTTCCCCTAGCTGGCAGCCCCAAGCAACAACTGGGCTGTAGGAGAAAGGCAATGGAGTGTGGGGCTGTGCAGGTTGGCATGGGGCAAGCCAGCTGGGTGGTAGGAAACATAGGGCTGCTTGAGGGGATAGACAGAGTGCAAATGTAATCCCACAGCCATGGGCACATTTCTCCTGCTGGGGGACAGCTCTGGAATTTGAAGCCCCCCCCCCCATCTGCAAAGCAGGGAAAGGTCTCTGCACTGGGCCTCAGGAATGGGGAGAGCTTCAGCCTCTGGAGAGTGTGCTGAGACCTACCAAGTCATCACACTGGTGTCAGCGGGCAGCAGCTCTCAGCCACTCCTGACCCTTGCCCCCAACTGTCCCAGTCTTCACTCCCAAAAGTGCCAGTATCCACCCATAACTACAGCCAGCCCAGCCAACTCCCTGCCCCCTCCAGCACCCCCAGCTTGGGCCAGGCTCTCCAGTTCACTCCTGCCCTTCATTCTCTGGCTCCATCATGGCCCCTCATCTCTCCCCCATCCCTCTATCCCACCCCAGTCCTGTTTCCGGCCCCTCCCAAAAGGCCCCTCCCCACGGGCACAGCGCTCAGCACTTTGTACTCTTATCTGTACATGGCTGTGATTAATTCTCAGTGGCTGGCAGCAGCTACAAGAGGGGGGCGCTTTTACCCGCTGCCATACTTCAAAGGCAAGGACTTATCAGCCTGAAACACACTTTACAGCCTTTTCATGGGGACCCTTTCCAGTTCCACAGGGCTCGCACGGCTGACAGGCAATGCAAAAGGCGGGCTTATTTATGGTGTCATGTTTCAAGGCACCCTCTCCTTCCTTCGCCTAGTCCCCCCCCCTGCATTCGCACACATGCACATGCCGGAGCTAGGCTAGAGGAGAACTGGAGTTACAGCGTCCCGTGCCACTCCTGAACCAACCCCATGCCACTTAGTGGCAGCTACAGAAACAGGGGATGACCAAGGTAGCAGGCATGCAGCAGGGGTGCTCCAGACACAGGGCTACCCTCCAGGAGGGTTTGCACTGATGTAACCGACAGTGACAAGACACCCAGAGACATCAGACTTCTGGTATGCCAAAGGACAGAGGCAAATAAATGGCCATCCCAGGGCCTTGCCCACAAATGTCCTCACAGATCCCTGCTAGGGTGCAAGAACCCGCACTTGTGGGACATCCAATGCCATGAACCATTCTTGGGATGCGTCTGTGGTGACCCAGGCAGAGTTCAACCCATTGGCAATAGTCCTACTCCCATGTAGGAAGGAGCTTTGCCCATTACCAAGGTAAAAGGTTTCCTGCCCCATCACTGGCCCCGAATGTGCCACTGGTAGAAGGGGAGGTGGGAAAGTTCCTCCCCACCACAAGGCTTTCTACTGCCCACGACACACGAGCGCACACAAACACAGGACACACATACACTGTGCAGTCACCCAGGGAATCTCCCCCTTCCCTCCCTACACAGCTAGCATAGACGGCTGAGCAAAGGAGGAGCAGAAACACGAACCAGGAAGAGCCATGAGCCAGAGGGCTCCTGCTCCCTTCCCAGGGAGAGGTGCAGGCACACTCCTTCTGCTGTACACTTCAGGCTCCAGGCACTTGTGGGATTGTTTTTAATAACAGCGGAAGCATTTTGCTTTGGTTTCTGCTCCGATTCCCAGCACAGACAAAGCAGGTGGGAAGAGCAGAGGCTGAACAACCCTGCAGCAGCTGCAGCAGGAGTTTTATAGCCAGGCTGAGCTGACTCCGCACAGCCTTGAGACTCGCAGCGATGTCTGGGGTTTCAGAGGATTTGAAAGGTTACAGGCAGGGACTGTTTTTTTATACACTTGCAGACCACCTGTCAGACCCGCTTGGCCCACTGCTGAAATGCAGCCACCTCTGGGGTAGAATGTGGCAGAGATTTAATAACACACAACAACGCTGCACACAAGAGCTTAGGACAGGAAGTGAAAGCTCCTGGGTGCAAAGGGAATCTGGCGAGGTCAAGTGGAATGAAACCCCTTGGGATCCATCCAAGGCACCCAGATTTACTGGCCCTGCTGGAGGAAAAAGAGTCAGGGGGCTCTGAATGACCATGCATGCATAGGGATGAGCTGCCCCTTATCCACAAAAGGCTGGGGTGATAGCAAGCTCGTGGGTCTTCTCCCACTCAGACTCTACATGGATAACAGTTGAAGGACCCGGGTGGGCATCCCCCACTCTCTATACATATTCCATGCCCTGGGAGACCAGCGATGCCCAGAGGCTGCCTTGCTCAGCTCCGTGCTCACCCATCTCATAAAATCCCTTACCATGGGATACACCTCTAGGCCCACACTGGGAGGGCTGGGCAGGCAACAAGCTCCCGCCACACTGGGTAGGGCCATGCAGAGCTCCCCGCTGCAGCCATCGCTGGGTCACCAAGCCACATATTTTTCCTCCTTTGATGCCGGGGAAGGACTGGAATGCTCCGCAGCTAAGTGCCAGCAAGGCATGCAGAGCAGGGGGGCCAGGGCTGGGGGAAGGGGCTGCTCTCCCTGGGACTCTCAAGCCAAGCCCACACTAATAGTTTCCTGGGTGTCTGGATCACAGCATGAAACTGCACTGAGGGCAGCAATGGTGAGAAGGCCCCAGAGGACACCAGTGCAGGCACTGCCCAGAGGAGAGGGCAGTGTCCCCCACCCCTCTTTGCACTCCAACCACATCAGTGCCCATCTGTCACACCGTGTCAGACAGATGAGCAGCTGAGGCTCGTGCAAGTGCACAAGTGTGGGGCACAGGTGCCAACGTGAGTCAGAAATCAAGCATCCTCAGCTCAGCAGGGTAGTGCAGTAGCTGGCCTGGGGTGGGGAGGGGGGGACCCTGGCAAGGAGGAAGGTACACTGACTGAGCTGGGAGGGGGACTCAGGCCTGGAGGGGCAAGGGGCTGCAGGCTGGGAGTGGGATGCTGTGTGAATTGGGACTAAGTGTCCTCTGCCCACCCTAGCCCCAACTAGTTAGGGGCTCTCAGGCCACAGGAATCTACCCCAACTTGGCCTAAGGAACAGAACGAGCTGAGGAGATGCATGTGCCCAGGCTCCCAAGGAACAGAAAACTACTCCAAACGATCTCAGGGCACCCAGAGGCCTGGCTTTGCCTCTGGGGAGAGGTGCAGGCAAAGCAGCCTGTGGCAACCGCTCTCCACCTGCGGCAGGGGGACACCTCAGCTGCCAGGCTAAGCCTGTAAGAGACTCAGCAGGGGGAGCGTACAAAGAGGGGGCACCCTCAACAGGGGAGCAATCCAAGAGAACCTCCCAGTGAAGGAAGCCAGCATGGGAGCACCCCAGCCAGGTCCTGAATGGCACTCGATGCCCGTGACCGATGTGCCCCAGCTCCCCTGCCAGCCTACATGGGAGAAGGCAAGCCTGCTCTGCAGAGAGGCTCCTAGCCCCCTCCGCGGCACACAGGAATCCCAACTATGTGGAGCAAAGCATGTGCTAGACCCGGCACTCCCTGCAGCGGGAGCTGAGAACAGACCCAGGCTACCTCTTCGCCCCTCCTGGCCCTGGCTGCGTTTTCCAACAGCTGCCGTTCAAAGGAATTTATTCTTCTCGGGCTGGATTAGATGCGTCTCTTTCCAGACAAACAGCTGGCGCCCCATTGGCAGGACAGGGCCTCATGACCCGCATCTGCTGCCGGGGGTCTCTGGTGGAACATGCCCCGGCTTGTTACACGGAATTACAGGATTAGCTGACATTTCAGAGGCGAGACTGATTTATCTGCGTGATTTCCAGGCACGGTGCAGAGAAGGAGCATACATCTCCCCCCGTCCCGTTCCTACACCACAATGGGCATAACCCCCTGGTACCACAGGGCAACAAGCATGCATCTGTAGAGCGGTGGGCACCACACTGGGGGAGAATACACTCTAGTGCCAGCTGAGGGTGGCTATCCACCTCAACACCCCCTGAGACCCGCACCCGCTCAACAGCGCAGCCCAGGTCAGGGTGGGCACCCAGAGGTGATGGGCATGTGGCTGAGTTTGCATCATGTGTTAAGAATGATGGTGGCTCTGCACATCATGTTGCTGCGAGCACCCCAATGCCAGGAGGCAACACCACAGCCTGACTTTTTTTCCCCAGGAGGTCAATGCAGAGTTGCAGTAAAGTCTGCGCCAGACAGCAGCGAGGAGGGCGGTATGGGCAGAGGAGCAAGCAGGCTCCCAGCCCTCCCAGCAGTACCTGCTAGCCCCAGGCAATGTGCACCTTGCTGAGGGGGGACCCTCATGGCCCAGTGACAAGGCAGCCTAGGGGTCCCTGGGGTGGATAGCACAGGGGGGCATGAGGTGTCTGTCTCCTCGGGAAAAGGGACCTAGGCCAACAGCAAAGCCTGGTACCACCCAGCTGTGTAACCAGCGGTGCCATAACCACCACCAAGCCCCATCACAGCCTTCCTACATCAGAGATGCCTGTGGGCTAAACTTCTGCAGTTGACTCTGGAAGCAGATGGGACATCCTCTCTGTCTGCCAGGCCTGGCCCACTGAGGCCTGCCCTGCAAGCTCACTGCACTCCCAGCCCAGCCAGCCTCTGCCTTCAACAGTTGTGGAGGGGACTCCCAGTCTCTCACACTTCCCTCTCACAATAAGAGAGACTCAAAGGCACTCGCCCTCCCCATGCCCACCAGCCCACTCCCCAGGCTGCAATACGGTGGGTGGGATGGCAGACAGCGCTGGCTTTACCCGGAGGACATTGCTGGGGAATAAGTTTGTGTGCGAATTCCAAGCAGAAGAGCTCTTCTGAAGCAGACCCAGCTAACCCACATCAAGGCGCTCCCCGGGCAGTGCAGGGAGCAAGGACAGAAGGGCTATTCTGGGCCATGCCCCACTGGCGACAAGCCCTGGTTTCTTCCCCCATATTAACAATCTCGTCTGTTCTTACCAATTCTGCTCTCCTACCCCCATGAGGGTGCCTCCAGGGTACCTGGAAGCCTAATGGCAAGGGGCAGCTAGATACAGCACTGACAAGTGCTGACAGCCCTGGTCTCCCCCTTGCCCATCTAGCCCTGAGATGTCACAGCATTTACACAGTCCAGAGAGGAATTATCTACTGATCTGACACTGCTGAAGAGACAGGCCACTTCCCAGGGCAAGTTACCCAATTCAAAGCACTGGACACACACACTAGTTAATCCACCCAATCCCAAATGGGGCACACTCATTGTCTCATTAAGCTCATTTTCCAGTGGCCAAATCCGGGTTGGGGAAAAGGAGATCAAACTCCACTCACAGCAAAATGGGTCAGGACTGGGATCAGAACGAAGGGTTCCTGGCACACCCCTGCTACACTCAACCCATTAAATAATGCGACTGCTTCATAGTGAGGGTATCTATGAAGCACTGGCCCCAAGTAACTCGAACCAGAGAGACTAGAAACTGGGTTCTGTAATGCAGCTGCCTCTATACTTTAACCATTACTTCTGCTTCCTCCCTAGTTCACAACAATAACTGCACCCCAGATCCCTGCAGCCACAGGCAGGGCAGGACCATGCCCCTCATTCAGCAGGTAGCACAGTGAAACAACAACATCTGTCCAAGCGATGGCGAAGTTGAGCTGACAACACGCATTTCTGAGGCTCAGCCTGATGCCCCAGACACTCAGCCCCTTGGAGGCTCTCCTGGGATGCAGAGGCAAACAGCTCCTGACGACCTTTGGAAAACCAAATATTTCCAGGCTTCTGTTAAACATTCCCTGTTACACAACTACCCAGGAGACAATGGGGAGATGCTGACTCACCCCCTACACACGCACGTGCACACATGTCCTCACGCACACAGGGTGAGAGAAGAAAGAAATCCCTTATATCCTTCCTGGCTGGACGTCCCAGCCACCCATCCACAATGCTCCCTGCTCTTTCACAACTGAAGCCCTCATTCCTCATCCATAATATATTTGGGGAAGGGGGAGATAAGCTGCCGACTTTCATTCAGCGCAATAATTCCCATTTAATAAAGATTAATACAAGCAAGGTTGCTGTCCCAGACCCTGCACCGCCGCCAGCCAGCGAGTATTGGAACTTTAATTATATCAGCATAATAAAGCAAAAAACAGGGAGATACTTAATCTAAATCAATGTTCATAACAGCAACAAACTCTAACGACCTGCCGACGCTGACAGATATGACACCGGTTAATCTGACCGGATTCAGCGGGAATTATTAATGGGCCTGCTGTGCCTGTGCGCCCATTAGGCATGTCAACGGTAGAGCACCCTCACCTCCAGGTGCCCAGCCCTCCAGCAGAGAAGCCAGGCTGGCTGCCAAGTGCAGATAGGTGCAGGGTCACTGCCTCATGTACATGCACGTGCCAGGTGGGCAGAGCACCCCCCTGCATACACAGTGCCCTGAGCCAGCCTCAGCCTCACAAAGCCTGGGACCTGGGCCTAAGGTCTGCTCCAAATGGCAAGAACTGTACCCCAGCACACACGCTCAGACATCAGTACTTATACAGCATCACCCCCAACACGCGGCACCCCAGCCCCTAGCGCACACAGCCTCAGCACCAAACCACTTGCAACATCACTGTTCACAGAGTCGCCCGGGCATGCACAGTCTCCCCCACCTGCAGGCTCACTCAGTGTCACCCCATACCCCCTCACCCAGGTTTACCCTCCTCACCCACCCCCACACTAACAGCCCCCTACTCGCACGCTCAAGCTCCCCACCCAGTGACCCAGCACCACACACCCACAGGCAGGCATCGGTATGCAGAGCCCCTCAGCCCCTTCATGCAAAGCCTGACACTTGGGCCTGAGTGTCAGCTTCTCACACCCATCCCTGGTCAGCCACAAAGCCCACAGCTGTGGGAGGAAGCACTCGTGTTTCACCCCAGAGTAGGACACAGCTCTCTCCAGAAAAGAGCAGAGGGGAACGTGGTATGCAGAGATACAGCAAGGCCTGGCAGTGCATTGGGGGCTGTGAGAACAGGAAGTCAGAGCCCCCTGCATGGAGGTCACCATGCTGATCCCATGGCTGGGCTCTCACTCCTGGCTGCACTGCTGGCCACATGCTCAGCCCAGAGGTCTCTTCCAAGCCCCAAACAGGAACCCAAAAGCCCATCTGTTACCATCTCCCAAGCTGCTACCTCCAGCTCCACCTCACGCTCACGGGGATTTAGCTGGGGTTTGTTTTTTGTTGTTTTTTTGTTGTTGTTGGGTTTTGGGGGGGGGTTGGGGGGGCAGGGGGGGAGCTATTGTCAAGCTCAGCCCCTCATGCTTCAGTTCCATTAGAAGCCTAACCCACAGGACATGCCCACCCCTCGCAACAGAGACCACCAGTACAGGGACTGGAAGGAACAGGGCCTGCTGTATGGAGCAGGGGTATCTTCTTCCCCCTCTGGGGCTGCAGGTCCCCCAGGCCCAGCTCCCGCAGACAAAGGATATGACTGGGAGAGAACAAGACCTCCGGCACATGAGTGAAAGATGGACAAGCTCATGGCACTACACGAGCACCACAGGGTCAGGTCCGACCCCAGCAAGAACACTGCAGGACTTGCAGGAGGAGAGGGAAGGGAATCTGATGGAGACAGATGGAGAAGCAGAGTGAGGAAGGCACAGAGCAGAAAGCTCCAGGGGCAAAGCAGGCCAGAGACGCAGGTCCCTGGCAAAACCAACCAGGCCCCTAGGGCCCTTTCCCTGAAGCACGCCACCCATTTTCCGATTAGCTCAACCTGCATTGTTTTAATGTTGCCTCTTTCCTTATGAAAAACTCTTACTTAACTCACTGGCAGAAAGCTTCCCCAAGCCAGACTGGCTGGGCACAGCCACTTAAAGCCCAGCTGGCCTGCGGCTCAGGCTTCAGAGGAGTTTGGAACAGGCCCCAACCCAGAATATCCCGACTCGGGCCTGGCAGATCTCACCCCGCCAGGCTGGCCAACCCTCCCCAGGAGGCCAAACCCTTCCACCCAAGATATCTGCCAAAAACCCAAGGGAGAGCAAGTCACTCCAGCACAGCGAGAGTTAAGAGCGATTTCTTCCGGCTTTGGGCTCTCAGCTGGGGGAAGGCAAAGCAGACAGCTGATCTAGCACTTCAAGCCCCCCTTTCTCCCCCCTACTCAGTGCCAGGCACGAGGCCAGGCATGAGCCTCCTGCATTACAGAAACGTTGGCAGCAAGCTCCAGGAGCCCACTCGCTCACGGCTAATCGCTTTCACCCCTATCCCGTCCGAGGGAAGGAGATCCAGGACAAAGGCCCCTTTCTTCCCGCGCCGCGGCTGCTGCGTGAGGTTATTAATCTCTCTGCAGGGGAGGGCGAAGCTGGCCTGGGGCCAGCCTGCAACAAAGTCAAGCCGTTTCTCCAAGCCCTGAAGGAACCCCATGTGAGCATGTTTGTGGGCTCAGAACATGACCCGGCATTAAGCAGGGACGCTGCGTCAGCAGATCTGCATGCAGCAGCAGCGTGGGCATGTCTGCAACCCAACCTGCGGCTCCGGCTGTTCCAACGCGAGCTGCCGGGAGTGCTAGCAGGGGCTGCAGTGGAGGCAGACCGGGGTGGCAGGAAACACGCTTTTACCTGGAACAGGGGGAAGAGCTGAAGCACAGAACAGCTGCTGTGGAAAGCCACTGGGAACTCCCCAGGGACAGCATGTGAGCTCTCCTCACCTGAAGCAATGAGACGAAAAACCTGATGCTTTGTGGCTGTGAAGATGGAGAGAGATTGGAGTGGACATTGCTGTGCATGCTTTTGGACAAATGCTGTCTGTGAAACCCAAAAGACCAGGCTTATGGCCCAGGTGGTGTTTCTAGCCCTATGGTCCAGTCACGCTGTTAGGTTAAGGGCAGAGCCAGGACACCTAGGATCCACTCATCCACCCAGAGGAAGTACGGTCCTGTGGTTAAATCAAGGAGCTGTGACCTCATCTTCATTAAGAGAAGGGTTAACTAACGTGCGATAACCTCATACAGGCGTGGCAGTTGTGGTTTGTGCAAGAGTTAGTCAGTTGAGATGAACTGTGAGCTCGACCCCACCTGCAAAGACATGCGACACCTTCAAAGTGCTTTGACCATACCAGGCTGTTCTCTTGCCGTGTGTTGGTTACCTGATGCCAGCTATCATATGCCTCTTTTTCTTAGTGCCAATGGACCCCAGGAGTGAGGAGACCAGTTCTGTTGTGGTCTTTCTTTTTGACGTGCCACACAACTTGGAAAGGCCATTTCACCCATGTGTGCCACAGTTTCCTCACCTCAGAATCGGGGAGGAGGATCATGCAGTGTGTATCCACCTTGGCAAAGTGCCTTCCAATGGAAGGGATGACAGAGGATAATTATCAGTCCTTGTCTGATCACAGGTGAGCTGCCTCATTAGAAGTACAAGGGGGTGAGAAGCCACATGGTGAGACAAGGATGGGGCTGGGAGAATCAGACTTGAAAATCTTATCAGGAATACCAGTTGGATGGATCACTTAAATCAGTGATGTATTCAGAGGGTGACACCACAAGCAGGGCCCATTCAAACCCTTTATCCAGGGACAACAACTCAATGGGGAACTCCATTTGTGCCTCACCCTCCAGTCCATCATCACCTAGCCCACAAACCACTGCCCCTCCTTCACCATCGCCCCATGCCGTTTGCTATGGCAATGCTGCAGGGACCACAGCAAATGCCTTCAGGGAACATATGCATTAGGAAAATATTTTCATGTCTTTTAACGCAGGTTGAGCAGTTGGAAACAACAGGAAACAGGAGCTGGCAACACCAAGTGCCCTGTCCCAACCCCACTCTGTAGGAGGCCCTGCTCGAAGATGCAATTTCTCATATATCAAAGGGATGGCCTCCACCTGCAGAAGCTGGTCCTGTTTTGAGCGCAGGTGACAGCAGGATTCCTTCAGAGAGTAGATGCCCTGAAGTCACTACTTAGATTAAGCCATGTCCCAGAAAATGAAAAGCAAGAAAGGGCAGATGTGTGACTGGGAATCCGCTACTTGGGATCTGTTCTGCCTGACAACGGCAGGGAAAGGGTAACCAAGCTCCCATCCCTCATCTTCCCTCTGATCCTGGCCCACCATTGCTGTTCCCCCTTAGCAACTTCATCTCAGCTCCCCTCACCGTTCCTCACTCCATCCCCTTCTCCCCAGCTCGACAGCTGCTACAGTGGTCTCAAGCCATTGATTTCTCAGCTTTGCCCTTCAAAACTCTCCTGGCTCCATGCCCGGTTTGTATCGTCTATTTACTCAGGAGCAAAATATCTCTATTATTATTGCAATTATTTCCCAATCAGCATTGCTCGGGGCTGATTCAGGTGTAGGGGGGGCTCCTGACAAGGAAATCAATGTGCAGTCATCACCCTGTGTCACTGAGTCAAGAAGCTGCAGGACACCCAACAGGAGGCAACTCCAGCTGCCATGTTCAGGGGTCAGGGAAGGAGGATATTGCTGTTGTACGCCAGCCGCTTCTGCACAAAGCTGTAACCCCAGCAGGGTAGTGCGGTCCCAGGACCTCTGGCACAAGATGCAATTCTCACCTTTGTTGCTGCTCAGTGGGACTATAACGGTCCTGGGCACAGTGCCTGCAAATGGAGGATCAGACCTGCTCCCTGAGCTCCAACCAGATGACCCTCAGGACTCTAATCCAGTTCAGGGTCTTGGGCTGTATCTTCGAGCGACTCCAGGGCACTGAAAAGCCTGATCCAGCCCCAGGTCAAAGACTGCTGATACTGCTGGCCTCTCAACAGCAAGGACACAGCTCATCAAAAATTTCCCAGGAACCAATACTGGAGCATGGAGTGAATGAAGAAAAGCTCACAAAGTTCACAACCTTCCCCTCCGAGTGCAGCATGCTCCTTTGCCAGGGCCTTTGCCAGCGACATGGGTACCAGGAACCCAACCAAAACAGCCCTAGCAACTCCGCATGCTGCAAGTGCACAAGCTTCTCCCCTTGAGGAGAGGCTGAAAGAGCCACCATGTGAGAAGCATTAGTCACACTGCTTACAGCACACCGGGAAGGCACCCAGATACCACGGTGACATAGAGGTACAAGAACCTGTAACACTGCATAGAACAGAACAGAATAGGTACACTCGCCCACAGGTCCAGGGCTTGGCACTGCTCATCGTGGTAGCCTACCAGGAACTAAAACATGATGCCTTTTTTGCTTCTTTTAAGTGTGGGAAGGTGCATGGCAAGGGAGAGCAATTTTCTTCAGTAAAGGCTCTCTCTGCTCTCTATTTTTATTGGAAATTCATGTCCCAGCTGCTGTGTTTTTCATAGGATCACAAGGCTGGAAGGAATGGCTTGGGTCCCTGTTTTCACAGGCACTACATCATATCACCCCTTTCCTCAAGGCAGCAAGAGTCATTCTGAAAACAGCTGGGGGGTTTGCCCCCACCCTGCTACCCCTGCTGGGAAGCTTCTGCCAGACCTCCCTGCCCCCATGGGTGGATGTCATCTTCTAATTTTATTCCCGGATAATTCATGCTCATTTGTTTTGGGGCCAACACTGCTTGCATAGTTCCTTCCCCTCCCTTGGCAACTTCCTCCCAATGTCTGTATACACAACGGTGCCGCTTGCTAGGCCAAACCCAGTCTGAGTCTCTTCTCCTAGGAAACAGGTACAATCCCGGACCAAAACACTCAGGATTTCCCCCCACACCCCCAGCTCAGTGCCCTAATCATGCAGCTACAAAGTCACAGTCAGGAAAACCCTGGATTGATGGGAACAATGACAGTATCATGACATCTGAGCTCCCCAAAGAGCCAGGCTGCAAGGAATCAACATTTGGGCTGCTGGACACTGTGTCAGGACCTAAAAATGCCCGAGTATGCCCCTGGGAAGAAAGTCCTTGCTAACGATTCAATGCCTGACACCTTCAGCTAAAGGTCAAGGGGGTTGCCCTCTTCATGCCACTAGATCAACCTCCAGCAAAACAGCAAGCCAGAAGACATTGTTATGCTCTGCTCTGCGTGGAAGCGGGAAGAGCCAGTGGACATGCCTGGGCAGATGAGCTCCCCTCCACCACAATCTGCAGGAAAAGAAAAAATTGTTTCCTTCCCCAAAACAACACAGCGGGCATGGCCGGAGGGCAGGGAGGGGTGTCACAGAGTTAGAGGCAGGGAAACCCCAAGCAGCATCCTGGAAGCCTGAGGCAAATGGGCCCCTACAGACTATTGCCCCAGGGTTTGCTGCAGAGAGGGTGGTGGCTGCAGCAGACCCCAGCCCCATGTTCCTGCTGGGGGCCAGTGCAGGCACCCCCTCCGATCAGTCCTTGTTTAAACATCAGCCTGACCAAGGGCTGGGCATCACTGCCTTGTGCACCTTGGTCACCATGGCCTGCAGCTCCTTGGGGCAGGGAGAAGCCAGGCTTGTTCAGCACCCCAGAGTCCAGAGCCCCCGCCAAGACAGGGACCCCCCAACCCTCTTTGTTTGACCCCCAACCCCTGGCCCCTTCCCATTGCACATCCTGAGCAAAGCAGAGGAGGGGCTTGGGCCCCAGGCGAGTCCCAGAGAGGCTGACACAGGGGATAGAAACCAAGCACTTCCCCAATTGAAACCAGGTGGAGAGCTCCCAGCCAGATGCGGACCCTGTCCCCTCTTAGGGGCTGCCTTCCAGACATGCTCTCAAGCCCAGCTCCACCTTCCCCCTCCTAAAGCTGAAACAAGCTCCAGCTTAACCCTTTGCTGCCCGGACCCGCTCAGACTCCAAGATCTGTGAAGTATTTTATGTGAAATTCCCTTTGCCTTGGTCACAGCCTTCTCAGAGACTCATTTACTCCACCTTAGGAGCTGTTTTCAGCCTTGTCCCAGGAGGGGTATAAACCTGGGCATGTCAAAGAAACAATCGTTTTACACCCAAAACATCGAACATATTCCTAAACCACGGCCCCTCCAACATGGCTCTGCCAGCAGAGATGATCCTTATCTCTAGGATAACCGCAGGCTGCATCTCAATTTACTCATCCATCAGATCTTTCATTCAAAGCCAACATCACCCCATGGACACTGAAGCCTTCCAAGCAGGTAGTTTGCAACTCCAACTCAGCCTGTTCTGGCAGCTACCAGTTTATTCAGCTCCTGCCATGCAAGTGTAATGGTCATTATTTCCGCTACGTACAATCCAAATGCCATTTGCTGCAGCCATGTATTACAGCCGACGCTATACAATATGAACTAAATCCACGTCCCATTCAGGTCTGTCGGGGGAAACGGCAGCACAGGCTAGGCAAGCAGGATCCGACTCCAGCTATTTAACAGCAGCTGTGATCCTTTTATCCAGAACAGGCCTCTTGTGGGTGCCGATCTGTGCTGCCCTGTGTTTGATCTTGACTGACAAATTGCATCCAGCTGATGTGGAAGAAGCTGATAACAACAGGGGAGGGGTGTCCCATGAGCAGTACAGTGCATGAATGCCCAGCACAGAGCTGCAGAGTTGCCTGCATAACATCCGTGATGGCTTCAAAGGCCCAACTAGAAACTCCCCAGAGAAAGTCCTACACTTGCAAGGGGAAAGAATCCAGCATGGGAAGAGGCAGGGTGAAGCTACATGGACAAATCTATTCAGGAATTAGTGCTGCCTCTGTTTACACACCAAAACCAGAGGTCTGCCTCTTCTCCTGAAAGAGCTTGGGATCCTAAACATATGCACCTCTTAGATTAGAGGGAAAAAAGCCATCAGCATGCACTGTCAGCTCTCACTGAGAACAGGTGATGCCTCAGTGCAGGAGGTAAGCAAACTTGCCAGCATTTTGGTTCCCAGCACCCCACATGCAGCACCCCCCTCTCCTCCCCACCTGCCTCTAACACAAACTCTCCATTGTGTGGTGCGTTTCATTGTTTTTGTGCTTCTTTTGCTTTTGGGAGCTTTCTGGAAGCTCCACGCAATCCTCTTGGATCTCAAACGTCCAATCTTTGTCACATTCACAGTCTGAAATATCCCCAGGAAAGTCGCATCTCCCAGTCCACAGTGCCCCCAATCCAAGGCAAATCCCACTGGTTTTGGATGCAGCCCTTGGATGACCCACACACCACAGAAACTGGGAGGAGAGGAAAAAGCTTTTTCTTCCCTACATCTCGAAGTGGGAGCTGGTTAAGAGCTCAAGTTTCCTACAGCAGAAGCACCATACCTGCAGCTGATGCATCGGCTTGCCACTGGCGCTAATGAAACCGACCCAGTGTTACCTCCTCTACCAATACAGCTAAACGCCTGGATGGATGGCACACTTGCACCAATATAACTTACACATCAGTGTGCCAAGCTGTTGTATACTGTGGCCTGTAAGAGAGATGTGCAACTGGACTGGGCTAGCTCAGTCTGTCAGCTACCAATATTGCACCCCAACACTAGGGGCACAGGAGCAGTTAACCACCTGTTTGCCTTAAGTCAGTGGAGCTCATCCTCTGATCCGGCCCAGAGCCATATCATCTGGCCCATGGGTCTTCCCACAGGCCTGAAACTTGGTGGTGGGACAGAAAAGGCAGCATTAATTGCCACTTCTCTGCTGCCAAATTTCCAGACCTGTGGGGAGTCCTGCAGTCTGGATAATGTGACCTCGCACACTAAAGCAGGCTGCTGGCACGTGGGGTCACTCTGTACCCACATCCGACAGGCGGGATCATCCTCAAAGACCAACCCCAGGCACCAAGCTGGTATGGGATTTGGCCCATGGACCAACCCCACCACTCATCTGGCCTGTGGGGCCAGAAGTTTGGGCACCACTGCCTTAAGCAAGTAACCACCCTGGGATACACTGTGGACAGACGGGACCTTTACCAGTGTAGCTCACACCGATGGAGTTTTATCCCTGGGCAAAGTTACTCCAGTAAAGCAGAGGACAAAAATGATCTGTCCATTCTTGCACCAGCACAAACACACAGACTATCTAGGCTTCAAGGAAGGCTATCCAGGGGTCAAAAAAACCCATGGAAAAAAAAATGGAGCAGTGCATGCTTAGGCAGCGCGCGGTGCTGAAAAGCGAAGCCGGGGCACCCAGAGCCATGTTGAGGCTGCTGGCCAGGCTCTGCCCGGCAGGATCACAACAGCTACAGCCCCAGGAGGCCTGCAGGACCCCAGGTAAACCTGCTGGGGCCAGCCCAGTGCTGGCCCCAGCCTCCCCTACCGCCCCCGGGGTAACTTGTCACACACCAAAGTGCGCACAACACAGGCATTCTCAGGGACAAGTAGCAGCGGTGCAAGGCGTGTCACTGCTACTTGTCCCCAGGGAACCAAACATCCGCGCTCATCTGGATGCGCCCTAAGAGTCCAACAGGATGCTCAAAGCATCATCTGCGTGCCTAGCTCCAGCCTTATGGTCCTCCAGCTGTGGAAGTGCGTTTGGGTGCTGAATTGTGGAGGGTAGGTCTAGCTAGGACCACATCATGAGCTATGCACAGCTTAAGGAACACCTGCCGCTGTCTTCATCTCTCCCCATGTTCCAGGGCTGCCAGGGTATCTCAAATGGGAGCTGACATTTGCTATTCATTACCAGCAGATTGAGAGTCATGGATGAGACACAAGGAAGGTGGATCAGCATGGGCATGCAAAGCAGCAGCAGCAGCAAGACCAACCTGAAGAATCACCGAGTTGATATGCGGCACCTTCCTCTACGCAGCACAACTCCCCCAAGCAAACACCCAACCTGCACCAGTCAGCTCTTCCCTTTCTCTTTCACGCACCAGAGCTTCACTCTCTCTGTCCCACCCTGGATCAGTCTCCCACTTCCTCATCAATTCCTCTTCCCTGTGTGAGACAAGATGGTAGAAGACTTCTCAAGTTAGCCCCTAGGAATGTGCGATTGGGGGTGGGGAGGTCCACGTGGAAAGGAGCAGAAGAGAGATGAAATACAGTAGACTCTACTCTGTCCCTACAGACTGACCGACTACACAGGGATTAGGCTACGCAGCAGTTATGAACAGACCAGAGGAGGGGAGGGGGCTGGCACTAGGTGCAGCGGATGTGTTTGCTGTGCCTTTAAGCTGCCTTGTGACTTCGGGTCAGAAGAGGGGGAAAAACCACAGCTTCCAAACAGAAAGTTGATTTTCTCTGGAGCTCAGCGCAGGGCGGACACAGGCCCAAGCGGAGCCTAAGGGTGCTCACACGGCAGTGCTCAGATATCCGCGCCGTTTCTGGAGGCCAAGGGGTGGGAAAGGATGTTAATTAAAGTTTTAATTACTGTAACCAAACGATGAGGATAATTACTTTATTCTCCCAGAGACTTCACCTGATGACAGATCACGTGCACAAACTGGAGGCTGATCTGATTTTTAATTAAATGTGCCATCAGAGAGGGCGGGGGGCAGGCAGGGCAGTAGATACAGTCCCGTGACACCTCAGTCTGCAGCCCAACTGTCCCATATGCCCACCGGTGTGACGAGGGCTGCACAGAAAAGTACGTGTGCATGTCTGTGTACACCATGAGAGTGTCTTGGAAAACAGTATATGAGCCTTTGTAGGCCAATGGGACCCAACCTCTTTGGCAAGCATTAAGTTAAGCCCTATGCTCTCCCTGAGTGCTACTCCAATCCCCTTCCCCTGCTTTATTTGTTGCTCTGCTTTCTGCTCCCTACCCTGTGCTTCCTGTCCAATCTGTTGCTCTCCTTTCTGTTCTCTGCCCTGTGCTCCTTGTCTGGTCTGCTGCTCCCTGCCCAATCTTCTGCTTTGCTTTCTACTTTCTACCATATCTCCTGCTGTGCTGCCTGCCCCTTCCCTGATCTGCTATGTGCCATATACAGAGGCTGCCCATGCCACTTATGGCACATGCTGCCCACCCCTGGTGTAGGCAATGACTACATATGCAGACTCAGGCCTCAGAGTTCCCTGACTCTCATGGGCAGCTCTGACTTGGCAGTAAGAGTTGCAATGGTTTTTTTCTCCCCCCCTGGAAGAAAACAAAACTAGTCCCTTCCCCTCCAGGTTCTGCTGAGTTTTCCACTCAAGCCCAGTGCTTGCAGACCCTGTGCTCAGCTTCTGCCCACTGGGCTCTCCTGCTTGGCTATGAGTGCAACCCCATCACCCCGGGTACAAGGACAACACAGTGGAATTAGTGTCAACGTCCTCAACACTTCACAGCCTCAATGGCAAAGTGCCTGGCCCAAGCAGCTCACGGGGAGGCAGGAGCCTGGAGTACCGTTTAGAGGGATGATGCCCAGCACTAGCACAAACATCAGCCCTCTTGGAAGCAAGAGCACTCCTCTGGCCTACTACACCCACTGGGGCTGAGCTAGCACGAGGTCATGAAGAATTCAGGGCTTAAAAACACAATCAGTAGGTGCTTACCAGACTCTAGCACTTCTCTGGATCTCGCCTGTGACTGGCATGAGGCACCAAGAGAGGCAGGAAGCGGAGAACCCTTTAGGAGCTCACTCACAACGTCCAAGAGCCTCAACCAGCTCCAGCAGAGCGAGTGACTTCATTGCAAGATAAAGCACAAGCAACGACTGTTACACTGCAGCCTACCAGTCCAAACGTGTAAGAGACCAGAAGAGAGACAGGCACAGGTGCTCCCTGCTCCCACCCATGGCTTCCCACTCTCATCTATTAGCCTTGTTTTACATACCTCGTGCCCCCTGTCCCTTTAAGAACATCTTTAAAACAGCTCCATGTAGGCCCCTAAAATATTAATGAACTTGTGCAGCCACTGGAGGGAATTATTAAAAAACAATTTTGCAAAGGTATCCTTTTCAAATCATAATAATCCTAAAAGACAAAGCGCCAGAAATTAAATTCCCAGTCCCCTACCTCAAATAAATACTATCAGAATTCTAAATGAGACATAATTACCTCGGCAAGGTTAAAGCCGCTAATACGCGTGGAATACAGAATCCCCATTCATCATAATCACATCTCATATCGCGGCCATTATTTATAATTAGGAAGCACAGTTTAAAAAACACATAAAGACGCCCATGCAATGCGGTAATTCTTGCATTATTGGTCCTGACGGGCCAATCCGGGCCCTTTCCAAAGTGCTGGGATGCGAAATCAGTGCACACACGCGCACACTACCAGCGCATACCTCTGATGGATGGGTGGGAAGGCTGAGATCAGAGCAGCGAGAGGCCAGGTTAGCCATGAGTCCCTGAAAGACTTCCAAGCGTGTTGGTAGGAGGAACGGGTTAGTGTTCTGGGGAGCACCAGGCTTTGGACATCCCACACCCGTCATTAACTCAGAGCCATGCAGGTCACGTGGGATCAAGTCACTGTAGCACTCACCAGCTCCCACAGCTCTGCTCGGGTGGTCACCATTTCTTAAAGGCAAGTGCAGACTGAATGGAGAGGGTCACTGACTATTTCCCACAATGATTTTCAAGCAAGTCCCTGCACTGCCACTAACCTGCTCAGGGCCTGGCATGGAAGCTAACACAAACAAGCCCCTGCTTGCACAGCCCCGGCAGCCCAGATCCAGACTGGACAGCTAGAAAAAGCCAACAGCTGATTCACCCTCTGGTCTGCACAGCTGACAGTGCAGGCCTGGCACTTCCCGAACACAGTGCACCTGCCTCCTCTCGTGGCTCGCCTGCCCCAGCTCAGGAGGGAGCAGCTGCCTCTGCAAGCCAGGTCAGCACAAAGGAAGATGCAGGGTAATGGAGCGGCACCAGCTGGGGAAAACTGAGTTACTGCAAAAGCTCCTGCCTGACCCCAGCCACGGCTGGCAGCTGCCCTCCTCTGAAGGGAACGCCTCATAGCCATCTCCCCTGTGCCACTGAAATATTAAGCATCTCCTGATGGAGGAGGCAACCAGGCTCCCGAACAGTGACCTGTGTGCTAAAGCCCGTCCTGACAGCTCCCTTCTCCCAGCAGATGGGGACCTGAGTGGCAGTCAGTTTTCAGCCCCATGTGGGTATTAAATAGCACCACCTTCTACTCCTCTGCCTCTTCCTCTCAAAGGAGTGCTAAACCACTCTGCGGGAATCTCTTGGAAATCACCAAGCTGCAACCACCACAGGGGGTGGCACCTGGCAGCTATGTGACAGGCATGGTCAGACCTCAGCCCTGTTTGGGAAAGGACACAAGAGATTTCTACTAAAACTGCAAGAGAAATGTAAAGGGGGCAACAGTAGTAACACCCCAGACTGAGCTTCCTCTGACCAAAAACAGATCTCTGTGCTCTGCTTCTTCAGACAGCTGGGGCTGGAGCATGCAGGCACTTCCACACACTTGTATACCGCAGAGCGCAAAGCCATCAACTTTCAAGGAGAAAAAAAAATCCCTGAACAACTCTGGGAACTCTACAGACAGCTAGAAGCTGCCCTGAACTTGGCTGGGCAGTTTCACAGCTCCAGCAGGGAAGCCATGCCCAGCTCAGGACCCCAGGGAATTGCAGTGTGCAGATATTGGCCCTGATCTGGTGGCTGCCTGGCACCAACCTTAGGAGATGGAAATTCCCAATTCAGACAGTCCTCAGAGACACAACCGTGAAGCTCAGCACCATCTTGGAGGATCTGGGACCACTGGTCATTTAACTATAGGGGCCACTTATGCAATAATGCAGGGATCCAAGACAGAAGGTGGCCACAATCCTGATGCAGAACACATGCCATTATTGCAGAGGCCAGTGAAAAGTCAAGTGCTGATCACAGAGAGATGGATGGAAGGACAGACAATGCACTTCAGCCAAGGTGTTTTTAGTGCTGAAAAATAAACCAGGAAAAGCAGAGAGAGGAGTGAGCCAGCAGAGAGACACGCAGGCCCCGGGCAGAACAAATTCCCTTTCTTTTGCAGCAGGGCTGGAGCTGATCCCTACAAAGTTAGCTCAGAACGGCCTGCAGGGCACAATCAAACAGAGCTTGTTCCACAAGTCTTATGACTGTTACTCACAGACAGAGCTGCAGTTTCATTAAACTGTTAAAAAAAACACACACACAAAACCTCACACGCGCAAACCCCAGGAAACTAGTCTCCAATAAAAACTCAAGGGCTCCAAAAAACGCATGAAAAACAACAGCCGCAGCTTCTGCTGCAGAGGAGGCCGGGTAGCAGGCTGCATGGCCTGGTCTGACCTGCCTGGCCCCCTTCCCCTCCTACACCCCAGGATACTGCTCCCTACCCTGAGCAAACTAAGGACCCATGGTCTTGGTCCCATTATACTGGGTGCTGCAGGGACATGCAATTCCACCCTGCCCCAATGCCCCCCAATTAAGGCACCAGTTGTCTACAACGACCCTCACTCACTGACCGACAGAGGAACCAGCTGGCACGTGGAGCCGCTGGCGATTGCATCCATCCAGGGACAGGATGGGAAGAGGGTCCAGGTCACTTGGGCCAAAAGAAGTGATGGGTGTGGGGCAGGATGGGAAGCCTGAACACACAACAGCCCTAGTCCAGGACTGGGGCTAGTACAGCCATAACCCAAATCAATAGGGTGACTCAGGAGCTGGGAGTGAAAGGAGCTGACTCCTACTCAGGACAGCAGGTGAGGAAGGAGAGGTGACCCAGACCCCCCACCTGCTTTGGGAAGCCAGGCAGGCCAGCCACCAGCTCCCCTGGGCATGGCAGTGAGGGGACAGGGCAAGCCCTCTGGGACAGCAGAGCACGTGGGGATCCCACCAGCGCTGGGAGAGACAGACACTTGCCAGCTGCTAGGGAAAACTCCAAAACCACAGCTGGGAAACCTGTGTGCCAAGTACGAAGTCTTCCTCACTCCCTGGGTTTCCCCACACCAGCCAAATGGGCCAAGCCCTCCCAGGAGGACAAAGGGCTCCCCGTTTCCTGCCAGGCCTCCCCTAGCTCCCCTCGCAGGATCAGGCCCTGCTGATGCCCTAGAAACTGAGGGTGCCAGGCACGCTGCAGGATCGGCCCCAAATCCCAGCTCTGCTCACCAAGCGCAGGGAACTGCGTCCTTCCCCCTCCCTCTTCTCATCCCCCTGCAAACTCGACAGAGCCTCGCAGCGCTTTGCAGTTGAAACTGGCAGGTTTTAAATTAATTGACTACAATTTTTACACAACAACATGTTTGCCTGCAAGCTGGCCTGGGGCCCGGCTGGCTCGCCACCACTCCCCAGCCGCTGCTCCAGCCGCCTCCCCAACTCCAGCATGCATCCAGGCAGGAGGAGCAGGGTGCCAACGTGACCCACTCCCTGCCAAAACACAACCCCCCTCCCCCCACCAAAATCTGCCGTCGTCTTCCCAGCTCTCGTTAACAGCTTGGTAAATTATTCTGATCGTCTCCACAGAGTCTTGCTCCTCCAAATTCTTCAGGAGCGAGAGGCGGGTTTTGTGCACTGGGTGCTTTGCCATGGTAACCGGTGCCAGGGGCTGGATGCGTGCGGCAGGCCCGGGAAGAGCCAAAATTGTGTTTCAACCAGTTGTGGACCCTCCCGTCACTGCCTGAGGGGCAAGGCCCAAGGAGGGCGGTGATGCCAGAGTGCCAACCTGCATGGCACAGCCACAGTCCCACGCACCCCAGACCTGGGGCCTGGCACTTCCTGCTTGTGATCCTTAAAGACATTCATTCCCCAGGAACAGATGCATGTCTCCAGATCCTTCCCCTGAGCCAGGGCAGCTTTGGGGGCCCAGAGGAGGGTCTGAGCCCGCATCGCCAGGCTGGGCACTTGCATTTCTAGGGTGACACTGGCAGAGATGCCTTCAGAACCGAGCCCCTACTGGCCTAGGTGCTGGCTAGCAGGTTGGTACTGGACAGCTGGGCAGCTTTTTGCTGGCCTCAGCATAGGTGTGCAAGGGGAGACCCTGAAAAATTTGGGGGACTGGCCCATCAAAGCCTGAATCCCAGCCCTCAGCTCATCATGACCCAGCAACCCCTGCTGGGTGGCGGTGACAAGCTCTGCAGGTCATCCCCAAAATGTGCAATAGGTCTCCTGCCCTTCAAGCCTGCCCTGGGTCTGGGGGCAGGAGTCTGCGGCACAGCAGGGAGGAAGAGCTTCCCTGGCTCCACAAAGCTACCGCTCAGCAAAAGCCGAATTGGAGGAGGGCTGTTTGTATGATTTCATTTTTTGAATAAACAGAAACATCCTGTGTGCAGTGAAGAGCCCGGAGAACAAGGCGGCCCCATGCCCCCCAGCCTGTGCCAGCACTCCTGCCTCGCTGCAACGGGAGGAAGCCAGGGGAGGCACTTATCCCACTCAAGCAAAAGCCCCACACCCAGAGCCAGGACCCCATGAGGGGCAGAGAACGGCTGTTTCCTGCTGTCCTCCCTCAAGGCAAGGGGCTCTTTGTACCAGCCCAACCCCAGGCCCCCCTGGCCTCTGCCCCACCCTCTGCCTGGCATTCGGAAGGGCAAAGCGAGTGGGTATCGGAGTGGGTATCATCAGCTTACAAGGAGCAAGTCTTGGGGGCCTGGGGAAGACACCTACGAACAGGAGCTGCCTGAGATGAGCAGGAGAGAAGAAAGACTGGTCCTTCGGTAATGCTGCAGCTTGTTAGTCACTGTGCACACACTAACAAATGACCCTTCCACCTGCCCAGGTGTGCTCCCCCACCACACCCCAGACCAGGGCACAAAGAGGGGAGGCAGCCTGCCAGGCTTAGATCCAGAATCCACCACAAGGCCCAGTCTCCTGTCGCCCACACCTCTGCCATAACCATGCGTCCCTTCTCCCACTGTGCCCACAGGCCCACGCTGCCGTGGACATGCCCAGGTTTATGGGCCCCAGCCCAGGCCCACAGGCTTCTGCTGACGGCAGGGTGCGGAAAAAAGTGTTTAATGGTCACGGAAAATAACACAGAAGGCTCTTTCCTTGGGGCAAGGGCTGAGTCAGGACTAGCTTTTGGTCACATGCATGAGTGTTTAAACTCACGGTTTAGAAGGGTGCTTGTGCCCAAAGGCTTGCAAAGAACAATTTTTCCAACTATTTAGTTGGTCTAATAAGAGATATCACATTTACCCAAAGAACCTTGTCTGCCTGCATCATTAGACCAACACAGCTACAACCAATACTCACTGTTTAATGGTGCTTTTAACCCCCTCCTTTTTTCCAGGAAATGAAAGGCTACAGTGACCATGTGGAGAATGTTTTCGACACAAAATGGGATTAAAAATGATGCCCCAAAATTACAAAGCCCAGAAAAATTGAATAGCTTGCCTCATACAACCTCCAACCCCCACACACATGTATCTTGGGGTTTCTTTTAAGAACAAGAGACCTTTATCAAGAAAAGAATGCTACCCGCCTCTCCCTGTTCCCACACAGAGCAGCCAACCTCAAGGATGTGCACAAGGCAACTCAGAGGCAATCAAAGCCCTATCAGCCCTACATCTCACCAAGACACTGCTATTTTGCACACTGTACGTGCGTCTTACTCAACTCAGGGTCCATGTTTAGGAGCAGCTTATAAATGAACTGTCAGACACATTAGACGCTGAGCAAACTAAGCTTCAGGGACTGGAGCTCAGTTCACACTCAGACCTTCCCAAGCTGGAACTAATCAAAGCACGGGCTGGACGACATGCAGAAGGGCTGGGAAATAAAGCTGAGCAGAGATGGAGCAAGGCTGCCCAAAAGAGGGCTGTAAGAAGGGAGAAATAGCATCGATGGTAACAAAACACCTGGAGAGAACAGGAGTTGATTCAGGTGCGCGAGATTCTTTCCACTTCAATCAAAACTGCTTCTGGAGGGAACTTGTGTTGTTTCAAAGATAACTCATTATTTATTCCATAGTTTGTAAGTGATTATTAGAATGGAATATTGATAGATTGTTAAAATGATTGCTTATTATAGGTTATAGGTCATTATAATGGATTATCAATAGATCATTATACATGATGCGTTAGTATATCATTCCAGATGATGCCAGGGGGTGGTAGGCACAGTACAGTCACCTATGAAAACAGTCCTTGCTGGAAGTCAGCCAGAAAGATTTGGGAGACAGCAAAGAACCATAGGGAGAGCCATGAACAAAGGCTCAGGAAACCAGGTCTCTACACAGGCCTGAAGCCAGCCCCTTTGTTCCTCTATGCCACAGTTTCTCAACATGGAACGGAGGCGACGTGACTTGCCAACTCCAGCAAGTGTTTGGAGACCTACAGCCAAAATGCTGATGGGCCCAATGGATACATGCGAAGGTTCGTTTGAGACCTGCGAACAAGGGGGTGGGGGGTCTCACCATCTACCCCAGCAGCCCCTGCCACTCTGGACCCAGAGCCTGTGCAGTCACTTGCAATCACAAAAGACTTGAAAGCCCAAATGTGTAATAGGTAGCTCTTTGAGAGACCAGCTGTGTGAGCCCCTGACCAGCCAGGTGAAACACAGTGCTGGGAATCTGATGGGGCCAAGGAACCTGAAAAGCCTGAGGCTCTTTCACACTGCTCTCTACACACTCGCCCACCCCAGTGAGGAGCAAGGGCTCAAGAGCTCCAGCTGTATTTGTAACAGCAGTGTCACAGCCCCCGTGTCCCGCTTCCACAGCAGAGGGCATGATTTTTTCCCTGTTCAACACGCAAGAAGCTGGAGTGGTGCAGTCAGATGCTCAAGTTACGTGACCAGCCCCATACATAGAGCCCAGGAGCCCTGAAGCCCAGTTTGGCTCTAGATCCTGTCCAGTCTCTTCACAGAGTCTGGCTTCATCCCATTTGCTCTAACCACTAGCTTGTCCTCCCCCACACACACAGGTTTAAATGAGATGAACTACCCCCAGCCAAGGGGGAGTGGAGGCTGAGTCCTCACCTGCTAGAAAAGAACCAGGCCTTCCATTTAAATATTGAGTATAAAAAACACTCCTCTAGGGGCTCATACACATAACAGAGACTGACACAGCACAGCCCCAGGGAAATAAACCCTCCGCTCCATTTGGGAAGCTCCCAGCCATCCGGGGGCCTTAGTGTAAGCTAGGGAATTACAGCGTCTTCTCAGTTAGGCAGGTTAGCTTGTCTTACAACCTCCATCCTGGAAGCAGCTCCCCCCATACAGCCCCCAGCGGCACGGCTCTGCCCCAAGAGCCAGTTGCCGCAGCTGCGGCTGGCTGCAGCAGCAAGCTGAAAAGCATCTGGAGGAAGGTGAATTCTACCAGGAGCCATCACAGCCGCTGCAGTTACCTGGGGAAGCCAGTGACAGTGGCACATCAGACCCACATCACAACAAGGATGATCTCGTGCTCTGCGGTGGTGTTGCTCTACAACTGGTTCTGTGTTACAGAACAGGTGCTTGGGTGGGGAGAGAGAGGCTGAGCAAAGAGGAGCCACATACAGAACCAGAGTCCAAATCATGCCACCAAAGGGTGTGGTAGCCAAGCAGCTATGACCCCAGTCACATGCCATGTGGATGGAGGAGCAGCCTAAGATCAACAGACCAGGGCAGGGGACATCAGTGCTTTGAGCTAGAACCGCCAAGTGACTCGCAAGAAATACCAAGAGGAGCCATCTCGGGAGGCCCTCACGCTACCTGCAAGCACTACAACCACCCTGGCAGTGCAACCACAGGTAAGAGCTGCCTGGGGCCTGATTCATCTCCCACCTCCCCCCCACATCATTGAGGGGGCCCCAAATTGTAAGTGCCTGGGCCAGGCAGAGCAGCCCCATGCCCAGAAAGAACCCACAAGTGACGCCAGGCAAAGGGAAGTGCAGGGCACTGCAGCCAGCCTCAGATGCTCTGTGGGTCAACAGCACTGACACTGTGCCGTGGGCAGATTGCAAGAGGGCACAGCTGCTTCAGCCCTGAGGGGACTCCCAGCCTCCAAAATGCTGGAATTGGTGCATACCCCAGCCTGTCGAGAGCTTGCCCCTCATGCCAAACTCTCCAAAACACACTGCTACAGGGTCCTGCATTTTAGCCCAGGCTGGGAGGTTGCTGGGTGCTATCTTGGACCCAGCAGGACTATCGTGGGGGTTGAGAATGCTTCCTGAAAGAGTTGCTAACCTACCCAGCAGCATCAACAGCCAGAAAGGCAGCTCCTGGCCTGAACCTTCACACCTCATGCCCCCACCTCCTGGACCATCAGCTTTAACTAAGGAGAACATCAGGCTCCAAAGTCCCCAATCCCTGCAGAGAGTAAGTCCCTTGCAGCCACCTGCGTGGGCTGGGTCCCTCGCATAGCTCAGGGTCCTAAGAACAGAAGAATCCCCCTTGCATCTCCCACAGACATCCTACTTGCACAGCTTCTCTTCCCTGTACCACTCACCTCCCCCCGCACTCTCCAACCTGTTCCATGGCCAAGCCCCCAAATCACACCAAGGTGCTGGCTAGGCAAGGGAGCATATCAAGACAAAAGGGACAAAAGGCGCAGGGCAGGCTCCCTACCCCTCTCCACCCACACAACATGCAGGTCCCACTGGGCTGAATCTTCAAGGGCTCCTGAGAAGGATGGGGGAGCTCTGCTGGTCTGGTCTCCCCCCACCACCCACCTGTCTGTTTCCACACATAAGGGAGGCTAACTCCCTGGCAGCAGGGCCTGTCCTGAATGGCGCTCTGTGAGCAAGCCTCCTGCAACTACAGCTGTTTTCCAAGGCCAGTTCCAGCTCTGGCACCCTGGCTGAGACCTAGGTCTATTTTTGGAAGCTTCAAGAGCAATGTGAGGAGCCCAAAGCAGGTTTTCCCTGGGTGGATTTTCCCGTTTGCATGCTGTTCCATGATTTGGTTTAACAAACCCAAAAGGAAAACAAGAAGCTATTTAGCCCCTAAGGGAGCCAGGGGCCAGGGTGGAGCAGCTATGAAAAGCAGGCAGCTATGAGTTACGGGGGCCAGCAGCAGTGTCAGGGCAGTGCAGACAGAAGGGGCCTGGAGCTGGTCACTGCCCCATTGCACTCCCAGCTGGAGAACAGACCGGCCAGCATCAATTGCCTGGCTGCTCTTGCCAAGGTTGTGAAGTTAAGTATTGAGGCCCCTGGCTCAGGGCCACTAGGAGATGATCCCTCCCCCTGCCTGGCACTCCAGCCAGTCGCAGTCATGTTCCCCAGGGCCAGTCAGGAGCACACACAGGTGGCCTGAAGTAACTAGCCTTCCCCGAGGGACCTGTCAGATGTAAAGGCAAGGCACCCAGGTCCTGCTCTTCTCGGGACATGCAGCTCTGCAACAAGGGAGAACAGGCGGTGCCAGAGAATGTCTCCACCTGGGGCAGCCTCAATCAAAGGAGCCTTGACATGACCTGAGGTCACGTTCTCAGCTGCCCTGGAGCCCTGCCACCTCTGGCTGCTCACAGGCCCCAGTGCTCCCCACACACCAGATCTCAGACCCAGCTCTGCCTCCTGGGGGGATTTAATGCTTCAGCCAGGCTGACCACAAGGGCAAACCTAGCTGGGACTCTCCTACTGCTGAGCCCTGCTCTAGGCCTCCAGGGGACACAGCCCCCAAGGCCACGCCAAGCAGAGTGGGACTTCCCCACACCTGTCTCTAGGACCACTCTGCGCAGCAAGTCCTTCATGTGAGAGCAAGGGCACCCAGAGGAGGCAGGGCAAAGGGTCATGATTCACCTACATTTCAACTCTGGATTCAAGTCCTGTTTGGCGAGACGGGGAGGTGTCATGCATGGGATGACTTTGGTGGGACTCAGCCTAGCTCTCAGAAGACATCCACTCCCTTTCCATGACACCAGATGCTGCAATGACTGCTACAGGAAGGGCTTGAGGCTCCTGGGGGATGCAGCCTTAAAAAGCAGGGTGCTGGGATGCCCTGAGGCAGGGCTGGAGCAGGAGGATTTGGCAGGTTAGGCCTGAGGGGCATCAGCAGAGCTGCGGGAGGAAAGGCCTCTCAAGTCCCACCTGCTCAGCACTGTAGATCATGCCTGGAGCTGCTGCCCGGCACTGGGCCCAATTTCACACCTGAAAGGAATAAGCTAGATGTGAAAGCACCTGTCCCTCCTCTAGCCCAGACTGAGCTAGCTCACACCTGCACCAGCCCCTCAGGCTAATTCCAGCCTTGCAGCATAGGGCAAGATGGCAACCCACCTCCCATCCCAACACAGCCCCCAAGCGGACAGCCCATGGAGAACCTGCTCCAAAACCTATTAGTACGGATGCTCAGCCCCCCTCCCAGCCACAAAGACAGGGCTCAGGTCAGGGGAACTCCAACACCGGGCGCTGCCAGTCTGGCAATCTGAAAGAAGGAAACCCTCCCACCCACAGGGCCACAAGGGGCAGAGGCCCCTTCTCTCTCTGGCTGGGGTGCTGCCAAGGTTAAGGGAGCCAAAAAGGACTGGTTTTGTCTCACGTACTCCACACAGGCAAGTCTTCAGCAGGCAAGCTAACCCATTTGATCTGTACTGGAAAGGGTTAAAGTGGCCCTGGGGACCAGTATGGCAGTGACAATACGGAGAGGGCGAGAGGACGCTGGGAAGAGGGACGGGCAGGGACCATCCCATGCCAAATGCCAGAGAGTGATGGTGGCACTGAACAACAAATCCCACCATGCCTCCATGAGCTACCAGTGCTGCTGACAGGGGTCCCAGGCTCCAGCCTGCACAACCGATCCATTACGTCACCGAGAAACCCCGGTTTCTAAAGGCTCCTCCACAGCCTCACAGGGCTCCTGCCAGGCTGGCACCTCTGTCCTATGCCCTATTCTACTCCCATGCCAGCAGACCACTGTCCCTCTCTCCCAGGAGAGGAAGAGGCAGTCCCCAGGCCCCAAGCTCCCTGTATATGAGGTGTGTACCTCTGTCCAGGTCCCTACAGGGATCCAGCTTTTACAGGGTGGGGATGGAGTGGGCTGGAGCAGGGCATGGGCATTTACATGCTGTGGCTCCTTGCAGTATAGCACAGTCTCAGGGTCCTGAGGGTCGCCCCTGGGATGGACCCCCCGTACCCAGGACCCCAGAGTCCTGCAGAGAAGCAGCCCAGAGGAGGGGGAATCAGGTACTGCTCTGCACAGAATACCCGTAACCACAGACAGACACACAGATCAGCCAGGGCACCAATTGTTAGGAAGCAATATGAAGGTCTAGCTCCAGCTCCATGCTCCCCCAGCATAGGAAATTTGCTCCATCGCTACCAACCTTGCAGGGACTTCTTCAACCCTGTTCCCACGTCAGGAGCCCCTCTTCCACCCAGTCGTAGAGGCCTCCCCCTGCCGCCCACCTCAGGGAGCTTGACTAATGCCAAGGCAGGAAACACAGTATCATTAGGTTATTGAGTTCCCCTGTAATGAGCACAGTTCACTGTCTCCAGCTCCTTCAGTCTACTGTTCTTATTACCTGGGAGGACAGTTCCCTGCCAGAAACCTGCGGGACCTCTCCTGGCCTCCGTGCTAGGTTCCCCACTCTCAGTCCTCGAAATTGGAGCCCCAAAGCTACTTAGGGGTGACTTCAAATTCCACCTATTGCTCCCTGGTCAGCAAGCGAGATCCAGCAGGAGGAATCGAAACAAAAAACACACCCCATCCCAGCAGCCCCAGGCATTTTCGTATCCTCCTTCCCCAGAGCTCAGCCCAGGCAGCACAGCACTGGGCCCAGAGGCCCAGGGGTTACCCTCTGCACTCTGCCCTGACCCTCTAGGAAAAGGATCCTTTGCAGCTGTGTGTATAAAAGACAGGTCAGAGGCTAACGGCCTCTCTGAAGACAAGGCTGGGGTGTTTCTGGGATGTTCACAAGGACAGAGATAGAAGGGTGGGGCCAGGGGCACAGAAGGGGTTAGTGACAGGCTTCCCTCCCAGTCACTGAACTGGGAGCTGTCCATAATGTTTAATGGGGAAACTGGGCTCCAGAAAGAACTACTCAGCACCACATGCACCTCTACCCCTCTGCACTGTGACTCCATGCGCCAAACCACACCGCTGAGAGGGCAAAGTCAAGCAGAGAAGACCAGACAGACTCCTTCAGCACGGGACCAGTTCCCCCAGTTTGGCCATGTGGAGTAGCCTGTCCTGTGGGGCTGGAAGCGAAGGCGCTGTGTGGTGGAGCTGAGATTCTTGGGGCCTTACATCCAGCCCCGTGACTAGACAGACTGAGCCATTAACAGAAGTGGGCTCCTCAGGGTGACCCAGCCCCTCACAGCCTGGGCTGGGCGCTGAGGATGGAGAAGCAGCTAAAGGAGCCATGTTGGTTTTGGCCAAGCTGAGACCTTCTCTCCCTCGGCCAGTTTCCTGAAACCACCTCTGCAGATGGTACCTGCTTTGCCGAGGGCTGGCCCTCGTTGAGGCTGAGCCATAGAGGGGGCTTGTCCGTGGAGAGGAACAGCCATGGTACTGGGATGGCTGGTGCTGGGATGCGGCAAGCATCCTCCAGGAGAAGGAGGAGACCAGCCCCTGCCAAGCCCAGCCATGGGGATGCAGGCAAGTGAAGAGATGGCTCCCAGCTCCTGCCAGACCAGGAAGCAGCAGCAGCTCAACCAGCTCTTTGACTGCACCAGCACTAATCCCCAAAGCCCTCCCCCTCCTGCTCAGGCCAGGGTAATACCCAGGGCTTGGCCTTAACAATGACTCTCTCACTAGCAGCACCACTGCATTTAGGGGAAAGGGGAGAAACCAGCAGCTCCACATGGCTTGGAGAAGGAGGAATATCCCACTACTGAAAAAGAGAGCTGGACATGGCCTCATTAGTCCCCTTAGCCATGGAGCCCAGATCCTATGAAGAAGTCCTGCCTGTCCCCATCAGCTTGTAAGGTTAGAGAGGAGGATGATGCCAGGAAACCAATGTCCTCTATGACCCACAGAGCACCTGTGAGCCCTCCCTGCCCCCCATGGAGGCACCCAGGAGAGGCTACTCCTGCCCCACATCTTGGAGGGCCACAGCCCTGTCAGCGCCAGCCCCACTCTAGCCCATGCCCAGCGAGGGAAGTTGCCCACCTTGGCAGAACACAGTGGAGGTCCCCCAGCCCAGCTCAGCCAGGGAACACATGCTGGGCCTGCCTGGCAGAGCGAGCTGGCTGGTATGCACTCTCTTCATGGGAAAAGGACCCATGAATGTCCAAAGGTGATGGGAAGCATCTCTTCCCCACCAGCCCTAAGCCTGCCAGTTGCTGTGCTCAGGAGCGCACACCAATCGCCTCATTAGAGTGCAGCACGTGAATCACTTTCACAAATTTAACACCATCCCCGGACTATTGTTTCCCTGAAAATTAAATTACAGCAACATTTGTTGTTCGGAGTTTGTCAATTACAAATGAGGCCGAGGCAGGCGGGCGCCAGCGGGGAGGCGGGTGGCAGCATTGCAGCTGTGGGGCACCCACACCAGGTGGGCTTCTGGGAAGGTGAGGAACACAGCCGAGTTCTCCCTCCTCTACTGAGAGATGCATTATTTAAGGGGGGGGGCAAGCCCCCCAGGTGTGAAGAAGGCACTTGCTTGGGACCCATGAGAGCTGCCACTTGACAGCGGATGAGCCCTGGGCAGTGCCTGTTAAAAGATGCATCAAAGGAAGGTGTTCGAAACTAGCATCAGGACCAGTGACAGAGTCCTCCCCCCCATACAACCCCTTCAATGGCAAGGCTGGCTGGAAACTTGTAACAGCTTTTGCAAAAACGGCGCCTGCTACACCAGGGGAGACCAACCAAGGAGGGGACAGGCAGTATCATAACAGATAGGGCAGAAAACAGAAACAGCAGCAGATTGGATAGAGAGCGCTGACAGGGAGCAGAAAGCAGAGCAGTGGACCTAGCAGGGGAAGGGGGTGGGAGTGGCACTCAGGGAGGGTGCAGTCTTTCATCAGCGGCACTCCTGCCCAAAAGGCTGCCCCACACTGTGCTACACAGTTTTCAAAATAACACCGAGGGGCCAGGAGGGCTACAGAGCCCCGGCACCAGCAGAGATGCTGCCTCTTCTATTGCTTCCTGCTTTATAAACTCACCTTCCTCTGCTGCAGCATCAGGAACAAAGAGAAGGAAACTTTGCTCAGTGAGGAAGATCAGCAAGTGACAAGGACCCTGAACAGAGAGGGGCATGGAGTCACCTGGAAGGACATGCAAAGGAAAGTGAGCCAACAGCACAGGGGGGGGGGAGGGGGGGGGGGGGGGTCTGTCCTCTTCTACTGCTGAGGAGCTGGAAGCCGGATCCATCTCCAGTGTTATTCCAAGCCACATGCTTATGGCTGTAGTTAATTAAAAATAGAGGGACCCCTGAACCCCCACAGGGGACAAACAGCTTCCAGCCAAAACCAGCTCTTCAGAGTCACCTTCCTCTGCTGGGATTTACATTGCTCCAGCGCCTACAAGCCTTGACCAGGCTGCGGCTCCACTGCATCAGGCACTGTGCTAACACACAGCAATGGGCCCCCGAGAGCACAGTATGACAAAAGCATGCGAATCAAAGTGCTCTCTGACTATAGGCCCAACCGGAGATTGGTCCCGCTGGTCTCTTCTCACTCCCAGCCTCATGATCTGTCACATGGCACAGTCTCTCCTACTCCTTTCCAGCTGCTAAATTGCATTAGAAAAACTAAACAGCCATGAAATAACTTTCCTGCTCCTGTTTTCTGTGTAGGCAACTGCAGTTGCTGCCACAGGGATGGTGTATGATAGGGAACAGTCCCAGTGATCACCAACGGGATAGGAAAGGGAAGGGGCCGAGACATCTCTCTCCTACAACAAGGTCAGTAGCCAGAGGTTTGGTAAACTCCAGGGCCAGCACTAAACCCATCCTGGTTTGCAATGCCCCAGGAGACGGGTTATGCAGATCCTCTGCCACACACCTCCCTGCCAAGATTTCCCTGCTGTTTCACATCTCAGTTTCATCCTGAGCACAGGGCTAGGGATGGGGACATTGCTGAAGACATTCCCAATGTGGAAGAGCACAGGGTGGGTATTCTTCCTCCAAGGGACAGTAACTAGCTGCTCCTGAATGGAGAGCTCCTGAGGTTTCAGTGGTTAACTCCACTCTCATCTACCCACTAGGTGCAGCAAAGGGGGGTGCAGGAGGGGAGGAAGCAGCAATGGCTCTGCAGCAGGACAAGAGATCTCAAGTATCTGGAAAAAAAAGCTGTAAGCAACCTAAGACAGAGGGAGGATCTGAAGCATTTCGCTTCTGACACAAAGGGAGCTGTGCAGGTAGATAAAGTACCTAGAGACCATCAAAGAACCAAGCTCACTAGGGCTCCTAAACTCCAGCCACCCCTTGGCTGGGGTCTCTCACCCAGTTCTCCCAACGCCCCAACCCTTGACCTGCAGCCCCCACCTAAGAGTTACCATCAGCTGACACCCAACTGTGTACCCACGTCCAAAGGACAGAGCCCTAAACCCATTTCTCTCCTAAAACGCCAGCCTGGAGAATGCTAAATGCTATGCTTATGGCAGCCTAAACCAGGATTAGCACCCAGGGCTCTTAAGCCGGGAAGACTCTTTCCGTTATCCCACAGCTACAGCCTGCTGATGCCTCCTCGTGAGCTATAATGCTCGGCCCTGTTTGTGTGCCTGTTTGCCTTGCAGTGTCCAGGTTAAATGTGACCCAGGAGAGATCAAGGCTGAGCAACGCGGTCACGCTGGACTTTAATCGCAGCAGGCTGTGTGCCCTGCTGGGGGACCTGTGCTTGAGGGGTTTAATGACTGCCCCTGCCCCCTCCCCTTAAACAGCAATCGCTTCAAGCGGCCTCCCCAAGGGGCGCTGCACTGCACTGATTAGCAGCAAGCTCCATGTTGCAGACCCCTCTCAGCAATGCCCCCCAGGCCTCATCTCGTATTTCACCCCATGCTTTGATCTGCCAGGACCTAACTATACCCCCACCCCCTTCGCCCCAGCAGTATCAGTTCAGCTATAAGGACACCTGCACCCTCTTCCCCCCCCTTTCAAAAAGACCAATGGATAATTAACGAGGAAGAGGGATAAAGGGGCCCAGCAGTTGCTTGTCTGAAGCCCCCGCGCGCCTGGGCCTTGCTGGTGGAGTGCGTGCTTAGCGCAGGGCCCCTGCTGGGACCTATGCAATATAGATGAATGCACTGCAAATATCAAAAAGCTCAGAGAATTATGCTGGGCTCCAGCAGCCGCCGCTGAGAGCCGAGGAAGCAGCCAGCCCCCCAGCCCTGCACTCCTGAGCCCCGCACGCTCTCCTGTGGCCCATGCCTCTGTGCAGCTCCTAATTTATACGAGCTCCAGGTTGCCATAGGAACGGAAACCACAGAGGTCAGGCCACGGGGGATCCCGATGGCTGGTTTACCCCCTGCCTCTCCATGTGGCAGCGTGGGGACGCACATGGGTCGACCTAGTGAACGCCGCCCGGCAGAGCTGGAAACGCCGCGGTGCCCAGCACCCAGCTCCCAGCAGAAGACAGGAGGTCGCTGCACTGCCCAGGGCATCCCTGTGTGAGACCACGCTGGGGTCACGCTGCGTCAGGGCCTCCAGGAGTCACGTGGCAGATAAAGGACAAGGACGGGTAGTGCCTCAGCCAAGGCACAAGGCAAGGGCAGGAGCAAAGCAACCCCACCATGCCTTGCTCTGAGCCTCCATCGCTCCCATCTCCAGGAGACGGTCTTAACCCCCATCGGTTTTCAGCCTCCTCTTGTTTTCACCCAGATGTCTCCAGCCCCTTTTCCATCCCCGCCTCCTCTCAGCCCCGTGCCCTGAGGTACCAGCACCTCTTGTTCCCCCTCAGCAGACACCAGCCCACTGCTAAGTCCTGAAGGGCAAGCCTGGAGCACCACAAACAGCAAAGTCTTTTCAGCCTGGGGGGCCCATTCCTCCCCCACTGTGGGTTGTTTTTGGGGCTTTTTTTTTTTTTTTAATAAAATTTTCCATATTCCAAGCCAAATTAACCAAAACAAATCCAAATCCAAGATTCAGTCCAGAAACATAAGTGGCCCTACTACCGGCAAACATCTTCCACCCCCACCTGGAGCTTCAGATGCTCCCAAATCCTTTGGCAGGCATCCTACTTGTTGGCCCAAGCCCAGAAGCTTGGGGTTCGGATGCCCTGAGTTTTGCTTGCCCTTAGCCATACAGTCCCAGGAGCAAGCTAGGGAAGAGTCTACCCTTTCCATAAAGTGAGCTTAAAACACCATGGTTAACTATGCATTACCTACGCAGGTACTATCCCATGCCAGCAGAGCGGTCTTCCCCAGTGCAACTAGGATGCCAACATGGCGATCGTGGTATTTCCCCTGCCAGGCAAGCACAGACCACGGCAGTGGGGTAGGGGTTGCGGGGGCAAGAGAGATGCCTCGGACACCATTAATCTGGGGTCATCAGGACAGACAAAGGCCTGGATCCCAGAGCTGCCCCTTTCTGCACCAGCGACAGCTTGATAGCCCTGCCTTGGGAATACTGCTTCCATGACCAGCCGCATGACTGCCCCTCACCCTCCCCTTTTCTCTTCTCTGTTCAGCAGGACCCGGGGGCTATTCTCCTGCCCAAGAGGCCCAAATTAGTCAATGTTACAGGCTCTGAATGGACACAATGGCTGTGACAGGAGGGAACGCTACAGAGCCCAGACCTCCACGCTCATTTCCATCTCAATGCAGTGGCTTTTCACTCCTCCCCATCCCCGCAGGGGCCATCCCAGCCAGGTCCCCCAGAAGGGATGTGCCCCTGCTCAGTGCACAAGAGTCAGCAGCCGCCAAGGGAGGAGGTGGGAGGGAGGGAAGCTAAGGAAGGAGAGAGGGAGGCCGTTCAGCTGCCACAGGTCCAATGCACCCCATCAACCAGGGCCAAGGAGAAGGCTGCTCTGGCCGGCACCGGACAGAGGCAGATGGACAGGGGGGCAAGGAGTGTGTGCCTAATATGGACCCATGCTCACCCACCCCACTGCCCACACTGCCCTGAGCTGTGGTGGGATAGGGGATCCATTTGCCAGGCTAGGAATAACACAAGCCAATGACGGGCAGCGAGCGTCAAAGGGCCACAGTCAGGCTGAGTTCACAAAAACTTCCCCATCCAAGATGGCTGCAGGATGAGGGACACAGCCCCAGGGATGGGAGTACTATCCTGGGGTCCCATCTGCCCCAGTTTGGGTGCACCCAGCACAGCTGACAAGACTCCAGCTCTAAAAGATGTCCTGAGGTCCCCTGGGATCACTCTGCTGCTTCCCCACCTGCCCCCCTGCACCTCCTCTGCTCTTTATCCCTCATCTCCCTACCATGCTGCAGACCAGATGCCCAACCCGCCCTCTCCAGCCACCAGTCCTGCCTGCATCAAGCCTTTGCTAGAGGCAGTGTCCAGCATAACCATGCACGCGTCATCTGCTCGATGCTACATGCCCTGGCCTAGGGGAGCCCACTGCTGGGATAAGCGCGTGCTTTCCATGAACAGTGGGAAGAAGCCGACCAAAGGAAAGGGGGCCCTTGGATCCAACCAAGGCCCTGCATTCACAACAGCCAATGTGAGCTGCTTCAGGGGAAGCCCAGAGAAAATCCACGGGGCAGCTAAACAGGGCCAGAAAAGGACCATGATTCCCTCCAGACCCCCAAGGTAACCACCAGACCCCAGAAGCAGATGACCATGCCCTGCCAAAGACCTCAGCATGGCTGCCAATGGGACAGTTCATGAAACTGCCTCCCCTGTTCCCAAAGCAGCCATTATGTTCAGCCTAGTAGCCCTCAGAAGCAACCCCAGAGCCAGGCCAGCCATTCTGGACCACACAGAAACATCCATCCTCCAAGCGGGATGCTAGGACATGGCAGCATGGCCTCTCCTACCTCCGCAGACTCTTCCACCTCACATCTTTCCCCTGGAGCTGTTGGAGCATCTCTGCCTCTGGCTTACAGCCCTGCCTGCCACCCACCACAACAAGCTAGAAGCTGCAGCCACCAGAGCAATGGCTAGAAGAGTGAGGGACACAGCAAGGCCATTCTCCTCTTTCTGGGGTCCATCGTCACCTCAGTACAGAGCAACTGCTCCTGCCAGGTGGGAAGCAGGCAGAGGGAAGGACTCTAGCATGCAGGATGATTTGCAGTGACAGATCATCTGGGGTTGCAGCGATGCTTTTATGCTCATTTCCCCACTTGTGCCAGCATCAGAGACTTGGCTGCAGCTGGAAGATAGCTCTCCCCCTGCTTGGTGCCCTGTGATCTTTGCCACAGCAAGGTGCCCCACAAGCTGTGCCAATGCAAGTGCTCACACACGCATGTCCCTGTAAGAACTAAGAGCCTGGAGAGGCCAAGAAGGAGACAGCAGTCAGAAATCGCCTGACGCTGGGGCTGCCAGCTGGGCTGAGCCACGTGTGGGGGCCCATCAGGGAGCTGCCGGTCACAGCAAAGAGGATGGGGCTGAGCTGGGAGCAGGGGGACAGCCCAGACCCAAGAGGCATCAGGCAAGTTGTGAGCTCCTAGGAACATGAGCCAAGCTCTCATTGCTCACCCAGTCTATCCTCCCCAGTGCCAACCTCTCTGCCTTTCACAGCTCACACCATGAGCTCTAGACCCAACTCTGCTGATGGCCTCTCTGCTGTATGTTCCCATTGATGCAAGGGAAGTCAGAAGCAAGCCCCATCACCCCACCCAGGCATTCAGACCCCCCAGCACCAGCCCAGACCACCTTGCCGGACACCCAGCTCAGGCTGGCTTGTTCTGCACCTTGCCCCGTGTGCTCCTTTGTTATTATCCATCTTTACCCACGCCCCCTCTACTTGAGCTATCCCCTTCTGGCAACATGGTGCCTGGGCATGAACCCAGGTGGGACCGCCAGAAGCTGAGAGGGAGAGAGAGAGTGCAAGAGCAAGCTCCTTGCACTGGGATCTTGGGAGCCAGTGCAGGACCCCCAGAGCTAGGAAGAGGGGAACCAGGTGCTGGGGGATGGGAGGCCTCTCTGTACATGGCCACACCTCTCACGGGCTATTCTTGGTGCCTGTTCTCTTTGGGCCAGTGCAGTGGCACATTCCCAAGCTGGAAAGCTTCTTGCTGGACACTGCAGCAATGCAGAGTGGCGCAGGCAGCCTTCCAAAGCTCAGATCCATCCGGACGCCAACCCCTGGCAAACGTCACCTTCCCGCGACACAGAACCCATGTGCCCGGACAAAGCCTGGCGAGGGACTCTCCCTCCTCTCCTGTAGCAAGCAGTGCTGGCTAATGGATGGAGGTTACACGGCATGCTGCCTCTGGACGCCGAAGCACAGGAGCCGGGGAGAGGTGCCGAGTCAGCGCTTTCTGCCAAAAGGGGCAGAGCAGGACGGGTTGCTCACGCCATAGCTCTGGTTGGCCACGTGCCAAGTACAAGGGCCCGGGTTGCCTTATTTCTTCACCTGTCTGCATTGTGCTGAGTATAGAACAGATGGGAAGGGAAGTTATGGCCCATGAATCAAAGCGCCTGGGGCAGCTGGGGGTGGGGAGGGGGCAGCCGTAGCTATGCAGCAGCCCCTTCTGCCTCCCCAAGGCACCATTAAATCCTAGCGGACCCAGAAGGTCAGTAGAGGGAACAGGGCAGGGGCAGCCCCAGCCACAGCCCTGCTGAGGCAGGGGGGGCAACCTCTGCCCCTATGGCTGTCAATACACCCCCTCACTGCCTATAGCTAGCACAGCTCTCCTGGGAGGCTCTGCTTGGAGCTAGGGGGTGACCCAGCCAAGGTCTCTCTCACAGAGGTGCTGGGGGTGGGAAGCCGGTGGCTTCTGCCTCCCAGGGCAGGTCCCCAAGGCCAACGGTTCACGCTGAATTTCTAATTGTTTCCTCCAACAATGAAACATCCTGTTCGGAGCCGCCAGGCTCAATGCGGTGGCCAGTGGGGCCCCATCCCCAGACGCAGGAACGGCAGGCACACAGCAAGCAGGCACAGGCGCCTCCCCTCCGCAGCCTGCCGCCCTCCATCTAGGCAGCTTAACACTGCGGAGCCCCGAGCCTCCACCTTGATTAAAAGCCATGGCACTTAAAGACTCCAGCAAGCTCCCAAGGGGGCTGAGAGGTAGCTGATGGATTTGCCTTGGCAACACTCCCCTCCCTTGTCATGCCAAGGAAATTATCACTATCGATCAGGGGGAGGTGCAGGCAGGGGGGTGGCAATTCCCCTCCCCAGCCCCAGGAGAAATCCAAGGGAAGAGCTTTATATTTGGCAGGGGGAGGAGGGGGTCCCAAGGGAGAATGGGACACAGACAGCAAGAGAGAGAGAGAGAGAGAGAGAGAGAGAGAGAGAGAGGGAGTGAGCAGGGGAGAGGCAGCATGAGAACAAAAGGCCCTTGTGTGCACAGACAGCTGGCATAGCCCACGGCTCGCTGTGAGCGGCCTGATCCACGGGGAGGCTCCAGCTACATGACAGACCTAGGAGGTGCCCGATTTGGAGCAGCCCTGCACCCAAGCAGCATGTGCCATGGGACATGGGCAGCCCAGAGGCAGGGGCAGGTTTGGCTGTAGCCTGTCCTGGAAGGAAGTCAGCCTGTGGTGAGCAGGGCAGCTCCTGACTGAAGGGCAGGGTTGGGAAGAGCAGGGGGCTCCTTGGCCCACCTGGGTCTGGCCAAACAGCTGAGGAGTGGGCCTCTAGCAAGTGCCAGCAATGCCAGTCGTTCAACCCCTGTACTGCCTGCTCCTCCGTGGGCACCCAGTAACTTTCCAGTGCAGTTCAGGATGTCCCCATTGTATCGAGAGCTCAGCACCTCCCCCCAGCCAGGACCATCTCCAAACATGCAGCAGGGCCAAGCCTCCAAGCTGGGATACCTGGATTCTCTGAAGCCAGAGTCTTCTGCAGGGCTGACAGGTGATGCCCCACAAGGATCAGAGTGGCAAGAAGGTGACAATCGGGCAGAGTGCGGGAGGACAGCAGAGGACATTCAAGGGGGCAGGGACAGCTAGGAATCTACTCTAGGATCAAGAATGGGAGACCCAGGACTGAACTACCTGCCCCTGCTCTCAAGCTGGTAAGGCAGGGGCACAGCACGCAAGGCCAGGTCATGTCCTCTCCTTTCCCCTCAGTCATGAACCCGGTACCCACCTCACCATAACAGAGCCCTCCTTTGCAGCTCCTGGCCAGCATCATCTGTAAAGGCATTCCTCTCCCCACCTTTGCAAAGGCTGCGCTGGCACAACAGGCACAGGAAAGCCGACTCACAAGGGGTGCAGCTGAGACTTTGCTGACACAGACCGGAGCCAGAGCCGGATTCCACAGGCTGGGACAAGGGACTGATTTCCAGCTAAGGACAACTTAAGCTGCCTTCACACTAAGCACCAAGGATTGCAAAAGGTCCTAGTGGGGAGCAGGAAGGAGGCCCTGGATTTGCTGGGTGAGCCCAAGAGGAGACATCCTTGCAGCGTGGTGCCCTGCCCAGGGCCTTCCAAGACAGGGCCAGGCCTTATGACCTCTGCCAAGTATTACCCATTAGGAAGGGATCCTACCATATCCCAGAGGGTGCAAACCTTCATAGCCCTGAGAGACCTGCTCCACCTACCCCTGTGTCCATGTGCATCCAGGGCGCAGTGGGGTCTTTAACACAGCCAGGTGCTCTGGTAGGTCAGATAGATTCAGCAGTCCTGGCAGTGTACACTGTGACACAGCGTACACTGTGACAGTGTACACTGTCTGCCCTGCCAGAAGCAAAAGGCCCCAGCCTCCCAGCGTCTCTTCGGGGTCTGGCTTCTGCCAGCTGCTGAGAAACACAGCAACTGGGACTACATGCAGAAGGCCTACAGGAGCACACAGGGGGGAATCTTCTGGGGCCTTCGCTGACAGGGGACCAATCCCATATGGCTTCTGGGGACTGGTCTTTGCCAAGTGGCAGGGAGAAGTGTGTGTGTGTGTGTGTGTGGGGGGCAGGGGGGGGTGAGCGAAAGACTCCAGCGAGAGTGTATATGTGTGAAAGAGGGTCAGCCCTGCCGAGTCCTATCCCAGCCCCAGCCCTGCAGGGATTCTATCCTGGGAGCTGCTGCTGCCACCTCCCAGTTGCGAAGCTGGTGCTGGCCAGAGTGCCAGTACACAATGGACACATACCATGTCAGTGACAGACCTGTGGGCCCTTTCCCAGCCAGCTTGGAAAAGTTTTCTTTCACACTGCAGTGAGAGGACGGCTCCTGGGAGGAAGCACGGCCCCTGCAACAAGTGGGGGGAGGGGGAAACACATGCTGGTTCATGTCCCATCTCAGCAGTCTGGAATCCAGGAGACAGAGAAACGCCTGCAAAGCCCCTGACCAAAGGTGCTTCCTCCCGTCTCTGCCAGCCTCTCACCTCAGCCTCTGTGAGAACCTGCCAAGCTCATCACACTGATGAAGGGGCCCTGAGATCTTGTGTTATCTAGGACAAGACAGGTAGTAGGAGGCAGCTGGAAGAACCCACAGCTGGAGTTTTTAGAGGCACACAGCTTGTCCTAACCTCCCACGAGGATGACTAGGGACACAGGGGCAGTTCAGCCACATCTGGATCCTTAATGGGCCATCAGCCACTGTGGCCACCACCACCTCTGCCCATCCACAACAGCAGCTCTTAACTAGTCAGTGGTACAGCAAACATGGAACCTTATTTCCCTGCACGTGAGTGTATGTGGGGTCAGGATGACCCACTTTGCCTGGAGAGGTTATTTATTTTATTGTGATTATTCTTAAAGGAAGAAGAGCCAAAGAAAGCAGAGGTGGGGCCAGCCTGGGTTGACAGTCCGTGGGAGAGAATAAACAAAATGGGGAGAGCGCGACCTGGGGGGGGAGCTGACTCCAGCAGAGTTGCTCCCTCCCATGTCTGTCCTCACAGAGGGAACAGGGTCATAGGGATTAAAACAGCAACTGACAGGCCGATGCAGGCAAAGAAACAGGCCACAGCAAAAGCCACTCTGACACCTCCAAAGCCACTAACCCCAGCCAGCTGGTCCCAGGACAGGGCCTGCCTCAGCAGCCCTCAAGCACTCAAATTAACCCCTCCAGGGCTGGATGGCGATGCTGGCCTATTGAATGCAGGGAACTAAGTACCTGCAGCCAGGGCTGGAAGGGAGCAGATGCAGATCACCCCCTCTCCACTCCCCAGGTCTTTCCATCTTTCATTCCCAAGTGACGCATTTCTGAGGGTGGCTTGGAAAATGCCTCTCCATACCTCATCATCATCACCAACGGGGTGAAAACTGCCCCTGGGGAACGGCAAGGCTGGAGACTCAAATCGGTGAATCTTGTTACATCCACATTTGAAGGAATTAAAAGCTTTGTGATTCAGGACTGGAGACAGACCTCCTTCCCCCACAACCCCCATCCCAGGTCTGGTCCCCACTGTTGTCCTCCCAAGCAGGCCAACATCAGGATTTTATTACTGCCCAGACCTTTGCTGAGGCAGCTGCAGCCACTCATCACAAAGCTCTGGCCACTGTCACTGCCGCTTCTCAGCTCCCTGTGGGCAACCAGAAATTAACACATGAATGATGGTCACTGCACCAGGGATGGAGGCCTGGGTGCCCAGTGTGAAGGGCCCACCTGGTTTTCAGAGGGCAAATGCCCAGCGCTTTTTAAGAACAAGGCTCCTGTGTTAAGGTGGGCACCAATATCACCAGCTACCTTGTCAACTGCTGGCTAGGAGCATATAGTGGGAAGATGGTAGGGGCAAGGTAGAGCAAACAACACCTCCATGGGCCGCCTCTTCTCAGACACACCTGGCAAGATAGGAAGGCACAGGACAGTGAACCCACCACCCCACACAGCAGCCAGGAAGCGGGAGAGCACCATGCAAAGGTCTAATACAACCAACCACCTTCCTGGGAGCCCAAGAGACTACCAGTGGCTAACAGCAGCCCTGAGAATGACCACAGCTGGTGCCAAGGCCACCCTGATTGGGAAGGCACCTGCAGTCGATTTTGAATCATTCTGTCAAACCTGAGAAAAGTCCCATTCCAGGGCATCCTCAGGGACAGAGCCCTAAAATCGGGGGCATCCCAGAGAGGTCAGCACTGCACGACTCATCCCAGCAGCAGCAAAAATCCCTGTGCAGCAGATGGGCTAGCACAGGCAGTCACAAAGACAGAGCAGGGGCAGGTTACTCAATGAAGGAAGAACCGCTCTGCTCTGTGGCAGGCAGGTAAAGCCTCCACATTTCCCAGAGCCACCTAGGGCTGCCTGCATAAAGCCTGTGCACCGTGGCCCACTAGGAAGCCCGGTGCCACTTGTTTTCTAGCACCCCGGGGCAGAGGGCAGAGTTCTCAGCAGGACTCACTTATCACCCTTTGCCTTGGCCTTTGGCAGGGCAATGCCTGCTATATTCTCAAAACCCATTTGCAGAGCAAGGAAAGAAGCACCATGTGCCTGAGGGTGGAAGGAAAGCTTCCTCTGCCCACAATTACCACCTCCCACCTCTGCCCAAAGCACCAGCAACAGCATGAAAACCCCTATGGGCAACACCCAGCCACTCGTACACCTCGGTTTGGCCCTGATCACACTCCCACTACTGGGTTAAACCCTGGTTTGACTGTAGAGTAAGTCCACTGTCCACAGTGGGGCAGGACCCAGCCCTGACAAGACCCCATTGCTCCCTTTCATTCGCCTCATCCCTGCATCCCCCAAGAAGGCCACAAATGCCTATCTTGAAAGACGCAAGCTAAGACTCCAAAGCCCCTTGGATCCCAGCTAATCCTCTTCCAAAAGGTGAGTGCAGCTTAATCCCCCTCAGCTGAGTGACAGGCTGGCTTGTTAAAGCCCCAAGCCCAAGGCAAAAAGGCAGCAGGACACCCGCTCTCCTCGCCTCCATCAATATTGCAGGGGCCTCCGGTGGCCTGAGGCCTATTGTGAGCTGGAGGCCAGCTGGCTGCCCACATGGCAGGGCTGAGTCCACGACCCACAAACAATCCGGTGCCACCCAAAGCTGGGTCAGACACTGGGGCTAGGCCAGATGCCCGGCACAAAACCCGTGGCACTGTCTGATCTGCGTTGCACAGAGCAGATGGCAGGCTCTGTTCCTAAGAGGGACGCTGGGGCCACAGGGACTTCAGCTCCCACTGTGCAATGCTCCACCTCGATCTGAACAGTCACGGCGAACAAGAGGGCAGATTTGGCTTGCAATCTGTGGCCTGCACACAGCCCATGCAGGCAGGGCCTGGCACAGTTTTCCCCAGCTCGCTTTAAACAGGCCTGGAACTGCCTGGCTGCACCTGGCACACAGAAAGCAAGTCGGCAACGGCAGGTGCATATGTGCACCCAGGACGTAGCAACTGCATGTGGAGCTTCTTAAATGTGAAACGCTCAATGTGCAAGGCAGCCCAGGGGAAACCACAACTGCCTGTCACAGCCAGGGGGAAGAGGCAGGCTTGGAGCTTCCCTGGCAGGAGCCACCAACTAGGAGATCCATCTCACTCGCTGGGGATAGACCTGTTTATTCTGGAAAGGACAGAAGAGGCAGTGCTGGGTGATCCCCCTGCCTGTGACAATCCCCAAACCACAGAGGAAACGCCAGAGAACAGCAGAGGGAACTGCCTCAATCCCAGCCTGGCAGCGTCACTCGCCATCATGCCATCACTCATCCTAGCAGTGACAAAACTTCCCCAGACAGCCTACAATGGCACCGTGATGGAAAATGGAGCAGGGCTGGGGCACTGGGAGGGCAGGGATCAGTGGTGCTGTCTGCCCTCACATAGCAGCATAACCTTCCCAGAGCTCACCGCTGCACAGCTCTGCCAATACACCTCAATCCCAACTTGCAGCCCCTCACCCCCTCCAGTCCCTGACCCACAGTCTCCCCTGCAGTTCCAGGGGGTGGGAGAGAAGGGCTACAGTCTCCTGACCCCCCAGCACTGCTAGCGCCCCTCACTCCTGCTCTAGCCAGTCCCGAGAGCCCTGGGACACAAGTCAACCCAGGCATTACACTCCTCATGGATTCACAGACCCATACACTGCCCGCCCCACCAGCCCTGGGGCCTCATGCTGTTCAAGCAGGTTCCTGTGCCCAGGAGGCCACAGGCTGCTCAGCAGCAAGAGGGGACAATGACGAGCCTGACGAGACAATCCTCCTGCCTGTGCAGGGTCAGGATGGAGGGCGAGGGGCAAGGGGAAGCTGGGGAGCAGAAACAGGATGGGGAAGTGCAGGTCAGGGGAGAGGCTACAGCTGTGCCAACAACAGGTGCTGCCCAACACCCGGGCTCTGAGAGGCAACTGTTTGTGGGCTGCCTAGGGAGCCGCCACAGGCCGCATGGCCTCCCTAGGACAAAGGAGGGATCTATGTGCAAGCAGCGGCTGGGCCAAGTGTTGGGCTGCCATGCAAGGGAAGCCCAGACAGAGCCCCGGTTCCCCCTTGACCTCGCCCCGGTTTTAGACGGTGAAATCAGAGCCCCCTTTAACCCAGCATCCGCCCGGTGGGGAGCTCAGGGAGCAGAAGTCTCGCAAAGCCAGGGCTTTTCCCAGCATTTGGGGAGTCCAGACACCTGGAATCATGAGGACGCATATCCGTGTGTGTTATTGCAGGGTCTAAGTCATCTTGTGGAAGGGAAAGTACTCACCTCTGCTCCACTCCCGGCAGCTGCCACCACATTGCAAGTGGGCTACAGCACATTGGCTTCCCGCCTCCAGCAGAAATCCACCTGCCCCTTTAGAAGAAAGTGGCTGGGAGATAAAGGCAGAGGCAGCAGCACAAACTGGTACTGGTACTGATGGGGCAGGAGCAGCAGTGCCACAGACAGCATGTCCGCGCCGAGGGAGGTCTAGGAGGCAGAGGGCATCGTGCGGCAGAAGCAGCTGCCCCCCACCCATCTGAGACACCCCTCAGGCAGCAACAGGGTGGGACAGTCATGCTCCAGCCAGGATCTCCCCCCACACTCATCCAGCCCTGGCCAGGAAAGCAGACAGCGTCTGCTACTGGGCAGGCAGGCGGTACTGCAGCTTCTGCAGGGGAATGAGGGCTGCATGGGCCGGGGGTGGGGGCACTCCAGTCAAACCCCCATGCTCATGCAGTAGGGCTGGGGTCCACGTCCTTGAGAGGCAGCAGAGGAGAAAAATGCCAGGCAGGGGGTGGGGACACAGCCTAGCCCTGGCACTGTCTTCCTCAGCAGGCTGCAGATATTGCTGCCACCCCCAGGCAGGAATACAGGGCATCTTGGAGGAGGGGACACCTGAGAGGGGAGGGAAATTAGCTGACAGTGCAAAGGAAGGTGTTTGCCAGAGGGACAGGGAAGCAGCTCATTGAGCATGTCACCAGCGAGTGAGGGAGTTAGGACTGTTGGCATGAGGCAGGCAGGTGAGGGGAGGCGCGGCAGGCGGCTACTACCAAGGTCCCAAACCTACCTGCAGCCCAGCTGCAGGGGCCACTCAGTGCCACCTTGTGGTCTTCACTGCATCTGAGCCACAAGACCTTGCTCCCCTACCTGTGCTAAGCTCAGCATCATGCAAGGAAGCAATGCAGAACCAGAGCCAGATCCAGGGCATGCACCCGCTACCTTCCCACAGGACAGCACTGAGGGCAAAAATGCCATTCCTTGTGCAGCTCCTAGACCTCCACCCACCCGAGATACATTCACTCCCATGCAAGGGCCAAGAGGGGCAATCCCTCTGCAGACCTGGGGCCCATCCTAGAAGCAGCACTAGATCCAGAGCTCCACGGAGTCCAGGCTCCGAGCAAAACTGAACCACGCTTACCCCAGGCTCCCTCCAGCCCACCCATCCCTGAGCTCTGCAGTGGTAGGGACCAGTGGCTCCTCACAGGAGCTTCCTCAGGGCCTTGCCAGCAGAGATGATAGCCACACCACATCCCTTTGTCATGCCTCCACCTCAGGAGGACAGCATGCCCCCAGAACCTCCCCCAGCACCCAGAGAGCAGAGTCCTTGAGCCTCCAGATCCAGGAGGAAGGGGGAGAAGCAGGGGGAAGTGATTCTCTTCCTGCCGCAACAGCAGAGACAGCCAGAGCCAGGGTCTGGTTGCACAGGGCTCCCCAGGAAGATCAGGTAACTGCTGAGGCAGCACTTTCCCCACCCTCCAGGCCCAGCCAGACGGGCCCTGCTAGAAGGAGCAGAGCTCTCCATATCGCCCTGATGCTGCAAGGTTACCACAGGGGACACAGGCCATCCCCCCACCTCCACCCCCACCCCCTCCAGCAGCACTAAACCATCTGTACCTGGCCAGAGCAGCATGCCAGCCTCGCAGCCAGGCCCACGCCCTCTTTGTGAGCTCTCTGCTATTACAACTTCTCTCAAGGAACAATATCCCTCCCACAAAAGTGCAGCAGTCCCTTAGCCATAGATACACAAGTCCTCATGAACTCCCCACTAAAGGCTTCCTCCGAGTCAGAGGTGAATCTTTCTGGACAGGACTGCATCTGCCTCTATGCAGCTCCAGTACAGGAAGCCCTGATCCCCACAGGCCAATGGTCATTACAACCCACCTTCAAGAGAAGCATGAGAATATAATAATGGCCACCCATAATGATCCAAGGGCCTGCATGGGATGATCTGCAAGAAGCTGCCTCTTCCTGCACAGTTGCCATCTCTCATGGCAGCCACATTAAGCGGCAGCAGGGATGTGGCCAAACGGCCATGAGCAGAAATGACGCCAGTCAAGAGAGCTGGGCCATTCGTGAGGATGGATCTCAGCCCCCTCAGAAAGACATGCAGATTCTTCCTCTTCCACTTGGCTGTCCTGGCCCTTTCACATGTTGACCAACCCTCTGCCAGAGTGAACACTTCCCTACTGCCAGGGACCAGTGGAAGACGGGGCTCTTCCTATTGGAAAAGCCTAGAAAGGTACCCAGCTCAATGGCGATGGAGCCTAGAGAGCCAGGCACAAACACTTCCCACACTACTATTCAGGGTAGAAAGGGAGCCCAGGCCTTGTTCTCTTAAAGGAGCTGGCACAAAGGGGCTAAGATGGGGACACCTGCCCCCTGCAAATGGGAACTGAGACATCACTTTGCCTCTCACTAACCCAACTTGCTCTCTTAAGCCCCTGAAAACCAGAGCCCATCCCACCCACTGGACACAGGTGGGCTCCCTTAAGCTGGCCCCATGGGAAACCATCCATGGACATAATGCAGCACACTCAAACATGGGCAGTCTCTACATGAACACAAGGCAGGCTGCCAGGACAATCATCTCCAGGCTAACCCAAGGCACAGCTCATGCCCAGCCCTGCGCCTCTCATTACCCAGATGCTCTTGGGATGCTGCCCAGGCCCCTCTCCTCTCCAACTACCATCAAAGGATCATGGGAAGGGCAGGGAGCAAGGGAAGGGGATGGGTTAGATAAAGAGGCAGAAAAAGAGGGAAAGAAATTTGGCAGCTGAAGAACAACCATTAGGTTCAAAGGGTAAATAAATACCGGTGTGCGTAATGCTGTCTCAGTGGCTTCATGTGTCCTCCGCCCACGTGCCCTCCCCACCACACACACTGGCACAGGCCTATTTAAAACCTGCAATCTGAACACCGGAGCAGGAGCGGCTGCTGGAAAGGCGACAGCAGTCACTTCAGAGCCCTTATCGATCAGGAAGGGAGGACAAGTTGCCTCCGTCAGCTCCCTGGCTTCCTGGAGGAGGCCCAAATGCCTGCGCAGGCAGTATCCCAGGAGCCTGGCCCAGACAAACTGTGCTCTCGCTGGCTGCTCCAAGCCAGGGGCTGCTGACTCCTCTGATGGGGGAGATAATGCCAGGGAGGATGGAAACCTGAGGAGAAAGGGAGATGGAGGGGCAAATGGAGGGGAAGGAAGTCTCACGGCATAGACCATCTTCAGAGAAGAGTGAGGCGGAGTAGTTAGAGCAGGGGACAGCCAGCACGGACTCCTGGGTCCTGTGCCCAGATTAAGCACTGACTCACTGCATGTCTCTGGTCCTACATGGCCTCAGTTTCTTTCTCTAAAAGGCTGACCCAGTGCAAAGAGGCCTGTGGGGACTTTTCCTTCATATGTCCTCGAGAAAAGCCTGGAAAACTGCAGAGCTAGACCGTGAGCTGCATTCTCCCTGGGTGGAAGCAAACATTCATTCAGGTGGAGCCCAGGCTGCTGTCCCCATAGAATTCAGCCTAGTAGGCTCAGACCCCATTCTCTTCCCCTCCTCCTCCACAGTCGGCGAGCCATGGCTCCAAACCAGGAGCATAGGCTGTTCCCCTGTCTGTACCTGAGAGAAGCAAGCATGTGAGGATGGGGAAGGGAGCCTGAGATCCCAGGAATGAAGGCACAAGGGGCTGCCTGGTCCTGCCTTCCAGCTCGGGGAAGGCACTGCCACCTGATGCTTCCCAGACACAGCAAATACCAGAGGGGGAGAGGAGATAACACCCAACCAACCCTTCCCAGCTTCTCCCAACACACTCCCCTCTTCCCCAACATCCACCCTGCCATCCACCCACAGTGGATCACAGCTAGGATTAGAGACCTGAGGGCTAGATCTGCTGCTGGGCTTTGGCAGACAGCAGAAGACAGGGAGTTGCAGGGGCTGCTCTTGCTGAGCTCAGCACACGCGGTGATCAAGACACCATGAGAAGCAGATGCCTGTAAGGCCATTCATCTCCCTGCAATGGAGCCAAGGGCCATGTGAGCAGCTCCATCCAAGTCCCCCCTCCACACACCTAGCATTCACCCTCCGCCGGCGCCAGCCCCACACAGTCCAACACCACTGTAATGACTTAACCACACTCTCGTCCGGTTGTACGCTGGCCTGGGGCCAGTCACTGCATTCCTGACCCAGTGAACCAGAAATCAGCACCTCTGCAAGCAGCCTCCTACCTCCAGGGCCAGGGGGCTCAAGCCATACTTCCTAGAGTGAAAAAACACATTGCAGACATGGGGACATAGGGGAGATACATGCAGGGCAAGCTCAACCTATTGCCCAGCAGCAAAGAAAGGACTAAAGCAAGGGAATACCTCAAAGCTCTGCTCCCAGCTCTACCATTTACTCATTGGGCAGAAATGGGGCATCTGTGTCCCCACAAGTACAGGTGGGTAATCCTGACTCACCACAAGCAGCCATGGTGGGGTAGGGAGGACAGAGGAGCACCTGGCTCCTATTTGCACGGCAAAACCCTGGAGATCAAAGCCTGGTCTTCCTTATCTCCTCCTGATCCAACACCCTTCCCAGCCTGCAAAGCTAAGAGCTTGATCCTGTCCGCCACCCTGGCTAAGCACAGGGCTGGGCAGGGGAAGCCCCCTTTTACCTCATCCTCCAATTAACAGGGCTCTCTAAACAATAGCACAGAGTCTCACCTAGACGCCTGGCTCCAGACTTTCCACAGCAATATGAATAGCCCTGCTGGGGAGTGCTGTGCTCCCAGCCCCCCGCTGTGATCACATTCCCAAGGAGCCATGGTGGCAGCTGCACAACAGCATGTCAGTTTGGAAAGCAGGATCTCAGCCAATGCATGCAAGGCCAAAGGAGTGCAGATCAGGCTATTCCTCAGCTAAGCACTGGGCAGAGCCAAACAGCCACACCCCCAGCCTAAGAAAAGGCAAGCCCTGGGCCTGGACAGTCCAACAGGGCCCGGTCCCTCCTGCCACCAGCAGGATTGTACCAGGACCTGAAATACAGCTTGGCCTGGCTGGGGATGCCATTAATGCAGGCTGTGTTTATACATCCAACTGTCATTATAGGAACAATGTTATGATAACAGGAAATCCATGCCCTGTGGAGATGCAGAGAGGCCCGCAGTGATTTGCTAAATTGCCACCGACAAGCAGCCTTTGTGGAGCGGGAGATGCGAGCTCCCCCACGCTGTCTGCAGAAGGCCTGGGGCAGACAGAGAGGAACATGATGCATTTCCCCCCACCCCCCAAAGAGCTTCCCTGCCATGGGAGCTTATCCTTCAGGTCCCATGCATGGAGCAACAGAATCTACCTCCAGGCTCTCCCCACACAAGGGCAACATGTAACAGGTGGGCTGAAGCCCAAGACTGAAGGCAGGGAAAGTAAAGGGCATGCCTTAGCAATGAACACTCACTAAGTGGATGCCACCACACATGACTTGAAAAAGGAATGTCGCAGCCAAGCATGGGAGCACCACAGCTGCGAGGGTGAGGAGAAAACTCCTGCTCTGAGCTTCATCCTAGTCCAGAGGTGATGAATTGTGAAAGACCAGCAACTGCCTCGAGTTATTTTGGGCCTTTCTTTCTCCAGTTCCTCTTATTTAAGTCCTTTGGTCCAAATTCAGCATTTAAGTCAGACACCGAATGAGAGCTCCAAAGAAGACAACATGTGTTTAATCTGACCCAAGAAATGCCAACCCATTCAAGCCTGTGCCACCACCAGACAAGATGGCAGAGAGCAATCAAGCGCCATGGGCATGGAATTATCTGTGCAAACACAGCCCAAGACCCCTTGGGGCAATGGCAAAGCTATCCCAGAACTGAGGCTCACAGGGTATAGGTGAACACAGCAAGCACAGGCCAACAGCATGACTCCAAATCCCACTGAGCAAAGGAAGGATACCCCAGGGCAGCCACTTCCATAACTCATAACCCTCCCACAAAGCAAATGCTTTAATAAACATGGATGGCCGACAGGAGTAAAGAGCACTGGCCGTTTACCCACACTGTCATTTCCTACCAAGGACATGCCATCCCCATGACAGAGTGCAGCACAGGCCCCAAATCCTGCCTCCAAGTCATCAAAAAGCCAGAAGGTTGCCTACCTTTTTGATCCTCCCACTCCGTGTGCCAGCAAAGACCACTGTGTTCCCGCGATAGTCATATGCCGCCACTGAGGTCATGCCATCCTCCTTATCCACGAAGAGCGGCGTCCCCTCGATGGTGATCGTCCCCCCCAGAGGCTGGTTAAAATCCTGGCCACAGAAATTGTCGTCGATCTGCAGAGGCTGTCGGAGAAGAGCAGAGAACAAGAGCGGGAGATGAGCTGTTTGTCAATACATCGACACGCTGCATAAACCGCGATGCACAGCCAGCGGGGAGGGGGGAAGAGGGGCTGAGCTATTGATTTAGAGCAATAACAAAGTGAGGAAATGATATGTGCCCACCTCTGCCACCGCAGACTCATTCCTCCAAGTGGCAAAACTGCCACCGCAGACTCATTCCTCCAAGTGGCAAAAGAGCCCCTTCACCTGAGCAGGTGAGACATTGAAGGCAAGAGCAAGGGGGCTGGCCTCAGATTAGACGGAGGATACTAAGGGGCTCTGCTTCCCTTCCCCAGAGACTGCTCCTTGCAGGGGATTTTATGGCATCATAGGCAGTTTGCACACAGCAGCCTGGCACCAGGTCTGCTTACTTCAAACTGGGATTCACCAGCCTCATAGTGCCCAGAAGACAGGTGACCATTGGGGCTGTGAGAGCAGGCCTGGGGATGTACACAGACACACTGCTTCTGTGAGCGTCCCCCACCCAGCCAGGACACCAAGGGAGGAGACCACAAAAAGCCTCCCACGGCAAGGGGCCTGTGGGAGAACCTGGGCAGCTGGGGCCAAACTCCAGCCTCCACCCTGCTGCCTGGGATTCAGCATAGGGAAGCAACAGGCTAACAGCCCAGCTTGCAACGGTGCCCATTCCTACCCCACCGGACTGCCCGTCCCATATGCCCAGAGGCTGTAGTGATTAGTTGCACACAACAGTCTTTAAGGCAGGACTGAAGGGACAACATGAAAAACTGGCCTTTGCTCCTGGCCTGGCTTCCAATCAACCACCACCAGCCCCAGGCTCGCCCTACACATGGCTCTTACCGGTGCCCCTCCTTCCTAGCCTACAGCTACCCTAGCTACGTCCATCCCCAGCTCCCTCTGCTACACACAGCCCACTGCCCGTGCCCCTCATTCCTGACCTCTATCACCCCCTACTAGTCCAGCCTTTGCTGGAAATTGCTCTCCAGACTTTCTGGCAGTTCAGAGCTAATTGCTGATCTGGCTCCTGGAGAGAACGGCCACTGCCCTCATTCCCTATCTCTCAAGTCCTCCTCAGCACTGTCCTCCCATCCTGTGGATTCAATTACCCTGGCAGTTCTCAGCCTGAGGCCAGACACGAGGTTGCCAGTAGTTTTCCAGAGGAGTCACGAGCCTGCCTGGGCCAAAGCAGATTTGCTCAGCCCCTCGCAGCCAGCTCACTCTCAAAGGCCCAGAGATGCGACAGGAACCAGTCCATCTCCTTGAAGTGTCTTTGCAGCTGATGCAAGGATTCTGGGGCACATAGGAGGAGCAGCGGCTGTGGCGGGTGGTAAATTAGGAGGGCCTGGAGTACAGACACTTGAGAACCTGCTGGAATCAGGTTTTCCTTCAGTCCTCAGAGCAGCTGCAGCAAGCACAGAGAAAGCTTCACTCCTCCCGTCCACCTGTCCTCACAGACGGAAACGGGAGAAAGTCCAACAGCCCAATGCCTCCTGTTGCAGCTAAGGCTCAGCACCCCTGGAGAGTCCTGTTACTAAATTAACAGGCATGGAGGGGAATGGGGGGTTGTACTGCAGAACAGGAGACATGGAGTCTGCAGAGGCAGGAGAGTCACTGAAGCAGAGACCTCAAGTCCTGAATCACCCCCAAATCTGAAAGCAAGGCAGAGGCCCCAGCTCAGCATGGAGCAGTGTTGGGACTCCCTGAGTGGCCAAAGCTAGCGAGCGATCACAGTAGAAAGAAAGCAGGAAGGTGGAGAGACTGGAGAAGAGAGCAGGACAGCCCCATCAGCATTCTTACCAGGCTGGCTGCCTGCCTCCCACTGAGCTCTCCGCCAAGGGAAAGAGAGCAGTGATTAAAAACCCCACAGCCTGGCTGCCTTGCTGCCTTTCCAGCAGCCAGCCTGAAGGTAAAGAAGGGGCATATTAACCCAGAGCATGCGCCAGGGCAGCATGCGCCTCACTCTGGCAGAGACCTGCTGACTGACCCAACCTGGTCACTGCATAAAGCTGGCCTGAGCGTTTTAAGGCAAGCAAAGGCTGAGCCTGGGAGGTAAGAAAGGCCCGGGTAAAAGCTGCTACCAGATCCAACTGCACTGCACTTTTCACTGGGCCTGTCCAGGCACCTCCATGCAGTCCCACACTGAGAAGCACCATCATGCAGTGCCCCTCACCCAGTCCCTCTTGCTTGAAACATGCCCGCTCCCCCAAAAACAGGCAATGCAGTGACCTCAGAGCATCCCCCAAATGTATCCAGCACTACCCCTGAGCCCCATGTCTCAGGCACATGCGTGTATGTGCTGTCACTGACTCAGGGTTGCTCTCAGGCAGCCCCCTCACCTCTACTCTGGGATTTGGGGTCCACAGAGCAAGAGCAAATGGGGAGCCAAGGGGATATGGGGGCACTGCTGGATATGGCCCAGAGGAAGCCTAGACAGGACTTAACAGCTCATTCCAGCTACACGGCACCTTCAGAAACTCATCACTGCCACGTTCAGCAGAGCCCCCCTGCTTAGCTCCCTTCCCTACCCCCCTTCCCTTCATAGCCTGGGGTCATGAGGGATTCACGCCCCCCTAAGCCCTGCCTGCCTTCTCACAGGCGTTGCTAGCTAGGCCAGTCCTCCCCGAGTGCAGTTCAGCTGGCGCCGGTTCAGGAATTCTCCTGGCTGACTTGATCGTAGTCCAGGGGATTCATTGCACGATGTCATTTGGATCTGTACAGAGGCTCGAGGGGGGCACAGCTTTGCAACTCCACACCTGCTTGTTCTCCCCCCTCCTCCCCTCTCTCAAAGCCACCCCCGAAAGGGAAAGCTGCATCTCCACTAGCTGTAACAAGAGGAATGCATTTGTAATCCACACACATTGCTCCGGCCCTGCACATTCCCCTGCAGCTTCCAGTGCATACCACTTCCTTCCCTTCCTGTGCTAAGTGGCTGGGGGGATTGCGACTGCACAGCTGTGAAGCAGCTGCCGTCATCTGCCCCAGAGGTGACTGCCTTTAAGCAGGGCATGAAGCTGATCCCTGTACAGCGCTCTGAGCTGCAAAGGTGCTAGAAGAACATCTGAGGTTTATTCTCAGAGGGTGCACTCGGGGGTCTGTGCCACTCCAAACAGACGTGGTCAGGCATCCCACACATGTCACATACCAGTGGCGACAGAAAGCTCGCTGCAGAACAGGCTCTGGCTCCTGTTGCAGATGACCCATGGCAGGCGGAGCCGACCGGTCCAGCACAGAAGAGAGGAACTGAAGACCACAAAACCAGGAACAGGGGAAGGAGAGTTCAAGGTCAGGGTTCTGGTTAGCTGACTGGTTTTGCTTCAAATAACTCCAAAGCTATGTTTCTCATTGCCAGCCAGCGTCTAGGAGGGAGACTACGTTGACCCCTCCCCAGCAGAAGGCAAGAATCTGTCACCGTGGCCAAGTGATGGCACAGCCCTGGTGCCATCTGCAGTCTCCTGACACTCCAGATGAGATGAGGCGGTTGGCCAGCAAATACTAGCCTCTGGGGCCTATGCAGTGCATAACACTGGCTCCACAATCTCTCCTCACCTTAGAAGACGTAAGAAGCAACTCTTCCTGCTGTCACTCAGGTCTAGAAGGGATGACTTTGTCAGAGAGGCAGCTGAAACAATCCAACCTTGAGAAGACACTCTGTGGGTCCAGAGACCAGGAGCTTTTGCTCAAGAAAGTACACCAACTTCTCTGGCTCCACCAGACCTGGTCATACTAGTAAACCCTACAGGACTGAATCCTGATCCCCAGCCACCAGCTATACTGATCCCCATTAGCCATGGGCACCCTTCAGTATCAAGGTACCCAGGTCACCCTCCAAAACCCCCATCATGCTCCCCTGCATGAAGTTAGCTTGAAGTTCTTTAGCTTGAAGTTCTGCCCTGGAGTACTGGCACATCCTCTACCCCATCCCAATCGCAGATCACGCGAATGAGTCAGACGGGACCATCGTTGCAGTCAAAGAACTATGCCAGGCTGACACAATGCCGCGGCACCAGCAAGCGGCATCAAAGGAAAGCTCCACACAGTGACGCAGGAGTTGCACTGGATACCATGCCCTGACCTTCCCTGAGAGACAACACACTCCCCAGCAAAGGATCTGCCAAGACAAACAGAGGGCTGCCTTTATCAAGTACTTCACTTAACATACCAAAGCCTCCAGCAAACACTGCTCAGAAACCCTCCCTACCAGATCTTTGGGGAAATCCCCACCTTTCTTATAATGCCCTTTCCTCTTCCTAGTTCTCACAGATGCCCAAAGGGGCTTAGCCTGGCTGACAAAACCCCATTACCAGGGAAGAGACAGATTCAGAGGCCTGGAAGGTACAGGGGAAAGACAAGAGCCCAGACCAGGCATTTCAGATCTGCATCATCAGCCAGAGATTAGAGGCCCACAGTGATTCCCATTCAGGCTGTGCCCAATATCATGAATTCGAAAGGTCCCAGGAGCCACCACACAAAGCTCCACCATCACTGTTGGCACCAACAGGTCCCGAGCAGAGTTGGACACAGGCATGGGCAAGCCAGGTGGCTTCTGGGGGCCCAGGACAGAAAGGGTGCTTGAAAATGGTAATTTTTTTCCCCACTGCCCAATTATTATTATCATAAAAGTCGACCCGGGGCCCTCCAGGAATCTAAGTATGGTACTGGTCCCAAGGCTAGCAACAACAGCAGAAACACTGGGACCTCAGTGAGCCACACAGACTGAACAATCTCTCTGCCTCCAGTGCAAGCTAGAAGCCTGCCCTTGCTCACTGCACCTGCAGAGAGTAAGCACTAAGCTCCAGAGCTAACACTGCCGAGGTAGTTTCCTTGGGGACACAGGATTTACCACAGCTGACCGAGGCATGGTCCACCTCATGCACCTCCCGCACAATGCATCTGGCCAGCCAGACAATGCTCCAATGTGGGGGAAAGGGAACAGACTCCTGTGACACCCCTGGTAGCCAAGTCCCGGCAGGTTTGGCAGCCACAGCCGGGCCACAGCTCCCCTGCCAGCATCAGCTCACAGTCTTGTTGGTTAAACACTGTCCCACATTTGCAGATCCAGAAGAAGCTTTTACAAAAGGGAGCTGGAACAGCAGCCAAAAGGCATCGTAGCTCAGCCAGTGCCCGGAATTGGCAGAGACGAATGTAGGGCAATTTTCTCAAGCGTGCCTTTCACTGAGCACTGCAACTGCTGCCTAGGGTGAAGGAAGAGCAGTAAACCCAGGCGGTCCTTGCTCAGGGACCTGAGCCTGAAGGCCTCATTCCACATAGCTTCCAAAGAGCAGGAGGCAGCAAAGTGGAAACCCCTCTCTGTGCTTGTGCGTGGGGAGCTGATGAAGAAAAACAGGACGCAGCTGGGTTGGGTCAGGCATCACCATCCAGTAAGAGGGCACTGAATGGCAGCTCATGACCCTAATCCACAGTGATCAAAGGACAGAGGTAATTATTTGCCAGTCCCACTAGAAGAAACACCATCTCATAGCAATGCCAAGGCCCCATACTCTTGACCTGGGGAACGGGACACAGGGCCCGTTCACCTGTAAGTCACCTGTACATTTTGTGAAAAAGAAAGTATCGGGATGCCCCTTTATAAATCCATAGTGCATCAACACCTTGGATACTGTGCCCAGGTCTGGTCCCCATGCCTCAAAGGACATAGAAGAACTAGAGAAGGTCCAGAGAAAGGCAACAAGGATAATTAACAGTATGCAGAGGCTTCCACATGAGGCTAGGCTCATTCAGTTTAGAAAAGAGATGCTCGAGAGGGAGCATAAGGTTTACAAAATACTAAGTGGCGAAGAGAAAGTGAATGAGGATTTATTACCGACTCTCGCAATAGAAGAACTAGTGGTCACAATATGAAACTGGTAGGTAGTTAGGTTAAAACTAACAAAAGGAAGTCCTTTTTCACACAGAGCATCATTAAGACATGGAACTCCTTGCCACCCCTGCTGGGGAAGCTGACAGGTTAGCCACATTCAAAAAGGGGCTGGGCAAATTCTTGGAGGAAAGAGCTATCTGCAGCTATTGAGCAAGGGGGCCAAGGATACAGCCTCTGGATCAGACCTTCTGATCCAACACCAGCAAGGGCTGGTGCAGAGCAGTCACCCTCCACCAGCCAGTTTATGTCTCCAGACACGCTGCCGTGAATCCCAGTCCCTGTGGTCCAGGCAACTGAGCAGGGAAACCCTCATGGAGCCTGTATTCCCCACTTGTACCTAGAAAGAGTTTGAAACACCGCAGCGAGGGGGTGCCTGGGGCAGGTCTCCACCCGTGCAGCAGCTGCAGATCGAACGCCTTCTCCCCAGGGCTCAGATTCCCTAACATCCTGCACAAAGAAGGAATTTAAATGAAGTCATTCCCTCACCAGCACCATACCCCCCGCCCCTCCAGCCCCGACACAGGCCTGGCCACGTGGTGCTACCCAGGATGACAGAGATGATGGAGGACAGGGGTCAGAAACTGGGAAACTCCCTGAACCGTGAAATCTCTTTCTCTGTTCACCTCAGGAGGAGGAGAGCTGTTGCCCTGACAACGCCTGGTCCAGCAGCCTCTGACCACAGGTTCCAGGATCCAGGAGATGTGGGAAAAGACGGAGGAAGGGTTGAGCGCTGAGAAGAGAGGTGAATGAAGGGGTGGGTCAGCTGAGTCTCCCAGAAGGTCCCAACCCACCCCGATGGCATCCAGCAACGGCAACGTGCCACCGTTGCACTGTTCCTGCAGCGCCACCGCAGCCCAGGTGGGTTTATCTGCCCCACGCCTGTTCCCAACGCGCCCACAGGTGCAGAGCATTTATCCAAGCCCAAAATAGGCAGCCACGAGCCCAGGTAAAGTCAGCACGTCTAGGAAAAGAACACACGTGCAGGGGCCCCCAGGGGTTCTTGCTTAAAGAGGCTTCATAAGCAGCTTGGAGTTTACAGGGGTGGGTTTGGCAAGCAACTGGCTCAGAACATGCTCTGCTCCCTGCGGGGTTTTGAAGCCATGCAGCACGTGACTAACATACAGGGAAGTGCTGAGCTCCTGAGCTATTGGAGGCCAAAAGCCCAGCTCACAAGCCAGCCCCGGTCCTCCCTGCAAGATTTCCACCCCGTGACGCTATGAAGTGGCACCTCTGTAGAGTGGCACACAGGAAATGTAGGCCCTCAGGTCAGTGGGCCATCTGGTACCAGCTCACTCCAAACCCTGGGGGAGGCCCTGGGTACAAGACTAAGGGATAAACAGGGTTAAAGCCTTAAAGATACAGAGCCCTTCAGAGCAAAGGCAGACACTAGACACTGTCTCAGCACTGCAAGGACTGTGGGGAAAAGAGGGACTTATAGTATATGCCACCTGGTCAAGAAGGGAAGGGAAGCCCCTTCCACAGGCTTTGACAGTTTAGGCCCCCATGAGACAAGTCAATAATAGAGATATTAATTAATAGGAACAGAAGCATCCCAAGGGAATCAATCATCTGTGTAAGCCTTTCCCCTGTGGAGCTGGGAAGCCAAGCATGGAGGATCTGTGCCACCAGAAGACCCAGGGAGCAGAAGGCATCCTCCAGAGCTTGCCCTGCACTGCTCTGTCTACCAGCAAACACACAAGGCTGGCCCATCAGACACCCACAGCTGGGCACCTGTCCCCACCAGGCAGACAGGCTCGCAGACAGGAGGAAAACACTGCGGCTCCATACGTTACACACTCACAAGCCAACTTATTTTCATTTCCTGTTTAGAGTCACTTGCTGCGATTTGGGGGCTGCCCCCTGCCTGCTTTTCTCCAGGCCTCTGTGACATTCAGTTCCCAAGGGCAAGGAGCAGTTTCCCTATCCAGAGAGCCAGGAGCCAACATGGGGCCAGGAGACCGCACCACTGTCACATTTACCACCACCCAGGCACTGAACGGGAGAGTAGAGAGGTGGCAAAGCGTCCAGCTGAGCCGATCCAGCCCTGCACAGCAGTTCACTTTCGCTTGCTCAGCTGCTCTTTCCTCTGCTGTGGCAGGTGTTGAGGACTCGGTCACAAGCAGACTCCTTTCCTTTGCTCTTGCCCAGGCTGGGACAAGGGCTATGCCAGCCCTTGCTAGAGAAGGGGGAGATGGGCATGCTCCCCCTGTCCTGCTGGGTTCATGTCCCCTAGAGGAAGCCACCCCTATGTACTACTCATGCTCTCATCAGACTATCAGGGTCAGCACCACAGAGGACCAAGAGGAAGTTCGCATCCCTAGAGCCAGTGGCTGGCGGGGTTAGGAGAGCCGGCAGCAGCCCAAAGACACAGGGCTCCCACTACAACCAGGGGGAGGAGGGGGAGGGAAGAGCCCTGGCTGGCTGCTGCTTTTCCAGTCTCACACAGGGAAGAGCAGGAAGATGCGCCAAGAAAATGTCTCACCCTAGTGACAAATAGAGCTGACCGAAAGGTCCCTGCCCACTGCTCCCCTCAGCACCTCGCCCTGCTGGGTGCTCCTGGGCTGTCCAGCACCAGGTACCAAGCGCTGGTCCCCAGGAAGGATTGCATTGACTAAGCAGAAGAGAACTGAAGCCTGAGGAATGAACTGTGTTGTGGAGGGAGAGGGAATCAATTCACTAGCAGAGATCTCCACCCAGGCTGAGCACCTGCAGTTCCTTGGCCATTTTGCTATCAGAAGAGGCTGAGAGGACGGCAGCTGCTGGAGACAGACTGAGGCTTGAGAGAGAGCTGCCCCTCCACATCACCTGTGCCACACAGCTTTTTTTGTTTCATGTGGTTACAGAAGGTGCTGAGGGTAATGTGGGGCAGGCAGGGACACGGAGACAGTTCCCCTGCAGCCACACAGCCCACAAGGCCTCAAAGCCTAGAGAATCTGTGCCAGGAAAAGGGAGAAAGAGGAAAAAACCTGGCCATTACCCTCAAGAGAAGCATGTGCTACCTCCAAGGGGCATGTAGGCACCTCTCAGCAGAGGTTTCCATAGCTCAGGGAACCCCTACCTGGCTCAGGCACTCCTGGAGCAAGGCTCCCACATGCAGGCTTGATCCACAGCTGGCCATCTTTGTCCCCCCCAAGACGCACATGCATTCTGTGCCCCTTCTCCAAGAGTAGAAATCAGTGTCCCTTTTTCCCATTACCTCTCCCCAAATGCCTAGCAGGCGGCAGGGAAGGGGTTAAAGGAAAGCCGGAGTCCTGGGCAGACAGGAGTGAAACCAATGAAGGTATTTTAGCCCTGGCAGCACCGCCCAGCCATTGCAATCTCCGTTCCCGCTGCTCTCTGCACTCCAATTTGCAGCTTCCCCAACCTCATCTGCTGCTGAATATGCAAGAGGATAAATGTTTATGGTGTTTACTCCTCTCTGCTTTGTCTCAACAAACTCTCTGGGAAACGACAAATACAGCTGCACTCCAGGGCCAGGAGGAGCCCCCGCCCGCCACAGCCATGCCGACACCACCTCAATAAATAATTATGCCTCAATTAGCTCATTCACAGCAAAGTGCCTCGTTAGAGAAGCGCAGGCGGGCGCTATGGCAAGATTGGGCCGTGCTGGGCCGGTTTGGATGGTGGGAGGGGTACCGCGCCGGCTGCCGTGGCAGATCCAGATACTGGTATGGACGCCTAGCCTCCAACAACAGCAAACGCCAGACGCTTCAGGGGGAGATACAAAGGTGTCTGGCCATGTGCCGGATGCTGCACAAAGCAGGTAGCATTTCTTCCTGACCCGTGACGATCAGCTGACCTGAAGAATCAATTCTTCTCGGTTCTCTCAACCTGCACAGCTACCCCTAAAGCGCACGCCCCACACTCAGGTTAACAAGACCACATGCCAATGTGGTGGGCAAAGGGTAAAGCAATCTGCTTTCCAGCAGGCTCCATCCTGACTGCCTTGGATGAACGCCCTGCCAACTCAACAAGGCCATAACCCACACCTTAGGCAAGGAAGCATCATTTCTCAGCCACCCACAGTGCGAAGGAGGCTGAGATGGACCATCAATGCTGCAAGCATCTGGAGCAGTAGGTTAATCGCCAGTACAGCATGTCCAGTGCCGCTCCAAGTCAAGTGTAGAGGGGACCTCCGTTCATCCCTTAGTGGGAGAGCATATCCCTCATAAAAACTTCTGCCAGAGCTGAGTCCTACACTCTGCCACAAAACCACGCCACGGATGGACAGGAAAGACTAAATGCTCGTGTCCAGAGGGAAGGGGGCTCCAGGTCACGACAGGGACTGAAGGTGGGAAAAGCTGTCTCTGCCTCTATCAGAACTGTACCAGGCTGGAGATGTAAAGAGTCCCATCTCTAGGAGTTGGTCACCTTTCCCCCTCAGCTGCAAGCCATCTCCAAACAAGGTGGAGATAGTATGTAGTGGCATCTGGTGAGCCACAGCTGGGAATCCAGCCTTCAAGAAAGAGCGCAATAAGGCCATGACCAGGCATCCAACATATGTACACGTATGTGGAGCAGTGCTGAGCTGGGCAGAAAAGCAGCTCTTTTTCTGAGGCTCCGATTCATTGCCTCCCTTCAAGCCCACTTACCGGAGCAATGAGGGAGCAGACAGGAAAGGCAAAATTCACACCATTTAGTATTATTAATTGGTCAGTAATTTGCCAGTTAACACATCATATAGGTCCCTGTTATCCTGTCTTCCAGGGAACCTTTAACACCCCCCAGGGCTCTTTGAGAGCAAAACCTATGCTGAAAATCAATAATGGAGGATCAGTGTAGGGTAAAGGATTATATCAGAGTGCAATTGCTACCAGAGGCTGAGGTTCAGACCTGGGGTTGGGTCAGAGGAGAGGGGTTTGAAGGAGCGGGACGGGGGTCTCTATCTGAAACAGATGTTCCCTGCCTCAACCTCACAAGGGACAAACAGATGTGAGGGTAAGGAGAGATCCTCCACCTCAGCAATGGTCACCCAGACAATATAGGGTTCCCTCTGATCCCCACTTCCCAGACACCCAAAAGAAAACTCACCCAGCAACCCCAGTCCCAAGTTGAGAGCAGCTGAAGGAAATTAAAAGCCAACAGAAGTGTTTCACGGGGCAGTAGGATGACAGATATTGGACCTCTCTATCTCCTGTTTGAGCTTAGCCCCAGGTTGGCAGTGAACAGAAAGTGTTGGTTTTTGGACTCTGCTTGGAGACTCCAGGGAAAGAGAATTTGATGCGTCTCCGTCCAGCTCGAGTGTCTGCATCACAACGTACCACCTCCAGAATGGACGGCTGCTGCCCCCTCACCAGCCAGCTCAGCAGAGACAATCAAACAGACCACAGGTTCTGAGCTCCTCTTTCCTTCCTCAAACATGGTCTCTTGCAGGTCAAACACAAGGCAAAGAGCAAGGGCTAGAAAGAGCTTGCCCTGCTGCCATCCTCCTCACATCCACTCCATTCAAGTAGAGGCTTTCCGTCAGCCCTCAATACCTGCAGCCACATCCACCCCCTCTTCATGAGCCAACACAAGGATGCTCTAGGGACCAAGATGTGCAGAAGATCTGAATACAGTTCCCAAGTCTGCTACAAACTTCCTGCATGGCACTGAGTGAGTCTCCTAGGCCCCAATTCAGCAAAGCACTTAAGACTGTGTTTAAGTCCCACTGGAGCAATGGGATTTAAGCACATGCTTTAAGTGCTTTGCTGATGCTGAATCAGGGCTTCATGCCCTGCGCTTCTGAGAAGGAGACAAGCAGGACTGGTCTAAGCAGGAGGTCTGTTCCCATCTGTGACACACTCACCATCCACAGCCATGACGACACAATAAAGGACCTAGATAATCAGCATGTGTACACCTCTGGCCCTGCAGCAGCCTGTCCCCAGGCCCCCTCCCTCAGCTGGGGGCTCTGGGAAGGCACCAGCTGCTGACACGCAGATTTGGTGACGGAACTAGACACAGTCCCAGTTCTCATCCAGCCTCTGAGGGGTTAAACAGGCCAAATTGCCCGAGCTCTCCATGGCACGCACATGTGGGCAGAGGCATGCAGGCCATGCTCTGCCGTAAGGCAATTGCTGCCATTAGTGGTTTGGGTGTTCCCCTTCAGCCAGCAAGTGAGGGGAGGTGAGGTGAGCTCCCCCTTGTCCCTCAGAGCAAGAGTTTCAGGTGGGCCGCGCAGGGTCTGGAAAGGAGACAACTGCCAGAACCTCAGGGCCACCCAGCTGAGCGTCTCCCTCCAGGGCTCTCAGAGGATGGATTCAGGCAGGCTGGAATGAGCTCCCCAGCCAAGTGTGTTCAGCTCCTCGGCGCTGGGGAGGCACCGCTAACATCTCCGGTGCTCCCTGCCAAGTCTGGCGGCTCTCCCCCTGGCTCCAGGGAAGCCGAGAGCCTGCAGCATGGGGAACTGCAACGCAAAAGTTCATGTCCCTACCGCAGTGCCCAGAATCTCACTGCAAGGACATTACCGCTACGGGGGAGCCCACAGGTCTATGTGCACTGGCCACCCTAGTGCACTGACCCCGGCTGTGTTAGTTGCTGCCAAAAGAGCCATGCTCAGGAGCCAAGGCTGAAGGGTGGGATGAAGGGGGAGAAGCTAAGGTTCACCCAGAGACTGCATTTTCCACATCCAGGCCCTTGTCAGAGGTGAATCTTGATTGACAGGATGCACCAGTGCGGAGAAGTCTCTCCCCACAAGCAACAGGGAGTCGCTCTTCTGACTTCTGGGTGAGATGTGGAGCCACAGATCCTGCCCATGGGTGGTACAAACTCCTGAGAGCTTTGCTGCATGGGATCAGGCATTCACCCCAGAGCCCTAGGTATCTTCTGACTTGGACAATTACATTCTGCCTCTCCCTAGAAAACACCTGTAGTGTGGGTTAAAGGCACCATCCTCCCCTGTATGCTGCCCTGTTTTGTGGCTGTTAGTCAGCTGCCACAGCCTACCCCAGAGGTGGCTGCATTTCAGCAGGGTGAAGGGATTCCCACAGCAGTATTTCTACACACTCCAGTGGGTTCAGTCTGCTCTGAGAGGGAAATGCAAGGGCTGGGTGTGAGCTGGCTCTGCCTTCTTTTGCCCTTTTCTGTGCTTGCACAACTGAATCATGAGGGGGCCAGGATTTTCTCTATGCCAACAGACCAGCCTGGTGTCTGGCAGAGACAGGGACCTCCTGGCTTGGTCTAGCACAGGAAGGGCCAGCACTGAGAAGAGCCCTGGCATCTCTGCGCTTCCCAGGAAACCCTTTGGAGCTCCTGTCATCAGACCAGAACAAGCACAACCATGTCTTCCCCTGCCACAGTGAAGATGCACGCTTGCCCTTTCTGACTGGACAAACTGCAGAACTTGGCCACTCAGTTCAAGCTGTGAAGACTTGCATTTGGGCTCCCAGTGCAGTTACTGGTAGAGATCGCAGCATGTTTCATCTAGGGAAGCGGAGTGCACACAAAAGCCATGGGGGGGCCTCTCTTCCCTGGTAAAAATGTAGCCTTGCTATGCCTGCCACAAAATGGCATTTAGCAGAACCGAGACTTCCCCCCCACCTCCAGCATCAACCACAATAATGGCCAGCACTTCACCCAGACAGAGGCACAGCATCCTTGCAAAACTGATTTATGAACTCAATGCATTCAGCAACCCCAAGGATGCAGTCACCTCTGAGTCTGGGCAAGGGAGCTGTTTAAAGGTACGCAGCCACCAAACTGGTGAAGGATGGGAAAGGAAAAAAACAGTGCACTAACTAACCCAGCTGAGGGGACTGAGGATCATCACCATTACTCCTAATGGCCTTTGGCCACAACACCAGAGTCCACCCTCTCTTCCACCCAATGACCCCAAAGAACACAGGATGGCCAGCCTGTCAATCGCCCTATGGGGGGGGGGGGGAATTGGCACAGCTCCAGCTGGCTCACAGGGACAAGCACTGCCTCAATGAGTCACCACCACCACTTCCCAAAGCATTTGAGTTTTCCCTAGACATCTCCCATTCAGCCCTGACTCAGCCCAATAGAGGGAGCTCAGGCAGGCTGTGATGGCAGCCTCAGCAGGGGTGGGTGGCTGGCTTCCAGGGCTACAGGTCTGGGAAGCAAATCCCATTTCCAGTTGTCAAAGGCTATGCAGGCTGCCCCCCCCCACCACCCCAAAAGGCAGCATCTCACTTGGACCTCACATCCTGCTAACCAGGACTCTTTCCCAAGCCAGGCAAGCCAAGCTGGGCCCTACCTATTTATGCTTTGCTCTGTCCCTCTCCCCACAAGGGCTGAAGCAGGTTGTAAATGTGCACACAAGCAAACAGGAGGAAGAGGCAGACAGGGAGGGAGGGAGGGATGGGACAGACACAAGGGATCCACTAATGACCATCTTCTTAGGATGTCAGCGATGCACTTTAGGATGCGTTAGCAAGACACTGATTTGCAGAGCAGGGACAGCCCTTGTCCGAGTGTCATTCACGCACACTCTGTCTCACCTTGGGCCCAGCACTGGATGTATGACTGCATCAAAACTCACCAAGGGGCAACCCAAAACACCCCCCCAGCAGAGATCAGGGGACTAGTTAGGCTGGATTCAGAGGAACAACACTGAAACCTAGGCACTGAGCCCGCTGCCTGCCTAGATGCTCATGCAGCCAGTCCGTCTCAGCCACACGCTGCGGGTATTTCAAGCCTTCCTCCAGGGCCTATCCAGCCTATCCATCAATCCTCGTGCCCCCATAGCACGATCTCCTCACGAGGTGACGTCCCCTTCCTGAGAGGCCTTCTCTTACTCAGGATGAAACCCAAGGGCAGGTAAATGGGCCTGCTGCTGGGACGGCCTGCAAACAGCCCCAGGCGCTTCCCGCCACAGCAAGGGGGGCAGCGAGGGAGAGCCTGGCGAGTGGGAGCACGTGCTGAACGAGGAGGCGAGCAGCTCCGCTCCCTGAGTCAGCAGCCGTGTGACCCAGCAGGCAGCAGTGTAACGATTTCATCATTTTCCACCAAAATTGAATTAGTTTGAAGCCAAAATCAGATTTGTGAGCCCAGCGCTCTTGACAGCAAACCCTTTACTTTGTCAGGCAGCTGTTAGCTGTCTCCCTCGGAGCCCGGCAGAGGACAGGAGAGAGGCTGCCGCAGATTGCCGACACGCCTGCTCCCGGGGCTGCCGTGAAGCCGCCGGCTCCCAGAGGGTGACCCCGTGTCATCGCAGTAACCACAGCCTCCGAGAGGGCACCCAAGAAACCACAGGGAAAGGAAATAAACTCTCCCTCTGAAGACTCCCTCTGGGCACTAAATCCAGGAGACCCTCTGCCAACCATCGCTCCTGCTGCACCTTCCAGTGCCCAAAGGCTTGACCAAGGTGGGCATTCAGCAGGAAAAGACAGACAGACAGTGGGTGCTTTTCCCAATGAGAGGCTCGGATAGCCAAGCCCCCAAAGCAGGGCTTTCGGAGGCCAGGAGGGAAAGAGTCTCCTTATGAACCACTGGCCCCTGCCACAGTAGCAGTTAGTATCTCATAGCAAAGCCCCTGAGTGGGGAGACTTATGGCTTTCTGCCCATGGTTGGCTTTGAACATCAGACCCTAAAGAAGCTCGCACTGGAGAGATGCACCTGGTGGCTCTGAGGAAGCTCATGAGAGAGACAGACAAGCTGTGCTGTCCAGGAGCAAACAGCAGGGCAAGATCTCTGCACCCAGCTCTACAGGATGCCCAGCTACTTCAGGACTGGGATCCCTGAGCCCAGCTCTGTGAGCCCCTCACTAGTCCAGAACTGGACTTCCCTACCTCTCTGCCAGCATCCTGATCCCCCTGCTGATACCAGTCCTGGCTTTCCTTGAGAAAGAAAACCACACCAATGCATGTTACCAGACTGAATCCCTGCCTAGGACTAACCAGGGAGCAAAATGGTTAGCTCACCTAGAAAGATTGAGGAGCTCAGTCCTCTCCAGATGGAAGCTAAGGCATGTAACCGCCACACCAACCTTGCCATGGGCACAGGACTAATTTCAGCCCTGATAAAAAAGCATGGGGCCCACTGATGTCAACAGCAGCAGCACCTGCTTTGGGCTGGGCCGCATTAGGTCTCATACCAGCTCCTCAGGCGGTGTAACCTGGCATAAAACCCACTGATGTCAATGGAGCCAGGCTGCTTTACACCCGCTGGGAACTGGCACAAGCAGAGCCGTCTGCCCATTCCATGCCAGCTTAGCAAGGCCAGGATAGATTGTGCTCCCGTCATCCCGAGGAGCTGAAATAGCCTCCTTGTGACCATTTATATTTTATAATATCGTCTGGAAAAGAACCCAGGAATAGTTCATAAAGCAAGCAGGCACGGCCCCCCTCCCCCCCGGCAGCAGACATCATGCAAAGAAACAGGGCAATAAACCAGCTACCGCGCCGACAGAAGCAACAGCCCATAGGAAACGCTTCCCTCAGGAGAGGCAGGAGACTCCCTTGATTGGGAAACAACAGCCCCAGGATGACAGATTGGGCCCAGCCTGTTCCCACTGCCTCGGGCCACTGGTTTGCTACTAATTGCTCTCCAAGTCAGGCATCTTAGCTGCGTCTCCCACGCGCCTACATCCAGGGAGAGTGTGAGTAAAAGCCTGAACACCCAGATGCCCCAGGCCCTGCTATTCCACCCCCACATATCCTGAACGGGGCTGCATGCTTTAAAAACCATGTCTGGGGCCTGCCAATGGCCTGGCAACCTAGCTTGCAGGGGAACCAGAGGTCAAGGAGAGCGGCCCTTCCTTCTCTGTGCCACTGCAGCACACAGTGACATGAGGACATCCGCAGGATCTGGATGTTGCCTGGAACTCCAACCCCAGGGCAAATTCCAAACAGGGTTTTAGCAGATTCTCAGCTGGGACCTGTCTGGGCAAGGACTAGTGTCATCGAGGGCTCCAGACAAAGGAGATAGCTTCCTGCCACCGCTGGGTATTCCTGGAATGAAGGAGGTGCCAGAAGAAGGGGATGCAGGGAGACAGATTTCCCAGGGCTCTGGCAGTGCAGGGAATGGGTTACTAGGGGGGCAAAGGAGCAGACCGCACAGGAAGACTTCCTTCGTTGCTGAGCCTGTACAACGCGGGGGAAGAGACTAGGAGGAAGGGAGTGATGGGGAGTGGTTTGACACAGCCTGAACAGGCTACACATTCTCCAGCAAGAGCAGAGGGTGTTAAAAATAAGAGGAAGAGCATTTCTCCCCTCCCAAGCCTTGAGGGCTGGGCTACCTTGCAGAGAGAGCCCAGGGTCTGCTCTTTAGATGCAGGCTGCAGCAGCTCACAGGTATCATGAGGTTCCACAGCGGAGACAGCTCAAACCCTGGCTCCATACGGTGCCTAGCATGGAGGTGCTGAAGGTAGCAATCATTAGTTATAAATTCTGTGACTAAGGGATGAGACCCTTGTGCCTGATTCTGGCTGAGTCGGGCTATACTACATGCAACTAAGGCACTTCAAATGAATAAGGGCCAGAAAGCACACACAGAGCCTCAAGGTCCCAGGCACAGTTGGCCACCTACAACCCCCGAGCTGTGCCCTCTCCTTCCCTCCCTCACTGCTGCATGCTTCCCCAACCTTGCATTCTCAGCTGTACATGGCAATTTGGAGTCTGGGGGGTGGGAGGGGGTCTCACTGACCTCTGCAAGCTAAGGCACCCTCCCAAGATGCATAGCTGCCACCCATGGGGAGCTCTCCATGCTGAGCCACAGCACCTCCAATCTGAGCATGGCATCAACCAGCAGGAGAGGAGCTGCCTGCTCCACAGGAGGGTAATCTGTGCTCTTTAATCCACACTTACCAGGGCTCGTTCTCTGAAGCATGTTATTACCCTGATCTGCAAAGGGATTAGCTGTTCCCTCCACATCCCCCCCAGGAGGGAACCAACTCTGGCAAGGCAAAGAAAGGAAGCGTTGCAGGGACACATTCCCTCCCCCTGCCTCCCTGTTGTGGAGAACGCTCATCCATGCAGCTAATGACCCCAACACACAGGTCATCCCCTCCCACTGTCCTGCTCCTCCACCTTGGGTTCAGCTTCTCCACAAGCCTGGAGACAAGGAGCAAACCAGCAGGACCGGAGAGCGAAGATGCTCTGTTACTATGAATGCCAGTACAGACATCCAAGCAGATGACATTGGGAAACAATAGGGACCAAATGGAGAAAGAGGTCCCTTTGCAACTGCCCTCCCCTTGGTACTAAACCAAGAAGGGACGGAATGCTTCAAGGATGCTTTCAGCCAGCCCACACACTATTCTTGCCCTGTATGCATGCACTCCCAGTCCTTTTACAGCCAACTCCTCCTCCCAGCTTTCAGCTAGACAGAACTGGAGCAAGACGGCACCCACTGAGCTAAGACTGGGAACAGCATTTGCTGCATTGTACCAGGCAGGGGTAGGGAGCAGGGACAAGATATGTGTCGGATTCAAGTCATTCCATTGACATCTGGTTTAGGTCAGTGTACATCTCCATTGAAACCAGACTCCAGGCAACTCCACAGCACTTGTCAGCAAGCCAGCTTGAGACCTGCCCCATTCTTCACTCCCACCATCAGTCCTCACCCCCCCAGCAAGAGAGCAGTTTAAAGTAAGAAAACAGCAGCCAGGCCAGGAGACTGGAGGGGCGCTTTGGATACCAGGGCAGCCTGCCTCTCTCTGCAGGCACTTACCGAGTTAATGCAGCCCAATTCCTTGTTCAAGAGCCAAGGCAACGAGAGTTTTCCCTCCCCTCGGTAGCAAGACTGGATGCGCTCCTTGATCTTGTCCTTGATCTTCTTCAGAGTAAAAAGGCAGAGGACCGACTCCTTGGGGGGTTTGACCCTGTTTTTCTGGCCCTGAGAGAAGATGGTGAAAAGAATATCCTCTCGCTCCGAGATCCCCAGCTGCTTGGCAAGAGCCTTGCCGGGCTTGGTCAAGTAAGCGTCCTGAATCAGGCGGTACTCAATACCGTCCCGCACACAGCCAATGGGGAATTCCACGTACGAGTAGAACTTGGGGTCATCCACGCAGAGACGGACAATCTTGGAGGTGAAGAACTGCTCACCCGTGGAGTCAGGCGAAGTGAGCTGGGTGTCCAACTGCAAGGTCAGGTAGTAGACAAACTGCTCGCTGCTGAAGCTGTAGATGTAGTAGATGTCAAAGGTGGGGAACTTGGAGAGGGTGTCTGAGGGGATCTTCAGCTGGGAGGAGACAAACTCGTCCTGGTAGACAAAGCCAAACATCTCCGCATTCTCCTCGTTGGCCATCAGCTTGCGGCTGGAGAGCGTGGGGAAGTACTCCGACTTTCCATCAATAGGAGTCCCAATGAAGAGCTTGTTCTGCCCGTTGGACACCTCGATGATGACGCCAGACATGGTGCCTGACTCATTCACGCTGGAGAGGTAGTGCTCCTTCCGGTGATGGGGCTCACCCAGCTTAAAGAGGTCGTCCAGGCGCAGGAATTGGCAGATGCCCTGGGAGGCACTGCCACAGGCGATCAGACGGTTCTCTGAGTAGTCCACCAGTAGCAGCTTGTTGACATTGTTAGTGGTGACCAGCCCATGAGGGCAGGACTGGACGCTGGGTGGGGGGTAGCACTTCTCGTTGTCATCCACTGGCCCCGTCACATGGATGCGCAGCTGTGTCAAGTTGTTGGAGAGCTTGTAAATCCGGTTGACAGCACCCACATAGACCTCCCCAGTTTTGTTGTGAACCACCAAGTGCGTCAAGCTCCAGTCTGTGTCGGAAAAAGTCCTAAAGGGGGACTTGGGGGCGCCTTCCGCCAGCGGTAGCCAGGCACTCCCCAAGAGCAGCAGGGTCCAGATGTTAACGGACAGGTGGTGCTTGAGGCGAAGGAGCCACATCACAGCAGTGTCACATCCGGCCAAGGCCGTGCACACGCCCCAACCACAAAATAAATATAAGCCAACTAAAGTGGGAGGGAAGAGGGAAAGGGACAGGAGGGCTAGCAGGCCAGTCTCGTCGGCTTCCACCAGGCTTCTGTATTCAGGGCATTGTGGACGCTGGCAGCCTGGTCAACCCTGGAAGGAAAGACAAGGGCAAGACGGTTAGACAAGCCTTCCTGCAGCTCAAGCCATAATGAGAAACTCCTCCCCTTCACGGCTCACCCTACCCCACACCACCCCTCTCTCCCTTGCTTTCTCACACCATCCTGGGGACACAGCTGCCAAGCAATGGAATAGAGTTTCATGCCCAGCCACCTTCCTCCAAGCCCTAGTACCAGAAGCAAAAGGAACACATGTTCTGGTGTGGGCTGATCGGCAGCATTGAACTCAGCAACTGTATCACCCCCCGACCCGCCCAGGCTCTGTTAGGATCTGCCCCCATCCTTGACCCCACACACCAAAGGATTTCCATCTGCTTGGCTTCACCCTCCCAACTCCTCCAGTCCCATGTCACAACTATCATATCTCCAACCACGCTGAGACTGGACTTAGCCTTAGTAACATTCAGCTCTTGCTGGCATAGAGAAGCCTCCTGAGCCTCCAAGGTGTGAAACCATGGGGCAAACCCACAGGAAGAGAGACGAGAACATCACCCAATACTGGTATTCTTCAGCTCCTTGGCTTGAGCCCCTAGTATAAAAAGCTTTGAAATGCACATGAAAGGCAGCAGACTCATAAGTCACTAGCATGGCTCAAACATGAGAGTCTCCATGGGGCATATATGGCCCATGCTCTTCAAGCTAGCTCAACCACACCACCAGGAAGGGAGACCTGGGGTCAGCTTACCCACCCCTGCCCTTGCTGCAGGGATATATCCTGTGACAGCAATCCATCCCTTCTTTGCCAGGACATAGGATACCAGCCCTTCTCCATGGGCTGAGCACTTCTCACCCACCACCCTGACACCCAACAGCAGAGAGGAGATGTTGGGAAAGGTCACAAGCTGAGTTCCCCAGGGGGCCCTTCTCCTTCCTGCTGCAGGAGGGAGCCTTCAAAGCTTTTCCAGCTTTTCACTGTTTCCCTAATTGGATCTCAATGTGCAGAATGGTTGGTCATTAAGGGGATTTTCCTTTTATAAAGAGAGGGGGAGAAAAAGCCGTTCATGAATGAAGGGAGAAATAAAGGCTGCCAATGAGCTAGCGAGGGAACAGTGAGGTCCGGGGAAGAGAACCAGGAGTCAGTGCTCCAGTAGTCTGTTCCAGCCTCTGCCACTGACCTGGTACGTTGCTTTAGGAGAGTCCCATCCCCGTCTCCATACCTCTGTTTACCCATCTACAGACTGGGGAGAAAAATGCCAACCCACTGCCCAGGAGAGGTTAACATTCCTTCACATCTCAAAGGACTTTGGAAGAGTAGCTCTGGGTGAAAAGTATTATCTCCCTCCAGAACAGGGTTGGCCCATCCATCCAATACCCCAGGCACCTCCAGCTGTCCCACCTAGACTGTCCCAGCAGCCCCAAAACCCTGCGTGACAAAGCACAAAGCCGCACAGAGCTCTCTGCCTTAGGCTGGATCCAGGGAGGACCATGGAGGCACAGAGGTGATCTGCAGGCCAGAGGGGATTCTGCTCAGGAGGGAGTCCATGCAGCTCCCCAGGAGCTAGCTGGATAGTCACACAGTGAGGGGGGAGAAGGAGACCTGTAACCCCAGGCGCTACAGGACCGGGGCACAACACAGGCTTCAAATGTGAGTGGGTTGGTAATTTTGGTTACATGAAACACCTTCTGACATGAGCTGCCTCTTACCGTAACTGACACCCTTGAAAACCTCACAAAGGAAGCCCCGGAAAGGCAGCCTGTTGAGCGAGTCCTGGTTACTGCTGAGCAAGTCTGCACACTCTGGTTTCCAGCCAGCTCGGCAGGAAACATGTCTCACAGGGGGCTGCCTGGAACCCAGGTGCAGACCTAGCAGATTCTGCAGCAGTCAGGGCTCAGCAAAGTCACCACCCTCTGCCCTCAAAGCAAAGAAAAGAAGAGCTCCTCCAAAACAAGCAGTCAGTAACGCCATGAGAATGCAGCTGGGGACCAGTGCACGGGTACCCACCTGCCCACTTCCCCAGCACTGAGGGACAGAGAGCAGTCCACAGGCCCCAGCACCAAGGGAGAGAGCTCTCCCCCAGCACCCACCCACCAGCTCCATCACCCCCAGGGACGTTACTTCTTTGAGATGCACAGCTCATTTTCCATCCTCTCTCTGACACCCCCAGAAGCCTGACTAGTATCCAGAGATAATGGGAATTGTCTATCACTCCCCGAGAGAGGTGAACGAGTAAATCCCACTGACTCCAGGAAGCATAGATCCAAGGGGTGGTGTCTACAGCAGATCCCTTTCATGATGCTCAAGACGGACGCTTTTACCACAGCAGAGTGGAAAGTCTCCAGCAGACAGATGCTTCCTGACCCAAACTGAAGCAGATCTTTAACTCTGTGCTCAAAATTCCCCTCTGAAATTAGCACCCTAAAGCCCCAGCATCTTGGCAGTGAGTCTCACAAGATCACACTGCTTACAGGGGAATATTACAGATCCAGATGAATCACAAATACCAGCCTCTCACAGGGGGAGCCTGGGCCTCAGGCTGGAACTAAATATGCCTTCACCAACTACCCCAGACCCCACAACCTCAGGGGACATTCAGGACTGGGACAGGTTATATTTCATCTGAAGTATCGTAGGTGGTCTCATGGCTCTTGGAAACATTAGGTATATGCTTCCATGTGTTGGGGGGGAGGAACAGTCCATCTCTCAGGGCTGAAATACTTGTATCTGCTTTGTAGACTATCTCCCAGTTGCATTAGAGCCTTGGAAGTGGGCTAGATGGGGGTAAGTGACGGGTTAAAGTACTTCCCACATCCCTTTCCCTGCCTAGGCAGCAGCAGATAATGTCTGTACAGGCTGTGCATGGAGCCCAGGCAAGCAAGGGGTGGGGACTGCAACTTGCTATTCCAGGTGGGTCTGAACTGCACCTCCATGACTACCTCAGTGAGGCATCCCAGGGCCATGCAAGCCTGGAGCTGCATGCAGCCATGGACCGGTTGGAAACCCCACCAAACCCTGCAACCACACCCTGGAGCTTTACAGCTATGTTGCATCCCCACTCCAGCAGCAAACCCAAGCAGCAAAGACCCTGCAGGCCATTCTTCAGAGGTCAGCCCTGCTTGCCCTCCCCACCTCCCCCACCATACCAGCCAGGACAATGGGCCTCTCCCCCCTTTTCATCTCAGTGGAGACAGGGTGGGGAGAAGAGTCCAGTGATTTACAGCTGCCATGAGAAAGGTCTCAGGCCCATCCCATCTCTGTCTCCACCTCCTCCCCTAAAGCTATAGGGACACCCTGCAGTCTCAAAGCTCCAGCTCAATACAAACAAAGGGATGGGGGCATAAGGAGAGCTACAACTCTAGTGCATTCCCAGCAAGATTCAGGATTGGCTCCGAGCAGCCCCAAACACTGTCTGACGGCACTGGGGGTTTCCAAATCTACTGTCACATTCTTAATCTGGTGTCTCTTCCCCTTGATTGACCAGAACCAAACACCATCTTGGTGAGATGGCACATGAAGATACCATCTACACAGGGGAAGCATCAGCTAAACCGTTTGCTTCCCATTTGCCTCCTCAGATGAGGTGTTCCAAAAGGGGACTTTTTACCATCTTGAATTTTCCCCAAGCCTAATAAAGGGTGTGCGAGCCCAAAAGCTTGCAGAAAAAGATAGGGGTTTTTGCAATTTCTTAGTTGTTCTAATAAAAGGTAGCATCTCTGAAGCAAGAGTTTTGCATTTCCAACATGAAGACGCAACCCTACCTCAGGTCTCCAGCTGGGTTCACCAGGAATAATCCTGTTAAACCCCACAACAGTAGTCAGCATCTCCCACAGGGCGTGGCAGAGAGAAGATACAGCCCCAGGCAGCATCTTGGCTTTGCCAGAATCACATCCCAGGGATCTTTTTCACCCCACACGCTCCAGCACAGCCCGACTGGCAGCCAGGATGTCGGTAAGGATCTCCCCCTGCCTTAGAGCAACAGGTGGAGGACGCAGGTGGACAGAACCTAACAGGCCAGCAGCCCAACTTGGCATGGCCATCCCTGCAAACTCCAAGACAAAACCCAGCCAGCCACCAGGACACCTCCAGATGAGCCCTTCTCAGTGGAAAACAGGGAGACAAGGATTGTTACCTGCTCACCCAGGGCATAGACCTGCCATCTCACAATCCTTCTCACTGTTTTCTCATCTCCTAGCCAGGAGAGCTGCTTGAGGCATGAACCAGGTCCTCAAACCACTGAGTGGATTCCCATGGTGACTCTTGATGGAGCAGAGCAAGATTCTGGGCTGGGGATAGGAAAAAGGGCTGGAGAACTCCCTATGCCCATATGTCAGCTTAGGTGTTGGGAGTGATGGTGTCCTTTCCCCTTTCCTGATGAGCGCCAACCCCCCTGGAAAAGCTCAGTCTAATCAGCCTCATGATACTATCATGAAGTGCTTCTCACCTTTCCTTGACCCGGCCCCAAGACCTCAGCCCAGCCAGTTCTCAGTGACTGGTCTATAGGCAGGCACTCAGGGAAGCAAGGATAAGTAAATTAAAGGTGTGAAACCAGTACTTAGCAGAGTCACAGAAGTTTAGAGCTGGAAGGGACCTCCTGAGATCATTGGGTCCAGAGCTCCTGCTCTAGCAGGCAGCACAGCAGACCTAACCCATGGGACTCATATAAGCAGGGATCCTGGTTTTCTCCAATTAAAAAAAATTCCTAATTTGGGGGTTAAAAAAGTAACCCAAAAACCACATTTTCATGTGACCAAAATGAAACACCACTAAATGTAATGTAATGTTATCTATCTATGTATTACTGGTGCTTCATTTTAATAATAGGAAAATGTGGATTTTGAGATACTTTATTTAAACCTGAACATTTGGGGTTGTTTTTTTTTTTAATCAGAGAAAACCAGGATCCCCACATATAAGATAATGTCCTCAAAACCCTCCAAAATTCCTTGTGGATGCAGAAAAATGAGTAAAAAAAGAAGACTGCCCTGGGAGAATGATGGAGGATGTTGCTGACTGGACATTACCTTCCTCAGCATGGTTGCCCCCAGGCCGGGAAAGGTTGGAAGCTCTGAGTTAAAGCTTATTACAACCCCACATAGAAGCCCTCACTCAGCAGCAAAGCAGCCTTAGCTGGTCAAAGCTCAGTCCTCCAGGAGATCCCAGTACACGAACATGAGCCAAGCACAGGTGCCCAACTTGGAGCTCCTGAACTGCCCCTGCCCTGCCATAGGGCCACACCTCACTGCAGAGAGGGCCAGGAGCCTGGAACAGCATCAGCAAGCCTGGTTTCCTGCCCATGAGCATGGAAGCTAGAGGCTTGGTAACAGGCATGGGCATTCCCCTATATTAAGTTGCCAGCACCAAGGGAAGCTTCCTCCTCCAGTAGGGCCACTCAACTACAGTGCAGCATTGGCAAGGCCAGCAATGGGCTCGCAGGGCTCCACGCAGGAGGGCAGGGAGCAGAGCGCGCCTCGGCTTCGGCAGTGTAGGCACATTCTGTCCTTGCCGATGCCCCTTCAGGTGCTCCTCCTGCATCCCTCCATCTCCCACTCGCCCTGCCACCCTCAGAGCACAACAGAGGTAGGCAACATTTTTTGAACAGCGGACCAAAAAAACCCACAATGTCTACTTTGGAAGGTGCTGGAGTCCGGAGCATGTTTGCAGCCTCCCGGCTGCAGCTGGCCCAAGGAGCCTGGTCTGCTTGCAGCACGGCTTGCAGCCTCCCAGACACCTGCTGGGAGTAGCCTGGGCTCCTGGCTGGCAGCAGCTGCTTAGAGCCCGGGCTGGCAGTGGTGTGCCGAGCAAAATGGCCTAGCATGCCATGCTTGGCAGGTGCGCCAGGGGTTGCTGACACCTGGAGTACAAGCACAAGTGACAGTGGAACAAACAAAAGCTGTTTCAGGATTGCCCTCACAACAGGCGCACGTGGCCACCCTCTCAGCTCCCCTCCTGCCTGCAGGGTCATCTAAGACAGGCTCGGACTCAGGTTCCCCATGGTAAGTGCACCTCTAACCCACTGAGCAGGTGCCAGGCTGAGGCTGCCCCAGTTATGTGTTTCCCCAACAGCATTTCAGAGCCCTTCCCCACCCTCCGGGGCCCGAGGAGCCTGCCCAGAGGCAGGGCTGAGCGACTGTGTATACACAGCACACACAGCTGGACAAGCAGCAAGGGGAAAGCGATTCAGGTGTTAAGCTGCAAAGCTCCCTGGGTGCTGAGACAACCGAATCCAAGAGCCGGCAGCCCTGGGAGCAGTCCTAGCCAGAATCGCCTCACGTGTCTGGAGCATGCATCCTCCCGACCAAGCCAGAAACAAAACCACTTCTGGTGTGGAGCACAGCAAAGGTGGGGAGGACACGGCAATGCCAACGCTGAGGAGGAAGGAGCCAGCCAGCATCAATATCCAGCACCCTGGGTCTTCAGCCCTTGTTTCTGAAGGACGCCACCCAGCATGGGATTTGATTCATCAGCCCTTTGTCCTACTGGGGTCTGAGCCCACGCGTCAGCAAACAGAGAGGCAGATCAAAGCCAGGCCATGAGGAAGCATCACACCTTCCTCCTGTAAAGAGCTCCTCAGAGGGAGGATCCCAGCTCCCTAGGGCCCAGCCTGTCTCTCACCAGAGCAGACTCAGCTCAGGCAAAGCAGCCCAGTGCCTCTTTGCTAAGCAAGGTGGGGACCCAACACACCCATGCCCCCAGCAGTGTAGCAAGGCAGCAACTAATTATTTCATACCCTGTTGCTTCTGCAGTGCTGGGCATCAAAGCAGCACAGCCTTTTCCAGATGTTAATGAATTTACTCTCCCACCACCCAGGCAGGTAAGGAACATCACCATCCGGATAGCGCAGGTGGGGAAACTGAGGCACAGAAAGGAAGTGCCCCAATGACACACCAAGGAATAGAACCACTGCCTCTGGACTGCCAGCCCAGTGCACTGCAAAGCCACCCCAGCTGTGCAGGTCCTGCTTTCCCTCCAACTGGCTGGAAATGCCTGAACCACGACCCTGTCGCAGGGAGCAGCAGGGTGCAGCCTGCAGGGCACAGGGGAAAGCTCACAATCCTAGTGCCAGAACTAAGTAACATGCCTTGCACTGCTAATAAGACTGAGTCACCAAGCCAGGGCCCCACAGAACTTCCCAGGAGCTGCCAGGCTCCATGCCACAGCAGGGTCCGAGTTGTCTCCTGGGCCCTTTCACCCAGCAAGCTCAACAGGGCCCTCCATCCAAGTCCAGGCAGCAGTAAACAGGACCACGATATCTGTCTGCATGGTCGTGGCTGTATGCAAACAGTCTCTGCCTCAAGGAGATTACCACTTAGGCCAACCAGAGACTAGCACAGACAGAGGAAAAAGGAAAGAAGACCGTAACACATAGCAGGAAGCACAAGACGGGCACACCATGTAAGCGCCTATGTACAAACATGGCTGGAAGGACACAGCAACTAGAGAGAGCAGAGATACAAGCTGTTTTCTTTGGTTAGTCGCCGTTGATATTTGAAGGATCACAGCACTGCAGACATGAAAATCAGTCCTAGCGAATGCTGAAGGGAAAAGAGCACATTCCTGGAGTCACTTCAAGGGGGAGTAGAGATAAGCAAGAGAAGGGAGCTGGACAGTGTACCTGCAAGCTGAGCACTGGGCAGAGCAGAGCTCTGTAGCACGTCTCTGGGCAACCTGAGCTTTTGGGTGCCATGGTGCAGCAGCCCCACGGCTTGCTCTCAGGTAGCAGCATCTCTTGGAGAATGCCAGCTCTGCTATTAGGCAACTCTGGAGCTAGATCTTACTTCGCTCAATAATACATGCCTGAAGCCACCAACAAGGATTAAAGAAAGGGGGTTTTATTTTAAAAAATAAAATAAAAATACCAAACGATTTGGGTTCCTGCAGTTTGGGACAAATTCAGCAGAGGATCAGGCCAGGTGCAAATTGAAGCAGAAGGCTCTGCATTAGAGCGCAGACAGCTGACCGATGCAACTGTGCTCCCACCACGCAGACACCTGCTAGAACAGGTCAAGAGGCATTTCTTTCACGTTTGTTCTGCCCAGACTGCCTATAGCCTAGTCTGAGAAAGGCAAAGATTTATGCATTGCCTTGGACCCTCCCCCAAAACAGCCCGAGATTCCTTGACCTTGTCTCTGCTTAGCTCTTCTCATGCCAACTATCCCCTCAGTCCTACCACTGCTGCACAGAAGCATAGAGGCCAGCCTTTTTTTGAACGCCTGCATTACCTGGGCCTTGTAGGACTAAATTTGTTCCATCACACTGATTAGATGTCCAAATGCAAACCTACTCCACCGCGCGAGTCCTTGAAAAGCCCTAAGTACGTCTACTTCAGTAACACACCTTCATCTTATCCTGAAGATTAAGTCACAGAAAACAGCAAGGCCCCGTACACCTATTGTATTAAATGGCACCTAGCTGCCTCAAGAGAACAGGATCTGTCCACACGTGTCTCCCCCAGAGAAATCCTATGACAACGTTTGGACGAGAAGCCAGGAGCTCTGAGCCCTATGCCTCAGGAAGCGTGCTAGCCTCCCACTTTTCGTACTACATGCTGACACTGCAATAATGATCAGTGCCAGCTGCCCTGGGCAGCTCTTGCTCCTCCCAGGGACCTACCCTGCGAATTCTGACTAGCAACTCCGTTCCCACTGGACACCCAGCAATTAGTTTGCCTCCGGGATGTTAATCCTGTTCCACAAACATGGCCACCGTGGCTACAGGACTTTGGAAACCTCCAGGCAGATGCCTTGGAGCCAAGCCCAGTCCTGACATAGACTGCGTTAAAATAATACATCCCAGCCCGGGCCGCGCATTAATGCCAACTCAGAGAGCAATGCAAATAGGCCTAAAAATACATTCCATTATTTTGCCGGGCCAGAAAACCAAACAGTGCAGAACTTCCTGCGACAGAGAACCACCCTGAGCAGAGATGACTCAAACAGCAGCAATGCAAAAGGAGGAGGGTAGAGGGGGAGAGCCATGGCACTACAAAACACACAGAAGGACTGACAAAGGGGTGGGCTATGCCCACGCTGTGCGTGCACACACGCGTGTGTCATACACAGGGGCAGGAAACCCGCCATCCGAGGCCAAGCTGACACGGCGGCCGCAGCCCACCAAGTGCAATCCAAGTCCTTTCATCCCGGGGCTGGGAAAGGAAATTTGCTAACAGTTTCACCTTTAAAGTGGCCAAGAGGCCTCAATTGTTTTAGACACTGGTCACAGCTGCTCTGTGAACTAGATCAGGCTGGAACTTCTGCCTGCGTCGCCCGGCCAACACTCACACACAGACTTCAAAAGCCCCTTTCATCAAAAAAGCCATTGAGTTTCCCTGCAAATGCCTGCGGCCCACTTGCTTTCTAATAAAGATATGGAACCACTTGCGCCTTCCCCAGCCTGCCGGGCTCCTCCTCCTTTGGGGTCCTGCAAAGAAGTCATAATCCTGCCTTTGCGACTTCAGATCTGCTGCCTTCGGCATCATTTAGGGAAACACGAGGGGGCAGAACCAGGAGAGATGGGACAGAACAAAAGAAGAGAAAGGGGGAAGGGGGAGAGGAAGGAATTTAGGCTAGATGCCAAACTCCCTGATCCAGCGAGGCGATGCTGTACTGCTTCAGGAGCGCACAGAATAGCTGAGTCAGCAACCTCCATCCCTGATGCCAAACACGCCACGATTGCAGTCCCACCGTTCACAGTTATCACGAGGAAGGTGACTGCCCACCCAGCGGCAAACAGAGCTGTCCTATGGGTGTGCCCACAGCCACAGGAATTCCCCTGCTCCTGGCCCTGCAAAGCCAGCACTGTGGCAGGAGGACAGGCCCACATCTATGCTGGCTTGTGCCTCGCTATGGAACGGTTCATTACCCGCGTTCTCGCTGCAGCAGCTTTACTACGGGTGAAGACGAACTAGGCAGAAGGAGCCCAGGTCAACATTGGTGTGCCCCACAAACCTACAGAGCGGGCACTTGGAAAAGCCATCGTTCCATGCACATGGAAGGAAACCGATCTGGAGTCAGCAAGAGAACAAACCCCCCGATTTCTGGTCACTGGGAGGATGGGTGCTTCAGCTGGGCCAGAGAGCCAAGGAATAAGGAATTATCCTGAATTGGGCTCCAAAAAGACCAGAGAAATCAGATCTAATGAGTCTTTATCTTTCACCGCTACGAGTCACTTGCTGCATTTGGGGAGATGGAAATGGAGCAAATGAGGAGTCAGCTCTTTATTCACGTTCACTCACACGTGCAAGTCTCATGCACTATCCTTTAATAATCAGCAACAAGATAGGAAAATGATGCAAAGAAAAAAGAGCCCCAAAGGGCAGAGGGGAGTGGGGTGGATTTGGGAATACACAAGGTATATTTCTGAGGTTTGCCTTCGTGGGGAGAGCAGAAAAGGCTTGCAGCAATAAGGCAAGGTTGGCAGTTCTACCAGAGGCAAAACATTATAGTCTACACATAACCATATACAACTGACTAAGCTTATTTCTTCCCTCCACTTCCCCCCAATACACACATTAATTAAAAACAAATTTGCAGGGATTTCTCCATTGTTCCCCAGCTAGCGAATAAGTGGAATCGTTGTCGCCAATTCCATATCTCAAATGTGCACCAGGGCCCAGGCCCAAATCGGCACGTCAGAGAGCTTTAAATGAGACCTATTCTGATCTCCGCAATGCCGACATCAATCCATAGCACCTCTGCTGTCTGCAGCACACCTCCTCCACTTTCTACCTGCAGTGTCAGAGGGAGGCTGCTCAGTGATCAGAGCACAGACCAGTAGGCACAACTCCCAGTTCTTCTCCCAGCTTTGCTACTGACTGATCTTGAGCGAGTCCTTTAAAATTCCTTGTGCCTCAGTTTCCCCTCCCCTCTATAAGACTACTTACATCTCCCAGGGACTCTGGAGAGGCTTAATTAACATTTGCAGAGTGACTGAAGCTCCTCTGATGAAAAAAAGGAGCAGATCAGTGCAAAGTACTATTGCCACCATAAACCAAATACAAACAGCATTTATCAAGGATCTGATTTCCCTGCCCTTGCAATTCGGCATGTAAAGTAGCACAACATATCATCCAAGGTGAAAGCATTTATAGCCACCCCGCTGCCATATATTTTGAAAATTAAAAACCTCCCTGCTGCCTGCAGAAGCCCACGTCGGAGCCAGCCTGTGAAATGGAAAAAATGGGGGGTGGTTCTTCTTTTTTGTGTGTGTATTGCACAGGGTTGTCAATTGAGGCCGAGAAAAAACAGCACAGGAGGGACAAGGACAGTCTCGCCTGGTTGTGCCAGCAGCATTTGGTCCATGCAAGGAACAGAAAGGAACAACGCTGTGGGTACAAACCGTTTGTTCAAGCATCCTCAGCTACATCAGCATCTGGAGAGAGGAAGGATGATAAGCATACAAACTCTGCCCCTTGGCCTCTGGTTACATGGAGGATGTAAACCATGCAGATCTGTGCCCAACAGACAGATAATGGTCTTTAGGGACCCCACAAATAGGACCTCTCTCTTAGCAGCCTCCTGAATGGAGGGGGCAGCCCCTTGCTTCTCCCTTGATTGCTATTAGCAAAGGAGCAATGCAAAGTGCCAGGCTGGTTTGGGACCTGGGAGTGGGGCCAACACGCCATCTCCAGCTCATCGCACTAGAGCAGCCTCAGCCCCTGTGCTCACCAGTTTCGTAGGGAGCATCATGTGCTGGGACTTGGCGTCTCCACAGGCTGCTCCCCATGAAGGCAGGCAACTGCAGATTGGTGCCATCCTGTTCCCTGGCCCTTCATCAGCAAACGAGGCAGGATTTGAGCAGACAGGTGAACAACAACAGACTCACGGCGGGGCCAGCAAGGAAAAGCAGCCTCAGAGAGGGCAGCTGGAAGGAGCAGAAATTCAGCAATGCAACAAATCCCCCCCTCATCTCCTGCTTCAGGGCCAGAGATGTGAGAGATGAAAAGCACGACTGGATTGTCGAGGCCGTTTGGGGAAACGCTGCCCCAGACTGCACAGTGCTCAGGCACCAAAGCAACACGATACAGTCTTCACCAGAAAGCACTGCCTGGTGAAAAACAACAAGACACCCACAAACCCTGGCAGGCACCTGCTAGGATGCAAATCCCTGACAAATCCAATACAGGCACTCTAGCAGCTCTACAACCACCATTTAAATGTGAGGGGGAGTAAAAGCCTCTCTACGCTCGCTGGCCATAAACACCCCAAAGCAGGTAGCCAGAGACAAGGAGCTGGCTCGTATGACAACGGCAGCCTGGCATTCCCCCGGGGGCAAAACCATGGTGAAGAGCCAACAGCAGAGCCAGCCCCCTTATCCCCATGACACCATCTCCACAGTCTCCCAAGGGAACCCACCCTCACCCTGCACCCCGTGACAAGCAGAGCCCCTGCCTTCCTGCCCCCCGCCGTCCTGAAATCAAAGTCCCCACTGCTTTGCCCCTAGCATTCGCCATCCTATTCATCAGGCAGTTTGTCGAGAGCTCCCACAGCCGAGCAGAGGGGAAAGGGTGCATAACCAGGAGCTGGGCCAGGCCTCACTGCGCCCGCCCCACTACACGGGGAGTCACAAGAGGGGCACAGATCCAACACAGTCAGGCTCAGAGACACAAAGGCTGAGGTCTCCCAGGAAGGAGAGAGGCGGAGGGACTGTGGTTTGTTGACCCAGACACAGAGCAGCCCTGGAGCTGCTCCCCCCTCACACCAACAGCCCATGACTTCAGCTGGGAACTTTTCAGTTCTGCGGTTTATACACGTGAACTCTGACGTTCCCATTGCTCCCGGCCCCTGCCTGCCCTCGGCCTCTCCAGCGAGACAGCCCAAGGCCTCCTTGCTGGCCTGCTTGCTTCCAGAGGCCTGAAATCCCAGGATGCTGAACGCCAGCCAGCTCCAGGGCCAGAGAAGGAGCGTGGGCTGGCTAGGACTGTACGTCAGCGTTGGGCAGAGGAGGCACAAGGCAGGCATGGAAAAAACACTACCCTGCACTTGTTCTCATCCTCCTCAATGCCAAAAGACCCTTCCCCAAGGCCACCAACTCCCCCTGGCAATCCAGGGGAGGGACAGGCATGCCATTTGCCTAGTCCTGACTGATGCCCTGGGTATAAGCTCCCTGGGGCATCTTATACTGATGTCACACCCCAGGGCCAAGTACCATGACAGTGCCACAGCCAGGCTTGGCAGAGGAGGGGACTAGCAATCCCCATCATCCTGCATGAAGAGGCTTTAACCCGAGGTGGGCACAAAGGTCCCAGTGGTCTGTGAACCTCTTCTCCACAAGGCAGATGCCAAATCTGAAGGACCATGAAGACAGGCCAGGGACTGTGGACACCTCTTGCAGGCAAACAAAGCCCGTCAGCATGGTAAACCCTAGTAACACGGCACAGAGGATAACCCCAGACTAGAAAAGCCACCTGGGCCTCTGAGTCCAGGCCCCAAGAGATTCTCGCTCTCCAGGAAATGACAGGGGAAGCTCTGGGAGGAGCACTGCGGGGGCACAGAAGGGAGCTGGCAGCAGGAAGCAGTGGCTTAAACCAGCTGCACATGCAGAAAGCAGGTGTGTTCCCCACTCCAGCATCGCTAGCTCTGACCTGCTGCCTGCGTGAGCCTCAGAGCATTCCTGCCCCAGCTTCCACAACCACCCCTGCCCTCCCCACACCACCTCCTCACAGCAAAGCCTTTGCGGGATGCCACAGGCCACCGCACCCGTCAGAAGGAATCTCCATCTCCCTGCCACCGCCGCCGGCAACCCAGCTCCTCCACACAGAGCAGAGGCCCAGTGAGACAGAAAACTCGAGCAACGGGTAACAAAGAAAGGCCACCGCCAGCCCACAACATCATCCAGGACCAGAGAGGCACATGGGACCCTGCCATGCAGGATCAGCAATTCTCCAGCTTTTCAATGGCACCAACAAGATTAGAGTCCCAGCCACAGCCAGCGGATGCGCTGGCAGGGGCCACCGGACATGGCTAGGTCTCCGAGCCAAGGCACCACCATGCAAAGCTATTCACAATAAGGGCAAGCATCTCCCTGTGCTAGCAACAGGACTGTCAGAGAGCAAAGACAGGCGGCTTCCTGACACCCAAGTGGCCTGGCCCCAGCAGGCAGTCAGCTTGCTGCTACAGCATTTCAGCTGCTTCAAGAAGGAAGCATCTCCTGGCTCTTACCCACCAGCCTCACTGCTCCTGGTCTCAGGCTGCCCACACTGCAGGAGGAAGTTCCCCGCATCCAGCCAGAGAGCAGGGCCCCATCAGGTTATGAAGACCCATAGCACGAAGCCATCTCTGCCCCAAAGCAGTCACAATCCAAATGAACGACATGGCCAGGAGGGGAAACTGAGGCAGAGAGCAAGGCAAATGGCTTGTCTGTGGTCCTGCAGGACAACAGCAAGGCAAGGAACTACAAACGTGCTGAATTCACACTCAGCTGCAGCTGCCTCCATTGTTGGAGGCAACAAATCTGAGCTGCCCTGAAAGCAGAGGTTCAACACCGTAAGAGATCAGCAGGATCCGCTGCTCCGACCTCTCCTGTACAACAAACAGGAGAAATTCACTTAGCAACTCCTGAACCAAGGTCCCAACTCAATCTGCAAGCAATGGACTCTGTCCCACATCCACCCAGCTAGTCCAATAGCAGTGCCCCTCACACAGATACAGCCTGTGCAGCAGACAGCAGCGGGTGACAGAATCTGTGACCAAACGGTGGTCCTGTCCTCGAACAACCTACTTTGTCCCACTTAGCACTGCATGCAGCCATCCTAAGGACTGCCCCCCAGGAAGCTGTCCTGGCCCCTCTGTGCACAGGAAGGCTCAGCTGCAGCCCAACTGGTCCTGGCTTCACTTCCCAGCTACTCACCCCAGGTGCACCCCCACTCCCTGTCATAACAAGCTGCTTCCCTGGGGCCCAAGCCATTCTGGGCTGTGCTCATTAGCAATTCAGCCCCCTTGGAGCCTCAGATGGGAGAGGTCGGGAGGCAGCGTCAGCATGTAAAAAAGTAGCTAGCGTCACTCGCTTGGAAGCTGGCACCGAGCCCCTCAGCCACAACCTGCAGCTCCTGCTAAGCCAACCCGGTCCCTCATCTACCAATTTCAGACTCCTCCACCCTGCAACTCTACCTGTGGTGGGTCCAGCTCTCCTAGCCCCAGTCCTCCCTGGACCCCAGATGACCAGCAAAGCCGCGTGCTGCGACGTGAACAAACAAGGCCAGGTAATTCCAGAGCTCTCCAACACAAAGACCGGAACGCAAACCCAGGGGCAGAGGGGAGCAACTACAGCACAGACCAGATCCCATGGAAGCAGAGACATGCAGTCAGCGCGCGCTCTCTTGTGGGCTCCTACCCTCTCCCCATATCTTGCCCTAGTGCATCATTAGTGTCTCTGGAATTGCCCCGAGAACAAAGCCTCTTGCGCTGCCTCTCCTGGGAGGAGAAGCTGCCGGCACAGGGAGGCACTTAAGCCACTAATGGCAGAGCGCTCGCAGTCTAGTCACAACCGGGCGGCTGCGCTCTGCTCTCGGGCGGCCGGGAATTAGAGGCGCCCAGGCAGAGATGCACGCGGATCTTCCTGTCTTCCTAACCATCTGCCATGGGCCCTTTAGCAGGCTGGAGCACAGCTCTGAGTACAAACCAACAGCGTTCCCTCCTCGGATCAATACGTCTCCCGCAGCTGGGCCCCAGGGGAGGTTGCCTCTCTTGCTCACGCACGCCTCCCCTAGTAACCCAGCAGGAACATGGGATTCGAGCCTTCAGAAAGCCCAGCCACCACTTCCTTCCCTCCCCCTTCAGCCAGGAACAACTCCAGCTGGCAGGCCTTTGGGGGCTCTCCAAGCAGCTCCCCCCACAGTGCGAGCTCCCAGTTTCCAATAAGGACATGTGAACCAACGTTGGCCATTAGCTCATCCTGAGAGTCCCTGAAGCTCCTTGCTAACACGAGCCTCCTAACGAGGTTTCCGCGGCCCCGGGACATTCCCGAGCAGCCCTCTCCATCTCACACAAGGCTTTGTTATCCCCTCCTCTCTTTCCTTTCCACACAGCCCTCTTCCCCGCTGGAGGCCTGGCTCAGCTCCCCCAAACCGCAGGCGCTCCTGCCTTCAGAGATGCCGATGGGAATGCGCCCTCGGAAGTCAAACCAGCACTCGGACCCACTCTCCTCTCCACGTTGTCGCCCCACTGCAGAGCCCGGGCTGAACTGCCCTCGGTGGAGATGGCTTGGGAAAGCTGGAAGCAGCGAGACAACTCGAGAGCTCGTGGAGTCTGGCTCAACCACAGGACGGGAGAGAGAGAGAAATGTCTGAACCGGGTCCAAGAGCAACAAAACAAAGAGAGGGGAAACGAGGGGAAACGATGTTTCAGGAGAGTAACAGGCTTTGTTTTAACACAGGAAGGGCCAACGGCATCCAATCAAAACAGGCGTGTACACACACATTTAAAGGCTGTGTGCACATGACATTTCATACAACACAGCTAGCCCAGCCAGGGCCAAGAAGAGGTGCGAGGCCTTTCAGATGCAGCAGAAACTCCTGGTACAGAGCGATACTGGGACAGCGCTCTCTTCTAGGTCCGTGGTTCAAATCCAGCCTGGGTCAAGGGCAGACAGGCAATGTTGATGTTTGATGGCCATGCACAGAGGAAATACAACCAGGGTTTCAGCCCCTTGGGGATGTGTGTCCACATTGCACAGGACACTGTCAAACTCCAGGGCAGAAAAAGGGCCCAGGGGACATGGCTCCCCCCTTGCAACTCCCACTGCAGGCCAGGCCGAAGACCCAATGCCAGGGAGGGCACGTGGAAGAAACACTTGTCTCTACTGCCTGCCAAACCAACACCTTTCAGGCACAGAGACCCACTAATAAGAATGAAAGTAGCTGTAAGAGCCCAGCCCCCTGCCCACAGCATGAGAGAGAAGGAACTGGCTGTGTATCATGCTGCAACGTGGCACACTGCGATGTATTGCGACTGGGCTCACTTCCACACCATGTAGCCTGGTCTCTCAAAACAGCTCCGTAGCAGCCGGGACAGAACTCCCTCCCGAAGCTAAAGGTGATTCCCCCTCGACTGTTAGTGGCATGAGTGACCCCATCCAAAAAGCAATGGCACCCACGCCACACAGTCAGTAACTGCAAAGGGGAAGCGGTGGACCGGACCGGGAGTCAGGAGACTTGGCCCCCCTGATCCTGTTACAACAGAAAGGTGCCTAAGCACAGTCCCATCCCACCAGCTCACATCCCTGTCAAACTTAAAAAGCACTGCTAAGTGTGGGTAGGGTCCAGCCCTGGGAGTCTACGTACCACTCTGCAGCTAGTCTATGGCATCAGCCCAGGCAGGTCGTTTCCTGGGGGCTCCATTTTCCTCCCCACTTCCATTTAGCCATCAAGGCTCAAGGCACTCCAGGGCAGGGACTCTTTCTAAGTGTGTGAGTGGCTTCTAATGCAAGGCCCCGTCCTCCGCTGCGGCCTCACAAAGCTGCCATGACATTCATAACGTGTCATTGCTGCCCAGCTCCACTCCGGGTTCGGAGGGCTCCCGACACTCCCGCTCCCAACACGCAGTAATCCCGCGGATCTCCCTCCTGCGTTCTCTGTGCATCTGCTCCCACGTTCCTTCCCGACCACGTCAGCCTGTAAAACAGGTTCTCCACTTTAGAAGAGATGCCCACCAGAGAGCACAGCCCCCTCCCACCCACAACACCCCAAAGGAAGCAAGGTAACTGCCGCGGATCAGGACCTCCAATTAGGAACTACAGACGGATGCATAAAAAATTTTTTTTTTTTTTTAAATCAGGGCTCCTGTTTTCATGCCAACACTTCTAGGAATAAAACTGACTGAAGAGGAGCCGGGGGTGGAGGGAGGTGTGACATTGCAGCACAGGAGACTTGAGAGAAAATGAATTTTAAACATTTGCTAGAAGGCAGTGGCAGCTCCAACCTCCCCACTGCACACTCCAGCGCTCAGCTTTCAAGAGGGATTAGGGAATCATTCCCTCTTCCACAGAGAATTTAATACAACTCAGCCATTCCCTAGCCCCCACAACCGCAAGGATCTCAAAGCACTTTACACTCATTCATGAGTTCAGCTTCACTATGAACATCACCGGTTACAGTTAAGTGTTATTATCCCATTTTACACAAAGCAAACTCAGAGCGGGGAAGCGAGTTCCTTAAAAGAGCCAAGTCTGATTAATGGACACATCCAGTCTCCAAAAACCACTCCCAAATTTGCACCTGGAATCCAGTCTAGTCCAACCTCTCAATGCCTGAGCTGCTCAGCTCCATCCTGCTGGATTTCTTTAAAGCTGTCTTCAAGGGTCCCCAGTTCCCCTGCTGGTGTCCTTAGAGCAGGGAAGAAACTAACCAAGACTAGAGAGGAAAAGCAAAACCATCTACAGAAAAAGTGCCCATAAACGCACAAAGGAGACAAATGTATTTCTGTTACACTTGCCTTAGGTGTTATCTGTAACTAGGGCAAGTTCTCAGAGCAACAGTGTCTAGTTAACCAGTCAGTCCTTTCTGTGGAGACTGTGAGATCCAGACAGCAAATGCTCTAAAACATTTTCCCACACTGGTCCATAGGCACCACTGCCCTGCCTCTAACCTTGACCCCAGACAGGCCACAAACTCCCAATGCACCCTATTTCAGCTACGGCAAATATCACATGGGAAAGTTTCCTCCCTACCCCCAGCTGGGGAGAAGCGTGCTTTCTGGCTCTTTGACTGACTGCACCTTGCAGGCCAATGAGACTACTTCAGTGTTTAAAGCAAAGCGTGTGCGCTTCAGGTTTTTTTCTGCATCGGGGCCTGAACACCCAGCTACACAGCTCTTTAAAACCCAAGCCCTAGTTACCACCAGCATAGGATCACATGCTGGAGATGGAGGAGATCCCAAAGTCGGCTCATATGCTAAAGGCTGAGATTACTCTCTGCAAACAGCATGAAAACAAGCCTCTGCCTAACCTTACGCATTGTGGACTACAGCTCTGCTTTGGTGAACTCCTAAGAAAACATGAATCACTCAACACTTATCAGTTCAAAACACTCGTGCAATTAACAAGATTTTTTTTTTCCTCCAGTATAATTATATACATTTTAATGCAATTACCACCCCTGTATTTTGTACATTAAACAGTAGGCAACCAAAGGGGGAGAGAGAGAGACGCTTTATTTTTCTTGGCTGAGCATTCCTGGAAATAATAGTATATTGCAAAACTGCCTTGCCTGGAGGGTTTATCTTTACAAGAAAAGAAAAGGGGGGAAGGAAGAAATAAGAGAGGGGGTGATAGGAAGACATAGAGGGAAGAGAATTAGAAATTGTAAGGCCAGTATATCCTGATCCGCTCCCTCCCCTCCCCATTGTACAAGCACACAGATGCATTGGTAAGGGGCCCACATTTGTTCCCAATAGTAAAACCCCAATCCAATGACTGGCTGTCCATCCATCCACCCAGTCCCCTAGCTGGGGTCATTAGGCAGATGAAAGTTCCCGAGCTCTGGCCAGCAGTGTGGTTAGCAAAGCGTGACTCAAGTGCCGAAATTGGATTACGACTTCTCTGCGGTCTCCTTGCCAAGGTGGCTGGCAGATGGAGGGAGGCAAGGAAAGGAAAGGGTGAAAGGTGGGAAGCCAGCAGGCTGTGATGGGAGCTGACAGACACTGGGCAGCCCCAGTGGGGCTGCTACAACGGAGTCAGATAACATCACAGGCGGGAAAGAATAGTATTGGCCACCATTGGAGAGTGCCAGCAGCAGCCACGGCCAAGGGACATCTCACAGGCACACAGAGCTCTGCAGGGACCTTGCTGACAGGGTCAGGAAGAGGCAGCTGCTCTCGTATCTCGCATCACCTATTCCCCATCACAGCACAATTGCCCTCTATCCCCCCATACTGGCAGTACAAAGTGGGAAACCTGAGCAAGAAATACAGGACAGCAGGAGGCAAACGCGGGTCTTCCTAGTCCTAGTGCCATGCCCAGACTCCAGAGCAATCACTAAACCAACGCACAGTCCCGTCAATCCAAATTACGCTCTGCTCGATTCAGACACCAACACTGTTCAGGAAGGATTCAGTTAGTGCCGAGACCGACGTGGGGCGTGCACAGAGCTGTAGATCAGAGATGAACATTGCTCCCTTCCTTACAATGCCCTAGTGTCTCCAGGACCAGCATCCACCACCCGCCCAGGAGTTAGTGTAAAACACTTGGCATGTATACTGTATAGCACCTCTCATTCCAGGATAAGTAGGGAGGGAGAAACAGGGGGAGAAAACCCATTTTAATTTGGGCTTTGACAGTCTAGACACAGCAATTTTAAGCTCGGCTTATGCCTTTCATCAGATAAGGAACAAGGGCGCGGCTTGACTACTGCTTTTCATGCTCATCCTAAAGGAAGGAGATGGTGGGGGTCGAATGGGCAAATGCACGTCTCCAAATAAGACAGACACCTGATACATCAGGGGCTGGGAGAAGGGGGAAAGGATAAAGGAGGCTGGGATCATGCAGCAGTGTAAGGGCAAGGCTGTCCCAGTGGCCCCCTCCCTCATTTATTCCCAAATGACTGACCCCACTCCAGGCAACGACTTGCCGTAGTAACAGGGCCAGAGGCCTTTGCAGGGCTGGCGTCTATTTTGGCCTGCCAAGCATTAGACGCGGTTTTGCTGCACCATCTCTCCGGGGTGGCCTGGTGCCGAGGTAGGGCTGCTGGCTCTGCACAAAGCCATCAGGATTCATTTCTTAGTTAGCACTTGGACTCCGTGGGGCACGTGACATTTGCTCAAACAAGGCTCCCAGATGCGTCCGGATGAACAAGTTGTCTGCGCTGACACGGCTTTACCACTGTGTGCACTGCGTTCGCTACGCCAAGGCACGGGCTCGGGCTTGTCTGGGAGAGTCAGGGCAGAGCAGGATCGTTCCTGCTGGCCAGAGCTAGAAAGGGAAGCTATTTATAATGCAGCAGCACCCAGAACGTGCCATGTTCTGTATGGAGGAAGACACAGTCCCTGTATTGAAGCAGATTCTGATGCCAAAAGACATCGTGTACCTAATCCACACAGATTCTAACCATTCTCTGCTTCCACCAGCTCCGGTGCTCGGCACCTTCAAAAAAAAATAAATCAGACTCCAAAAATATCAGCAGCCCCTTCTAAACTAAACACTGCCTCCTTCATGCTCCCCTCCTCCCTCCCCCATCTCTGCCACAGGCCAGTGCAGCTTGCTCATGAGAAGTGAAGGAGCCCTATCACTTGGAGGCCTTTGCCAGCTGGATACTTAAAAGCATCACAGAAGTGGGTCTAGACACCGTTCAGAGGTTGCTATGCCAAGTTACCACATGCAGCAATTGGAACTCTAGACCCTCCACAGGCTTTACAGCTGGTGGGGCTTGCAACCCAGAGCGCAACGTGGTGCAAACACAGAGCCCCGGGCAAGAGATCACCACAAGGACAGGGGATGGCAGTGCTTATCTCCCACAATGTCGGGTGGAGGATGTAGGAAGAGAGGAAAACCAGAGCAGACGGAAGCCCAGAGTGATGAATCACAGGAACTGAGACCACAAGTGACAGCTCTCCCTACAGCCATCACGACTCACAAGAGAGGGTGGCTGCACTGCCCATTCCTGCCAGCCCCCGGCATGCACCCCCTTGGTATGCAGGTGTAAGTTACACCACACAGCGGACATGAAGTACGAGGGAACCCACCACAGGCACAAACCCAAGAAACATGGAAGCATTCAGGATTCCCAGGCACTGCACAGATCCTGCAGGGCCCAGCTCTGCACCTAGACAATCCTCACCTCTCAGCTGCAAGTTTCACAACGCTCTGCCCCCGCTATGGCACAAGTGAGGAGCGGGTCAGACACCCCCTAAGCCACCCTAGGCCTGCAGAACAAACACGCACAATTTCCCTCATCAGCCTGGAGCAAAGGACTGGATTCTGCTCTCAGGACACCACCATGAAACAGGAAGCAATCGAAAAGTAAGAACTGGTGAAGCCGAGCAACGGAGCACCAGGCAGCTGTAAAGTCTCTTTCCGATCTCCCTCTCCGTTGTGGAGGCAGGGTGACTGGCTGCATTAGCTTAAATCAGGCCCAGAGGGAGGGAGGGAGGCATGGCCGCAGCACAGAAAGGACAGGCACGAGCCCCGAATACCCCCAACCAGCCAGGCAGTGTAAATCGGCGACAGAACGCCAGCCCGAAGCCCTGCCGGGCACCCCTCTGTCTCACCACCGCCGGAGTCCATTTCAGGGCCCTCTCCCTCCAACACAAGGGCTGCATCGCACAGAGAAGCAATTCCTCATTCCTGTCCCCCCCCATCGCAGCCCGAGCGCTCAGGCGCTTGCCACCTTCCACACCCAGCCCCAACCCCTACCAGCATGACAAAAAGGCCGAGCGGGTAAAACTTTAGGCCCTCTCCCATCCCTCCCCACGACAAAGCTCAGCGCATAACTGAGCTGCCTCCAGTATCGGCATCTTACTGTGCTACCAAAAATACAATAAAGAATAGCATTGGAACGCAACTGCCACAAGAGAAAGCCCAAACCAGGAACAGCAAAACCACGCTGTCATTTCTTTAAGGCTCCACCGGAGAAGATAAAAACCACAAATACCCGTCCAGATCAGCGTCCACTGGGACCTTAATCAGAATAGACAGATCGCTTCAACTTCTCTATTTAAGGGAAGAGACAGGGAGCATTCAAATACCATACGGTTCTACGCTGGGATGTGCCGGATTCTCTTCCCCGCTGCTTCCTAGCGTATCGCTCTGCTACATGATCACATATTTTGGATCCAAACTTCTTTCCCACCCCCGCAGGCGGGTATTGTCTCGCTCCCGGTAGCACTGTAATTTACTAATATCAGACGACTGGAACTATGCAAACAGTCAGATGCAAAAAAAAAACCCCTTCTCTCTCTGTAACCACTTCAGAAATGATCTCCGCATCATCCTGGCGTTTTCTGCCCTGACGCTTTTCCGTTGGCTTCTGTACTCTACATATTTGCACTGCATTTGGTCATCAGTATCTTGAGATGGAGAAAGAGAGAGAGAGGGAGAGAGAGACCCGGAGTCACTTGTTTTTACCCACTGAGTCTATACAAAGGACCTTGAAATTGTTCAGGAAGCAATTAGATGCTGTTCGGAGGAAAACGGTGTTTTCAAATGGATAACCTCTGATGGAGTCAATAGCCTTTTTCTCCTCCCTTTTACATCCCCTTCACAAGAGGGATGAAATGTTTTCCTTCCAGCCAAAGGTCAATAACATGCTTCTCTCCAGAACGCTCCCCGTAAAGGGACTGCGCCTGGGCATGAAGAAGAGCCTCCTCCATGCAGCTCAGCCTCCCAACTTTCCTCCCCTCCAGGCCCACAATGGAAGAGGATCGTCATGAATATTCATTTCCGTGTGAGCAGGGTGGATTTTTGCTTGTTCCTCCCTCCCATGGGGGGTAGGGAGAGTTAACCAGGAAGGTTAATGCCTGCCTGTCCTCCCAGATCCAGCGCTTCTTTAACCAGTGACCTTTGTGTTAAGTTCTGCGCACACACGTACACATCTGTACACACCACCTCTCCTCCCCCCGGCTCGCAGCCTGGACTCGGGAGAGGAGACAGGATCACACGGAGGGGAGAGCCCAGGACAAGATCCCAAGTATCACAGGGATCTCAAACCTTTCGTGCTGCAGAGCCTATGCAGGTCTCTCCACACCGCCAACAGAGTGGGGAAGGGAAGGTGGGCAGGGAAATCACAGGCAGACGGAGAGCTAATCACCCTGCACCTTAATAATAAAAGGCTACACACACAGAGCCCCCCAACACACACACCGTCCCCACCCAATACAGCCCCCCGCAAACGCACGCACACACCCCAGGCACCGAGCGACGGGATGTCCCCGGGCACTGCCTGTGGCTCGGATCCGAGCCCCGCCAGAGACGCTGGATGCCGCCTGCCTCCAGCACCCTCTCCCCGGCCCTGGCTGTCACCCTCGCAGCCCAGCTGGGAGCCAGCCGGCCTTAACCCTTGCACCCTAATCTCCCCCCCCACCCCCTTTGCACCCTTTCCAAGCCACCAGGGAAGCCCAGTCCCTGCAGAGATCCCAGCCCCCAGCAGCGCCAGTGTGTGCGGAGGAGCTGCTTCCTGGGGCAGGGAGACGGGCTCGGCTGGGCAGCCCCTGCCCCTGCCCCTGCCCCTGCCCCGAGCGGGGGCAAACTTCTCCCCTTTCCACCCACGGGGGAGAAACTGCTGGGACTCCCCCCATGCACACACACATACACCCATGCACATATGCCTGCACACACACCCATGCACACCAATGCACACACACACACATGCCTGCACACACGCACACCCCGCCAGCAGCCTCCCCTGCCTGCCCAGCCCTGCTGCATCCGCGCTGCCACAGCTGCCCGCTCCCCCCTGCCGCCGCCGCCGCCGCCGCCGGGGCGCGGGGATCTCCGCTTCCCCGGGCCGGGCCGGGCCGGGCTGGGATGGCCCCGCGCAGGGAAGCTGCTGCAGCCACATGCGGAGCCGCTGCAGCCCGCGGGCGGGCACTGCCGCACTCACTCACCGCGGCCGCCGGGCGAGGCGCGGAGCGGAGCGGAGCGGGGCGCGGAGCGGAGCGGAGCGGAGCGGAGCAGAGCCCGGGGCTGGAGCCGAGCGGCGCGGCGCGGAGCGGAGCCGAGCAGAGCGCGGCGCCGGCGGGACTGCTCCAGCCTCGCTCTGAGCGGGCGCCTCGCCCCGCCCCCGCCCCGCGCACGCGCCGCCGCGCCGCTCGCCTGCAGGGGGCGCCCCGCGCTGCGCTGCCGGGCCGGGGGCGGGGCCGAGGGCGGGGGCGGGGCCGAGGCGCCTCTTAAAGGGGCCGCGCCTTAAACGGGCGACGCTCGCGGAACGAGCCGGTGTCACGGTCATGGGGCAGCTAAATGCCTGGGGATGACGGTGGTGTGGGGGGGACGCAAAGCAGCCCTTAGGAGCCGTGGCCGGGCAAAGATGGGGAAACTGAGGCACGGGGGTCAAGTGACTGCCCATGGTCCTGCATGGGAGCACCCAGGAGCCCCCTGCTCCCCAGCCTGCGCACTGCCCCCCAGGTCTAGACACAGCCCAGGGTCCTCCCTCTCCCACCGTTCCTCCCGCCTGGCCCCTGGGCCCCGCGTGGTTCGCACACGAGCCGTGGGGTCACCAGCGGCGCCCGCATCCCCCACCGCAGGGCGCAGAGACACTCGACGTTGCACGGGGCCCGCACTACCCGGGAGGGTTTGCTCTGCTTGCACCTCCCCGGCCCGGGCACAAGGGAAACGTGCGTGTGGGTCGCGGGCTGGACGGCGTGAATTTGCATCGCGCCAGCTGAGGAGGGTCCCGGTGCCTTTTGCAAGCCATTACCCTGCTCGACCAGGCTGGAGCCGCCCCCCAGATATTCAAGGGAGGGCGATGGAGACCCCAGGAAGTGGTGTGGGTCAGTCAAGGTCACGCTGGCCTGGTCAAGGTCATTTTGCCTTGCCCAAGAACGAATGTGGGCCAGGACTACAGCCCCAGCACACTTCGCACTAGTGACCCAGCTCTACCTGCCTGGACCACTTCTCATCGCCCAGGTGTTCGGAGATGCGCAGCAGAGCAGAGCACCCAGGGGCATGCAGGCCAATGGCAGCGGGCACAGGGAATGGTGCCCAAGGCTTAGGGCCACCCCAGAAGGCAAAGCAGAGAGGATCCGGCCCGAAAAGTGCCCTTGGGAGGGGCACAGCAGCCCTCAGAGCCCTTCCCCTGGTAGCACAGCAGAAGCACGGATGCCGCAGCTGCGTGAAGGTGCCTGGGCACAGCTGGCGCTATAGACGCCGACACTGTTAGAGCAAAGCAACCGTTCTGCATGCAGGTGGAGAGCGGGGATAGCTGCCAAATAGAGGAGACAAAAAAAAAAAAATTGAGAAGGGAAAGGAAAATGAAACAGCCTTGGCAAGCAGGCTAAGCCCCAAGCGGGCAGGAAGGCAGTGGTGGATAGGGTCTTCACCTACGGGGTGCCACTCTTGGCTGGTTCATAATGCCCAAGGACTGGGTTGAGCCCTCCAAGGTGCAGATCCACAGGCAGGGCTTTGGGGCAGGACAGCTGGCCAGCGTCTCCCAGGGGATGGTACCAGAGGGGTGGGATTTGCTCCTGCTTCCATACAGACAAGACAGCCAGCGGTTCTGCACTCTTGGGAGAGGGAGCCTGGTGGCTCTTCAGTGGGAAGGAGACGCAGAAGGTGCCAGGGAGGCATTAACTCTTGGGTGGTCCAGACAAGGGAGCAGGGATGGGAGTGACAGGCAATGCCAGCTCCTGCCACCATCCCCTGTTACAGTGGCATTGGGGGACGTGGAATGCAGCATATGTGAGGGGTCAGTCCTCTACCTCCCTGGTAGTCATGGGGTCAGTCCTCTACCTCCCTGGTACTTGTACTTGCTGTCTGTCAGACCCTCATACCTATAAGAAGTTGTCAGCTGCCCTCTCTGGTGCTGCCACCATAGCCAGAGAGAATCCTGGTCTGGCAGGCAGAGCCTGCTCGACTCATCCCGCTGTGGAGGGAACCGAGGGCTGAGGGGAGACGGTGGCTGCCTGTCCAGGCTCCCCAGGAGTGGGCACAGCTCTGAGGTACAAGAAGAGCTGGAAAGCAGCTTCCAGTTTGTGGTCTGCAAACTCCTGCCTCCCACTGCATTTGGGTCCCCAGGGGTCACCTCCCCAATATGAGCCAAGAGCTGGTCCCACAGTCTTCCCACTAGACATGGCCCCCTCCCGTGTAGCAGCAGCCCACGTTGGCAGAGAGGCCCAGGCAGGCTGCACAAACCCTGACCAAGTGGCAGTGGGCTGGTGCGTGGTGCACTGGCACAGGGGGTCATGCCAGGCTGGTTTTCAGAGCGACGGAGGCCGCTGCTCTCCAGAACCGTCAATTCAGCATCTTCACCTGGCATTCAATTCACTTTGCTTAAAAACAAAATTATAAAGAGGAAAAATAATAAAAGCCATAGAAATGATTCATTGACAGTTTGAGTTGATTATTCGTCTTTTAAAAACACACTCCGTGCCAGGCACTTTTATCACTCTCATTTTTCCCCCCTCACTCTCTCTTCTTCCTGCCGCCCTCCTATCAGCTCCAAAAATAATGTGGCTTCCACCCCAGAGACGTGTCCCTGTCACGTGGCACCTCCCAAATTCCCTCCCATCCCGCCCTCCTACCCAGGAGGTGAAACCACCCCTGCCTCTGCATTCCTCTCCTTCTTCGCATACCAGCACAGTCCTGGGCGTCAGCTCCAGGATATCACACTGCTCCAGTACCACCCCCAAAGGGCAAATGCATATTTTTGTAGGTCCCACCAAAACAGTAAGAGTCCTTGTTTCTTTGTCATCTCGCAGGAGGGGAGCAATCCTGAATGTAAGTGCTTGAAGTCAGGAATGCACCTGCATGAATTTTGCGATGATGACTTAATTGGCAAAGGCTTAGATGGAAATGTGATGGTGTCACTACAACCTAGGAGAATCTGGCACAGAATCTGAAGGTGTATTTGCTTTAATACAACTCGGCTTTGGCTGTCTGGAGAGGAACAGGCAGCAAAGCAAGAGGGTTGTCCATAGACAGTAAGCCAGACTTTTAGTTATATACATGTACTGTACAGCACACAGCAACAGTGGAGCCCAGACCCCTGAGTGGGGTCTCCAGGCATTAGTGCAAATTGAATAATTAATTGTGGTGATTTCTTTGCTCTGGCCTGAGGTCCCTGGTCAAACTGGGCTCTCACTGAGCTGGGTTCAATGCAGAACTGGAAGGGAGAAAGATACTGAATTGGGGAAGCAGAACATCAATGCCTGGGATAGCCACTTTGCTGCTGGAACGGGGTAAAGAAAGAGGAAGGTGCAAATGACAACAAAAGCAGCCAGACTGAGAGATCCATGGATTTAGCTGAGTAGAACCAGGACCACAGGATGAGGATAGGAACCCATTGGATCCCCCCGGATCTATCCAAGGCAAGATCCCAGCATTGACATGGTTGGAGCAGGGCCTTGGAAGAAGCAGGAGCGTCTCCACTAGGAAATGTTGTCCCCCTGCTGAGTGTACAGAGGCTCAGTTCATTGACCTTAGGGGCTCAGGGCAAAGCCACTTCCTCAGTCAGCAGCATTAGGGGAACAGGGGGAGCGTGCCTTTGCCCGGGGTAAGTGCTTGTGCCAGGAGGTCACGCCGTGGCCACTGATACATTCAAATGCTCTCCTCCGGGACCAAACCCCTGAAGATGTAAGTGCTGCACCAGGGCAGCGAGGTCTGAGTGTCCCATGTCACAGCAGCGGAGGCCGGGCACGGACCTGCCCAAGGTCACTCCGTGCCAGCGATAAGAACCAGGCCTCAGAGACTCCAGCCTCCCGGATCACGGTTCCAGCTCGCCCACCCCGATGAGACCCCAACAGGGACATCCGCTTTCCCCAGGCCTCTGCATTAAGACTGGTGCTGAACCAGGAGCAAATGCTTGCTCACCTTGAGTGCTAGCTAACCTGCAGCAGCCAGGGCTATGACTGCCAGCCATGAGTCTGGCTAATAAGCATGACACCCCCACATCCCAGGGGGGCCCTTTATGGGGGCTTGGATTCTTGCTCCACCTGGCAGAGCCAGAAGCAGCTTAACAAGAGAGAAAGGAGGGAGGTGCAGCCACCTTCAGCAGGGAAACAGGTCAGCCCCATGCAGGACCCTTTGGCCACGGGAATGAGACAGGGGTCAGGGAAAGCAGAGCTAAGTGTACAACAGGTGGGGCCTCTACCTACTAGAATGAGGAAGAAAATGGGCCTTAAGCCACCTTCCCTCCACAAGGCCCAGCAGAAGGTAGATCGCTGGATTGCCCCTGCTGTGAAGACACACCTCAAATCTAATCCCAAACTGCACGGGCCCTTCACGGTGTCTGTTACTTGGGGCAGATCCCTCAGGAAGAAAGCCTCTCGAATACACTTCCCCCGTCACGAGCCCGCAGAGGCAGAACGCAACACCCCCCTTACCACGGCAGCCTGGAGAAGCCCCCGTTCAGTGCATTTCCTTTCCACTTGCCACCTCCTTTCTCTGTGCAGAGATCCCTGGCTCCACAGCTTTGTAGACGGTGAAGAAAGGAAAGAACAACCTCCCTCCGACTAAAGAGAAGGGGCTTGGCCTCTCCCCCACTTCACAGGGAACAGCTCATTCCTTTCCCTTCTTTTTTTTTTCGTTCCCCTTCCAGAGGCTAAATTTAGTGACTCTTTTTCACATTAAAAACTTGTCAGGTATTCACATCCAAAGAGGCTGCTGCTTGGGGCTCTCGAGGGAGTTACCGAGACAGTGAAACCTCTTAAGCATGTAAGGGAAAAGGAAGAGCTATTGGAGAGATCTCCCACGGCCCCCTTTTAAAACCTCCTCTCTCTCACTGTGTCTCAGGAGTGTTTCGGGGGCACCTTGGCTTCATCTGGCTATTCGAGCACGTGCTTCTGGCACCACTGAACAAGGCATGAATTATCTCTCTGTGTTTCAGGCACTGGGCAGGATCAGGCCGTATGTGAATAGGGCCATCAGCAAGAGAGAAGAATGGCAGGGGCAGGGCTCTGAGTGCCCACTGTCAGTGGGAAGGAGGTCGAGATGGTGGGCTCCTTATTTCTGACAAAAATAATACAGGGGTCAGCAACCTTTATGGGTGGAGGGCTGGTCCTTACAACCCAGCCACCATCATGGGCCACTGATTGCCCACTCTCCCTGGCTTACTATTGCCACCAAATACAGCCAATTCATACGGCCAATGACTGTGCAGGGGGTGAATTCAGTGGCCATGGTAAACAGAGGAAGAGAGCAGGGTGGAGAGGGGAAAGGCAGAACATAGCACAGAATATGCCCGTGTCCCTACCACTGCATGCCACGGTCCCTCCCGCCCCCGCAAGCCAGATCCAAACTCTCGACAGGCTGGATCAGCCACCTTCTGTGAGGCCCATGCCTTTGGCTTGATGACTGTGCTGGGCTGGGCTATCCCCCCACCTCTCCCTCCAGGGACTGATCTGAGACTTTAAACCATTCTTTTCTTTCTTTTTTTGCTGTGCTTTTCCATTCACCTTTGACCAGACACCCGAGATTGACACAGGCAGCCATGCCTCAGGTCACCCGCCCGCATGCCCCGAGACAGCTGGCAGGAAAGCAACATTGAAGGGACATGAAATTTCAGAACAGCACCCGCCTGTGGTCCAAGAGTTGAGGCAAAGAATGACTCTGCTGTCAGCTGAACCAAAACCGCAGAGGTTAGGAGTTTCCTCCCGCTCTCTCTCTGTCTTCCTCTCACTTCCATTATGCTAACAGCAGCTGGTGCCTGCACAACTCATGGAAAACTTTGACCAAAGTGCTGTTGAAAGACTAGCTGTTCTGAGTCATTCTGGTCCATTTCCCTGTGTTATCAGGTTTGGGATCTTTGTTCCCTAAAGGGTGACCTGCAGCCACTTTGTTAATAAAAAAAATGAACCGAGTGTGTTAGAAAGCTAGGAGATTTTCTCTCTCAGTGCTTTGGTTGGTATCCAGCCACCCAGGAACTAAAGATGATCATCTAAGCAGTGGCTCTCTGGTGTGACATGACTTCAGTGGCCTCAGGTAAGTTGGTCATGGCCAGGTACAACCAGATATAACTTCATGTTCATCTTCTACAGGAGATCTCTAGCAGCAGAAGATGGGTCTGAACCAAAGCTTGGATAAAATCCGGATCCCTCATGCTCAGCTCCACCTGATATGGGCACCACCGTCTATTCCATGACCAGTAGGGAGGAGGCAACAGGAGGTGACAAATTCCTCCGGAACTCCAACCCTAGGGTGTTTTTTTAATTTTCACCTGCCCACACAGACGTCTTTGCTAATAAAGCACCAGGGAAGAAAAGCACAAAGCAGACAGGCTGGGGGAGCAGAGTGGTGTCCAAACAGAGGGTTTGTCAAAGTTTTCCAGGAGGTGTCAGCAGCTCTTTAACTTCTTGACAGTCAGGATAACAAAATGTGTCTGGCGAGCTCTGGGGACACAATGGAAAATTAAAAGTGGTAATGAATAGAGCCGTTTTCTAGCGGATTGCAGCTGCAAACACAAGCAGGGCCAGAAAACAAACCATCCCAGACAGGCTTGGGGGAAAGGATCCAAGACTGTGCTGGGGTCCCATCGTCAGGCAGCCATGGGCTCCACCCTGATGCATCAGGAAGGCTCCTGCTGGCCATTAGCATACATCTCAGGCCCCATCCCCTCCTGAGCTGCCCTGGGGATGGCCAGGCATGCGTGGTAGCACTGGGTGCCAGCGAATAGCCCAGAGCTGATGGAACAGTTGCTCCTTCCTGCCTGCTGTGCTTATGTTCCTTGAAATGGGGAATTTTCTATTAGAGCCCATGGTGGGCAGTCTGCAGCACAGTAATTACAGCAGGAGGGGGTTGTGTTCTCCCCGCACTGGGTTATAAAGCAAGTGGATTGCAGAGCACAAGGAACCAGGTCATCTTGAGGAAGAGGGTGTTGGCATTAGGGGAGAGAAGGGAGGAGGAAGATCCTCATTCAAGGGTCTGGTTGCACTGGGTCAAGCTGTTGCCAATATTATCCCTAAGGTTGTGTCTCCCAAGCGGGTCAGTGTAAAGGACATGGGGCCACTCCATTAGCAATTTGCTAGGACTATTCTAGGAAACTTATGGACAATTCCCCAGGCTCCCCATGGATGAGCTGAGTGTTGGCTTTACCATGTGGGTGTCCAAGCAAGACAACCAGCTGGGATGGGGGGAGCAGGTGGGGGACCAAGGTATTTTCAAAAGAGCCTTGTATGGCTCTCATTCTTCTTTTCAAGCTGATTTCATACCTATTAAAGACACAAGATCCCACAGTCCCAGAAGGTGATGGTCTCTGCCTAGCCACAGAATAGATGCATCCCACCTACCAACCTTGGATCAGACACCTTGACCAGGCCTGCAGAGCCCAGTCCTCCTCCAGACTCACCTGAAGGGGCTGGAGAGGGATGTTTCCATCATGTCCTCACCCTGGATCTCTACGAGGTGACTAAGGAGCAACAAGTGGGATGGCAATACCAGTCAGCTCCCAGGTGACAACCAACCCATCCCAAGGTTGTTTGGTGGAAGTGAGTCCATGAACCGATATTTCTTCATCTCAGCCCATTTACAAATCATCCATCTTCCACCTTAGCCCCTGGCGGACTCTAGAGATGCTGGTGACATAGTATTGTGTCCATCAACCCTCATCTCCGGGACTCCCTTCCCCTTCCCCATTGCAGTCTCTTGCAAATGTTCAAACAACTTTATGCTCCTCTGCTGCAGGCTCCTTGCTAAGCAAATCTGACATCACTTGATAAATCAAATCCGGGCTTCTCAGCACGGTGTGAAACCAAAAGCAGACAGGCCTGACCTAGGAAGCTTGTAGGGAAAGGATAGTTTCTCAACAGACAGCTGAGCAGTAAAGGCAGGATTCCTGTACTCTCCACTGTGGCAAACTATCCACAAAAGAGGAGAGGGAGAATTTATCACCACCTTGTCCTCTGCAACAGCTAATGCAGCAGGCGTGGTACTCAAGCCAAATGAGAAACCAAACAGCTGCTTTGACATTAGCCGCCCTATGCCAAGGGCATTCAGTGGTACCTTGCACTCTAGCCCTCACTCCCTGAAGCTTCTCAAGCAATTCAAAAGTAATTAAAGACAATTAAACAGAGATAAACCAAAAAATCAGGGCCTCTGTAGCAGCAGAGATGGCACAATACCAGGCTTTGTTAGAGAATAACCCTAAGAAAAGTTAAGCAATCCCCACTGCAACCCAGCATTGATTCTGAAACCTAATGGTGGATGTTTGAATGTCAGGGTGGGCAACTGTTGATTGTTTCAGCACAAATAGCCAGCTGCTCTGGAGCAGCACTTGGAATTGGGGATTTGGGGAGAGGGCCACATCTTTTCCTAATCAGAATCAATTAACTGGAAGCCTTTAAAGCCATCTGTCACCTTCATTAGTTCCCCATCACCCTTCATATCATCACTGACATTTACAGTGCAGCATTCACTGGGTTTTGCAAAGTCACACCCTTCCCAGCTCCTCTCTGCTGCAAAGGGAAGAAGTTGCCTCTTCACAGACAGATCAGCTTGCCTAGTGGCATTTAGACCTCAAAGGGGTTTCTTCTGCCTGGACAAGGCTTCCAGATCCTCCAGCCCCTGGAAGCACTGTGCTCTACAGGAAAGATTGTGCTCCCATCTGGCTGAAGCCCAGCTCCCAAATGAGCAGTCACTAACAAGTGGTGACAGTCACGACAAAAAATTGTTTGGGACTCCTGAGTGGAAACGGAGTCACAGACTTGAAAGTGGGGGTGGGAGCCTGGCAGCGGGGTCTCGTGGAAAAAAGTGAGGAAACACCGGCCAAGAGGGTGGTGATTCTGATGGGGATTTTCAGTTCTAAGTAGTTGGATGATAATGTCTTTACAACTGAAGCCAGGATAAGTATAGCATCAGATGAGAATCTGGGTCCTTGTGTCCCACCATAGGCTGATCATCCTGCTTTCCATTTTCTCCTTCCTTTCCTTGGTGGTGAGGTCACAGCTGCATTATTTCCAATTCACGGTGGGGTAAGTTGAGGCACAGAGCAGTGCAGTAGCTCAGTCCAGGACAGGATGGGCAGCAGTGACAAGTCTGGATGATATCCTAGCTCTTGTGAGCACAAGTCACCTATTTGCAATCCTGCACAATTCTGTCTTGCATACACGTCTGTCTCTATAAGACCAAAAAAGTCACCAGTTTGGCCATTTCCAAGGACACTCACAAGAGCAGACAGCTCCAAGTGCTGTGCACTGCAGTTGAGCCCCTGGCTGCACTTGCTATGGTGGAAAGATCTGCACCCAATCCTTCACTGGGTGGATCTACTTTTGCCTAACAGGACAGGAGGGGAGGCCCAGGTGACGAAGTAGTTCGTCTTGTTTCCCTTTGGTGCCCATTTAAAATTAAAGTGGACAAGGAAGAAGCTAATGTAAATAATGTATTGGCGGCTCAGTACACAGCTTCCAGAGCCTGTATTCGTTGTCAAATCTTATTTAAAGAAACCCAGCCCTGCTGGCATCATAAAAAATGCATCCTGGTTTCAGCTTCAACCTCTACTTACGTACCACTGAGCAGCAGACGGCTCAGTTACCATTTTCAAGCCTTCCCACTCTGAGCTGGCCCTAGTCAGCTTCATACTGGAATGAAGCTGGATTGCTCAAAAAGCTCACATGCTGGCTCTGGGCACTTTCTGTATCACCTGGGCCTGGGAAGCGTGGCAGGACGCCTGGCTTCTCTTCCCAGCTCAGTCTCTGCCTTGTTGAAAGGTATCGGCGCTTCTCCCTGAGCCTCGTTCCCTTGCCCAGGGAAACACTGCAAAGAGTGCTCTACAGAAGATATGCTCATCCACGTGCCTACGTTTACGACCGGCCCAGATTTCCATCTCCCAGTGATTTCGAGGCATGATTTCAATGGTTGTTAGTGACCTAAATACCTGTGCGGAGCTGAGCTGTAGTCCATAGAAAGAGCTCCATCTACTGGCACGCGAGAGGACAGCATTGCTTCGAAAAAAGGTTCAAAGAAAGTTTCTTAGCACCATGAACATACCCAAGCTTTCTTGGCTAAGCAGTGAAACACAAGAAGGAAGGTCAAGAGGATTCACTCCCTTTCTGGATCAGGCATTTCATGCCCATTCTTGTTTCTCTCTTTGGCTGTCTCCCTACACCATGTGCTTGCTGGCTGTGAGCTGCTACAGGCCTCCCCGGGCCGTGTCATGGGCTGTACGTAGCTCAGGGCCAGTGCCCTGGGTTCATGTGCCCATACCACGTGGCCTCTGATCACTGTGCAGGGGGGTACCAACAGCTTTGACAATTCACACAGGACAGGTGTTTGCCCTGGGCTCTTTTGCAAGCAAGGATCTCCAAACCCAGAGCCCTAAATGTTCCTCTCATCCCTACAGGGCATCGTCACACCTCCTGCCCCGTGCCTCATGCAAGCAGGGCAGGGGCGTGCTGTTCCTTGGGCGTCCCTGGCCAGAAACGCGGTAGCTGCCTGACTCTGCACTAAAGCGATAGAGAAGGACAGACACCCTCACCACACACTGGCACACACACGCACGTCCCATCCCCGAGCCGAGACAAACCCTTTCCCTGCAACCTCTCCCACCCCCTCAGGGACTGCAGCACCGCAGCTGAACTCCCGTGGAAAGCGCCAGCTCCAGCACGCTGTTTGCTTTTACTTTCATTCAAGTGACGCGGTCCCAGAGGCAGGAATATCAGGCTGCTCCTGGCTGGCTCCAAGATGGAATTTAATTTGCCCTTCGTGATCCACAGCTGATGACTTAGGGGAGCAGGAAGAGCTTGAGATGGGGGAAGGATGCATCCTCCCAGGGCCTGGCTGGAACTGGCAGAGCATCTTTCCACATGGCCTCTCTGGAAGAGCAGAGGGTTGATTCAGGGGGCTATAAATAGTGCCGGCTGCAGCAGCAAGCATGTGCCTCAGATTCCAACCCAGCACCTTATTCTAGAGCTGCCATACCAACTCCATGCTCAATAGAAGCCCTGCACAACCGGGACACACACACAGCACCCCCCTTTTTCAGGGGATCAGCACTCAGTTGGTTCTTTAACTTCCCCTTTGGGTGACAAGAGGGAAGTCCTTGGAGTTTAAAGGCAGGTTAAAAGGGAGACTCAGGCCAGGAGGGAGACGGGGTAGCTCAGATGAGTGCTGCTCATTGTCCCTCACAGGCTCTCCGGTCCCTGCTCCACCTGCCCTTGCCACAATGTGATCACTCTAGTGTTGGTGCCATTTCCTGCTTCAGCACGGGAGCTGGTTTGGGGAGCGCTCAGAACCACAGGGGCTGCCGGCTGCACGCATGAACCCCCAAGACACATGGGACCCACATGCTGGCGGCAAGTTTGTGACCTCAGCTCCCATCCAATCACACCCCAGTGCCAACTGTTGGCTGTGCCAACATGATTGTTTTAAAGAGGCTTTGCCAGGCTGCCAGTTCTGGAGACCAGAGCTCTCTGCTTGGATCTGGACAGAGAGAGCAGAAGCAGCAGCCCTGTGCAAGGGCACCTACCTCACACTCTGTGCACACACACGCACATACACACACATGCACACATGGCTCCAGTCCTGCTACCAGTCCTTGAGCACCCCAGGTTCCCTCTACCGAGGCATCTTGCTTTAGCCCTGCAGTCCTACCCCTTGCTCTTCCAGCCATCAGTTTGCCCTGCTGTACAGCTGAGGTCACTGCACTCGTTGCACCTGTGCCAATGCTAAATGCACTCGGTGGTGTCTTCCCCCCCTGCTTCCAGCCATTCTCTGTACCACTTCCACCCTGAGAGATGGGCTTCAGAGTCAGAGAGGCACTGCCCCATAGTGCCCCCTCATCAGGATCCCTAGGTCACCAGGGCTTGGGCAGGGAATGGAGCCATCAGCACAGCTGTTAATCATCCAGTCTGGCAGGGCAAGCTCAAGATGGGAAGAGGCAGATCAGAGAATGGCTGATCCAGCCAGTGACCTGGGCCGGGGGAGCCAGCAGCTGCTCAGAAGCCTGACTAAGCTGTGGGCTGCTGGCTGCCAGCTCAGCCCCTGCCCCCATGCCAACCCCTGTGCTCATCTAGGGTTGCATGCCTGATGTCTGCAGCAGAGAGGCAGCCACCAGGGCAGAGGGCAGGGGGTAAGAAGAAATCCATCCCCAGGGAGAAAGAGATGGGGCAAGTCATGCAGGGGCAGAGCCCTGGGGAGTGGGGTTCTCCTCCCTCATGCGGCTGACAATGGCTGCTGTCCAAGACAGGTCTGGATGGGCCAGGGATCTGGCACTGCCTGGTACTGGGATCTAGGAGAGAGGAAAGGGGAGATGTGGCTCAGTGGCAGAGAATTGAGAACCCGAGGTTGCAGGGAGCTGCAGAGGCCTGGGGAGACAGGAGGAGCAAACATCCCACAGACCAAGAAGGAAAAGGAGGAGCAGAGAAAATGGAGAGAAAACCGACAGGCAAAACAAGTGAGGCAGAGCCAGGATGCCAGGGAGGGGTGGGGGCCAGGGGCAGCCCCAGCTCCAGGAGATGAGACCGCAGGGTGAGCTGCAGGCTGCCCCCAAGGGTCCTCCCCCAGTACAGCTGGGCAGAGGCTGTCCTTGTCCCGCATGTCACCAGCCTTGCATGTCTGTCCCACATGTCTGTGCCCTTGTCCCGCATGTCACCAGCCCTGCCCCGTCTCCAGCCAGGCTGTGGCTACAAGAGATGGTCTCGCCTCAGCCAGCGGCAGGGCACCAAGGCCACCTCAGCTCCTGGTTCTAGCCAGGATGCTTGAAGTAAGCCAGGCCAGGGGGCTCGGCCCAATGAAATAGCCATGAGCAGGAACAAGGCAGGAAAAAGCTGCTTCCGTGGGCCATGAAACCCTGGGAGCAGCTCAGGCAGCTCCCTGCTGTCCCCACTGGAGAGGCAGGTGTTGCATGGGGTAACAAACATGGACACTTGCTGCCTGCCCACCCTGACCAGGTCCCCTGGGGGTGTCTTACACCCTTGCCCCTTGCCTTACACCCTTGCAATTAGCTCCATTGGAGTATGCTGCTTGCCTGCATGTGGGGGTCTCTAATCTGTGATGCTGCTGAGCCGGAGGTGGGGTGGGAGGCAGGATTGGCACAAGGACGCTGCAAACCATGAAATTGTGCATGGCCCGGAGGTGACAGCATCCCCTACAGCATCAGTAACACTGACCAGTAGGCATCGTGATGGGCTAATGCAGAGCAGAGAGGCCCTGAGCCAATACATGGGGCCCCCAAAGGCAACCCCGCCTCTGCCAGGGGGTACATCCAAACCAAGGCAAGAGACCAGGGTAGCCAGGCTGGAGATCCAGCCTCTGCCATGCTGCTGGGTAGGCCTGGGGCACAGGGTGAACCAGGTGCGCTGCTGCTCCCTCTATTTCATCCCAGTCAGTTCTCCTTGGTTACTTCTCTTCCTGCCCCAGCCAGAGCCCTTCTGCTGCCCTTGCTGTTGAGGCCCTTCCTTTGTGTTGCTCTCAGAGTGTGGCCTCTAGCCTGTCCCATTCCTCCTTACAGGGCCCAGTCCTTTCTTCCTTGAAATGGGGATTGAAGGGAGCCCATGCCACGGGGTGGTGGCCATCTCTGCACGCACGAGCTGAGTCTGGCGTGGCCTCCAAAGCATCAGGTCTGCAGTGAGTCAGCACTGGCTGGCTGCAGCTTCTGGGGATTTCCCCATCTGCTCCACAGGCAGGAAGGGCTGAGCCCCCTTTTCCCCCACTCCATAAAACAACCCAGCAAGGATAGTCAAAGGACAACTCAGGCAGTCAGAGGGATTGATGCCATGGTGGGCACAGCACAGACCCTCCACCTGGGTTACAGCATGTCCTTCCTGCTCTGTACCATAACAATAGGTCCTGATGTGGTTCAAGGCTGTCTGTGCATGACAGAGCTGGTTTTATAAGATGTATGAAAGTCTGGGCTGCCCCTTCCAGACAGGCTACTCCGAGCCAATGTCATAGGCAGACATCCAGGGACATCAGCTGACTAGAAGAGTCCCCCAGCACGTGGCTGCTGATTAGACTATGAGCACAGGGCTCTCCTCAGCACCTCCTCCACCCAACCCCGCAATCTCAGCTCCAGCCCTGACCCTGCTTCAGGCTGAGAATGGAGTGAAAGCTTGCTCACAGCCCACTTCCAACTCTGTGCAGAGAAGACCAAGCTCTTTCAACCAGGGGGATAGAAGCCATTTCCTAAGGGGTGTGATGATGGACACATCTCCTCCCATATGGAGACAGGATTGTTCCTAGGAGAGATGTGGCCATGCCTGTGTGCCCCATGGAAACAAGCCGTTTCCAGGAGACAATGTGTCAGAGATGTGCATGGTCACCCTAGGCACCACCTTACGCTAGCATGGGGCACTTGATTCCAAGGCAAAGCTACCCCTCAGAAAGGGAGGAGGGGGAGTGTGCACCAGTTGTGTGTCCACTCTTCCTGGGGTTGCCCTTTGCTCAATGCCAACTGGCACTGAGTGGCCAGACCCTGTTATAGAGCCTACTGCTGGCAGCTGGCTGGAGGAGCTCGTCACATGCCTGCTCCCCAATTCTGGAGTAAAATCCCCAGAGTAAAATCCCTGGGGGTAAAATCTGGGGTGAATTATTCTGCAGTAATTGCACTCAGCATCTAAGCCCTTAGGCTGAGCCACTTGTTGTGGCAGGTACAGAAAGTCCAGGGCCTCCTCTGCTAGCGAACCACTGTTTGGAGGACACAGACTGGCAGGCCTCATCTCCCCTGGGAAGCCAGCGTGCGGTTCATTCTGCTCAGATGCTGCCTGGAGATCAGAGCCCAAGAGGAGGGAGCCGAACTAGCCAGAGGGAGGGGTGGGAGGCAGGTCATCCTTTGCTTCCCAGGAGGTTGCACTGTTTCCTTGCCCCAACCTGATCGATGCTGGGTAGCGTTCTGCAGGCAGCTCCCTCCTCCCCTCTTCCCTGCCTTCCTTTTCTGCATCAGCATTAGGCTGATGACACCCCATGTACATTATTCTCTAGCAGCCAATCCAGCATCAACCCGTCACCCTTCATTCCCCAGCCAAGCTGGCACCTCTCCACTCCCCAGAGGAAGGTGACTGCCCCAAGTCGGTACTAGAACAACCCCTAGGATCCCTCATCCCAGCATCTCCAAGGTGTCCAGCCCCTCATGTCCAGCACTAGCCCAGAGAGGAGGAAACTCATTAAGGGAGAAGGGAAGCATTGGTCAAGGTCAGTGGCAGAGCAGGGAAGGGAACCCAGATGTGCTGGCTCCTAGCCCTGTGCTTGTTGCAATGAGATAGATGGCACAAGCCCCTGCTACTGCCCCATGCCTCCCCACTGAACGCAGAGCTCAGCCTCCCTGACTGGCCTCTTCCCACCTGGCAGCCATCTCAAGAGCACGGCTAAGCCATGCTAACCTGTGTGAGTGCAGCCCAGTGAAGGGCCTGCTGTCCCAGTAGCTTTATCTTTAACAAGCCAAGGCACGTGCCTTTCTCAGTCACCTCCCATCTTACTGCCACAAATTCTGAAGGGATGTGTGCCTTGGCCAAAAGGAACCCCAGATCACCCCATCCAGGTTAGGGTGTTACACACACACCAGATGAACCATGGGGCGGCTGGAGGAAGGTGCCCAGCCCACCCCAAAATACCAATGCTGCGGGGTTGGTGATGGAAGGGGACACCCAGTCATCAGTGTCTCCTTGCCCTTCCACACACAGCTCTTCCCCACTTACAGGAACAAAGAGCAGACCTTCTCCTTAGCACAAGGCCCTCTGCTCTTGGAAGCCGCATGAGATGACAGCAGCTTGGGCCTCTTTGTGGCAGCAAAGGGCCTGCCTTGTGCAAACTCCTAGCCCCAGGCTGAGACAAGGCTCCCCTCCAGTGGTTCTGCCCCTCTCCTCATGCCCATATGTCACCTACTTTCTCTAGGCCACCCCCAACCCCAGGAGGACTGAGACACTTCGCAAAGCAGATCCTACTTGGAGCAGTGGCCATCCAGTAACCAGCCTCTGGCAGCAGCACCCTGACATGCCCAGGGTCCCTGGAAGGATTGACCACTACCAGGGATGAAACGCATACCCCCCTCATGCCTTCCACAGCTAGCAACATGGCCTTTGACCCTGGTCCAGGAGGCTGAGAAGAAAGCTGTGCAGAAATAAACACGCGGTCACTCTTTACACTGCCAGCAAATACACACAAACTCCCCGAGAGCTCTGACTTCCATCTGTGCTCTGATCAATAGCCGGAGCTGCTGACAGATACTCACCTCCCCGGCCAATATATATCTTCATATTGACTTCAAAGTAAGTATGTGATTAAGTGCTGAGGGCACAGCTGAGGGAAGAGATTTAATATCCTATGGGGAAGTCATTTTAATAATGAATAATATAAACATGATTAACACCTGTTTTAATGAAATAGCTCCTCCTTGTGCCCCTAGCGCACTGACACGGCTGCCCAGCAAGCTGGAACCATGGACAGCAGGATAAAGCAAGAAACACGTGTGTCTGCACACACACACGTGCACACACCCATACACAAGGCCCGCTGTTCAGACTAGTGGCTAGCTGGAGTGGCAGGCGCTGCAGCACAGAGAGCTGTTTTTGGGAGAGACTGTGAGGAAGGCTGGGAGATAACACATGCCTGCAATATTAGCAATTAAGGCCCATTAATTATAATAATAATAATTATCACAAAATAGCACTTTTATGGCACAATATTATGCTGAAAGATTTACAACATCCTGAATCACAACATTCACAATTAAAGTTATTTTCGTTTCTAATTTCAGTTTAATTCAGATCCAATAAAAATACAATAAATATATTTAAAAAAAAAAAGAAAAAAGAAAAAGCCACCCCAAAACCATTACTTAAGACAATTTCCCTGGCCAGGGATGTTATATTACAGCAAAGCAATCCCCCGAGAAGCATTGCCAGCCTTGGCAACACAGAAATGGCCAGCTCCATGAAATACGCTCCCTGCGCTCCCGAGCTCCTGTGTTCACATCTCACTCTAGTGGCTGCCTCCCTAACAGCCAGCTACTCGCTCTCAACACCTCCAGTGGTAGGAGCTGGTGGGGTGGAAGATCCCGATTCACCAGCTGTTGATGATGATGGCAGGATACATGCAGCTGGAAGTACATACTGTTATTGTGATGTCTAGGTGAATGCAAGTCTCACATCCAGCCTGTCTCCCGATACACCACTCTATTTAGCTGTTTTATCAGATCAGGATGATAAGAAGAAAAAAACACAAACTGAAGAGTCAATTAGCACAGACGGGATTCTTCATGATACCCTGCATCCAACACCGTTTCATTTTACATTTCCTTTCCAAGCAACTCTCAGCCAAAGCGGCCTGTCAGCCAGCTCATCTTTTGCACTCTGCCTCGCACTTCATTTTTCATGTCCTTCATATCATCATCTACAGAGATCAAATGCAACCAGATCTGAACCGGAGCCTCATACACTAGCACAAAGTGAATTCTGAGCAAGTATCGGTGGCAACACATGGACCAGAGCAAAGGAGACTAGGGTCCATCTGGATCCAGTCCAGAGCTGTTTGGAAATTTTCCAATGCAACACTTCCCCATTGGAAAACACTGAGTCACTGAAAGTGGAACCTCTGGGGAAACTGTGAGGATCTTGAAAAACATCATTTGTGAAGAAAACTGGGGTGGTGGAGGGGAACCACTGGGTTTCGTAATGGAACCAGCTGGACTTTCCATTGGAAAGTGACTTTGTTTCCATTTCTGCAAAATCTGTGTAATGGAAAATGAGAAAAAAAGGGAAAGAAAAGTCAGAAAAAATCTTTTGATTTCATCAAAACACAATGTTGCCATTGCTGTCTCCCATACCCGCCCCCTCAGTGTTTGCTTGGGAATCTCATTTCATGAGGAAATTGCAGAATTTGCTTGTGCTGTTTTAAAATGGAACAAAAGTGGATGTTTTAAATTCTGCCGTGAAACAGAGTCCACCTTCATCTACTCCATGCCTGAAACTGGCAGTAACCACACACCACTGCCACAGTGCTCACGAATTAAGTGCCTTAGGTTGTCCAATGTGAGGTACCTGCAGCTTGATCTCAGAAGCCTCCTGGTCCTTACCCCCAAATGGAGCTGTGGGTACTCTCCATCCCACACGACCAAGCCCCAAGGGATTCCTAAGATGGATGTTCAAAAAGAGCTCAATTTTTTCCCAACTTTGGATCTTAGCATGGATCGCAAGGTCCTTAGCTCTTATAACTAAACACACTCTGGCATTCACCAGCCCATTGTACTCCTTGACAATTCAACTCCTCCCCCATTTCAGAACTAATAATCTCCACCATCACACCCATGTGGCAATCCAAGTCCCCCTGCCAGCTTCGCCTGGGTTCTCTGGCAAGTGCCCCTTTTAGCACATCAGCTTTATTCCCCATATTGGGCCATCATAATGAAGGGGATGGTGTATAAATAATGAACTAAAAAAAAAGGAATCATAATCATTTCAAGCTTCACCAGAAACAGGGACCTGGTGGGGAGGGAAGCATCTGAGCATGGTAAATGAGGAAGAGCAAAATAAACACTTAGCAACTTGGGAAGTAGCCTGACATGGTCTGGTTCAACCAAAAGCGTATCAGTAACATATTCAAAACCCCCCTGAATAGCCAGGACTTCCTGCCCATGAGTGCCAAAAATCACAGGTCTCTTAAAATAAGGGAGAATCACCACTAGCAGGTAGCAGTATAGGACTTATGATGCACAGTTCTGCCATGCTAAATCTACTCTGTAGAGGGCATTGGCACATAGACCCTCTGGCCATTACAGTGCAATAGTGATGCTATTTACTGACTTTGCAAAAGGAGACTGAGGCTTAGTAATGAGTGAAGGAATGCCTGTAAGGTCTTCCGGAGGAAGAGACAAGTCCATGTAAAACAACACTGCTGTGATGACTGCAGGGCCATGGGTACCCAAGGTTTTGAACAGACTAAGGTCCCTGCCCCCTTGGGACATGCCAGCAAGATAATTAGCATTTTATGCCCTGGAGAAGGGAAAATGGATCAACTGAAACCAGAATAACGCGTGGTGTCCCTTTAAATCACAGCTCCGCATTCCCCGGAGAGATTCCCTCTCTCACTGCCTTTAATGAGGCCTCCATTCGCCTGACACCGAGGGTAGCTGAAACCTGAATGCTGTGCACTGGATTTTATTGTGTTTGAATAACAATGGCTGCTTAGCATAAATAAATTGCATTTCCCTGCACAGTTACAAGGGAGTTTAATAAAATAGGAAATGCCTAATCTGTATTAAATACCCTGGCCGTCGCCTCAACCAGGGCTACAAACAGATACAAATACACACACACCTGCTGAGGCAATCACACTTGAACACACATGCACCCCCCCATCACCTGCACGCCTGCCAACGCACCACCGGAGGCAATTCCCGCCTTGCAAACACAAACATACACTTCTCTGCAACCATAGCTGCGGGAGATGGAAGCAAAGGCACACAAATCCAGCCAGAGGTGCACAGATGTGGTTCCAAACACACCTGCCTCCGCAGGCCTCCCCTGCCCCCCCCCCCCCCGCTCTCCTGCTACTGACAATCCCTTTGCCCTAAGTCAAGGGCAAACCTCCACCCTTGCTTCCTCCCGCCCATGTCTATGTCCTGCTTTGAAGTTCCCTGCCAGCCTGGGATCCAGCTGGACCGGCATCTGAAGCAGTCCTGTTAGCTCGCAATTCTCAGCGGTTGCAAAAGGGCACAGCAACCATTGCAGCAGGACGTGAAAGGAGACTCTAGCCCCTTCCTGACTAGGGGAGGCACAACCACTCCCCACAGTTAGACACAAGTACAACCGCTCAGGTGCACAGAGTTACCCCTGATCTCCGCCCCCCTGAGGATCGCCCACTTGATTGCCCAGCCAAACTGGAGCTATGACAGGCTTTACCCTCTTACGCAGCTCTCACAGGAGCCGTGTAGCTGCAATGCTGGGCAGAGAGGTACCTTTCACATGAAGCACAGTATTCCCCTGACTGCAGGCAGGGCTTCCCCCCACCTTTCCTCATCTCCCTCTATCCCTCGGGCTCATGCATCCTTGCCCTTCTTGCCACAGCTTGAATCACAGCAGCAGTCTGCAGGCCTGTGGCGAGGGCCAAGTTCTTCCTTCCTCTGGGCTCTATCAGCAAAGAAAGACTGGGCCAGGCAGGGAGACCAGGAGACTCATAACACCAGCATTCCTGCAGCTGGGCCATGAGGTCTCCCAGACCTGCCCCTGGCTGTAGCCATTTGTCCCTAACCCCATCTCTTGCTTTCCTTAGTGCAACTTCCTTTTCATGCCGGCTAGACACAAAACTAGCCTGGGGCTGCCAGCTCCCAGAAACAAGGGAGTAGCTACTGGGTGCCCTTGACCAGCACAGGATCCAGGTGCAGGATCTCTGGCAGACAGTCCTGTCTTCCTCTTCTCCACTTGGGAGTATTCCCTGGGCAGGAGCCATTGGCACTGAGGCAAAAAGGGGGGCAAGCATAACAGCTCTGATACGGCCGCGTCTGAGCACCTCCTCTCTGCAGCCTGGATCACAGAAGCCTCCCTTTGCTGGCAGCTGGTAGCTGCACTCGTGTAAGTGCCTCCATGAAACTAGACAGGGGGCAGAGAAGGCCTCCCTGCATCTTTAACTCCTCTCAGGGTTTGGGATGGGGGGTGGAAATCCTAGTCCTAAATCAGGGGGTGCAATGACATTTCCCACTCCTGCCCTGAGCTCCCACGAAAGCCTTCTCCCCCTGCACACACCTCTCTGCAAGCTCTTTGCCAACAAACACACACACCCCCTTCTCCAAGCCACATCCCCCTCTTCCTTCAGGAAGCCCTGCTCTCCATCAGCCAGGAGAGCTCCAGGATGTTTTGCTCGCTGCCGTCACGGTGACGATGAGTTTATTCCGTGCTCGCGCGGATGGAATGGTTAATTACTGAAGAAGTCAGCTGTAATTTACCAATTAATTACTGCACTGTTACTGCTCGCCTTCCCCCTTCCCTGCTTCCTCCTTCCCCAGCCCCTGGAGATGAAGCTGTGGCAGACTAAGGCAGAATTAGTTGTATGGATCGCAAGGTCTAGAGGCCTAGCGCTGTCCCCCGCCTCGGTCACTGGCTCCTGAGGTGTGTGGGAGATGAACCACGATGGCTGAGAGAAGGGGCAGGCGTATGGGTGACTCCAGTAGCATCTGAGTAACTCGTCACAGATGCTTCTCCCTCCCTGTGCTCAACCCCTTTGAAGAGGCATGAACAGGGGGGCTGACCTAAGTCAGTTTTTACTCCCTGTTCACTGCTAACACCAGCCTGGATTCGTCTCCAGCAGCCAAAGGCTTCACAGGGTGCACGGGGCAGGTGAAGGGGAATCAGGGCTCTTGCTATTGCACAATGTCAGCCATCACCAAATGTCCTGGGGTGCTTGGCTTCAGACCACACGGGTACCCTGGCTCCTGGCACTAGAGCTGTTCAGGAGGGACCGCCAAGCGCAGCTGATGTTGGGATGCAAAGAGGCAGCAACGTGCCCTACAAAATGGCTGACTGCCCCATAAGAGACCATCACAAAGACTTGTTCTGCAATGGGGACAGGAGAGATGCAGCATCAAGCACCCACTCCTACCCTCACGGCCATTGCATCTGAGGCTGGAAACACAGAGCTATGTCCACAAGGCAGGATGCCTTGGCAAAAGGTGCCAGGCTGGGTGAAGGAAGGGACAGCCCCCCGAGAGGAGGACAAGGGAGCTCTGATCCTTGACAAACATGAGCTGTGATGTGCTGAGAATGGTTCCGAGGGGGTGCCCTAAGGCAAACTTAAGATAAGTAAAAAATAATTGTCACTGTCAACAGAAATAGGCCAGAAACACATCCCCCAAGTTCAAATCCTGCCCCTTTGGGCTGTTCCATCCAGAACCAGATTGCAGGCTGGGAAACTGAGGCACAGAGAGGTGAAGCAATTTTCCTAAGGCTACAGAGATAGAGGCGCATTTGCTGTGTGGGGAGCTGAGGAGCCGCTGGCTGCCTGCCTCCAGCTCCCCCAGCTGAGCTCACCACAATGCCTTGCTGGTGCACTCCCATCCCAGAGCTCGTCCCTCTAGCCCGGCACTGGCCCATTTCTTCTATCTCTGCCCTCACAGAGCAAGGAGCCTTGTAGCTCAGCCACTCCTTCCGCTCAGGGGCAGGATGCTACAAGCAAAGGGCCCCTTAGCAATAGCTAGCAGCCCCAGTGACTTTACTTCTCCATAATTAATTAAGTGCTTCTGCATGTACTGCCATCCACTGGGGCCTCCCAAACACAGATTATCTACCTCAGTGCGGACGCAGGAAACATTACAAGTGGGTCTAGGAGACAATACATCTTGGCTCTTTGACATAATGTAAATGATGGTTGGGTTTGCAAGGCATCCAGGGCAGGTCTGAGTCCCAGAAAGCCGAGCAGAATTGCCTGCTCGAGATGCACAGGATTTTCAACCCCAGCCGCAGAACCACCCATTTCCAGGCCACTGAGCCACCTAAGAGCTCAGGGAGCACGTGTGCATGTGAATACAGCAGAGGATATGGGAAAGAGGGCCTATAACCAAAAGAAGTGGTTATTTTACTAGCAGGCCCCTTAATTGATTCTAGGAGAGTGATTTCTAAATTATATCCTGACGTGAACAATCCAATCAATAAATCCATTAAAGCAGAAGCGGGTCTGCCAGCCGGTTGGCGGTGTTACCTTGTACCGCTGGTTCTCCCATCGCTCCACTCGGTCTCCCAGAACAGACACGTCCCAGCAATGTGATACCAGGCCTCTCTCATGGGTCAAATCCCCCTCCCAGAATTACACGGGGCTCCCAAAACTGAAACCCTGGGCAAAACCAGCAAAACTGGTTCTTGAGCGCAGGTGCCGTCGCAGCCCAGCTGGCCTGGTTCACAAAGGGCAAGTTGCTCAGCGCAGCAGGATGAAAGAGAGGATGGCATTTGGGGAAGATCTGAGTGAAAAATGCAACCCTTTCCCTTGTTCCCACAACTGAAATCCAGATGAAAACCATGGGCAGAAATTGATACACTGGAGAAAAATCAGGACCAGATTTTATACTCAGCCTTTTCTTCAAACCAGGCCCTTTTAATGGATCAAGTTGAGCACCTAAGAAGCAAGGTAGCCAAGAACACTCATGACTTTTGGAAGTCCCGGACAGTAGGATCAGGGCTGACCCCTATAGAGCTACAGGTGAAGAGTGTCAACAGCAAACAGAGTGAGAAAAAAAACCTTCAGCGAGGCCCTTAAAGACTGTACTTGTTGGGAAATAGGACTTGGCCAATAGCGCCAGGCCCCTCCAAGCCTGCACGGGCTAAGGATGACATGGCACTAGTACTGAACTCTTGGACATGATGGATTCCTGACAATTAGCACTACAGAGATCTTCTTTCCCCAAGTGAGAACAGCTACTTTGGATGGATGGAGGAGAGACGTTATCTCCTATCCAGACGTCATAAGGAAATCCTACAAGTAAGTTTTCTGGAATTCAGCATCTGCCTTCAAGTGGGGAAGGGACCTGAAAAGAAATGGGTCTCTGTTCAATGTCCTTAGGGTTCCTTATGTGCCTGCTTCTTGCAGAAGATTAGCACTATCATCATTAGTGTCAGATACATTCATAGTGCCCTATGATAAAGGCTGTGTCAGACAGGATGGAAGCTTGTGCCCTGAGTACCTGGCCGAGCGAAGACACCCCAATCCAACCAGAGTGGTGGCATGTTCCAGAGAACTGGAGCATTTTCTGGACTACAGGAGTCTACAGAGAGTTATTCAATCAGCGAAGAGGGCATCTCAGTCAGATTCGCCACCTCCAACTTACAGACAGTAATACAGCTGCCCAGGCAGACAGAGCAACTTGTCCAAGGTCGGGGCAGAGATAAACACAACCCAAGATCTTGCTCAAACCTCACATTCCTCATGTTTCTATCCAGTCCTCATGTCCTGGCTTCTTTGTACAAGCTGATTTAATCAGCAAAAACAATGGAGTGATCATTTTAAAAGATGTACAGAAAAGCTCTAGGCGAGTTATTTATAAGATGGCAGATTTAAGAAAAGCTATGAGGGACAGCCTCTTGTGAAATAAGCCTCATCCACCTTCACTTGCTAATTGGGCAGTGTCTGGGGCTTGGTAGAGAACTAGAGAGGCTCAGAGCAGGCCTAAATGCACACGCCAAGTCTCTGTCATGGGACCATGCTGGGGGACATGCTCAGGGATGCTCCAAGCTGCTTAGACCCATTCCAGAGCCATCTCTGGGTCTTCCTGTGCAGATGTGAGGGAGCATAGATATGTGGAGCTTCTTTCTTCAGGGCTTTCCTGGGCTTGTGCCGGAAGCAACACAGACAGACCCATTGCTCCTGTAGCACGGTTTTCAAGTCGAGGGCAAATAAGGCCTCTGCATCCTGCCTTTGCACGTATACCCTGACAGATGCCTCCTACCACAAGGGAAAAGGAGGGTTTTAAAAGCCTTACAGCCTATGAGTCACTCTGCTATATTAAAAAAAAAGTTTACAAAATGATGAGTGAAAAGATAGTTAATGATGCATGGGATGGTTTGTGCAAAGCACGCTGCAGAGGGGAAATACTCTAAATTGAAAGTCCTCTGATATGAACAGAATCAACATTTAATAAGACAGTTAATGTATGTTATTTAAATGTCACTTCATTATTAAAAGTGCATATTTTTTGAGGTTTAATAACCATGTAATGGAGGCATCTATTCCATAGTTAAGCCTTGGCAAATATGTTTTTCATCATTAGCTGGGATTTATTTAACATGCAATAACCATCCTATTAAATTTAATGAGTTCCAATTAATAGGTACATAGGGGCTTTTGAATGTCAAAAAATATTTTTAAAAAGTTAGTTCCCTAACTGCATGGCAGGGACTGGACTGACTGGTGGTTATCCATGAAGGTGAGAGCACGGCAGTCAAAAGTCAGATTGCAAGCTAAGTGGGTATAGACTTTGTTGGTATTTGGATGGGAGACCACAAGGTTGTTACAACTGTGTGATTAATAATTCAGGAGATGAGGACCCTTCCTGCTGGAACAGGAGACAGTCACACCTTGAGCACAGTAACGCTGGCAGTGCCATATTTCAGCTCAGACTTAAAAATCAAGGTCTCATGGGCATTAAAAGCCCTCTGGATCTTTTCTGGCATGTAGGTTTGCTTGCCCTGCCTTAGTCAGATTCCAGTTGGGTTGCTCCATGCCAGCCTATTAAACTCAATTGGGTGTGATGGCATCTTTCCCTCTGCCTTCAAATGGCATGCAGCGCTCAGAGTTGGCTGCCAAGTTCCACTGCAGAGATGGCTGTGCATCAACGAGACCGAGCGTAGTCCACCACGCTGATGTACAATACAGCTTCTTTCAACAGGCATCCTGCCCCTCTGCTGAGCGAGCAGCCAGGTTTCTGCAGGGAAAGAAGAGCTCCAGGTGCCCACTTTGTGAAATGCTTTAAGATGAAAGACGTTCTTCTAAGAGAAGGGATTGTAACTGCAGGAGGAAGAGCAGCAGTTGCCATGTTGCTCCAGCCCTTCTTCGCTGTTTGCCCTGTATCTCAGGAGGGAGACGGCAAGGAAACAGTCCAAATGGACACTCACCCGCATGCAAATCCACCAGGCGTGGATCGATCAGAGGTTGAGGCATGCTCAAAAAGCATCTCTTGTGCCAAAAACAAGGTTGAAAATAGAGGCTCCCAGATGGCAGGGGCTGCCGGCACAGATGGGAAAGCACGTGAGGTGATGGAGTTGCTCACTGCCCCTGCTATATGCTGGAGTGTTTAGCCTCTGCGCCCAGCACCAGGAAGGAGCTGTCTGGATACTGAGGAGCTCTGTTCAGCTGAGCAGGACAGACACCCGACCTATGTTTTTAATGATAAGATTGGCCCCGTGGAGCAAAAGGTCTACGACCCCGTGTACAGTTAGGGCTTCTGTGCCCGCACCAGCTGCAAGAGGGAAATATTGATGAGAGTGGAAGGAGTCTAGGTGAGGGGGAAAATGAAGCTTTGCAGAACAGCCCGAGCTTCTGAAAACAAAGGGAAGTGGTTTCCTGCATGGTGAAAGATTGCTGCCGGCAGGAAACCCAGCGCCCTGAGCAGGACCGGGTTAGAAAGGAAGGCTTCGGAAAAATGGTCTACGGAGCTGCAGAATGCGGAGGGTCGAGACTCAGTGATCCGAACGGCCTTTCCTGTCATGAGTTTCTACAGCTTGGGATTCAGCATTTCAATTCTGTATGGCACCGAGAGGCCTCCACATACTGATCTCCGTGACCAGGTCCTTTTAGGACTTACCCTTTTCTTCCTGGGCCCAGTCTTGAGGTAGTGCAGATCAGCTCAGATCCTTTGAAGTCAATGGAGTCACCGAACTCAGTGGACCTACACCAGTCCACACCAGAGAAGGCTCTGGCCCTCTTGGCTCTGGGCCACATCCATCTAGGCTGAACCAGCCTGCTGATCTCCTCTCACGTTCTGTGTTGGAGGGGAGAGATGTCCTCACCCAATGGTCCTCCTTTGGTTTGGGATGGGAAGCAGGCAAAAGTGCTCACTCACTCCCTCTCCCCTCTTCACTGCTAGGAAGCCAATATCCTGCCCTCTTCTACCAGCCGACTCCTGGCAGCCACATTTCTTCCTACAGAGGCACGAGGAGCATGGTCCAGGACAGAGCTATTGGATTGCTCTGTCCAGAATTGGATGAGATGGGGACACAGGCAAAGAGTAAGAGGATGGTGGTTGTGGGGGTGCTTCTTCCCCAGCCCCCACACAAATATTCCTCTTTTTCTGCAATTGCATATAAAGGGAGTAGCTCCAGTAAGCAAAGGGGGGAAGGGGAAGCCCATTCTGAAGGCGTGGAGGGGGAGTGTGAGCACGGCTGCCGGGCCTGATGGTGACTGGCAAAATGAGGTGGGTGGTCCTGGTGCAGAATTGATTGCAAATCCTAAACAGAAAAACAGCATAGGAAAAACAGCCCAATTTGGCTGGAGCAGCAGCCTGGATGGAGCTGAACACGCTGCAGAGACTCAGCAAGCTCTCACCACCTGGCAGGGGCTTCCAGGTCAGGGCTGACCTCATACAGAGAGCAACAAGGGGCTTCAAAGCCAACGCTGCTGCCACTACCACCTTGCCTGGTGTGCTGCCCTCTAAGCGCTACTGTCCCATTAAACTTCGCGCATCCTCGCGCCACCCCAACACACGGAGCATGGCTGTTCCCTAGCCGGCTCTGAGGAAGCACCCAAGCCCTCCAGCCCTGCTTTCCTACCACACCAAGCCATGCTCGCTATCTTGCCATTCAGTCTCAAATGTCCAGGGAGGTAGGGAGGTGGTGTAGGTGTCTGAGGGGAAGGAAAGCCTCTGCTCAGCTTCTGACTTCTTACTTGCAATGGGTCAGGCTGAGCACACCTGGCCTACATGTGTTTGCAGACCAGGTGCATTCACAGTGGATGTGGAAGATCCAATGAGCCACCTGAAACCTCCACAGCCACAACAGGGAGAGCCGGGAGTGAGGAGGAGCAGCAGAGCCCCCTCTGTGCCCTGAGCCTGAAGCACTCCTACTCCAGAGAAGCCAGGATGCCCTGGGGAGTCCTTTCCACCCCAGGAATCCTCCGCCCCTGCTCTTCCCAGGACACCGCCCTTATCCACATCCTTTGCCAAGGAAACATACCACCGCAGCCTTCGGGGAGGGTTATTAGGTGAAAGGCTGAATCGAAAATACTGCAGCCAGCTGAGAAACAGGAGGCCCCAGCCTGGCATACAGCCGGCCTGCTCTCACAGCCATTAGCAAACAGCCCGGGGTAAATTAAATCCTTTAATAAACCATCAAATAAAGTGTTATTAAACAGCCTGTAATGAAATTCAGCGTGTTTCTGTGCCGGCTGCAATCCTTCTGGGCTCTGGGCTATAAAAGCCATTATAGCAAAGAGAAAGAGGAAAGCCATTATAGCAAAAGAGGAAGAGGAAAGATGTGTCACAGACGCCCATTGCCTTTTCTCAGGCACCTTTTCTGCTTGAGACACAGACCCTGCCCTGTGCCCCCATTGCTCCCCCACTACAGCTAGCGCCTGGGCCCACACGCTGCCAGCTCTGTGCACACCCCGAGCTCAGCCAGCAGTCCCAGGCACATGCTCCCCGTCAGCTCTCCACTCGCAACCAGCTCTTTCTTTTTACCCAGCTGTTCCTCTCCCTGGGAAACTCCCTTCCCCCCAGCCCAGCCTGGCCTTCTCCTCCAAGCTAGCCTCCTGATTCAGCTCCATCCTTCCTCCTCCTCTACAGCCTCTGCTCAGGCCAAGCTGGCTCCTTCCTCTGTGTGAACCACAACATGGGCCCCTTCCACCCCACATCTCTAGAGCTGAAACCACTGGGCTGGGCAGCACGGCTAGTGGTACCACCAGTACCACCAAGATATCTCTGGGTGAAAGCCGCCCCACACTCCCCTTCCTAAAAGATGCATCTCTTTGGGCCCAGGGGCTTTCATTCAGCACTGAAGAGGGTAACGTAAGGTATAAAAGGGGTGTTTGTCCATTGAACATTCGCAGCAGCAGATGGGGAAACTGAGGATAAGGGCTCTTGGCAAGAGACATTGAGAAGGAACATTTGACTTTGTCGGTGTATCCATGCATTTGCCCACACGAACGCTGTGCTCCTTCCCCCCGGACGAGGTTTTCCTTGCTTGGCACACCGGCACCGTGCTTGCAGCAGGGGAGGTGTTGCTTGCCAACAACATCCACAGGGATTGGATTCATTTCCTCAGGAGAAGCTCAAGCCGGTGCGTTTGCTGGTCTGAGACACATGGCTCTGGCAGCCCACAGCAGAAGGATGACACGTGAAGGAAGAGAGTCACTAAGGCAGCCTGATCCCTCAGTCGGGCTCCATTTGAATATTTTAAATGGCTGCAGGGGGTAGTTCACCTCACTCTTCAAAGTGATGGTTGATGGCCAGCGGGGCCCTGAGAAGCCTTTTGAACCTCCCTCCACACACCATCCTCTACAGCAAATTCAAGTTTCTGGTCCCAATTGTCCAGACCTTGTGCCGCTTAGCTGCTCCCTACAAATGTGCCTTCAGCTCCCATGTGGCCCTGAGCCCCTGTCCTCAGCCACCACGGCTGTCTTCAATGCCCCATATGCCCTTCTCCTGCCAGACTCGCTGCACCTTCTCCCGTGCCATAGATTCATAGATGTTAGGGTCGGAAGGGACCTCAATAGATCATCGAGTCCGACCCCCTGCATAGGCAGGAAAGAGTGCTGGGTTTAGATGACCCCAGCCAGATACCTATCTAACCTCCTCTTGAAGACCCCCAGGGTAGGGGAGAGCACCACCTCCCTTGGGAGCCCGTTCCAGACCCTGGTCACTCGAACTGTGAGGAAGTTCTTCCTAATGTCCAATCTAAATCTGCTCTCTGCTAGCTTGTGGCCATTATTTCTTGTAACCCCCGGGGGCGCCTTGCTGAGTAAAGCCTCACCAATTCCCTTCTGTGCCCCTGTGATGAACTTATAGGCAGCCACAAGGTCGCCTCTCAACCTTCTCTTGCGGAGTCTGAAGAGGTCCAGGTGCCCCAGTCTCTCCTCATAGGGCTTGGCCTGCAGGCCCTTAACCATATGAGTGGCCCTTCTCTGGACCCTCTCCAGGTTATCCGCATCCTTCTTGAAGCGTGGCACCCAAAATTGCATGCAGTACTCCAACTGCGGTCTGACCAGCGCCCGATAGAGGGGAAGTATCACCTCCTTGGATCTGTTCGTCATGCATCTGCTGATACACGATAAAGTGCCATTGGCTTTTCTGATGGCTTCGTCACACTGCCGACTCATGTTCATCTTGGAGTCCACTAGGACTCCAAGATCCCTTTCCACTTCCGTGCCACCCAGCAGGTCATTCCCTAGGCTGTAGGTGTGCTGGACATTTTTCCTCCCTAGGTGCAGCACTTTGCATTTCTCCTTGTTGAATTGCGTTCTGTTGTTTTCTGCCCATTTGTCCAACCTGTCCAGGTCTGCTTGTAGTTGTTCCCTGCCCTCCAGCGAGTCCACTTCTCCCCACAGTTTTGTGTCATCCGCAAACTTGGACAGAGTACACTTCACTCCCTCGTCCAAGTCACTGATGAAGACATTGAAGAGTATCGGTCCCAGGACCGAGCCCTGCGGGACCCCACTGCCCACACCCTTCCAGGTCGAAACCGACCCATCCACTACGACTCTCTGGGTGCGACCCTCTAGCCAATTCGCCACCCACCGGACTGTGCAGTCATCCAAGTCACAGCCTCTTAACTTGTTCACCTGTATGGGGTGGGATACCGTATTGAAGGCCTTCCTGAAGTCTAAGTAAACGGCGTCAACCCCTACTCCTGCGTCCAGGTGTTTTGTAACCTGGTTATAAAAAGAGACTAGATTAATCAGGCATGATCTACCTGCTACGAACCCATGCTGGTTTCCCCTCAGCATAATTTTTCCTGCCGGGCTCTCGCAAATGTGAGCCTTGATAATTTTTTCAAAGACTTTGCCAAGGATGGAGGTGAGACTGACTGGCCTATAGTTGACTGGGTCCTCCTTCCTCCCCTTCTTGAAAATGGGGACCACATTGGCCCTTTTCCAGTCCTCCGGGACCTGGCCTGTGCACCACGAGTGTTCAAATATTCCTGCCAGTGGCTCTGCAATGACGTCAGCCAGTGCCTTCAGCACCCTCGGATGGAGCTCATCCGGGCCTGCCGACTTAAAGGCATCCAGTTCTTCCAAGTGACTCTGCACCATCTCAGGGTCTACACATGGTAGTCTGGCGCCTTGCTGCTGCCTCTCTACAACCCCAGTGAGAGACTTGTCGTGCCCTTCGCTTAGGAGCACTGAGGCAAAGAACTCATTGAGGAGTTCAGCCTTGTCCCCCCTGTCCATCACCAATTGCTTATGCCCATTTAGCAGGGGTCCTATTCCACCCTGGGCCTTCCTTTTACTCCCTATATATCTGAAAAACAATTTCTTGTTATCCTTAACTTGGGATGCCATCCTCAGCTCCATGGTAGCTTTGGCCCGTCTAACTGCCTCCCTACAAGTGCGAGCAGAGGAGGTATACTTCTCTTTAATAATCTCTCCCCATTTCCACTTTTTATATGCCCCGCTTTTTGCCCGTAGGCTGCTCTGGATTTCTCTGGTCAGTCAAGGAAGCCTCTTGGCCCCTTTCCCCCTTTTTCCTCGCATCGGGATTGTCTCCCTTTGTGCCCGAAGAATCATTTCCTTAAGGCACAGCCACCCTTCTTGGGCTCCCATCACTTCAAAACTCCTACTCTGCAGTGCATCCTTGACTAATCGCCTGAGTTCATTGAAATCAGCTTTCCTAAAGTCTAGCACTTTCACCCTACTAGTTACCTTACCCACTCGACGTCTTATGGTGAATTCTATTATTTGGTGATCACTGTCCCCCAGGTGACTACCAATCTGTAGGTCTCCTACCATGTCATCCCCCATTGCCAATACCAGGTCCAGCAAGGCATTCTGGGAAAGCCCTCTCAGAGCTGGTCCAACAGACCCTCTGACACAGCCAGCACAGGCAGCTAGAAGCCAAGCCATCGAGTCCAGTGACCTGCCCTTACGCTGTAATTCTTTTCTTTAGAGACGTTACAAAGCATGAACAAACCTCGTTTCATTAGAGGTTGAACCATATCATTCGGGCCCCCCTGAACATATGTTAAAGACCAGCTCCCACCCAGATGAGTGATTTCTGCTGATTCCTAGAGTAGTTAAATCCCCTCCCTGAGAAATTGCTTTGCAGAGTATCTCATGTGAAAATATGAGGGAGCCTAGTAGGGACTAGTGGGTGCTGGGAGTCACCACAGTAGCAATATGTTCAGCAGACCCTTCAAAAGAGTCACACCATCAAGTCACTGCAGTGGTATCTGATATCTATTTTAGGCTGGGTATCTATTAGGATAAGGCCTTTTCATGTTGTGTTTGGTATTTAGCCCCCCACAATGCCTTGCTAGGTACATTAAGAATTTACTAGCCTAGAGCAAAACTTAATATCAACTTTGGCTTAGTTATCTTTAATTAAGAATTGTCTGGTGAGGGCCAAGTTCCTCTATATCTCTTCCTCTTTGAAAAGTGATTCATAGGCAGTATTTTCTGATAGTTCTCTTTTTGATACACGCATGTGATTGAGCTAACACACTGTGACCAAGTTACCATAACTAGGAAAGGGACTGCATGATGTTATATGTGGATGTTATATGCCCCCGTGGGGAAAGGGATTGGTGGTGGGGATCTGCTACAGACCACCACACCAAGAGGAAAAGCTAGACTGGGAGTTCTTAAGGCAGCTCTCAGAGGCCGTACAGTCTAGGGACATGGTTGTCATGGGGGACCTAAACTACCTTGACATCTGCTGGGAGGAGCAGTCAGCCAAATCCAACCGTTCACGTAGGTCCTTAACCTGCGTGTAGGACCTTCACCTAACACAGGAGGTGTACGGTCCCACTAGGGGGAATGCCTTACTGGACTTGGTGTTGGCTACTGGGGAGGACCTGGTAGAGGAGCTGCAGATTCGTGGTCACCTTGGGGACAGTGACGACCAATCAATTGAATTCATCATACGGCGTAGGATGGAAGTGCTTGAGTTTAGGAAGGCTAATTTCAGTGTGCTTAGGAGTCCAGGCAATGACACACTGCAGGAGAAGAGTATTGGCGAGAAGGGAGTCCAGGAAAGGTGGTCGTTCCTAAAGGAAGCAATCCTTCAGGCACAGAGGGAGAAAAGGAGCCAAAAAACATCCTTGGCTAAACAGGGAAATCCAGGGGAGCCTAAGGGCAAAAAAGAAGGCATATAGGCAGTGGAAGCAGGGGGAAGCTACCAAGAAGGACTATACCTACTTGGCTCGCACTTGCAGGGAGGCAGTTAGAAAGGCCAAAGCAACTATAGAGTTGAGGCTGGCAACACAAATTAAAGACAACAAAAAGTCTTTTTTTAGGTATGTAGGGAGTAAAAAGAAGGCTCAGGGCAGCAAAGGACCCCTACTGAACAAGGAGGAGCAATCAGTGACAGAGAGGGTGGACAAGGCTGACCTATTCAATGAGTTTTTTGCCTCAGTGTTCCTGAACAGGGCTCAAGATAAGTCTCCTGGTGGGTTCTTATATGGGCATCAGAGGGACACTGACCCAACAACTGTCAATGCTGACTTGGTGCAGAGTCACTTGGATGGACTGGATGTGTTCAAGCCAGCAGGCCCAGATGAGCTGCATCCAAGGGTACTGAAGGAATTGGCTGGTGTCATAGGAGAACCACTGGCACGGCTGTTTGAGCGCACATGGTGCTCAGAGCAGGTCCCGGAGGACTGGAAAAAGGCCAGTGCGGTCCCTATCTTCAAGAAGGGGAAGAAGGAGGATCTGAGTAATTGTAGGCCAGTCAGTCTCACCTCCATCCTTGGAAAGGTCTTTGAAAAGATTATGAAGGATCATATTTGTGAGAGTCCAGCGGGAAAAATAATGCAGCAGGGAAACCAGCATGGATTTGTAGCAGGTAAATCATGCCTGACCAATCTGGTTTTGTTTTATGACAGGGTCACAAAATGCTTAGGTGCAGGAGTAGAGGCAGATGTCCATTTTCTTGGACTTTATCAAGGACTTTGTTACGGTATCTCATCCTTATTCTCATAAATAAATTAAGAAGCTGTGACATAGATGTTTACCCGGACTGGTGGGTGGCAAATTGGCTTAGCAGTCACACCTAGAGAGTGGTAGTAGATGGATTGGTATCAACCTGGAAGGATGTGGGTAGTAGGGTCCCGCAGGCTTCGGTCCTTGGACCTGTACTCATATCTTCATCAGTGACTTGGATGTGGGTATGACGTGTACTATGTCCAAGTTTGTGGACGATACTAAATTGTGGGGTGAAGTGCACACTCCAGAGGGTAGGGAACGATTGCAGGCAGACCTGGACAGGTTGAAAAAGTGGGCAGTACACGCTAGGATGCAGTACAACATTGACAAATGCAGAGTGCTGCACTTAGTGTGCAAAAATATCCAGCACACCTACTGGCTGGGAAGTGACCCTCTCAGCGGCACAGAAGCGGAAAGGGATCTCAGAGTCTTAGTAGACTCCAGGATGAACATGAGTCTTCAGTGTGACGAAATCATCAGCAAAGCTAACCGCACTTTATCGTGCATCAGCAGATGCATGACAAATAGATCCAAGGAGGTGATACTTCCCCTCTATGCGGCATTGGTCAGACGGCAGTTGGAGTACTGTGTCCAGTTTTGGGTGCCGTACTTCAAGAAAGATGTTGATAGACTCAAGTAGGTCCAGAGGAGGACCACTCGTATGGTCAGGGGCTTACAGGACAAGCCCTATGAGGAGAGACTGAGGGACCTGGACCTCTTCAGCCTCCGCAAGGGAAGGCTGAGAGGTGATCTTGTGGCTGCCTACAAATTCATTAGGGGGACACAGCAAGGGATCGGAGATGCTCTGTTCACCAGGGCGCCTCTTGGGGTAACAAGGAACAATGGTCACAAACTGACAGAGAGCACATTTAGGCTAGATATCAGGAAAAACTTAACGGTAAGAGTGGCCAAAATTTGGAATGGGTTTCCAAGGGAGGTGGTGCTCTCCCCTGCCTTGGGGGTCTTTAAAAGAAGGCTGGATAGGCACCTGGCTGGGGTCCGCTGACTCCGGCACTCTTTCCTCTCCAGGGCAGGGGGTTGAACTCGATGATCTGTTGAGGTCCCTTCCAACCCTAGCATCTATGAATCTATGACTCATAACAGACTGAGATTTCATATCATGGTTCATGGTTCAATCCAGATTTTGAGTAATCCCGAACTTGTTGAACTGTGCTAGATTGATCTTCCAAGTGGTTATTAGTACATTAAGTAATAGTCAAGCCCCACAAAAACTGTATCATAATACCCTAGTCAAACACCCTCCATATTCCTGACTCGTGTTTAAGGACAAGCAAAGGAGGCAGGTTATCAGAGTGTTCATCTCAGGTATCCTCCCAGGCCCAGGGCATGCTGGGGTTTTGCAGGCTGTTGTTTGGACACCTATGCAGATGCAATCAATCAAGCATAGTTGTGTACCTCCCTGCTAAGCCTCTGGGCTTTGATTTGAGGAGGCCCTTGCGGCCTCAACCCCACATCATGATCGCTATGTTTTCAAGGCACTCAGGAAAGCGCTGTACTCTCTGCTTTTTAATTTTCTCTTTATTGCATTTTTCTCGTTTGTTCAATAAGACCAAAACCACAGAGATTAAACCTCCACCCAACCCGTGGTAACTGTATAAAGCACAGATTGAATTAGAAGCAAATGACTGTTCAGGAGGGTCCATGAAATCGTTCAGGTTGCTGCTTTCCAGCAAGGGAGGTGATCTGCTGCTTTATCCCCTTACATTGGGGAGGTAGATGAGGGAGGAAGTCCTGCTCCCATTATTGAGTCCACATCAGACCCATGGAAGGGGTCATGATATCTCACCCAGCATGACCCACCCTAGACAGAGCAGGTGGTTTTCAATCTAAAACACCTTCACGACACAGATGGCGCCTCAGGATTGCAAGACTAGGTCATATCACTGGTCCATCCCTGGCCACTGTGTCCTCTCTGTGACAGAAGAATGACAAATTCATCAGAGGAACGTGCAGGATACCCCTTCATGGACAACTACAAAGACACACAGAGGCAGTTTCTTCTTAGTAACTAGCTGGCCTCTGTCCCAGCTTGTCAGAGGTGGATTCCTCATCCATTTTTCTCCCAGTTAGTTTAACTACCAGTGATACCACTCTCCAAGTAAATGCCTAACCCTGATCCCAGCCCCCACACTTCACTTCATCATTCTGGCCCTCTGTTTTCTCTCCCTTTCACTACAGCCACGTCCATCTGTCTCTTACACTCGTCAACCCAGGGATAACTCCATCAGCTCTGCTGGAGTTGAAATGGAGCGATGAATTCTAGCCCACCGGGACTACCTGCTTTGACGTTCTGTCTTGACAACTTGTTCCATCTGTTTCATGCCCTCAGACAAAGAAGTTCTGCTTGAATTCCCCGTTCGTGCTTAATTTCTTCATCTTGAGACAACATCCCTCAGAGCCTTATTCCCACACGTACTACATTGCTGTACCTTTATCAGGAGTCTTCAACTGTTGCAATCACTCTTAGCAGGGTCCTCTCCAGGTCTTCTCTCCAACAAGGTCAAGCTTTCCTCCTCATGCAGAACAGCCTTATATATGGAGTCATCCAGGTTGCTTCATATTGCACTGCCTCTTTGTGGCAAGAGAAAGACCCCCAACTCTCTCACAGTTTGACAGTGCTCAGAGCCCAGTGGTTGAGTTGGCCCAATCCTGGTACAAGCCAGCTGTGAAGTCTGGATGCAGACAGGAATTTCCCCAACATTGGGGGTGCTCGGAAGGTCGGGATTCTTTTGGAGTCAACCTACAGCAGTGGCCAAAAGTCAGGATCACCCAACCATTGCTAGGTGCCCCTGGTGAAACAAGTAGGGCCCTCACTGGCCAAGTCCACATGGCACAGAAGTCCAAACCGCACTAGAACAATCCTTTCCTGGCACCCACGGTAGATGTACCAAAGACCATAGAGAACAAACTTCTTTCCTATTCCTAGAAGTTCACCTTCCCAAAAGAACCTGGGAACATCAGCTGGAGAGACTGCGTATGGGAAGCCTGCCCTGCCGTCACCCACAGGTAAAAGAGAGGGCTTCTGTTCTCCACATCTGGCATCTTTTGCTTGCAAGAAATTCAGAGGAAGGGAACCAAAATCTTGGAGCAGTCAGGGGAATATCAAGGCTGCTTCCTCCCAGTCTGATGGAAGTCTGAGAGAGAGACTGGAACGATCTAAGAGCAGGAGTAGAAGTCCCACGCAGCCAGGGCAGCATCTGGTTAGTATCTGTAGGCACTTGGCCGTCCTCCATCCTGCTCATCCCCAGGCTTGTAGGGCTTTCCCAGTGCCAACCCCAGCAGGAGCAAGAGAGTCTGATTCCTTCCTGCTGGATGCCTTCAGCATACTGCCCATGAACATTGCCATAGGGCAACTGCTTCAGAGGGCTCCAGCAGGCAGAAACATGCTGGGACCAGTCCTTTCACCTACAAAACAAAAGGGGATGACACAGCTAAGAGGCCGACAACACCAGAGGCTGTGCTGGCTACAGGAATGAAAAAAAGGTGCTGCCTTTGGCTCTAAGCTGCATCCCAACACAAACGGGGCTGCAGTCTGCTAGGCTGGAGCCTCCTGTCTGACCTGGCACAGACAGAGAGAGACTGTAGCACTGGAATTACACTGTAGTTCAATCAGACCAAGCTCCAGAAATTCAAGTGGGCTCCCCTGCTCTGCCTCTCTGGCCAGGGATCAATCAGTAGAAAAGGGCCCCCAAAGCCAAAGAGGGAGCTGATGTGGAGCACAGCCCCATGCCCCAGCAGTATATTATCATGGTGTGTTGCCCTGCAGTCAAACGCTGCTGTGTGGGTTTTGTGATGGTGCCCAGAGGCTGCAGGGCATCGGGTGCCAAGAGGTTTAAGTGCCTTATCATTATTTTATGACTCTATAAAAATCAGGAACTTGCCTGAGGGGAGGTCCAATGGGAGGAGGGCAGGGGCCCTACTTGCTGGGGCAGCTAGGCACCAGCACTTGGGAGAGCTGGGGGACTGTGAGTAATAGTGACAGGAGCCCCTGAGCTGTGACCAGGCTCAGGGTGCCTGTGCCCTGGGCAGCAACTGCAAGCAGTGGAGATCAAGCTCCTTGTCTTGGGAACTTGCATCTCAACCTCTTCCCCATTTCTACCATGCTGCAGCTACAGCAGTGGCCTCTGCCTGGCTGCACACAGCTCCAGGCAAGCAGTCACATTTGGTGCTGGGCCTAGCAGCACTCTGGCAGCCCTTTGACCTCTCTCACTTTCCACCACTGACCCATGCACGGAAGATCATAATTGCTCACATCTGATCAGCACTGCACAGCGCTGCTTCCTTCCACAGCTGGGCACCCACCACCAGTGCTGATGGTCAGCTCGGGTTTCCTGTGGTAGAGACGGCACCTCCAGGTAGACCCCAGAAACCTTGGGGAACAAGGGCACATGTAAAGACAGTGAGAGCCTGGGTGTTTCCCCAACTTTTCATCCTTGCCCATTGTCAGCTCCCTTGCCTATCAGGTCACCAAAACTAACCCCTCTGGTCAGTGGAGATACTGTGATATTGTGTGATATCTGATAGCAGGGGCAAATCTCCACAACTGCATTCTCCACCATGCATCAAGATGGGGAGTGCAATAAGGCAGAGCACCAAATGATATGCTCCCCCCAGGCCTGAGCTGAGCAGCTCTTGTTTTAAAATATTCCTGCCAGCAGCAGGTTGATCTCAGCGGGTAGCTCGTTGCCTTCTTGTCTCTGTTTGGCCTCGGCTGTGCATCATCCCTCTCTTGGGCTGGAACAGCACCATCTCCAAGATGGAGGGAACCCATCCACTCCAGCCATCAGGTTTGAACACGGCTGCCGGGATCAGCCAGCACAGCCTGCCCCTGTTCAACCAGCAGCACTGACTGCAGCGCTCACTGGGGAGGGTTTGGCCAATGAGGGTCCTGCCAAAAACCACACAGTTCAGGCCACCCACGGGTCCAAGCTGCCAGAGCAGAGCTGAGAAGCATTTGCAATAAGCCCACAATGGATGAGCAGCAGGGCCCGGGCAGATGAAGCTAGGAAGCTGGAGAGGACTGCCCACTGCAGGCAGTGGATGATGCTGACCAATAACTGAACCAGAGCAGCTGCAGGGAGCGGGTGCAATGCCGCACATCCATCCGCTGGCAGGGCCACCCAGCGCTTTGGAAGAGCTGCCTGGCACCACAGCCCAGCTCCCATGTGCTGTCTGCTGAGGGCACTGCCCCTTGCTGTTCCAGCCCTCTTCTTCGTTCTCCCTCTGCTCCCTGCCATGGTGAGCTCAGAAAGGCCCTCAAGAGGGCTGAAGCACTTGAGTTTCCATATCTCTTTAATTTCCATGGGGTACCAAAGACACAGATGTGGGGAGGGCCCCAACAGGGCATCCAGCTCACTCCCCCTCACTAACAGCCCCATTTTGATCCAAGACACCTCTTGCTTCTAATGCATACGTGCCACCTGATGCCCAGCTGCTGCTTGTCCTCATTTCTGAAGGAGCTGTGTTTGTGTGTACACCACAGGCACCAGCGCCTCCTCATTGGCACTTCCATTTGGGAAACACCAAAGATGCTGCTGCTTTCTTTCCTGCTCTCAGCCCCACAGCTCCCCAAGATCTGCATGGGCTGGCTCACATGTTAACCACCGGAGCCTCACAACCCGCCTTGGAAGGAAGGGAGAAAGGATTGGGAGCACCCAGGTGTAGAGAGGCCAAGCAACTTGTCCAGCTTCACACAGCAAGTCAGTGGCAGAGTCTTCACACAGCAAGTTAGGGACAGGACCCAGGCATCCTGACTAACACCCTCTTCTTTTGCCACCACCTCTTTGGGGGGAGATGGCATTGCAGAAGCTGATGACTCCTACAGTAGAGTCAGCCAGCTCCTGGGAGGGCTTCTTAGTGACTTCCAACATCTACTTTGTTCAGGGATGCTATAGCAGCCTCACAAGATGCAACACGGCCTCAGCCCAGGAGGACAGTCCCCTGGGAAGGCTCTGATAAGCCATTGCTGGGGGCAATGCAACTGGATGAGCCAGGAAGGAGGAGCAGGGCTGGCTGCCACAGACAAACAGCTGCGTGGAAGCTGTTGCCTCAGCAAAATAGGTAGATGCTGACATTTCCAATGCAAACACAGTCAGATTGAAGCTGCCTTACCCCACCCTAGGTAAACAGCCATGGGTATGAATTATTAAGGGAACTTACATGGAGAGTTTGGCTGGGGCCAGGCGGGGGAGTCAGCTCTGCAGGTCCAGGCAGAACGGGCAGAACCTGCAACACCAAGGTGGTGAGGTGTGAGACCCTCCCAGCCCTACCCCACTCGGAGGTGCTGACACCCACGTCCGTCCTTTCCTCAGGCCCCCCTGATGCTGGTGCCCACCTCTCACCATGCCATGGCTGGGTCCAGGGTCAGCTCTGCAAAAGCTCTGGCCCCTCTACACCCTCCACTGTGTTGTAGGAACAGAGGATGGAAGCCGAGCTGTCTGTGACAACTAAATCATAAGTCACCCATTCAATACGAATAATAATGACCTAAACCTCCCACCCCTGCTAGGCCTGCCCAGTGTCCACATCACCACATGTACCACTGCCTGCTAGCATCTCCTCACTGCCGCTGGCAACAAGGGTGGGACAGGCCTCCGAGCTCCTTTGCTCAGGTCACAGGTGGTCTCCCGTCTCAGAGATAAGACCTGTCATACTGGTGTGCCGAACCAAAGTCTCCTCAGGTCATGGGGGGGAAGGTTTAAGCCTAACCATGCCAAGGCTGTTCTGTGAATGAGCAGAGGTTTCCAGGTCCAGGGACTGGCAAGCAACCCTTTTCCAAACCATAAGGGAAAGGGAATTCACCCCAAACCACCTGGAGGCATCCGCTTCCAAAGCAGCAGCTGGCTCTGGAGGATCTCTCTCTCCTCTCCAAGAACCCGCTTCTACACCCTGATTGCCAGAGCCTCCGGGCAGCTGGAACCTGAACTGCCCCGTTATAGCCATCATCTCTTGCAGCCGGAGGTGGGCACATGCGGTTGGGAAGGGAGAGTCACAGGCTAGGCAGGAGGAAGGCACATCTGTTCCTGCAGCAGCTGGATGGACCATGAGTGAAGGTGCTTCACTAGCAGCTGGACAACTGAGTAGCCAGCGATTTGGCTTTCTGGTCCCAGCTGTTGTAAGGCTGATGAGTGGGGGGGCATGTGTGGAAGAGCAGGAACGTGCATGTAGTGACAGAGGGGGCTTTGAGGGGAGCAAGGAGGGGGCTGCTATTAGGCAGGAAAGAGAAGCATTTAATGAAGCCCGATGTCTGCTGATCCTGCAGTCTGCGTGGACGCGATCCAGCCACGCAATGGAGTTACCCACTTAAACAAGAGGGCGGGGTGGGGGGGGAGAAAAGCTGCCAAAGGAGCTGAGCTGGGAAAAGAACACATTTTCCTGCATAGCAAACTGTGAAGCGCGAGCCCGAGTATGCAGCAAAACCCTCAGAAACCAATTACTGATTGCAAGAACCAGCCTGCTAAAAATACTCCACCTTTCTGCTGCGGCAAAGGTGAGGAAGTGCTGAGCCATCGCAAAGAGCCCCAAGCCACCCGGCCGCCTCCCCCCAAGACGTTGCCTCCGAGGCAGGGGGGGAGCTGACATGCTCAGAGCCTTGCAACGCAAGCTGTTCCCCACCACAGACCCAAGCTGGGGCCCTGGCCTGGCCTCACAGCTGTAACGAGAATAACAGGTCCCTTCTTACCATCTTTCCTAAAAGACAACCCCAAAGATGAGGGGCTGGGCAGTGTCTTCCCACCCACTTTGCAGGGTCAGTGTGGTGGTGCTGAAATGACCACAAGCTAAGACAAGAGTCAGGATCAGATCTGCCCCTCGGGGGCTTTGGGACCAGTTTGCAGGGAGCTTAAGATTCAACTCTGAAATTAAACCCACGAACTCAGCTGTGCAAAGCAGAGATCAGGGAGATGTCCTGCCAAGGGGTTCTGCACCCTGGGCTTGTGACATGGTCACTCCCCCTCAGGGATAAAACCAAGGTCACCGAGGCAGGGGCAGGCACGGGGAAAGGCCCTGAGAGGATGACAGTGGCCTCTACAGGTCTTTTGTCACCCGATGGGTGCAGCGGTGAGGCCAAGGTCCCTTGCCAAGGATTTGCAACAGTTGTAAATGAGCGGGCAGCCCATCACTGCAGCTCAGCCCCTCTCCGCCTTTCAGCTCGCTCTAGTCAGAAGCGTCCAGCCACTTGCAGAGGAAAACTGAGACAGACCCAATTTGTGTGCGTGCACGTGTGTGGGGGCAACTGAGGGAGGGCAAGAATGGAGAAAGATGCCAGGGATGGAGAAAGGGGGCACAGACCAAAGCAGCGAAGCCCCATCACAAGGAAACCAGCAGATTGAGGAACCATATGTCCATATACACATTTACCGGGTCTCTGAGTGACGTGCGGGCGATGCTGCCTGCTTCCACCGGTGCGAGGCAGACGCTGCCTAGCCTCACGTGCCGTGTAGGCTGTGATGTAACAAGATGTAGTGGCAAGCAAAGGATCTCAGCGGCATTTAATTGAGGTGCCGGTAATTAGGGAACATATCAGTCCCTGTGACAGGTCCACGCACGAGCCTGCAGTGGCCATCTGCTCCCCTGCAATGAGGCCCCAGAGCGTGAGGGGGGGGCTGGCATGGCTGGGCGGGAGCAGTGATTTATTGAGGGGAGTGCGGGCAGAAGCCAATGCTCACAAACGTGTGTACTGCTTCCCGGAGGGTTGAACCCTACCTGCCACATTCACACCTGTTGCTTGGTTCAGGCGTCCCCAAGCGGAGGGGGCTGTGGGGAGCACACATGGCGGGTGACGTGTAAAAGGGCACAAGAGGGGAGGGGTTTTGTGGGCAAGAAGATGGGGGCTCTGAAGGCATCAGAGAGATCGGGGTGGGCAGAGCTGGGGATATAGGAGCAGGAAGGGGAGGTGGCTGAGGGGATGGTGCTGCCTCTGCCTCTCCTCGCTCCTTCTCCTTCTGACGGGTCAGCGTGTCGTCTTCCTTGCTGCCCCAGAGCCCGTGGTGAGGCAACGGCTTCCTACTGCCTGCACTGGTGAGTACAAAGCTGGGCAAACCCAGCACCAAGCAGCCATGACACAAGAGGGTCTGAGGACCCAACATCCCCCAGCCTGGCAAGGCTCAGCTTTGCAGCCTATTGAGACCAGAGCTGGAGTGCTGGGAGCCGGCGGGGGCTGATGTGGCCGTGATGGGACCTGAGAGGTCCGTGTGCTCGAAGCTCCAGGCCGACCGGCCAGCTCCTTGCTGCAGCCTTCAGTAGGGCTGTCAAACAAGCTGTGTGCCACCCCAGCACCAGCTGCAGCTCACTCTGCTCCAGACAGGTCAGCAGAGTCCCACAGCAGCAGAGGATCTCTCTCAGAGCACGGGTGGCCCCTGTTGCTCACACCTGGAGCAGAGCAATGCCTCCCCCCTGCGAAGGGAACGAATCGTCTCCCTACACACATCCGAACTGATCGACCATGGCTGATAGGATTATTTATTGCCTCAAACCAGGCACAGGTGCCCAGTGGTGAAGCTGCCAACTGGCGAGCAGCTCTCTGCCTCGACATGTCCATAAATTAACTGCCAGACCCATCAGGGAGCCAGGAAGTTGAGGTAAGAGCAACTTCAGGCGGGAGTGGAAGTGGAGCGCATCCCTGCGAGCAGGCCGGGGCCTGGCAGCAGGCAATTAATCCTCGTTAATAATGTCATGAGCAGAAGCGCTTGCATGGAGCATGGGGCGGAACAGATGCACCCGTGCAACTCGGGGCTGCACATCTCCCCGCCAGGGCTCTCGGCTCCTCCACGCGCACTCCCTCCCAGACATTCCCAGACTCTCTCTGTCTCTGTGGATCTACCTCTCTTTTCCTCCTCCATTCCTGCTCCTCCTCCTCCCCGACCCCCCTCATCTGCCTCTTTCCTTATGGTTTTTTGCTCCACTCTCTCCCCCTTTTTCTCTCTCTTCCTCCTCTCTTTTCCCTTCCCTCCTCTCCAAAGTTCCCACCTCTCTTCCCTTCCTCCTGCCAATCTCCAACCAAGTGGATATCCCACCCAAGCACCCTCCTTACACTGTTAGCACCCATTGCCCTGGCTGGGAATCCCTGTGGACTTGGAAGCAGTTCTCCCTGGAAATGCAGAATCCCCTCTGTGCCCCCCCGCAGCTCAGACGGCCAGGACAATCCTAAGGTGTTCTCCAGTCCAGCACATGACTGGTTCAACAACGCAAACTCTCCAAGCCATCCCCTCCCCAGGAGAGGAAAAGCTGTTTGTGGGTGCTTACCCAGCTCTGTCTGTCTCTCACGCACACAAACTCTGCCACACCATGGCCCGTATAAATATTCATCTGTTGAATGAATAATAAAATAATTACCAGCCAGCACAGTGCCGTGATTAGCAGGCCTGCTTTGTGAGTAAACCCATAGAAAGAAGTTGACGGCAGCAATTTTTAGCAGGGACAATGCATGGGAGGTTGACAGAACTGGAGCTCCTGATAATACGCCTACACCCTGCGAGACGGCCTGCTTCTGCCATATGCTACAGCCGCCTTAGGTCACACTCCAGCCAAGAGAGCAGCACACCAGAGAGTACTCCGCCGGGACGTGGTATTCTCAGCGGCTCTGTGCCAGCTCTGCCACGGACCAGAGCATGGCCAAAACATAGCGGCACAATGGCTATTCTCAGCTGGCCCAAAGTCCCTCAGGGGCCGTCCCACCCCAACCAACAGAGAGGATCCCTGATATTGCCAATCTCTCGGAAGCCAGACAGGTGATCAAACAACTTGAGAGCACAGAAATCTTAAAGCAGAACTGGCCGTCAAGGCCAGAGATACTTTGGAGGGAAATCTGAGTGCAAGTACTGCTTCACTTCATTTGTGTGGACCGACAGGATGTCCATCTGCCGTGCTCTACAGAACGAGAAGCTACTGCATAAAAAGGAAGCCTCTGTCTGCAAACCAAACAGAGGACCTTTCTTTTAACACCCTAAGGCAGATCATGGCCTAGCCCCGTCCCTTGCAGTATTGGAAGCTCATGTCCCAAACTTGCTGGACCTGTGGTGCTGACCTCCATCACCCTCTGCTTCTATGTTCAAACAAGCTGCAAAAAGCTCTTCCCACCCTGCCCTTCACACGTAGGAGGAAACCCCCCTGCAACGGGCAACAGCCACTCCATCACTTTTCTGCTGGTCCCCAAATAAAGCACTCCTGTCCTCCGATGACTACAAAACTGCAAATTCTGAATGGGGATGGCAACATGCCACCAGCTCCTGTGGGTGCCTGGCCACAGGACAGGGCTCAAGCCCATCTCTAGTGCAAATACTTGGCCCTAACAGTGCTTCAGGGCATTAAAAAAAGTGCCTGGGCTACAGTGCAGTTCCCAGGTGGCATCTCAAAGCACTCCAAAAGGAGGGAATAGGGTTTCTTAGTGGCAAAACAGACATGGGGGGGAGGCGACTCATTCACCCTCATGCAGCTAGTCAGTAGTAGGGGATCCCAACTCCCCAAAAGACTGTGACTAGAACCCAGGAATCCTGCTCACAATCCCCAATCTTTCCTGAAGACTATACTCCCCTCCCACAGCTGTTATTAGAAATCAGGATACCTGTCTCCCACTTGCCCTGCTCTAGTACTCAGTGACATTGTCCAGCAGCTCAAATCCTCCCTCTCACTCTCACCATCCCCTTACCAAGAGCACGGGTACCCAGGTCCCCACTGCAGAGCCTAGGAAGCGTTTGCCTTTTAGCTAATTAGGAGATGCTCTGGAAGGCAGCACAACACTGCAGCAAAAGGTACTTTATTTTTAATCTATTTTTCAGAGAAGCCCAAGTGTACGCCTGCTTTTAAATTCAAATATGCAATATGGGCCAGCACCTCAGAACTGGAATGAAGTGGTGGATTTGGGCAACAAAACAAGGGAGATTTTGCTTCAGCTCAGTCCAAGCCGCCTTGATTTATACAGCACTGTGTGGAGAGGGGAAAAAGAGACCATCCTCCCAGGGTTGTGTGGCTAACCCTCCACTCACGCGCCAGGCAATTGGCAAGTTGCAACGCAAAGGCACATATCTGGGGGGCTGGAGGCTGCTGGGGACCAACAAAAGGGAGGTCACGTACTGGTTCTCTGACCTGCTGGTTCCAGTTTGATCAGATCAGCAGGGAAGAGTCATGGCTGCTCTGTGAGTGTGGGCAGTGCCTTGACTCAAGGCACATGTTCAACAGACAGGAGCCTTATGTTCACCGCTGGGTTACCATATTTCCAGTTTCAAAAAAGAGGACACCTGTTGGGGAGGTGTTGGGCAGTAATATGATTGTGGGGGGCAGTAATATGTCCATGACCTGCCCCAGCCCCACTCCCAACCCACAGCCCCCTGACCCTGCCTGTGCCCTGTGCTCCCAACCCACAGTTCCCTGCCCCCCGGTACCTCTCACTCCCAAGCCACAGCTCCCCTAGCCCTGCTGGTGTCCCTCACACCTGACCTGCAGCCCTCTGCCCCACCCAGCCCAGCAGCATCTCCTGGCTGCCCTGCCCCTGCAAACATGGGCACCAGCCCTGGTGCTACCGGGCCGGCCACTCAGCTCCCCTCCCACCCCCATCCCCTACTGGAGGGGCAGGTGCCCCCCACACCTTGCTCCAGCCCTAGTGCCCAGACAGCTTCCCCCAGCGCCAGCAAGCACCCGTCCCCCCACACACACTCCCCAGCCCTGGCCCTCCAACCCCCATTCCCCATAAACTTACCTACATGCAGCTGCCGGGTCGCCTGCACAGATGCATGTGATACCCCTGCCCCCAATCGCCCTCCTCCGCTCCCCCTAGCCCCAAGCAGCTCCTTGCTGGGACAAGTCAGGAAGTGGCAGGAAAAACTTCAATGCTGAGCAGGGGCAGCAGCAATGTAGCCAGGCACCAGCCACACCCCATACCACCACTAACGCTGGTCTGGCGAGGGCATATGGATCACATTGGCATGTATACAGCACTGCCTGAGTGCCCATCCCATCCTGCAGAGGCATCATGTCACACCTGGGCTGGATTATCCAGGCAGCAGCCTCCACTCCAAAGCCCTGGCTGGGACTCTAGAGGGAGCAGCCAGCAGCTCGCAGATATGCTCATGCAGTGACTGGCATAAAGGCACATGGGCAGCCCAGGTCCATCCCCAGCAGGCAGGCACCCTGTGTGCTAAGGGTGCAGGTCTCTGCAACAAGGACCAATACTGGCATGGCAGAGGAACAGCCTGCAAGTCTCGGGGAGGGACATGACACAATGTGACCTCCCAGGGACCCAGCTCTGCACCCACTTCCAGGAGTTGCCAGGCCCCTTGGCGCACAAAGGGGATGCAAGCTCTATGCAGGGAGACATGGCACCTGCAGGCATCTGCTTCAAACTTTATGTCCAAAGGAAATAAAAGCCTAACCCCAACACTGCCCAGTCCCTGGTGTGAAGAAAGGCAGCAGGGGACACAGCTGCAGGGGGAAGGCAGGGCAGAAAGCATGGTCTACGTAGGCACTGTGTAGGAAGGGGTGACTGATTTTAGACACATGCCACCTGAGCAGCTCAGTGGTGGATATTAAATGCATCTTGTTACCTGAGCAGGGGCAGCAGCATCCTGGGACAATGACTCTCTCCTCTCTTTTTTTCTTCTTTTTTATGGCATCAGATATCAACTTCCAAATCTAGGAGCCACCGTCTTGTATTATCACTCAGTGTGCACATTTCAGCTATCCCGTCTGGGCATTTGTAAAAATTGAAGCTTTTGATTAAGTGCTGTGCTGTTTGTTGGACACTGCATTCACATGGGGCTGTCCAAGATGTTCATCTTGTGAAGTGTTGTTTTGAAGCGTCCGTATCCAGATCGCAGTCTGTCCAGCTCGATGCAGGCTTTTGTCAAGGTCATGCCCAATGGGGTACTTGTTTGATACTCTTTCCTCTCTAATCTTTAACCAGCCTTCCTGGTGATCCCAGTGCCATTCAGAGATGGGCTGAAGGCAGCCACATTGCAGGCAGTGGGTGCTAGAGGGTCGCTGGAGGGCACATCACATCATACCCCAGACAGAGAGCAGCACCTGGCACTCCCAATGACTTGACTGAAGGGGAAGAGTGCAGATCACATTGGTGACCTGCAACTTAGCACATCTCCAAGGTCAGGCAGTATGAGGACATCTCAGGCCACCACTCCGGGAACGAGAAATGTAACAGGACTGAAAGAAAATTGGATGAGAGAAGAGGGGGAGCAAATGGCCAGAGCACTTGGGGAGGAAGAGGTGGGAGATGGAGAGCGGCAGCCTGCTCCGGGGGCACTGCTGCCATCTGCCAGGCAGCTCGTGAAATAGTTTTGTTCCCACCCAGTTAGGGCACATATCACTGTCACACATGTCTCCACCTGACCTGTGCACATGTTTAACCTCCTCCTGTGCACTAAGACTCACAATCAGCCTCCAGTGCACAGATGCACCCCCTGCCCTGCACACACAGACTCTCCCATGCTGATATACTCACACCCTTGCCTCCAGAGATATACCTATACCCCCTCCTTATGCACACTAACACAGGCATCCTGCTACCCAGAAGGATACACAGACACTCCCACGGGGCTACAAGGAGACACAGTAACCCTCCTCCTGATGCACAGATGCTCAGAGAGGTGGTACATACAACACCTGACAGTAAACACCCCCCACACAGTATCTTGCACAATGAGACAAAATCTATACGCCTGTCCTACTGCATACACCCAAGCATGCACGCGCACACACACACACACGCACACGTATCTTGCTGAACTGGAAGAATAAGCTGTGTCAGCTCCCATTAAGCATCAGGCTGGCTCTGCTTAGGGTTTACAGTTATATTAGGGAAGCCATTTTTCTTCCTTAAGCCTCCACTTTATCAAGCATAATGTGCCCAACTTCTATCATCCGCGCTTCCAAAAATGCTAACTATCTGGCCGCGCTCCCATCTCCGCAGCCCTGTGGCACCTCAAAACAAGAGGCAGCCCGTCCAGGGACCTTCTGGGGTTACTTTTTCTGCTGAGGGGGGCTCCACAGCCAGACCTAGGCACAGGAGGGGTCAGGATCACACCCACGGACTGACCCTACAAACCCACCCTGTAGAACCAACGCCACCTCCAGAAGAGACACAGGTACAGGAACAGCTAACGAGCAGTACCAGGCACCTTCCCTCCTCCTCTGTACTTGGCTCTTTATATGATATGGCCGCAGCCCCACCAGGCCCAAGCGTTCCAAAACCTATACCAAACATGAGATTGGCTGAAAAAATCATGAGGGTTGTTTTATTATTATTATTTAAAACAAGCAGCAAGCCATTTAGGCTGCTTTTACATATATGTCCTCATACCCAGGATACCTACAGTAAAACATCAGGTATCATGAGGAAGGCAATGAGATTGAGGGGTGACAGGACTGCTGTGTTACCTCCATGGCATGCCCAGCCCATAGGGAGCAACAAGGAAGCCAGGGCTAGCACAGGAACGAAAATCTCTGGCCACCGCACCAGTCTCTGCTGCCCTCCCAGACTGGATCCCAACCTTCACTTTTCCACAGGCTAGAGCAGACAGCTGGGAGGAAAAGGCCAATGGTTTTTCATGGGAAATTAATTTATGGAAAAAAAACCTTTATCATTTCTTGCAAAAAAGATAGATTTCTAATGAAAAAGCAACCTGCTCAACCTCTGGCAGCATCATTCACCCTGCAGGGCTCCCCACAGGCCTGGAAATTTATGGGTGGGGAAGCAGTGGCAGAGTTAATTTCTGCTTCTGTACTGCCAATTTTCCAGACCTGTGGGGAGCCCTGCAGATAACGTGGCTCTGCCCCAGCGCACAGCCTGATCCAGGTGTGTGGGGGCTGGTCGGTGTGGGTGATTGCACCACAGGCCAACCCCACATGCCGCCTCTGCATAGGATCCAGGCTGCAGACTGACCCCACACTGCTCATCTGGCCTGTGGGGGCAGAAGGTTGGGCACCGTTGCATTCAATTTCAGGGGAGAAAAAGCGTTCTTCAATTTAAAAAATGTGGTTTTCCAAAACCTTTACCGAAACTTAGTGGTTTTAACAAAAAAACAAACAAAAAAAATCCTATTTTAATCTTTAAAGGCTGGGAAAGTTCAGCCAGAATTAAAACAGGGCCATAAAAGCTTCAGTTCGTGGTTTTAAAGTCATTTCCCAGGGGGCGAAGGATCATCAAGGAGCACATTTCAAGTGGCTCTCAGTGGAAGCTGCACTGTAGCACACAGCCCTGGTCAGCTCAGGCTCTGACCCACATGACAGAGGAGAAGCACCAGCTCTTGGGTCTGCACCGGTCGGTGTCCACAATCTTCTTTGCCCCGGGCAGCGCGGGATCTGAACTCGGGCCTCTCACCCAGCGGGGTGGCTTTTTCCATTGGCTGTTGTCAGTTCTCTTGAAGAACCATTCCTCGAAATGCTGGCAGCCGTACAAGGTACCATCTGTCTCCTTCCCTCCCTCCCTCCCTGCCGCCGCGGTCGGGCTTGCAGGCACCAGGCAGGTTGTTTTCGCAGAACCTTCCGCTGGCCCGAGTCCCTCCGAGGGGGGACGCGAGCAAGGGAGCGATGCCAGCAGCTCAGCCATCCTCCAGATGGATCGCCGGGGGTGGAGGGGAGCGGCGTGGGGGGAGATGCACACTGGGAAGGATGGGCCCAGGTCCGGGAGTCACTGCAAGGCAAGGCAAGTTAGGTCCAGATCCTGGCTCTGACTGCTGCGTAGCCCTAACCAAATCACTGCCCCAGCTGGGACATGGGGACAGCAAGTCTCCCTTCCCCTCCACACGCCCCAGGGTGCTTAGGAGCCCTTCACAAACAGCACTGAGAACGAACCCTGCAGGCAATGGAGCTACCTCCCCATCCCAAGGCTGGCCCAGGCAGGCTTTTCCCTAGATTCAGACAGGCATGGATGGCATCCCTTCACATTCAAGTCCCGAAGACACAAATTACGGAACTAAATCAAGACCAAATGGAGCTTAGACCCATGCCCTTCACCCTCCCAAAGGCTGACACAGAGCCAGGGTGGAAGAGGAAGGGGCTAGACTGAGCCATGGGGGTGACTTGGACCCAGGCATCTCTCTGCATTTGCCTTTGGCAAGGAACAACCCCTGAAGGAGGAGCAAAAATCCTGATTGCATGTCACCACTTCATGTGGCCCTGACCACACAGCCACCACGGAACAACCAAAGCCTGAGAAGAGACCGCGCTGCCCTCCACACCACAAAACCAGGGAGCCTCCACCTGCCAGCCCTCCAGGGGTAGCAGGGGAGGGCACCCCGGAGCAGCAGACATGATCACAGCTGGGTGGAGTATTTGCAAGCCAGAAGCTTTTTTTACATTCATAAATAGCCTTTTTTGAAAGAAACAAATTAACTTCTGTGAGAAAAAGGGGGCTCGTTTTTTAAGAATTAAATCTCCAAAAACTCCCCCCCCCCCCTTTTCCCTCCTCCTTCACTCTTTAGAATAGCAAAATAGTGGGAGAGAGGTGAGAATAGATAGAAAATTGAAGGGAAATGTTTTGGAGGGACCAAAGCAAACAAAAAGTGGGGGGAGGGTTGTTTTTTGGGAAGCAAAAGTTTTAAAACAAATTAAAATGCTTCTTTTTCAAGTTGGGAACAGATATTTTTCACCTCGTCAGGAGCTTCTGTCTGCCTTTGCCAAGCTCTAAAGGACAAGAGGACGGAGCTGGACTGTTCTCAGTGGCGACAGATGACAGAACAAGGAGATGATCATGATCAGCACCTTTTAAAAATGGGCCTCCCTGCTCCCTCAGACCTGAGAGAGAGGCGCAGAGGCCGGTGGGCAGCGCTCAGTGATCAAGCAGTGCAGGACCACCAACAAGCTGCTGCTGAGGGGAAAAGCGGCACTCTCTGAACTAGAAGCAAATAGCTGCATGGCTTGTCCTGGGCTTGGCAGTCTGCTGCGAGTTAAATGGATTGTGAACCGTTCAAATGCAAATGATTCAGGTTCTGCTGTACAGCCGAGGTCATACCGTGGCATCTAACTCTCACTGCCTGAGGATACTGGTTGGAAGGTGGGTCGCTAACACTACGTTAAACATGAACGGGATGATTGCAGACAGCCATCAGCAGCATTGTGCCTCGTCCTTTTGCAGGCAAAAGGGAAGGTCAAGTTTGATATTGTGGTAGTTAACAGTTTGTAACATGACTCATTCTCCCAGAAGAGACAAGCCTGAAAGACTATTCCTGAGTTCCCCAAATCACTGGGCCTGTGATGGTGCGGCAGGATGCGCTGATACAATGTGGAGATATCCCAATAAAGCACCAGCCCATTGAAGCAGGATGCCTCATGAAAGCATCACCTCCAAGGATGGAGAAACACACCAACTGGAGACCGTACTGCAGCCATTTCCAGTCCTCCGAGTGCCTTCGTTGCCAATGTATGCACGCGTGAGAGAGTGAAGGAACAAGGAAAATGCAATGAAGAAACAGGTGAAAATATGACCATTCCCATCCCCCCCCCACGCACACACGCACACATGTCCAAGCAAGAATGTATAGGAATGTACACAGGCGTGAATACATACAAGAAAGCACATGTCCGTTCATGCAAGGCACATGCATGTGAACAGACTTACACGGCACAGGCCGGGATTGGGGAAGGGTCTCATGCATGCACACAGGAACGCATTGCCTGCCACATGCACACAAGAGAGGCAGGGTTTCTTGGTGCCTTTCCCTGCTTACACCGCTCTGACCTGCCCACGGCTCTTGCTGATTGCAGCAGGGGCAGGGAAAGGCAGAGAACTCACCCGGGGGGGCATGATGGGAATTACAAGAAACAGTGTCCTGCAGGGTCCCTGCGGAGTGAGAGAGGGAAGGGCAGCACCTGGGGGAAGAGGCCCTGCCTTTCCCCCCTTCCCCAGACAGGAGGGATCCATGCCGGTGCCAACACAAGCTGCTGGATTTGGCGTACGAGTTCAGCTCTCAACGTTTTTTAGGAATAACGAGGGGGCGTGACGAGAAGAGAGGCGCATCTGTGGGGTATGGGGAGTGCAAGGAAAACCCTGCAAAGAGTTTGTCACAGATGTCACGGCACATCTGCCCCTCTCCCTACCAGCACATCTGGTGCAGATAGCATTCCTGGTGGTCACTCACAATACATTTGCTAAGGCATGAGGGGGCAGAGGGCAGGCTGGTCCCAAAAGAAATGACATGAGGCATCACATCACCCCCACGGCTTTGCCCTCCCAGTCCCACACACACTTGGCTTCTAACTCTTTCCCCCTTGTAGATTATAAGTATTGTTCATGGGGGGTTTGGGCGGGAGGAAGAGGGAAAAACCACTGTAAAGGAAAAAAAGCCCTGCTTCACAAATTACTTCTAGTACCAAATGTCCCTTCTTATCAAGACTGGACGGGTATTCAATTTTCTCTTCAAACGCCTGCCTTCTGAAATGGTAATAGAATTTCAAATCTGGGGGAACAGGGAGCGACGGGGGAGGGGGGCGGGGGGACTGAATACGTGAGGATTAACAATGAGCGCAAGAGACAAAGGGAGAAATTATACCAAAAAAATATAGTTGGAGTCTTTGTCGGAATTAATTAAATACAAATATAAAGAGAAAATTAACAGTCTCATGCTTAGGTTGGGGGGGAGTGGGGAGGGAGGGAGGGAAGGATATTTTCTGAGCTTAATTAACCTTTTTTTGCCAAGAACAATAAAAGGGAAAAGGGAAAAAATGAAAAGAGTAAAGAGCTCTAATTGTTTTGGCTTCTAGGAGATAATTAAGGAAGCTGTCCTTGCCTTGTGTCTGTGTGCATTTGTGTGCGTGTGTATGTGTGCACGCGCATGTGCATGTGAGCCAGAGGTGCGCGTGTGGTCCCTGATTTGTGTGTGCGTGTCAGACTGTGTGCATATAAATAGCTCATTTGTTGCTCCTAATTGGTAGGTGGTTCAGGAGAAGCAGGGACAGCACCGGGATGAGAACAGGTCTCCCATAATAATTGGGGGCAGTGAGCAATGCTGAGGAGGGAAGGAGTGCCACTGTCAAAGGAAAAGGGGGTGAATTGCGGTGAGGAAGAGGAGAGAGTGTTGGGTGTTATCAGCTCCTCATTCCCTAAAACAACAGGGTGCTTGGGTGCCCAGGTGACTGGTGAAATGCAGCAGCTGTTCCCAGAAGTCAAAGGCCTCCCTGAGCCTCTTTGCTTGGAGGGGTCAGTATCTGCACCACGTGTGTTCAGATCCTCTGCTGGCTGGCTGGCAGCTTGGTACTAGCCATTGCCCCTCAGCCGGAGGAAGGAACCAGGGGCAGAGGCAAAGGGAAGGGAAATGCCAGGAGGAGGGACAGCTGGACTTTCTCTGATTGCATGTGTGACCTGGGATGAGATGCATAGGGGCCTGTGCACGCTAGGCCGTGTCAAGCAGCCAGCAGTGTATCCAGCCAGCTCTCCCTGGCACGCATGCTGCTGAGCTCAGTCCCAACCCCACACTGGCACCATGTTTGGGGGGGAATCACTGCAGGAGCTAGGCTAGAAAGCAGTCCCTTCCTTCCCCATCTGTGCTTCAAGGTTGCAATAGTTAAATGGGAATAACAATGGTGAAGTGTTAGGGCTGGTCAGAGAGATGCTGACCAAAACCCATATACTATGAACAAAGAAAAAGGAAAGCTCCCTGCAAACCCCAAGCTCTGCTTTCTGGCTAGCTCCACTTGCTTTGTAGGGCCATGCTTGGGAAGGCTGGTTAGCATAGGAGGTACATTGCTTTGGAAATTCATGTTGCTGTGTCTTACCTGTGAGACAGACATGGCCCAGACAGCTGCTGGGCAAGGGAACACATCGCCCCTGCTCTGCACACAAAGGTCGGGGACAGCATCGCAATGCGCAGTTCAGCACTGAGTTGCGAGACATTAAGCTGCAAGCAGCAATTGCAGCCTTTGAAGTCAGCAAAGTCTCTCCGCATCCCGGAGGCTCGAGGAGAAGCTGCCCCTCGCTTCGATGGGGGGACTGATCCCTCGGAGGTTCTCTCATGGTCTCAAGTGCCCAGATCCACACCCCCAGCCTGGTCCATCTCACCACGTTAGTCACCACCTCTGGGGACTGGTTTCGACAGCTTGCCTGGCATGACTAGCACAAGTGGCTGAACTCCAGATCCTTTGGGATCTACTTTCTACAGCCTTTCACCAGGAAGGGAACTGCCTGGATGCTAGGACTTCTATGGTGACATTTTCTCACCACCATGTTTTCTGATACCCCAGGATGACGTGCCCAGGCCTGACATGGGACCAGACCTGGTCTCCTCATGCTATTTCAGGCCTTGGGGAGAGTGGAAAAACTGAGGAAAGCAAAGTTTGACGTGGTCACTGTTGCACTGAAGTCGCAGCAACAAGCCCCTCAAACGAACCCTTACGTATTATAGCACCTGGGTTTAGTCAGGATGCCTGCACAGAGCTATTTGGGTTCACTCTGGATTCAGCAGCAGCAGAACCCAAACGCTGAAGGGAAAATGGAGATTAACAAATTGGGCGCTGATTGCTCTCTCACCACCTGGAGCTTTTGGAACAAGAGCCTGACAGGACATTGCAACAGGGACGGGTCCGGGGGTGGTGCAGTTTCACCCCCCTTTCATTCCTGCTCCACCCAACCTTTAAAACCAAATGCCTTGGAAGGGCGTCAATTGACTTTATGGCTCACTGTCATCTCCCTGAATTCTGCTAATCCTTCTCCTCTCCACAAGTATTAATGATCCCCTCTCCGTTTCACTGGTCTTGATGTTCCACTATTCAAACTATCCTTTCTTCTGCAATTTTGCTCTCTCCTAGCCATTCCTGGCAATGTCTCTCTTCTCTTTCGCAGCCCTACATACTGTTGTTAGCTCTAGCTAAGAGCCTGAGCTCAGGCCGAGTAGTATTAACTCAGGTGTCAAAATGACAGATAGCACAGTGTTGGAGGTACGGTCAAGATGTTCAAGCAGCCTCAATTTTGTTTTATAAATCTGAAGAAGACATGTACATGTAACTGGAATGACTACAGGACTAATGGCACAATATCTTTTGACTATTTGACTCTGTTTTGACTACCTTGTGTTTTTTAAAACTTTATATATAATCCAGCAAAGTACTGCATAGTTCAGTAGTTAGACTGGTTTTTGCTTTGATCTCAAATTGAACAGCAGAAGTAGGCCCCAGGGCCAGATTAACCCTTTAATGGGCCCTACGCAAACAAACTCATGGGCCCCAGGCTGGTTGAGACCCCCCTCCCCACCCTGGGGCTGCCACCTGCAGGGAGCAGGGCTTGGAGCCACCTCTAGGAAGTAGCTGCCGTGGTGGCAAAACTGGTGGAGGGGAAGAAAAGAAAAGAAAAGAAAAGAAAAGAAAAGAAAAGAAAAGAAAAGAAAAGAAAAGGGGAGGCGGATGGGGCCATTTGCACCGCTACCACAGAGGGAAGGACCGGGGGCCCCCCCAGATTGGGGCTCTAGGCATGTGCCTAGTTTGCCAATGCATTAATCCAGCCCTGGTAGGCCCCAACATATTAGTAAAGGTTCTAGTTTCTCTTCCACTGGAGAAAAATGTGTGCGGTTTTATAAGGGATAATGCCCCACAGCATCTGCACGCCTCTTTTCAAAATCCTAGATCCGACCATGATTGCAGTTCAGCTTCCAGCCCGCTGCTGTTCCTGGATAAACCCCAGCATGGTGCCCCTCTGTGACTACTAACAGCAGGCAGCAACCACGTACCACAGCAACGGGCACTCGCAGGACCACGCTGTTGCTTGACCGCCAGCCACCGCATGCACCACGTCTGGCCATTTAGGGACATTGGAGGGGGCCTCCTAGGCCAGTGAGTCCAGTCTCCCGTGTTCACAGGCAGCCATGTACACCCACAACAACAGTACCAGGAGCACCCCATCATGTGCCAGAGATGAGAAAAAAGAGCCCTGCCAGACAGTCATTTCATTCCCACCAAGCACCCTGCCCGTCACTGTGTTAGAGGGGAGGGGGCAGAAGCTGACCAAGAAGAAGAAAGTCCAAGCGCAGGCCTAAAGTTACAGAGGAGGAACCCCAGCATGAAGCAGCAGCCCCCAGGGATCCAGCCTAGGTGGAGCACTTGCGGTAGACATTCAGCATTAGGAAGAGGACGAGGGGAGACCAGAGCTGCGTGCTGTACCCTCTGCCTCTGCAGCCAGCTCAGCTCAGCTCAAGGTGAGGCCGTGGCACACCCAGCCTGCCCCAGAAGGAGCTGCTGTTGTGCGGGCAGCAGACTCCTTGACTGAGGAAAGCGCTGTCAGTTTTCCCTTCCCTTCCCGGTGTACATGACAGGCAGAGCGAAATCACACACAACAATCCCCAGCTGTGTGGGAGTGTTTTGACAATAGAGCTCCTGCTCCGTTCCCCCTTCCAGGAGGGCTGCAAGGTTGCAATCTGGCTGGTGGCGGTAGGTTTTTCCAGCGTCTCCTCTTGGTTCCTGTGGAGCTGCCGAGGCACCGTCCCCTCCGCCTCACCGCCGTTCACACCCCTGCCTGGCTCCAGTCCAAGCCCCGATGCGGCAGCCGCGAAGAACTTCCTCCTGCTGGCATCGGTGACGAACGAGCACTGCTACCATGTCACGCTCTCCCTCCTCCCCTGCTACCTCCACACACCAGTGCTCTCTCCCTCCAGCCCTTCCCTCTCTTGGCGTCCTGCCTGCTGCCTTGGTTTCCCAGAGGCTTGGAGCCATCGCCTACATCTTGCCCATTGAACCCTCTCTCCTTCATTTGGGTCTCATTCCCCTCACCATGAAGCCTCTCCCCACCGAAACACCTTCCCATGGTCTTTTCTGCCTCCCTGCCAGCTCCATCCACCGAAGCGCTCAGCACCTGCATCTCCTACGGGACGAGACAGGAAGCAATTCAGTTCTGTGACCACTCGGGATCCCCAGCGCACAGGGAGATGGGCAAAGTGCCTCATTGTACTGAAGCGTAGCCCCCCAATTAACACCCAAAACACTAGACTGAACCTCTCATCCCTCTTCCTTGCTATTGCTTAGTCCATGGCTTCCCCTGCCCTACCCTCTGGCTGAGATAGGAAGACAAGGATGACAAATGTCCTTCTTCTGAAGGTCTCTTGGTACCGATCATTTTTAAAGGCTCTGGAGATCCTATATCTACACAGGCCCTTGGGAGTCGCATGGCTGACAGGCTGGGGAGCGTTATCACCAGTCACAGGGTTACCAGTATCTCCTTCCAGGTCATCACCCCATCCTCACTTAGCCCCTCTCTACTCTCAGCCCTGACCCACACAATTTCCTTACAGACATTCATTAAGACAACTGCACCATGCCAACAGAGTGTCCCGGTGAGGAAAAGTACATGTCCCCCTAGCCCCTGGCCAAACCAAGGATTGCATGGATCAGACGGACTGAGCTCCCCTCGTTCCTAATACAGGCCAGGGTTCAGGCACGCAGGGGCAGAGCGCTGCCTTTGGGAGTCTGCCCAGCCATGGCCTAGGCTGAGATCACACTGTGGATAAACAGACTGAGTTAATTGGCTACCTTTCAGTGGCTGGTTTAGATAAATCAGAGTACTGCACACTTAAAGGAGCAACATGTATCTGTAGGATACTAAAATGTTTCTTAATAGACCCTCAGCAATCACAAAATCATAGACAAATACGCTTGGAGGGGACTCCCGGAGGCCACCTAGTCCAATACCCTGCTCAAAGCAAGACCAGCCCCAACTAGATCATCCCAGCCAAGGCTTTGTCTAGCCGGGTCTTAAAAGCCTCCAAGGATGGAGAGCCCACAGCCTTTCTTGGTAACCTGTTCCAATGCTTACAACTGTCGGGGTGAGACAGTTTTTCCTAATATCTAACCTCAGCTTCCCTTGCTGCAACTTGAGCCCATTGCTCCTTGTTCTGTCATCTGTCACCACGGAGAACAGTCCAGCTCCATCCTCTTTCAAGCCCCCCTTCAGGTAGTTGAAGGCTGCTATTCCAACCCCCTGCCCCGCTCAGTCTTCTCTCCTCCAGACTACACAAGTCCAGTTCCTTCAGCCACTCCTGAGAAGTCATGTTTCCCAAATCCCTAACCATTTTCATTGCCTTCCACTGAACTCTCCAATTTGAGAGTCATTTGCAGTCAGGACACTGAAACGTCCTGGAGCCTTGACATGTGCTGTCTCTCACTGGGCAACAAAGAGCAAACAGTCCCTTTTACTTTCATTCTCTTTTCCCCATCCCAGCTTGGTGAATTCATCCTCCCTTGGCTTCCCCAGATAAGAAATTTCCCCTTAACCACTGAACTCAGCGGGACTGATGCAAAGCTCCTGAGGACTTTATGTTCAAGCCCCTGGTAGCTCCTGGTGCTACGCCACAGTACATAGCCAGGCAATGAGACCCCTGAAACGGACCCCAAGCATACATCCGCCAAACTCGCATGCAAGTGCATTGCACTGCACCCCTGACTTTTCCCTAAGGAGCTCAAGGCTTCTTGAAGCCTTGTTGATCATTCTCAAGTTTAGGGCTACAAATGCTCCTCTTTAAACTTTAAGACTCTAATGAATGTGTGCAAAGCCACTATCTCCCTCATCTCATCCAGTTCAGAGAACAATTCTTGCTACAGCTAGATTGTGTCTGGCCCACTGATCCATTCAAATGCTGGTCAAATGGATTAGAGAGAAAGCCCTGTGAAAAACCTCATTGCTTAGAGGAAGGATAGACACAGCAGGGGAAGTTTTGCAGGCAGGGCTGGCTCTGCTTAGTGGCTTCTGCTGTAGAACCCAGGGGGGAATGCATTACTCATGGAAAGGGAGCATATAGAGGATGCTGTTCATCTACACATGAGAGTGCATGGATCAAGCTATGCTAACCTACCTTAGCTCAGGGGAACAAGCACATGGACCTATGGGTCATGCTGTAGCTAACACCTGGTGACTAACTGGTAAGAAAACCTTGATTTAAGAAAGTCCAGGACCAAAAGACAAGATTATTCTTGAGTTCCCACAGAAAGTCATGCTTGGTCTGTTTGAACTGCAAACTTGGAGTACTCTAGCAAAATACACAGGGAACACACAGTACATTGAGTAACCAACGTTTGCAATTTATTTCAATCCAGTTATATAAATTAGTGCCATAAATCCCCAACATGAATGTCAAATTATGTATGTAACTGTAACAGAGCTCAATACCAGGTCAGGTAGGGGAACTAACTCAGACCAAACTCTGGATTTTACAAATGAATGGACCATTTGATAGCTACATTTGTAAAAAACTCAAGCTTGAAAGTTTATGAGATAAAAACTAACATAAAAGTTTCCTGGGGAGACTTTAACTCTGGGGGAAGATCCTTGGGCCCTGCCTTCTTCCAGTATTTGCTCAACTCTGCACACTGCAGACCTAGACACCTGGGGACTGCACAGCTGGTGCTATGCTGAGTGTGATGATTCCTTGGAAGCTCACATGGCAGGGGCAGAAGCTACATCAGCCTGCTCCAAAAGCTCCAGTGTCTTTAGGAGCTGCATCAAAGGAACGTGTCCATCCGTTGGTAGCAGCATGTGACACCACTGATGACACAGTTGAGCAGTTCTTGCTCCATCACGTCAAGGCAATATAGACACACCTGTATACAGAAAAGCAAGTCATGTAGTAAATTATCACTCAGTTTGACACCCTCACCTGCCACTACTTAACAGTCCAAGTCCTCAAGACTCACCCTAGAACCAGAAGAACCCTCAGATGACTTGGTTTCTCCCCCAGAATTAACTAGTCAGAGAAAAAAAAAATCTACCTTTTTCATTCTCACTGATTTCATTTCCTTGAACTCTTCCTCCCAAAATTTCTCCTGGCTGGGACCCAGGATGGGCAAGATGCCAGACCAGCAAAAACCTTCTAGAACTACAGCTGCCACAGGCTGAGGTTGTGACACTGAAGCCCTGTAAGACTAGAACGGGGGCCTGCTCCACTACAAAAGGGAGTTTTCCAGCCCCCAGTGGGAAGCAGGAGTCACTTCCAGCCCCCAAACACCCCAAAATGCAAGTAACAGCCTTTAGAGGCAGTAACTTTTCTTTTGCAGAGCAGGGGAATGAGAGGTACAAAAGTTCAAAAGACATTGAGTTCCTGGGAATATCAGTACTGTGATAAAGCCAAGGCCACCCGGGACCAGGCTGGCAGGATACTGTAAGATTACTCAGAAATTCAATGCAGAAGAGAAACTTAAATTCTCCCACTTGTTGCTCACCTACCATGTAGACTAAAGGAGAATCGCTAACCGCTGCCAGCAGTTTAAGGCCTATGACATACAGTGGAGCGGTTCTGATGCTGCCCAGTGCAGGGCAACAGGGTGCATGCTGCAAAGTTCACCGCAGTATGCTGTGCCCTGCCACTGCAGAGTGCACTATTTAACTAGCCTCGCTTTGGGAATAGGGTTGCTAACATTACTGATGCTGAAGTAACTGTGCTAAAAAGGAAGTTAGCTAAAGCCAGCCACCTTGGCTTCAGCTCCCATAGAAAACAGGGAGAGAGGAAATTCACGCATGCCGATTGGAGAGGGGCAAAAATGCTATTTCCAACCTCTGAGAGAATCAGCTGCAAGCAATGGGGCTGTTTAGAAACTGACTCAGCCCATGTGCCTTTAATAGGAAGCACAAGGCAATTAGGTACAGAGCTGCTGACCCCTGTGAAGCAACTTCTATTATCTCTGCTATCCAGGTAAGAGATCATTTTTAAAAATAGCTTTGAGGGAGTGAGATGAGTGCGGAGCACAGCCAAAGCAGGCCTGTGGACTGCAGCAAGCAGGGGAAAAGTAACACATTCAGCTCACTGCATGACCAAAGTCCTGCCAGCTGTCAGGAGCACCAAGCCAGAAGCCCGACGATCCCTTCAAGCTGAGGCTCTCTCAAAGGGCACTGGGCCAGGGGGATTCCTCGTTATTTTTAAAACCTGATTTTCCTCCTGCCTTGGAAGGATTCCCTCAAAAGGTGAAAACAGAAACCCCTCTGAGAAGATAACGCTTTCTTCTACTGTTACCAGCAGGAACGGTGTTGCACTGTGGTTTATCAGTGCACAGCTATGCACACAGGCTTGCTATTGCCAGGTTTTCACTGCACTGTGATGTATCCGTGCCACTCTCCAGCTCAGGTCTGGGCTGTTTAAACAGTGCTGACACACTGAGCTCCAGCCCTACGCACGGTGGCTGAAGAGAGGTGGAGTCTGGAGTACTGTGACCTTGAACTGGTTTACCTTCAGTTGCTTATTCACAGGCATCCTAAGCAATCCCACAATGCACAGCAGCAAGGCAAGCACTTGTAGACAGACTTCACCAAGCCATATAAATTGGCTTTGAACAGTGGAGGACTCGCAGGGTCCCATTTCACCATGTAACAGAGCCTGTTTCCCGGCAGACGGTGGATTCTAGTAGGTTTTCCTGTTGCTTTACTGCGAGCGGTGGTCACCAGGCTCCCAAGAGCAGCCCATCTTGGCTCCCTAGTCATGGGTGTTAGAAACCGCTTGGTCCCATCTTTGCTTTGTGACATGAGCAGGCCCACGCTCCCAGCAGCCCTCGTTCCACGTCCCAGTCTCTCCTGCCCCGAGACCAGGCTCCTGCAGTACGCTCTGCTTCAGGCTGATCCTGACCCAGGAGCTGGAGACAGCCCAGAGTGAAACGCGTCACTTTAGCAAGACGAGCTTTCCACAGGGAGCACAGAGCACCGGTGCACAGAGCGCTGCCCTGGCTATCTTTCAAGAGGACTACAATGGGCTTTTGTGCTATAAAGGACTTCTGTCCTACCTCTTCAGAAGAAGGCTGTGTCCCTTCCCAGGGCACAAGCCCAAATGCTCTTGATAGAAAAGAGTGGAGACTGCTGGCAGCATGTTCTTCAGGAGACATCCTGGATCATCCCGTCTCTCCCCTGCTGCTTTGGCCAGCGGTCAACTGAAAGCCCCTTCACTACTGCACAGCTCATCACTCATGGGCGCTTGGGGAGGCTGCTGGCTGGAGCTGCTGACTGGCACAGAGGACTCCAAGCAGGACTGGTTGGGATGCTGTGGGCAGAAGTCTTCGGTTTAAGCAGCTAAACTGCGTGACCGTGAATGTGGCACTTGTAGATGGTGCCCCAAGTTATACACCTGGCACTTAATGGGAGATAAAACCAACAGGCAATGTTTTTTTGCAGCAGCTTCCACTTCGTGATCCCACAGCACTTTCCAAGAATGTCAATTAACTGCATGACAACTGTCTGTGTAGGCATTTCCACCACGCTCAGTGACAGAGCAAGAACCATGTCCCCTAAGCACCATGTCTTAGGCACTAGCGTCTTAGATCACATGTACCCCAAAATGATCCTTGCCCACTAGTCATCCTGCAACCTTCTCACCACCTTCCACTCTGCTCCCTCCCACAGAAGCAATCCTCACGCTCAGGGGCTTGCCTCACCAGAGACACTGCTTGCCGTTGTGGAGCAGTGCCTGGGGAACAGGCCCAATCTCACAGCGGAAGGCAGCTTTGGAAGCCTGCAGTGGTTACAGCAGCCAATTTCAGTCCATGTGCAAGACTGTCCTCACAGATGCACAGCACTGATCTGCTTAATCCAATAAACTGCAATCCAAGGCTGCTATTGTTAGCTGGCAATGGCCAACTGGAAGCTAAGGAGTAGAGAGTTCACAAGACAGCCAAATCCAACACAAAACAGGCTGGCAAAACAAAAATTAGTAAATAAGGATTAAGGGGAATATCAAGGCTCTTTCATTGAAGCAGCCCGTAAAGCGCCATTTCTCTGCCTTCCATGAGCTTTTATTTCAGCTGATCTGATTTAAGGTAAATCCTGAACTGGCATTCCCCTTCTGGCTCTCTGGGAATCACGGGGCTCGGCTGCAGTCACCAGCCTGGATTTCTTCAGGAGTTTAACGTGCCGCTCAAGATGACTAAAAGAATTAATTTGTTAGAAACTCCACGCAAACATGTTGCATTATCAGATGGCAGAGAGTCAAGCTTTTCCCTTGGCTCGTCCCCTCCGATGGGGAGTATGTGATGGCCCTGGCAGAGCTCCTGTTTACTTGTTTTACGATGGTTGTAACAAGGAGCCCATTAAATTAATAGCTGTGCTTTATTTTTAATGCTATGTTTAGCTAATCCTGCCTTGGAGTAGCACTCCCCATCCATATACAATAAAACCAAACACGATATTATGATGTGTTGGATTATGGAGGCGACTGACAAGAAGGAATACTCAAGTGCTTCTCCCCTCCAGCGGCTGATTTGGGAGAGGGGAAAAAGTCCCTTTCATTCTTCCTGTGGGAGCAGCTAGGCTTTGGCTACAAAACCATAAAGGTCCCTTTGATACCTTCTATCTTCTCTTACCCATAGAAATGTAAGGCCCTTCTCTCAGTCCTGCTCAGCCAGCTCTTGCCTCCGAGCCCCTCCGACAGCAGCGAGTCTCTCAGGCTAATGATGCAGGTGTGCTAAACAATAACTGTTTTGGGATCCGCCAAGCAAAACGCTCCTGCAAGGGCTGTGGCTAACTTGCACATCACTGTGCAAAGGAAATCAGTTGCCGTATGTAGGCGAATGCTGAGCTTCTGAAATCCAAGAGATGTAGGAGTGACCTGCACTCCTCCCCACGCCTTGCTCGCAGCATGCCCTTCACTCCTGCTGGACCAGGCCAGAGCTGACCTGGGGCCACAGCAACCAAGAGCAGTTACCATCCCACAGGGCACCTGTGCTGGGGTTCAGTCGCACCCAGCTCGGCTGAGCGGTGACAGGGAGGGCCCCCCACTTGAGCCCCTCAAGCTGAGGAGAGTTTTTAGCTGCAGGTTGTTGTGGACTCCAGAGGATGGCCGAGGTGACAGCTAGCACCCGAAGAGCAGTCTGCTCACTCTTCTCCCCAGCAAGTCCCTGCACAGTTGGCAGAGGGCAGGGAAAAGTGTGAGAACACAATATGTGTGATTAAATACAGGAGACAGTCTGACAGGGAGCCCTGCTTGTGGTCCCTTAGCTCCCCTCGGCTCTGCCCCAGGCAGCGCAGCCACCGCTGCAGGCATAATGAGACACCAGGCTGGAGGTGGAGCATCATTACTGCTGCTCCTCCACCTCAGCACAAAGGAGGCTACAGGGCCAGTGCCTTCAATCACTCCAAGCTGCATGCCACTCAGTCTCTCAGCAAACCAGCCTGGGAGACCTGAAAAAGCAAATAACCTAGACACACACATACACAGAGGTGCTAAGGCTAATGGATAAGGCGGCCAGGCTTTCCATTTCACAAAACAGCCACCTTCTCCAAGGATGAGTATACAGAGCTCCATTCACAAGGGGGTTGGCCGGGTGTTGGCCAAATGGTCTATAAGACCTCAGACTGCTCTGCAGGCTCCCATAAGTTTCTGATAGGGTCGTACCAGCTGGAGAGAGGAAGAAAGGCTGGACATCCTAAGTCAATGCAGGCTAGAATGGTTTGTTTGTGGCACGGGCCATTGCAGTCCTAGGTGGTGTATTAAATATGGGCATTACTAGTACAACTGCTGAGAGGGGAGTCACGGAGCAGGCAAGAACTTACACATCTTCCTGCCCCAGACTGTGCTCATTTACTGTAACAGGCTAACTCAAGGACCTGACCCTAAAAGACACCGAGGACCTGCAAAGACAGCTCAAGATCTCTAGGAATTAGATCCAAACAATTTAGCAAGCAAGCTGCCGGCAAGCCCTTGTAACCAGTTTAGAAATAAAAATAATAAAAACTTGAGACAAATGGAAAACACTGCCTGGGAAAAGCATGCACAGCATGAGCTCACAGGATTCAGCAGACTATAAAATAGGAAATGAGACTTACACCTCTCCCCCGACAGCTACACAAAACCTTCCCACCAGGATTATAGATACACTTGGTGCTTGCCTTCTTCCTTCAACTGCTCCCGTCATAGAGCAAGCAGAGTTTGGTAGAAACACAAACGCAGAGAGGATATTAGATAAAGCATCTTGCAAAGCCAAGCGTGAAATATTAACAACAGGAGGCAACGAACTGTGTTTTTATGCAAGATCACAAACTCGGTGGTTATAGTCATATTCATAGAGAAGCAGGACTGGAAGGGACCTCCGGAGGTCACCTAGTCTAACCCCCTGGCCTGAAGCAGGCTCATTCCTATCTGAACTATCCCATACAACCATAATCGGGTTAGAGAGCCCGGTTATTACAGCCTCAAATTGCTTGGGGAATGTCGTGTTCACAAAGACACCAAAGCCTCTAACAAAATTTGGAAGAGTTTTGTTCCTGTTTGCTGTTTTTTTTATTAACTGTGCTGCTCGTGTCCCTTTTGCAAAGGGTGGTAAGGAAACCTCCTATAGGAGGGGAGATGTTTTATATACATTCCGTGTATGTGGCCCCTTTTTAGACTATTTCTCCTTGTCATTGGGCACTGAGCAAGTGTACATTTTCTGAGCACTGCCTCACCCCCCTCCCCGCAAATACAGAGATATATTTGTGCACCCAATTAATTCCTTTGCCCGCAGAATTGCAAGGAGAGGGGTCATGCAGACGCTTAGCTGAACTGGCTGCACGAGAATCCTATGGGCTGATGAACCATCCTGGATAGGGCAGTCCAATTTATATATATAGTACCACTGACAGGAGCAAACTGCCCCTATGCTGCCTGGACAACTTGCCTTGGAGGGATCTGCTTCTGGGGGGTGAGAGGGTAATGGAGTCACTGTAGTTTGTGCAACTGTAGTTTGGACCTTGCTGTCCAAGCTGCCAATTAGTGCCAATCGTGGCTGTAGCTGTGCGATGAGGAAGACACCTCTTTGACGATGGATACCGGCTCCAAGCATAATGATCTCTGCCACGGAGGAGTTGAACTGACATCAGCTGTCACAATCCCACATGAAATCAAACTCCGGCTCCATACCAGCTAACAAGGCTTCTGCAAACCGGGAGTCACAGAACCAAATGAGAGCCAGGAGGATTATCAGTAGGACCTGGTGAAAACATGGTGTGCGGTAGCTGCCCTCTGTGCAGGACCCTTAGTGACACAGGAAGGAGGAGCAGGGAGGGAAAATGTGAAAAGACACTCTAAAAATGCTGCATTGTTTGCAGAGATGGTCTTTCGTGGTGGCATGGAGGGCATTTGAGGCTCTAGAAACTGGACTGCGTGTTGGGGTGTTGGGGGGAGCTTTCCAAATGCATCACACCCAGATACCTCAGGGGACGGAGAAGGCACATACGGTAACCAGTTTCATTCATGGTACCGTGAGCACAGTGGAGTATCTGCAATTCCCATCTGCAGAAAGAGCCTGAGGGCCTAGTTATGCTCCCCGGCCAAGGTCAAATCCACATCACAAACCTGAAGAGCCCATGCACATCCCCACCTTCCTCCACAGCTGTCATGCAAAGCTCCTCAAATTGGTCTGCCTGTCTTGATGTCTAGCCAGCTCTCAATTACTCAGACTTAGGGCTTTAACTCAGACTTAGGGCTTTAGGCACCAGCATTCACCTACTGATAACTGCAGAGGCTACACAAAGGAACTGGTTTCTGGGCTGGCCAGCATCATTCCACCACCACAGCTTTCTGCTTACCTGGCTCAGCGGCAGACTAAGGGGAGTGTGGGGCCAGGGAAAAGTTCAGGTCCTCATCAAGTAACCTTCAGCAGGAAGGAGCTCCTGGCCAGCCTCGGTCAATGCTCTGTCCTTGCAGAGCTGCAGAACAGCAGCTGTACACCTTGGCAGCGTTAGCAGGAACAAGGCTGGAGATACTGCATTCATGACTGTATGACAGGATTTTTCCCCTTCCCTCTATCAGTTGGGTTCATTTTCTGAACGATCACATCTGTTTATGTTCCACAGACACCTGCATATCTTGAGATGACAGCAACTCCCTGAATGCTGTAATCAGTTATTTCTCAACAGAGGAATTGCCAATTTGGTAAATAAAGCTCATTATAAAAGAACATGGAAATGTATTACAGTTGCCTAACGGAGAAAATTGTCCAGTGCAGCTACATAATCAGCCCTGGCATCATAACTCCCCCAAATGCATGTCATGTGAATCGCACGTGCCCAGACAAGCGTGGGCAGGGGCAGAAGAGGAATAGAGAGGGGAAGAGGAACACTGTCCTCTCTAGGCCAACAAGAAATAGAAAGGATGTCAGAAGCTGGGCGACACTGTGCTCAACATACCTGCTACCAAGCAAAGCAGGAGAAATCCCAAGCAGCAAAAAAAGAAAACAAAAAAAAAAGCCCTCAACATCTCAACATTGCCAGCAATGAGCCAAGGGCAGAGTGCTTGCTCTTCAGAAGTTTCCCCTTCTTCTTGGGAGCAGGTCAGACCTGCACAGTGCAGAAAATGTAGGATCAAAGGGAGATGTGTAATACTGACAGGAATGAGCCAACTTGGGGTATGCTACGATGACCAGGGCTGTGAAGCTGTCCTTCTTGGTTAGCAGCAATTGGGAAAGGCCAAGTCACCGAGCTGAGCCACATACACAGAACTTATAAAAAAACATCTCTCCTCCTACAGGAGGTTTCCTTACCACCCTTTGCAAAAGGGACAGGCACAGCTGAATCATGCCAATTGAGCTATCATCTTCACTAGTGACTCAGTAGCTGGTGCTCATTACTACTGAACTAAAACCCACAGGTAGTGCAAGGGGTTCTGCAATCCAACAGCCCCACATTGCAAGGCCACTGAAGGCACGGTCTCTCCTTCAGGAGTCTTAGTGGTGCTGGGCTCTCTTAATTCCAACTCCATGCTCCTTTCATTCTGGCCCCAATATTCCCCTTGTGGCTTCGGTTGGAGATGCTATTCCTCATTCCCTATCCCAGGTTAAGATGCAGCACTGCCAATGTGGCAAACCATGGACTAGGTCCTAGCAGACAAGTGGCCGTGGGTCAGAGCTGGGAGAACTGCTGTGTACACAAGCACAAAGTGCGTAGGATAACAGAGACGCCCACTCGCAGACCATGGCTAGATACTGCCGACGTTTACGAGACTACCATGCTCCGTTCTGCTTCTCCGTCTTCCCCAAAAGGGCAGCCAGATGCCTCAAGATGAGAGGTGTAAAATGCTCCCATCTCCACCCCTTGAAGCTCTACCTACCCAGATGGTTGCAGAGGTACCCATGGCAAATCCTACCTGAGCATCCGAGAACTCCACTACTCCAAAGCACTAAACTCCTCACAGAAGGGAGCATGAGGGCAAGGCAGGGTGTGACCTACGGGCCAGTTCTCAGACTCTCACTTCTGGCCTGTTTTCAGAAAGTTTCTATTTAACTCTACTGTAAATTGAAAAAAAACAGCCTGGTTCCATGCAAGCCCATTAAATGAACCACGGTCAGGAAAGACACCAGGGTCATATGGTGCCTGAGTGAAAGATAGCTAGAGAGACCATTTCAGCTAGGAGCTGGAGGAGGCTTATGTGAAGGGGCTTATCCTCATCCTTGGGGAAAGTGGCTGTTTTGTGAAGTGGAAGGCCTGGCCTCCTTATCCATTAGCCTCAAATTGTGCATGAGAGTAGGATAGCTAAAAAGAGAGACTGTTTCAGCTAGGAGCTGGAGGGGGCTTATGTTAAGAGCCATCCAACTGGACTCACTGGGTTACAGAAATATCTTCCAAATGATGCTGTTTTGGATGCAAGAGTAGCACGGCTCCTCACTCCACAGAGAGGGCACAATGGAACAAAGCTGGGGGGGGCAAGGACAGTTCACAGCAAGGGAAGGGACACTGCAGGGGAGGACAATTGAGATTCTGCACCGGGCAAGGGAAGCTGTTTTGCAGCATGATTTACCAGGGCTAGTTCTTTTTCAGCTAGGACTTTGTGCCCTTCCAAGTCCTTTCAAATATACCCAAGTCATTCAGCCCTTGGATGGAGATAAATGAGGAGAACTCTAATTTATGAACTGCGACTGGAAGTTTCTCTATTCCCAACACTTCTTAGGAGTCGCCAGCTTCCCGCTGCCGACAGGAGCAGGAGGGGGAAACAGGAGTTCTCGGACTCGCAGGAGAAAGCATCTCATGCCACACACAGGGACCATTAAACACTTTATTGTTCTTTGGAGGGAGCCTTGCAAGGGAAGGAATGTGCCTGCTGGTGTTACAAACAGGAGCACACGAGGAACAGTTAATCCTAACAAGCAGGTCAGGGTTACTTCCCTGAATATTTCAGATTCCTTTCTCTGGAGCACAAGGACAAAGGCAACAGCTCGTGAAAGACTGGGTGAGCAAAACCAAAGCTAGTACGAGGGCGATGGGCCTTGTGTTAGATGGCTTCTATGTGACAAACCAGGCTGTGCCCACTTGTGTTCGTGGGCATCCTGTTCGCAATGATGGAATTTAAAAAGATGAAGCACATTTCCCAGATCAATGCTGCTCTCCCCAAGCCCTCCCTCCCTCCCCCACCTTCAAACACATCCATTGAGACCATTACATGCAGGCATTTAGAAGAGGAATCATGTCATTTTCCTGACTGCTATAGACAGAAGGCACCAAGTTTGGTCTGTGTTTATCCAAGGACACTGGGCTTCTGAGGGCTTCTGTGGTCCCTGTGCTCTGCTCTTTCACAGCTGCCAGAATTTATCCGTAATTCACTAGAAGTTCCTGGGGAAGGAGACAAAAGGGGAAGAGGTTGCTGGTTAGTTATATAGCTGCTGGCACCACACACTTCCCGTTCTGAAATGATGTGTAACTGAGCTGAGAGACAGATAATAGGAGAAATGGACCATCCCTCAGAGGTTCATCTGACGTTACTGGCTGCAAATCACAATGAGATGCATCATGAATGGATGCATACCAAAAGCATGGTGGGAGGCAACGGTCATTCCAATACTCAAACTGGGTAAGCCGATGGACGACCCGGGAAGCTATAGGCCAATATCCTTTGCACAGCCTACAAACTCTTAGAACGTATGATCCTCAGGAGAATCAGCCCTTTTATCAAGCCAGTGATCCTCAATGAATAAGTGGGATTCTGGTCTAAGTGAAGTTGCTGCAACCAAGTTTTGGCACTCGCAATATAGAATCGAGGCTGGTTTTCAGAAAAAATCCAAGACCGGTGCAACCTCTGGAGACTGGTCATCAGCCTACAACATGGTCTTAATTAAAGGTCTGATGCTGAACCTCACAAACATTATACCCTGCCACCAAACACTACACCCAATATGGACAATGCTGAGTAATAGGTGGCTATGTGTCCACCTGGTTGAGTCAGCTCGCCCCGATTCTTGAGCAATGGACTGCCACAAGGCTCAGTACTTACACCAACACTTTTTAAATGTATACACATCTTGAATGAGGACCTGAATATCATAGAGGAATATTTTCAGAAATGGAGACAAGTCAAATCCCCACAAAACAGTCACTGCATTCCATCTTGATAACAGAAATGCTAAGCATACCCCAAAGGTAACTTTTTGCGGCAAACACTGTGCAGCACAGCCCCACTCTGTCTTATCTCAGAGCAGAGTTGGACTGTACATTAACCTTCTGTGACCACCTAAAGAAAGCTGCCAAGATGATAAGGGTCAATTTGGTCCAGAAACTGGCATGCACAAGTTGCGGAGCATCAGCATCAGTATTATGGACATCAGTGCTGGCCCTTGCATACTCCATAGCCCAGTACTGAGCACCAGTATGGACCAGAAGCAGTCATACTCGACTTGTTGACATCCAAATATACTCTGCAATGCAGTGCATCACTGAGGCCCTCAAGTCAACCCCAACACGATGGCTGCCACACATGACTCCTCCACTTAATCACTGTGAGGCAGCATTTCTACGGGAAGTCCAGCGAATTAAGGAAAACGAACGTCTCCCCATCCACCAGGACCGCAACAATGCCCCTCACCATTGCCTAAAGTTGCACAAACCCTTTTGGATCCACGCGCTTAACCTTCAACAATATGACTTCAACACTGATGAAGCTTGGAAAACCAAATGAAGCTCACAGGAAGTCCCAATTAAACATCTTGTGATCGATCCAATGAAGAAGGTTCTTGGTTTTGATCTCCTGCAATGCTCCTGGGCAACTCTAAACCATATCCACACAAACCATGGGAGATGCAGATTAGGGGTGAAGCGATAGAGATTTTTTGGGCTGATAATGATGGCTGATTTGTAACGAGCCATATCTGCGGATACTGATCTGATTCCGATACGCAGCCTGACAGCTTGGAGAGCAACATCAGGCTGGTAAGGGGGGGGGAGGCAGATCAAGTTCCCCACAGTGAGGTGGGAGTTGGGCTGGGGTTGCCCAGCCAGGGCAGGGTACGGGACACAGCTGCAAGCAGACTGTCTGGGGGGCATATGCCCCTGGATCCGCGTGCAGGGCAAGGGTGGGCTGCCATTGCGGGCTTGGACTGGGGTGGCACCAGGCTCTTCCTGGCAAGGGCTGGGCCAGGCTGCACTCGGGGAGGGCGGTGACAGCACTGGGAGAGGGGTTGGGGGAGGGGGAGGGGGGACTGCAGCCACCCCAAAATTCACTGTAGCCCCCTCCCCCCAACACACACACACCCTGTAGGCCCCCTCCCAGCGCCACCACCGCCTGCCCCGAGCACAGCCTGGCCTAACCCCTCACCGGGAAAAGCCCAGTGCTGCCCTGATTCCAGGCTGCAGCGGCAGCCCACCCTCACCCCACATGCAGAGCCAGGGGCACATGCCCCCTATGCCCTCCTGGGGTGTGTGCACCGGCAGGAGCTGCACCTGCCACCCCGTCCCTGCACCTCCTGGATGAGCCACTCTCAGCTCGGTCCCATGCCCTGCCCCGACTGGGCAGTGCCTGACCCTGCCGAGCCCCAGCTGCACTCCCTCCATGGTGGCCTTGATCCCCCCCTCCTCCCCCCCCCCAGTCCCTTCCTTCCCCCCACCCCTTTCCCCAACAACAGATTTACCAGCCTGACGCTGGTCTCTACACTGCCAGGCTGCGCTCCTGGCCGCATGCATGCTGCGGCTGTGCACATGCATGCGGGATTTATTGGCCACGTGAGCCAAAAAAAGCCATTTGCCAATGCTCTCAATTTTCCTTATATCAGTGCGAAAGCAATATGGGACTGATGTATCGGTGTACCACTAATGTAGATACTTGATGCACAAATGGAAAGTCAAAAACTCTCCAGTGTGGTCACCCAGAACAGACCATGGGACATATAATGACTCAATGCATGACCCACAAATATGAAGGAAGTATCACAGTGATACACTCTGCTGCTCCTGATGCCATTGTCTGGCTCAGCCACCTAAAATGTTAAATTATAGTTACTGTTCTGTATCTACATCAGCCATATGAAATAAGACGATGACAGTGAGATGCAGGGGACATCAGGTCCCCTGAAGCTTCCAAATGGAAGCAGCAGCACAATCCAGAGTAATGAAACAGCCCCTTGCTCCTTCTCTGGCTTGTCCAAACCAGGAGAATCCCACCGCAGTTTGCAGGGCTGTAAAGCAACTTTCCCAGGGAGGGAAGTTAAAATTGCACTGCTTCCTCAAGAAACACTGTCGCCCTTCTGCGTAGCCCTCAGAAGCGGCACTCTTCCAACTGAAGTTTCCCCTGCTCCATCCCAAGTAAAACTGACACTGGTTTGAAAAGGTACAGAGCTAATCTCACCTGCTCACTTGCTCCAAAGCTCACTTTCCTGGATCACCACCTCTTCTTGTTGATGTAGTGTTAGAGCTAGGATTCCCACTCAGACAAGAAAGGATTACTTCCCTCCCAAACCACACCCCACAACTCTCAGTCTCTGCTTCAGGGAAACACCAGCAAGGGACCCCAACCAGACCACATCAAGTCTCAATGAATCGTCCCTTAGCATAAGCAATGCAAGGAACAGCTAGCTAGATGGTGGTCATCCCTTGTGGTGTCCATGCCCCCCTGGCTGACAGCCACTTCCCCCTCTGCTAGTGGAGCTGGAAGACAGTGGTAACACCTCACTGACAGACTTGTCTCATAATAGGATGGAGTGGGGAGGTAAGACATGGCTGGACTGGTCTCCTTTCTGGGAGTCCAGGTCCCACAAGTGATAAGGCTGACTCTGAGGACAAGTGGAACAGCCTACCACCACCTCTGGCTAAAACAACCTGAGGAGCCTGAAGGAAAGCTAATGCAAACAGCCTGTAATGACAAGGTTTAAGGATTTCAGTAAGAAGCAGGAGGCCTCCAGCCTCAGACTGTTGTAATCCTGCTGTAAGGAAGGACAAGCTCACATGTGAGAGCTCTTCCCTGGGACTGCGTCAACACAGGCCACAAAAGGCCTATGCCAATAACCTGCATCAGGAAAGGCTACAGGCAAACTAAAATGTCTCTGTCTCTTTGTCGGGCGAGTCCTGGACCTGACTTCGTAGTTTGAATGGACTGACTTGCTCACTCCCCCAGCTCAGCAGGGTTTGTGGCACTTTCTTCAATTCCTAAGGAAGAAATAAGCCCTGCATAACAGCCTGAGCACGTGCACACACACACACACCCGCACCCTCCTTCCACCTGACACTCCGAGCAGTGCCGCCGGGGTTGGAACACCCTACACTTCTTCCAGACAGCATGATGTGAGGTAGAGAAAATAGAAATGGAGAGTCCCAGGGGCCACCCACACTCCCAGAAAGGTTTGAGGGATTTCATCCACTATGTATCAGAAAATTAGCCTCAAACACCAAAGCACAACAGCCCTATTTGCCTCGGCCCAGAGAAATCTCCCTGTTCTGTGGTCAATGTGCCTGTGAAGCCTGATACTCCACTGCTTATGCCTCCAGCTCCTACTCAAAGCTAGAGGTAAGAGGAGACTTCCAGGACTGTTCATGTTGTTTGCAGGACATGCCACAACCTCTCCTCACATTCATTTTCCTCCCTCTTTTCTCACCTCTAACTTTAAGGACAGCAGATGTCTCCCAACAGGAGCTCCTACCTCCTCCCACCAGGGTGGAAGGGGGCAAAACGGACACCACGTGCCACCCAGTCTTCTGCCCAGTGATCGTGGGGCATGTGTGGTACCAGCCAAGCCAACATTTCTAAATTCAGCTGAAGTCTGAAGAACCCAGGGTCATTCCTTCATAAAAGCCAGTTGCCAGCTGTACCAATGTGACCCTTTGTACAAAGGGCACCTTTGATGATTAACAGCCAAGGCTCCTGGCATTCGATACCAGTTCAAAAGCTGGACAGTCACCTCCCATGAATCAGCATCAGCGTATCACCAAGCTACACTATAAGGAGAACTGCACTGGGGGATCCTGTTATGACACTGGTTTCCCTCCTCCTCCTCATCACTAGAGCAAGGCAGAAGGAATCCATCCACATTGAAAGACCCTTGCTAAAGCCAGCAACAGAAAGGGTGCTGCCAGACTCCTGGTTGATGGGCTCACACAGAGCAAATCAAGTGCCTTGAGTGCCTACCTTACCTGGTGGGCTTCCTTGTGGAAACCTCCCTCTTTCCTGCAAACACTGAGAATGGGGCCCATTATAGGAATGATATCACTGTGCTGGATAATTCAACTGACAGCTGCTGATGTCACTGCAGGAGTAAAATCAGTAACAGGTTCGTCTCTGCTGGCCAAGGCACCTGCCAGGGTAGTTATCTGGTCTGTATGTCCTGTGCATCCCAAACATGGTCCCCTCTCTAACAATGAGCTGGAGGAGGCTCCTAAGGATGCGAGGATAAAGAGAAAATTATTTGCCAAATGATTTAGTCAAAGCTTCTCTGGAAATCTGTCGAATAAGCCATCAATATTACTTGACCAGCTCTAATTTCCAAGGTAATTTTTCTCATCGTTAGTGACTTAAAGTTTTGCATTGAGCAGCGCATTTAAAAAACTCCAATACTCTTCCTTCAAAATGTAATGAGCGGAGCCACAGAGAGTTGCAATCAATTTCACAATAAAATAACACGGTGGGCTCGTGCTCTAGCATTTAACTTTGGCATCGAGGAACGCTGCATTCTTTGAAAGAGCCACTGTGGCTCACGCTCACTTATTAACCCTTAAATGATCCTTCGGAACTCAAAAGCCACTCTTCCTCACTATTAGTTGTGATAATGAGCTGTTATCTTTTTTTATCTGTTTTTACTTGATCGGAGAAAGATAAATTAGCCAGCACTTTCTGATGAAAATCAAGGACTTCCAACCTTGACTTATTTATGCATCCCTAGGGAAGGCATCAACCTGGAGAATGCCACGCCTTTTTAGTGCTCAAACACTGATATCCATCTCATTTTGGAAGAGTAAACCCCACTGAAGCCTCTAACACAGCAAGCATCTGACCCCAAAGTCAATGGAGTATGGAAAGGAGTTAGACACCTGCTTCCTGCCATGCCGTGCACATCAGGGAAAGTTTCTGTGAACAAAGGCCGAGGATGATGGCACTATCAATCAGCCTAGGCTGCTCCCAATGGGGGCTGGATACAATTACATCTAAGATCAACATGCACGAGATGCAGTGACTAATTAATTTTTCTCCCCTCCTAAAGGGCATGTTTTGCTCGTGAAGGTTATGGGACTGGCCCTCCTTGGGAACTGAAGTGCTCTCGGCACACGGCTGACTGCATAGAGAAGCCTGTCACAGCTGTTCCCACTTCAGCTGCTTGGTGCTGAGACTCAGCCCCCCAGCCCCCCCAAGTATTTACCAAGCCAGCACAGACCATTACCATCCTGTCTCCACTAAAGGCTGGTGCTTGATGCTTCAAAGGAATATCAGAAACTTCTAACATGCTTAGGCTCAATTTATAATGAAAGTAAAAGACCCAGTGGAGTGTATGGTTAGCTGATGTACGTGCCACTACCTTCCCCTGGATGGAATTAAATGCATGTCACAAACTCCATGCTGCTTGCAGCTAACACTGGGACTACTGCTTTTGAGGTCAGAGAGCAGAGCTCCATCCCACTCACACTACCCGGCTCCTAGCAGCCCCAGCATACTGCACAGTGGAAACCTTGGAGATCCAGGGGCCTGTGACAAGATCAAGTACTCATGATGGGAGACAAATTGAAATGGTCTTGCTTACCCCAATGCTTGGAGGTGCTGTTTGGTTGGTTCACATACTGCATGCGGCTCTGTGTGTCTAAAACTAAACTCATACTTTAACAGATGTGTTGATGGACCCAAAACCCACCACCAAGACTGGCATCAGTTGATTTCTTTGTTACACTTGCAGCAAGGATGCCAGGAACCAGAGGCCTGTAACTGAACTGCCAAACCCCTCACTCTTAGTAGGAGGAGTCTGTGCTAACACACCTCACTTATAGCTAGAGGACCTGAGTCTCCAGGGCTGCCAATGTAGCATAACGTGAGTAGAAGCAAGTTTCTCGCAGCTACAATTCTAGTGCGGTTGGGAATCTGTCCAGTACCAAGGGACATTTTGGCTGAAGAGGCATCTGTTCATCTCCTCCTCACCTCGCCTGGTATGCAGGCATCTGAGTTGCTAACCCATGACTTCACTGCTGTGAGGCTTTGCCCTTGAGCTAACAGCAGCGAGAATCAGCCGACTGCGAGACTGCCATAGTCTGTCATGTTGCTGCATCTGCGTGGAAGCGAGCGGCACTCCAGGCCAGAGTTTATCATCAGGGCAGCAAGGAAGGGGCAGGCTCTGTAATCATTTCAGATTCAGACGGTTCATTCTTTGTGAAGACAGAACCGACTGGAACCTGGGGTGGCTCTGCCCAGATATGGGGGAACCAGGGCTCTCCTGACTGGCCCTGGTACTGACACTGGGAAAGGTTAATCCAGCCACAAGGTTCTCCTGCGCTGCTCCACGGCCTTCCTCCCTTCTGCTCCCTACCCAGTGTCATGGCTCAGCTAAGATCACCTGGCCAGTATGAAGAACCTCTTCCCTACTTTGCCCTATCCAACCAGGCCAAGGTCTCAGCTGCTGTGGGGCATCCCCCACTGAAAGCCCAAACCCTGCAGACCTTCATCTTCCAGTGGCTTGTCAGAGATGGTGTCCGACAAGCCACGCTACACAGGGTGCAGTCTATCTATTTGCTCAGCCTTTAATTTTGTGTTGCAGCAGCCAGCACTGCAGGTCACCTCCGCTGGACAACGTTGCACATTCGTGTTACAATCTGTTGCAGCATGAACGGCACTGAACACAGCATGCACAGCCTGAAATTAAAAAATAGATGCCCCGCCCTGCTCAGCAACTTGCTTGAGGGGATGCAGGGAGGGTCACTGGAAGAGCTGGAGATCCTGATGCTCAGGCCAGACCTCTCCATGGTAGCACCAATATCCACAATCTCTTGCCTTAACCCACCAGGACTGCCCAAGTGTTTTTTTCACCTTTCTTAATTAGGAAGGGACAGTCAGGACAATACCGAAAAAGGCTGCCAGCTCCACAGTGGGTGTTCTAGGCTTTTCAATGCTCCTATAGGTTGAAGCATTTTGCTGCTGGACTATTAGCACCTCCAACTGTTTTCAGAAACATTTCGGTCGCTCTGGTTTAATGTATGCTGCAGGTATGTTCTGGTTATGTGCAATTTGTATTGTTGCATTCGGTGTGTGGGCTATTCTGTGGAGCAGCTGTGCTCACTAATAGATCACAGCAGTTCTACACCCTACAGTTATTGCACAAAAACTCCTCTCTTCCCATTTCATCCTTCAGGATAACATATAGGCCAAGGGTACTAGGGGAGGCCTACTGTCTTCGGGTTTGGAATTAGAATGGGCAGAAGCATATTTAAGCACCAATAAAAACTGCTCATTCAGTAAGCTACCAGTAGATTTCTGCTTTCCCATCCTCTATTCTACAGATTGTTTCTAACAGCCTTGAAGAGACAGAGGGAGAACTCAACCAATTAGATTTTGGTCTACCCCCACTCCCCCAGGAGATATGGGCATCCAAACCCTAATTGACAATAGCATGGAAACCCCTAAAATATACAAGGGGGGCTCGTAGGGAAGCCAGAAAGCACAGCAGTCCTCATTGGCTTCCTCAGCCTGGCTTTGATTAGGGAGGTGGAAAAAGAAAGAGCGGAGGTCTTGTCTATTTATTCCTTTTATTGTCTCCTTCGACTCAACAGTCTGGAAGCACTGTTTGCTTTGCTTTGCCACTACATCGCCTGCCGCCTGTGAACTACTGGAAGACGGAGTAATTCACTAGCTCCACTAATCTCTAGCTGTTCTGAGACTCACCTGTTTGTTCATGCATTATAACATATTGATTTCCACGGGACAATCGCTCTGATCATTGTTCTAGCCCAGAAAGAGCCCTAGTCATTAGGCCTGCTTTATAGGAAATGGTTTTTCTGCTGGCTGAGAGTCTGCACAATTTCCATCAAGCTGCAGATAAACCATCCCTGCTTGGGGTCCAGCTTCCTAACAAAGTTAGTAGCCCCAGAAAAGCCTCATGAGCAGCAACAGAAGTCCTGTTCAGTTCTGTCCATTTTTGGTGGGAGCTGGAAAATGCTAGGGGCAGGAGGGACAAATCGAAGTCTACAAAGAGCCACTCGTGACAGGAGGGCGACTAATTCAATGGTATAATTATCGAGGATGGTGTCTTTGTTAATTAATTGGATTTCACTTTGTCCTTACCATTTGGAAAGCCCATCAGGCCAGACTGACATAACCAGGGATTGCCAGGCAGACTTCACCTACCTCAGCAAGCAGAAAAGGAATGAAGTAATTTCCTTCAGAAGCCCTGCTTTGCTCTTTGCACATCACTGAGTGGTTTGTAGAGGGCATATATCCCAGGGTTAAACTAACGGTCCTCCCTGCCCCAATAGATTTCTAGAAGCATGTGAACAGAAGGGGCCCCCCCTTGCTAATTAGCCTAGTCCCTGGGTGTTCACAGGCAATCATGCAGCCCAAGAATGGCTACCTTAATGCTTTTCCCACACCAGAGCCCCAAAGCCCAGAATGAGGAAAAAAAACTCTTTTACAACATGTCACAGGAGAGAAGGGCACAGCCAAATACAAAGGATGGACGGTGGCTATCCACCCTCTTGCTGGTAGGGTACTGCTTCTACTGATGCACTTCACTCCTGATCTGTGCCCACATCCTCTCAGGTCTCTACTGAGGAACCTCAACCTATTTCCCAGTCTTGATCCAATATCCAGCTCCACCACCCGAAGCCCACATGCTTGGTCCTGACCCGAAGCCTCGCCTGCTCTCTCCCGCACTCTGCCAAAGCGTCTTGCTTCCAGAACTCGAGGAAGAGTTGCCAAATAACACTGGATTTCACTAGTGTCCAAATGTTTCATAACAGGGACAAGCATTTGCTATTAAATAAAGCTGAGATCAAATTTCTTTGAAACTCAGGCCACATTTGAGGCTAAGGCTCCCAAGATTAAATGCTAGTGCACCGGCCAACTACACTGCTTTGTTTCAAGAAGTGTGACAATACCTCAAGAGGCACTTGATTAAAAACTGTGATGTTCTTGCTCCTTCTTTTCGTTGGTCTCTGCAGGAATCCTGCCTTGGGTCAGAGGGGCAGTCTTCACCCCACACAGTCAGAGGTGGGAAAAATCACAGCTACTGTCATTTGTTCTGCCAAGCGCCCGGCTGCTTTCAGAATCTCTATCAGTAAAAACAATCACCACTGTGGCTGGACTTTCCCCTCGCTCTCCCAGATGCCAGCACGCATCTATATAGTTGGGGACAGTCCTGCTTTGAGCAGGGGTTTGGACTAGATGACTTCCCAAGGTCCCTTTCAACCCTCATTTTCTATGATCTCTGGCCAGCAAAAGCCCAAGTCCAGGGCTGCTCCTCACAGTTCATCACAAGTTTTTCCTTAACACTCAGCAAGTGTTAATACTACACCTTAGCAGAGGAAGATGGCATGTAACCACCACTGTGCACTGCCCTGGTCTCCAGCGCTAGGAAATGGCTCTGCTTTTTGTTCAAGACTGCTTTAAAATGCATTTTCCACTAAGGCTGTGACCCCTTTCTCTGCAGCCAACACAATGATTCCACCTTGGGGGAGAATGACATGCTGCCATACACACTACAACATCTACCCTATAAATGCAGCAATGCTCCTTGCAGAAGTGAACTGAAAGAAAAGAATTCACAGGCAAAGGAGAAAACACTGGATGCTTTTCTCAACTGCAATTGGAATAACCCTGTGTATTCCTGAAGCTTGTAGTTTAGACCCCAGGAGGGATGAAGGAGTCCAGAGGGAATACAACATTTTCTAAAGCAGAACAACAAACAAACTGGTACAAATTCTATTCCAGGTTTCTGTGGATTAAAAGGAACTTCACCTGCATTTACAGCTAATAATGGATACCTACCACAAAGGATGCTATCTAATCCCAACTCAAGAGCCAAAAAAGGTCATGGACTAACAGCACCTAACTTCACTCACAAAACGAACAGCCTAAACGCTTTAGAAAATTAAGACCCAGTAGTGCCAATGCTGTTCCTGGTGTAGAAGGGCTTCAGCAGATGCAGGGGGGAGAAAGTACCATGTTATTGAATTCTGCCCAGAGCTCATCTCAGCAGGCATACATGACAATGTCAAAACTTGTTTCTGCTTTAGTTCCTCCCTCAGCTACAGCCACCAGAGTTGACAAATGGAAGCAGGAGCTGGAAATTAAAAGAAAAGGAAAGCCACCAAAAATCCTACCTGGGCTGTTATTACCCTACCAGTAAATGGGAATATTCACCTGTTTCAACAGGAGGCTGAAAGATTTAGTAAACAATCAGAAAGCAGCTCCAACTTTTTGGATTACAGGTATCATAGAAATGCAAACCATGTGGTAAGGGATAGTATAAAACAAGACATCAGTAAAGTTCACCTCTGGAAGAATTAGAACCAACCCTGCCAACGATTCCTTCAGACTCTACTGGTAGAGACAGCAGGCTTGGCGCCAAGAGATGGAAACAGCACTGGTTGTGAAGCCAGGTTCGGATGTGTGAACTCACAGGTGTCAATGTTTACTTAGGTCTCCTTCCCTCCAGAGAAACTTATACAAATAGAGAAGAGTACAAAAGACAAACAGCAGAGGTGCAAGCATCAAACAGGGAGGAATTCTTCTCAGGATCAGATACCCCACAGATCCCTCTGGATTGAAGTTCATGAGCTGATATATTCAGTGTTGCAAAAATAATTCTAGACTGTATGCCGGGACTATCAGGAGTACCCCACCTGAGCTATCCTTGCAGATGCACTGTATCCTTTGCTACTGTATCCTTTTTGCCTCTGGCAAAAATAGAAATGCATTAGAAAAAAAAAGTAGCTAGACAGCACATCACCTTCCTTACAGGTCTGGCCCAAGAAAACATGCATCACCCAGCAGACAAGCAAGTAAAGACAGAAGAAATTTGTAGGAAGTTTAAATAGGAGCAACAGGATGAGAACAAATAATGCAGAACCCAAGTGTAGGAATGTACAAATAGTCTGACTCTGCAGATAAGGCCTGAAAGCAGGACTTGAAGACCTGCACTCTATAAACATCCTTCTCCTCAAACTAGTAGGGAAAACCATGGACCTCTGCAAAGGGATCCTTTAAATAAATGGTTTCCATGACTCATGCAAATACTGTCTGTCTGAGCAATCACTAACAAGGCACCATCCTCTAACCAGACGCTGGGATTAGAGATCCTGCCTACATTTAACCATTCAGAGACAAACCCACAGCTCTCTGTCCACTGATTCCCAAACTGAATATTAGGAATATCCAGAGAACAAGATTTCTTAGGGCATTAATGCACCAGCCAATTGTGATGAGAACCTAACTTTGATAAAACTGATGAATCCACTTTGATCTGGGGCCAAACTTGGACAAGACATGATCTCCCCTAAAGCAGTGTCATCTTGATAAAGCATCAACACCGTTAGTCTGGCCTCTGTATCCTTAGGAGCATCAGGTCCCACTCGCATGTCCTTAACCCCCGACACTCAAGGCTCTGAACTACAGTCACTGGCTGGAAAACCAAAGCAACAAGATGCTTATCATCTTTAAGGCTGTTGATCCTGCTCCTTAATGACCTGCAGAGGGAGTTCAGAAGTTGTGCTTCCCTCCAATTTCTGTTGATCATTACCTTTTCTCATCCCAGATCCACATCCTTTCTTTGCACAGCTTGTCAGTCCAGTCTTTCCTCCCCCCCCACTTTTTTTTTTTAATATTACAGTAGCTTTGTGATTTTCGTGATTGTAAAAATGAAGACACATTTGTAACAGCCAGACCCGCATACAGTGTGAGCAGTTGCTGTATATGCATCACTATGGCCCAGCTCTGGCACCATGCCTCTGTCCTAAACCTCAGCATCATCTGCTATGTCATAGGTCTGGGAATTTCCTTCACAGAGACTGTGGGCTTTGCCAAGCCATGTGACTGATCTTTAACATACAGAGAAGTCAGGTTTGTCCAGCAGCTAAAGAGCATGTGTGGAGTCAGGATTCCTACATCCTATTTCTAACACTCCTACTAACTTCAGGGAGTAACTTTAGGTACAGTCTGCATCTCAGTTCCTGCCTGTGAAATAAGAACACTGCATGGACCCCACTCTCCAAGGATGGGGCAAGTAACTAATCCTTGCCAAAGTGCAATAATTATTTGCTAGCGAAAGATGCTGGAGACAGGCACAGTCCTCTTGCCACTTATTGCCCCTGCATAATTTGAGTGCAGGCTTCAGAGAAGAAAAGATAGTGCAACAGCCTGCTGTAATATCTACCCCCTTTCTGCTTTGCTTATATAGACTGCTGCAGTAGTGAGACAATATCTGATCTCCCATCTGGTGCAGGGGTAACATTTCCCCATGTTGGGTAAGGCTCATTTCCCGTCTACCCCAGTTGCCTATGCCAAGCGCACACAGACAAGGAAAAATGACTTTCTTCAATATCCCTCTTCTATGCCTAATTCTATTTTGGTTTGTTGATAGAGTGAAATTCCACCCAGCAGCATTATAAGCTCAACTGGCTTTATTTGTTTTACAGTTCACATTTTCATTAAGCTGTTGCCATTCAGCAGCCGGTAATTTTATTTGTATGATAGCCATATTCATCTTGCTCTTACGGGGGCCGAAGTCGCACTCCCTTCCTCTTGGCAGAGAGGATGGGTGTCAGCAGCTGGGGAAGTGATGGGGATAAGGCAGGGCTGAGCACACAGGCATCTCTCTGCAGGTTTGTCAGGAATGCAACCTTCTCTACTCACCTCCTTAAAGGGCCCACCCCTGCTTGCTAGGAGTCAGAATAAACAGTCCAGAGGTGAATCAGAGATATTTTACACAGAGACATTAATTCAACTACACAAGCATGACAGCAGGAGCTGAAATGCCCTCTGAGCTGTATTGACCCCTTCAGATCACTGCAATAACAACCCTGCAGCACTGTGCTTACCTACAGAGCTGTTTCAGAATTTATCCCAGCCTCAACTGTGGTACCCGCGGGCCAGGTTTTTAAATGCATTTAGGTGCCTCTCACTGATTCTTAAATACCTTTAAAAACCCAGCCCCAGGTTCCTCCAGACCTGTTTAGATCACAAGGGAAGGCTGATGGTCCCCCGTGCCACTCTCAGGTTTGATGGTCTCCTGGTGAGGTGACAGCACTACAGACAGCAATAACAGGCAGTTTCTGTCATGCCTTGTGATATGAAAAAGCTGACAAATAAGACTGTAACAGATGAATAAGCTGCTACTTTCTAAATCTGCATCTTCTGGGGAGAGGAGCCAGTACTCCCACACATTTCATTTACTTAACCTTCCCTTTCTACAGCATCAAGGAGCCAGGAAAGATGGTAACCTGGGTTCCCTTACTGGAACATGAAGAATTGGCATCCAGGAGAGAAAATACACAATAAAAGGACTGCATTGGGTTGCTGTTTTGGGCAGAATACAGGAACCTGAACTGAACAGGTAAGACAGATCCATATTAGTTAAAAAAAAAAAAAGCCATAGATACAGTTGGTCACACACCCATATGTGGATGCCCATATGTGGATCCCATCACATGTACACACACAGTTGGCTGCAAACACAAAAGTCATTGCTGTTCATGACTGCTGCAAAGATTTTGTTCTAAACAGGCCAAGTGCTATTTTAAAAAAAGGCACAGACTGTTCGACCACCTTGAATTCAGATCAAAGTAGGTTAAAAGGAGAACAATGACCCTGCAGAGAAACATTTTTGTTCTCCAGCTTTCTGCCTCCTCTTGCCCATGTTCAATCCAAGCCCCTTGTCCAAGATCGAGTCCTTTAGAACTAGGGGACATAAAATGAATTATCCTGGGGGCTGGTAGCTTAACTCAGTTCAAAAGGGGATTGGACCAACTCTTGGAATAAAAGGTCATCAGTAGGTACCGAATATGGTAGACACAAATGCAGCTGCTGAATCAAGACTTCCTAAACCTCTGAACACTGGAAGCTGCAATGGGAGAGAAGAGCATGAGAAATTCTGTACAGACCCTGTTCACCCTCCATTTCAGCACGGCTCTGCCACTGTCCAAGACGACACACGGGGCTAGATGGACCTATGGTCCGACTCAGTAAATGGCATCACTTATGTTCTTACGAGCATTTCCTCAGCTCATTTCCCCACCCCCAATCTCAAATGTGGCACTTTCTGTAGGGACTGGGATAGAGCAGACCCCAATAAGTCACCAGGGCTTGCTAATTATTTCTCCCTTTCACCATTGCAAACTTCCAACCCCAGCTTCACATCAGAGAGGAGACCCACTGCCATCTGTCTCAGCTGAGGTGAAATGTTTACCTGGAATAGTTTAAAATGTATAAGAGACTAGGAAAGAAAGCAACGCTTTATAAATGTGAGGTACGTTTGTCTTGTGGACACGGCACTGGCAAAAGGATTTTTTTTTTTTTTTTAATTTGACAAATGGCGCTGGTTGCATCTTGTAATTTCCCTCACTGTGGAGCGTGTCTGTTCATGATAGATACCAGCGCAGCTGCTTGGGTGTCCGTTTATCTGCTGGAAAAGTATTGTCTGTTTGGAACCAACTCATCCCAAAACAGAAGCCCCAGAGGGGGGGAGAGAGAGAGAGAGAGAGGAGGGGGCCGAGGGAGCTGTCAACTGGGAATATATTCATGCTTCTGATGTAACGGCTCTGGCAAGGAAAAAGCATCATGCTTTACCTAAGCCACCTCCCTCTCTCACCCAGCCCAGACCATTCCTTACCAGCAGACCCAGCACCATATGTCCCTTCCACAAAGGATCAACCATTTGAATATGTTAATATTAATATTTAATAGCTGCAGCACGGCTGTGTACAGAAGCCTCACTATCAGGACTGAGGCGCTGGATTTGTGCAAATATATAGGAACACTCAGTTCCCACACAGGAGCCAAATAAGGAAGCAAAGAGATGGCAAGGGAGAAGGTAGACAGTCAACACTTACTCAGAGTAGATGCTGTGCTTGGTCAGAGCATAGGGCCACTAGCCTGGGATCCTGTGACCCAGAGTAGCAGAGAGCAGAGGAAAAAGTACATACACATAGGGTCTGTCTAGAGTGACCTGTCTCCATTTCCATTTCCCTTACAGCTTTCAGCAAATAAAGCTTTAGAAAGCCTAATTTGGAGCTTGCAGCTCTGTTCTGTTCTCATGAGAGCGTTATCCATCTCAACTTACCTGAGCCACTAAATGAAATAAAATGAACCACGGTTAACTTGACAGAGACTGCAGTATTTGTAGCTGGTCCCACGCATGAAACAAGGAGTCAAAACACATAAAGCACTGACTTTAGCCCGGTGTGACTTATGTCCCCATCATGTATTCGAACAGGTAGGTTCTTAAAAGGACGCTTCCTCTGCTTCCCAGTTCACCAGACCTGAGACAGCATTGACCAGGGCCCATCGGAAGCAAGGTACTGAATTAGGGAAAGTAACACTGAAACCAGACAGTCCTTGCTCACCACTCAGTCTACAGAGATAACAATCATCATAAAAATAAAAGAAAGGCAGCCTGCCCAGCACTGAGAGGACATGGTGGCTATTTGATTTGCAGAGCCTGCTCCATTTTGTCCCACTCCACTTACTGCAGTGTTTGAACAGGCAACCTGCTCCCCTTTCATGAGCACTGTGGTGGCTGTTTCTCCAGAGCTGCCCATCATTTCCTTATCAAGTGGGAAAAACCAAAGGATCACTAGAGACGCAGTTCAAGCTCGCTGAGATTTCACTCTCTCAGTGGGTTGTAAATGCCCCTATAATGCTGGCTTTTTTAATCTTGTGTTATTATTACCTGCAGCTGCCATTCAGTCTGCAGAGAATAAAAGTACCAAGGCTTTCAAGGCCTGCACAATGACTCTGAGCATTTGCCAGCGATTGGACAAACAATGCTGCCGTGTTTCAGCTTTATTGGAAACCTTTATGTTGTGGGAGTCGGGCTGCATGCGTCCCCCTGTGCGGGCAGTGCAGGGGCGTGAGCGTGCGCCGATGAATTCATCTGCGATTTCAGGAACGCTGACATGAATGCATGTGTATGCTGGCCTGGGCGTCCAGCTGTGGCACTCCATGGGGCGATTGAGGGACATAAATACAGGGCTGGCAGGCCAGCTGGACCTCTCTGCAGGTCTACTGGGAGGCATGAAGAGGAGTACACCTCCTTTCATGAATGTGCATAGCCATGTATATGTGTTGCCAATTCCTATGATTTTACCACAAATCTGGTGATATTTTGTGCATTTCAAGGGGGAAAAACTCCCCAATCCCTGGGTCCAGGAGTCCTGCTATTTGACGAAGATCTCGGCAATTCTTTAAAAACAGAAATGTCTTTGGCCTCATGTTTGTGAAGCTGCAGTGTGGCACCTTAAAGGGACAGATATCCAGGATGCTTTGAAGGCCTTACAGATTTGGGGGTTCTTCATGGTTTTTTTGGGCAGGACTCCTGGCAATGTAATGCCTGTATCTGACACTACAGGTGTGCGTGCGTGTGCTGATTATACATTATCTATCATACGAGCCAGAGACACAGAGTGTTCCCTGCAAGCATTTTAAAAAAATCTGGAGACTAGCTTTACAAATAGCAGTAGCATAAAGTGAGCAGGGGCAGCAGCCTTGGGGGTTGCCTGGAGAAGGGGTCTGAGCAAGAATGACCAAGCCTGAGCTTTAATGCCTGTTTATCAATGGGTGATGCCAGTGCTCCAGGAAGTGACCTTGACATTCCCCTCCACCCCCCAGCTACTAATACTTTATAGAGGACAAAATATACAGTTCAAATACAGTCCTTGGTCAAGCTGAAAGTGAAACTGGGACAGGGTAGTAAGAAATGAGCATGGGCATAAACCACAGGACTTAAAATATACAAAGAACTAGCTTCCAACCTTCCTGGATCTAACATGCATCACCATTCCCCCACCATCCCCTCCAACACTAACAGTGCAGCAACTGGCTCATCTTCCTCCTCATGCTAACCTTTAAGAAACTATCCTCCAGGGTAATCTATTCATAGCTGGAGCACAGAACAGGGCTCCCAGAGTGGCTGCACCATAGGGAGAGCTATTTATAAATGTCGCCAAGGGCTATAGCTTTCTTGATAGCAGGATGGTCTGCAAAGGATTCTTCAGTATGTTCACAACATCCTCCTCAGGATAATCCATAATCCACTGCTCTACCCTCCTGCCTAGCATCCAAGGAGCTGAGAGTCTTTGTAAACATTAAAATTATATACATCTATTTAACCAAAATTTTATATATCATCAAACTCCTACTGCAAAGTATCGGGGTCAGGTACAACAGGGGCAGGTGTACTGGTCACATCAATAGTGAGATGTAATATTTTGAGAGATGGGGAAACTGAAGCACCAAATCAATTTGTCTGATTTGTCACAAATAAGTGCCAAAACTAGGAAACGTTGAATTTGTCCACATCTGTGCAGCCCACATGCCCAGATAGCTCTGCACTAGACTAACCAAGGTGAACTGGAACGCAGATCAGCTATCTGACAAGACAATATAAATAATATCTTATGGTTCTCCAATGCATTTTACCCAGACAGCTCCAAGTAGGTTCTAGGCATTCACTTGATTTCACCACCCCTGACCAGGTAGGTAATATCTGCTCAGCTAAAGATGGGCCAACAGACAACTCAAACTGCTCAAGGTCACTGGATACGCGTAAGGCAGAGCCAGGAATCTCCAACAGCGAGATAACACTTCTCTCTTGAAACACATGGAGAGGTTTAAACTGCTTATCCAGGTGTGGAGCCTGCTCTGTTCCATTCAGCACCGCCGAGCAGTGATCCCTCTCACTGCTGGCTAAAAGGTATATATATAAAAAAAAAAAACCCAACCCAACAAACAAACCCAAAAGCCTTTACAACAAAAACACGTTCAAAGCAGATGCAGAAAGGGATGGGGGATTTTGCATCTGGGTTAAGCTACCACAATCCATATGCCCCATTTGTCTGTTCATTATCAAATTATCCACAGCCATCAACAATTCAAGTCTCTCCCCAAGAGGCAGGGATTAACTAGGAATTGCTATGCAGAAATGCTGCCCATCTCTCTCCAGCGAGTGCAGTTTCATGATGAGTCCTGGACATTTGGGAACCAAGGTAGGGTTTTGCATGCAGTGCCTCCTTAAAGCAGCAAGAGAAACACAGAGGAAAGAGAAAATGCTACTGTCAGGAGGCAAGGAAATGCAAGGCAGGGATTTATCAGGAGTGCTTTTCAAATCAACGCCACACACTGTGGTGTCTTATTGAACACATTTCTGGAGAATGGAAAGCTGCGCTCCAGTCCAAGCAGTAATGCAAATGAGATTTTCAGGGAAAAACAATGAAGCTTGCATGTAAATATTAATTTAACAATCTAGTCGACAAAGCCTCTGCTGATCTATAAATAGCCGTTTTATTAAAAGGTGATACTCAAGGCAGCTATCCCAAACTGCCATACTCGCAACCCCCCATGCCATCTTGTTCTCATCATCCCTAGGGACTCTCTCCTCTGTATTCTGCTTACTTGTCTTTCAGCGTCCGCAGAGTAAAGCACTCAGTCCTACAATACAATAGCTATTTAGAGAGACCCTTGCAAGACAAGAATCCTGGGGCACTGTACAGATAATGGTTCACAAAACTCAATTAAACAGGGCAAAAGCTTCCAAGAAACAAATAAAAATAACCAGTGCGGTCCTGTTATTAAGCAGCATTAACTACAGAGTTGGCTGCCCAGATGCCGATAGGCATAAAGAAAAAGACTGCCAAGGGTCCTAGCGCTAAGCACTTTCTGTTCTCATTTAACCTTGAGGGTTAGCACAATATATAGGACCACAGGTGATTAGGATGGGCAGGTGAGGGAACTGTTGGCAGTTTCAGCCATTCTAAATGAGAAGACAGTGACCAGCATTAGCACACAAAAAAGTGTCTTACCCTTTTGGGAAAGCAGCATGTTGCACCTGAATTCTTTCATCAGCTTTTATTCTCACTGGAATTACCATTTATAAAACTCATAGTAAACCTCACATTGCTCCACCACCTTCCTAGGTTACACGTGCACAGACATGCAGAAGAATAATTTTTACTGCTGCTCAAACGTGGTCACTCCTCATGACAACCATACAACAGTACACCATACCACCATGCACGAGTTTAGGGCAGGAGTGCAGAACAAGCTGCCTCCTGGTGAAACGACAGAGGCAATGTAGATTAGCGGAACAGAATTAACCAAACTGCAGTCTGGCCAGAAACCATGAGAAGTAGGTGAATTTGGCAGGATTCATCTAGGCATGTACATTTGCAAGTACCTCCCCAAATCATCCACAATATGTCTTCCTTTTACTGCAAAGATCTTTAATGGTACTCCTCACATGCTGAGCCTGAAAACAGAAACCGAATACGAACAAAGCAGAATACTCCATCCTACTCTTCTAGATCCATTTAACTCACTCTGAAACCTTCTCACCTGAAACTCACAATTAAAACACTTGGAGTTACCCTTTCATTGCTCATCACGAGACCAGAAACATCCAGCAAAGGCGCTCTGCCAACATGCTTGCTACACCAGTGTACGTTCATGTTGCAGTAGCCTATGGGGGCCGACTGAGATGGGACTGTATAGTCCAAGAAGCTGTGACAACTCCCTGCCCCAAAGACCATGCAGACTAAAGGCATGTTTATGCTGCAGAGTGACTAGGCATACAAACTAGCTTGCAGTCTTGCTTCCTCAAATAACTGCAATGAAGACAACACAGCACAGACGTAGCATGGGCCATAGGAACATGCCAGGGACTGCAGGAAGCAAGCCCACCCTGAAGTCTGTGCTGTTGCTCTCTTTTACCATGACTGCTACCCAACCAACTAGCTACAAGCTAGCTTGAGTATACCAGCATGGGCTGGCAATCAGAGTTTGGACTGCAGGGTAAAGTCAATCCAAAAAAGATCGCAATGATCAAATCCAGCAGGATGACTGCTTTCCTCTACTGCAGGTTTGGAACATAAATTTCCGTTTAAGTATTGGGATTGCAGATGTTTGCAACAGTTAAGAATTAGGGTCAAAGCTTTCTTGACAGAACTGTAAGCTTCAGAGGGTCAGGCTCCCACATCTTGGCTTTGGGGACCCTCAGGGTACTGTGCAAATGAAGTTTCTAGAATAGCAGCAAGGTCAATCAGACCAGCAAGCCAAGACTTATTTGCGAATGGTCCTTATTGGAGGGGTACACTTAGTTCATGCAAGAGAGCACAAGAGTTTGGTCTAGCAGAAAATGCCAGAAGCCAACATGGTGAGAAAATGCTGAGAATTTTAGAGGATAGGAAAGTCCGAACAGATCTTACCAACTGGTCTATCAGAAGTAAAAGGGATCGATTGCTCTCACTAGTCAATATGGACAGAGCAGGGGGTAATGGATTTGCGGTTAACTTTACTGCATTATTTATTTTAATAAAAGCTTTCATAAAACCAGCAGTAATAGAGGTAAGCAGCAGCAAGGTAGAGTTCAGGCAAACAAGCAAGCTACCAAGAGACACTGCTGAATCACCTTCACTGGAGAAAGTCAAATCAGAAATCATCTTCCTTTGACCCAGTGCAGGGGGAGGAGCAAACATGCAGAGCTAGAAGACCAAAAAAGAGGATGGTACGTTCCTTTCTTGTAGCCATTATAAAGCTCTGAAATCTCACCCCATGGTAGAATATTAATTTCCTGAATTAGAGCAACAGTCCTGTTATAATGCAGGAGCTTTACCGACTTGCTGCCTGAAAGTTAAACTAAGTTTACTTCTCTCTGAAACAAATTTCAAGCAACTAGAGCACAGCTGAAATCCAGCTCCTCTCGTCCAGACAGAGTAATTCATTCTTCACGCTTGCTTAAATGTGGTCACTCACCAAGCACAAACTGGCAGCCCTCTCTGTAGGCTGCAGACTCCGCTGCGCTGCCAGAAGCTGTGTGGAGACACTTCCACGTTGCATGTCAGCAGAGATGGACTGAATCCTTCAGCTGCAGGACGGAAAGATCAAACCGTCGGATGGGCCCTCTTCCTCACCGGGTAACACAGATCTTTATCAACGGGAAAAGCCAATTAAAGTTGATAAAGACACATTCTCTGCTGATTTTCCTCACTGCCCACTGCTCAGTGCGAGAATAATGGATAATATTCTGCCTGTGGGTGTATTTTTCTAAGATCTGTCAGTTCTGACAGCATTCTGGCACCTGGATAGCTCAAGATTTATGCCAAGGGTCCAGGAATACACCATCTCTCAGTAGCTGATGGGTACATTTTTCAGCAGGGCTTCCCTAATTAAAGAGATAGAGAGAGATGGGATCAGATTGATAGGTTTTGCAGTCAGATATTTCACGCTCAATTTGATAAAATATAAATCATTCTTGGAACTTCTCTCACACGTGAGGGGAAGGGGGGGAAAAAAACCTACGTGGGAGAATACAACACTGGGTCCAAAACACCCCAATACCAAATGATTATTTCCAAAATCTGCCTCTCAACCCCCCCAGCAAGGTCCTGGCAGGCGATGTGTAGTGCAGCCATGTTCACTAAACATTCTGGAAGATAACCAATGCCTAGAAAGGCAGCACAGTTGTTCTTCTAGCCCAACAAAACCAAATCACTATGCCACGCAAGAGATGTGTGAGGTACCATCCATCTTGGCAGAACCCGCACAAGCTGGGAAGACCACACTGACTTAGACTGCCTCGCTTTACTCAGTTGGCAACCTGCTCAAGGAGATCAAAGGACCACTTTGGAAGGCTCCACAGGGGAATGGCGTCTTGTCCTCAGCTGCCTGGGTAGGCAGTAATGGACTAGGGCCGGAGTGGGAACATGACCATATTCGCTCATCATCTTCTCCGAATTTTTTCTGGTAACATCACTGCTCACAGTCGACGGGTAGTGAAACTGATCCCTAAAGAAACTAAGGCTCTGATTTCTCAAGAATCTCCCACAATTCACCTGGCTTCAGTGGCACCTGCTGTGAAAAAAAAAATCCGGCGACAAGTAATTGCTCAAATTCACACAGCAATTCAATGTCGGGTCTGGGATTAGGACTCAAGCTGCTAGCACCCAGCGCTGTGCTCAGGCTAAACCATCTCTCTGAGACTTTCAAGAGACTTACAGGATAAGCATCTGGAGGGAAAGAAATTATTCTTTCCATCTAACATTTAAAGTATACAGCTGAAGGATGACAATGCAGAATAAGAGGAATGCAAAAAGCACTGCGTTTCCAGGCACCGAGAGGTTAAAACAATTATTTGAACAGCTGGGAAAATTAAAATGGTAAAATAATAGCTACCCTTCAAAATTCTACAGATGCAAAGAGACTCTTCAATGAATAACTGATAAAGGGGAAAAATATTTTAAAGAGAAACCGTTTCATGCATGAAGGTCAAAACAAGTAACAGCTCCTCTTAAGTACCTGGGTTTTCAGGCTTGGCAAGCAATGAAATAGCGAGGTTAAATCTACAGCCTTTTACCTCAACGGACCTGGGGTCAAGACCTGAATATTATAAGTTGCAGCTGAAAGTGACTTCAGGCCTGTCTTCTCTCTTTGTAGAAGTTCAGCCATGTCCCAAGGTGATCACATGGGGACCTCACTTCCACTAGAATTTCTTTTCAGAACTCATCTGTCACTGACATGACCTCACATGGAGGCACTAAAGGGCCCTTCTCCTCTGTTTCAGTTTTTTGCCAGACATGCCACAAATTAAGCCTTCTCCACTCCCCAAATACCACTCTGTTCCCCTTCCCCTGTCCGGTCTGCTGCTCTGCTTTCTTGCTCCTTGCCCAATATCTGCCACTGTGCTGCCTGCTGCTTCCTCAGGCTGCCACGTGCCAAACAGAGGCTGCCTATGTCACTTGCAGCAGGTGTGCTGCAAGTTGGCCTCCCCTGCTCTACAGACCCTACCCCCCTACACAGGTGCCAGGCTGGTGATAACATGCTGGTCTGCAATCCTTAAGGAGAATGGCAAAGGCACAGTTAGCTGAGAGGAGACCTAACTGAGGAACAACAGAAGAGTGTGCATTGGTATCACAGTGCTCCAGCAAGGCATCAAGTCATCCTTTTATGGACAACAAAATCCCTGACACTATGGAATGGTAAAACAAGTAGAAAAGCATATGGCAGGAAATACAGGGAGGGAGTGCAGCAAGGCACAGGCACATCCAGCTACAACCTTGCCATTCTCTCTCCCTTTCTTCCCCCATCCCACTTCATCTGCACCTCCTCTGTAAAACACTGAGCCTATTGTTAACAGGAACCAGCAACTGGGCTTACCTCAATCCATCAGGTTCCAGCACATCTGGATCCGCTGGCAAAAACCAGCCAGCATCCAAACAGAAATGCAAGGAGAAACACAGAGAAATGCAAGGTGCTCCACCTCGGGAGAAAAAACCTACATCACACTTATAGGCTCGGCAGTACTATACTCGCCATCACTATGGCTGAAAGAGACTTGGAGATCATGATTGACCACAAGACGAACATGAGCCACCAATCCAATGGCACAGCCAGCAAAGTACACAAAACTCTGGCATGTATCCACTGATGCATCTCAAGCAAGGCCCAGGAAGTCATCCTTCCGCTTTACTTGGCCTCGTAGCAGCCAAACTGCTGCAGGATGTCATCCTCCCACCGTAGTTGGCCTTGGTTAGGCCACAGCTGGAGTACTGCATCCGATTCTGGGCTCCACAATTCAGGAAGGATGTGGAGAAGCTTGAAAGAGTCCAGGAGAGCCACGTACATGACCAGAGGGCAGAAGAACAGGCCTTATGATGAGAGGCTGCAAGCTATGGGACTCTTCAGCCTGGGGGAAGTGCAGGCTCAGAGGTGACTTGGGGGCAGCCTATAAGTACATCAGGGGCGTGCATCAAGATCTGGGGGAATGTCTGTTCACCAGAGCACCCCAAGGGATGACAAGGTCCAATGGTCACAAACTCCTGCAAGACTGTTTTAGGCTGGACATGAAGAAAAACTTCTTTACTGTCCAAGCCCCCAAGGCCTGGAGTAGACTCTGCCCAGAGGTGGTGCAAGCACCTACTCTGGACTCTTCTAAGAACATTTGGATGCTTGTCTTGCTGGGATCCTTTGACTCTAGCTGACTTTCTGCCCTTTGGGCAGGGGGCTGGACCCAGTGATCTTCTGAGGTCCCTTCCAGCCCTAATGTCTATGAAATCTGTAAGAAGAGGGCACTCCCTGCCCAAGACATCAGCTTTTACAATTGTTTTTCTGTATGATTTGTTAGTGCATGGTGTTTTTTAAGCTTCTTCCTCCTACACTAGAGGAGGAAGAAGAGAAGGAGGACTGGAAAATGTGCAACAGACACTTCTTTATGCTTATCTTGGGTGCTTTTAAACAGTGATGTTCCTACCATGGGGCCGTCTCCCTCCCATCAAAGCATCTGCCTGCCTCTGGTAACCCATGAGCAGCCTTGATATGTGTATATCCCTTTCCCTCTCTTTTGGTATCTGATCTGCCTTTCTGTAGCTGGCAACGATCTAGTGTTTGGGTATGCTCCACCTAAGTCAACACCACTTGAAAAATGGCTGACCAAAAGGAAACATCTTGTAGCTGCAATCATCTCAGATCTCCCAAGTAAAGAAGGGAAAAGTGTGATTGTTTTCAGGCCGCAACACCTCTAAGGATCAGTAGGAAGAAGCGGGACTCTTCAGAGTCTAAACCAAATGCTGCAGGGCACCATGATGTTCAAAGTCACAACGTTCACAGGAGACATAAAAGACAGAGCCCGACCTTCCCGTGGTCATTAAGGAGCCCACGGCACATTTTGCAAAAGTCATGACCCTGGTGTACTGCCAAATTACAATCGGGATAATTGTATTCAGTTGAACTAAAACTAGTCCCGCAGCTTTTGCTTCTTACGCTGCCCTTTACTTTCTAGCCTGAGCTGCTCGACTGTTAAAACCTCTACCTTGCTTTACATCTTAGACTGCAAATCAGTGATCAGCTGCTGAAGGGATTCCTGGGGAGACAGCCATGGGGCAAAACTGCCAAGGGAATTCAAGAACTCTGGTGTGAAGCCCACTTCCCCAACCTGGTTAGGGTAGTTAATTGACAAATCAATGGCTGGGGCCTTTTGACAGCTAGGTGTTAACTGATAGCAGGTAAAAGGAACTCTGGTGAGAAGGTTGTCAGCTTGTCTCCATGACTAGGCTGATGCAAAGCTACTAATCCTTTCCATGCTCAAGACCAACAGAACTTTTAATGCTGGTGAATGCTTAGGTACCCTTGGATAATTCAGGGTTAAGAAGAGTAGTACACCTTAGGAAAGGAAGCTGAATGGAGAAGGTAGACCTGATGGTCACACAGGCACACACACCCTGCCCTCTTCCCAGGTATCTCCTATCCTCACCAGGTTTTGAGTCGCCTCCTTGCAGTGCCATGTTATCTTCCAGCTTTCTGAACCCCTGTTCTATGGATAAGTGGGTTGGAGAAAGGGGAGTTGCAGACTGATGTGCTGCATCTTTACTAGCCTCCAAAGGAACCCAGAGATTTCCTAGCTCCTCTGATCAACCGTGGTGAGATGCATTTCTAAAGTAAGACAGGCACTGAACTCTGCCTTGTTCCCTGAGGAAATTGCAGCCTTCTTTTTCCAAACTGCCAGTTCACTGCTGCAGGGAAAAGGCGGCCTGGTGTCAGCTCCAATCCAGATTTTAAAATGAAAGGGATGCATAGAGAGGGGACAGAGGACAGAAGAGGAGTGAGGGAAGGAGGAGGAGCAATGAGCTAGAGAAGACAGGTAAAATAACAGCAGATAAGATGTTAGGGAAGGGAAGAAATGGAGCATGGCCTCCGAAACGAGGGAGGTAGACTGAGGATTAGAAATGCAAGACAGCAGCAAGAACAGTGGGGTCTCTCTCCATCTCTGTACCCCAAGGTGCAAAACTCTTCAGATGACCATGACTGCCCAGACCAGGAAGTCTCTGAGCCAGCAGTACAGGCACCTAGGGTTTAGAAGGGATTTCATGTGCTATGATTTACAATTTGATTGTTTTTGCATTTCTCAGAACAGGCAAAATAGGTTCTAGGCAAACAGCACTAGACTGTAGTTCAGGATCTGCTCGCTTTAGTCTTTAACCAATACAGAACCACCACTAGTGACAGTTTTGATGTTCAACATGCCAAAAGCCAACAGTCTAAACCAAACCAGAAACCCCAATGGAAAAGAAACAGCTTGGTATCAGTTTACAGCATTTATTTCTAGCACTGGCAAACTAAGATTTCAGGCTTTAAAAAAAAAAAAAAAAAAAAAATCACATTATTTTAATCCCATCTGATTTCACTGCTTTCCCGGCATAATTTTAATAGACCCTGAATTAGCCTCTAGTTCAGCACCCAAGCTCTTCTTTGCACACCTGAAAAGAAGTGGCCTGGTTTTCAGAGACAATGAGCAAGTCCAGCTCCCACTAAAGTCAATGGGAACTGTAGTTACCAGCATCTTTGAATATCATACTACTCATACTTAGAAGTTTAAGTAGGAACTTCTATGCAGAGTCAGGAATTAAGGATTATCTTTAAAACACCAAGCTTTGAAAACTTGGCCATAGCTTCTACCAGTTACAGAGACAATGACTGAGAAAACTGTATCAGACATGAATTTGCAGAGAAGAGAAAAATTCAAAAAGGAAAGTGCATATTCATAAGATCTAGTGCCTTGTTATCCAAAAAGCCTGGGAAGACTTCAGTTACACCAGAAAAATTGCTACCAAGATCAGGAAGCTCTTCTTATAACAGACAGGGGAAAAAAATCCAACCTAATTATGAGGGGGAGGAGTGGCATGATATAAAACCACCATCATCACACCTCCATCTACCTCTATCTAATGATGGCACCCTAGGCTGCTACACTTTGGAAGACATTTCTCCACAGAGGATGCTCACAAATCAACTCAGAAGAGAGAGTTCAGTGCCTTGGAGCTGTCGTGACAGGAAACATTCTTTATAGCACCAGTGAAAGCTTTATGCACTGAACAGCTGGAATGAAAATAAGAGCACAACCTGGCAACTCTCTTTGCCATACAGAAATACTGCTGGATTAAAGGGCCACAAGCAATATACCAGTGGCTGAAGCAGCACAGGGGAGAGAGTACTTTGAGAAATCCAAGAAAGCCTGGATCTGCAGCCTACAGAATTCAGAGGGAGGATGTCTTGAACCCAGACTCATCTGGAATCCAAGGATCACCCGCGCTACTTCTGCTCCTTTAAACCCTTGCTTTTCAGGGAAGGGTTCCCTCCAGGAAAGAACCAGATGCTTCAAACACCCGGAAGAAGGAGGTGGTCTTCCCCAAAGAGCTCTGCTAGCTCAGTGAAGCAAGAAGCCAGGGTCTGAGGTTTGACTGCAAGTTACCCACAAAGTGACCCACAGCTACAAGCAGGGCTGGTCCCAGAGGAGGCACATCACATACCTCTGCAACAGGGCAGTGTGACCTCTCCCATGTATTCCTAACCTCCTGATCTCTCTCACCAGCATTTTTCCCTCCACTGTATACAGGTACCTCTACACCAGGAGTCAACAACCTTTTTGGAGCAGTGCGCCAAAATAATGCAACTTGGTCCAAGGTGGGCTAGCACTTCTGACCTGTCTGCTGCTGACATTATGTGATTTGTAGCAGAAGCCCACTGCTGCCCAACTGCCTCACTGCTAAAGGCATCAATATTGAGGATTTGCAGGTCAGATGAAACAGCTTCATGGGCCAGCTCCAGCCTGTGGGCTGTAGGTTGCCGACCGCTGCTCTACATGATTTCCTGGTTCATCGCTCCCACCACATACAAGAAGGTTCTGGGGAGCCAGACTCACAGCTGGGAATGGCAGGCTTCCCTTACGGCATCAGGCTTCAGAAGACGGAGAGGAACGTACACGTGAAGCGGCTGTACATATTCTGAACAGCAAACATAATTCACCACCAAGCCCGACTGTCTGAGAGCAAGGAAGCCGTGCGCTACCTGGTGGAAGATGCCAGCTGAATCACTGAGCTGGAGCTGAGAAGCTTTTAATATATTTTTGTCTCCTTTTGGAACATGTGAAGTTTTCTTGAAAATTAGACTTCAAAAGCTTGTCACAGGGCAGACAGGGGCTGAGAGAGCTTTACAGATATCATCCGCATCAATCTGGCCTGCAGCATCCCCTGCTATAGTTGACCTCAGCCCCCATGCAGCTCTGCAGATGTGCCTCAGTCTTCAATGGCAATGCTTCCCACGCTCCCGCTAAGTCCTGACTCTGAGTGTGTGGCTGTCAATCATGACAAACTGCATGGAGCAGTAGGTGGACTAAGGTCCACTGGGGACTGGAACGAGAAGGCCAGACTCATTAACCTGGTGACCCAAGTCTGATCCAAGGTTTCCTAGGCACACTGCAAGCATGCCGTACTTCCTGCTAGTTACACTGAGTACCTGTGAGTGGGTTGGGAGGTCTTTAAAATGTACTTACAAAACATCATTTCTCAGCTGACAGGGGCACAGGCAGAGGGAAACTCTCTGCTAGAAAGGACTAACCTCACTCAAATGCTAGTCTGGTCCTTTATCTTTCCATGCGAGCAGGTTATGAAGGTTTCCCTGGTCCCCCCCAACCCTTTCAATCATTGTCCTCATTCAGCAGCGAGCAGCAAAAACAAGTTATCAGAAGGAACTGACAACTGGTTGACAACTAGCCACAAATACCGCTGATCAGCAGGAAAAGGTGCTCAAACCAGCTAGAATCAGCAGCTGCTCTGGCTTCAGTTGGTCCCAAGTGCTCACATTCCCCAAGCATGAAATATCTGACTGGACACCACGCAAGGGGTGAAAGGAGAGATGCCAGATGTAGCCTTAAAGGCATCAGATCTCTCCTCACAAGAGTCTGGATGGTTGCTTGGACCCAATTGTACTGCCTCCCATCTCAGCTGAACACGACAGACAAGACAAGTCTGGGGCTGCAGGGCCATTAACCTGCCTCAAAGAGGTCACTCCCTCTATGTCAGCCTTTGCAGGATTGCCACCATCATTCAACAATCCCAAAGAGTAGTGGAAACAGCCCTGCCCTTCCTTTCCATACTTCTAAAATCCCAGAGACTGCTCAGGCCCCTTAGACTGTCCCACCACGTAGATTTGCAGCTATTCCTTGACTGGGAACAGGAAAAAAAATTCCTGTGGCCGCATTCTTGCAGGGAATCAGAGGATAAAGCAGATGGCTGTTGTTTCTCCAGCAGGCACAAAGGCAAGCACTCAAGTGACACTCCACCCCAACACAAAATTAAAGCAAATCCTCTGCTGCTGGAGAGTTTTGTTTCTGCCTCTCCAACAGCCAGAGGATGAAGCAAAAATCCTGGTGGATACAAGAGAAGGATCCCAACAGAGCCACTCCAGAAACCACAGCTGCTCCCACCACTCCTCTTACCACCATAAAACTTTCCTGCAGAATTTACTACTATGTAGAGAGAGTTGACTGCAAGTTCACAGAGAAGCCACAGACCTTCACTCAATTCAGTAGGTCCAGACAGCCCAGAGGGGAAACAAATTCCAGGGGTGGGTCTGTGGGGGGAGCTAGAAGAATCATCCACATATTGAGGGAAAATCTACACCTAAAGCAATGTGTTGCCCATCACACTTGTGCGTGCAAGTTCTTGCTCTGCCCCATCCCCCTGAGGCCACTCTCTAGATGACAGAGCTTCTCACCTACCAACAGCTGTTAGGGCTTTATACAAAATTGAACCAGAGCTCTACAAAGCCATGCACCATCTCTGCTGACATTTCAATCTCTGCAAAGGAAGCTTCATGGCAGGCACCTTTTGCACCATCAGACACTGGTGGGCCAGCCTGTTTTCTCAAGCAGAGCCCTTCACTGGTTCAAAGTGTATTGCCCAAGCTGGAAGCAGAGGATGGCAGGATGAAGGAGCACTGGGATCACAGCACAAAAATCTCATCTTTTATTATTTCTCTCTCTTTTACTGCACTGGCCAAGCCTTTAATCCTGTGGTGCAGGAGACCTGCAGAGACACATGTGCGATGGAGAGGTTTTACAGGGTTTTATGGCCTTTTACTGTGGCAAATGTCAAGGTTGGGCAATACCATGCTCTGAGAGGCGCTACTCAAGTTCTCTCCCATTTAAACACTGCATTAGGCAAGATGCTCACAATCTCTGTTGGCCACTTCTGACAAAGTGAGTGCCAAGCACCAGGGTGAAGTACCTTTCTACTCCTACAGAAATTAGCAGCTGTATGACTTAGCAAGGACATGGTGGAGCCTAGGAGAGGGACATTGGGGGGGGAGGGAGAGAAGAACACTGCCACTATGCATCCAAGCAAAGCTGGCTTGCCTTCTGATTTACCTAGATTAGTTGGTGCAAATGAGACACTCTCCCCACCACTGCTCCTCAAATCTCTTCTATAGCAGCCATATCACTCCAGCTCTTCTCTGCTCCTTCTCCAACCCATGCTCATCCTGCAGTGCCTTCTGCTACTCCAGCCACCTAGGACTTCACAATTGTCACTATACTCTCCCTCCTTGAAAATGCAGAATTCTGACCCTCTTGATACAAAAGCCTAGGACTCAACGCGTTTCTCCAAAGGGAAATCCCTTCTGGCTGGTGGCAGTACAATGTCCAATATGTTCTGCAGTTCTATTTTATCCCACGAAGAGCTGCCATGCATAAATAAAAATGCAATGAACTGAGATGTGGCTTATCTGTTGCCCAGAACTGCTGGGTGATTTATACATTTACAAAACCTGAAATATGGAAAGCAGTAAGTAGTTAAGTAGACAAAGAAGTGGGTGCTGCTAAGGTGCTATGAATCACCAGAAGAAGAGGGTGAATCTCAGGTGAGGCTTGTTTCTAGTGGAGATGGCTGAAGGCAGTTATAAACAAGACAAAAATAATGGGGGGGACAGTTCCAGGTCACAAGCAGGAAACACCAAGGAGGAAACAAAGCAATTTAAAATGCCTCCAACCAGCTGGTTTTGAATAGAGGAAGCAAAGAATGTCAGATGCTGTCAGCATCTCGCTATTTGGAGCTTGCTTTTTTATTCAGTTTGCTTATTTTCTCAGGATAGAATATTTAGAGATTCACATCGCTGAAAGGAAAGTTAGACATCTCCTGGGACTACTACAGACGAAAGTGTCTGTAACCTGTCAAAACACTGGCTCAAGTTTAACTGAAGGGTCACTGCCCTGTGCCAGCTAAATGGTGCTGGTACGAAGCGGTGAATGGTTAGAGTTTACTCCAATTCCTAAGAGATAGGTGGGCTTACAATATAAAAGTCACGAGCACACTTGGGATCACATGTTGGCAGCCTGATGGGCCAAGAAAAACAAGTCTCCTTTTGCAAGAGGTGGTCCAACTTGGTCAGTGTTGAGGCACACTGTATGCACAGCCACTAACTGAAAGCTGGAACCACTAAAACATGTGTTTTAACCTATTCACAGTTAGATCTCAGATCTCCCAAAAATCACCTGTCACCAGCACTAAATTTGTTCTTTAAGGAGAGATGGAGATTAAGTCTCTATAGGTAAATCTCTACACAGTTCCTAGCTACCTGATCCCATGATGGCTATCCTACTGGGAAATTAAGTCCCTCTTAATAAATTAAACTATTGACTAGTGCTTCACAGGGTGGACTGAACCAGGTAAACATTATTGCTCTGTTATGTGACCTACTGAAGTGGCCCAGGAGATGATCCGCTCAGAAAAATAACAAACCCAATCCTTGTGGACAGCAGTATGGGCTGATAAACTGAATGAAATAAGATTCAAAGCCAGATGAGTAGAGGTAATAGGAAATAACACAAAAATAAGCAGGCTGAGGGCAAGCAGACAGCTTGAAGGACAGAGGCAGAGAGGCAGACACTCTGTTGGGGTGTAATCTGAACACTTAAGAAATTAAAACAAGAATTTTCTGAGTACATTATTTTTAATGTATTCCCTCAATACATCCAGGGAGCCACCTGCTCCCAATATGACTTTTATCTTCTACTCACCACACCTTATCAAGTTAATTCAGAGCAGGAGGCTGGCTGAACCTAAAACCTATTTACAAGGACATAGATTAAACACATTGTCAGAATAATTTTACCTGAATCTCAGGACACGTGCTCAGTCTTAACGCGCAAGAGTTGTGCTTCTGTTCCTCTGAGGACATCATTCATACATGCAATGCTGCAACACCAAGATCCCTCAAACTGTATCGCTGGTTGCCTTATATTGCAAGGACAAAGAGTTCAAATCCTTGCGTGTTGGCAGTTTTGCAAATAAATTAAACACATGCAAAAACTATTCTTAGAGACTTTTCCAAAAGGGTCTTTCAAAGGCTGGTAAGTATTACCCTGATTCCGTGGATGTTGAAACAGAGTAAATATCTCGCCAGAAGGTTACAACAAGTCAGGAGCAGAGCAGATGCTGGTACTATACTCCAACTACTGCCTCTCATATCTTTTTGTATCAAGATCCGAAGCATTAAGGAAGCAGTGAGGTTACTTTTGGTAGTCTGGGGAGGTTTAATTAGGAGGGATGGCACCACACTGCTTAGGAAAATTACTTAGGCCACTTGAAGATGCTAAAAACACCAAAAAAAACCACCCCTCCCGCACTTTAAGCCGCAGCAGAGTGTTACTTTGACCCAGCTCCCCCCCCCCCGCATCTGTAAACATCAGGTGCTTCAGTGGAGCTTTTTTTTAGCTAAAGCAGATTCAGTCCCCTATTAGATAAAAGTACCAAACACACCCCACTAAAGAGCCCAATCTTTACAGACGTCAAAGAAGGCAGGTTGAAGGAATGTGATACCTCCTCTGGGCATGCACAGGACTCGGTGCAGGAACATGCCAAGTTTAATTAAAGTGCCATTTTGGGGGATTTTTTTTTATTTTTTTTTTTTTTACATCTGCAAGCACCCTTAGGTAGGCTCTCAGGAAATCTCTTAGCAAGGGAAGTTTTAGATTGAAAAAAAAAATCTCACAAAAGAGTGAAATTTACCATTGCTGGAGATATCTGCACTATGCAAAGTGGGGAGAAAAAAATACCAGTATATAAATTTTAAATCTGGTGAAAGGTGCAAAGTTGACAGTTCCGGAGATTCTGCAGGTAGACGCCCTCCATAAGGACAGAAAAGCAGCCCCTAGCCAACTTCCTCAAGCCCATCTACTCATAACTCTTCTTTCTCGGCCCTAATCTAAAAAGGACAACAAATGTCCACAGGGGACTCAGTCCCTCTGGTTCATTCAATTCTTGGCCTCTCTTCCAGACTGCCTGCAAGGTTGCAATTACTGCAAGTTGTAATAGTCATGTTTGATGCAGATTCTTTTCCACTGGATTAAGATCAAGCAGCTCTCAGAATAGCTACTTTTTATATTTCCAACCAGGTATGCATCCAAATTGCCTGATGAAAGGAACTAAAATCGTATTACTAAATCCTGAGGCATCTAGTTCATCCACAAGAAACATTTAAAAGTACAGAAAGCATTTGGAAGTAGGAATGGGGAAAGAAGAGAATATCCTGTGGGGAACAATTCTCCACTGACCTCCCAGGCTCAGACCATTGAAGAATTTATTAGATTCCCAGCTTTTATAATTCAGTTGATAATTCAGAGCTTAAGCAGTGTAGATAACATTTTCCAAGTTAAAGCCAAGCCATGTTTTAGAACTTCTAGGGAAGAAAAAGCTATTTGAGCATTGACTCCGTGTTTCTAATGTACAGTTGCTGCCAGCTGCAATTTTGTGGATTTCTTTCCATACACTTCCAGCTTCTAAAACACTCCTTAAGTCAGGAAACAACTTTGCTGTTTCTTGGTCAGAATTTGTGGCTAAGAACTCTGATGCGTAGCATGCCAGACACAGGTCTACACAACCATAATGTCATAGAAAATCCATCACTGCAAACACCTGTTCCCTTCTGCCCTTGCACAGCAGTTGCCCCAAACTGATAATACCACTAAAAATGTGGTATATATCCTATGGAAGAAAGTACCTGTTTGTGGCAGTTGCATCATGCAACAAATATTCATTTCAGGCTTTAAGCCAGAATCAAAGAGATCCTAATTAGAGAGCTCTGTATATTCATCAACTTCTTACTGGGCGCATCTGCACGTGCTATTAATGCGAATGAATACACTCTGACGCAGTTTGCACCAGAGTTTATTGCTCTCAGGCACAGCATTTACATGTGTGCCCAGGACTGCAGCACACTAAGCCAGGAGCAACCCCAGCTGGCAAGGGGTCTGGAGGAGTCAACCTGCAGCCCGGAGGGTCAGCCTGCCAGCCTGGGACTGCTCCAAATTGGCTCAACGTGCTGTGGAGGAGCTGGCTGGGGTGCAAGGATGCTCCAGTGCAGGGCTAGCCAGCAGGCAGCCCCACACCAAGGCACCTTTGTACTCCACCCAGCCCTATCAGTGTCTCATGTGTGTGGCAGTGCACTAAATAACACTACTGCAGGATAGTACTTGTGTTTACAATTACTAACCTACAGTAGAGTTAATTAATTTACTGTGGCCTAATAGGACGGCATGTGAAGACTTTGAGACTTAACTGCAGAGCTAATTAGGCAACTGCAGTAAATATCTTGTGTAGATGCACCCACTGGCTAGTAATTTAGCACAAAAAAAAACAAACCAAAAAACAACTTTCATGAGTTAGGATTAGATTGAAAGCTCTCGTGAGCAGGGCATACCCACTTCTTACTTCTCATAAGTGTTTGGCCAAACTTTGGCTAAATTTATGATATTCAGCTTCAGATGCTTATTTTCAACTTTAGCCATTCAGAGCCTAACAGCACAGATGCTAAGCCAGGTGGACAGGAAAGAGGTTCGTATATAGGCAGGCACCTGGGATCACCACTTGCGCCAAGAAAAATATCCAGAATGTGTTCAGCTTCTGTGGTGACAGCCCTTCACAAAAGTCAGTTTGGTACTGCCCAAATGCCACTTCAATTCGTTGGTATTCAGTAGACGTGGGTGAAAGATTCATAGCAAATAGTTTATTTCCACCAATTGGTTTTTTTTTCTTGTTTGCAACTTGCCCATGAACAGCTTACAATTTTCTCAAATCCATTTGTTATCTGCCAAATCATTTTTACAAATAATTCTCAGTTTGCATATTTTCCTGAGCAATCTGTTACTAGCATTCAGAATTAATTTTGGTTGGCTGCACTGGTGAAAAGGTATCTGGCTAGCATAGTTAGGCCTAAGTCACGTGCTCTGGGTGCTGTTCTGTGATTGGATGTGGATCATTCTTACCGCCTGTCCACACTAGGGAAGCTTGCAGCCTAGTGTTAACATTAGCTCAGCTAAGCTGATTTTCAAACCGTTAAAAGATACAGCGTAGACACGGTTTTAAATGCTGACAGGGCAGCCTGATCCATTTTTAGTGAGCAGATTTCAAGACCGCCTGAGGAATGTGCATATTCATGCCGACTTTACTGGGGTGAAACAAGCTACAAGGTTAACGATTCAGGCCCTACAACAATCTGTCCCAATGACACTAAATGAAAACACCAAACATGTGAAGCACACATGTTCTTTTACAGAACAGAACAGAACATGGAGTTGTCATGTCCTCACTCTTTCATGTCTCCCTCTTTCCCCAGCTAAGCACAGGATAAAAGAACCCTTTAGGAGCGAGGGAAAAGGCTTGATGTAGAGTATGCACTGAGCTGCAGTGAAGGAAGACCTCTGGAGCACAGCCAAGCACAGGGAGGACTTCTGAACCAATTTATATGGTCTCTCATTTTCGTTAATGCCACCAAACTCCAGAAAGGTGGCACACTTGGGCTTTACATAGCACGCAGACTGCACAGAACAGACAGCAAAAGGCACTGCTCATATAGGTTGATCCGTATTGATGGTCTGCCAGGCTTGGGAACAAGGAGGGCATCGTGAAGTTCTGTGATACCGAACAAATAAAGAACTTATGCCTCCAGCTTTGTAAATACTGTGTGCATGCAGCAGCCATTTCCATTTTAAGTAGGCCAGCATTTTACTCTGGGACATGCCTCATATATTAAGATGGCGGTTTATGTCCTTTCAGGCAGCTCTATATTTTCAGTTTATCCGCTGATGATCTCTAGGGTACATGAAAATCTTTTGTGTATGGACTGACTAGGGACTCAGTGGAACCAGGAGCTTCTGCCTTGAGGTCTAAGCAGTAACCATTTCTAGCTCTTCATCCTTTATAATTAGAGACAAAATATGGATCATTTTCACCTTTGCAAATAATAGGCCAGGAGAACGCCTGGGTACAGTTAATCCAATGCTGTTCTCCTCTGTGTTTATGACTAAATAAACAGCAGCTGCTTGCAGCTTGCGGCCTCTCCACTGATTCCCTTGTGGGGGCCATTTATTGAGTCATAAACTCCTCTGATAGTGTTATCACCACAGTGTTTGCACAAATAAAGGTTTGGGAGAGAAAAAGATTAAAAACAGAACTGATTTTACAGAGGAAGCAAGAAAAAAAACTTGACAGATCCATTTGTTTCTGAATGAGGGCAAGGTGAGCAAAGGTAAGTACCAGAGGGGATGTGGCTGAGTGCTTTAAGGTGTCAGGTATGAAACACAGACTTCTCTGAAACTACAGGCTGGAATACAAAAAGAAAGAATTTCCCTTTTGTCCTCTGAGTTTCCTGAAGTAAACTGGCATGTCTCTGTCCTGAACTAGACTTTACAAACAGAGGGCTGCCCTGCCCTGCAAGATTGCTAAAGAAGACCCCCACATGCCAGCACTCCTGGCCAACACTTTCCTCTCCCAACGCTATATGCTAGATTTAGACACGTTCCATCCAGGAAGTCCTACCTGTATAAATAACTTCTAAAGCATTTTGCCCTCTTTCAAGGTGGAAACAGCTATGTAGAAAGAATAAAAGTATCTTTAGGCTGTCAGAGGTGCTTGAAATGCAGCCCATGAGATTATTCAATGCATCCTAAAGCTGAATCTGTTAAGAGAGAGGTCAAACCTCTGAAGATGACAGTGCCCAGCATGCCATGCTCACCTGGGTCCAAAATGCTTGACTGGAAATGCACAATCAAGATGGAACACTGTACAAAGTCACCTTGGCGGGCTGCACCTTCTCATTAGTGATAATGTGGGTCACTGCCCACAAATTAGAGGTAGGCCTCAGGCACAGGCAGGGTGCCCTGATGCATGTGTTAGACAGGATCTAAGCCTTTAGGAGAATGGCATTAAAAGTTATGTACAACAGATTACCCACAGAGGTCTCTGGCAAGCACAAAGGGGAAAGGGGAACACACAATTTATGAAGTTGTGTGAGAAACCCAATTGCCTCACTGGGTTTCAGTGATCTGGAAGAATTGCAGATTTCTGCAAGAGTCTGGTTACACTGAGAATTACTGCAAGTGATAAACCAGGGTGTGAATTTACAACTCACTTGTTAAGTGTGCACTCAGACTGTCCACAGGGAGAGCTAGTGCACTGTAAATTCACACTCAAACTTAAGGTGCATAACTTCCCTGTGTAGACAAGCCCTGAGACTTTTATAGGCCTATGCTTACATATGCAGAATCATGGCCTGCTTAGTGCATGTTCTGAATGTAGTTTTAAGACAGAGAAGGAAAGGAAAGGGTGAGGGAGAAATATGAACTTGCACAGCTATACGTAAACATTAGCTACAAAGAAAGATGGATGTGTGACATGTTCCTATTGAATGACATTAGAGTGATGCCTCAGCCATTAGTATAGTGGCCAGGCCACAAGCTACAGACAAGGCAAAATATCACAAGAGAAAGACAACAGTGGGACAGGAGCCTGAGGTACAGAATAACACCATTTGCAGGGAGGGAGTCTTCTGTGAGCACTGGAAGGAGGGAAAAGGGTGCAATTCAATAAGCCTAAGAGCCAGAGGCTCACTCTTGGCAGTTATTATGCCATCACCAGGGGTCATGCCTTTTTCATATGGTGGCTGATGAGAGAGTTCATCATATAAATGTAGCTTATATAACAAATTGGGTACAAAATCATCTAATTAACCAATTGAAACTGCAGGTGATATTCAGATCTCTCTCCTTTTGGGAAGCAGGGGAGGGGAAATATTCAAAGAGAACTTCATCGAAAAGGGAAGCACAGAAGCAATAAAATAGACCAGAAAGCTTGAGAAGTGGGAAGAGGGGAGGGAGGAAGGAGGTCTAAGTCAGGATGGTGCCCAGAGACTTGATAAAAATATAAAGGTTTTTTGCTGTTTGCTCACAAAGGCACGTCTCTCTCTACCTGGGCTCCAAGAAACAAATTAACCAGATTTCCACTGCCCCCCTGTTGGTACGAGAGAAAATGTTGGGGGAAATAGCAGCATCGACTTTCAATTCTAATTGTCTACAAGCTGCAGTAGCTTCTGGGGAAACTTGCAGTCAATAAACTACAGACAATTTGAAGAGACACAATGGGAGCTGCCCCTCCCACAGCTGGACCATTATCCCAGCTTTTATTGAGGTCTAAAAAGCAGCAATTTCATGCTCTGCCTGAACATCTGCAGAGATATGAAAACAGACCCCTGCAAAAAAGACAGACACCCCCAAATTAAATAGGAGACATCATGGTGACTAATGGAGAGTGGTTTGCTTGTACTTACTTACCTGCAAGTAAGTCCCAGCAGGCTCAGGATGCAACTGCTCCCATGATAGAGGAGTGCCAAGGCTTATTGGAGTCTGTGCTGTGCTCGGACTCTAAACTTGGCATGAGGGGGCTGTCTACGGGAGAAAGACTGGTGGGGAATGAACAAGGGTGCACACTTACAGCATACACGACTTCACAGAAGTTTAAGGCTGGAAGGGACCTCATGAGATCATCCTTGGTGGACACCTGGTATATGCTAAGTGGAGTAAGCTTCCCTAATTCAAAGACACCAAGAGTACATCTGCCAACACAGGATGGAGAGTACCATTGGCTAGGGTGTGCATTAGCACACCCTAGCTTAGGGCACGCTCACCTTGCTATGTAGACAAGCCCTTAGATAGCATCCAATGGAGAATACACCAGAACCACCACACTTGTCCAGAAAAATGTATAAGGGTGAAGACTGTTCTCTGGGGTAAAGCTGCTGTACAGGGACTTTCCTGTTACACTTGTGCACATCAACCTCTGCCTATTAATTTCTTCCTTATTGGCCTATAAGGAGAAAAGAGGAGCCAAATGTTCCATGACCTGGCAGACCAGTGAGTCTCTGTGGCTTACTGACTACTCTGGCTAAAAGGGGAGATTCGCCCCTTCACTTATGACATGATTTATGAGATGAACAGTATTCTTCTTCCTGCCAGCAAAAGGCCTCTCTGGGGACTCCTTTTACTTGCACCAGCTTCATACAAAACACTACAGTGCCCAGGACACGCTGCTGAATACAAACTGTAGGTCACTGTGGCCCAGTCAACGCTGCCTCAGGGTCAGAGTCTGGAAGCCCCTGCTGCCGTCTCACTCTCTTCCCTACCAACCAGTTGCTTCAGCACAAGTCCAAGCTTTGGACCTACACAGAACATGTTGCCTTCTCCCCACAGCTCCTCAACACACAGCACATGTGTTGTGTACTCCGTAGGAGTCATCTCAGCCTTGCAGAAGTTCATTGTTACCTTGAGTCTTCCAAGGGCTCGCTGGGCCCCAGCAAAGGCTTAGCACACAAGCAAGAGCCAAGACAGGCTGAGTAAACAGGAGAGGCAAAGAAATTCTGAGTCTGTACCATTGTCTCCTTCCCGTCACCACCAAGGGGAATTCTCAGAAATTATCTTTGTTAAACAACATTTGATGAGCAGATCAATTATATTAAAACTTCACTATATTCAGCACCAGACCTCTGGTGAAAGGCACTAGAGAAAGCAAAACGTTAGCATGCGTATGAAATGGAATCACCTGGACAGGACCAGCCTGGTAAGGGTGGGGGGGCTCCAACGCCCTCCTGCATGGGAAAATCAGACAGTATAAGAATCATTAAGAGATTCCTTTCCTTCTTTCATGCATCTCTGCAGGTGAATCTAATGAACGTGTAGGAGAGCTTTAGGCTGGTGGCTATTTGGTACAAGATACTGATGAAGAAAAAAGCAGACCCACAGCCTTTTCTTCCTTGGTAATATTGGGATACTCCTTCGTGGCATGGTTACACAGTCAGTAAGTGAGGTAACAAGTATTGGTTGTTCTGACCTGCTAAACCAGTGGACCTAATCACTGTTAGCAAGGTGACCCATGGTAAGAGTCCCAGAAGCTGCTGTATTTTGCTGGGTGTTCTCTGACCCCTCTGATGTCTGCATCTAACCTCACGGCTCAGTTACCTGTGCAGAAGCTTCTCTCCCCTCAACACCCTAATAGGTATAGAAAAGATTTTCTGCCACCTTACCGTTGCCTGCAGCAAATCAGAGCAATATGTGCTTCAGTACCCTATCAGCAGCTCCTTCTAACAGATTTCCACAACACCTAGGGAAACTTTCCAGCAAGGTTCACTGTTCACATGAGTCTCTGGAAAACTAAAATAGCCCAGGTATTTGGTTTATAAAGCAAATACACGCCAAAAAAACACAACCAGCCTCCAAGTTAATAGGATCTTTCACTGCCCTCTGCTGTTACCAGTCATTCAGCTTCCAATTTACTCTTTAATAATGTCAGGCTGGGGCTCAGGGCTGGCAGCTTCCCAGCACCTTTCTCAGGCGGGTTGGAGCTGCAGCTTGCGAATATGCTGAAGTTTAATGCAATCTGTCTTCTTTGGTAATCACATTCCACCCGCACTGCTTGCAATAAAGATGTATTGGTAAATGCATTTGCTAAAGATATACTCTGCTGAAAAGGCTACAAGCCTGATTTACAGGAGGCAAGGAGGGAAGCATTGGCTAGTGGAGGCTGGCAAGAGATGCACCATGCTCCACACAGCAACAGAGGGCCGGGATTGTGCAACGGCAGCACAGGCCCTGCTTTCCTTTAAAGCCGAGAAAGAAAAAGAAACCGTGCGCTCTGGGAGCTGGGGACTTTAAAGATATCAGAGAAAAGCCCTTTCCCTGGCAGCTTTAACCTTGCTGATTTGCAGACATACAAAGACCTTCTTTGTAAACAGGAAAGAAAAAAAAATTCCACCAGGACTTGCAACAACATTTGGTCTAATATATCCTGACAATTTTCCCATCTCCTTCTGTCGGGGCTTCTTCTGGGAGCCGGCTGGCAGCTTGTTTCATGTTATACTTAAATCAGGCATGCAGCTTCTCTTCACAATGCTAATGCAAAGAAGAGAGGCTCTCTCCTCAAAAGGCCCAGCCTGTCTCTGTCACATTAAAGATCCCAGGAGAAGCAACTCTGTTACTGTTTCCTAAAAGGCCCTAGTCCTGCCCCCAACTCCACACCATCACAACCAGGATGCCCTTCAAGGAACTGCTCAGTCAGAGAGACTGGTCCTGTACCTGGAAGGATACTTGAACATACTATACCCCACCCAGCAGAGTTCACACTTTTGTCTTTCCCTTTCCCTTACATTCAGGAAATCTCATGGGCACCTTATATCATACTCAATGCTGTTTCCAAGACTGTTCTCACACTGCAAAGTGTGAATTTCCACTGGAAGCTGGTCTGCACAGTGTCCCTTTCCCCCTGCTCTCTTGATTTTATTTCAATAATAACAAGCTAATCCTTGCAAGCTGCTGGGCAACTACAATTTATTCAATAGAAGCTCCAAATGGCATGACTTTCAGAAATGCTGCTAATTCCACAAGAGGAAACATCTTGGCCAATTACAGGAGAGTGCTTTAAACAGCAACAGTAGGCAGCTAGCCCCTATTTTGTAATTTTGGGAGGCCGTCCTGGGGAGTAGACATATATCCACCTGGATCATTCAAAAATAAGTGTCATGGTTGGAAAAATGACTTTGCCACCCAAAAGCTGCACTTACAAGCTTCCAGAATCAGAAGAAAAAGTGAGAGCTTTGGGAAAAGATGCATGAAAATTCTAGCAGAAACCCAAGAGGACATGATGCTTAGGCGCCCAGCCAAAGCAGAGCACCAAAATATGGTGCCATGTGGAGCTGTCCAATGGAACAGTTCTACAACATCTGGGGAGGCACGAGGAAAAGCTTAGGGCTCTACAACACATCACTCATGAGGTCCCATGGGCCACACTGCTTTCAGAGGCCACAGCAAATTGGAGAAAACCTCCCCACAAGGAAACGCCATGCAATAAGACCAGTCGGGTGTGGGGGTGATGGGGTCACAGTTACCTTCCGAGCTGCACTGACGCAGCGCTGGTACTCTTTGGCCAGCTCCGAGCACTTGAGTACTTCATGTTTGTTTGCTTGGTAGCACTTCAAGATTTCTGACTGCAGCCCGGCACAGACAGGTTCAGTGCTCCTTCGCCTATGTGGGGACAAGAACACAACATTGTGGAGGGTAATCCTTGCACGTTCCAGCAACTCTACCAATTCCCCAACACATGTTAATGCCTGCCCCAGACCCCCTCCTCCCCAACAAAAGTTTTCACAAAGCCAGTTAACGAATGGGAACATTAACCACAAAAGCGCCGATACCATGGACAGCACCTTTCAGCCGAAAAGTTCAAAGCATTCAGCAAACATGAGGCTTACAAACCACCTTTGAGGAAAGGAAGTGTTATCCCCTTTATATGAGGGAGAGACACAGAGAAATTAAATGACTGCCCAAGTCGCACTGGGAATCTTGGGCAGAGCAGGAGGTAGAACCAGCAACCTCAGACAGCCCAAGGAAAGAACCTTTAATAATCTGAAAAGTGACTACTGCCCTGTGGAATTGGCCACCTTACTCTCCAGAAAGTTAACAGTGGTTAAACGCTTGCAAAGGGCACCACGATTCTCAAAGTGATAAGAGAAAAGTAGACAATTTCTAGGCTTACTTGGCTCTTAGCCAACATCCATTTATCCATAAACATAGCAGCAGGAGTACCGACAACAGGGAAGGCCATGCTAAAATATCACCAGCAACAGTAGCACTAACATACTAAACAGAGTGTGATTAGTTAGAGTCAGGCAAACACCAAGGGCAGGAACTGGCAATAGCTGCCAGGCCACACTTCAGAGGAGAGACAAACCGTTCACAGCCCAGTCTCAGATGCAACCTTTCACAGCACAGAGCCATTCCCCTTCCCTACAGTTTTCTGCATCACTACACAGAAAGTCTGACGCTCAAATCGGAGCACCTCTCTTCTTCCCAGGGCACTTTGATGCTACAGAAAAGCTGTACCACATGTGATGACATCATATTTGTTTCCACAGCAACAAGACCAGTGTCACCAATGCAGCATTATGACTTTCTCCACAGGAAGAAAGGCAGGGAGACAGCACATTTCTGCACAGTTGAGCCATGCTTTGAGAGTGCTGTCTCCAACTGGGCAAAACACACTAAAAACTGGGCATTCTTGGAATTTTTTGATCATAGCCAGGATCTCTGAAAGCTTTTAAGGACAGGGGAAGAATTCAGACTACACAAATGTTTGGTTTTTTTGGGTTTTTTGTTTTTTTTTTAGGATGAGCATGTGTGAAGGAGGCGGGGTACAATGAGCGCAAAACATTCTGTCCTCTCAAAGTCAAAGACCTGGCTGCTTCTCTGAGAAAACATTACCAGGACATGCTCCAGCAAGTGCTCTTTCAGCCCTGATCACACCACCAAGTCTCAGGGGCAAAGCTCCAGCATTTATCAGGAACAACATGCCTCACATAGCAGCCACAGCAGAAAGTGAACAGCAACATTGCTGGTTGGATCAGTCACAGTCAATGACTTTAGGGTTTTCCTCTCGCCTCAAATCACTAGTCTTTAAAAGGAAAAAGTACTGGTATATTCCATGCAAGGTCCTCAAAGGAGGGAAGGTATTAGTTATTTTTCTATAGACTACAGAACATCCATTACCAAAGTTTTAAAAGCCTTCAAAAATTGGAATAGAAAAGGACTTGCAGAGAGCTTCAGAAACTCATAAGATTGGCATTTTGTTCCATCACTGAAATTTTAATATCATTCTAATCAACTCCATGAGACCTTGAAAACAATACCAGGTTTGGAAATACCACCAAATCCCTCAATTCATTGGAAAAGTTAAGACTTTTTAAATTGGGTTTTTTACTCAGCATGTTAAACTAACATGTATTTTGCGACTCCATGCAATAGGCAGGAAAGGAGATCTAACAGGCTACAAAAATCATTAGCTTAGACTCACCTGAGCTGAATAATGGGCTAGGAGTTGTAACCTCGTAGGACAGTGTTTGGGTTTCACTTTGCCATTCTAAAAATGGAGGGCCAGCAAGTCCTTAACTGCTGGCTCCTTACTTGTACCTGTTTTGGCACCTGCCATCACAGAAGATGATTAATAGAAAGACAGGACAAGGCTGATAGTTCAAACTGTACAGCAGGATTGGCACCTTCTGGCCCATGATGTGCCAGGGGACTCAGGAAATGCATCAGAAAGTTAAGTTATAGCCAGAAGCTGTTAAGGAAACTGCCAATGCCTTTCCCCTTGAAGCAGCAGCAGGCCAATGTGTGTGAAGTGGCAGACACCAAAAGGTAAAGGAACTGATAATGCAGATATCTGCCACCACATGACAGAAAGGCCTCAAGAGATGGGAGCTTGCCCAGCAACTGCCTTCCAGCCAGAGTCGCAATGAGCCTCTTACTGTAGCTTCGGTAAGTTAATACTGCTTCAAAATGAAAACATGGCCCTCATCTACACGCAAGCTGCATCAATTTAACTAAACAGGTTTATATTGATAATTGACTTTGCATTATATTGATTTAGTTTAAGTTGATTATCAATATAACACAATCTTAAACCAATTTACAAGCATTTTCACAAGCAAACTGCACCGACTTAATTAAAATTGGTTTCTAAACCTATTTAAGTAAATCAGTGCAGCTGGCATTTAGGCCAGGACATGGCTGTCATTTTAAAGGGTCTCTCCTCTCTTAGGAAGGTGACAGAAAGCTTAATTTTAATGGAGTATAACACCTGATCTCATAATATCTTCCCAAGTTTGTAGAGGGACTGAAACCATAGTTTGGATTGGTGTGGACTCTCCCATCCATCAGGTGCCCACAGATAATTAAGGAACAGGATTATTAACATTTCACTACTGATCAAAGCAGGTCTGGAAAGAGAGTGACAATCATAGATCTGAACCAGTTACTCTGAGTAAAGATTCATTATGGGGCCACAGGCTGGATGTGCCTTGGAGGTCCCCCTATCCCCCCGTTACATCTAGGGGAGCTGTGACTAGAGTGGAAATGCACAGCCCAGCCCAGACAATTGAGCTTCAAATTGCTGCACCACACTAATGTTTTTCAAACTTAAGCTTTGCGTGAAGCCCACCTCCCCACCCCTACCCCAGCCACGGGAGCTACCCTGTCATGTCTAGCAACCCTGCTACTCTATCACTGGCCCTGCTCATGGTCGAGTCTGAACCTCAGGGACAGGGAGTCAAGCTTAAGGCACCTAGTGGCATCCTACTGCAAACATCTCTGTAACCCAATGCAAGAGGTCTTTGAAGAAGTTGGAGCTTGGGTTGAGGGCTATCCTTGGACAAATGTCTTCTCCCTCTAGCCTGAGCTTATTTGCTGTACTCAACTTCTCTGAGAAGGGTTGTGTTCTCATCATCACCTCTCTGGCTGGGTTGCTCTTGATGAGTCACATTCAAGAATGGTGTGGTCAGGGGGAGGGGAAAGAGGAAGGGATAGAGGACATCTAAACTTTGACAAAAAGTTCACAGGCTTCTTGTGCTTTTAAAAAGAAAAGACAATTTTTACTTTAAAAAAAAATCTGCATTTATCCCAGAGAAATCTAGGCTGTTCACCCCTGTTTAGCCTCTTGTGTTGCAATTCTCACTAGCATTACTGAAACCAATAAGTGGAACTCATCTACAGAGATGAAACAGGGACAGGAGGGAAAGGGCTTGGGCATCACCCTTAAAGAGGGAAGCCTGAGGTTCAGACAATACATCAGGAAAAGAAACAGGACCCAAAATGGGGGAGACTAAACCAATACCAGGTACTCGTTCCCCCCCCTCCCTCAGTTTATGGGGCAAAAGGTAAGTCGACAGGTGGGAAAAAAAGGAATACTAGAAATAAACACACACTTGTTAGCAATGCCTCTCTCCGCAGACTGGGGGGAACAAACCTTTGCTTCTCTGCTGTCCAATGGGAAGGAAGGCTGTGCACGCATGAAATCCAGGATTTCAGTTCCTCCTCTCCCCCTCCCACTGAGTAAGCTAAATCAGGCTTTTGTCTGGAAAAAAGGGAGAGGTTTTCTTAAATGAAACAAAGGGTACCTTTCTCTCTGCCGTCCCTTGAGGTAAGCATGAAGCGAGAGCTATCTCGCTGCATTTTGACACACAGTTACCAAATCCTTTCTATCTCCGTGTATTCCCTTTACTTTATTTAATAAATGAAATCTCATCAACTTATCCTTCTTCTATTATCACTGCTGACATCAATCTGATAATATTGGCTTGGCGTGGAATCGTGCTATTATATGTCCTCTTGATATTTAATTTAAGAGAAACGTCTGCAGTGGGGTGAATATGTGAAGCAAGCTTTTTATTACTGGCAGCAGTAAGGACGCTGGGAGTGAATTAGACATTCATCTTAGTCAGGGCCAATCTAATAGCTCAAAAGAGGTTTTCTCCTTAACCCTCTCCTAGCTGGTTAGCAGTGGCAGGTAACGGCTGCTCCAGTCAACGGCGGCGTTCATTTATCTTGGCAAATTCCTTTTTGTGTGGATATAAAGCTACTGAAGAAGTGTCAAGCATCTGGGAGGTTAAAGCAAGGTGCTGAGTGAATTTCCACCATAAATTCTGGGTTAGTAAATGAATGCTGGACTAAATCTCTATTGATTAATCAAGTAGTAACACTGCACCTTCCCCAGCATGCACACTCACAGAAAACCAGCTCTTGCAGGGACAATTTAATGGCAAGATCCTTGGGGCTCCCGACCCCATGAGCAGAGATGCCCAGATGCAAAAAACAGCACAGCAATGGGCTACAAGCAAAGCACTGATTGCTGCTGCCTTCTTTGGATGACGATTACTGATTGAGGAGTCGGAGGTAGAGGTGGAAATCACCCCCTGGATCTGGAGAAAAAAGCCTGATCTCCAGGATGGACCAGAGCAGGGGTGGGCAAAATGCGGCCCCCACCAGGCCATTCTGTCAGGCCCATGGGGCCCCTCAGAAATTTAGAAAATTAATATTTATCTGCCCCGGGCTGCCTGTCATGTGGCTCTTGATGGCTTGCCAAAACTCAGTAAGCAGCCCTCCGCCCAAAATAATTGCCCGCCCCTGGGCTAGAGGGGAAAGGAAAAGCCTGTCAGGTCACCAACAGACATCTGAAGGGTGTGAGGGGGGATTTGCCAGTTTGTTTGGGGTACAGAGACTTCTGGAGAATTTAAGCCCCATTTAAACTTGAACTTACCTGTAGTTAGTTGCACTGAGGAAAAAAATAGAGCTGTAAATGCTGCAGTTACTAAGACAATGATGGGGAAAAAAAGATTCTGTTTGAAAGACTGGTGTAAAAAATGGCCACTATGTCTAGCCAGCCAGTCAGCCAAGGGAGGTCAGTATAGTCCCTGTCCAAACTGTATGTGTGCGCACACACACCCATCAAAATCTTCCTCAGATTTACAAGCTTTTAAACTTTTGTTTCATACCCTGTCTTCCTCTTTCTTAGACAGAGCTCCCCATGCTGGACATCAGTTTAAATAAGAACTGTGGACTTTCCTTTTCTCCCATGGTCGCCCATCCTGAAAATGCCCCAAATCATCTATACACATAAAAAAAAAATATTCTATTTTTTCTTGCAACTGAAACACACCATCTGGGTGGAGAGACAGTAGTAACATTTTAGGGGGTGGCAGACCTTTAGGCCAGTAAAGAGAAGAAATGTCCTACTGGTTATATATACCAAGCAAAGTAGTGTACAATTGTTAATTGTTACAGTGGCCCTAGACATAGTCAAAAGGTGTCACCACAAGTTAAGCAGCTGCTTCATTTACCTAGGGAGGGGGAGAGGGGGGGAAATATTCATGCTGGATTTTATCCTGCACTTGAAGATGAGTTTGGGATAAAGACCAAAGGGATCTAGAGGACATTCAAATGCATCTACTCAGGCAGTGCCCTCAGATGAAGGTTGTGCATACAGTGCTGTGACAGTAGCTATCTCAGATAGCTGCAGCAGTCCTGGTAAAGCAGCAAGGAACTCACTGCAGGGTGCAAAACCTTAGAGAATAGCTGGGTGGACAGCTAGGGCTGAATCCATGCTGCTGTGGCTAGACAGCTTTAAAATGATCTGACTTGAGTATACCGATGCTACAGTACAGCCACAGCTCTGCCTTCAGCAGAGACCCTCCACAGCAGCAGGAAGGAGACAGGTTGGGTTGAGGTGCACTGGTGACTTGTATAATAGCTGAAGAGGGTGTTTGGGCATACAGGGCACAATATAAGTTTGGTTTTGTTTTTTTGTTTTTAGAGTGAGCATATTAGCGCTTTGGTCTCATGCTGCAGTGTTGCTTTACAGTATTGCACAAAACCCCATAAGTGGCTAACTGACCTGGAAAACTGCATTCTCCCTTTGGTGGTACTTGCCTGTCACTGATGGCTTCTCTTTAACACATCAGGAAAAAAATTTCTGGAGGGATACACCACAAAGTACATAGAAAGAGTACATCTTTCCTGATTATTGTATCTTTGACATTTACAGCAGAGAATTAAAGACAAATCTAGTTATTTCATTCAGAAATAAACTCGTCACCACAGAGAAAGCAGCTGAGAAAGCAAATTTCCAGTGGCCTTTTGCATCTGAATGCAGCAACAGCCAGCCCCGTAACCTCTCCGCTGCCTGTGGAATTACCTGCCCCAGACCGTCAGTTCAGTAACGTGGCTAGAATTAAAAGGGAGAAAACTGAGGGTAAGATTTAACTGGTCCTCACCCTCTAATTGTGAGAATTCAACATCATACTTACCCCTACAAAGATGACCTAACCAAACCGCGTGCCTCAGCACCAACAGCTAATCACCTATGTGATACTGGTATTAGAAAGAAAAAAATTCCTGCTTATCCTCACATAGTCATGAACGTTAAATACTTCATGGGGCTCCTTCCTCAAAGCATCAAGCTTGAACAGTCTTACAGAGGGCTGGGATACAAGGTTGGAGAGAACCACGGCCCAATCTGCTATGACATATACTATGTTGCATCATCAAACAGCTGCTACATCCCACCCCAAAAACCATTTCAGCAGCAGGTGAAAGTATTCTTACCCATGCCACGGAAGCATTTACTTAATTAGCATTTGTAAAGCCCTTTGAACTTTGGAGGACTGGATGATCCTGTACAAGCACTAAGTAATATACTTCCACTTTCAAATCTTACTGTGATTATAAGTTGCAAGCCATAGAGCCAATCTCCACAGCAAATTGCATGCACTTAGATGAACTTTACCCTTTCTATTCAAGATCCTTCTCTTCCTCTCCATCACAACTATACAGGAATCATTCTGAAGTCTAGAGCATTTAAAACCTGGCTACTAAGAACAAAAAGTCAACAGAAATGTCTAAACATCATGACAAACTGTTGGCATACAATTTGTCACCCCCATGTTATGGTCACAGAAGCCCGTCAACCAAGAAGGTCTATTCTGCCACACAGATCTCTGAAGGCACAAAATGGCATTGCCCAACAAGAGGGCACCTGAAGTTAAAGGAGCAGAAATGCAATGAAGAGTCTGTCGTTAAATACCCAAGAATCTCTGGTCCATTTACCACGTAGCTCTAGAACACATTAAACTTCTCCATTCCCCTTTGAAATAAATATTCTCCTAGTTTTACAGATGCTAAAACTGATGGTGATAAAGTTAAGCAATTTGCTTGAGGTGCAGGAGTCAGTGACAGAACTGGGATTTCTCTGCAGAGATGGATGGCATGGTCCTACATCACCCGGCCTCCTGTCTTCTTGTTCTCTTGGCCACACTCCACACAAGTGGCTTGCTGTTCCCCGTTTCATCACTGAATACCCCTGGACAGCTCTGACCGTGGCTTCTTCTGTTTTGGTCACATGCATTCAGAGCAACTCCAGTAATGTCTACAGCATGGCAGATGGCAAGTGGCATGGTACAACAGAAAAAAATACTTTTTCCACAGACAGGCAATTCCAATGTACATTTGGACACAAATACTTTACTGGTTATGATGGTAGGCACTCTGCCAGTTTTGAAGAGGAAAGGAAAATTACAGCCCGTTTCATGCCTTGCCAGGAGATATAAAAGTTAACAGAACTAGCTCTCCTGCTTACAAACACTGCACACCATTTCTTTAAAAAACGCCATGCTCCTGAGGTTGACTAGCAAAGATGAAGAGTCTAAAGTTAGCAACAAAATGGCCTCTGGAAGCCAAAAAGGAATGAGTCAGACCCCCGTTGCTGGAAGGAGCTCTCTGAATCAGAAGAAGCTGGCTGAGCTCCCACAAGGCAGAAAAGCAATATAGCAAAAGCAGTAACCGCCTCCAAAATAAAACACAGCCCTACAGGTGACCTGAGCAGGGAGATTTTTTAAAGAAGAAGATAAACAACAACATTTAAAACCTGGTTAACATCACAGTTTGGGAACAGACTATGTGCAGCTTGCCAAGCCCATGGTATTATTGACCCTTGGAATGTGAGGGTTGCAGTGATCCACACTGCAGTGCTTTGGGGAATAGCTAGCTGCTGGGAGACTGCTAGATTGGTATGGGCGTTTGGAAATTACAACACAAAAAGCTAAAAGAATGGTTTAAACCCCCCCAAAAAAAAGACAACCACGCTTATTTATTACACCTGCAAAACAAGTTAGGAAGGTTCATTTTGTTTCACCTACAGAGAAAAGAGCTTGTACTACCATCAGCCTGCCACAAGAGATGCCGTCCTTGCAAAGCTACCCCCACCATCAAGTGTTCAAGCAGTACTTTTCACCCTGAAGGGCCATGAGGCATTTTACTAGCCCTCTAGAGTAAAAATTACCCCACAAATGACATGCAGACACTTCCAGAGTGGGCAGCACAGCTAACAGCTACATTGGTACATTCACAGGACACTAGAAGAGCACTGTCGACTGAAGCTGCAGAAGAAATTTATGGAGGAAGGACGCAGCTGTACCAATTAAAATTCAGGTTGGATTCTGGAGCTTATTACAAGAATCCATAGCACCATTTTCAAGCAGCAACAACTTCAGTTTAGATCTCACGTAAATTATGTCTTCAGCACCACAGCATCTCCTTGCACGATACTGTGCAATTTGTTCAGCACTGACCCAGCAGGAAGAGCATCAGCACCAAACACCTACTCCTTTAAGTGCCGGTAATGCTACTGTTGCAGGAGAAATGCAAAGCTTCATACCTTGGTCTTGGCAAGCAGCAGAGCCCCGAAATGCCTTTAAAGAATCCAAGAGATTCTTGTAAAAATAACACGGTCGACAGTTTTTAATTCAGAGAAGAGCATATGCTTTGAAACAGACACCAAAGGCATCTCTCAAAAGTTAAAAGGGACCAATGACGACTTCAGGCTCTTTCTCCTTCGGCTGCTAGTGACAGAGCGAGTTCCAGCCATATGAGCAAGCTGCTGAAAAGTTCTCTCCAAGGAAAGAGCACTTAGACAGACCACCCCGGACACACTAAGGTCTGCCAAATCAGTGTGGGCCCGTGGCTGCAAAATGTGCCCCAGGCAGGCAGGAAAGGCTTTCAGGACCCCTGGAAGTTGCAGCAGATAAATATTGGTTCATACTTCCCATCTCCAGGGGGCCTAGGTGAGGTTAGGTTCCCAAGGTTTCAGTGTCAATGGGGCCCAGAGGACTTCAAACCAAGTGCAGCAGAAGAATATTGGTTGTACTGGGGTTTATCTGGAAAAAAAAAAAATCTAATTCTATAATGGATGATGAATGTGTGATGCTCACTGGACTAGGATGCTCCAAAGCTATGAAAGGAAAGCTGCTGCCTGACTAAGTGCCTCTTATCTGCCAAGAACACCTAACCGCATTGGCACCGATCTCTGGGGAGACAAAATGGAAGGCTGTTTCTGGGGACAGCACCACCAGAAGTAGTGTACAGATATTGTGCCGTACCCGTTATCTCCTAAAAGAATGGGATTCAATGGGCATACGGTGAAGTATTAGCTCTGACCTCCAGTCCATCAGTACTTGCCCCCTCACGTTCTCTTTAGTACTACTGACATTGTTCCCTCCCATCACCCCACCCTTGCTCCAAGGGACAAATCTGACTTTCAGTAATAAATATAAGCATCTCTCACAGAGCATATAATTCAGAAGCATGAATACAATTACTGTTCAAAATAGCAACAGTGCCCTTGAAATCAGTTGTTACTGAATTAATGACCAGATTGTTAGGAGTGTTACCTCAGCTTTGCCTCAGGCTGCTAATTAGCAAACAAGTCATTAATTCACTTGTAACAAGTGGTTTCTCAGGCATTATTGCTTCTGACATCTTTAATTCACCACTCTTTTTTGGAAAGCTTCTCCCAATAACCTGGGCTTCAAAACTCAACCCCTTGCAGCCACCCCCAGCACAGGACATGTGCAGAAAGGCAACTACAGGCATTTGCTGTAGGCCAAATGGATGTCATGAATCAATATTCAGGGCAGCTTCCCAAAGGAGGGAAGTGAAGGCTGAAGAAGTTCCTCACTTCACAGCAGACTAGTAACCTCCACCCAGATGAGTTCTGAAATGCCCTGAAACCTGAAGAGCTCTTGCTCCTGCCCAATTGCTTTCTCACCGCATAATCCCCAAACTAAGCGTGACAGTGCTCTGGTTCCATTTTCACTTCCGTTCTTTATGATGAAGTGCCTGTGCCTTCCTGAAAACTTGATCTGCCAGCCAGATGTATGTAACTGCATTGGAAACTTTCGGCTGCAGTTGCCTTTTAACATTAGCTTTCAGTGGTACAGAGATGTCTCCCGATCAGAGTCCACTCTGCCTATGTCCCTTAGTCCATCAATCTAGGGATTTCAAAACACTACTCGGAGGCAGAGCAGCTAAACAACTTCCATATTAATGCCAATACGAAAGCCCTTATGCACTTCATGAAGGTTTGACACCTCCTCCCTATTAGGACCAGATCATAGGTGGTCTAACCTAGTGGATTAGGCCACTGGGGGAGTGCAGGAGCCAAATCACAAGGGTATATGAATCAGAAACCAAATCCAGCCTGAGTCAAGGCTCAGAATCAAAAGCCAGTGCCAAGGTCAGTATAAGCCAAAGTCAGAACTGAAGTTGGGGTATTCCCGGGGCCAAAGCCAAAGTTAGGCAAGTCAAGAGTCAGAGACTCTTATCAGATCTGAGGGCAATTTCCAGAAAGCCAGAGTCTAGGAACAGAGTGAAGCAGTCTCAGGAACCAGAAAACTGGGATCAGAGAGGCTTACCAAAGCAGGCCTTCAGGGTAGAACTGCTGGCTGGCTGGCAGCCCATGCCATAGGGAGAACTAAAGGGGGAGGCTGCTTTTCCAGCAACCAGTAGAGACGCCCAAACAGTGACCAACTGGATCAGTAGCTGAGGCAGAGCTGCCAAATCACAGCCCCCAGACAAGTGTGGCCCCAAAGAGGCAGTTAGCCCAGTCTGGGCTGCCTGTTAGGGCCCCTGACACTCCCCTGCTATTGCAGCTGTTCTACCACCAATAGCAGTGGTCACCAACAAGTGGATCTTGATCCACCAGTAGATTTCAGAGCTGCTTATGGTAGATCCAAGGCTGGGGTAGGGAGCCAAGTGCATGTGCCCCAGCCCAGCAGGTCAGTCCGTGGGGGACAGAAGGGGCAGAGGCTAGATCGAGGACTCCGCAGAGGGGCAGTGCCACGGAGGCAGGAGCAGGGGTAAGTTGAGCAGGGCCCCAGCCGGGCAGGACTTACCTGCTTGGGACACGCACCCCCAATAATTCTCTCTCCCTCTGACTGAATCTGCCCCCCCTGCTCACCCCACAGACTTACCTCGGGGGGGGGGGGGGGGCGTGTGTTTGGTGGCAGCGCACAGTAGATCTTGGATTGCTTTTAAGTGCCAAAGGTGATCTCCTACTTAAAAAGGTTGGAGACCACTGGCCTACAGCACCTTTCACATGTTTGAAAAGAGACTGCCATCGTATGCTGGGTTCAGTGATTAATCTGCATGGGACTATAGGTATAGCCTAGCTCCATCATACCAGCTTTCAGTTGTCATCACAAACAGGAGACAATATTGCCAATGTTGCACTGGGACAATCTGTGACCTGCACAACAGGAGGGGCTTTTATTTAGACAATCCCCAAGAACTGTGAAAAGAAGATGTGACGATTTAGCTAAAACATGCTATCTGGTAAAATTTCACTGTGGCAGTAGCTGTTTAAGGACTTAACAATCACTCCCAGGAAGAATAAAAGGTGGCCAAACAGAACAGTTATGCAATCCCAAGCCAGCCTGTGCAACCTTCTTCACAACATGCCAGCCCCAGAGTAAAAAGGACCCTTAGAATAGAAAACAGCCCTTACAAATCACCCAAGATTGTCTGAGTGCCAGGTCCTGAAATCAATGCACTGCTGGAAACAGCTGTTTAACAATGGGTCTTCCTGAACCAGTAAGGAAAATGTATAAGTGAGAGTGTAAATGGCACAAAACCATTTCCAGCTCCATTGCAAAGGGCTATTACCACTTGTTTCTAAAGACTCACGCTTGCTGAAATGGCACTAAAGCCAACACTGCACCCTCTACTCCAACACTTAATACATTCTAGCTGCTACTTTGTGAAAACATGTAACCTTAGAGCCAGTTTCAGCAGTACTCCAGTTTTTGAGTTCAGACCAGGTTTGCAAACATAACAGTATGCTGCCAGCCTGAGAAGAAATCCCTTTGGTAGGTATATTAGATCAACGTATATGGTTCAGAATCAACAAAGGCCAAAATAGAAGCAACTCGACAAGCCTAAGCTGAGAGGGAGGCCGGAGGCAGGAAAGTAGCAAGGTCCTTTTTATGCAGGAGTGAGAGAGAAATCCCACAGCAATTTTGATTGAAGGACATGTCTCGTCCTTTCTTCTCTTTGGGTTTCATTATGGTCAATGTAATATCTGCTTCAGTCTTCTAGCCTTGCATGCAGTCCCCTCTGAGCAGAAATGCTTGGACTTAGTTAAACTGCCCTGTGTCCAGCTCCAGGATTCACGATCAAGCAGAATATCCCCATGTAACAATCTTCTCAATCTTCCCAAATGCTACAGAACCCAGGAAAAATGTCGGCAGTTTCTCTAGGATTTGTTCACTGGCACCCCTTCCAATTTAGGCCTTTCACTGTTAAAAAGTCTTGTGAAATTTAATAAGATCCTCGCTTTCATGAACATTGAACTTGGCCATAAATTCTCAGTTCCAAGCTCACTCTCTACCTAGGAGGTGTTGGCTCCATACCCATGCTGAGTCGGTGCAGATCTCCCTTTCATATTCAGCCCAGGCAGACACTTGCCAACTTCTCGAACATAACCATTTTAAATCTATTAGGTTTAAAGATCCAAGGACCGTTACATAAAACTCTTGAGATATAAGGTCCCTTATGGAGTAAGTCTAGTGGAGAGTCTGCCAGGAAGAAAGGTGCCTTGTGGATTCTAGTCTGATATCTATCAGGATGACAAAAATAGGAGGCACATTCTTTAAACACTCATTGATAACAGCACAAAGCATCTGCAGTCCTCTCTGCGTGGCGTGCAAAGCAACAGGGCTCAGGCAAAGCTGCTTCGGAGAGAGTTCAGCCGACCATAAGGAGATCTCAGAGGGAAATTCAGCTCCAAAACAATTTTATCTTTTAACAACTTCTTAATCCTCTCACCCCACCCCACTCCTGCAGCTTTACCTTTGAGCGCCATGCGCCTGCACCCACCCATGCCGACTCTTGCTTCCAAATTTAAAAAAATAATAATAATAAAAACAAGATAAATCCAACTTGATAAAAAGAAAATAAATGAAAAATTAAAAAAAAACAGCACTTTGAGGATAAGTCTGGAGCGCCTGCACTAAGCCATAACCTCTTTACTGATTTTTTTTCCCCCCTTAACAGATTCAGGCACTGTAATAACATTTAATCCTCAGAAGCTAATCTAAATGTAACACTCAAAAGAAGACAAAGACAACGCTGAAGAAAAAAATTTGGCCACTGCCTTTTGGGAGTCCTGCTTTATCCCCGGAGCGAGAGCATTAATAGAGCTTGGAATGAAATGCCATTTTATTCTCTGTAGCAGGGAGGGGATTAACAAGTTGTCTTCTCTAAACCCAGTCTGAGTCATGGCTCCCTGAGCACTGAGAAAAGGACGTGGAGCAAAGTGAAGGGTGGGGAGCACTGGCCTTTTATTTACAGGCTGCTTCTTTTGTGGGTGGCTACTGATGTGCACAGTTTGCTAAACACCAAAAGGGGAGGAAAAAAAGTTCTAGGGCCCCAAACTAATTCCACTGGTTAACCAAAGAAAAGATAAATAAATAAATAAATAAATAAATAAAAGGCAGCAATTATAATAACATTAGAGAGACATTGTGTCCGTGGCAGTTCTCCAAGCCACCATAGCATGCAAGTAACCAGGGCACATGACTGAAGGTGCCAAGAGCTACCCATCTTCAGTGGCTTCCTGTTGCTAGGAATGTTCTTCCTGGGCAAAAGATAAAAGCTGGATCCAATTCAGGACAAACAAGAGGAAGGGCCAACTTCTTGAGATACTGCAGAACAGGCAAGGGCTAAGCTCAGATGAGTGGTCAGGCCTGTGACACAGGGTCAGACATCAACACTGAGCCTAGCATCCTGCCCCCAACAGTAAGCAACAGCAGATGCTTCTGTCTTGGGCCCACTGTGTGGCCTAAGTCACATCTCTCCTCTGTACAAGGGACATACTGAGGCTGACCTACCTACCTCTCTCATGCACTGAAGATTCCTTGGTGAAGGTCCCTGTACAGCACTGTGAATATGTGAACTGCTGCATAAATACTAAGGAAACCCCTTGACCAGCTGCACAGAGCTGCAGGCAGTAAAAATGACAGGAGAGCAAAGGGGAAAGGGACACTGCAAAAGCCAGGAAGCGCTGAGGAAGCTGTGCCCATGCTTCATGCTTCTCTCCCCATGCTGTGTACAAGCTACAAAAAGCAGAGCTCTCTCACTAGGAGAGACGCACCAGTTTCATCCCCACCCTACCATATGTAAGACGACACAAATTCCAGCAAGGTGCCTCATAAAAGGTGAACAAACCGTGGGCAACTTGGTCTCAGTGAATAGAAAAGGCACAGTCTAGCATCGCACCAGGAGCGCAGACTGGTGCAGGATGAACAAAGAGCTCACAGAATGGGAACAGAGCTCCTCTCCAAGGCAAGGAGAACCCCACTTCCTGTTACCTCTAGGCACAGGATCAGCTGCGGTCATGCACACTGAGCACAGGGCTGGCAAACCCAAGCTTTATTCCCAACTCAGGCACAGAACCTGTATAATTGTGTTTGTGTTTCAGTCTGTTCTTACCTAAGTTTCTCCAGCTGGCCTCTTTGACTTGCCCAGCTTGGTGGATTACCATCAGAGGTGCAGATGGACAAGAACTGTAGGCATCACACAGCATGAATCATGACTTGCTCCTTCGACTTGGCTCTTGCTCACCAAGCACATGGATCCTTGGGGTAAGGGATAAGAGGAAGCAGATTCCGCATTCCTCAGCAATGAACAAACAGTGCCTGATAACAGGACCTTGCCACATAACCTTTCAGCCCACAGTAAAGTCAGGAGGAATTTCCCCTCATTCCACCCAAGCACACAGCTCTGTCCTGCTCTCGAATGGTAAAACCTCTCTCACACATCTGTACTATGTCCAGCCAGGCAGTTCTCGGTGCAGCCGCCCAGAGCCCGCACCATGCTGGGCTGCTCTGCAGCTCCACCACCATTTCCACCACCTGGGCTACCCTGTGGCTGCTCTGCACTGTCACCACTGCCACACAGTGCAGCCCAGAGGTGGCGGTGACGACAGAAGAGCCGCAGGGCAGCCAAGCATAGTGCTGGCTCCAGGCAGCTGCTCCAAGAACTGCCTGACAGTAGCAAAGGGAAGGGCCACTTTTTCCCCCATGCCAAGCAACAATTTTTGCCTGGCACTACTGCTGCTACTGAGACTAGGCGGGCGAGTCCAGAGCAGGAGCAGGGTATGCTGGGTTGAGGCTGTGCACGTGGGTCCCTGCAGGGACTGTGGAGCTGGGGTCAGTGGTGGTGGCAGCCAGAAGGAGCTGCCCCAGGCCCACTGCATGCCCAAAGGGTAGCAGGACATGCCACAGCCAGGCAATGCGGAGCAGGTGTGGCACTGGCTGGGGCTACACACTGTTGGCAGTGGCGGGGAGGTGCCATAGGGCACGCAGGCTCTTGGCTGTTGCACAGTGGGAGCAAGTGCTAACTGGCTCAGGGGGGTACATGGGGGGCTGCCATGCACACCCACCATACCCTCAACCCCCCCGCAGCCACACCCTTCCCCACACAATCACACCCCACAAACACTGCACCCACCCACAAACTCCTCCCCCACACCCCCCCACCCCTGTGCCTCTGGAGAGAGCCCCGCTCACTGCTACATGCACCCACCCCACCAGCCACCCTCCATTTCCACACACCCCACTGCCCCCACAAAGTCCATATCCACCCACATCCAAACATACACCCACATCCTCCCCCACACACCCCGGCACCCCCTGTAAACACCATACCCACCCATCCATACCCCCCCCATATCCCCCACAATATACAAGAGTAAGACTTCATTTGAGCTATTATGCAATCACCTCTATATACACAACGCAAGCGTACAAGTGAGGACAAAAATTTTTTTTAATAAATTAAAATATGTTATTGTGGATGCTTGATTTTTAGAATAGAATTTGGTTTTTTTCCCCAGTTCCAAGATGGCAAACCCCCTTTCCAAAAGGAGTACTTCTAGGGGAAATGGGAGGGACTTCTGGTGGCAAAGGTCAGGGGTTAAGGGGTGGGACGTCTGGTCTCAAGATGTGCTTGTCAAGGGGCAGGGCCACCCTTGCAGCCCTCAACAGCTCACCAAAACTCGTTAAGTGGCCCTCCAGCAGAAATGATTGCCCACCCCTGTTTTAAGAGCTTCCACTCAAAACAAGTAAGGAATACAAGGAACTCTTTCTCCCTCAGTCACTAGCTCTACACAGCCATACCCCTTCTCAACTTTCAAAGCTGCAAGAGACCAACTTCCAAGCTCCCTTTTAAAGACAGAAATGAGAATTTCAGAGAAATAGCACATTAGAGCCAAAGAAGAGATCTGATCTCAGGAGGGCAGCCTTCTATTCAAACCCCCTGGAAGCATCAATTTATAATAGCTGCTACCTGTGTGCTATTGAGAAGGATGTACTACAAGAAAGGCCAGGTTGCTATGTTAAAAATAAGTTATACTGGCTGGTAGTAGGGACATACAGAAAAGAGGAAGGAACCTCAACAACCCTGCAACATTTGCCTGAGACCCAGCACAATCATTTAATACCTTTGCATTATCTTAACTGCTCCACACTGAGGCTGCATTACTAGATGAAACACCTGCAGCATAGCAAGAACAGTGGATAGACCAAATGAACCCCAGGGAATGCAACCTAGGGCTATTATACTAGGAGGTTCAACACAGTGCTTAAAAAAAAGTCCTAATACATATGTATGCATCACTGTTATACACACTCTGCCAACTGGCCACACAATTCTGGAAGCAAACTCAGAAAAATACAACACCCCCTGCTGCACCAAGACAACTGAAGAAAAGACTGTCAGGCCTTTATTACTGCTCTATAAATTTTATTTTAATAACACAGCTTAAATTTTACTAAGGAGAGACCTCTGAAAATGTAGGCAGTCTGTCAGCTGCCTTGATTTTTGGTCTTCATGGCAACCTACTGCCTGACTGTCCAAGCAAGAGTGCAAAATTATAACAGGCTAGGTGATGCATTGGCAGCCAGTCATAATCTAAAAGAAACACATGGTGTAATATACCACACACTCCACTTACATACTTATTGCTATTGTATAATCTATTGATGTGGACAAGCATCGTGCAGCCTGGACCCAGCCCAAATGGACTGCATACGTTGCTACTCCAGTTATTGCATGTTGGCTGCTTACTTACGAAACTGAGCTATAAGTGCTTTGCTTAGCAGTACAATTACTGCAGACTCTGCGACCATAAAGAGTTCTCACAAAAAAAATTTTTTTTTCTTGGACAGCACTTAGTGCATGTGAATAATAAGCTGGAAAATACTACTAGAACATTAAAAAAAAAAAAAGAAGTTTAGACATGAAAACCATTTCAGTGATAAAATGAATGGACATTCACTTTACAAGATCTCTAAGCCAGGCCAAAAAATGTCATTTAGAACCAAAGAGCATTTCAGTGTTATTAAAAACGTTCAAGATAACTGAAGTTAGATGTTCAGTGGAATTTGCTTGTCACCACATTTACTGTGTTCAGTTATTTATCCTGGACATTTCTCATGTCTGGACAACGAAACAGTTTCATTCCCCTGCTCTTAGGTACTAGATCAATGGTGCTCAGCTTCCAGCCCCATAGGTCAGATAAGTAGCACAACCAATCCTGATGCCACGGTTGGGGTTGGACCCAGCATGGGGCTGGTGCACGGGGTCAGCCCATGCATGCAACCACACAAATCAGCCCAGCCCTGCATGTCAGACCCAGCCACAGCAAGACTCCATATGCTGGCTAAGCCCTGTGTGCGAGACCATGGCACCCAGCCCTCAGGACTCCCCACAGGTCCAGAACAGTGCCACTGTTAACTGCCACAGCTCTGGAAGCCACAGCAATTAAGGCTGACATTGCACTCCCTACTGCAAAATTCCTGGACTCACAGGGAGCCCTGAGGGCCAAATGACATGGCTTATTGAGCTAGATTCAGCCCGCAGACCAGAGGTCAAGCACCATTGTACTAGGTCATTGCTATATAGCATCTGGGGTGTAACCATTGCAAAAAGGTATGCAACAGCCCTAACACCCACCATGGCCAGTCTGGAAACTGTTAATTCAACTAGGACTTTCTAGCTGCCAGCCTCCCCACTCGCATTTTTCTTCTCAAAGAAGCCCTGCGTTTCAAGGCTCAACCCTCTTTTGACATAGGCAGGCAGAATAATTATGTAAAGAAGCCTGGGCATTTTTATCCCAAGGTATTCTCAGACTCCAGCCACCAGGATGTCCAGATGGTACTATAAAATACAAGCAAAGAAAAAAAATGGCTTCTTACTTTATCCGATGCTCAGCATTGGTGGCCGCCTCATGGTACTGCTCCGATGTCAGCTTGTACAGTTCAGCATTCTGAAACCAAATATATAACGCTCACTGCTAAAGATCAGGATGTCATGTACCCTGTCCTGGGCTGTAATTAACTTTTGAGACAAACGAAATTCATTTCTCACCCAGGAAATATCATGTTCTCCTTTAGGACAACTCAGGCTCAGCCAATGTTAAAGCAGATATTTACTTCTCAACAGATCACAGTGGGACAACACCTGGTCTTCAGCAATGCAACACTTCTCAGAGTGATATAGGGCTGTGGGGAGGAGCAGACTTCTGGGACCAACACAGCTTGTTACTTCATCTAACCTCCTTTTCCACAGGAGTTTCCCCATCCTCACTGGAGTTGTTTTTCAGTTGATGTGGGGACCTGGCAGTTAACTGATGTTCAAACATCAAAGCTAGCTGCTAGCACTGGAAAAAAGCATCATCTCAACCCTGCTGTCAATTGTAGTTTGCTCTAAGGAAAATTCCTCAAGTCACTGTGAACTACTTTCGCAATATAATGAAGAGCAGGTGACTTCCATTAGCCTGAAAGAGCAGGTGCAAAATTATAACGACCAACCAACATCCCCCTCTATTTAATAAATAAATAAATAAATAAAGATTTGCTAAAATAGGCTTGGGTGGGGAGAAGGGTAGATATTCCCCAAGGCCTGACCTTACTGTCATTCTGTCTTTCTCCTGATCAGACAATTCAATGCTGAGAACACTTGAAGCAGATCATTCATAAGCCTTCTCCTCTCAAACTTCCCCCCACCTCCTCCATCCCACCCCTTCTCTGTGACTGCACCTGATCCTGTATACAAAAGACTGTAACGGTTAGCCAGCAGTTATAAAAGGGACTGGCATAAGGCTCAGAAGAAGCATTACTGTGTCTCTGGACCTCCCTGGGTTTGTCTTCTCCTGTTCCCCGGCCAAGCCCAGAAGCACTGCTGTGAAGCCTGTCCCGCCTATGCTCCCACTGTGTGCATGCTTACTCCTGGAAATGAGCCTAGAGCCATGCTGAGCACACATGAGAGAGAGGGATTAAGAGCAATGTCACAATGTGCAAAAATGCAGCCATCTTGCCTCATTTTGATACTTAAAGAGTGGCATGTTCCAAAACTCGGCACCAAGGCTGAGTAGACCACCTTGAACACATGAGCACTTTTCAGGGGTTCGACCTTCCCTTCTATGTATAGTGTTATCACTATCTCATCATAAAGAACTTCTAAAACTTTGCTAATCAAAAGGCTTAGAAAGTGCTTTGACAGCACCACAGACAGGTGCTAGAGTTGAGTTATTTCTTCACTAGCTGCATTTATGCAAAGAGGCACAGAATGGAATTTGTTCCCATACACTCTGACCTAAGAATCGTGCTTAAAAACTGACTAATCACAATGAGCAACCACTCCAAAATGTGTTTTGCAGGCGGGTGTCATGAATGTTTCCATCTATTTGTTATGCAATGGTCAAGCTTCTAATGCTTTTAAGCTCATTTTACTCCTTTCAATAATGGAGAGTTCATGTTTTAATGGAGCCTTTTTCTCTGTCCTGTAAATAGACCTGATGACTTCCAGATCCCTGCTGTTTCTTATTCACACATGAAACCACAAGACCTGTGCTCCATTAATTAAATTTGCCATTAAAAATTAAATAATGTGAATAAGTAGGTGCGAGCGTTATCTCCATGGGTTTCATAAGTCTCACCGTTTCTCCAATTACTTCCCAAGCAGTTTTCATATTTCATACTGTCTGATTTCTCAAAGGGACTGAATCTTGAGAGATCAAAATGAGAGAAAAGAGGGAGAGCCAGAGAAAGACAGGAAAATAGGAAAATTAAACATTTTCCAGGCAATAGGAAGCAGTGCCGTCAGATGCTATTAGCCAGCAAGCAGCAATCTGCAACGAAACAGCAGCAGGAGAGGAAAACAGGGACAAACATGTTGTACGTGAGGCCCAGCATGAGGTTGGCATTTAACCCACCTAGGGAAGGAAAAGGCAGCCAAAGAGATTTGTTTGCTGGTAGTTCTATCGATTAAAGCGGGTGTCAAAGGGCCTTTGCCTACTTCAAGAGAGATGGAGAGTTCAGCTCCATGATCCCATGGCAACAGAGGTACATGAACTACATAGACAGATACGACTACTACTATGGGCACGCACATTCCTGTTCTGGATAACATCAACTGCAACAGTCACTGATGGACAAGAGTCCTGATGCAAGGAACCAGGTCAGAGGGAGTTTTGGCACCAAATGTTGGTAGAAGGCAAGAAACCTGTAGGGAAGGGAATTTCACTGATCAGGCGACTGATCAAGAAACCATCAGTCCTGCCAGAGACCCCAGGCTAGACAGCCTAGCAAATCTGATGCGCTTGCCATATAGGTATATGGCTGGGTAAGTGACGAAAGAGGGGCATTAAGAGTTTAAACACATTTCAGATTAAAAGGAGAAAGAGGGAAGCTATGCACAGAGCCTATAAAGATCCTTCTCACCCAATTATGGTACTCCATTGGTTTAATTCTGGGTCACTCATTCTTAAAACTGAACAAAACACAACTAATCAACCACCTTCTGCTTTGAATCAGTATCAACTTCAGAACCCCTAAAGAGTTCTGAAATTAGGGTTATTATTATTCCCTTCCCTTTAGATCTATGCATATTCACTACAGGCCTATCCCTGAGCAAGATGGGAAGCAGATCAAGACTGATCATTCCCTTCCTGCCCTTATCTCAGGTTAATAACATGAATTTATCAATGCAGAACACCACACCACCCAGCTGTCTCTCAGTGAGAACTGGTTCCACAAGCTGGAGCTTCTCCCAAATGCGTATAGGCATAAGGGTTAGCAAAATCATCACTGCAGCCATTGCTTCCTCCATTAGCTTGTGCATCCTGCCTGTGGCCCTGCCCTAGTGCACCATCACGCTGCCACACAGCGTTCCAGTAGCTGAAGTTGTTAGCCAGTTAGTTCTGAGTTAAACTCATGCGGAGCAGGAAATGCCAAGTGAAAATTTCACTAGAAATCTCCACAATCACAGGTATGGAGCTAGATTTAGGTGTGGCACAGAGATTGAGCAAGCCATATATAATGTTAAGTACCCTGAATTTGATAAATGAAATGTCATTGCAAACGTGCGTAAAAATAAAAGCTCAGCGAATGTCCCACAGAGGAGCAGGGTAACTGCCAACTCAAAATATTCTTCATGAGACTTATCTGCTATTTTAGGTAGAGCCCCATCTCTTAGAGACAACAGAGATAAGACAATCTTACCTTTCAAGTTCTTAGCTTTCAAGGTTGCTGGTGGAAAAAAAAAAGGCTGAAAACATGATGCAAGTGCACTCAAAAATCGGAAGGCAAAAGGAAAAGCTCCCAAAACACGCTATTTTTGCTAAACGTCGTGAGGTTTTGGGGGGCTTATTCATTATTTCTGAGCATTTGGAGTTAGCAATACCAGGGTAGTGCATCTCTGAAGAGAAGAAAATACAAACGAGAGCCAAGTGTAAAATGTGAAGGCTTTTTCCTCTGTCAGGAGTGCAGGACTAAAGGAGGCATCCCAGACCAAAGTCCAGGTCCCTGAATTCACAGGCAACCATGTATTCAGAGTGCTTAAAAAAAGTGTGCACACCGTAAATACAAGGTACAAAACTAAAAACATTCTACAACATGGCACAGGTAAAATCAAAGGAGATACAGACACTGCCAATGACTTTTCTACTGCAAGCTGGTTCCTAGAAAGGATCCCAAGAAGAGGACTACACTCAGACTGCAGAGAACCCCAAAGTTTCCATGATTCTTGCCAATCTAACTTTGGAGAGCAGAATTCCTTCCTACCCTAAAATTGGTGATTGGTTTGATGCCAAATGGAAGATCAGGAGCTCCTTGCCAGGATAGTAGTTTCCAAGTACCAACAAAAGCATCCCACCCAGTCAAAACTCTCAGTTGGAACTCTTTAGTTGGAAGACATAAAGACCACCCCTAACCCCCAAAAGCCAATGAAGCATTCACAAAAGAGAAAAAATTGCTTGCCCCTGTAGGCAATCTAGAAAAGCCCTGAAATATGCAACTGTAGGCTACACTGCCAAAGAATTACCCTAGACAGCAACAAATGAAATGTAAATACATAAATCCATACCACTGTTAACTAATCAGTGGCTGTGTCTACATGAGCAGTGGATTGTGCAGTTGTTACCAGTGTTACTGCACAGTACTGTCCCTGTGCTTTTTTCCCCCCCGCAATGCTACTGCACAGTAGCATCTTGTGTAGACATGCCCAGTTTGTGGTAAAAATACAAGCACAAAGAATTGTGAAAATACAACACAGAATTAGGGCAGAGAAGCAACTTCAAAAGGAGCTCCGCACCCCCAAAAATGAATTGCTCCCAAGTCATGTTCCCCCACAAGAAAAAGCTCAGCTTCCATTTGAAACTTCCCTTTCAAACTAAAACAAGCTTTGAGGCTTACAACATGTTTGATGGAATTCTCTTGCTCCTCTCACACGTGTGTACACACACAGACGCACACACACCCTAGCCGCACCCCCTACTCCCTGGAAGCAGCTAAAGTGTCTCAGTTCTGCATTAGTTTCCATCCAGGAAGAGCACACACCAACTGCAATTGCTTCCTCAGCCTGACAAAGGGTATTTATACCTGAAAGCTTGCTAAGAAGAATTTTTTCAACTATTTGAGTTGGTCTAATAAAAGATACCAGATTTACCCAAAGAACCTTGTCTGCCTATGTCCTTAGACCAACACAGCTACAACCTACACCCCGAATCAGTTCTGCATTGACATTGAAACCCATCTGGTCCAATATCAAAAAGAACATGGCATTGCTCAGTATTATACATAAACCACCTGACTCACCATTGACCAAGACCAACTAGACCCTAAGCAGATTCTAGGCAACCTCCTTTGCTAACCTTAACCCCCAGCAGCCAAAAGCCCTGATGCTGAAACACTGATTTATCCATCAGGTGAAGAACTGGGTCAACAGATCAGAAGCTGTTTGTAGAAGGGTGGGGGGAGAGGAAAAAGACAACAGACACCAAAGCTATCTTGAGCTATTTTGACACCTCAGTGTATAGAATACTGTCAGTGGTCATAGTGCTTTAAAAGATACAAAGAGGATTAATGGCTGTTGAAATGTTGCCAGCCTAGATGAATGCTAGCGATACCTCTGATGAAACGGAGCAGGCCAGCAGAAGCCTTGACAAATGCTGCAGACGACAGCTGCGGGATTAGATGGTGCAATCTGCCTAACACCTGACAGATGCATCGCTTAGATTCCCTCCCCACTTTGGTGTGCACTCACCAGCTTTCAACAAAATTTCCAAATGCAGGACCACAATCAAGCTGAGGAGAATCTGCCTCCCCTGTACCTGCTAAAGGTAAGAGCACATTTCAATCTACGAGAGGATAAATAATACAGAAATAGGGGAAGTGGGGACTGCATAGCCACACCAGGGAGGCATTACTGGAATACCTACAATGTCTACTGGATGTGGTTCAAACCCCTGCTTCCCATTGCTAGTGAAGGCAGAGATTAAGACCTCATAGACTCCTCTGGAGAGCCCACAGACCTGCTGCCTTTTCTCACTTTCACACAGCACTTGCGAAGCAGTTGCAGGAGATATTTAAAGGAGTGCTCAGGACACTGTGAGCAACCATGGAGGGCCACCACATTAGCTGGATGCTCCAGAGCAGAGCTCCACTTGTGCTTCAGCAATTACGTGAGCCTTTAGGTTTACACCGTGGTGTAAAAACCAAGCTGCTAGTTCTGATGCTATGAGACCGTAGTGGTTCAAGACCTGACTCCTAGCTGCTTGCATTCCACTCCCTTGGACAAAATTTAAGGTACACGAACCAACCTTCCCTAACACCAGCAATTCAAGAGGACAACCCTTCTGAATAGGCCCAACGGGCACTTGTGCTTCTGGCACTTTGGAACTTCAAGGACACTCGGCAAGGGCTAAAGAAACCAAGGTGCAAGCAGCTCTTGTTGCTCATTCGCTGACGTTCATTACATTTAGCTAATATTCACTGCTCATGTTTTGCCCTCCTTCTCATTCCCTGCTACCAAATATAAATGCCTGCAAAAGCTGATCAACAGGCAGATTTTATAAACAGAAATACCACCACATAAAGCATTCCTCATAGGGCTCCTGGGACAAAGGGGTTAACCTGAAGGGCAGCTTTTATGAGACTTTACTTACTTTGCCTAAGCTTAGCCTGGGGAAGATGCAGGTATGAATGGAGATGTGCTGGCATGAGAAAGGATAGTTAGTATCCGAAGGCAGCTCCTAAACGAAGCTCTGTTAATTTGCTGTTCAGAGTTGTGGGCACATTCACTCCTTGTAATGGAACCTGCAGTGAAGTCAGAGCGCTGATTTTGTGACATCCTATTCATTCCCTTGGCAACAGGCTGTGAGATCATAAACGCTGGATTAGGATTCACTGCAGGAGCAAGAAGAAGAGCTGCATCTGCAATACTAGCAAAGGGGAAATTAAAGTAGTCACTGGCAGGAACATATTTCTGCTTGAATAAATCTTCTCATGTTTGTTACTTTACCCAGGGGTGACAGCCAGATAATACTTAGCACATATCGCAAGCCTTTCACATCCAAAGTACCTTATGAATGTTAGTCCTTACAAGGCCCTTTTTGGGTGTGAGGGAGGACCACAACCAGTCCCATCTTGCAGATGGGAAACTGAGGCACAGAAAGTTTAAGTGACTTACCCAAAACTACAAAGGAAAAAAGCATTCATCAAACAAGGCCAGGTTTTAGGATTTCTTAATTCCTAGCCCTCCATTTGGACTAATCTAGCTGAAGAAGCACACGTTTCCAGTGTAATAAATACTAGACTTTTGTTATCACTGGAATTCAAGGCTATCTCCACCAAGGGCCTCCAGAACCAAGACTGTAGTTAATGCTTTATCTGAAGATTTCTCAGGTTTTGTGCAGAGAATGCGCCCCTCAGAAGGCTGAAATTAGGAACTTCCTCTGGAAACCCTCAAATGCTTCCTTACAAATGTGAAGGAATTTCTGTTTCAGGAGTGTAGATCGTACCTGTGTTGGTCTAAGGCGGGTTTATCCAACATATAGCCCGCAGGCCGTCATGTGGCCCACCAAGGCATTTTCTGTGGCCCGTGGTGCCGCAACGAGAAGCAAAAGTAAACGCAGTTTACTTTCGTTCCTGCCCCTTGTGCCTCCCCCAGCCCCTCAGCAGCTTCCTAATGGGTTGCTGGAGGAGGCAGAGGTGGAGCGGCACAGGCAGGTGCCGCCTCCTGCCAGGCTGTCGGCATTGGCCGTGCCGCGCAGCCCCGGGCTCGGGCAGAGCCTGAGTTCGCTGCGCCCCAAGGTACCGCCTGGCCCCGGCCCCCTCCAGCCTGGCACGGCAATGCGGACCCACGGAGGCAGCACGGCAGCCGGGCTCGCCCTCACTGTCTGCCTCTGCCGCCTCCTGCCCAGCTAGGGCACCACAGGTAGGACTGGGCCACCCAGGGCCGGGGTCAGGGCAGGAAGACGGTGCCTTCCCCGGGGCAGGGCTGCTGACTGTGGGCTCCCGGCACCTGTGTGTGTGTGGGGGGGGAGGGGGTCCCTGCCTTTCACAGGGGAGGGAGGCTCAGCTCTGAGCCCCATCTCCTGGGGCCGAGGCTTTAACCTCAAAGCCTGGTCTTCCCTCCTGGGAGCCAGCTGTGCCCACGTCCCAGAAGCCAGGTGCATTACAAAGAAAGGCAAAAGCCTCCACAGTCCGCTCTAATCTGACCATGGGGTAAAATTCCTTCCTGACCCTAAATTTGGTGATCAGTGGGACCCTGAGCAGAGGGGCAAGACCAGGGCTCAGCAGTCTTTTTTGGGCAATGCCAAAAACACCCGCAGCCTTGACTGTTTATTTTAGTCAAGTGTTTGGTATTATTTCTTGGTTGTTTTTTATATTGTTTTTATTTTGGATTTTAAACCACATTTCCAGACCCATTTCATTGTCACTTTCTGCAACTTCACTGGTGTCAAAGGTCACATGATATCACTTCCTGATGTGATACCATTTCCTGTGAGGCTTTTGAATATGGCTTGCCGGGCCACTGGGTGATAAAAAGTTCGTGATCCGGCCCCACATTCAAAAAGGTTGGACACCCCTAGTCGAAGGACATAGGCAGACGAGGTTCTTTGGGTAATCCGGTATCTTTTATGGGACCAACTCAAATAGTTGGAAAAATTCTTCTTAGCAAGCTTTCAGGAACAAACACCCTTCGTCAGGCTGAGGGAGTGTCTGCAGATGGTGTGTGCTCTGCTTTGCCACCCCATCCAGGAAGAGCACAGACCATCTGCAGATGCTCCCTCAGCCTAACAAAGGGCATTCATGTCCAAAAACTTGCTAAGAAGGATTTTTCTAACTATTTGAGTTGGTATAATAAAAGATACCAGATTACCCAAAGAACCTCGTCTGTCAAGGAAATTCTACTGCATGCAGTTGGGTTAGAGAGACTGGCAGTGACATAATGAAAGTTTGCATAGAATTCCACTTCCCAGGACAAAGTCTGTACAAGTAAGGTGAGGGAACAAAACTACCAAAAAGACTTCAAATTGCACATCTCAGGAGTGGCTCTAAAGCTCGCAGTGTTTGCTGTGAAGCATCATGGGTCCTTGAAATACAGATTTCTGGAAAACAAGATGCTTTCCCAGAGAAAGGCCATAAAAAGCCAAAAGAAAAACAAGGGCAAAACCAGCAACATGCAAGCCCCACATGGAAAAAAAAACCCCACATATCCCCATGTTCCCTCTGCCAAGCTAGAAGTTTGACATAGGTGAGGAATTTGTAGTAAATGCCCTGAATCAATTAAACTGACAAGTGCAAGTAGACAGACCTCAGCCACATTGATTAAACTGCAAGGTTTTTTGCAGCAGCTGCTTTAGACATCCCCTCATCCTGGTCACAGGGCAAGATCACGCAGCACCCAAAGACCTTCAGGGCACGAGGCAGTTTGCCAAATGCCTACTGATAGTGTGGCAGCACTGCCAGCCACAACCAACACGTGGATCCCATCCGCAGATTAAGGTTACAAAACCAGAAAGAAACTCCTAGCTGGTGGGTGCAGACTCAAGAAGCATTCTCTGACACGGATGCAGGGAATCAAAGGTGTCCGAGAGGAGCAGAGGGGTAAGGGTACTAGCCTACACACAACTAAAATCTACTTCCGATTCTAACCTGTACTTTCACAGGAATAGAAACAAACCTAGCAATATTCACTTAATTACCACATATAAAATAAGGAGGACAATTAATATACTCCGCTATCAGCACCCTGTAAAAATAATTTTGTTGTTTTGAAAAGTGTTGTTATTACAGTTCAGATGGGGTATCTGGCAGAGACCTCCATCAGGGGTTTCTAAACACCAAGGCTCCCTTTCTCCTAACCACCTCTCCACCCCCGCCTGCTCTCCCAAGATTACTGTAGCTAGAAGTCCTGGATTTCTCACCAAGAATGCGCCTGCCAGATTAAGTGGGCCTGTCCTAGTCAGTAAACTCTATCCCATCATGGAAGAAACCTGGATTACATGCAGTCCCAGACTTATGCATAACAGATAACTGAAAAAAGCAACCACCTCTGGGCTCCAAGGGGCATCCAACTGCCCAGTGGAAATAAGGGCATAGGCAGAAGGTTAAGAGAAAAACACAAAAAGAAAAGGATAGTGGATGGGAGAAGAGCCAAGTCTGTGTACCAGCATGGGTGAAAGCAAAGTTGTTTAAATAATATACCAAGTCACAGACTGGCCTGCCACTTAATTTCATTCCTCCAGTTCCCCCCCACCCCGATTGCAAATGAGTCCCTACACAATTCCTAGCAAATCCAGCTTTGCTAAATAACCCTGACATGTGCAGGGCTGAGAACCAGCCAACAAGCAATGATGAGATGTCCCCAAAATGATTAAGGAAAACGCAGAGCATCTCTCAGGTTACACACAAAGCCTGTTGTACTTTCCCCTCGACACACGGGCAACGCTGCAAGCGCTGTTTCGAAAACCTCTGCGATTCAAAGCCTCATTTGGTTGACAGGGAGCCTGTGGATTTGTGGACAGATTGTCACACAAACTGTCAGGTTTTTAGAGAGATGATCAGACCTCTCTTTGCCTGCGTTACGGAGCACATCAAAGGCACAGAAGATGAACCAGACACAGTCTGCACAGATCTGACTGAGTGGTGGGTGTATTTGTTCAGAGCACTGTACTGTTGAGGTGGGGGGGAAGGGTGGTTTATAATGTGAATAATCAAGGGCTGAAAGTACCAGAAACTTGACAATTTTTGGCAGCAATTCTCATTTTTGCATTCATTTATCTGAGACACACTTCCATACTAGAGGCAAACTCAAGAAAAAAAAAATGATACAAGCAGCAATGTCATTTGCCCTCCCACTTGCCATATAGCCTCAGCCATTTCTGACCACCTTTGTATTCAGATTTAGTACTTGCTATTGGAGCCAGCAGCTTCTCTTCTCCCCTTGCCCTGTAGTAAAGTGTGAGCTGATCTTTTCAAAGAACTGTGCAACAGACTCCTGGGATCAGTCCCAAAGCACAACACTGTGCAAATGTGGTTTAACAGCTTAATCCAGATTTTCAGAAAAGAGGGGGCCTTGTTTTTAAAAGTCTTAGGTCCCGCTTACTACAACTAGAGTTGCAAATGATCAGAACATCTTGCAAGAAAGAAGGAGAAATGGGACAAGTTTGGGGAACCAAAAGCTGAAATGCCAAAATATTAGTTGAAGCTACTGAAGATGTCAGCTGTGTGTGTTCATCTGTTAAGCGAGGACAATATAGGTTTCCCCTCACTTTATGCGGGTTCTGCATATGTGAATTCGCTTATGCGGTGACCCTTTTTATACCAAAAAATTGTTATATGCAAGGTAAATTCACTCTTATGTGATCAGCCTGCAGTCAACTGCTTTGTGCGATGCACTGTGGGAGCGACGCCAATGGCAGAGGAAGAAAAAAATCATTTTGGGGGCGGGGAAGGAGGGGGGCTGCAGCTTCTGGAGCTACAGCTGCCCTGGGAGCAGCGCAATGCCACGTCAGTACAGTCGAGTGGGTCAGTACAGTCAAGGGCTTGGAACGTATCCCTATTTGTTACATTGTGAAGTGGGTTCCCTTTATGTGAATTCGAGTTATGCGCCGTTTTCCAGGAATGCATTCACAGCATAAAGCGACAGAAACCTGCTTATTTACCTTCCTGGGTGATCTGGCAACCTTGGTGGTGAACACTTGTAAAAAACCTTCCTGGCCTTCAGGTAAAAAGTATTATTACAAAAAGCAGCTTGAAAGGCTTCCCTCCTTACAATCTGTAACTTATCATCACGGTGACCATCTATCCTGTTTTTGCCACAACAATCCCGCTTTAGAACACCTGTCCTGAGCATCCCATAGTTTTGGGCAAATGAATGCTTTTGTCCCTTTTTCACTGGGATAAAGAGAACTGTTGCAACTCCTCCCACCCCACGCACACCCCACTTCGCCCCCTGCATGCTCAGCTGAGACCACAGCAGTGGAGGGAGGAGGAGGGAGTACGGGGGATGGGGTGCCCCATTTTAAGGCTGGGAAGATACGGTCATACTACACATCCTAGGCTAAAAAAGTCTTTAGCCAAAGGGTATGTTTATTTTAGAATTAGCACAAAGCACATTCAAGTTGTTACTAGACTTTTTTTATTCTTATAATGTGATGGCTGTTCATTTCAAGTGAAAAAACTAAGGAAGCACACTGCTGGAAGGAAAAGAAACAAGGAGACTTACTCTTGCAGTCCTTCTTTCACCTACCCATCATTGCACAGTCCCTTGAGCAGCAGCTGTTCCCATCTCACTACCTCCCCTCCCTGCCCGGTAGCAGTTACTTTGGAGCAGAGACCATTGCTATCTTTTAAATGTTTAGGTTTCAAAATAGACTGTGATTTAAAACTGGATGTACCAAAAAAACCTAAACAAAAAACAACCAGTGGTTATTCTGGGGCAAAGAAGCATGCTGGCAGGCAAGGAGAGGACAGGAAGGGGGTATGGAAAGAAGAGGGATGGTATGAAGGACGGGAAACAAGTCCAAAGGATATTTTTCTAAGCAATTTCCTTTCCCACAGTTTGATAGCCACATTTTCTCTACTTTTAGGCATCTTCTTCTCTCCCATGTCATTTTTTAAATTTTCTTATTTCCTCTGAAGTGAATGAAACATTCAGACAACGTCTCTGGCAAGGAGGTGGGACTCTGAACACACAAGCTCATCAGAGAAAAATCGTTAGGACAGGACAGCCAACCAGAGTCGAGGGGGCTGTATTGTCACAGGAGAGTTGTTAAGAGGTAAACATGAATATGAAAATCAGACAATGACAAATGAAGCTCAGGAACTTGCCTAAATACCAACCTATGGCCCTGCACCCTGGCTCAGACAGTAGCTTCACAGGATTACTACTACAATTTTGGCAGGGTGGTACCTTAAAGACTAACTTGTTCAGAAAGGCATATGCTTTTGTGGGCTAACTTTGAAACCACTAACTACTACAATTTTGGTATATATGACATAACATGCAACTTTGAATGGTATTAGTTTGCCACAATCACTATCATGTTTTCACAGCCCTAATCAAGATGGAAAAGAGAAGAGGTTTCCTCCCTTGCAGCCAAAAACAAATAGTTTGACAGCCAACAACAAAGTTTCTTTTTTTTTTTTTTTTTTTAAATGTGTGCGTGTGTATTTAAACCAGGAAATTCCTGTTAAGATTAAGTTTTGTTTTCAAGGACATCCTAGGAACACAAAAGGAGGAGACAGGAATACACAGTTACCACAATCTAAACAATGCATCTCAGCTAAACCCATTTGCAGAATTTGATTTCTAGGTACCAAGAGGTCTCTGACCTTTTGTGATGTAGGGTACTTTGCATAGGGAACAAAAGAATTTGGGGCGGAATGAGGCTGTAACAAACAGGCATAAGGCTCCTGAAGCAATTATTGATACTTATGCTAGCATCACAGCTGGGGCTTTGCAATTGTAGCTAAGGAGATGCATAGAAAGAAGAAGCTTTGGGTTTCATAAGTGATTTTTGTGCAGATGAAAAGGTGTCAGCTTAAGAACTGGGATCAGCAGGCAAAGCCCATCAGAACAATGGAGGCCCAACCCTTTCAGTGGAGTTGGGAGCTACCCTGCTGAAAGAAATCAGATCACAGGAAACAAAGCGAAATGCATAGGAGAGGGTTCGAGGACCTTTTATTTATTTTTAATGCATGTTTGGAAAGAGGGATCAAAATGTGTGGCAGAAGTGGTATCTTTTATTAGACCAATTAGATATTTGCAAAAAAATGTATTTATTTGCAAGCTTTCAGGCATAGGCACCCTGCATCAGGCATAGGAGATAGCAAAGATTGTAAAAAAAAGAAGGTAGAAAAGAAAATTCGTGTTTGGAAAGAGACTTTTTCCCATGCACACCAGCCATCCGAAAGCCAAGTGCTCTCTCCACAGAACAGCTGACTGTCCTACAATGCAGACTCCACATCCTCAACTGCCCTCTGCCTTTGTTCTCACTTGGAAAGGCAATATCTGTATCCAGAGCCAGTTCACTCCCCACCTATATCCCAAGACTGCCCACAGGGATGCAGTTTTTCGTCTTTTTTCCCCCCAGCAAACACTTACACTCTAACAACTAGATCAAGACCTACCATCTCAACAGCAAACAAACCACTAAATAGCCATCAAGCGATAATGGCTTTTGGCTGCTGCTAAACCAAGCTGTATTTGAATGAATGACCTAGAGGTGAAAGGCTCCATATCCCATTCTTAATCCCTTGAATTGACCACTCATACCATGAAAGGCAGCTTTGTGATATACAATTGTATGGGGAGGATGGGGGACAGAAATCAAGATTCAAAGTAAATGGATGCCAGAGAGCAGCTGAAAATTCCCAACACATTTACATGTCCAGATGGGCACACAGCATAACATTTTACATGTCAGATCCAAGATGCACTTTCTGAAAACGAAAGGGAAAGAACACTGAATTTTCTGTGCGTGTGTTATTGCCCTTTTAAAGGCCATATACAAACCTGTTCCAAATTGGTAACACGCCCTGGGCATACAACACCAAACCAGATCACTGCTTTTGTGCTTCAGACCCTTTATTTTGAAAAGACTTAGAAGAGGGGAAGCCAGGAGATGCTGGGCATAATTTGCAAGGCCATGGGAACCTGTATCCCATGAATGGACACGAGGGCCTGCATAATTGTAGAAGAATGTCAGCTTCTATGCAGAAGGAGATGAAGATGAATTTTAACCTCCCCCCTCAACACCTCTCTTGTGAAGAGAGATGAAGTGTAATGAAAAGCTTGTCATTCCCTTCATACCCCTAGTTAACACAATCCTTTTGTATCATCCAGTGCAGTCCAAAAGAAAACAAGACGTAGGGAGATAGGAACATAGAGGTAAAAAAAGAAGTGTGCCCATTCTTCCCTTCTTATTTATGCTTTTATCCCTATTTCCCTTCTACCTTCTCTGCCCCTCCCTCAATAGGGCATACTCTGTACCATCCCATGTCCCCAGCCCCCCCATCAGAAACTTCTGGGAATTCCACTAGCATTTACCCTACATAATCCCACACACACACACACACTGCTAGAAATTTTCAGGAATCCCATCTCCTCTTTTATCCTTTCCTCCTGCAAAGGCCTACCAAGATTAGTGCTCCCCTGTGGTGCTGCCCTCAGCCCAAAGCAGGGGCTGCTTTCGTGCAGTGGTAGAGCAGGCAGGGTTGAGGGTGACTCCAAGATAAACTGGGTGGGTTTCAAATGTGAACATTTAAAGTGACAGCAAGTTCATGATTAATGCTGGCATTATGCAGATGAAAAACACTTGAGACAGTCTTTGAGATAAATGCTCAGTACTCCTACATCAGTCTCATGTCTCTATCAAGTGCGAGTCCCACACTTGAAAAGTCACAAGCTTGGGTGCCAAAGGCACCATCATCAATGTAAACAAATTTTCATGAACCAGTCGCAGGTGGGTCATTAATGTACAGGTTGAAAAGAGGTGCCAGTACCAATCCCTGAGGGAGGCCATTGGTTTGAGGTCTCCAAGAACTAATTCAGTTGGTCAGGTGGACTCTAAATTGTTGACCACATAATAGTAGTTTGACAACACGAGTGGCCCAACGTGGCAGAATTCCTGGAATTTTCTCCAGAAGATCAGTATACCAGACTGTCATATGCTGCTGTTAAATCAAGGAAGACCAAATCAGCCTTCAGGTTTTTCTGAAGCCATTTTCACCGAAGGCGGTTAAGGCTAGAACTTGATTGCAAGTGCTCCAGCCACAGCAGAATCCTGTTTGGTCTGGGCTTACAGCAGAATCAATTACCAGAGAAATATGTTGCAGAACTAGTTTCTCAAGCATCTTGTTACAGATGCTCAGGAGGGAGATTGACCAGTAACTTACTGCTAATTATGGTCTTTTCCAGGCTTGGGTAGGCCAATGATTTGTTCGGCACCATGCTGATGGAATTTGTTCTTCATACATAATACAGTTGAAGAAGAGTAGAAAACAATTATGAGCTCAAGAACTAAGATGTTTCAGAAACTCTGGTAGACAGTTGCAGTGCCAGATTTTAATTTCCACATCACAGAGTTTTCATAGATTTCATAGACATTAGGGCTGGAAGGGACCTCGGAAGATCATTAAGTCCAGCCCCCTGCCCAAGGGGCAGGAAGTCAGCTGGGGTCATAGGATCCCAGCAAGATAAGCATCCAAATTTCTCTTGAAGGTGTTCAATGTAGGTGCTTGAACCACCTCCAATGGCAGGCTATTCCAGACCTTGGGGGCTCAGACAGGAAAGAAATTCTTCCTTATATCCAGCCTGAAACAGTCTTGCAGTAGTTTATAACCGTTTGACTTCGTCGTCCCTTGGGGCACTCTGGTGAACAAACATTCCCCCAGAAACTGGTGGTCACCCCTGATAAACGTATAGGTGGCCATCAGATCACCCCTGAGCCTGCGCTTTTCCAGGCTAAAGAGCCCCATAGCTCTCAGTCTGTCATCGTAAGGTCTGTTTTCCTGACCTTTGATCATGTGCATGGCTCTTCACTGGACTCTCTCATGCTTCTCCACATGCTTTTTGAATTGTGGAGCCCAAAACTGGATGCAGTACTCCAGCTGCAGCCTCACTAAGGCTGAGTACAAGGGGAGAATGATGTCCTGGGATTTGCTTGAGAAATATCTATGTATGCAAGCCAGCGTTTTGCTTGCTTTACTAGCCACAGCATCGCATTGAAGGCTCATGTTCATCTTGTGGTCAATCATGACCCCCAAGTCTCTTTCTTCTGTAGTGCTAGCCAGCATAGCACTGCCGAGCCTATAGGGATGCTGCAGGTTTTTCCTCCCAAGGTGGAGAACCTTGCATTTTTCAGTGTTAAACACCACCAGGTTCTCATCCACACATTTGCTGAGCCTGTCCAGGTCAGCCTGGATTGCACTCCTGTCTTCGGGTGTGGATGCTTTGCCCCAGAGTTTGGTGTCATCAGGGAACTTGGCTAGTCCACTTCCGACTCCAATGTCCACATCATTAATGAAGAAGTTGAACAATATGGGTCCAAGGACAGAGCCTTGGGAGACCCCACTGGTCACAGAGCACCATGATGATAGAAGTCAATTACCACCCTCTGGGTCCGACCACAGAGCCAATTTCCCAGGCAGCGGATTGTGGTGGACCCAAGGCCACAGTTGGCCAGTTTTGCCAAGAGGTGATCATGGGATACCAGATCAAAGGCTTTTCTGAAGTCAAGATATATGACATCAATCTTTTCTCCCTTGTCCAGGTGATAGGTCACCTGGTCATAAAAGGAAATGAGATTGGTCAAGCAAGACCTACCCACAACAAACCCGTGCTGGCTATCCCTCAGGATGTTGGCGTCGGCCAGTCCATTAAGGATGGCCTCTTTAATGAACTTTTCTAAGACCTTCCCTGGGACAGAGGTCAGGCTGATAGGCCTGTAGTTTGCCAGATCCACTTTCCTCCCTTTCTTGAAGATAGGCACCACACTGGCCTTCTTCCAGTCTTTGGGCACTTCACCAAAGCACTAGGAGCTCTCACAGATCCATGCCAGGGGCTGGGCTATGATGCTCGCCAGCTCCTTGAGTACCCTGGGGTGTAGATTGTCAGGGCCGGCTGACTTGAAGGTATCCAGCCTCTCAAGGTGTTCCTTCACGAGGTCAGCATTGATGGAGGGCAGGGGATCTCCCTCACCCGGACCTCCCTATCCCGTAGTGGGCATGGCTGTCCCATGGGACTGATGAAAGACCGACACAAAGTACCCATTTAATAGGTTGGCTTTCTCCTGGGCATCAGTTGTTAGATGTCCCATCTGGTTTAGCAGGGATCCAACGTTGCCCTTGCTTTTCCTCTGGCTCCCCACATAGCTGAAAAAGGACTTTTTATTGTCCTTGATACTTGAAGCTAATTGGAGTTCAGTTGCAGCCTTGGCTTTCCTGGTTTGCTCCCTGCAGGACCAGACCAGTGCAGAATATTCCTCCTTGGAGGTGAATCCCACCCTCCAACCTTTGTAGGCCTTTCTTTTTAGCCTCAGGAGGTCTGCTAGATCCCTGGAGAGCCAGGGGGGCTGCTGTGCCCTCTTACTGCCTTTCCTCCGAGATGGAATAGAATTAGCTTGTGCGTTGAGGATCGCTCCCTTGAGGAGCAACCACTCTTCCTGAACTCCCCCCCCCCCCCCCACTGGGATCATGGTCCCTTAGGGCCTCACTGACAAGACTCCTGAGTTTGTCAAAGTTGGCTTTCCTGAAGTCAAGGACTTCAGTGTTGCTGACTGACTTGCCAGCTTTACAGCGGATGGTGAAGGTGATCAGATCGTGGTTGCTGTCACCCAGCTTCCTGTTGATCACTAGGTCACCGATTAGGTCATCTCCAGTTGCCAGTACCATGTCAAATAGCACTTTACCTCTCGTTGGCCCATAGACGTCTTGGGTCAGGTAAAGGTCATCCACGCACGATAGGAAGCTTTGCGACCGCTAGGATTTTACTGAGTGATCCTCTCACAAGATGTCTGGGCAGTTGAAGTCACGCATGACAACCATGGTCCTGGAGCGTGCGGCCTCAGCCAGTTCCCAGACAAACTCCTGGTCCAGCTCTTGGCTTTGGGTGGGAGGTCTGTAGTAGACTCCCACCGTTGTGTCCCCTGTGCCATGGTCCCCACAAATTTTAACACAGAGGGTCTCCAGTCAACCACCCTCATCGCCAAGATCAGTTTGCAGGGACGTGTGGCTTTCCTTAACATAGAGCTACACCCCCACCCCTTTTATCTACTCGATCTCGCCTGTACAGGGTATAGCCATCTATACCTGTGGTCCAGTCATGGGTGGAGTCCCACCAGGTCTCCGTTATCCCTATGACATAGTAATTATTTGTGTTACTTGTCCTCCTGCTTATTCCCCAAGCTCCTGGCATTTGTGTACAGGCAGGCAAGTGTCCCCTTGGGGGCTCTTGCCTTGCCCAGAAATTGTACCAGGTCTGGGGCAGGGGTGGGATCCCTTAAGTGCCTTGGCCTGCTGGCTTTGCAAGGGTTGCTCAGCAGGCCAGCAGTGGCGGTAGTCCCCCTGTCCCCCAGCGGGCTTAGTTTAAAGCCCAGTGGAGCAGGTCAGCCAGTCTGGCTGAGAAGAACCTCCTCCACAGAGAAGAGAGGTGAAGGCCATCTCTTCCCAGCAGCTCGCTGCCTCTCTCACCAAAGACCGGGCTGTGGTCATGGAAGCCAAAGCCTTCCCAATGACACCAGCGCCGCAGTCTTTGGATTGCTGCCTAGAACCTCCTCTCCCTCCTCAGCCCATACCCCGAGACTGGGAGGATCGAAGAAAACACCACCTGTGCCCCCAGACCTTTAGCCCCGCTCCCAAATCCCTGTAGCGCCTCATGACCCGGCTGGGAGGGTCCCAAGCCACGTCATTGGTGCCCACATGAATAAGGAGCATGGGATAGTGGTCTGTGGGCTGAAGGAGCTTAGGGATCTTCTCTGCAATGTCTCGGATGCGGGCCCCTGGGAAGCCTAAGGGGTTGGGGCGGCAGTCCCCCTCAGGATGGAGTCTCCCACGACAAACACTTTGCATTTTGTCTTGGGGAGAGCAGGGGCGGTAGCTACAGTTGAGCCTGTGTTGCCTGCGGGAGCTGGCAACTCAGCAGGCTCTGCTGGGGCTGCAAGAGGTTTGTACCTGTTGCAGAGCTCCAGTGGGGCAGGGGCCTTGGTGTGGTGGGTCTTAGGGACCTTGCCCACCTTGGTCCATCCCCCTGACTGGACAGAATGGGAGGTCCCGGAGTCCTCCTTTGTCCTGGAGGGAGACCGTGGTCTACACTCCGTCTCCCAGGGGAGAAGGGCCTGGCAGTAGGAGTCTATCTCCTGCTCGCAGTCCCTGATGGCACGCAGTCTCTGGACTGTGGCCTAGAGCTCCTCCAGCTGGCATGCCAGAGACCCCAAAAACAGAGCAGACCCCACATGGGGAGGTAGCTATGCTTCCAGGCCCCAGAGCCTGAAAAAGGGACAGGCAGCCCCCACAGCTGAGAGCCAAGGCCTCTGTCTGCATGGAGCCTGGGACTACGGGCTTCGTCTGGGTGGCCGTCTCTGAGGCGCTGGAGGCGGGGGGAAACAGATGGGGCGCGGGGACCCCCGGAGTCCGGTGAGTGCCCATCTGCAGCATGCTGCTGGTAGGTGGGCTGGGCCTGAGTCTACCTACCCTAGGGGGCTCGCAGGCAGGACCTAAGGCCCTCCCATGCACCCTCCTGAGCAAACTCCGCGCTAACTCGAGGAGCAAGGTTCTCCACCTTGGGAAAAAAAACCCGCAGCATCCTTATAGGCTCGGCAGTGCTATGTTGGTTAGCACTATGGAAGAAAGAGACTTGGGGGTCATCATTGACCACAAGATGAACATGAGCCTGCAATGCGATGCTGCGGCTAGTAAAGCGACCAAAACGCTGGCTTGCATCCATAGATGCTTCTCAAGCAAATCCCGGGACATCATTCTCCCTCTGTACTCGGCCTTAGTGAGGCCGCAGCTGGAGTACTGCGTCCAGTTTTGGGCTCCACAATTCAAAAAGGATGTGGAGAAGCTTGAGAGAGTCCAGAGAAGAGCCACACGCATGATCAGGGGTCAGGGAAGCAGACCCTACGATGACAGGCTGAGAGCCCTGGGGCTCTTTAGCCTGGAAAAGCGCAGGCTCAGGGGTGATCTGATGGCCACCTACAAGTTTATCAGGGGTGATCACCAGTATCTAGGGGAACGTTTGTTCACCAGAGCGCCCCAAGGGATGACGAGGACGAATGGTCACAAACTACTACAAGATCATTTCAGGCTGGACATAAGGAAGAATTTCTTTACTGTCCGAGCCCCCAAGGTCTGGAACAGCCTGCTGCCGGAGGTTGTTCAAGCGCCCTCATTGAACACCTTCAAGATGAAACTGGATGCTTATCTTGCTGGGATCCTATGACCCCAGCTGACGTCCTGCCCTTTGGGCGGGGGGCTGGACTTGATGATCTTCCGAGGTCCCTTCCAGCCCTAATGTCTATGAAATCTATGAAACTCACGCGCCAGCAGACAAGTGTGCCTGTTTGCGTGGCCTGTTCGCGTGGTTCCCTGTGGGGCTGGGCGAAGTAGGGGCCTGGGTGGGGCGAGACTGAGTTGAGTTCTGTTGGTGAAAATGTTTGTGGAGAATCTTGGTTCTGAACATTTGGACAGAAGTGATGCCATTCTTCATGTATTTTTTTGCTCAAAATCCTTGTTGCTATTGGGGAGGGGCTCTTTTCACTTTCATAAGGTGGCTGGCAATGGTAATGGCCAACAGGCAATTGAGCTTCAGCTGGGAGACACTGAACCACTCCCAGGCAGTGAATGAGGCCCCAGCTCCTCTGACAGGAGTGTCAGAAATTAAGTCATGAAACTGAGTCCTCCCAGAGGATCCAACAAGTAGCATCAAGTGATTCAAGCAGGTGATCTGCACTATCTTCAGCTGCCCTAGGAGCAGCACAATGCCACATCAGTCCAGTTGAGGGGGTCAGCCTGACAATTTTTCATACTCATCTAGTAGAGCAGTACACTTCATCCAAGCAAGGAATGCACAGGTGGCAAAATCCCGTGAGTACAGAGGACTGTGCCACTTTACAGACTGCACCACAGAAACACTTATAGACTTCATCAGCTGGGATATTTTGCCATGGGATGAGAACAATGGATCGTTCAACAGTCTCCATGAATAGGGACCAATTGGCTTTTCTGAAGTTCCATTTGGGTTTTCTTATACATTTAATGACTGGGAGTTGCAAGCCAATGTGGATGAGTGATGGACAGTGTTGGCTGTGTGGAAAGTCACTGAAAACAATGCAAGATGTTGGTTGTGTGTGGCTGTTCACTAATGTAACCTAACATATGTCAGAAGAGTAAACTTGGTCCCATCTCACTGAATGGAAGGTGCCATGCTGTTTACAGTTGTGGATAAGAAAGAGCAAGGTTGTTGCTGGATGCCCAGTTTCGTAACAGGTCACCATCTTCATTTGAGTACGAGTAGCCCCAGTCTGTGCAGTGGCTATTCAAGTCACCAGCATATACACCTGGGGGGTGGGGAAAAGAGATGGAAGAGGGAAGTTCTCTCAAGTTTTGTTTGGTGGTTTATAGACATCTGCAATACTGAAGCTTCCAACCTTTATGATATCACAATGATTAGTGGATAGATTATGGGTTGTCTCAGGAACGTGGTTACAGATTTAGGAGGCTCTCCCTTATTTTGCACGAAGAGACTGGAGTACCAGATCAAAACCATTAATAGTAAAGCAACCAGCTTCATCCTTTACAATGTGGGTCTCCTCAAGACAGATTGATTGTCAACGTTGTGGTGAACTGCAATAGAACTTATTAGGGAATGTTTTGTTGCTGAAAGACCCTTGACATTGACTTGGAGGGTTCAAAGTGCCAAGCCAATAGCCTGAAAAGCCATCAGAGGAGAAACACTGAACATCCATAGCCAATTGACTGATATCCGACAGTTGTCTGATTCAGTCTGCTGGTAGCAACATTAGTTTCACTGATGGTTCAACTACTTGCAGGAGGCACGACAGGGACACTGATGCTTTGGCCCCCATGGCAAAGTGATCTGCAGGCTTAGCAAAAGAACAGTACTAGAACTGCCAGACACAGGGACAAGGCTATTATATGACAGGTGAAACAAATGCCATTCTCTGGAATCCAAGAGCTCATAGTGGGCCCTTGGGTACATGTACATTTATAGAGGACATTAAAGTGTGTTATTTACAAACTGCTTCAGAGCTGTTCTGGTCTCTTGGGAATATGTATTATATGTCAAAAAACCTGGATGTTCATTTATATACACTTTTCTTTAAAATGAATGGCTGATGGGGAAAGCCTTCAAAGAAGTCACCATAGGTTGTTGTGACATGTGCAGTAATATATGCAGTAAATTAGTCCTGTTAGGACATATCCTTCACGAGATACAGTCACTGTTGGTAAAAAAAACAACCCCCCCCCCCCCCCCCCCCCGCCAAAAAAACCTTTCCACAGGTTCAGTATCTGGACTATTTAATTCAATGGAGATTTGAAATGTTCCATCCCACTAAACTCATGTACAAACTAATCACTGGCCACAACTTTTCGCAAAAATCAAGACCGTGCGTTATACAAGTACAGAACAAGAATTTTAAACCGTTTTAAAATTTTCTTTCATTTTACACAGACACTTTAATATATTATTACAGCATTTCAGCCTGGAGCATTTACTACACTGCAGAAGCATATAGATGGGTAGTTGAACAGGGGCCAAGCCCCAGTTGGAGAGAGAAGGGGGGTGCCAGAAGGGAGCAGGGGGCACCTGACTCTCCAGTCCCCCCCACTTCCCCTGCTCTGACTCCAGCCCAAGCAGCCAGCAGCAGTGCAGGAGCATGCATCAGTGAGTGAAAGGCATGGTGGGGAATGTAGTTCTGCTGGGTGGCCAGAGCAGCTGGAGTTTTGCTGCTGCTGGGGGCAGAAATGTCACCTGTGGCCAAAAGCAAAAAATAAAGTGACGTGTCCCCTCAGCAGCAGTGAACTTGAGCTGCTGGTCCTGCACACTGTCAGAGCCTCCAGAAAGGTACATAGGACTGCCCTGGGCATATTCCAGGCTAGTTACATCTCTGCTATAGAATCAATTATAATCCCTTAAAGCTGCTGTGGGGGGGGGGGGTGGAGGGTGCAACATGGGAACAGAATTTGTAACAGCAAATTACAAGGGGAGGAAGTTACTGGACTCTAAACCAGAATGTCTCGTTTTTATCTTCGGCAGCCTTAGGTCAGCTACTTCTTGGTCTCCTCATGGAGACAAATGAGCATAGTAGCATCAATTGTATGATGCAGGTCCAAGAGGACAATGCTCTTGGATCCCTGGATAGAAAACACTTGTGAAATATAAGGTATTAATGCAATGAGAATATGAAGCATGACTGGGGCTAGTTAAGCTTTGTTCTTACATTATAATAGGTTATTCTTAAGAGAAAATTTAGGTCCAGAAACCTAGAGGTATTTAGGCATCTAGCTCCCTTTGAAACTAGTGAAAGCGAGACACCTAAATCTCTCTGAGGATCCAGGCCTGAGTTGTAATGGCCCTGCTTCTGCAAGGAACTTCATGGAGGTAGATTCCATGCAAGTGGAAAGCCCTTGTCTTTGTTAAATAACTTTATTAAAGAACCAAGGACTAAAAACTTTGGGGAATATGCCAAGAGAAATCTAAGTCAGGTGCCCAAATCCTTTATGTTTCTTTGATTATCTTATTCTAAAATTGTACCACACATTTCATCCAATGTATTTTTTTTTCCTGTCACCTCACTAGATGTTAATCTGTAGAGAGATGGAAAATAATTAAACAACATAGGCAATGTTGCAAATAACCGGATCAACAGCTAACTGATTTTTAGCTAAGTTTTTAGAAGGTAAGTAGGGCTTATTGTAGTACAACAGTGTGTTTGCTGCTCTACCCCAGTAAGCAATACCAAGACAGATAGCACTCATAAGTACATGAAGAGCTTAAAAAAAAAATTAAAAAGGAAAGTCTAAAGGTTTAGGTGCAGATGATAATGGGATGAAATAGAGGAAGAATTCAGGCTAGGCATTAGAAAAGGTCCCAATAGTGAGATTTATTAGACAGTGGGAAACGCTCTCAAGGGAAAGAGTGAGAACTAGATTGGACAAAGTACTCCAATGTTCTGTAGGGAACAATCCCATGCTTACAAAAGACAGACTAGATTACATCCTAGGTCATTTCTTTTTCACCTCTAACAAGTCTTCATACTGACACATCAATGGTACCAGATATCAGATTGTTATCTAAATTCAGCGTTAAGGCATTAAGTTCAGAACCACACACTGCCTCATTTATTTCACAGTCTAAGGATGGATTCCTCTGAGATGAAGCAGCCCATAACAATCATTCTCTCTCTGTCAAAGGTACCTTAAATACCAGGAAAACAACATCACTCGGAGACTCAGGCAGTTCACCCTTCAGTACACAAGCTGCAAATACATCTCTGCTCTAATCATGCAGACTGAAAAGGAAGCAAACACTTAGTTGCTGTTTGCATAGAAGCTGCTTGTAATTTGATGTAATGCACTGTACATCAGTCAACAGAGTACCCAAGACATAACATACATGCCGAAGTAAAAGCAGGCAGGCGCTGCTGACATCTAGCACACTTTATTTACCCTAATATAAATGTTCTTTGAGTTCATCAAATTACCAGTCAATTTCTCTGGTCTTTGAAAGCAGGTGCACTGAGGTATATTAACTACTAAACTTCACAGGCTTTTAGAGAAACAGCCATTAAGGGCTGAATCATGCATAGACAAGTGAAAGTCAGCTTGCATGTTTGGCCACTGGCAACACACAGAAGCATTTCCCAGAAGAAATGGGCACTGCAAGGAATATACCAAAAGCAGTGCTTCCTCTTCAACATTGCCAGATCCTTACTGAGACGGATGCACAATGGAAGGAGTTGAAGGCAAGTCAGTTGGGGAAAAAAAGAAAAGGATGGTAGCTTGTCCTTCCCTTCCCCGGCATCCCTAAAAGTATCCAAACACATGGCATTGGGGGGGGGGGGGCAGAGCAGCTGGAATTGTTTCAGATGTATTCTCTACAACAGGGGTGGCCAAACCAGGATACAGGCAGCTTGTATGTGTGGTAGTACATGGCACATCAAAGTGGGAGCTAGAAACAATTCAACAAATCAGGCAGGGAACAGAAAGCAGAGCAGATCAGGCAAGGAGCACAGGGGAAGGAGAAAAAGCAGGGCAATAATAGATCAGGCAGAGGAAAGGGATTAGAGTGGCTCTTGGAGGGTGCAAGACTTACTTTGTGGCATGCTTGTGCTCCCACTGCTCTACCAGAATAACAAGCTACTTGTTGAGGATTCAGGAGGGAGAGAGACAGATGATTGAGGGCCTAGCTTGAAAGCTCTCTGAAGAAAAGCAGAGAGAACTAGGTATGTTTTGTGTGAAAAGAAGATTAAGGAGGACACGTTAGCTGTTTTCAAGTATTTAAAAGGCTACTGTAAAGAAGAGGGAGAACAATGGTTCTCCCTTGACATGGAGGGCAGATCATGAAGCAATGAATTTAAACTGAAGCAAAACAGATTTAGATTTAACGTCAGGGGGACAAAATTCTTAAGTGTAAGATCCACAGAATGGAGCAAGCTGCCTAGGGGAGTTCCAGGGATTTTCAAGAACAGGCTGGATAGGCATCTGTCTGGGATCGTGTAGGAACGGCACATCCAGCATCTGCAAAAGGGCTGGACAAGATGACCCTTGACATCCCTTCCAGTCCTAGGATTCTACAACGCCATGTGCTTCAGGTAGCCCCTCTATTACATGTGCCAGCTGTGAAGTCATTTAAAACTCATAAAAAGTAGGTCTTCAACTTTCTGAAAGGATGGCTAGACTGTGGCTTTAAAGGCTCATTGTGCTGCATCAACGAAAACGCATGGCACTCATGGAGTCATCTTGCCTGAAGAAGCATATCCATACAGGCTCTCCAGGCAGCCTAAGTAACCGGGGAAATGGTCTGGATGAGCAGAGAAAACCTTATCAGCCTATTACAGGTAACTATGCTGGGGGATTATTTTTCTTGTGTTCACAGATGAAACCAACCACTTGATGAACTTGGTGTTCTATCACGTTGCTCCACTGGCTTGATAGACTACCCCTCTGGTGCTTAGACAACCATTGCCAACCCACAATGCTTTTGCTTTCATAAAGGTAATTCAGGGAAGGGGAATTCAACAGGATAAAAGAACAGGCACATAAGAAATACAGTTAAAAAAAAGTATTCAGCTTCATAAAGAAAAATCAGAGAGAGATCAACTATCCAATGATGAGACAGAAGTTGGTTCTGAAAGAGAAAGCAACTTGGTTTTATACCTGCTTCTCTTACTCAAAGTATCCCAAAGCACTTTACAGAGCAATAAGTTAGATGCTGGCAGTATAGTGACTGGAGGCAAACAAAGCAGCCATTACACACACAGCTATAGCTCACATGCAGCCTTAAGACATTACAGGCCTTTTAACTGAAGAAGTAAATGGTGCCCACGACACCTGCCAAGATATATCAACTCATTTAGAAAAGGGCATTGAATCTCCCATCGAGATGGCCAGAGCTTAGCATCCCATTCTAATGACAGCACTGCAGCATAGCCCTTCATTCAACAAGAGGTACTAGGGCTTTTGATTTTACAAATACAGAAATCTTGTGTGGAGCGCCCAACTCTCTCTAGTCAGCTCAGTAAGTTGATCCAGTTTCCCATGCTTCAACAAAGATCATCTGGCAGTGTTTGCCAAGTGGCATCAGCCTGCTCAATGCCATATAAGACAGGAAGGACAAGGGTTTTGCACTGAAAACTAACTAGATGAAGGCCCAATCTAAAAATATTCTTGTGTTAAAAATAGTGAGAGTGCTCTTCTTTGTTTCTTTTTTCTTTTTCTTTTTTTTTGGGGGGGGAGGAGGGGAGTAGTTGAAAAGTTTAATGAAGACAGTTATTGTAAGAGGGGGACTGATCATTTGACCCCCAACTGTGGGGGCAGACTACCAAAAATAAAGGATCAAGATAACAGGAACAGCAAAAAGACCTCAACACTTCAGCAGACTTTACTATGTCCAGAAGCTTTACAAACATGAAATACTGCTTAATGTAAGAAAGGAGATTAATTTAACCAAATCAAACAAGGCGAATACCATGTACAAAAATTACAAGGCCTGTTCAACTAAGCAAAGAATAAGATGCCACAGATATTTATTAATAAAAAAATCCTGTTTAATGTATTCTTTTCCTACTTGCATAAAAATAGTGCAGTCTGCAAATACCTTTTCTGTTTCTTAAACAAACAAAAAAAACACGCCATAAGCAGAAAATGTCGCATATTAATGTATCTGCTGCTCGCTATGGTCTGTAGTCATACAATAAAAGATACCGTGGGAGTCAGTGCTTAAGAAAATCCAAACAACAGAGAAACAACATCAATCTAGCAGAGAGCTCTGCTTCATCCGTTGAGATTACCTTCAGCCCTCTCTGTGCTATTTCACACTACACAACGAGCTATCTATTTTTTGCTTTATTGTAGCATTGGCCTTAACTCCTCCAGGTCAGGTTAAATGGAGAAACAGAAGAAGAATAGCAGAGGGAATCAAGCAAATGTCTACCTTATGCCTGGTAAATAAACGGGTATACCGAACAAACCTGAAGGGGTCAAGAAGTGGTTACATCTGCTTCTCCCTTTACTTTAGCAGAGACGCATCTACCATTTGGAGAGGCCCACCAGGCCTACCTACACACAGCCCTGTACAGTCAGTCATATGCACCTCCTAGCACTTCTTGGTAACAGATACCCACCACGCCCAGGGTAAGCTATAACCAAATTTGTCTGTTTCTATGGTTTTCAGGAGCACTCAGACCAGACCAGTTTCCTTTACAAACCCTACTTGACACTGCTAGAATCCCCAAGACCTACTTTATGGTACTACACAGCAAGAAGTACACAAGACCAGGCATAAAATGACTCAGAGGAGCCTTATAGACCCACTAAAACTAGTTAGTCTATTAGCTGCAAGTCTTCCTCATCTTCTGCCTGACTCCAGACACACAGCTAACTCCTTCTTGCTGCTCAGAGAAGCCCTGCTCCTTCTTACACAGGATCCTAGAATCTGCAATTTCTGCACACACATCACTATTTCTTCTTGCATGAGGTGCAAAATTCACTCTGATTGATTACTCACTTGAAATCTGACCACAAAAGTTGCATTAGAGACAACCCTTTTCTCTTAGCACATTCCCAGTAATCCTGAAAATATCACTAGAAGGGATGTGATAAAATGCACTGAAGTTCTTAGATCCACTCAAGAGGTTTTTTCCAAGTCAGCATGAGGGGAAAGAAAAATGTTTACCAACCCTATGGCTTTACTACTTAAAAAAATTGTTTAAGTAAACTAATGTTGGCAATCCACTCCATCAGGTAGTTTTTTCTCCTACGACATTCCTAATTTAACGATGGAGAAAAATTAAGTGAGAGATTACTTTCTTGCCTACAGTCACAAAGAAGAAAGAAGGAAATAAGCATTTCCTTGCTTCAATTCCTGTGCTCAGACCACTAGATTACACAACCCTCTAAAAGTCAGAAACTTTAGGGATAATAAATATCTGTCCTTTCAGTTTAACCTCTTCAGCAAGGAGAGCTGCAGCCAAGGGAACCACTGAGCTCAGCTCTGATCAACTTCAAGGATGCAGCAAGGAACAGAAATATGCAACAAAAAGGAGAGGCCAGGAAAATGTTTCATATAAGGGGAGCTTGAAATGGCAGAGACTGTTTATCTGAGAGAAGAGACGTAACAGGGAACATGGCAGAAGTATACAAGATAACAAATGGCATGGAAGTGATCTTGTAGGTCAGTGGCCGTCTTGTGGAAAAACAGAGGAACAGGGGGACGGTCAATGAGACTGGGAGGAAACTTATACCCCTAGTAAAAGACACTCCACCCCCTCCCCCAACACTTTACAGCACTGAACTTCACTCAGAAGAATTCAACAATTAAGAAAAATGTTTCCATTATCCATTAGAGATTCATCTGTAGTACTATTAGTGTGGATTTGAGACAGGATGCTGGATCAAATAGACCTTGCTCGTTTCATCCATACAGCATCTTAATTTCATAGGAAAACAGGGCTGGGAGGGACTTCAAAAGGTCATCTAGTCCAGCTCCCTGCTCAAGGCAGGATCATCCCTGACTAAACCATCCCAGCCAAGTGCCTGTCTAACCTGGTTTTGAAAGTTTCCAAGCACAGAGAATCCACAACTTCTCCAAGTAGCCTGTTCCAATGCCTGACCATGCTCATAATCAGAAAGTTCCTCCTAATCTCCAACCTAAAAATTTCCCTTGCTGTAGTGTGAGGCTATTGCTCCCAGTCCTGTCCCCTACAGTCACCAAGAAAAGCCTATCTTTGTCCTCTCTATAATCACCCTTCTACATGTTCCTATGGAATACACTCCTCCACCCCAATGTCCCATGAAATGAATAGTTACTCCATGGACAGAGTCAGAAAAGGGTTAAGAATGTCCTTCCAAAATGGATCTAAAAAGTCTGCTGCTCTTGCATTCTGTTACCACACGCAAGCAGGGACCGAGCCAAACCCCTGCTTCAGATAAGCACAGTACAGGCAGGGAATTCCTAACAGCTTGCTCTTTCCAGAGTAGATTGAGTCTTCCAGCTCCACACTGAATCATCACCTCCCTATCACCCCCAGCCACCACCCCCATTCCATCAAGGCCTGGCATGCCAAACATCCAATCGTGACATTCTCAAGTGTCAGAGAAAACCAACAGCTGCCCACAAGTTCCCTCTTAACTTTACTCCTCTCCCACTGAACATCTTAAAAAATTTTGAAAAAGATAAAAGCTCCATTGGAAGGTTCTACTGCAGAAACTATAGAAGGGGAAAAAAATGTCAAGGTCTGTGTGTATTCAACAAATAAAAAGTGGAATTATATAAAAGCAACAGCTAATAAAAAAGATTGTTCTGTGCTGTGTTTTCCATCTTTCCAACCATTATAGGAATAAAATTATCCACGGAGAAGATCGAAAACCTTTTTCAAAACTAATACAATTAAGCTTTATTACACTGTTTCAAGTACATTTCTCTCCTCTCCCATCCCAACCCCCTCCATCTCCCGTTCCAATCTAAACTAACGGTTGGAGGCATTCTTCTATTTTATTACCAGCAAAATGCTAGTGTTTAAGGGTCAGAAACTATCTAGTGTTTTCAGCAAGGAAACAAAACCAGTCCTTATTATCTGCTCGCTATTGTAAGAGGAAAAGCTAGAAAAGGAAAATATCTACAGATTGAATGGAGTGGAGGATTTGCCATCCCATTGAAGAATCAAGCACCTGCAGCCACCTTGCTCTTAAAGGGTTTGCCCTACATAGGGCATACAGCTCAGAAAAAGAAACCACGGAATATAAAAGGAGCTTAAGGGAAGGATAGGACCAGATGGACACAACTTTGCTCCAGCCCACCCATACATAAAGGACAGACATACATACAAATACTCCCAGCAGTTGCCGCTTCAGGAAACCAAAGCTGGAAAGAACACTATAATAGAGGCACAGCATGAGACCGAGAAATTGCAAAAATTCCCTTTGCATATGAACATATGGACAACTGTGATAATTAAAACGATGGCTAGTGAATTGTCAGAAATTTTGCTGCACAATCTCCATTATCCAGAAACGGAATTTAAACCTGAATGAAACACCAAGTGGTAGTTTTAATAGTCATCTTTTTTAATTAATTATATGGATAAGAGCATTACAAAAAGGTACAAAAGTGAAAGTGCTGACAGGCACATTTCACCATTAAGGGCATTAAGAAAGTATTTCACATAGTGATCGCGCACTAGCAGAGGGTGGGAAAAGGAACCTGGGAGGTATCAAGAGGTTCTTGCTGCTTATGACACCTATAATTTTCCAGTGTTCAATCTTTACCCTCATGCCACACATTGTTTTTAAAGGCGATTGATGCACAAATTCCACCAGCTCTTTAAGATCCACCTTTTCCATCACTTTGCAGTCTGTTTTCAGTAGGCCATACCTCCAGAAATCAAATGGGTTAAGCTCTCCGTCACGAGGTCTAATTGCTTCCAATTGGGGAAGATTAATCTTTACATTTATTACAAAAATAAAAGGCCACTGCTAACATGGTTTTATTTTGCCAGGAAGTGAAAGATGCATCCATTCATAAGGAACAGCAGGGCAGCTCTTCTTTTTTATTACATCAATTTTTAAAAACTCATCACAGTAAACAATTAAACAGAGAAGCAAACCCCACGTTTAGGGGAGAGATTCAAATCCCTAAACGAATTTTCAAAGGTCATTTCAGGCTTAAAAGATGCTTGACAGTGTCTCTTTAAAATCATGCTCATTTCAAAGGCTTATCCAGCAAGCAGCAGGCAACGCACTGCAACAATACAGGTTGAGCTGTTGGCCTCCCCAGAGAAAAATTAGTAATACAACTTTAATTCATATTTATAGCAAGATTTGAGATTATCTGTAATTTTGGGGGCCACAGATTTCTAAAGAATTAAATAAATAAATAAATAAAAGGTAACTTCCCTTTCAACTAGACCCTGTGGCGAAAGAAAAATAAATAAAATAAAGCCTGAATGATTATAAACTATGTGTTAAAAAAAGATTCTTCCAATTAAAAAACAATTATCTTTTAAATGTGAGTTGTTTAAATGGTTCAGGTTGTGGAGATTTTTGATTTAATTGCATAAGGGGGGTTTGGGGGATAAATAATGGGGACTGACAGTTCCAGGTTTCAGCACAATGCTTCTCGTTTCTCTTCTCTGCTGATCCACTCAGATCTACGTCTGATCCTATTAGTATTCAGCTGCTGCAAATGAAAGACATCACAGACTTACCTTCCTCTCGATGCGGGCCAACTGCTCCTTATAGAAGGTCTCTTGACGCTTCAGCTCCACCTCTTTGCTCTGCAGCTCCTGGGCCTAGGAGGAAAGGGAAATAGCACTGTCATTAGAAAAGAAAGGTGAGGGGCAACGGTTTGGGGTGGAGGAGGGAGAAGCAGGAAGAACTTGGAGACCCTGCTTCACGCACTGGTAAAAGGGGTCGGAAGGGGAGGGGGGTGGGATCTGTACTGAAACCAGTCAGAACTGCCACTTTATACATATTTATTTCCAATGCTACCCTCAAAGCTCGAAGCCTCAAGCAACCATCACACTTCTTTCTCTACCCACTTACATACTTTCTTCAGGTCCAAGTTGCAAGTGTGTACTCTTTTCTGAACCCCAAGGCTGAAGCTCAAAGCTCTGATAAAATTCAATCATCTGTGAGGGGAAACCTTAGATATGCAGCTGTAGTATATTGGCCTCACATACTGCCCATGTATTTGCTTGTCTATATACTCAGTGTTTTGAGTGTCGTGGCAGCCCCCCAGTTTTATCCCAAAACTAGTGTCTTCGCTCCCTATACATTCCCTGAGCATACGTGTCCTCAGTCCTCTCAATTTACTTGTCTTGGGCCTTGCTTTCAATGGAAGCAGGTGTTATTTTTCACTACCAAAGTATGAGGTCTGTGTGTGCAACACTTCCAAACAGCAAGCCTGATAGCCCAGCACATGCTTAAATAATAACCTGAGCATCACCCACACAAGTTGGGATAGGAAAGATAACTGTTTGCATTCTTACAAGAACACAGGTGCCCTATTTAGAAAACAGAGCTCTTTACAGATGGCCACAGTTCAACACATTCACACACTTGTGTTGACATGGCATTGAGATAATATCATGGATAGCACTGAACTGGTATTTTATATTAGCACCTTGAAATAAAAAGCAGCAACAGTAAGATTTCAGTGAAAGAAGGTGGGGGAAGAATGGCATTTGGGGCTCCAAAAACCTTCATGACTCCCTAACTTATTACCATGCAAAAGACCTTTCAAAGGCTGGATTATTGGACTGTTTCACATGAGTGCTAACAGTGCTAATCCATACACAGATCCTAGCAGCACTACTCCTACCTTTTAATGATACCCGCTGCAATCATAGAAGGATGCTGGTCCAAAATGATTAAGCAGCCAGGAGAGGAACATCGCTGTGGGCTCAGACCTGTCATTTTACAGCCAACAGCCATTGCTAATAAGAAAAATTACATCTGAAAGCAAATTCCTGTGCATTTCCTTCCCTCTGCTCCCCTGGTGATGGATATACAGTGGTATAATGGGGCTGCGGGGGTGGAGAGCTTCAAAGTTAGGGATGAAGGAGGGACACTAGATGAGGATGCTGGTAAAGGAGGAGGAGGGCTCTTCATTACATGCACAGTCTTTAGAAGGACAGCAAGTTCTTTACAGCAATAACTAGCTATGAACAAATTTGGTCCCTGTACTTGCCTTCTCTGCCCTCCAGGGCCAGATTAACGCATAAGCACTGAGGGCCCATGCCTAAAACCCCAGCCCCTGGAGTCAAGGGATTAAAACCCAATCCCCAGACTTTACCATGAGCATTTAAAGAAGGATTTTAAGACCAGGCAGACAAAGCCTTGGCTAGGATGATATAGTTGGGGTGGTCTTGCTTTGAGCAGGGGGTTGGGCTAGATAACCTCCTGAGGTCCTGTCCAATCCTAATTTTCTGCAAGTCTATGATTCCAAGATGGATAGGTAACTGGCTTAACAGCCACAAGCAAAGGGTAATTATTAATGGGTCCATGTCAGAAAGGCAGCAGGTTTCAAATAGAGTCCCACAGGGGTCTGTCCTGGGCCAAGTGCTGTTCAATGCGTTTATTAACATTTTGCATGCTGGCATAGAAAGCTTCTTGAGCAAGTTTGCAGATGACATGAAACTGGGGAGGACTGGAAACACATTGGAGTATGCAAGTGTAATTCAGAAGGATCTCAACAGATTGAAAAGATGGGCTAGAGCTAACAGGGCGAAGGTCAATACAGGCAAATGCAATGGGCTACACCTCGGAAGGAATAATGAAAAAACAATATGAAATGGGTGACAGCTGGGTGGATAGCAGCACTATGGAAAAGGACTTGGGAATCTTGGTAGACTACAGACTCAATATGAGACTGCAGCATGATGCAGCCCTGCAAAAAGCAAATGCAGTTGGGATGCATCAATAGAAGCATTAGGTACAAGACACAGGAAGTGATAGTGTCTCTACTCGGCACTGGTTAGGCCTCATGTGGAGTAGTGCATGCAGTTCTGGGCTCCACGTTTTAAAATAGACATGGAGAAGTTAGAGAAGGTCCAGAAGTGGGCAAAGATGATAAAGGGCTTGGAAAGCAAGTCATATGAGGAGAGGCTGAAGGAGCTAGGCATGTTCAGTTTTCAGAAAAGGCACTTAAGAGGGGACATGATGGCAGTCTTCAAATGCTTGAAGGGCTGCCATAAAGAGGAGAGAAAGCACCTTCTCTCTCTTGCTGCAGAGAAGAGAAGTTCAATGGTTTGAAGTTGCAGCAAAATTAAGTTTGGATTGGATATCCGGAAAAAAACTTCTTCACTGTTAGAATAGTGAGGCAGTGGAACAGACTGCCTAGAGAAGTTGCGAACTCTCCATCACTGGAGGTGTTCAAAAAAGGTTGGACAGCCACTGGTCATCACTGGAGGTGTTCAAAAAGGTTGGACAGCCACTGGTCAGGGTTGATCTAGGCTGGGGGTGGGTAAAATACAGCCCACAGGCTGGAGCTAGCCTGCCAATCAAATACATCTGGCCCGTGGGTCAGTGGCCACAAAGTCATAGGATCTAGTCCGTAGGAAGCTGGCGCTTACGGCTGCTGCATTGTGCCAGGCAGGTCCTGGCCCCATCCACAGCTTACACCAGCTCATGCCCCATGTGCCAGAAGCAGCATAAGGTACACACTGGCATCAGCTGTGGACACTGCTTGCAGGTTCCCACCAGGGACTAAAGCAACTGCCTGGGACATGCTGATGAGAACCCAGGAGGATGGCCCAATCCTCAGCAAGAACCAGCCACCCATGTCCACATCTGATCCCAGCACCCACCTAGCACTGCTTCTGGCACACAGGCCAGGAGCTGGTGTAAGCTGCAGGGCCAGGCTGGAGGTGCGAAACAGTTGGGGGGAGGTGGGACAGGGGAAGAGAAGGGAAGGAAAGGGAAGGGGAAGACAGTAAGGCAGCCTTGTCCATGAGGAGCAGCAGTGGCTGGTGCTGGGCACCAGGCAAAACCTGGACCTGGCAGCAGGTAAGCTTGTCACTTCCAGGGCCCTTCTGGCTGTGGCTGCCTGAAGCTCGCGCTGGGGCTGCCATGCGGCTCATTCCTGCTGCTGCTACTGCCATTCTGCAGCAGCAGGGAGGGGTCAAAGGGCAACCTCAGTTCGGGCTCTGGGCAGGCGCAGCCAGAAGGGCCCTGGAAGTGGCGAGTGTGCCTGCTGTCAGGTGCAGCTTTTCGCCAGCACCAGCTGCTGCCACTCATCATGGGCATGGATGCCCCTGTCTCCCCCTTCCTCACCCTCCCCCCCAGACTGTCCTGCACCTCCGGCACAGCCCTGCAGCTTACACCAGCTCCCAGCCCGTGCACTGGAAGCAGTGCAGGGCAGGCACCAGCATCAGCTTCCCCATGGAGATAGAGGCATCTGCTCAAGCCCCTCCTTGGGTAAAAGGACAGCTAGAGGCTGAAGCTGCCACCTGCCCCCATATAGGGAGGTTTGGGGTGCTATGGGGGGAGGAGGGGCAGGAAAGTGCTGACCTGGCCTGTGACAGCTTCCCAAAACTCCCTATGTGGCCCTCGGGCCCAAATAATTGCCCACCCACCCCTGATCTAGGCATAAATGTTTCTTTTTATGACCGGGTCACAAAATGCTTAGACACAGGAATCAAGGTAGAGGTCATCTACTTGGATTTTAAGAAGGCCTTTGATACGGTATCTCATTATATTCTCATAGATAAACTGAGTGACTGTGACGTACGTGATTACACAGCCAGGTGGGTGGCAAAATTGGCTTAGGGGGTCACACCCAAAGAGTGGTGGTGGATGGCTCGGTATCGACCTAGAAAGATAGTTTCATAGCTGGTAGGGTTGGAAGGGACCTGAGCAGATCATCAAGTCTGACCCCCTGCCATGGCAGGAAGGAGTACTGGGGTCAAATAACCCTGGCAAGATGTTCATCCAGCCTCCTTTTAAAGACCCCCAGGGTAGGAGCCAGCACCACTTCTCTTGGAAGTTGGTTCCAGATCCTAGCCACCCTGACAGTGAAGTAGCGCCTCCTGATTCATAGATTCATAGATGTTAGGGCCGGAAGGGACCTCAATAGATCATCGAGTCCGACCCCCTGCATAATCAGGAAAGAGTGCTGGATCTAGATGACCCCAGCTAGATGCTCATCTAACCTCCTCTTGAAGACCCCCAGGGTAGGGGAGAGCACCACCTCCCTTGGGAGCCCATTCCAGACCCTGGCCACTCGAACTGTGAAGAAGTTCTTCCTAATGTCCAGTCTAAATCTGCTCTCTGCTAGCTTGTGGCCATTGTTTCTTGTAACCCACGGAGGCGCCTTGGTGAATAAATCCTCACCTATTCCCTTCTGTGCCCCCGTGATGAACTTATAGGCAGCCACAAGGTCGCCTCTCAACCTTCTCTTGCGGAGGTTGAAAAGATCCAGTTTCTCTAGTCTCTCCTCGTAGGACTTGGTCTGCAGGCCCTTAACCATACGAGTGGCCCTTCTCTGGACCCTCTCCAGGTTATCCGCATCCTTCTTGAACTGCGGCGCCCAGAATTGCATGCAGTACTCCAACTGCGGTCTGACCAGCGCCCGATAGAGGGGAAGTATCACCTCCTTGGACCTATTCGTCATGCATCTGCTGATGCACGATAAAGTGCCATTGGCTTTTTTGATGGCTTCGTCACACTGCCGACTCATGTTCATCTTGGAGTCCTAGTGGACTCCAAAATCCCTTTCCACTTCCGTGCTACTCAGCAGGTCATTCCCTAGGCTGTAGGTGTGCTGGACATTTTTCCTCCCTAGGTGCAGCACTTTGCATTTCTCCTTGTTGAACTGCATCCTGTTGTTTTCTGCCCACTTGTCCAACCTGTCCAGATCTGCTTGCAGCTGTTCCCTGCCCTCCGGCGTGTCCACCTCTCCCCATAGCTTTATGTCATCTGCAAACTTGGACAGAGTACATTTCACTCCCTCGTCCAAGTCGCTGATGAAGACATTAAAGAGTATCGGTCCCAGGACTGAACCCTGCGGGACCCCACTGCCCACATCCTTCCAGGTCGAAACCGACCCATCCACCACGACTCTCTGGGTGCAACCCTCTAGCCAATTCGCCACCCACCGGACTGTGTAGTCATCCAAGTCACAGCCTCTTAACTTGTTCACCGGTATGGGGTGGGATACCGTATCGAAGGCCTTCCTGAAGTCTAAGTATACGACATCCACCCCTCCTCCTGTGTCCAGGCGTTTCATAACCTGGTCATAAAAAGAGACTAGATTGGTCAGGCACAATCTGCCTGCCACGAACCCGTGCTGATTTCCCCTCAGCATAATTTGTCCTGCCGGGCTCTCACAAATGTGAGCCTTGATAATTTATATTTTATAGATATAATAAGATATCTAGCCTGAATCTACCCTCTACCAGCTTGTGACCATTATTTCTTGTCACTCCCAGTGATGTGGGCAGTGGAGTTCCACAGTGGACACTGCCTGCAGGTTCCCACAGCGGACACTGACTGCAGATGTGGGCAGCGGAGGCTCGGTCCTTGGACCGGTGCTATTCAATGTTTTCATCAGCGAATTGGATGAGGGTGTGGAAAGCACTCTGTCCAAATTCGCAGATGATACTAAATTATGGGTTAAAGTTAACACACCAGAGGGTAGGGAACGAATCCAGGCAGATCTGGGCAGTTTGGAAAAATGAGAGGAAAAGAATAGGATGTAGTTCAATAAGGACAAATGCAAGGTGCTACACCTAGGAAGGAGAAATCACCAGCATGCTTACAGGCTGGGGGAGGACTTTCTCAGCAGCACAGCAGCAGAAAGGGATCTCAGAGTCACTGTTGACTCCAAGATGAACACGGGTTGTCAATGTGCCAACGTGATCAGTAAAGCTAACCACACTATCATGTATTAGCAGGTCCAAGGAGGTGATACTTCCCCTTTATGCAGCATTAGTCAGGCCGCAGTTGGAGTGCTGCGTCCAGTTTTGGGCGCTACACTTCAAGAGGGATGTGGACAACCTCGAGAGGGTTCAGAGGGGGGCCACTCGTATGGTTAGGGGCCTGCAGGCAAAACAGATTGAAGGCCCTGGATATCTTGAGCCTCCGCAAGAGAAGGCTGAGAGGTGATCTTGTAGCCGCCTACGAATTCATCAGGGGGACAGCAAGGAATAGGAGATGCACGGCACCCCTTCAAGTAACCAGGAACAATGGCCACAAAGTGACGGAGAGTAGATTTAAGTTAGACATCAGGAAGAGCTTCTTTACAGCAAGGACTGTCAGAGTCTGGAATGGTCTTCCAAGGAAGGTGGTGCTCTCCCCTACCTTGGGGGTCTTTAAGAGGAGGCTAGACATGCACCTGGCTGGGGTCATCTAACCCCAGCACTCTTTCCTGCCCAGGGCAGGAGTTTGGACTCAATGATCTGCCAAGGTCCCTTCCGACCCAAACATCTATGACTTCAACTGGGGTGTGCCAATGCTCCTGCTGGGACCAATGCCAGAAGTTCTTGGCTAGAAGGTCTTGCCCCTCCACTCAGGGTCAGGAAGAAATTTTACCCCACAGTCAGACTGATAAGGACTGCAGGGGTTTTTACCTTCCTCTGTAGCAGGGGGTAGGGCCCCTACCTGGGATCTCTCAAGCTTACACTGACATTTCACAGAAGCAGGATGTTGGCTACCATGGTTCCCTGCTTTACCTGCGACAGGTTAGGGTATTATGTCTATGTTGTATCTGGGTTGATGATTACCTTAAGTAGAGTTTAGATTATGGACTGTATGGGGTGGCTTGGATAGGGATGATCCTACTTCACGCAGGAGGTTAGACTAGGCCTCTAGAGATCCCTTCCAGCTCTACTTCCTTCTGATTTTATGAGTCCACTGTTTTCCAACATTAGGTATACACAGAGCATGTTTTCACAGCAGCACTCCTTAACCCGGATGAAGACATGACCTACTAACCATGAAACCTGTGCCTAGCAGGGGACTTGAAGCTTGGTCTCCCTACTCCCAGACCAGCACCCTAATTCATAGACCTTTCTTCCTCCCAATATGTCTAGCTTCTCTGATGATTTTCCTCAACGTCACCATCACCTCGCCAGGGAAAGTTCTCCTTGTAACTCAGACGACGTTTTCAGTGTCTGGCTCATTTTAAAAGATCTGCTAAGGCTCCCGTCCATTGAGGAGTTCTGAGAAGCATCCTGTTCTGTGACAGAACAGCTTGAAAGTTGTTTTCTATTTTCCTCTACCCCCAGCTGTTATTAGTAGGAACTTTAATCTGATGTTTGAAGTACGAAGGATTCTGTCAGAGCATGTGTCGTTTGAAATATTCCCTACACCAAACTGGGTTAGGCAACCAGGGACATTTTTGCATGAATCCAGGATATTATGAATTTTCTAGTCCTGCTGTTTATTCCCCTACACAGGAGTCAGAAGCCTGTAATGTCCCAGATGGAGCTGACTGCTATGGAGATTATAATAATTTCACAGAGGATTGAGACTGCAGGTGGCAAACAAAGCATCAGAGACACTCCTCACGTAAAGGTCTTTATAACTGAAGAATGCATGGCAAGAATAAAGAAATATATAACACACCGATTTGAACCTTCTGTTTGGGAGAACTGCCAACCCATTTCACATTCATGTTTAAGGGCCTTCATTGGACTTGGGCACATTGTACAAGGAAGGCCAACATCCAGAGAAGATGGAATATACAGCTGGAGGGCAGAACACTAAGAAAAGAGTGAGCCTGGTTGTTGAAGGAAACCTAAAACACCAAGTGAGCAACAGAGAAGGGAAACTAACCAGAAGTGGAATGTAAGAGAATGAACATTGGGGTTAGAAAACTGAGAGGACAGAACAAGTGGGAAGACTGCCTCCCTTGCACACATGCAAGAAACCCACTTCTGTCCTCTGCAAAGGAATGCAATAAGACTGCATTGAGAGCCAGGAGTTCTGGCCTCACAAGATGGGACAGTGACAACACACCATCAACACATCACTACAGCATTGGTCAGCAGAGAACCTGGGGCATTCAGGGTGAAAACTAGACCCAGTTTCTGCAAACTGTTGAAGAATCAGGAGCTGGCAAAGACTGAAAAAAAAATTATTCTCTGTGTGTATGCAAGTAAGTAGGGACAACCTGAGGGACCCCATAATTCTTGGTTGTTCCCTGCTGCCCAAACATCTTCTAAGTTGATGAAATCACCTTGCTAGACAAGGAGATTTGGATATCTTATTAAAAACTTGGGTCACCCATAAGAAGCTACTGCAGAGCAATGTGGTCTTTCTTCCATGTTCCTTGTCCCTCATTAAGGCAGGCATAAGGAATGAGCTATAAAAGGGGACTTGCATGGTTTCCAAACCAATTGTTACCAATCCTTAGGACAGTGACTCTCAACCAGGGTGGTGGCCAGGGGTGTCAAGAGAGCCTTTTAAGGGTCATATGGGGCATCATGCACATCCAATGTCAATATTGCAAACACCTACACAATTCACAAGATTCAGAAGTTTGAAATAAAAATCCATATGCTTTAAAACATTCTGACCTGTTGTGGGCCGAGATCTTTGCAACAGAATTGCTCCATTATTTTGTGTAGTCAAAAAATGAGCGAAAGCTAACAGCTATCATTTTCCAAAGGGTGTTTTGAGTCTAACGAGGTTAAAAACTGCTGCCTTAGGGATTAGGCACAAAACATATGATACCCACAAATCAGAACCCTCTGTGATTTTGGCTGCCATAAGACAGACAGACCTTCATGGCACTTCAGAAGTCTTCATGGAAAAGCATGAGCTTTATATGCAAAACAACGTACTTCCTTGAACTTACCCTAAGAAGACACACATGACATTAGTAAAGGCCTTGCAATCAGTCTTCCATTGCTAGGCTTGTGGAAGGTACCATGCCAGCTGTTTGAATGTATGTAGTACTGTTGATTTCACACAAAATACTTGTATGGAATTTTTATATTCTTTACTCAAGCTCCCCCCCCAAAAAAACAAAAAACCCCCCAAAAAAACAAATTAACAAAACTCTCTCTCTTTTAACCTTGCTCACTACACACCTTGAGACATGGACATGTAACCCAGATAAAAGATCTGCAAGAAGAGGGGGGGTTGCTAGCTGGGGCAGACTAAGGTAGTGTACTGGCATCTAGCATGAGACAAACAATAGTGTTCCATGCAGCTGATAGCTATAACTAGGCTGTTCCAACTGGCAAAACCACCAAGAATCCTAGATGTTGGGAAGAGGGCGAGGAGCAGAATCCATCTTTGCAAACTGGAGTTCTTCCCATAGGCAACCGACAGCATTTGGCAACAGATATTCTGAAATGCATATCTTCTCCAAAAATCAGATTCACCAGCCACAGACAGACGATAAACTCCTACAGTGTTTTACAGGACCATTGCTGGAAAAAGACAGTGCGCACACACACCCCCCCCCCGTAAAGAGAAGATTTGAAGTTCTCTTTAAAAATACCTTGTTTCTATACTCATTTTTTTTTGATTAGGGGATGGTGCAGGGTTGGAAGTACTTCCACAGAAGAAATTCAGTTGATAGGTCTCATCTGGACACCGTGGCCCAACAACTGCAGATGGTTATGCAGCATGCCCTCATTCAGTTATGGTATGGAGAAGAACTGGGTCAAGGACTGGAACAAAAGGCCTGCGACCCATCAGGACCACAGTGCGCTGGAAAACGGTGTGGTCTAGAACTAGAGTAGCTGGAGCACTGCCGAGAGAGACTTATAGGCAATGAGTCTCAAGCAAGTCTCAGACTAACTTAGCCAACAAGTCAGTGGTTGTTGGTACAGTTCTCAAATCGCTATTTGAGGCATTTGAGGTCTGCAAAGTCATCCTACTATTCTTTGATCCCTGGTCCATATCATGGCAATTCAGCTCCATCTCAAGCCCTATTATATTGCCACTTCTACTGAAGCCAACAGAATTGACTTTAAATGATCTTTAACCATGAACGCAAACTCCAGTGAAGCTCTGCTGACCTTGCTATGTCAGCTGTGGGTGTGAGAAGGTCACACCCCACAGCTAATGCAGTCATGACTGTAAAAGCCCCAGTGTAGAGGCATCTCCACTAGCAGAACAGTGTTTTTGCTATTTGGAGAAGATGGTTTAACTCTAGCAGTAGGGAGGAAATCTCCTTTTGTTGGTAGAGCTGTATCTACACAAGCGGAGCAGCTCTCTGGCACCATAGTTAAAGAGACCCATAATGCAGACTCAGCCTCAGGGCCTTACTGAGCAACACTTGAGTAAGCTTTGTTTCCTTCCTGCTTCTGCTACCCCCTCAGTCTCTCACACACACTCCCCTATCAAGTTTGGTTTCAGCAGCTGTAAGCTACACAAAAGGAACCACTGAAAATCTTTATGGAGGAAATAATATGCAATTTTCTAGCTGAACACCTTTTAAAATGTAATGACAGAAAATAAAATCCTGCATCTGTGCTCGGCAATAACAATCTGTATGCGCACGGTAACAACATGACACTTGGAATAAGCAAGATCCAGACAAAAAGAGAGCTTACCCAGGCGTCCAAATCCGCAGGCTTGGAATAAAGAGAGTGTGAGAGAGAAGGGGAAGGAAAGAGGAAAAAAGAAAATCAGTGATTTATGGAGGTTGCCTGCTGCTGCACAATATAGCTTTTAATATGACAAGTTCAGCAAAGTTCCTTTAAAATGATGAGCATTTTAACAGTATGGCTATGTGCCCGTGTGTCCATGTGTGTCCGTGTGTCACACTGTTGTAATGTCCACATACAGAGCCAATGCTGGACAGAGACATTCGAAGCATCTGGGTTCATGGCGTTATGCAAAAATACTGCACAATGCTGGAGACAGCACTATCAGCAACAAAACATAAGGAATGCAGTTGAGACCAGGGGTACCCTACAGTGCCAAACATTTATCCAGCTGCTCTGAGAAGAGGAGCCATCTCCTGTACAAGGTCAATTTTACCTACCCTAAGGTGGTATGGCTGCAATGGGGACTTCCTCACTGAAAGCTTCTTGATTGATCAGCTCTCCAATCAAGTCCCCTTTCACAACCAGGCCAATACACCTACAGTGTAGGCCTGAACTTGAGGCCAGATCTAAGCTGCCTTCCCTCCCTCTTTTGTTCAGGAAGCTGATTTAAGGGCTCCCAGGTAGGAAATGCACAGAGCATGGGAGCTCCAGTATCTCCTCTCACGCTCTGCTGCTGTCAGGTTATTGTTTAAGTCAAAAATAATAAGTACAGTAGCAAGTACAAGATGATAAACCTTTCTTGCCCATAAACACCTAAGTCTGAAGCCAGGGTGTTTATGAGGCAGCCAAAGCGCTCATTCATTGCGGAGGGCTGCTGTGCCCCCCCTTCTTCTCCAGGCTATGTTCAAATAGGCAGCCCATTCTTTAAGTGGGAACTTTGGACAGACTGCCCTTTCATTTATTTATTTTAAATCACAATTATTTATTTGAGGGGGGCTGGCAAAGTGGGACGAACGCTCTCATTGATTGTAGTTCAGTGCCAGAGGGAGCAGACGGCAGAGTGCAAGAGGTTTATGGGAGTTGCAATCATTTGAACGGCACAGAGCAGTTACCTGAGATTACTGAAGGATGATATGCAATTAGCTGTGTATGTTGTCTGTCCCCACCCTTTGTAACAGCCAAGAGGGGGGGAACTGAAGACAGACAAACAGACAGACAGGAAGGAATATATATAGTACGAGTGGCTGAAGCCAATTCCCTCCTTTCTGCATCACCACCAAGTCTCCAGCAAGCCAACACTCACCAACAACTGAGCTTGACAGAAGCCTGGTTTGAATAAACTCTCTTTCCTGGTATCTACAGATGAGACAATGTGTTGGGGTTTTTTGTTTTTGTGCTGTTGTTTTTTTAAATAGTCCAAGACTCAAGAGAGCATCTCATCTCATTGGATGGATAGAAAGGAGTGAGTGTACGGCTGTTTGTAGCACATTTAATTAGAGATGCCACATACAGGTAGCTTTTTGCAGGATCTACATCAGTCATTCACAGCGCACTTACATCATTACCTGCTATGCTCCTAGCATGTGTTTTGTCACACAAACATCTGCGCACAAACAGGTACTCACTCACTCCCTTTTGGACAGTCTCTGCAGAAATGCAAAGTAATGAGAATGAATTTACCCTCCCACCCTCCAGGCAGCTTCTCCGCACCAAGTTTGAGACAATTTTCCACTGCTCTTGCCCATGCCAAACCTGCTCTGCAGCTACAGTGTTTTGTTTCCAAAGGTTTAAATCTGCCACCTTTTGTAAAGTGAAAAATCACTAAGAGTCACTGAATGGAAAAAAGTTTTATGAACAGATTTAAAATATAAAACTTAGATTCCTCCTTTAACTGTACAGGGTGCAAAAGTCTGCTACCAAAACAGGCACCACAGCAATATCAATATCACCTTATACTGGGTAGACACATGGAAAAGAACAGTGCCCATTTGGATTTTGGCTTTATTCAGGAACTAGGCAAATAAAGGCATGCATGTCCAGAAAGTTCAGCTGAGCCAGAGATGGCATGCCAGGCTAGGAGCAGTGTCTCAAGTATCTTGCAAAAGTTTCTTGGTCCACTGTACTGTTCACTTGTATTACATTTTTGGCTTTTTATTTTCCCCACACCAGCAAATATAGTCACACATACATGCGTTACCAGAAGTTTTTGCACCTATCCAGACTATGACAGGTAACACTCAGTTTAAGTTTTGCTATCTGTCTGACACCATGCTACAATATGGCTGGCACTCAAAAAGTGGGCTAGGTTGGTGCCTGTGCACTGTACCAATCTGGATGGAATCAACAGTTGCCCAGGGAAACTCCAGATGTTATTTTTAAGGAAGGTCATACATCCAACTCCAAGGGCAGCCAAGGTCGCAACAAAAACCTTGACTCTTGGGCTAGACATTTCCTACTTAGGGAGTCAGCAGGAAAATGGATATAATAGTTACAAGGCATTGCCAGTGTCAGAAGAGGGAAAGGGAGAAGTGGGAATAAGAGAAGCTACAAAAATCTCGGCCAAATATGACATGACAGAAACCTCAACACAGGGAACACAACAGGTTCACAACACACAAATCAGCTGTATTAACAACTTGGGGATGGGCACGCTACAGTCTGAGGGGTTATGGCATACGATGTGCTGGCATCCCGATGGCCAGGCTTCATCTTCTGAACCAGCAAAGAGCAAGTTTTCTTCAAAGAGAAAATCTGGAGCCCAAAACATCTGCATGATGACTGGTATTAGAGAGCCTTAAGAGCACAAGTAGACCCTCATTACCCACATATCTGTTGTCTCATGCTCCCAGCCCCTTAAACACTTCCACTTTAACAGAAAACTGAAGCAGCATCAGTATTAAACATAATAAGAGGCAGATATTGTTGCCAGCCAACAGAGAAGGAGCAGGGAGAGAGAGAGAGAGAGAGAGGCAACTGAGCTGTGATCAATTTTAAGGAAAGGCTCAGATGAAATTGCCCAAGTCTAATGTATACCAAACATATACAATTTTATAAACATGGAAGATGGAAAGTAGCAGTAAAAGCCTCTGCCCCTTTATGATTCAGGGACAACAGCAGCTCTAATGCTTATAGCATTGCTGCAAATGAGTTGGTGATGCCTACTGTTGATAGTTTTCATTTAAAATGGAGAGAGAGAAATCTATTTTACAAAAGCCAAAGTAAACCAGCTGCTTTCTTTGCTTACTTTAACACTTCCCCCTCACCCCACATTCTACCCTCCCCACCATCCCCCTGATACACACTTACAGAGCTCTCATTACTCAGACTGCCAATACGCAAGGCATTGAATGCCTCCCCTATGGAAAGCTTATGGAGAGAGTACAGGCTCTCCAGAGACAAATGCTCAAAATATTTAAGGTCTGACAGCAAACAAGGCAAAAACTAATCTGTTTAAGCCTTCATTTCTCCTCCCAAGTTCCTCTTAGGCAAATGCAGTTCTAAGGTTCCTGAGCTCACCTAGAAGAACAGAAGCCAGCTGTCGAAGGACACGAGGTTCTACCTCAACTGCACCTTACCTTTTCCAAATTAGATTTGCTCAGCCTACAAGTGAATAGGCTTTTTCCCCACCCAAGGAGCCAATCCTATGAACCTATCAGTTCCTTAATTATTTCTGGTTTGTGCCTCACCAGTCTAGGACTTTGCCTACCTAACAACTTGACCCGCTGGGATATCACTGGGGAGGAGGATGGGTGGTGGTAGTAGTGGCCCCACACACCTATCCTCAGCTCAGTTCATATAGGTGGAGTGGAAAAGGTGAGGGGACCAGTTTCTCTCAAGCCACTCAGAACACAGAGATACCCACATTTGAATGGAATGCTACAGATGGATTATTATATCGAAACCCTACCAATGCTATATGAAATTCATAGTGCACCTGTAATCAACACACCTGCCTCTGGGCAGCATAAAATGATCAATGCATAGGGCCAGGAAAGAGCATTCTCTACCCCACTGCACAGCACAACACAATCATAGGGATGAATGGGAAACTTTCATCTGCCCCTGAAAACATCAGCAACTGCTGGCAGCAGAATACTGTAGTAGATGGTCCATTGGACTAATCCAGTACAACAAATTCTGCCAAAGCAGCTGTCACAAGATTGGAAATCTAATTTCTATTCATTTAAGAAGCTTCTCTTAAACTTTCTTTTCTCTAAAGGGAATGAAGTCAGCTTTGAGGCTTTTTTTTAATATGGGCAAAAAATGGTCTTATTAGCTATATGCTTGGGTAAGGAAATCCTTTAAAATCTTCAGAGATCACAGTCATGTATCTGTTTCGTCTCCCTGCAGAAGTATCCCATCTCCATGCAAGGTCATTTTGCAAATGAAGACTCAATGGTCCAGTTTCCAACATCATAGAAGGGATTTTCGACAAGGCCAGAGACTTGCACATGTTACTGTATATTCTGTTCTCTCACTCAGACATACATAGAACATACCTTAACCAGCAGTACACTCACGGTATCTTCCAGTTTCTGCACTAGAGCCTAATAAAACACTTGAATGTGTGAGAAAGCCATGAAGACAATCAAGGAAAAGACTTGGCATTAACCAATTGCCTTCTAAACCCTGCTGGGAAGAAACAAGATAGATATACATGGACATAGGGGATACACCATCTTTCTGAGCTGCCTCAGAACCTGAAATGTGGTGGGTTAAAGCAAGGTAAAATGGAGACAGAAGCTTTGAGCTAGAGATAATAAGGACTACCTGGAAGAGGAAAAAGGACTGTGTATCGAGATGACTGCAGAATCCTTCGCTGCCACGATCATTCAGTAAAAACAAACAGGCATTGTGTAAATTCTCCCACCTATGGTTCTGTTAAAGCACCTCAGTCTTGGCCCAAAGCACCCACATCACACTAATTCTTTTCCTGCTAGGAAAAGGCTGCCAAATTAGGTTATGGTTTTGAGCTACAGAAAAATGTCGACTAAGGACTTGATTCTCACTTCTGGAGGCTTTGCTTCCAACTGTGCATTCTAAATAGCGAGTCTGCTGGTTCTTGGCTAAATGCACTATCCACCCCCCACAAGCCTCTGATCAGAGATAATGCTGCAAGGTAGCATCTTTTAATGAAGGCTGAGTACATCATAATAAAGCCATCTGTAAAAAGAAGGAACAGAGGATGGGCAAGGAAGAGGTTTTCAGGCTCTGGAACTATATTCTTTTATTTTTACACTGCAGTCTCCAGGGCACGGCTGTATCAAGAGAAACTTGCAAATATATGTCACTGCCAGCAAAATTTTGATTTCCATTTGATAGCACAATTTGCAAACAGCAGTTTTCCATGTCGTGCAAGTGCTTAACATTTGTAATAGCTACAAGAATTCAATGCTGATTTACATTCATTGGGCAATGCACAGATTTTTCCTATGTGCACTATGAAATGCTGGGGTTTACAGGAAGGCAGCTCAGAAAGCTCATGAGGTAGGGATGGGTAGAGTTGTCACCATTAACCTCTACAAGGAACACAAGCAGGGAGTTACAGTTGTAAATGAGGAATGGGCTGTTGGCTAAGTTTGGCAGCAGGAAAACTGGTTTCGCTCTCAGGTCCAAGTGGTGTGCAATTAAAACTTTCATGGGCTGTCATGACCTAAGAAACTGCAGTAATATTTATCCCCAGGATCAGTCAAGTTTATTTGTTATAACTTTGACAATGGGCCCAAGCCCATCAGGAATTGCAAGCACCCCTCGCCCCCCAAGTTAGAGGTAAATGTACAACAACTAATTCCATGGGTCAAATCATGAGAAAACAAGAAAACGAGTACAGATTATAGGTTAATAAATAGGATGCCACAAGAGGACACCGAGCAGAGAACTCCACCTAGTGCCCACTGCCCCTTACATACATCTAGAGGAGCCTGTGGGCATCATCCAGTGAACTCTGTCTGAAGGCATGCACAGAAAACGAATAGAAAGGCAGCCCACAGTTGCCCAGGTTCCCTCCAGCCAGCACTTCCTGATCTCCTAGGATCTTTTAAGTGAACAATGTTTATGATTGAGCTTTTAAAATACATAAAGTTCTAAAACTTAGCCATGTAGACCAGATAGAATCAAGAGTCTTGATTCTATGGGATTCAATATGTAGGGAATCAATCCAGCTCTGAATACTGGGTAAATTTCAAATCAAATCCCAACATCTATTATAGCAGGTACTATTTATAAAACATACCTGCACACCGTTTGCTCTCTAATTATAGTTGAAGCATAATCATTTACTTTCCATGAGATGCTTTTGTACCTTACCGCTCCTAATAAAGAGAGTCAATAAAAGCCATTTCAAGAACCTGTTGATTGATTTATTGATTGAATAAAGTTCACCAGTGCAGTAGATTATTAATAGCCAAACCGGAAAATGACTTCACATATGCCATTGGAGAGCCTATATCAGAAGAGGGTCTTGCAAGTTAAGCAGAGGTTTGCTTAACAATCAGATCTGTTCACATCAGACTTATGTGATGAAACCCTTAACTCTGTTCCACATTTGCTAATCTGGTTAGTCAACTAATGTCACAAAGTCAGGGTTTGAGTCTGCCACTGGATTCTGCATTAAAAGTGGAAATAATAGGGGGGTGGGGAGGCTAGCTCAGCTCCATGTTAACTGGAAACAAACTGGAGAAAGGATGAAAGAAAGCAGTCCTGCCAATGCCACACAAGAGTTTGAGACAGGAACGGAAGCAGAATTTTGCATCTAAGTGAAGCTGCCAGGTAGGAAGCAGTGAGGGGCAACACGTCCCATTCTCCAGTGTTAGGAGTTCATGCAGAGCAGTCTGCATGTTGAAAACAGGCCAAAGAAGCTTTCAAAGAGCACAGATTGCTGTAGCCCAGGTTCTCACACTTCTCCAGCAACCCAAAGCTGGCAGCACGGGGCCCACATAGACTTTTGACCGACAGAAATGAGCTTTATGTTAATAAAGGTAACCCAACACTCTCCATCACTTTCCCACACTGTCTCCATCTACCCTCACAGGCAAGGGGTGGAAGATGGACACATCTTGTAGTCAAGTCAACAAACCTTGGGCTGTAGTGAACCAAACTCCAAGCGCGAGGAACCCTTGAGGAAAATGCTCTCCAGGCAGCCTGCTCACATGTCTGCTTAGGTAAGGGTGTGGGGAGAGAGCTAAGCTACAGTGCAAATAAGAGCGGCGTGTGGAAAGCTCTGTCAGGATGGCGCTGGGAGCTATCACTTTTCAGGCTGCCATGCAGCAGACAGCACATCAAGTTCTTTCACTGCTACACTTAAACATTCATTATGAAAGAAAGGAGCTTTCACTCAGCCATAAGAAACTATTGTACCTTGGTCACAAGCTTCATAAGCTTGATTTTTTTGTCATCTTCCCTGTAACATTACATTTGCCTCTAAAATAGAGAAGAGAGATGAGGCACATGAAAGACTCCCGACTGGCTTAGCCTTGGCTCATTAGCAACTGGAAGTTGTTACCACTGGACAATTGTTTAGTGACTGGAACAAACACACACAGCTCCTTCTCAACACGGGGGGGCACCCTTCAGTATAATGCCAATGGTGACCCTTACTGATCAGTGGCTTGTCTTTGCCAGGCGATTCAACCATGTTTCAAACACCATTTATAATGAGTTAGGTGAATACAATGTAGACAGCACTGAACACAACCCGTCCTTACCTACACTGACCAGATGGCTGTCAGCATTGTCTCCGCTAACTCAGTTGCTAGGTATCAAGTTTAAATAGGATTCATTTGTCTAGTGGAGGAAAGCCAGCAGCTGAGCAACCTTCTCACAGATGTGGTTTCCTGGGAGGCTGAGTTCAAGAACATGGGTAGGGCTGGGAAGAAAGGGAAAAGCTTGTACTCTCACCACCATGTCTACAAAAGTATTTATACCACTTACAACCCAGAATCCTCCATATCAGGGTGACATTGATGAGAAACAGGAATTTAATGTCCAGAGATGTCAGTGACTTCCCCCTCCCATCCACTAGCATGACATTAATGTGGGGGAAGAGAGGGGAATTCTCAGGTGTAGACAATCAAGGAAGCTAATGAAAGATTGCAAATTTGGTTTTGGGAAAACAATCTGCTAATTAGCAAGGATCCCTGCTTCTCCATACAAAGTGTCTTTGGAACTGAATGCCAGACTTATCAAAACAACCTTTAAAAATAAAAGGGTTTAAAGGATTATTTGCCTCATAACAGCCTCCCTTCTTCCCTTAATATACATGATCAAAAGCAAAACCCATTCTGAAAGAAGAAAAGCAACACTCCAACATCCCATTTCTATTTAGTTCTGGAATATCCTCCCCAGAAAAGACCTGAAAACTCCTCATCTTCGAAGATCAAGCTTTCCCTCTCATTAGCACCACCCTCACGTTTTCTTGAGCTGTGGTCATATAAACCCTTTGCACCTTTTCACTCTATTGAATCAATCTCCCCTGGCAACTTCTGGTGTGGTACTAGGCTCTCCCCCTCCCTCTGGCTCTTCTTCCCTCACTAATTCCGTGCTCAGAACTGTGAAGCACAAAATTAGACATTTCAAATTAAGCAGAGAGAGAGGGAGAGAGAGAGAAAATGAGAGAACCTTATTAAATCAACATTAGCATCAGAGCATCTTTAAAAGAGAAACTCAATTGCAAAATATTACTTGCCTCTGTAAAACCTTTTATGTGGACAGAAATGAGAGAGACGAGCAGCAGCTTCACTCTTCCTCCTTTCCATCCACTGCTCCTCTCCACACTGGTCACAATGCTTGAGCAATGATAGCAAGATGCTTTCCACTCCACAGTCCCAAAGGTAGCAGAGCTTGCCTTGAGCTTACAAGAGTTGGAATTACCAGGCAGCAAGGCCACTGCTGAGCAGCGTCTGTCACAATGTGACACCTCGACCTTTTCTAGTTTTTCAAAACATACCATGCACAGAGAAGTGGATTCCTTGTTCCTTAAGGGAAAGTCAAAGTCAATGGCAGCAATAAAAGTTTTACTCCCTACAAACCAGACCACAGCCAAGGTATTACACATGCACAGTAAGGCAAAGAAACCAAGCCTGTAAGTAGAACCTGCAACTGAGAGAGAATATTGCTGTTATAGCTGATGGCAGTCTAAATATTCGGTTCAAAACGGCTAAACATTTCCCAGCCAGGTAGGTTCAGCCTGCCTTCTCTTCAAGAGAATTCAGATGAGTTTGATACAGTTCACTGTCTACTGGATGATCAAAGGCCTTAAAATCTTGTTGCTCTACATAGCTTTTCAAGTTCTCATGACTTTTTCACAACAGAGTGGACGTTTCCCCAGCATCACAAGATCAAATTTACATGGCCTAAGCTGGTGTGTAGTACTCTGTGCAGCACTTGTCTAACCCTTCCCCAACCCTCTCAGGTTGGTGGTATTTCATCAGTGATGTATGTAAATATTTGAGAAGTGCTTGGTTAAAGAGGGTGTTATAGAAACCTACATCATACTAAGAACTTTTTAATTCACAATACTAAGAGTAGACATGTTTTTCCACAGAGTAGGTCAAGGAAGTGTTTAGCTAATGTTTAGTTAGCATCTTTTGTGCTATTGTGGAGTCTAGCAGTCAAGACTCAATTTCCTGGAATGCCCAATCACTTCCTGTGCAATTTGGGGTATTAAAAAAAAAAAAGGGCTAGAAAAAATTAATTACAAAAGTGTATCACTATCCTACAGGAGTAGAGGCAGTACTGTAGCATATTACTGCCCTAGTACAAAACACAAGACATCTGATAAAAAGGCACTGGAAAAGAGATCTCCCCAAATAGGCATAGTTCTGACAACGCCACCTAACTGGACAGATCTCTGTGATCAGAGTGACCATAAACAGATTTACCAGTATTTATTCTAGCAGCCCCGGGACTTCACTGTACAGTACCAAGTACTACAAAGCTTAGTCTAGTCTCTTCTCCAAAGAGCTCACATTAGGTAAAAATGCAACAAGAATAACAAACAACAGGAAACACTGAGGACAAAAGAAATGGAAACATTTACCTATAAACACAAAATAAGTTTGCTTAAGGAAATCGTCTCCCCAACATCCAGATTCCTTCTGAAGGGTCCTCAGAGGGCCACAGTGGCAGTACGAGAGTGGCTAAGGTGTTCTGTATTGGAAGGATCTGAACAAGGTGAGCAATTCATCATCGCACTATAAAGCTAAAGTATCAGGCAAGCAAGAGAACTAACCCATTTATCTAGTGGAGCATTGAACTTTCCAGCTTGAGGCTGTTCAATTCGCCCCACAAACCCAATGAGAGGGTCTTTTTACACAAATCCATTATACACCCACTACATGCACAAAAATGGATCAAGGGAGTGCAGCACTACGCACAAAAGAAAACCATTTTGTTTCATCCCTCTCTACCCTGAGTTGCTTTCCCTAGTGGTCTGCTGAATTAAATCTCTCCTGTTTACAGGAATATAGGATTGGAATGGATCCTTTGGGTTAAAATCTAGTCACCCTACTCTTGCAAGGAACCACTTCAATGACTTTCAAAAGCCAAAAAAAGTGCCCATCACTACCCAAGCACTGAATGCAAGGGCCAAATTTTTCCAGACATTATGGGATTCGTTCTACAAATGGGAAACAATTCTCTCATACACACAATATGGAGCATCGCCAAGCTGAAAAAGCATCATCAATTTAACTTACAATCATCGCTGGTAATTCAGGGCCTTTACAAGGTAATGGTGAACTCCTATGGTATTTGCATGGTCAGTGTTTCCAGCTCTTCAGTCAAGGTCCTAGCTCTACAGGCTTTTCAGGGCGAGAGTCCATTTCCACTACCAAAGAAATGAAGTGCTAGAAGGATGGCAAAAACTGGAAATCACCTCTTTTGTGGAGATCTCATCTTCCTGCTCCACCTTATGTGGACTAGCAGTCAATTAGATAACTTAGCAGAAACCAACCCCCTCCAAGAAAGCAATAAAGTAACATATATGTATTTATAAGCTTGCTTGTAACAGAAGGCATGAGAGAACTTTAAAAAAAATTACAATTAAAACCAAAATAAAATAATAAAAAACCCCCACACATATGCACCTAGCCATCAGATGGGTCATAAAGGAAGGAGGTAGAGGAGGGAGCCTGAAATTACTTGCCCAGATCCACAGAAAATAAGGGGAAGAGTCAGGATTAAATGTTGAGGTCCTACCTCCTAGGCATAAACTTTTACAACTGCTAGATCACATCATGTCTTTGTTCCCCAAATGCAAGAACCCAACTGCAGAGGAAATCAGTTTTTCAGTCTGGTCTGGTGGACTTCACATATCTGTTCAGATAGCTTTTGAAGGGGGGGGGGGAGCCAGGGGAACTCTGTTGCAAGACCTCAGCTGGTAAGAACTGGCCTCCCATCACCTTGCAATACCGTAATTGGCAGATCTATTTGGACCAATCCTGGGTACAATGGAAAAAAAAAAGTAACAGACTTTGAAAGTAGAGGCAGAAGCGGGAGTTGCCAGTAAAGACTGAAAAAAGATTTGAATCACCAAGGCTCACACAGCAGCAGTGAATGACAGTGGGCCATCAACTCATCCAAGTAACCAGTACAGCCCAAACCCATTAGCTCAATCTAGGTGCCAGTCTGCCTACTGTTGTCCATGAAGGAAATTCTAATTCTGAGCACTGAAAGAGAGGACCCTTGAGAAAGGCAAAGACAAAGTAAAAGAAGAGGGGGCAGGACAAACACAGTACAATACAAGGAGTCACACTGGGGTTTGCTTTCAATATTAACACTTGGCTGCAGCACTCAGACCACCTCTGAGACACTAGCAAAATGGGCCCCTCCTGTCATCATTCTGTTCTTCACGCAGCAAATCGGGAATTAATGTTCATGGGTTCTGATGAGTGACATAATTGCAATTTAAAAAGGGCAATTAATCATCAGCCGTGCTGCTGGCTGCTTTGTCAGGCTGGGATCCTTTCCCTCCGCACCTGCCAACACACACACACACACACACACACACACACACACACACACACACACACACACACACACACACACACACGTCAAGTCAAAAAAACAAAACAAGACCACAGTGCTGCCTTTTCTCTCCCCATCCCTACCCCCTGGATTCTTTTCTCCCATCCCTTGCCATGCTCCATTTCTCATGTCATGTGCACTGAAAGTGCACACACAAACCTTGCACAAATCCCCATCTGGATTACATCCATCCTTCCTCCCCATCTGCTCTTCCTTGATGCCCAACCAGTCCTTCTGCCATTTGGGTAGAGAACGCTCTCTCAATATGTTGCTTCCCGGATGCCAATTGAGGCATTCAAGAAACAATGGGCCCTGGCACCTCTGTTTTCATCCCTGTGTGACCACAATATTTAAGAGCGTCATCCAGCCCACCTTCATGTGGAAAGCCTATGCAACACTTTTAGGTCACAGTAGGTTTCTGCAAGTAGAAAGCATTGTTCAGATGAAGGATCCAGATAGGAAAGGGTGAACAGCAGCCTTCACAGAGTCAGCTTTCGACAAATATCTGGCAAGACTGCTGCGTTTACATTGCAGTTAATGTCCGTTTTGCACTATGCTTCATGCTTTTATAGGAGGGTTTTGCAGCATGCTCTGAAAGAGATCCAATTCTAGGATTAGTTCTGCCACCTCTGGAAGTCAATTCCAGAGCTGAACCACTATCACCAGATGTGGAGGGGATTTCAGCAGCCAGTATTTAAGAGAAAAGGCTATTTCATAGTTGGTTTTAAGCTCAGCACTGGGATCAGAGGGGAAAAAAAGTTCTGGCAAAGCTTTCTTATCATAACTATTTTAATAAGTAGAGCACTAATTCCCCTCCCCTACAAGGGTGAATTCCTGAAAGAATTTCCCCTCACTGGAAGAGGAAGAACAGAAGACTCATGAAATACACCATGCCACACATCATGAAGACTCAATTCACCTGGGAAGTACCTTAGTACTGTAGTAAAAGGCACTACAGAAAGTCTTAAGATCAACAAATTTAGAGATGTATAAACATGAGTTGTTACCTTGAACAACATAGAGAAGAATAGCCCCCAAGCCAAAGAGGTTGTGTTACAAATCACTTGAGCCAACTGAAGAGCCTGCATTAAGACATGCATCTATGATCCTAGCTGACAGCAGTGGATATGCGCCGTAGAGCAGGGGTGGGCAAAATGTGGCCCAGGGGCTGGATGTGGCCCGCCAAGCCATTCTATTTGGCCCGCGGGGCCCCTAAAAATTTAGAAAATAAATATTAATCTGCCCTGGGCTACCTGTCATGTGGCCCTCGATGGCTTGCCAAAACTCAGTAAGCGGCCCTCTGCCCAAAATAATTGCGCGCCCCTGCCATAGTGGGATATGCCTCGCAATACAGGCTAAACAAGATTTCCCCAATCACCTATAATTGGTGTCAAAAACTGATCGGTTTCCATTTCAACAGAAGGACAGGATTTGTTCTTAGATAAGAAAATACTTCTGTCGCACTACAAAAATTGAAGAAGGGTGTATGTGTATATCCCCTGGAGCATTGCAAAAATGGCATAAGCACTATAAAAAGTGCTCTTCTCTGTAGTGCCCCATGTTACATGTGTCCTGTTAAGAGTCAAGTCAGGATAGAAACTGGCTTGCAACTATACTCTACACCAGTGTCTCCCAACCTTTTCCAGCTCAAGACACTCTTACATTAATAAAAATCTTCCACAGCACACCTGTTAAGGCATTCCCCATCTCAATACTTATGAGCTCATTATAGCTCATTGCCACAGCAAAATCCCATGGCACAGCTGTTCAGAAGCTCGTGAACTGTGCATCCCCCACAGCCAACACGCGCAATAGATGAATTTCCTTCTGCTTGGCTGGTTCTCTTTCTCCCCCATAGCCAACACATGCACGAGTCTTCTGTGAATACCTCATCGACGCAGCCTATTCGTTAGCACTAGGTGGCTGGAGAACTTTCTTCTCATTATCCCAAAATTCTTGTGGCACACCAGAGAGCTCTTCACGGCACACCAGTTAAGAAGCACTGCTCTACACATCCTGATCAAGACCCAAAGGAAAGATAGTTGTTAGAAAAGGCCAGCAGGTGGCACCACAAAAATTAAAATGCATATTTAATTGCTGGTGTGTGACAAGCAAGAAAGTCTCTCATCGTCACCTCAATACCAGGAATCTCTATTCTACAAAAGGTCTGAGCTGGGTAGGACAGGAACAGTGGCAGCTCCATCCTTGCTTGGTCTCTTGAAGTTCTCTCCCACAGGAATTTGGTGGCTGGGCTATCTTTTTGGCCTGCTAGGCCAAATGAAATCACAGGAACAAGATGACAGTACACTGTTAGCCAACTATTCCTTTGCAGCAGAGGCCACAGAACCTTTAGAGCTTCTGGAAGACAAGGGATGTTCAACCAGCCACTTCCAAAAAGGGCATGGAAAAATTCACACCTAGGCACAGTGACAGCACACTGCACTGCATTCTCCCACCACCGCCACTACAGGTTAGATCCTCAGTGACAAGTGTCTTAGGTCCCACCAGCTATCACTGAGGCAACTCAAATAATACTTTTCACAAGCCTGTAAAATCATCCATTTAAAAATACAAGCTGTACAAATACTGTTGAAACAAACCCCACAACCTCTCATAATTGTTTGAGGAGAAGATGCACAGAGATAAAGTAACTTTCCCCAGCTACACAGTGAGTAGCAAACCCAGGAATTCAACCAAAATAAGAGTGGCTCCTAGGCCAAAGTCTTAACCAAAAGACTTTCCTTCTTCCCCAGAAAAAGTATCCACACAAGCTCAAAGGCCCTACCTCAGACTCACTATAGCTAGCTCCACAAGTAGTCAAGTCCTTCCAGGCCATTAAAGATATTGGGAAAAAGGAAATAAGTTGAGACAATAGATTTTGGGAGGTACAATTTCCCCCACATGCACCAATAGCATGCCTTATTTTCATCCATTATTGGGACAACGAACAAGCTGCTTCACTTCACTGCTGTCTCTCCATTGCCTGTCATACTATAAGGATTCCTCTGCAATCTACATTTCCCATCATTCCTCTTCACACAGATGATGTGGGGGTTTGGGCACCATGTGATCTCCTCCCAACAGATCCTCAAATTACTTTCCAATGCTAGGACTCTTGCCTTGGTCACTGTCTTTCTGTTAATTCAGGGGTCGGCAACATTTTTGGGCAGAGTGGTAAAAACACCCATAACCTCAACTTGTAAGATGTTGGCATGCCAGGGGGGAGCAGAGAAGCCCAATCCTTGTTGTGGCACTGCCACCCCAGCCCCTTCCCTACCATCTGCCCCAAGGCACATCCACCAAGCAAAGTTCTGTCGTGTGCCATGCTCTGGCATCCGTGCCGGGGGGTTGCCTACCCCCATGTTACTTGCAAATGAGACTTCCCATCCACCAAATGAGCTGCTTCTTAACAGAGGAGAGAGGACGCTGTTAAGCACCGTCAGGTGTTTGCATTCAGAAGACAAGTGTAGAGCAATGGAGCAAGAAGCTTATAACTAAATGGGATTTCCTGCAGGTCAGCATGAACTGCAACACACAAAGGGACTGGGCAGGGTTCCCAAAGGATTTTAATAGGCAACACCACACTCTAGAGGTGCACTGATATAAAATCAGTCCATATTGTATTGGCAACAATAAAAGGAAAATCAACATTATTGGCAATTGACTTTTTTTGGCTCACGTGGCCAATAATATCGCCGATAAATGCCACATGCATGCACGCAGCTACAGTATGCACCCAGCCAGCCCGGCAGCTTGGAGAGCAGCATACAGCTGGTAAGTCTCTTGCAGAGAAGGAGCGTGGAGGGAAAGGGGAGGCAGATCAAAGCCCCCTGTGGTGAAGGAAGGAGTGGGGCTGGGGATAGGGAAGGGGCTGCCCAGCCAAAGTGGAGCACAGTGCAGGAGAGAGCTGCAAGTGGCTGGTCCAGGGCTCTCTGCGCACAGATCTGGTGGGAGGACATATCCCCCATGCCTCCCCCAAGGGTGCATGCAGAAGCCACTCTCCCCCCCACCCCATGCCCCTTGGGTGAGCTGCTCACAGCTTTGTCCTGCACCCCGCCCCAGCTGGGTAGCGCCTGCCCCAGCCACACTCCCTCCTTCACTGCAGGGGCCTCAATCTACCCCCCCCCCCCCACACACACACCCTCCACCCCCATAGACTTACCAACCGGACACAGCTCTCCAAGCTGCCAGGCTGCATGTCGGCAATCAGAAGAGTATCAGCCAATATGGCTCATTAGTAATCAGCCATGAGTATGGGCCCAAAAAAAATCTTAATCTGTACCACACTCAATGACACAATTTACAGAACACTATGGATGGAGACAATTGATGGGTGGGAGGGAGGGAAGAAGAAAAAAAGTCAGAGAGCCCACAAGGCTTCTGGGCTGTTGCCTATGCTATCCATGGATGCTGCATTTCATATAATTGTCTTCTTTTGACAAAACCAGCATTTAAGCTTCCATATTCTCTTACCACCTATAATTTAGCCCTTCCATATCTACATTCCCACACTCCTTCATTTCCAGCCTGCTACTAAGAAGTTTTAATAAGCCTTAACTCCTTTTCCTTCCCCATGTCTCTTTACATCACAAAAGTAGCCACCAACAGAAGATCTGAGATTAGACTCCCCTCCCCCCTCCCCCCTCCCCGCAACAGACCACCTCCCTTTATTGCCCATGTGAAGCAATCAGCAACTGACCGGGTACTGGGTAAAGCCCAAAGCACTGCAACTGTATTACACACTTATCTCCACAAAACCACCCTGCACAAAGTGACAACTTTTCTGGGGGGAGGGGGTTGTGCAGCTTTGTGATAATTAAAGCAGAGACGAGTGTCACTGCTGTAGATAATTATGCATTAGCAGTGAAATTACTTAATGGAATAAAATAAAACTAAGCCAAATGTTTTGCTTTAAAGGGAATTTCGTGCTGGCAGAGGGTGCCAGACTGATAGCCCAGGAGACCAAAGCCCTGCATTATCCACAAAACAAATATGGCACGGGTAAGAGAAGAGGAGGCTTCTACCCTGTACCAGGAGAGGATGCCAAGAAAGGCAAAAGGAAACATCAACCTGCTTCACAGTTCAGGTCCCTGGACCCCATGTTGACAAGCTAGATGGAGGCCAACCAGTACTGACTCTGGATGCTGCACTAGCAAGGACACCTGCCCCGAATCAGACTCTTCTGACCAAGGCTCCTAAACAGCTTGCAGACCATTTCACCCAAAGTCACCACAGACAAGATTCAAGTCTGTAACTCAAAGGCAGCTGGGTACCAAGTCCACGATCTGCAGCTAAGCCATCTACTCCCATAAATCCAAGCTTTTTTCTTTTCTTTTTTTAAATTTCCTCTCTTGCCTTAATGATCATACCTGCACCCTTTCCTTCCACGGCTCTCATCTAGATCAGCTCTCAACAGAGTCCGCCTGCTTGTTAGAATGAGGACTCTCAAGGTCAGTCAGATTTTATAAGGCAACCATTTCATCTTTCGTGCCTCTCTGGCTAGATTCCTCCCTAAAAGCTGCTGAACACTTGAGATTCTGCTGGGTTTGAAAGCCCTGCCAACACCAGAGCCAATTAGGAGTTTTAGGACGATGCACATTAGGGTTATTACAGGCGGCAGATATGCGGCCAGAATAAATCTTAGCTGAACTTTTAAGTGGTTTCTGTAACTTGGGTTTGTTTCCCCTTCTTGAAAATGGAAGGAAAGAGACAGGTCAGCTGTCTATGAGAACCTGCTGGGATTCAAGCAAACTAGCAGCATCTCCATCAGGATGATGTTCTGCCCATACAAGAGCTTAGAAGGGCAACAGCTACACTTGCAACAACAGTCAAATATCATAAGAACCATTTAATACACTTAAACACATGCTTGGTAAAATCTTTGTTGGATTATTTCTTAAGCTATCATCAATGTGTCCATGGCCATTTAGACCACAACCAGTGTTTTAGACCTGTTGGAGACAGATTTCAGGCTCTTGCTGTCTTAAACAGCACAAGCCCCTTCCCATCAAGCCAAGGAGAGTTTTCTTTAGCTGTTAGTAATGAAGGACTTCAGAAAAGCTGGACTGGTCTGATTCCAGATGGCTAAAAGCACTGGGTCACAAGCACAGTAGCTGGCTTTTTTTAACGCCTTAGGACAAGAGAGGGCAATTATTTGGGCTGGCAGGCCACTTAAGGAGTTTCAGCAAGCTGTTGAAGGCAAGACAGGGGTGGTGTTAACTCTTCCTCACCCCCCCCCCACCCCATCACAGCTGTTTACACTGCCTGGTACAGAAAACGGGGGGTGGGGAGATGCCAATTGATCCTATTCAGCCACTGGCCCATCCACCTGCACCCACTGCTGAGGGCACCAGATGGAGTGGGCGCGCAGTGTCACCATGGAGACCAGCCCAGGATCCCTGCAGGTAGGGTGCGCTCAGCTGGGTGGACGGGATGGGGCAATGGGCAGGCCGAGACAAAAATCTGGGAAAGGGATGGGTTGGGCAGGGAAAGTGCTGGGATTGCGGGGAGGTAACAGGGCCCAAGGCAGAGTTGCAACCCACTCCTTGCACGCCCCTGCAACAGATGCTGGTTCTGGTGCTCCCAGCAGTAGGTGCGAACAGGCATACCTGAGCAGCAGGGCCAGGCCAGGCAGCTGCAGTTTACACACTGACAGCAGCAGCTGGAGGGAGCCATTGAAGCAGGGGCTACCAAGAAGCCAAGACTGGCCACCCCGCCGTACCACTGCACCTTCCAGCCCTGCGCACTACAGCTCCCGGCATGCCTGAAAGCTGCTCATAGGGATACAGCAGGCTGCACTCTGCACTAGGTGGCACCTCCATGCCCAGGGGTGGCAAGACCAGCCACATATGCCACGGCTAAGGCTGCCGCCCATGTCTGGGCTAGGAGAGGCCAAGGGACCCGCTGTGGGCTGGATGGAATCATTTGGCAGGGCGGATCTGGCCCGTGGGCCATACTTTGTTCACACTGCCTTACAATTTGTGGACAGCACCCAACTAAAAGGGGTGCAAAATCAGGCCTGAGGTATTGCCTGGGCTGCATTTCTTCACCAGACTGCTTCTAGAAAAACTGTACTAACTACTAGTGGGGATCATCTTTCGCTCAAAAGAGTACTAAACCCATGCGATCAAACCTAAACAGGATACCGAGCTGAGGTGCCTAAAAGCGTTTCAGAGTATTTGTGCATTTCCTTCTTGATAACCCTGCTCTTCCAGCTGTTGCAACCTGGATGCACAGCAAAAATCAGAGGCTGCTGGATCCATGTGTTTAAACAGAAGGGAACAAGCCACAGGGGGCATGAGGAGAAAATGAAAGAGAACCAGGTGGATCTAACACACACCTCCAGGTTTCAAACCATCTCAGCACACAACGGCCATACAATTCCAAAGAAATGCGTCTCTGTAGAGAAATGAACGGACTGCTGACACGCGATACAAACTTGCAAACGGGATGGAAACAGGGCATATTCCACACCATCCCAAACTCGGGATTCTAAGGCTAGAATTAAAAAAAAACAAAAACAAAAAAAAAACCCACCCTTAGAGATGTGCTTTTTTATTAGTAGGTAAACAATTGGAGGCTTCCATAGTTCAGAGGCTGCTCACACTGGAAAACTAGAGGGATTTCTCTGTGTCCTTTCAGTGCCATCTAGTGGAAAAATTTACCAGTTTGGTGAAACCCTTCTGCACACAGCAGGAAGCAGAAAGGCTCAGGAAAGGATTCATCACTGGCACATAATGGAGGAAACATTTATTAAATTCTTCAGCCCCAAAATAAGAATGCCACAGCCAGAAAAAATTACATCCTAATAACTTGAGCAGCAGCAGCAGCCACCCAGAGCTTGCATGATATCAATACAGCATGCAGACTGTGGGCTGCAGCGGTTTAGATCCCAGTATAAAACACAGAATCCAAGGGATGAATAATGTAAATGGGGCAAGTGACAGACACCCCCCTCCAGGTTACTAAGCTTATTAAAGCAGACAAGTGAAAAATCAGAAGGGAGCCAGCATCTGCTATTTTTGACTTTGCTTAAATCAAACTCCATCTACACCATCAAGTTTTAGAGAGACTCACAGGCAAGCTTGAAAGATTTGGCTTAATGGTTAGAACAGAAAAACCTCATACTGTCCTAAACCGTGCAGATGTCTTCCTAAGGAAGCCAGTTCATTCAGATTAATTAACCAAGCACAAGCCCAAGAACAGGTCTAAAACATAAGCTTTCAAGCTATATATGTATGCAGAAACATACGAAATGCAGCGAGTTCAGAGGCCAACTCATTGACCTATTGGTAAATTATGTGAATTATCAAGTAGGAAACTCAGGTGCAACTCGGCAGCCTGGGTCGCTAGTTCCTTAAATAGGAAAATGACTTGTTCGCTCCCAGAGTGAGCCTAGCACAGCTCAACAGCAACACCTGCTGGCCAACCAATGCAGACAATCACAGCTTAGTTATCTGTGTGGTTGCCATTCATTTTATTGGAGTTGTACATTTTTTACTACAGTTTAAGAACAGATCAAGGCACATTTCTTACCCAAATAAACTTAGTCCTTAGTGTAACCTATCTGAGCATGGGATTTTCTATGTGTATGCACAACTTGTCATCTGCATGTGCCTGTCCTCAGAAATTAGTATTTGGGTAGCATTTAAAAATAAAATGCATTTAATTCATACTGGAGGTGGCCTTACCCCTCCCACTGCCTCAAACACATTTGTATAGTCTCTGGGATACTCCTTGGAACAGCTTCCCTTCTCCAGGGAACAGCTAGCATGCAAAGAGCCTGTGGCAATCAGGTATTTACTTCCTATGTTAGCTCTGTCTCCACAAAAACAGAAAGGCAACTGAGGCCATTAGAGCTCGCTTCCCTCAAGGTGCCTTAACAGATTCCTCATTAGCCTTGGGAAAGAAACCGGTTATAGCAAAGTTATTTTATTATTGTAGCAGAAGTAGTGCTAATAGTCTCAGCTTAATTTAGACATGAAGGAAGGTATACTCTACCTGGACTAATTACAATGAAAATTAACTTCAGACTCTCAGGTTTTTTTTCCTTGCCTCAGATGTGTATAGTATGGCTGCCCACACAAATTACTTATCTACCATTTTAATGAAAAGAATGAAATAGGAAAACTCAGGTGGCTGGAAAAAGGGATAAAAAGCTTTTTCAGCTTTAATTGACCAGCTGCAATTTGGACCAACAACATGGTAATCAAGCATCCACAAATTACTGAAACAGATCAAACAGGGAGACAAGTTGGTAGAACTCAGTTTAGTTACCAGTGCAGAAGTGCCACGTTGTAACTGGCACGCTTAATGGTTGAAGGGTCTAGTGCAAATCAGCACGTGGACACTGCAAAGTAAGTTGGGATCATTAAAAATAAGTGTGCCTTTGCCCCCCAAAACTGAACTTATCTGCAGAAATTTGGCGCATGTGTATAAATATATTATACAAATGCTATGTCGGCAGTTCAAGTGTTTTGAAAAATATTCTCCCGTGTTAAGCCAGGGAGAGAAGAGGTCCCATTGGAGCAAGTCGTGTACTGGAATTCTAGAATCAATAGGGAACCCACTGAGATGGGATGGCATGGCTTTAGCTTCGGCCTGTGCATTATCAGGGTAAGGATGTTGGCAAACAAATCTGTTCCATTCACTAATACACACGCACACCAATTTAGAAAACAAAATGGATTTGAAGACTTTATGACAGACACCAATCCACTGGGCAAGTGAGGAACTAGCAGTGCCTCTTTTCCCAGAGCTCTTGAAGAGATGGAGCATCCCTCATCTCTTGATTGTAGGAGCACTGGGTGTTTAACAAAGACATCCTTTCTTTTAAGTGTTAGTCATCAAAATTAAGTAGATATTAGCAAGAGAAAGAGAGAGAGAGAGAGAGAAGGTTGAAAAGTCTTACTTAATTCCTTTGTTTTCATTTCTCAAAGCATGTCCTCCTTCCATTAGTTCTCCGTTCACTAAAGATTTTCAGGCTAGATAGGGCCTGAATTCTTAGTTTAAATACACAAGCTGGCAGGGAGGAGGGGGCAGCAAGCCAGGAACTCCTCAAAACACTCAGCACGAGCACTCACCTTCTCAGGTCTTCCAATCTAGACCTTTTGTTTGAAACAAAAACTAGAAAAGGAATAAGTCAATTCTTCCCCCAACCCCCTTAAAAGAACCCCTTTTCCATAGTTACCCTGTGGCATATATTACCCAAGGCTTATAAATAATATATCACAGATGGGCACAATCAATAAGCACAGAACATTTTTATAGTATTATAATCAAAATCCTGACATGATCCAAGAGCAGAAAGAATTCCAGCCAAGAACAGCAGCAGCTGTGGTCCAATTCAACTTTTCAGTTGATTCATGGCAATCAGAGGGTGGAAAAGATTTGGGGCTACATTTGGACAAGGTTAGATAAGATGCAGGAAGTGAGATTCCTTCAGGAACACACATTTCCCGCTTCCACCCCTACACGTAATACACATTGTTCACTGCCCTCCCTCCCTCCCTCCCAAAACGGCTTGTATTAAGAAACGGAAATGCTGTCATGGAACGACTGATTTTTTTAGGAATCTGCTGAAACTCCAAAACATGCATGCATGTATGCAATTAGGAAGAAGTTAAGCTGACTGTAATAGGAAACTTAAAAAAAAAAAAAAAAAAAGGCAGCCAACCAGCTGCCTAAGAGTTAACATTATGCGTTTCTCATCAAAACCTCTTTCGAGGAGGTTAAGCACACAATAGACTATCTAAAGCAACAGCTAGAAAGGCTGCTTGAAATTCCACACATGTGCCTCAGCAATGTATTTCTATTAATGTCCAGCGTGTGTCAGCGTGAAGATAAGGTACCAACATCATGTCCAACCAGCCAGCTAGAGAATGGGATGCCGTGTAAAACATTGTCTGATACTTAGAATCCAGGAGAACGGTGGCGTTTGCAATCTCACCCTCTGCACACACGCGCCTGATAACGCCACCAACAAGGAGAGGCAGTGTGAGGAAACCATCCTGCAGCTTTGGGGAAGAAAAAAAGATTGAGAGGGAGGGAGCAGGAAGCGAGGAAGAAAGAAAATAAACTTGATCAGCAAATGAAAGGTTTTGGGTGCCCAACTGGCAGCTTGTGAAGGAATTGATGCTAGCACTAACAAGGAGAAAAGTCGCAAATCACATTTGCTCTTCAACTTTCTTTAATCTTCCCCACCCCCCACTTTCTTTTTCCATGTAAAGAAGTAACCTTAACACTAGCTTTGAGCTCCCCACCATATTACGTGCACTTGTTTTATCTCTTACTATGAAGCAAGGAAGTTACTCTACTCTTATCTGAAGCACAGGAAGCATCATTAGCAAATCTCTGGGACCTCTACCCAATGCTTGGTAAAATAAATAAGTAAGTAATAAATAAAATAAAATAAATAAAGCAGATAAAATCAGCTCGGATACCAAAACTGAAGGGCTCTCTTGGTCATATTTCAGGGTGCCAGGGAGATATGAAGTAACTGGCATTCTATGCTTCCTCTACACCCATAGTCTATGTTATCTGAGAATGCAGAGCTGCCTGTTGGAGTTTTCCCTTCATGCATGTTAGATTATTTTGCAGCATCCATAAGCCTTACAGCCCACACCTCATTCTCTTTGTATAGCACCTTCCAACCAGCCGGACTCTGAGACGATTTACCAATGTATTTCTAAGCATCATTGGCCCATGGTTCAAATGCTGTCACTTCTGAAGCGTATCACACTAGGTATTAGACAATATCACCGAATACTAAAGTAAGCATGCACAAGATGCCAAGGCACAAAACCTGAGGAGGCCAAGTAGCACTCCAAACTGACATTCGACAGGAAAGTAAGAATAATATTCTAGCTATTACAAAAAAGTAACATGGGATCTGTAGTGATCTTGCATGAAGAGCAGGAACTCCAGGATGGTCTCAGTACTGACTCAAAGGAAGTGGCAGCCTACCAAGACACTAGCTGCAATGCCTTGGCACATATAGTGCTACTCCCTTCCTTTGAAGATCTAACTTCCACTTGGCATCAGATGATCAGTACTCACACTGGAAAAACCACCAAGAACTGGGTTTCACACCAGACATGAACTGGTTATAAGGAAGGATCAAAGTAACACTTGGATAATTGCATCATCAGATACCATCTCTTGTCCTTCAATTTGTCTGCTTACCAATTCATTTTTTTTTTTTTATAGCTTTGTTCTCTCTTTTCCCCATCCCTAAGGGGGAGAGAAGAGAAAGACTGGCTATAAAGCTTAAAAGCCAACCTGAACTAACTCTGTAGGACCCACTGAGGAAAACAACCAAGTGTCACATTGAAAGCAAGTACAGAACATTTTCTCACGTGCCTAGGTATCTGTGCTCCCATCCAAAGCTCAGTCGTATGTGAAAATGGATCTTTGGGAGTCTTCTAGCCACCCTCTGGTGTTTTTGTCACAAATTCAGTATGTGCCACTAGTTAAAACACACAGATCAAGTGTTGCCCAGGACTGTTCAAGGTCTTGGAGTGGAATATATGGAGCTCTCCAACATAAAGATAAGATGAAGCCACACTAAAAATAAGCTGGAGTGGAGTGTATTGCTGTGCAAGCTTCTCTACTACCTGTTATCAGGCTCATTCTCTTACAAGCATTAAAATTCACTCAGGTTTAATAAAAGCAATGTTCTATTTTAGATGCAACAGCTCTTCCTAAAAACAACTGGTGCCATTATCCAGCACTGCACAGTTGCAATAGAGACAAAATTCTCATACTCCCAAACTCTCTTCAGTCCTTTCAGCTATAGGTATCCTAAATCCAGACAGACTCATCTGGCAGCTGTTTCTGAGCAGCAAGTCAACTCTGTAGCCAAAACCCACAGAATGCAGGTAAAGAAGACTTGGAGCCAAGACAGGGAAGTTCAGCAGCCCCACAGACAACTTCAATTTGTTGCAGCTGTAGGATTTAAAAAGAGGCCAGCCCTGCGATAAGGTCCTTCAGACCAGGCAACTATAAAAATGAGAGGCTCACATGAGACCATCAGCTGCTGAAATCTGCAAAAACCCTCCAAACACAAATTAACCTTCAGAGTCAGGCGATAAAAGACTAGAGCAGCAGAAATTGGAAGTAATTTTTTTAAAGGCAAAAAGAGAATAAAAAAGGATTGCTACAAATGTCTGACAAATCACACTATGGGTAGCTGGGAAAATAAAAAAGCAAAGAAGCAGGCTCTCATCCCCAGCCAGATAATGCCTTTGCCTTCCCCTAGGACAAGAGGAAAAACGCTGTATTTTTATGTTGCAGGAGTATTTTGGTGCATTTTTCCCAAAAACATTTCATTTAAATTCTGACCCTTCATCCCTTCTGTTCCTCAACCTTTATTCCCACATCAGCTGTTCCCAAGATCTGAAGTTGTTAGTTTGTGCAAAGCATTCAACAAGCAGATCCCACGCAAAGCACGGAGCTGACTACACCTAGTTTAGATTCATGCTGACCCTCCCAGAGCACCTTGTTTAAGAATAGTTTCATCTGTATGGATCCCTGGTTTCACAGGCAGCATGCAGAGAATCCCTCCACCAAAATGCAGTCTCTTCTGGGATAGAGCCTAATTTACAGAAACGGGGAAGGAAGCCTTGGCCCTAGACTTTAAATCAAATCTAGAGGAGGCTCTGGTGAACAACCACAACACATACCACAAAGAGCCAGATAAAGAGACAAGCTGGAGTAGGTAAGGAGCTGTATTACCAAGCCCAGACTGCTGTAGATCAGGTAAGGGAAAGGGAGGAAGAGAAAGTTATGACACTGCACAGTCCTTTGATTTAATCCCCCTGTCCATTTCTTGCAATGAAAAAAGCTGGAGCAGCATAAACCAGTCCAGAGCCCTAAGCAAAGGAGAAGAGGTGGCCTGTCTGAGGCACATTTAGAAGTGCTGAAGCTCCATATTACAGCTTCCATTAGCAAGCAGCAGGAGGTAGCTTCCATATCAGATACTGAAGTGTGGGTGTGGAAGGGGAACACAATCCCAGGGGCACCCTGACTACCTCTGCTTCCTGTGGCCCTTTTCAATCTCACACGTACACTATGTCCACAATATAAAATAGCTATAAGTCAAGTCTGACTTCACTGCCAGGAACCTTGTTTTACTGAAACTAAAGCGGCAAGCATAGAAGAATCTCTTCAGTAGCCAAAATAGTACCTGATAAGAGAGTTTACTCAAGTAACATGCCTAGGGTTACCATATGTCCAGGTTTCCCAGACACATCATCTTTTTGGAACCTCAAGTCTCCGTCCAGGCATTTTTCTGAAATATGAACCAATGCCTGGGATTTTGCTCTGCTTCACTGGCGAGAGCAAGGGGAGGGCAATTGGAGGCAGTGGGAGCAAGGGGAGGGCAATTGGAGGCAGCAGGCACACATGCACCTGCACACACATGACTGGCATGCAGACAGGCAGGGTTATGGAGCAGCCCCAGCAGCTGGATGCAGGTAAGTCTGTGGGGGGCGGGGTTGGAGGGCCAGGGCTTGGGAAATATCCAGGGGTTGGTGTGCGGGTGCGAGGTGGTGCCTGCCAGTGGTGGGGGAAAACCGTCTGGGTGCCACGGCTGTGGCAGGGCAGAACGGGGGGGCCTGCCCCTCCAATGGGGGTCCTTTGAGGGCAGCAGGGAGCTCTGTGTGGCCAGGCCAGCAACAAAGGGGCTGGTGCCTGTGCTCACAGGGCTGGGCCAGCCAGGAGATGCTGTCTGGGTTGGGCCATGGCCAGGCCGCCTGCTGCGATGCCTGAGCCCCAGCCCAGAGCATGGGTTGCCACAGGCACCCTTCTTCCCTCCCACCCACACAGGGACTGTTCTCACTCTGCCGTCACCTACACCAATCTGAGCCACCATGCTCCAACCCGATCAGGACAGGGGCAGGTGGGAGCCCCCTCCAGCAGGGCTGGGGGGAGCAGGGGGCTGTGGGTCAGGAATAAGGGGCACCAGCAGGGATTGGGGGGCTGCAGGTTGGGACTGAGAGGCATCAGCTTAACCAGCTGGCAGGACCAAGGGGCTGCAAGTTGGGAGTGAGGGGCACTGGCAGAGCCAGGGGGCTGTGGGTAGGGAGTGAGATGAGAGTAATTTCTTCTCCATGTACAAAAGAAACATTTTCTTTATTTCAGTTTAATATCTGGTTCACATCTGGAATTGAAAAAGTAGGGAAGTTTGTATTTTTTCCACAGATGAAGAAAGCAAGGATGAGATCAACTTGTTTTAAAACCTTGAAAGATATGGTGACCAGAAACTCTCAGTTCACTTTGCTACCAAGGCAGAAGTCCTCCTTTGTTTGATAAATTTGTTTGCTAAGTGGAAGACATGTTACTAGTTAAATAAAATCTACCTTAAATGTACTGATACAACAGGAAAAAAAGATAAGCTTATTAAAACAACAACCTGAAAGTGCTGTAATTTTACATTTAATTGCATTCCAACTTCCAACTGAAGGTAGCCTGACCCAAATTAATTCCACAAGTAAGTAACATGTCAACCACTATTTTCTAATAAAAATGTAAAAATTAACTATCTGTAACTGCTTAAATAAAAGTGTATGAAGATAGTGTATCCTAGTTAGCAATAAACAAAGCTGATCCAAGATTAGAAACCTTTTTAGGTATATAAAAAAACAACTTAAATAAAATAACACAAATGCAAAACAAAATTAAAAAAATAGCAAGCTGAAATTTAAACTACCGATTTAAAAAAAAAAATCAGTTCTTTCCACATCAAACCCAAGTGCTATTCAACATGGATCAGGTATCCAGGTCGTAGCCATATTGGTCTAGAGGCAAAAGGAATCAGCCCCAAAATTCTTTAATTGCCTGAAAGCTTACAATTAAAGAAAAATTTTTGGAAAAATCTAGTTGGTCTAATAAAAGATATCACCTTTACCACGAGGTCTGATTTCATTCAACATGGAAACATTTTCAATACTTTAAGCAAAACTTACAAACTCGTACTTCATAAAACAATCACAAATGCCTCCTCCCAGCAGAGGCAGATTTATCACAACAGAAATGGGAAGGGGTATCAGTGGAGGCAATATGCTACACTGACCGTACATCAGGCAGAAGCAGTAAAACTACTTTGCTGAAGAACTGGATCCAAAATGAGTCGTGTCAACTTGTCACCATTTGAGAAACAGAGCACAGAACAACAAGCCTCATCTGCCCTAGGAAGGGTGTCCACTGTTATTCATGGGAATCAAGGGTGCTGTTGATCTAGAGCTGAATGCAGTTCAACTGTAAGTGTTAATAGGACCAAAACAGGTTCGCACCATTTCTGAAACTATTTACTAGGCCTGTGCGAAGCAGCAAGTATTTGCTTTGGATTCAGCTGAGAGGGGAGGGAACGGGCAGAGAGGAGGAGCAAATCAATGCCCCCACAGCAAGGGAAGGAATGGGGCTGGGACAAGCTGTACAGCTGGGGCAGGGGGGCACAGGACTCGTGGAGGAGGGCTCCTGCTACTGCACACCACCAGTCCAACAGCTGCTCTTCCAGTGGCTCCTTTGGCAGCTCTCTCTGCCAGTGGTCCAGGAGGGCATTTAAGCGGGCGTGTGCCCCCAGATCTGCATGGGGCAGGCAGGCTGGGCTCCGCTCCACAGGGCAGCTAGCCCCAGCCTGGAGCACAGCCCTGGCTCCACCCACCATGCAGAGCGCAGTGCAGCAGGGGCTATGGGGGGGCTGCAGCCTCCCTAAAATTCCCCATAGCCCCCACCTCCGGCCCCATCCCGATCTGGGTGCACACACCCGCCCCCATGCTCTGCTGCTGCTCACACAGCTGGGGCGCAGCAAGGCAAAGCCAGGGTTTGTCTGGGAGGCACGGGAAGGCTGGAGCAGCTTCCGCCACTGCACGCTGCTTGTCCACAGCAACACAGCGACACTGTCCCACGCCTCCCTGCACCAGCTGGGTGAGCAGCGGGAGGGCATAGCCCCCCACACCCAGCACCATCCACCACCCATCTGAAGCGCAGCCCATCCCCTGCAGGTCCAAGGGCACTCGCCCACTCCCATGCCCGCCTGGGCTGGCGGTGAGAGCTGCCAGAGGAGCCACTGGAAGAGCAGTTCCCAGACCAGCGGCATGCAGTGGCGGAAGCCCCACTTCCCGGCTGGGCAGCTTCTCCCTGCCCCAGCCCCAATCCCTCCCTTGCTTTGGGGGCTGTGATCTGATCTGCCCCACCTCGCCCCACACACACCCCTCCCCTCCCCACTCTGCCCACCACAGACTTACCAGCTGGAGGCAGCTGTGTCCAGCATGGAAGAGGACTGCTGCCTGTTTAACCTATGACCTAATCTCCAAATTGGTGCCAAATCTTTCCAAATCGAATCGATTCGGAGGCTTCCGAATTGATTTGGACCTTTTAATGGGTCTCCCAATTTGATTTGGAAATTCGGCCGCCAAATCGGGCTGAATCTCCTCCAAAAAGAAATTGGCTACCAAAGCTTTGCACAGCCCTACTATTTACAGCATGAGTTGGGCTGCACTACTTAAGCCACAATCACTACAAAGGAAATCTACTGGCATATACACAATCATGCAAACTGCAATACAGCAAACAAAAATCACTTTAAGCTTGAACAACTGCCCATAATTCCCATGCCACCTTTTGCCCAGACTGCCTGGATTGCTCTCTTCCACCCGTGGGACCAGAAGGCAAAGGCAACTTATCAGATGAGTTCCCCCATTTTCAGACAGACACCTCAGCGGATCTGCCTACACTGGCATGTCTCCAACTCTCCATCCATTGCACTGACCATGAAGGGAGCAGGCCTGGAGGCAGCTTGCCAGTAATCAAACAGCAGCACTTATGTCTAGTTTGAGCTGAGCTAGAAAACCCTCTGATTAAAATGCCATTGGCCAGCCCAGCCTAGCACCATCACTGCTAGTACAACAATGAGAGCTGTCAGAAGTTTAGAGCCAACAACATTCAAGATCTTGGAGTTCTGCAAAAACAAAATCAGCTCCAAAAACACCTAAGTTCATGGTCATGACCAAAACCACCAATCACGCTTGGTATTCTCATTCCAGTCCCCTGCTTGCCTTCCAATTCCCCACCGTGGAACTGAAGTGCAACTGGATTAAATGAGTCTGAAGGAATTCAACCGCCTTATACTAGTTACAGTTAGCTGACAGAACAACTAGAAAATTGCACAAACTGTGTTTTAACAACTCCTTCCTTGCAAGCAGGGACCAACAGATTTCTATCCAACAGGCCACTGAGTACAACATGGCCAAAGAAACCATGAAAGAGAAGCCACTGCTTAGCAACAACCAGAAGAACATTTCCCCAGCAGCTTAGGAAAGCCACTTCCATCTTCACCTTTGCCCACACAATAATCCTCCCCTCCCCCCAGAAAGGGCTAATTATGGTATCAAGTGTGTACCACCCTCACTCCATTTTTACATTTTTTTTTTTATTTTATTTTTTTTATTAAAGAGAGGGGAGTGGGGGGAAAGGGACACAGATTTTTTGATCAATAAATCTGACAAAACCATTATCCTAGGGGATTAAACAAGGAGATAAGAACTTCAGGGCTTTGCACAAATCATATTAGTTCAATTCTCAAATCCGGGTAATACTTCTTTTCAAAAGTATTAATTTCATTTATTCTATTTCCTCTCCCTCTATCCTGATAACACTGGCATGCATGGCCCCTACATGAGATCCTCCTATTTTGTAGGTTATAATCCTCCCTTTCTAGAGTGGTAATGAGATGTCTTCCCTTAATCACATTTATTTCCTGCCTCCCCCATCCAATTCCACATTGGATTTGTTTTGAAGATTTTGGTTAAAAGCTCACAAGTCTCAAAGTCACAGCCTCCTACTGAGTGACTCAGAGTGCATGGTGAACAGCCCCAGGAGACTAAGGAGATGGAGGTTTGGGGGGAAATGCAGCCCTGCTTACAAAAACTTTCCTTGTTGTCCAAAAAACACAAGGGGAGGAGGGAAGGGGAGGAGACTGTGATTAATTAAAAACAAAGAAGAAAGAAAAAAAGATGCTGAGTGCATGGTGAAGGGGACCATTCGGAACATGTCCAAGGGCCTAAGAACCTGATCAGGAAGACTCCACTACAAGCCCTTTATTCTAAAATAAAGGACTTGAACAAAACATCTATGTTCATTCCTGCCCATTTGACAGAACCTTTCACAGGAAGATCAAAGCCCTTTACAAATGATCATTAAGCAAGAGCCCTGCTGTGAAGTATAGTACAGTAATACCTCTTGTACTGTCGCTTAATATTTATGGTATTGGATACATTTGAACCTGATATGGGTATCACAGCCCTGTTGTGCTAGGTGCTGCACACACACACACACACACAGAATTCCTCCACAGCATCTTGCAGACTGTTTCCATCCTAGCTGATTCCATGTAGTGACTCCACACCTCTGCCCCCTCAAACAGAAGTTTAATAATGCTGTGAACTTCCTGACTGTAGGATTCGTGAAGTTCCAAGTCATATAAATACAGTAACTAAAGCCATTTGTACACGCCACAGGGGTTTACTTCAGTTTAATTCTCTCTAAACTGAAGCAGTGGGTTTTTAAAAACACCACTTCAATTTAGGGCAAAGTAAACTCCTGTGGTGTACACACAAGGGTCTGGCCCAATCCTTACCTGCCTCTCCAGCGGCAGGGATGGCAGCCTGCCAGCAGGCCAAGCAGTCCCTGAGCCATGGGGGATGGAGGGGGTGTCCCTCCACGGCTACGGCAGCATCCCCAGGCAGCACTTGCCCACAGGCAGTCCCAGGGGGCACCACAGCCGCAAAGGGAAGCACTGATCCCCCACAGAGCTCAGGGAAGCAGGCTCTGGGGAGAAAAGGGAAAATCAGACTCGCCACTTTTGTGTTTTTTCTTTAGTGGAGCCTGCCTGCACTGGGCCCAGTGTTTCCCTCCGCAGCTGTAAGGTAACAAACTAAAACACGGTTGACATGTCATTTAACGCACATTACGCAGTTGACATGTGTAAACAGCTGCACCACTGAAGTGGTACAAAAGGGCATTAAGCCGCTTTAAAAGCCAATTTTTTGGCATGTACAAATGGCCTGAGGCACCAAAAACTGAGCGACTTGGGCACAGCCACAGAAAGAGGTCAAGACGGAGCTTAGCTAAAGTAGAATTCAGTCTCAGTTTCAAACACAGACTCCTGCTTTTGCCATTAATTCACCTTTCTTGTCACATCCTTCTAAGTTGTAGCACCAAAGTAAACAATGAATTCATTATATCCAAAAGCCTGTGAGAGGTACCTTGCCAAAGGGTTAGCTCATAGCCTACTCTGAGGAGGAAGGTGCATGGTGTAGTAAGAATGAACTGTCACTTTGCAGAGATACTAATAATAAAAGTCAGCGAATGAAAACCATAAAGAACACAGATTAAAATGTCACATAGCTTTCAGCACAACGCAAATGAAATCATTAAAAATACAGCCATTGAATTCAATTTATTGCCTAAGAGTGGTAAGGTGAAGAAAGACAATTGCCTCAGCAGTGGAAATGCCTGTTCAAAAGAAGAAGTGACCAAACTGCTGTGACGTCAAGGGCATAGGACAGCTCAAGACATGACCACATGTGTAGAGGAAGTAACCTTGCCAGCTATCCAAGCTGGCACAACCTTCAACACCTAGAAGATTACGGGTAGTGAAGGCAGATCATTCAGCCACCCCACCTTTCTCTGGATTCAGTACTAACATGGCACAGAACACCTGAAAGTTTGCTCTCCTGGCTTCGGTATGCACGACAATGGGACTCTCAGCTAGAGGCTCGATCTATCACCACCCAGCACACATCATCTCTGCTGATCTTAACAATTTAGGATGTGAGAGCAAGCACAAGTAAAAACAGCAAAAGGTGGACCATGATCGAGAGTTAGTGCCAAAAAGAACCAAAAATAAGTACTTTTGAAGAAATGGAGTGGGAAGAGTGAAAACAGGAGTCTGGCAAGTCAAGATACTGACAACAGGCAGGAAGAGTTTGAGAAATACTCCAAGCCTTCAAATGCTACATAGGAATTCAGAAATGAGAAGGGGAGACCATCATGTCTAACAAGCAGGAATCGCACAGTTTGAGAATGCAGTATGGAGACCATCAGGCTTAAAGATGCCTGGATCTGAAAGGAAATAAACATAGTAAAAGTCCCCCAAAATTAAAAGGCCACTGCGCTGAACCTCTGGTTTGAGTAGCCAGCTGCCTGGTCCTGACTGTTGGGAGGACAGATGAAGCTACCCAACAGGTCAGTTCTGTCACAGATTTATTTGCTATTTCAGCAATAGGCTGAGAGGAATAAACAACAACAAACATTAGCATAGTTTTGGGCCTCAAGTTGTGTATTCACCAGTTATCTTTCAGGGGCTACCCACGAAGCACCTGATCCAACTGCCCTGGTGTTTGCAGACAGTCAGGCACCCAGGAACTGTACATCCAATATTTTAATGGCTACAATCACATTCTGATGGGACAACAGCACTGCATTAAGGGTTGTATCCCAGCTCATTCTAGCCAGGAAACGGACACATTTTCTTGATAGTGCCTGAACACCCCACCACATTCCTCCCAGGCTCCATACGACAGGCGGGCTCTCTTCCCAAATAGTGGCATCTCTCCATTTGAACGCCATTGTCCTCCTGATGGGAATGGTATTAAACACTTCACCTGGCAGCCAAGATGCCCCACTCGGAGAAATAGCTGCCATGTGCTGCAGATACCAATTATCCTTTTTTTGTTGTTGGTAACCTTTTAAGGCACAGAGGAAGTAATGAGTACCACAGACTAGGGACTAGGTTCAGGCTGCTCAATTCATAACACAAGTGGCATTTCATAACTCCTGTGAGAGACAGAGAGGGTTAGGCCCTCCTTCCACAAGGAAACATATTCTTTGGTTTGTACTTACCAGCTGAGCAGCCCTCTGCCTCTCTTCATTGGTGCTGCTCCTTTCCCGCTGAAGGGCAGTACTCAGGGCCTCACTAGCTGCCTCCCGTTCCCTCTTAGCCAGCCGAAGGAGCTCCTCTTGGACCAGTGCCTGCTCTCGCTCATATCTGCATCAGTGCCAAAGACAGAAGGTGAGCAGCAGACTTCTGGCAACAGGTCACAATCTACCTGACACAATGCCTGCTTATACTACCACAGCATCAGTTTCTGCAGAATCAGATGATCAGCAAGTTCAATACTAACAAAGCCAAGCTACCATAGGACAAAAAGCACATACATCTATAATCTAGTCAGGTTAGACTCCTTTAAGTATTTGCTAGGCATTCAAAATCGGAAGAATAAAATATTTAATATGCTACATGTTAAGCTGGTAATCAAGAGATGAGGGCAGGCCACACACTAAGGAGTTAATCTACCAAGCAGACTTCATTCACTACCAAGTCTACCTGGCTCTGTTGCTTAGCTTTCCCTCCCCACAGCAATGTAGATTAGATGAGATCAGAACAGAGCTGAAGGAAGCGACTTTACAAATTTCTAAGCCAACACTACATGGAGAAAACTTAGCACCCATACATGATTCCCATTCTGGCCCTAGGAATTCCACATGCACATAACAGGCTAAGGGAGGTACAAGATCAGTAGGTCTCTATACCATGCCCTACTTTCTCTGCAGCACTCAAATGGCCGCACTGAGAAAAGACTCATTTTTGGTCATCAAGATTGACCCTGTGTGAAATGCTAGCAAATACTGGGCACAGTAAGGAGAATGCCAGAGGCAGCAAGCAAGAATAGGAGAAAACAGCTAGAGAAACTAGGAAAAAAAAGCCATGCACAGAAACTTTCATAATAGAGACCCATCCTGCTTTGTGGAATCTGGAAGAGTTCCTACTCCTCTCCATTCTTTGGAGAAACAGCAGATTCCTGGAGTTGCTAGAAAGCCAATTTCACAGAAAGCATCTCATTCTCCCCAGCAGCTTTACATGCTTTGACACCTTGCAAAATTAAAATGCTTCATAGAGGGGGAAAAATACCACAAACAAGCCTTGAAAGGGTCATGTGGGACAGTCGCAAGAAAAAGAAGAAAGAAAAAAAAACCAAAAGAAAGGGGATACCTAGACAGGCATTATTTCAGATCTAACCACAGAGTCTCACTCGGTATAATTCTTCAGAAGTAAGAGATTTGAAACCTGAACCAAATGTTCTTCAAGCACTTCAGGATCAGTGCTATAGGTTTTCACCTATTTTAGGAGACAGGAGCAGGTATAACCAACTTTAGACAGTACTGAGCACGTGTTTTCTTTCACACAACTTATTGTAGGTCCTAAGTGTTCCTCGTGGTTCTTCTGGTCTTCTATGTTTCTGTGACCACCCTCCAGTTGGTTCTTAGCTCCTTCACCTGCCTTTGCCATAAGTCACATGCTTGCACTACAAGGGTTGTTCCATGACCTCAAATGACACCAACACCTTACAAAAGACTTGCTACACAATTGAAGCACTGAACAGCAAACTTCAGCATTACACACAGCCCAGAAAGAATGCGACAGGACAGGCAGCCATCTTTTGCCAGGAAGAGAAAGTTTCCTCACCTCCTGTACAGGTCCTCCTCTGCCTCTGAAGGCTTCTGACCAGAGCTTTTCACCGTTGGTGGCTGGACTCCTGGGAAGAGGAATAGAAGCACATGACTACTGTGGAAGAAACCACCAGCTACCATCATGTCATGAGAATGAACACTAATGAAGGAAAACACTTAATAAACAAGCAGACAAGGTTCTTTGGGTAAATCTGATATCTTTTATTACACCAACCAAATGTCCTTAGACCAACATAGATACAACCTATACCTCTAATAAATAAGCAGTGTTTCAAGAGCATGGTCAGCAGAAGAAACATCTCAAAGGAAACCTGAGAATAAGAATTGTATAGCTAAAAGTTGTGTTCATGAAAAAGCGATTAGCTTCCTGTAGGTAAGGGTATTTAACACACCTTAATCCTGATCCATGCAAACACCCATTTTATTCTAGTCCTACTCTCTACACCTTTTCCCCAGCTCTAACAATGCACTGCTCTTGATCCACTGCCTGTAATTACAGCAGGGGCCCTTCAGGAGCAGAGATCAATTTAAAAAGGAGGTTTGGGATATCCACAAAGACTAACACACTTTTGATCAAGCTTTAGACAACCAAAGGACAGAGTTCTCTGGCTTGGCTCACCATGCCCATATTAGTCTGGATCCCATAGACAAAAACGTTAAGAATTGTGAGGGACTGCTGATGAGAATATCAACAACGTATATCCAGATACCAAAGAAAACAAGTTTCAACTATCTTGGGTGGAAAAGCCAAAGACCCTTCTCTATAATAAGCCATGACACATGCCATCAAACAGGCAAGTTTTGTCAGTCTCTCTTCTACTCCTGGCAACTTCTGGAATCAGCTCATTACCTTTTCCCTCCACTGAACATGCAGTGCAACATTATGTGCTCACAATATTATCCCTCTGTGTCAAAATGAAACAATACAACCCCACTTCAGTCATTTATGACTAATGTCGTTTTCAGAGTGAATCTGGATAGCTCACAGGGTTAGGATCCTTAGTGCCTTGCAAAGATGAGGGTTTGCAAACCAACCTCACCCCCACAACAGAACCACCAGGGACAATATGCAGCAGCATCAAGCAGCTGCGCAAAACTGCTGCAATGTTCCAGCTGAGTGAAGTGAAGAAGCGCACCCTTACGAGCAAGAGCTGCAGCTGTACATATCATGCCTCACTTACCAACCTGCTGTGAATTAAGGGGTTCGCAAGTCATCAGGATACAAATAATTCAGGTTCTGCTGTCCTCTACACTGCCATACTATGTTTCATCCAAATTGAGGAAGCTGGTATTAATGCTATACTATAGATAGTGAAAGAAAATAAGTTACCTTACTTTTCTTTGCTTTAAATTAATTCAGTGACCCAGTGGCAGAGCAAGAAACAGGATCCAGAAATTTCAATTGTTCTAACTACCATACAGCAAAAAAAAATCAAATTAAATCAAATCAAATAAAAACAACCCTCCACCAACAACTAACTCTCCACCCCATCCCTCCTCCCCACCTCCAAAAAGCCATGAAAGACCTCTCAGAACTACAGGAGGCCCGAACTGTGCAGTTGCCCTGATACACAAGTAGAAACATCATAAGCCAAATCAAAACGCACTTTGTAAGAACCATGCCCTGAAAAAAAATATATGAAATCCATAAGAGCATCATCTGACTAGTGCTGCTGCTCAGACTAGCTTCAAAACTCTAGGCTCTAGATCTGACACAGACTGGCAATACCTGTAGGAGACTTGGCCTTCTCTTCTGCAGCTTGTGGAGATGTAGTGCCACGGGAAGAGGGAGGAGGAAAGGAAGATGGTCTCTGGTCCCTTGTTGGTTGAGAAGACTCTTTCATTCGATTTACTACATCTTCAGTGAGCTAGAGCAATTATTTGCAGGGAAGAGATTAATGGAATCAGCTCTTAATTTTTACCTTAATACTAAGAGAAGTTCTCAACTGGTTAACTTTTCTTAAACATTGCCACAAAATATCACTAGTTCTGCTATTGAAAAAAACATTAACAATTTTAAATAAAGTAATTTCAATTTTTACAGGCCAGTTTCACATTTAGAAAATATGAAAACATCACATCAGGAAATTATAAGACCCCAACAACAGCTTGACTGGAAAACAGGAATGGAGAACAGGCAACTAGAGGAAACAATCCTGTACTGGTCTAGGACTGGATCTTTAGCTGATGTATCACCATCTCTCACTTCTATAATTGTAAGTAAAACTTCCACAAAACAAAATGGAAGGTGGATGGAGAACATATGTGCCCAACCCTAAATTCATTCCTTTTTTCTGCACCTGGGTACAGATCCTAGAGAAGAAAATGTGCCCCAAATATTGAGACTTCAATTCATGACAGTCTTTCAGAACGCTGCCTGGTCTAATTCTTCTTCCGATACACTGCATGGTTAACAACCTCATGCCAACCACACCATCCTAATGGACAGAGCAAATAGGAGTTGTTTTCCCCCCTGCACAGGCCAGTTCCACAGAGAGACACTTCAGAGCATGAAGCAGAATACAGAGTTTGGCTGTGCTGCTCCCACGCAGGGCAGCAGCATTTCAACATCTCCAGTATTTATTTTGTCAGTTTGGTCTTGGGTCTTCAACTCTCCCCCCTGGTGCTTTGCCAACTACTGCAAAACACACGTACATGTGGCCTGCGCCCTATCAAGGGATCCCAAGGGACACAGCTAGAGGCATGTAACACATACTGCAAAGCAATCTACATGCAGCAGCTCGGAGGTTTTATTAAAGACAACAGTCATAACTCTAGAGGTGCTTGTGCGTCCTTGGTGAGGGCGGTGGAGAGCATCACAATGCTAACTAGAAGGGTTGGGGGGGGGGGGGGAGTAAATAATTCAAAAACAAGGATCCTTTTTCATTTCTTAGATGCTTAAGACTGGACTCGACTTTGGAGGCTGAGCAAGCAAGGAAGGGAGGCCGCTGTACTGGAAGCCAGCAATAAAAATACAAGGGCACCTCTCATTGAGCCGAAACCCCCAGAGGTCAAGGGAGTGCTTTGGTAGACACGAGTCAACATTTCACTCTAGTCCCATCAGCTGAACTGCAAAAATCAAAATAGCAAGACACCAAGCTGTGTTGCTGGGCCGGGACCCGGAGCCAGGCGGTGACCAGGCAAGTGCAAAGGGAAATGGATCAGGATCGGGTCCTCCTCTGTGCGAAGCACCTGAGAGAGGAAACAGACCCTGCCACGGCTGATAACCGGGCCCCGGCCACAGCGGGGACAACTCTCAGGCAGTTTTGCTGACCGTCCCTTTCTTTTAACGAGGGGTTGGAAAATAAGTCAGTGAAAGGGAAGAATACGCAGCGGCGGGGGTGCAGCATCAAGGAACCAGAGCAACAGGAGGGAGGAAAGGAGCAGGGCTCCTGCACTGCAGCCACCTCAAATCCTCACTAGTCCCCAGTGCCTTCTCCGCCGCCTGATGCCCTGGGATGCAGGGGGTGCTGATTAGGGGCAACGGTGCCTTGCCCTGGACGCTTGCTCAGCACCACCCTGGCACCAGCACCCCCGCTCCGCAAGGGGCTCCACAGCTGTGGGGCACAGAGAGGCGGGGAAGGGGCTGAGGGAGGGCCACACTCCTGGAGGCAGCCCCAGGGCTGCGGGGCCCCTTGCACCTGCCCCCGGCCCAGCCCCGCCTCACCCGCACTCCCTGCAGCACCCGCACGCGCTCCTGCTCGTCCAGCTCGAACGAGACCTTCCTGCTGCTCTCGCTGCCGCCCATCCCGGGGCGGGCTAGGGGGTCCCGTCCCCTCCGAGCTCAGGACAAGCACCTCCAGCTGCCCCCGCCCCTGCCAACAAGCCCGCGCCTCATTGGCGGCTGGCGCCGGAGCAGCCAATGACGGGGCGCGTTGCTGGCGGCGGCGCGCGGGGCAGGCTGGGAGTTGTAGTCTTGTGGCGAGGCTGAGGCTGCCCAGAACGAGGCGGGACTTGCCAGGGCCCTGTGGGGGGGGCAGAGCCCAGCGCAGCCGTGCCCCGGCCTGGGGCCTGCCCCCGCGGTGCGCATCCCCCGAGAGCCTGTCTGCCGCTAACACGAGCGTCTTGACCCAGAGATTGCCAGTGGGCCTCTGCTGTACTCCAACCGCCCTGCCCTGAGCTCTGTGCAACAAAAGACCTGCTTCCATAGCCGTTCCCAGCCAAAACCAAGAGCTGGCTTCTTCCGAGGGGCAGATGCAGGGGGAGCGGGGGAGATGCGTTGGTGCGCTCGTGCCCCTCTTTGATCTACCCAACGTTTGACATCGGCTGCCTGGCAGCGGTAGCAGCATTTCTACTCCGGCAGGCACGGCCAAGACCCAAATCGTCACCTGACGCTGTGTTTGCCACTTCTGCCCGTCTCTGGACCTCATTTCAGCTTGCAGATCAACCCCAAAATAGACCTTGGGGTGCAAGAGGGAGGCTGCAGCTGACAGCACCTCACACTGCCATCTAAGCGAGAGCTCGTGCAGCTGGATGGAGGAGCGCAGTACGGAGCCAAAGTCTGATACCCCAATACTGGGGCATGTGGTGGCTGGTGGGAAGCAACGGGGGAACCAGGGTGGGTGCACTGGTGCACATATACCCCTTTGCTTCCTGCTCCACCGAAAGTCTAAAACCCACTGGCTGGCAGTGACAGCAGCAGCAGCATTTCTTGTCAAGTCAATTGACTTTGTGGCTCGTTGTCATCTATCTGATCGCTTCTAACTTCTTCAATCCACAGGTGTTAATAACCCTCTCTCCTTTTTAATGGTCTTGATATTCCACCCATCAAGCTAGGCTTTGTTCTGTAGTCTGAGCTGCTCCTGGTAAGGAAGCTGCTGTTTCATAGCCCTGCCACTCTGTTTTAACTCATTCTGACTCAGATTTACGTTTGCTTCATTCTGGAACTATATAATACTACCTTAGACTCCTAGCATAGTAGTAAAGCTTCTGGTTTACTCTTAACGGGAGAAGAATGCATGTTGTTTTGTATGTGAAGATGCACCTCAGCATCTGCACCCCTCCCTTTTCAAAATTCTGGATGTACACATGCCTGGGGTCTATCAAGGGGGACCTGGCATATAGGAAAGGTCTCAACCACTGCCTTAAACCCACAGGAATTTTAAATAATGCACCAGTGGGTTTTTAGTCCCTGGTTTCCAGGCCCTTCAGGAGTCCTTGTGCCCAGCTTTCAGCATCCTTGCTGCCACAAGCAGTGCTTCCTGCAGTCTCTTGAACCTAGTACCAGACCCCCACAAATCCTGTCAGCAGCACAAGACCTGAGTGTCCCTGGAGTCGGGGACACAGCTGCTGGAGTCAGGGACACTGCACAACTAATGTGCAGCTGGTAGTGACCAAGCTGGGGGTGAAAACATCTCTGCTCTAACCATGCTATGTAGCAGGTACTGACTAGGCTGGGCCTGAAAGAGACAAGTGGGGAAGAGAGAGATTGCACCCCACTGCCCCCCACCATCATTTTCTTTGGGAATTTGTTTTTTTGGAGGGAAGGACAGACCACTTATCTCTGACAGCACAAGACTCAGTGCCCCTCCATTCATTTGTAGCAGTGTAGGGGAAAGGTTAAAAAACAGGTGCTTTTAACAGAGGAGGTGGAAAAGGGACATACCCATAGAGATGAGATGAACACTCATTAACAAGTGCCAGCAGTGAACACCTAGAGATGTAAAGAGGAAAGGTGTTATGGCAGATGGTAGACAATCTATTACCATACAAAGAATTTGGTGGTGGGTTTTTCAAAACATTCAAAATCTTTTGAATTTTTCAAGCAGAAATAAGGTAGAAGGAACAATATATCTTGGAAGCCTAATGAATGGCTGTTTTAAAACAAGGATCGTGATCATCCAGTTACCAAAACCAATGGACTGTACTACAAATAGCCTGTCAGAGAGGCTTCTGACAAGAAAACTTTTTGAAAATCTTGACCTGGTCTATAAGAACAGCCTGCAAAATTCAATCCTATTGCACAGCAGCAGGAAAAGAAAATCCGAAACAATTTGAGCTGTCCAGATATCCTGAGAGTGTAGTATGAAGGGTCATGTTGTTGGTTTCAAAATATAGATGGCATGCAAAGCTTTCTAGGAGAGATTACAAAGCAGAGAACTTGCAGCAAGATGATTAATTCTACACTTTTGAGACCTTTTAAAAGGTCTAACCGAAGAGAGTTTGGATTTGCTCCAAGGAACAGACTTAGTGCTAAAATGTTGGAACTTGGCATCTCTTCATTTCTTTAATGGAATGCATTTTATTTCAGGGCTATAATTAATTAGACAGTTCACTCACAAACTGTTAATTTAGCAAGATATGCCTATTTAGATATTGCACCATTAATGAGACTAAATACTCATCAACCAGCAAAGAGCAAAGTTCCTCCTAACAAGAAACTGCCATTGTGCTGCGCTGTCACAGAGAGGCCCCAGGCCCCAAGATGTTAAGGTGATGCCAGCACTCCTGTTTTCCTCTTTAAACACTTAACTATGAATTCCACTTTTTTATAGCATGACCCCAGCTGGCTTTTACCAGATCCACTACACAATAAACACCCTTCCAAAAATGCATTAAGAAAACCAAAAAAAGAAAACCCAATTATTTAGAATTCAAAGTAAATGGTTAGTTATCCAGAACATTTCCCCTTCACATTCACCACAGCTTTTCAGAAGTAGTAACAGTAACTTTAGAAGTCTCTTGTTGGTCCTGAACATCTTTATTAGGGAGGAAAATGTTTCAGTGCATCAACTGTTCATCTCATCATTAACATTTTTTGCTTTTGAGACAAATGCACACACGAGACAAAGGGGGAGGGGAGGAGAAAAAAATTCTGTCTGGCTGCTGCCTGGTTAACTTGTGTACCACGGGCAGGATACAGTGTGGACAGGTCAGGCACAACCAGGAATGCTTGAACCTGTGCTCCTCAGCTCACTTCTCTTTTTTTGGAGGGCATGCGACTGGCTTGCTCAGCTTTCTTTCCCTAGTCCTCCTTCATGGTGCCACCAGTCTTAGTACTTTATGGCTAGTCATGGAGCCATAAAGGAAGGTTCTAAGGACCCTAATTCTAAGGATGGTTAATCTCAGATTAAACTAGTTAATATTTTAAGGCCATGGGACCCTCGTAGCCATATCATCTAACTTCCTGCCTTCACTAACCATAGAATTTTACCAAGCAGCTCCTGCATTAAGCCCCTGACTTTTGGATGTGCTAGAACCTCCTCCTCAAGGAGCCATCCAGTCCTGTTTTAAAGACTTCATGCAATGCAGTATCCATCACAGCCCTGCGCAAGTTGTTCCCATGATGAATTACCCACGCTGGGTAACACTTGCACTTTATTTCTAGTCTGAATTTCTTTAGCTTCCATGTCCATGCAGTGCATCATTATGCTTTTTTTCTTTTTTTTTTTTTTTTTACTACATGGAAGTGTCCTTTAATTATTTTTCAAGAAGTTAATTTTAGACCATAATCAAATCACCCTTTAAACTTGCACTTTCATATTATCTAAATAGACCGATGATACTCAGGAGGCAGAAGGGGAAAAAAAGGGGACAGGAACAAAAATAGAGTAACTCAGGGAGAGGGGGTAGAATGGAAAGCACAAACCTTCTCTCCCGGTTCCCAGATGTGCTTTGGATTCAACTGAGATGTGCTTTGGATTCAAGCTGATGAGACAAGATAGATCAACACCCTCATTGAGGCCTGAATGTAAAAGAAAGGACCCAAAACACAACAACATTGCTTGTGTAAGGTGTAAGATGAAAAGTTCACCAGTGTGACAGTGCTCAGGCTTGTAGAGTCCTGAGAAGCCAAGGGTGTCCCTGTGTTTGTAGAGACAGTCCTGCCACGGGAGTTCTGGCCAGGCGCAAAGGAACCTCTGGGTAGAAACAAACGCAGGAACCCAAGCCCCACAGATTATAAACTCCCAGAGGGCAGAGACCGGCATTCTCTTCTGGCTGTATTTTCCCCCCCAATGGTAAATGTATGTAAGCAATACTGGTGCACTGCAGACAGAAGCAGAAGAAAATACATTTCATAGACATATTCCAAACCTCTTGCATCTCAGGAATCCAGGGAAGTGTCCAACACCCTTTCCCATGTGTAGGGAAATTGCTGCTGTCCTGAAGGGAAGCTTGCAGAGATCTCTGCCTTCTCAATCCCCAGATTGTATGGCAAGAGGACACACGTTCCAGGTCCCAAGAAAAAAGACAGGGCTTGCTTTACCTCTGCCTGTGGCACTCCTTACACTTGGTTTGCTTTCCACACCTGTCTGACTGCCTTGCTACCCTTCGGCAGCCATTTCGTCATCTGCAATTGGCAAAGTTTAGGTAACAAATAGAAGTTGTGTAGTTGGACTTTGGAGCCCAGAGGACACCCACGCTCCACCCCAAGATACTCAGCCTTTGCCTTAAACAGGGTGCTCAACCTATCAGGCCTCTCACTGCCCCATCTAGAGCACATGCTACCCACCCACAAGGCTCTCCATATGTCTGGAAATTTGGCAGAAGGGGAAGAGCAATTAACACTGCCACCATTCCCCACCAGTAAATTTTTCAGACCTGTGGGCTGGATGGTGTTGCTCCAAAGGTCAAATCTGGCCCATGGGGCAGGAGTTGAGCACCCTTGCCTCAACACTACCATGCATCTATGCCCCCATGCCAAGGCAATCTGCCTCTACAGTCCCTGCTTCTACCATGGCTACCCTAAACTGCTGTTTTGCAGGTCCTCCTCCAGGAAAAGGGACACACAACAGAAAGAGGGTACACCAGTACCTGCAGGTTAAATTGTGTACCAAGCTTCTTCCAAGAAACCAATAAGACCAGCTCATCAGGGCAGGGTATTAGATCTAAGCCCTGAAAAAGCATAAGATCCATGAGATCAGTTAGATAAAGACTGCACAGAGTTGCTTGTAAATGGATCTTAGAAGTAATGGGTATTTAATAGAACTGTTTGAAGATGGTTAGGATGTGTCACACTGGCTTTGCCAGCAGAGGTGGCACCAGTGGTCTGCCCAAACTGGGAGGTGGACAGCTGGGACAAAGATGAAGTGGCAAAGTCGGAACATGGGAAGCTAAACACTGTCAAAAGTGTCAAGCAGCGCAGTGAATCAGTGCAGTGCTCTTGAATCTGGGGTCATGGAGAAAGCAAGAGGCTGAGGCCTCCAGAGCTGCTGGGGACAGGCAACATTTCTGACCAGTTCACAGGCAGTATTCACTGGGTCTGAACAGTGCAGGAAACAGAGAAAGAGCAATGGAGGCTGCAGGCCACACAGGTGGACCTTCAGGAGGAGGAGGAGAGCTTCAATTAGAGGAGGAGACCTCTGTCACTTCACCTCCATCCCGTCTTTCTTCAATTCTGGCAATAACCCCCGAGAACCCAAATCACAGAAATAAAAGGATACAATACAACGCGCTCTCAGATATATTTGTACAAAGATCCCAGAGAGCTTTTATACAGCTGAGGGCACTGGCAAGAGGAAGTTTTCTGTTTATGCCAAACTTAATTTTATTTATTTTACAAACAAAAATATACATTACTCTGTTTTCAATCTCCCCTTCCCTGCCCGACACAGACAAGCGCTTCTGCCCATAGACCACAGCCAGTGCTGGTCTCTGAGGCGCTACATACACACAGACATACAGCGGGAATACGGTCAGTCCTCGACCTAGTGTGGAAGCTCCTTAGCAGCATAATGTGGGACATTGCAAGGAAATACTGGACTTTGGGGGTGGGGGGTGGAAATGGGGAAGGGGGGGAAAGATACTTGTCCCATCCAGAAAGGAGTGGATGGATGCACTTGGCAGCTGGTCCTTCTGCATTTCAATCAGCCAATGATAGGCAGAATTCACAGACTGCTCTTACTTCACTGAGGAAGAGACACAAGCAAGCCTTATTTTCAGAGTCCTGGACTCCCATCCTTTGTTCTTCATGACGGGACGATTCTGTCCCCCACCCAGAACAAGGCCCTCCCGCTCCCGGGTCGACTTGTACGGCCCTGCCTACACAGCGGAAATTATGCTTAAGTTTCCCCACCGTCGTTAACAGTGGTTCATCTCCAAGGGCTTCAGCCACCAGAGCAGCACTCACAGACATGCCACCAGCCATTCAGACACCCTGCTCTCAGTCGCCTAACCCTGCTCCCATCAGCCCCCACAGACCACTACACTGGGGTCCTAATGCAGCTAATGCCAGCTACACTAGGAAGCTACAAGGTTTCCCTGGTGGGATAAAGGCCCATCCGGACAAGAGCTCAATAAAGATCTCAGAGCACATTCCCAGGCACCTGCTGTTGTCATCACCACATGCTGTGGAAGTCTACAAGGCTCTGAGGAGCCAACATGGTGCAATGAGGTCTCTTTAAAAAGTAAATAAAAATAATAAAGTAAAAAGCACACATGCACTTAAACCAAGTGTCTCTCCCTTTGGGTCCCAGGGCTGCTTAGAGACCTGATGGCTAGAAAACAAAGGGAACAGAATAGCCTGGCCTTCACAGCGAGGTTGTGCTCATCAACTAAAGAAGTCAAGTGCCTGCATGGCTGTAGTGATGCACACACACTCCCTGTTGTCACCCCTCAGGCTTCCCACTCCCTCATTTGGGAACACTTGGAAGCAAACTACGCCCTCTAACCTCCTTCAGGATTCAAACCCATACTCCAGCACCACACAACAGGAAGGATATTTGCTTCCTTAATTATCCCCAACTGTCAGGATCCAGAAATCAGCAGTCAAAGAAGAGACCCATAAAATTCATACATGCTGAAAACAACCTCAACTTGCCATTTCCAATTAAATGCAGCCAATTCACATGTCAGATCCTCCACGTACCTGGAGGTCTCCAGTCAGAACAGCACTTCTAATGCTACCAGCATAAATGTATTCACCACTGATGAATGCAAATCGCATCCCAGAGGTCCCACAAGCCCAGCTATGGAAGCCTTGAGTAGAACAGCCACGGGGTAGGAATGCGATGGGGTCCATGTCGTGCTGGTCAGATGCAAACCCTTCTTTCCATGTAGAAGAGGTTAATGGCAAGACCTCAGAAAGTCTTTAAATAGACCAGTAGGGAAGTCCAAAGTCATATGGTTTTTAAACATATCCAGCTGCAGCACCTATTCAGGCCAGTGTGATTGTGCCAGGGGCCCAAGCTACAACACAGCACAGATCAGAAGCTGCCGCAGAAGCGGTAGCATGTTGCCTACTTCCCATTTACCTCCCAAGCTAGAACACTCGTCCTCTTGACTCTAGCCACCTGGTTGGCTTCCCATACCTCTCCAGGCATGGGATACTAGCAACTGAGGCTCATCTTCGGCTTTCGCTCTGCCTCAGGCCTCTGATCTCTGCAGCCTTCATTTTCAGAGCCAGCCTTCTCCTCTGTAGCCCTCTTGTAGCTGGGGGACCCTCCAAAGCAGAGCACAGACCTGTAGCGTGCTCACATGGCCAGTTTGAGTGTGAAAACTAAACCCCAATTCAGTGTAAAGCACATAGCTGCATGTCACCGAGAAGTCAGGCTGCAAGTCCAGTTATACAGCAGCACATTCTTCAGAGATGCTTCCTCACTTGTTTGGTCTCAGTTGACCAGCCATGTTAGCTCTTTTACAGTCCCGCTATTCTTTACTCAGGACATATCAGTCTCACAAGCCTGTAAAATGCAACCCTGGTCTCGGGGCACATTTAACAGTTCAATCATCATTGTACTTCCTCACTCCACCCCTCACTGCCTTCCCCAGCTAAACACTCAACACAATTCCCATCATACTGCATTTCATGATTTGTATCTGTATCAACCAGAGCTGGGAGCAGCTCCGCTTTTCCGAGCTTCCTCACCAGACACCGCTATTGCTAAGAGCTTGAGCAGGTTAATTACAATACTATTTGGGAAGGTGGGCCTACTGAGACAGCCCAAAGTGCCTCTGGGTCCATGCACAGAATGCTTCCTCTGGCTGCTCTGGTGCGTAAGTCTCAGTTCACGCACCCCAAACCCACCCACCTCCCACTCAAATAAGTGCTTTCAGACATTCAAAGAGGAAAGTGGATCATTCAGGCCCATCTTCTGGGTCTCATCCATCTCTGGAACACTCAGGAAGGTTCTGCACAAAGGTATGTGTGAATACAGCTGGTCTAGGCCATTTTCATGTGAAGACAGCGCATGTCCTTCTGGGAGGGTCGGAGGAGTTGTCTATTTTGTTCCACAATGGGATGACAACACCCCAAGGAAAGAGGGGAAAGCCACACCGAATAGCTGAGGATCAATTTCCAATGCACATCCTAGCAACTGTGGGATCAGAGAGGTTGGAAGGAGGGGAATGAGGCATTGCAAAAGGAGGTGTGGGTTGCTTCACACATTGATGGCTTTCCAACGGTCACTATCAATGCTGTTGATGCTGCCCACGTGGTAGGGCATAGAGGCAACATCATCTAGGTAGGCTGTGGTGTCAATTTGGGTGCTGGAGTAGAAGCCGGAATCCATGCCCTCTTTCTTGGCTACAGCGTAGGCATGGGGGAGATGCACATCAACATCCTCAGGTTCATCCACTTGGCATTTGTAGGAGAAAAGGATCTTTGGCTCAGACCTGGAGTCAGGAGGAAGGAGAGAAAAAGAGTTAGAAAGCTGGTGAATGTGGTGAAATGTCAGCACAGTGACCTCTCCAGCTGAGAAGCAGCAACAATATGGAACCCCACACTTAGGGACCATTGGCCACATCATATGAACTCCACCATCCCCTCACCAGGAGGGTGCAGGACCAAAGCAGCAGGGGGTGGCACAGCTCTGGAGCAAAGCACATTGACAGAGCTATGGCTGGACAATCAGGGCTGCAAGTGGATGCGTGGAATATCTGTTCTTATTCCCACTGCAGTGCACAGATTTCCTCAATTTAAACAATGAGGTCCTGATGCCAAAGTCAGCAATGGGTACTCTGCCATCATCTCCAATGGAATGGGATTCATGGGACTTGAAAGGTTTGGATCAGGACACTCATCTCAAAAGCAGAGTTTTCCATCTAGAGCCAATACCAAACTTTGCTCCTTTCAGACTGCAAAGCAGAGAGCAGAACAACAGTTCAGTCCCATGAAGATTTAGGAATCTGCTGCTTCCTGTTTACCAGCACGCTTGTACAGTTTGATCTGTCCTGTTCAGGAGACAGCAGTAGGGTGAAGACACTGCACTGCCTCCAGCTGGCCACACGGGGGCACCTCAAGTCCAAGAATCACGCTTCAGCGGCTCTCTACCTCTCAGGGGAGCCCTTGGAAAATGCCAGCTCTTAACTTTCACTTGGAGTTTTTTTCAACTACAGAAAAATAATAGAGCAATGCTTCTGTTGCAAAGGATTCAAAGACCACAGCAGGTCAGAGCATGTTTGACAGTCTGGATTCCTATTTGAAATCTCTGTGAATCACGTACAGGTCTTTGCACACCCAACAGTGAATCCAGGAGCCACGTTCTCTACTTAATCCAACTGTGGGAATCAGTCATTCACAAAACACTTGACTAGTCAACTCCTCAGCACCTAACAGTGGGTGCAGACATCAACAACTCGGCCCCTCACGAGGAGCTGGCATCTGTTTCCCATTTTATAGGGGAATGGAGTCACGGAGAGAGGAAGAGACTTGACCAAGGTTAGAGGCAGTGGCAGAGCTAGGTTCTGTTACTGAGGTCCAACCATGGCTTGTATTTTACAAGTGAGGGAAGTGAGAGACTAAGCAAGGTAAAAGAACTCCCATCTACTCACCCAAAGAAGCCTTTCAGGAATGCCACGTAAATGAGAGGTGCGAAGAAGCTGAAGTAGAGGAATGTTGTGGCATCAACACAGCTGTCAGAGGCAAGAGGAAACATGAAGTTGTTAGCGTCTCCTCACAGTACAGAAAATGGTTCCTATGTGTAATAAGCAAACCCATGCCTTCAGGAAGGGATCCCATTCCCTCCCAAGGGTCCAAGACACCGCGTGGGAGGCAGAAGGCAACACCTTCTACTAACTAAGCATGCTCCCTTGGCCCAGATGAACAAGTTCAACAGTCAATGCTTCACAGTTTCTCTCAGCCCAGAAAGTCCCTGCTCAGCCATGGGACAGCCCTGTCCCAAGAATGACATATTTCCAGTACAAAATGGACAGCTCTGTGCTATTTCTGCATCTCCTGAATGTGACCTCTCTCACTGGAAAACCCCAGGCAAAATGAAGCCAGGGGCTGGTCCTCACTGCTGACTAAGTGCTCCCCCTCCCTTACACAGGAAGGGAATATGGAGAACACTTCTTGGAGGAGCTCTGCACATGCCTCCCTTACAACAGTGCACCTTTGTCCTGTGTATTTCACAGAGGGGCATCTTAACAGTATTACTGTTATACCTATACCCACCACTTTATTTAGGGGCAGCAGGGAAGTTCCTTCTGTCCCAGTTATGATTGTAGGCAAGCAAACTTCTCTGCTACCCCTAAATAGAGACTCATATTAAATAAGTCTTGGCTAACTCGGCAACAGACTTTTCTTCCAGCTGAGGATGCTGACAGAACCAGTCCCCTTCCCATACGTACCACAGTCCTTCTATGATATCCACGCAGAGGAGGGCACTGCCCAGGCCCTGCAGGAGATTCATCAGGGCAAGAATTCCAGCATAGACATAAAAACTCCTCCTCGCTGTGGGGAAGACAAGGACGCAAGGATGAAAACATCAGGCTCACCAGCCCCAGCTAAGTAGTTTATGATAGCAGCTGCCAGCTGAAGGAGGTGGCACAGCCTAGAGACATGTCTTCAACTGCTGTTAGAAGAGACAGAGCTCTGGAAAGCTTGGGAACTACTTAAAGATCAACACCCCATATTTCTTCTCTTTATTGCCGGTAGTACCATTGGAGGTCAGGAAGTGAGACAGCCACATACTATGACACTTATGGAGGAAACCACAGCTTCACATGCCAAGCAGCAGCAGGGGACTCCAACGGCTGTCATTAGAATAAAAGGCGCAAGCCTATCACTGCTGAACACATGGACCTAGCGTTGCTCACAGGGCCTGTGACTGAACCAAAAGAGGCACTGTGGGTCAGCAGGGGAGTAAAAGCGGAGTTAGTAAAACAGCATAGTAGACCAAAGTAGGAAAAGTAAAGGATGCTATGGGTCCATACTGAGGGACATCAGCAGCACTGGGAATGTTTAAGACTGGAGTAGCAAGGGGTACTGCAGATATGAACTAAGTTGAGCTGAGGACACTTGCACCGACTCGCAGCAGGCATACTTTGGTAAGCACTGCGCCAATGTGCAGTATTTAAAGAACTGGCTAGAAGCTTCCAACCAGCCTAGAAAGCCTGGAACTTTCCCCTCTCAGTAGCTGTACTCCAAGAGAGTACAACCTCAAGTGCTACTCATGGAATTTTCTTTAATAAGTCAGGCCCTCCTGCTTGTAGTTAGTGCATCTAAAAAAAAAAAATCTACAAGGACAAACACATTATACCTCCTTCCCAATGGAAGAGCCAGCCAGTCTTTTAATTCAATGTTCTAGCTGCCACAATGGGGGTGTGAACAATCCCTCCCACCCTGTCTATCATCTTACATTTCAGTCCCTCCCACCTGAGATGTGGCATTTTGAAGGGACTCCACCATTCAGGAATTAGCCATTTAAAGAGCCCCAAAGCAACCCTTCTTTTGCCATAGAAGCCCATGAGCACCTCACTGTGGCAGGTCATTCTATCTGCCAGCATGGAAAACCCAAGCCAAAGCTACAATAACTAACCCACCTAAAGAACAACCTGCACTGTGGAGCTTTACTAGGTTTGAGGAGCCACCCAACCTCTCAGTTTCCTGCCAGGCACCCACTACCCAGATACTTAGAAAAGGGGGCAAGCAGGTATTTATTTGCAAGAGCCCTAGTTGCTGGAACCCTTTGCTCCCACCCACATGTCTCTGTTCCCCACACTGGCTGACTACAACACCACCAGCCTGATGAGTCCACTCACATGGAAGAGAAATCCGGTCTTTCAGCGGAGTTTTTGGAAGAATAACAACCAAGCTATAGACCTGTTGAGGGAGAAAAAGAACTTAGTCTCTGCCCTGTGCATGATAGGATTTAATAGTGCAAGTTTCAAAGGAATGGGGTGGTGGGTGGATGCGTCTCTAAAGCCACAGACAGTAGTTGTGGGTACTCGACAGTTCATTATGCTACAGGCTCTTCCCTTTGTATGTTGAGAAGTTGGAAAGGCATGGAAGGCCCCAGGCAGAGCTTGAATTCAGCTGTCAGGACCTGGTCCACTCTTAGCCTGGTCTCTCTTCAATCTTCATGGCTCTCTGCCCTATCACAAACACCATCTCCCAGGAGCTCTAGCACTGGACCTGGAAGTCACAGACTAAGCAGGTACATGTAAGGAGCCAGGGGCTGTCCACCTGCCTGGGGGGCCTGACTGCTTGCACCCAATTCTCATCATTTCATTTAAAAGATAAGGGAGGTAAGTGGAGATATCAAGGTACAGCTGCCGAAGAGGAGGTACCAACCCAAACTATCCTTCCATTTGGCCAGGATAGGCGGCATGAGCCATGTACTCACCAGAAAGAAGAAACAGGAGCTGGCAAGCCAGAAGTGTCTCCCTCCATGGCCATAGATGTTGAAGTCTTCTGCAGAGAGGTGGGAATCAGGGTACAGGATTTCCAGTGTTCCCTGAGGGAGAACAGGCACTCTCAGCACTTTGGCTTTCACAGAACCCATTGTCCCTCCACTGACAGAGGATATCTGCATTCACAGAAGTTCAGATAACTGCTGACCTTGCCACTCCACTCAACTCCACCTCTTGCACTGCTCAGATGTGCTCTTTAGCCAACTCGGACTCAATTAAAAGAAGAGTAGGTAAAATATAGGCAAGAAACCAAGGAGCCCCAGGATTTCAACAGGGCAGGATAGGGTGTCCATTTATGAACAGATGAGCTCCTGGCCAAATGCAAAGTGCAGTTGCAGGCTGTTGCAATGGAAGAATTTTTTCCCTGGGGATCAGCAGCACTTTTTGGCTTTGGAGAAAAGTCCCCCCTCATCATGACCTCCCAGAAGACAAAATGACGGGAAGGCAGGAGACCAGATTGCAGGGACCACTGAAATGGCAAGTATTCCATTCCTGCCTCCAGAACTGACACTTCCCACTGCACCATCCAAGCTAAACACTCCTGCTTGTGTACAGAGCTGGGAAAGGAAACCCAGACTCACGTACTCAGAATCCACTGAAAGACAGCTAAGGCTGTACACAGAAAAAGGTGTGGCACTCCCTGGACAGTTATTAAATCCAGACAGCTTAGCCACTTGATATTTAATGAAGCTCTTGCAGTGTATCATGTAGCAGTGATCAGCTCTGTTGCCTCTGCGAGAGAGCCTGAACACTGAACAATTGTTTCCCTGTTACCCCAGTGCTGCCCCAGACAAAACCATTCCAAAGGGCTGGCTACTGCCACTGGTGAAGAGAAGAACAGGCCCAGACACACACTGCATTGTTCAGAGAGAGACACACAGCTAATATGCTGAGCTGGCAAACTAGCTAGGAACTCACTGGTGAGGAACAGCTCTCAGCTAAGCAAGAGACAGGACAGGAGAGGCTGCAAGGGTCCCAATGGGCAGCCCTGCTTCTCCATCTTGTGTGGATTTGGAACCTTTTCCCTAGATGCAAGAGACTCCTATTTCCCAGTCCCCTCAATGAGTCAGCCCCCCACAACTTCATATTTTATTTACTGTCCTCCACTGTGCCAGCCTGGAGCGCAGAATCAATCAGATGCCTTAAAGGCAAAAGGTTCTTGCTACATCACTAGTCTCAAGACATTCTGCATCCCACCAAACACTTGTGGGATGGAGCTTAGTCTAAGCTAGGGGTGGCCAACCTGAGGCACGGGTACCATAAGTGGCATGTGGCAGAACAGGGAGGGGACAGACAGCACAGCAGCAAATTGGTCAGGAAGCAGAAAGCACAGCAGCACCTTGGGAAGGGATCACAGGGAAGGAAGCAGAAAGCAGAGCAGCACATCAAGCAGGGGATGGGGATAATAGCACTCAGGAGGGCACAGGGCTTGATTTGTGGCATGCTGCCCAAAATGTTGCCCCCTGCTGTGATCTAAAGCCATCTTCCTTCTCCCATGAACTCCAAAGCAACAGGCCCGTTTCTCCATAGGAGGCCAGATCTTCTCAAGCAAGCACTGTTTCACTCCAAGACGCGGCCTTTTCCTTTGTCTGCCCCAACACGCTCACCTGGGTGACAGAGTAGGCCAGAGACAGCACCGTGGTGATGGCCAAGACACGTTTAATACTGGACTTGCTCTCAAGATGACCTGAAAGGAGCAAGGAAAGATCATTCCCCCAGTCATTCCAGCCCCGGTAAGATTGAGCACCCAAGGGCCTGCTAGAACACCAAAAACTGTTTGGCATCCCCCTAAGACTACAAGAGGTTACAGCTCACCACCCCAGGAAGCCATACTGCCACCCAGACCGCTTAGCCTCCCTCAGACAGAGGACCCAGAGCATGACAGTAACAGGGCAAGAGGCTCTGGCTCTGCTTCGTTCCCATCTCCTACACTAGGAAAGCACCTAGGCCCTCCCGCCATGGTTACAAGATCTGGAACAAGCTACAGCCTGAGCAGTGAAAAGCTATTAGAAGAATCTCCCTTTAATCAACTCGAAAGCAACTTCATCTGCTCCAGGCTCCGGGCCCCCAGGTGATGGAGACCCACTGCTCAGTTGCTGCAGCAAGGGGCATCACAGATGCTCCTAAAGATACACAGACGACCTTGGAGAGTACCCACGCTGAGCAGCTGGAACTGAGCCACCAACAGGCACCAGAGAAGGCTTTGTTCAGCCCCTGCTGTCAAGAGGAAAGCACCAAGAGGAGGCAAGGTAAAAAGGTCCCCAGAGGAATCTTCCTCCCATAGGAAATGGGGTTCAAGCAGCCTCCCCTCACACTTTAGCATCACCAGGTGTGTGTAGGTGAATTCTGTGTTGGTGCTTGGAGTGCTAGGTACTGCATGAGTCACATAGGAAACCACATGCATGCTAAGCCCCAGGCCATTTCCCCATGAGTCTCACACATGGTCTAACTAGTCTAGTCATCTCCTGCCCAACAGGACTGACCCTCACCCCTCCCCAGCCCTTGTCCAGGGTGTGCACACAGCCTCTGTGGAAGGGAAGAGGCCTGTCGGGGGCCTTGGGAGCAGGAAGCCGCCTGGCACCTACCAAAGGCGAGGCCTAGGATCACCACACTCAGCTCAATGGCCAGAAGAAAGAAGCGCGTGATCTCCCACAGGATCTGCAAAGCAACAGGAACCAGGCAGGCAGGCAGGGTCAGGAGGAACAGAGACACAGGGAAGTTTATATAGCAAAACTCTTCCCATTTCCTTTATGAACGGAAATTCCACTCCCCCTGGGGGAGAACACCATTCCCAGGGACCTCCCTTGTCCGTATACCCTTTACCTTGAGGCCCAGCACTCCAGACCCTCCCCACACCCAGCACTTAGGATGAAGCCAGCTGCCATGGTTCAGCACAGCTGAAGCCATTCCCCTAGTGGCAGGGGTGGGACCTCTGCTGCATAGCCAACCCAGGCAGCTTGCATCTTCATCAGTTCAAAAATTAGGGATAAGGGCTTATTCTGTGGCCAACTTATTGCTAGGGAAACAGCAGCACCCTGCTTTCTCCTAGTGCCACTGCTCAAAGCAGAAGGACTATATAACTCTCCCCCATCGGGGCAAATAATGCTCATTTCTTCATGTTATGCATGGGGAAGCCAGAGCACAGGGAGATGAAGTAACAACCCCCCCGCCCCAGTGTTACACAAGGGGGTAATGGAATGTCTGTATCCAGGAGACGCAATGAGCAAACTTCTGCTCTAACCCTTGACCCATACTGCCTCCCTCAGAATATGTCAAATCCTTTAAAAATATTGCAATATTTAGGGAAACAAGGTAACAAGTCATCCAAAATCAGGCTGTTATATGCCCAGGCATAAGGCTATCCCTCCACCGCATGTTATTTGCTATGATCAGAAACTAGTTTGGAAGAGCAGTTCCCATTTTTTTTTTTTTTTAAAGTGCAGTCTAACAGTCTATTTTCACTTTCAAAAGCTCCATGATAGACACCCCACACCAGGCAACGGGCTGAAAAGGATATCTGCCTTGCTTCAGGACTTCTAAACAGAGGATGCCACACAGAAGGGAGAGCTAGAGAGAGGCAGTTTCTCTCAAAACATTTCATTCCTTATTTACCAGAACAGAAGATGACCATGATTATAAAACAATCTCCCAATAAGTAATTTGATATATGGAAAATGTATAAATTTGTTTAATTCTCCAGGGGTGCAGATTGTAGCCGTGTTGGTCTAAGGACACAGGCAGACAAGGTCCTTTAGGTAAATCCAATATCTTTTATTAGACCAGCTCAAATAGTTGGATAAATTCTTCTTAGCAAGCTTTCGGGCACAAATGCCTTTCATTAGGCTGGCAAAGGGTGTTTGTGCCTGAAAGCTTGCTAAGTTGAATTTTTCCAACTATTTGAGTTGGTCTAATAAAAGATATAAGATTTATCCAAAGAACCTGGTTTGCTTATAATTTTCCAGGTATATAATATAATTATTGGAAGTTTGCTCTGAATTTGTCCCCCTCTCACTGCTACAGCAGGGAAAAAAAAATCTGGGGGGTCAGGTAGCCCCTTTGCTTTGTTTTCCCTCAACTTTTTCCCCTGGCAGCCCCTTCCCCCTCTCCTTAACTTTCCCTGAGCACATAGAAATGAGGAGCAAATTTGAAAACAGTGTCCTTGATATTAAACATGGCTGCAGCATTTTGCATATAACGCCCATACACTCAGTTCACTTAAAAAAAAAAAAAGGTAACATTCAGCAATTCTCTTTTAAAACTGCTGCAAGTCCATAAATACACTTTTGAGCAGCACTTTGGCACCTACTTATATGCAGTACAAGCTATACATGTTCTTAACCCAATAATCAAAGACTCATGATTGACTGTACAGTTCATTGGGCTGAGCCCCAGCAGAGTCAACAACATTTTAAGCCATGGTGACCCCATAGCTCGGCAGTCCCCAGTGTCTGTACTCCAGATACTTCCCACAAAGGATCCATTAGGCCCCACTCATGGCTGCAAGTAGGTGTTCTTGTCATGAGTCCTGGGATGCTCCAAAAATGTATATGCAGATAAGGCTCAGGGCAACCTGGTCTGGCTTTACCTCATAAAGGGCAGGACCGCACTAATCATATGTGCCAAGCTAGGGGGCAGGGGAAGGGGCAGAGGAATTCTAGATGAATTGTTTGGGGCCCTATTTGGCGATGTTTGTCAGGTATCTAAGACTGGTGAAGAAACAGGAATTATTAGAAATAAGAGAAAAAGGCAGAGTTCAACTCTGGAAGTGAAGAAGAGGTCAAAATGTCATGCAATGTAGTGGCTCACCATGACTTGAAAAAGACTTGGTGCTGAGGAGGAATGTGCTTAATGGGCACTACCACATTTTATACAGATGAGCTACACTATTCTATCCTTGTAGGTTCCCATCAGTGGGCATGTAGAACCATGGCTGTGTGGTGTGATTTTGTAACGGAAATGAGAATGATGTAACCCTAAAGGTGTGTTTTTGGACTATCAAGTGAACCACAGCAGCATAGGTATATATATACACACACATGTTTATACTTAAATTTATAGAAATTTATATTTTTTTTGTTGTTGCAAAAATATTTATCAGCATGTTTGTCCAATATGAGCCATGTGTTTTCTAGTCATGCTCAGTGTTGGCTGCATTTAATTAACTTCATAGCTGGTTCCCATTCCCGAACACATGCTGCTTTTGGCAGCAGTTTAATGATAGTCTATGTATTTAAGGCAGTTTCCTTGTATGCAAGTGTAAGCTAAGGGGCTTTTTTTCTCATGCTGATTAGAGAGAAAAACCTTGTCTTGTATTTGGGTAAATACAGTAACCTGCAGATTTAAAGCCATGCAATGAAAGTGAAGGTAAACAGGGTCCCAGAGAGTAGTGCACTGAGGAGCTATGACAGTCATGACACAAAACACTAGAGAGAAAAGGTACGCAGGAAAGACTCTCATGCCTCCTCCTGAGGTTCACTTAGCTAAGGAGACTACAGCACAGGTGTTGCCAGGGGCTAACAAACTGAGGGGAGATGCGTTTTGGCATTCAAGACACGTCTTGGCAATCAAACACGAACCACATCCACACTCCTGCCTCTCACGATGGAGATTTTGCTATAGCATGCCTGGGGAAGCAGGGATGTTCGCTGTTCTGCAGCTCTGGGTGCTGGAATCATTTAAAGAGAGCTGTCAAAGCAGCATTCCACGGTACTGAACAGCTGTGAGCACTGCAGATAAAACATCTCGAGGAAGCTACTACTCATCTTTCAAGCCAGACCTGAATAATGACTCTGGAAGGACACTCACCTTATCGGCCACTGTAGCAGTATCAGAGGCACTGACTGTCATGGAGACAACGGCCCTTGCAATCCCAACCAATGCCACTACAAAGACCTAAAAAAAGACAGTCAGAGTGAGCTGGTACCAGTGTGTTGCATGGTGACCATCAGGAAGTTTACTCCACTGACCCTTTTCCCTGGCTGGAAGCCCAGCTGATGGAATTCAAGACTTCCAAGCTATTGACTCAAGCCAGACCCCTGGTGATGGTCTCCCAGACCCCAAGCCTAACTGCAGGATGACTACAGTATAGGCAGCAGAGACTGGCCCCAGTAAAAAGTAAACATCCAAATTTCTAGTCCATCAAAGCAACTGTGAAGGAAGCCTCATCGAGTCTTTCCACTCAGTGCCCTTGGGGGCATTATTTCATAGACATTAGGGCTGGAAGGGACCTCGGAAGATCGAGTCCAGCCCCCTGCCCAAAGGGCAGGAAGTCAGCTGGAGTCATAGGATCCCAGCAAGATAAGCATCCAGTTTGCTCTTGAGATATATTATATGGAATGGGGAGATGTTCACACAGGGCAGAGAAGCTAATCTCCTTCTCCTTTTTGCCACTTCAGTCAAAAAAATGTCAAACCAACAAAAAAAAAATACTAGTTCAGATTATGATGGCCTGGGCTGCCTCAGGACATAGATCTCTCCCAGGTCGCTGATCCACGAGATCAGCCAACAAACCCTAGATCCACAATAAGATTGTGGAGCTCTGCTCTTTCGCTAAATGGTGGTAACCTTTAGGGATGCAGAAGATAAGAGATCAGCTCGGGCCAAGGACTTCAGAGTCTCTTACATGACAGAGTATAGTGCAGCAGAGAGTCAAGCTGGCTCAAGAACTGGAAACCTTCTAGCTATTATAGCATGGAGCTTTGGGTTGGCTAATATACCTCATCCCCATATGCTTTTGGTATCCAAACTAACCCTTTTAGAGCTAGGTCAAGTATCTCCACACTATACCACAGGCACAATCTTTTCAAGCAGAGCTGCCAGCTTCATTGTATATTAAGCTAACACTCTAGAAATGAAGTAGCTAATCTGTCCACAACAGGTAGAAGTCAGATTTGATGGGCTCTCTCACAACCTGAAGTTTCCTTTCGCTGACAGCAGCAGGCAAAGCTGGTTAGCTCACAGAGCACCCTGAACAGGCTCCCTGGAGCATACCACTTACTACAGGTCTTTATAGCACCTTTCCCCTACAGAGTAGGCAGGGAAAAATCCCCAAATGCTCCAAGCCACCAGTATAAGAGCGCTGTCCTTGTCTGCATGCAAACTGAATCCTCCTTGCTTATGCTCTGAAAGGCAAGAAATGTGCTCTCTCCAAAGCTTGCACTAATTTCTAGTCAACAAACCCAATCACCTGCCTCCTCTACCTCCCTTCTCCTCTCCCCCCCAAAAAATTGCAAGTCCCAAAGACATAACTTTTCTCCAGGTAGGATTCAAGAAGGGGTAAAAAGAAACATGTTTGGTATCTAGCCTGTCCCCAGTTTGCTATGCTGTCCCCAAGCCCTTCAAGAGGGAGATCCTTTATTTGTTCTTTACAGACAAGAGCAAACTAGTTACCTGAAAGGAATCACTAGCATACTGATCCTAACCACAAAGAAAATATTTGTGTCCTCATCTTCCTATGGATATACCCAAGATGACTAAAACTGGAGAGAAATGGTTCCCACAGTCCACACTGCTGCTGGGTTAGTCACTGCTCCTTACTTGGACAAAGCCAACAGACTTATCAGTTTCACTTTTGTTTCTTCTCTTTAGTTTCTCAGAGTTTCAATTTCCATTAACTCCCAGTGGGACTATTCATAGTACTGACACCAAGGAGGACAATTTAAATCCAGACTGAAAACCTCTCCCCAGGGCTTTTAAAAATTCTGAATGCATTAGGTCGTTCAAAGTTTTCCTTCCCCTCCCCTCACTCCTGACCTCCGGAGCCTACACTATCTGGCAGCACCATGCACAGCTCGGAGTTTCTGATTACAGGCTCCATCTAGGCTTGCATTATCTAGGCCTCAATTTTATCTGCTTCCTGGTTTTTTTTATCTATTGTAACTGATGGCCAGGTTGAGGAAAGACACCTCCTAGACCTCACTCTCCTCATGTACAAACAGACTTTTCTTTCAACCAAGTTGAGCTCTGCCTCACAGAATGCTGCAGTGGTGCTGAATTCACCCAACTGATGAGCAGCCATATACCACTGCTCTGAGACAGCCAGAGGCCAGACTGCTCACCTGGGCAGGAGTGTTGTGAACTGCACCCAGGAGCTTTAAGGATCTGGTTGGACTAAGTGTACACCATGCTCCCAGAGGTGCTCAGCGAGCTAAATGGTATTCAGAAACCACTAGAGAGACTTCCATAGCACAAGTAGAGGCTGCACGTGCTGCCTTAAACTGGGGAGAAGGCAAGAGATAAGAGACCCTACACATTTGGGAAACAAGACTCATCTACCTGTTCCTTCTGCTTCCATCTCCAACTTCACATCAACAAGACTCAGTCATCACTCCTTCAAACCCAAAGGAAGGGTCACCCTGCAGGAACAGATGGTCACTTTCCTGCACCCTCAAAGAGGGCCTTGCAGCCTTGGGACCTCCGGTTCCAGCTCTCTAATCAAGTTAGGGTGTTCTACAAAAGCGCTGGTAAGGACTGACACTCCTGCTAACATCATGACAATTCATTTGCTGCCATTTCTATTCCACTCCCTCACTAAGAAGTTAGTTTTCTTTTAACTAGGACTGACTGCAAAGAAAGCAACTGGAAGGGAAGACACAAGAGAACAGATATCAAAACACAGAGATAAAATATGGGGCTAGGTTTAAAGTAGGTCCCTTTGAAGTCATGAAAGACCCAACCCAGAATCTGAAATCCAGATATCCCTACTGTCTAGGAGAAACAGAATTCACACTGGGAAGCCCAGTGCCCATTTATTACACCGTGCCTTAGTTTTAAAGTGTTCATATGCTTTTGCAGAAGATTTTACTCACTAGGGATCTGAAAAAGGCCCAGTCATCCAATCAGAAATGTTCTGGGAAGGGGAGCAGATTCCTCCCCCATCAGGTCAGAGTACACGTGCCCATACTTACCAGTATATAAAAAGTAGTGAAGATGGGACTGGAGGTGACACGGATTTTGGCCCTGGCGGAGGGCAGTTTCCAGAGAAGAAAGACAAAGAAGAGTACATTGGGAACCAGGAGCAGGAGGTCCCAGTACCGGACTCTGCAGAGAGAGATGCAGGATTAACAGTTCCGTATTTGCAAAATCTCCCAATGCAGAGGAAGACACCAGTCCCTTAATCCTGAAAAGCCCGTGTCCCTGGATAATACCAGGCTCCATCCCCAGGTCCCAACTCTCACCTAGACTTCCCAATGTCCTCGTAAAGTAGAAGCAGGCACTTGTGCGGCACAGTGATGTTGGTATCATTGATTGATTGTGTGGTCACAGGGGACAGAGCCGTCACGCTAGCTGGCACTGTTACCAGAGCAGTGGAATGCGTGACGTTGTCATACGCAGAGAACCTCACCACTGACGTCACAGATGGGAACATCCTGACTCCTTTCTGGCCACAAAGGAAAAAAAAGTGAAGGTTACATGCAGTGGGGGTTAAGGCCAAGCATGATACAACACAGGATGATTAGGACAGGAAAAAGCAACATCTGAGTCAGAGAAACAGAAAAGTACATCCACAAAGTAGTCACAACCTACTCATTAAAGCAAATTATTATTGTCGCTAGCAGAAAGCCTGCATCACACAACAGAGCAGAATGTCTCTTGTCCCTCCACCAGGGCAGAAAAGACAGGAATCCCATCTTCGACCAGGATAACAGGAACCTTCCAGACACCGCTGACTAATCCAGATTAGATGAGGTGACTTGCAAGCCCTGCTCCGCAGCTCCCTGATATTTAACAAGCTCTTGGGCCTGCAGGAAACTTTACTCTGTAGCTTCACTCATTGGCCCTTACCCAATACCTGTTGCTAATGCCAGCCTCCCTAGTCAGTGCTAGGGGGCAAGTGGCATATATCTACTTAGATGGGACTCCATGGACTTTCTGCTTTCACAAAGCACCACGAGTGTAATGACAATATCCTAGCTGCATCTTAGACCCTGCATTCTCTTCGAGCCCTTCCAAACCACTCCAACGGCTCTGATTTTAAAGCCCATAACAGGGCTCCATCCCCTTCTACAGCCTGTTGCATCTAGGGCTGCACAAACACTTTACCCCATCAATAAACACAAGCTTTCACTACTCCTGGGGCATAAACTAGCATCAGTATTGCTAATCTGTAGAGGCAGAAAGTGAAGGAGAGTTATTCAGTAACTTCTTCAAGGTCACACTAGAAAACAGAGGGAAACCCAGTGGAAGCACCCAGGAGTCCTGGCTCACAGTTACTCCTTCCCTCCCCTGTGCCATGCCGCTTCCATAGCATTTTCAAAGAAGGCAAGATAACAACTTGCTCTCTACCCCCTGTTGAAACCTATCAGATCTGCCCTCCCTGAAAGCAAGCTCATAGCTTGATCCACTGGCATACCTCGCAGGCCTTGTGGCTGCTCCAGCTAGGATATCAGCTGTCAGCCCTAGAAGTGGGGAGGGGGGAGATGGCAAATTCTCCCCCACAGCAAAGAAACCCTATTTACCTCCCATCCACGGGGCCGAACTGGTGGAAACCAGGGGAAAATTCTGCTTTGGGACCGCTGGTAAGAGCTCCACCACACCCCAAGCTTGCCGGTGCTCCAAGGCACTGTACTCACAGACACAAGGCTCCATCATCGGCTCCCAGCTGGACTCATGGCCCCAGGCAACTCCCTCCTCTGCACCGGAGTTTCCTCTCCTGCAAAAGAAGGAACCCCCATGCTAGTAACATGTCTTATGATCCCCAGATACCAGGCACCACAATGTTGTGAAGTACTTCTCCCTCCAGGATTCCCCTCCCCTGGGTGGAGCCGCCACAAAACAGCCTGGGATTTTTATTTTTTTTTTAAAAAGAGCCACCACCTACTGTCATCACAAGAACGCAGGTCCTTGGGGGATTTAGAGTGCCCTGACTGCCTGTTCCCTGTAGCTAATCCAGGATTAAATCTCAACAAAATTCCCCCTCATTTGAACAACAACCAGCATTGCGGATGCTGCAGCCTGCATGAGAGAGGCAAGCAAGAAAGTCTTCATGCTTCTTGCTGACTGCTGTAGCCTACGGCTAGACATGGTCCCAGCTAGGGGAGGCAGAGAGGCCCAGCTCTGTGACACCTGCTTTGGGGCTCAGGTTTTGTCCTCCCAGGGGCAGCCAGCTCGACACCGTCCCATTCTTCTCCGAAGCTGGGACCGTTGCCAGGCCCTGGGAGGGGACGTGGGTTGGGGGAGCTTCCTGCTGACATAGCTGCTTCTGATCCCTCCATTGTAACAGGTCCTCCGTGGGCTGGGGTTTTCTTTAAGGCTATGGTAGGTCAAACTGCATTAGAGACGTCGTTTTAAACAAACACAGCCCTGGGACGATCGGCTTTGTGCTGAGGTGGCAGCTTCTCTGCTAGAAAGCCTAGCTCTGGCAAAGGTCCCAGCCACTGACCTTCACATTAGGGAGCTCCTGTCTCCTCCCCTAAAGAGGTATGTTATGTTCCTCCCTTCAGCCTCCCCAGTTCTTAAGCACCAAATCCCTGCATCATTGAGAAAGACATTTCTCTCTAGTGACTTACCTATGTCTTGCTACTCTGACATCTCTCAGAAGCCTCTCGACTCTGAGGATATAAATAGATGTGGCCAAATTAAGTGGGTCATCTGTGCCAAGATGTGTCCCAGCACAGCTGATCCACTCCATCGGGAAAACCATGCGTTACCCGTTGTCCTTCAGGATCAATGGGTAATGCCTTCCCCACCTGCAGAGACATGCTGCAGGAAACTGGTGGTCCCAGCCCCAGGATTGCACAAGGAAGAATTCAACCTCAGAAAGCTCATGTGCATCTGGGGAATCCCAGACGGGGGAAACCAGGCAGGTGCTCCCAGGATAGCTGGAGAGCACTCTCCTGCCTCTGAGCAAACAGACATCCGTCACAAAATAGCAGCACAAATTAATACCACCTATGTCACGACCACAAATTTGGGGCACGTGGGGAGTGATAAAGGGCATGGACATCTGCTTGCTTGACTTCTGTACCCCCATAAAAATGTTTATGGTGGCACAAAGGTGTCTATTTCCAGCCTGAGAAAGGCTGCAGCAAAGGAGGGTGGGTGGATATGACTGCATTCAACTTATGCCTAACTTTTTAACAGGGTGGGAAGAGGAGGAGAGAGAGAGACTCAGGAAGCATAGAGAGAGGAGGGGAAACCATGAGCCAACAGCCCTGCAATGCTCTGTTCTCTGCTGCTTCATTCACTCTACCACTGACTTACATGGCCAGCATAATTTCAGCTCTGCTCCCCAAACTACTGAGGGAAAGTTATTTTTCCTTCTTTGCAACAACTGTGCTTAGACACTCCCCAGTGTGGTTGATGCCGTTTTTGAGATAAGAACTGCCCTCATCACTCTGCTAACAAGACCACGTTTCAACACAGTTGTTACCACAGAGCCTTTAATGGTGAAAACAAGGCCATTTTTGTAAACAGTATTTTCCAGAATTCACCCTGTCCTTTTTTGCTTAATTGCTACCCGCTCCTTTCACTCCAGAACCAGCTCATGAGATGGGGATTTTCCATCCAGTGACAAAGGCCATTTCCCCATCCCCTCCTAGTTTCAATATCATATCCATTTTTTTTTTCCCAGAAAAGCTAAAAAAAGATTTTCCCATGGCCTTAAAAAAAAAATCAAGCCAAAGTAGCTGCCTGAAGAGCAACCCCAGCCCACAACAACTGGGGAAAGGAATCTCCTGCCTGTATCCTCCCTCAGCTTGGGGGATGCCTTGATGCACAGGAGATGGGAAGAAGGCAATGCTCTCATGATAGGACCCAGAGCAAAACAGCCTGCAGTTCACAGGGTCAAGATGTCCCGCAGCGGAGGGGAGAAGCAGGATGGCCACCGGCTTCAAGCACCTAAAGGACTCAGACGTGGGAACAAATCAGCTGCAGCCTGGCCCCTTTATGCTACATAAAGGGGCCAGAGCACAGTCGAGGCCCGAGTGCCAGCTATCAGAGCGTTTCCTCAGGGTAAGCAATGCAGGAGACAGGCACAAGGCTGCCTTGAAGGACCACCCATCTCCAACCCTTGGCATACAACAGCCACAAGACACAGCACTGCAATGATCCCAGGTGCCAGCAGTAACTCAGGCCCCCAGAGTTGCCGGCTATACTGGTCAGCTTGGAGTAGCAAAGCCCTGTCCCCCCCGAACAATACAACACCTCGTTGGGGCATCAGTTCCCCACCTGTGAAACAGAGCAGGGACTGGTGAGGCTAACTTCATTTCAGTCTGTGATGTATGTTAGGATCTTCAGAAGAGAGAAACTGGAGAAGTGCAAGGTACTGTTGCCTGCCCTCAGGAATGGAAATCCCTGAGCCATTTGAGCTCACCTGATTTACTATAGTAGCAGGCCTGTTTCTGAACACCTCTAGCTCTTGCCTTTTCTAAGGTAAGGGTTAACAACAGAAGCACTGTTCTCTCACACGCACGTGTTACCATAGCCATCTGTTTCAGCAACATCATCTTCCCAGATTTAATACCCTTATTGTACACATATTTTTGCACCACCTTAGCTACAAGCAATTTTCAGTTGACAGCATGCTTGCAGAGTGCATGTAATTTAGCTTCAGTTAACCAGGAATACCTGGAGTGTAAGCACATTAGGAATAGCACTCTTGAATGACAACACTGAGTGCCACGATAAAAAGCCTCATTAAGAAAAATGGCATGCAAACTCTTGACTGATTTCAAGACCAACATGTTGCTTGCTTTCAGAAAAAAAAAAAAAAAATAGATCTCACCTAAAATAGATCTCCCACAGAACCAATTTGAAAAAAAAATCTTAGCTTCATCCTTGTGCCCACATGGAGCCCGTGTAACATTAAGGTATTACTATTTAATAAGAACGTGGGTCCAGTATTTTAAATGCAGAAACTTCAGAATAGATACTTAGTTCTATATTTAGGTACCTACATATGCAAACTAACTGAGTCACTGAGCAGCTACAGCGCCCCCCAAAAAAGTCTGAAGAAGGTCCCCTTTGCAACGTCTACGTAGACATCTAACTTAAGGCACCCACATTCAGAACTGATAATCTTAAAAAAAAAAGGAAGAAGCATGCTCCAAATGAAAAGTTCAGCTGAAAGCCTGCAAGAGATCACAAGATCTAGTTCATGGTCAACGACTCAGCCATAACAACAGCTTGATTTGTGAATGTCGGGCTAGGCCAATGTTTTATAAATCGAGATAGAAGGCAGGGTAAATGTGCACCTTACAGAGTTACCAAAAGTAGTATATGTGTACACACACAACAAGCTTTTGTGGGCTGAAGTTCACAGCTCGCAAAATCTGGTGCCACACGCACACACTTTGATTTATCCATAAGGTGCAAATCTACCCTGCTTTCTGCTTGACTTCACACTAGCGAACCTAGCCATGTCTCTCCTAGCCATACCTCTCCTTATCCATTCAGGATAAGGAATGTTTACCACGCTTCTCCCTCCTCATACGTTAATGCTGCATGCCGGCTAGCAGGGACCTCTAAAATAACAGTCTTTGCATGTACCGATGCAGCGTCCTCAAAACAGTGATGCGCAAATATTCACAAGCAACGTGGCCACAACCCATGCGCTGTAGAGTGAGCTGTGAGCGTGTCCCGAACTGGGACAAGCCACTACAGCCTGCCTGCTGCCCAGGGCATTGGTTGCATTGCCAAAAGAAAAGACTCACCTCTCCTGAAACAAGTTCACAGGCAGTTTTTCAAGGCTTCTAGGCACACAGAGCTGAGATCTCTCCAGTGGTAGGGACCATGTTGGGCACAAATGCTGCGCTGCTATGTGCTCCTTAAAAGTCAAAAGGAAAGCTTGTCTATGTCTACCCCAACCATGGGGGCCCAATAAAAGAGACAGATGTAGGTAGTCATGTTAATCTGAAGTCAAGGTGAAGGCAGAGTAGGTTTGCACCTTATAAACCAGTGGTTCTCAAATTTTTTAGACTCAAGGAACCCTGGAGAAAGTGCCAGCTCATAGCTTTTACTTGTGTTTTGATGACAAAAACACAATAGAGCAATTCTTCTGTTGCACAGACTTGACAAAGACCCCAACGAGTCTGAATGTTTTTAATATTTGTGGATTCCTGTTGAAATCTCTAGGTTATCTTGAGAATCACGTCTGCCCACCTAAGAGTGCTGACAGTGTGGCACCTGTGACAGGATCTCAGGGGACCCTAGCCCGCCGCAGCACCCTGGCAGAGAACCACGGGTACAAGCTCACCAAAACACATCCTTTTACAGCATCTGATGGAGTGAGCTTGGACTCAGGAAATCTTGTGCTAGAGATACACACAGGTTTAGATATATTACACACACACATCTATATATAGTCAGGTATCCAGGTTGTAGCCGTATTGGTCTAGAGGAGAAAGCAATCAGGACTTGTAGTGGAGATGGTATCTTGTATTAGAACAAGATTTTTGCACAAAAATTCTTTAATTGCAATTAAAGAATTTTTTTTGCAAAAATCTTGTTGGTCTAATACAAAATATCATCTCCACCACGAGTCCTGAAGTCTATACATATGCACTATACACACACACGTGTGCAGGTATATACGCACACATATTCTACACACACACGTGCATTTCTATCTACACACACATACATTATGTACACATATCTATACACACACACACACGTCTATAGATACACACGCATTATACACATACACCTATATAAACACGTGTGCCCATACGGATACACATAAACACCCCTATTATAGATACACACACACCCATATAAATATACATGAACCCATACGCACACCAATTATAGATACACGTGCACCTGTATAAATGTGTGTCTATTTATATTATATGCACGCAAATATACACACACGCACATTATGTACATGTATCTATATATACATACATGAACCCATATACACACGCATGCTCCCAGATACGCGCACCCCCCATATGGATACACGCGCACCCACACACATGCCCATACAGATCCATGCACACACCTATTATAGATGCACACGCACTCCCCTAGATACACACCCGGGTGCCCACACACACCCATATAGAGATGGCCACGCACACGCCTAGACACACAGAGAGATGCGCACCCCCGATCACGCGTGTCCCTACACACACACATTACACGCGTGGCTATAGATGTACACATACATCTTACCCCCCCCGCACACACACGTGCACGCCCGCACACACACTGCGCACACACGTCTACCCGCACCCCCCCGCACACGTGTGCGCCCGGCCCCGCACCGGCCCCGGCCCCGGCCCCGGCCCCGGCCCGTACCTGCGAGGGCTCAGGACGCGGCTCCGCTCGGCCATACCCCGGCCCCGGCCCGACGCTTCCTCCCGCGCGTCCGGGGAGCGTCACTCAAGAGCCTCCCGGCCACGAAACCGCAACTACTGCCCGCGCCGCCTCCTCCGAGCGGGTTTAGAGCCCGCGCGCTACAAGAAGACAGCGCGTGACCCGGCAGCGCCCCCAGGCTCCACTCCCCGCGGGGGGAGGGCTTTTTTCGGCTACGCCCAGATTGACTTTTCCTAGAGGCTCCCTGGGACCGAGCCAGCTCCACCAATCAGGAGGCGCTAAACCAAAGAAGGCCGGGGAGGGGGCGCTGAAAGAGCCGCAAGAGCCAATGGGAGCCGGGACACGAAGCGCTGGAATGTCAGAGGCTTAAGGGGGCTGCGTGTCGCTGTGCAGGGCAAGGGGCATCTCCTGCCCCAAAGCACTGGTGTGTCCCAGCCACAGCCGGGGCAGCAGCAAGACCAGGCACATCCCCTGTAGCCCATGTTCAATGCACGGCTCTCCCCCCATCCCTAGGCCACACGTCCATGAGTTCTGCATGCTTTTTTGGGGGGGGCGACCCTGCGCCTTCCTGTGTTAGGGCAGATAATGTTACACCCAGGCTGCCACTGGGGGCTTTTATTTGGTTAGAAGTATAAGGAAAGCCAAAGCAAGTTCCTCCAGACCAGAGGCTGGTTTATGGGGATGTTATCCACCAGGCAATATGAACAAAAGCAGCTCCGTACAGCAGAGTTTTGCATTTTTTATAATTCATATATTTTGTGTCCCAGGTCAAATCAGTTCCAAATCATATTGACTGAGCAGCTTTCAACCCTTCCAAAAACCGTATCGATTGAGCAGGCAGAACTCAATCATTCTAAACACCATGAATGATGCTAAAACCGGCGAGCATCCTCCATCCCAGGCTCCCTCCCTGGGAATTCAGATACTCCCAAATCCATTGCCAGGCATCCTACGTACAGCAGAGATTTTTTTTCCCCATATTCCAAGCCAAGTCAGCCCAATCAAATTCCAAATCTGAGAGTCAGTCCAGAACCATAAGTGGCCCTACTACTGGCAAGCATCCTCCATCTCCATCTGGAGCTTCAGACATTCCCAAATCCTTTAGGGGGCATCCTACTTGCAGGCCCAACCCTGGAGGCTTGGGGTTCAGATGCATGCACAAACAGATTCCCTACCAAGGTCTCTGAGCCCTCAGAAGATATCCTCAGTATTGGAGGCAAGCTCCAGGCTTGCACCCCTCCACTTTGGTGTGGGGGAGTTTTATACCATTTGGGAATTTTATGCAGTTCAGGTTCAATATTCCCACTCATTCCTCCGAGATAAGGATCTCCTGGCCAACTCAGCAGAGAGCAGGGAAACAGTCATGATCCATGACCCTTGTCCTTTCCTAGTGTAGCCTTATTAGCACTGGGTGTGATCACTGGCCTCTGCTTCTCCACTCCCTTGAAAGTGTCCCTCACAACTAGCTTCTCTCTCAGGCTGAGCCTTGTGATTCAGACTGAACTCTGAACCCCCCTCCCTGACACTCTGGGATCAGAGTATCTGGGAGGGGGAATGTAGCAACACACCCAGCACAGCAAAAAAGAGAGGTGAGGGCTGTTTAGGACTCCCCAATACTAACAAGTGGAGCCAAGATATACCCCATGTTCTAGATCATAATGAAACAAGCCCCAAAACATTGCCAGGTGGTGGAAGTGCACGTATTCCAGGGTTTATGGCAGTAGTTCTCAACTTTTTTTTTTTGATTCAAGGCACCCCTCAAAAAGGGCCATCTCTTGCTTTTCAGTCCTTTGTGACTAGAGAAAAATAGAAGAGCAAGTCTTCTATTGCTGAAAACTCAGAAAGACCCCAACAGATCCACATGGGATTCCTGTTTGAAATCTCTGGGGTTTAGCTTGCGAAGCATGTTTGCACACCTCACTGTGCTAACACTGGGCAGCACCCTGCAAAGGATCTCAAGGCACCCTAGAGTACTGCAGCACCCAGGTTGAGAAGCACCGGTTTAGTGTCTTGGTGTCTGGGCACAGGATTCAAAACTCCTGGAAGACGGTTTCAGGCTCAACTTTAGTAAAAACTACTTCACAGCTAGGGTGTCCAGACTGTGGAAAAATCTCCCTCCAGAAATGCAATCGCCTAACCTGGAAATCTTCAAGATGAGACTAGACAGTAACTTTGCTGAGATCACCTGACCTGCAGTTGTTTTTCCTGCTTGGTGCAGGGGGCTGGATCCAATGATCTTCCAAGGTCCCTTCCAGCCCCTTACAATCGATGAATCTCTCCATGGCCCCACTGAAAGGTATACTGATCGCTCGCAGTGAGCAAAGACTCAAAGTACAGTGGACTCAGCACCCCACACCTCTAGAACGTCCTCCTCTTTGAAACAGGCATAATATACTTGCCTTAGATACTGGCACTCAAGTAGGAAGGGAGCAGCTGCCCTAGAAACACCTGATTTGGCCAATGCTTCAGACTTAATCTCTTCATTAGGATCATATTTCACCAGGCTTACACTCATGCAATTCCTTGATGAAAGCTGGGTGCTGTGGAGTGTGAGGTAGAGAAGGATCAAACAGTGTTTTGCATGTCACCTGCATTTGAGGAACAGTCTTACACACCTCGTTGTAAAGCACACAGGGCAGAGAGGGCAGGCTTCTTTCCAGTTGCATCAGCAGAGGCATTTCACCACAGATTACAGCTCTTCACTTGGTTTCTCTTCAGGAAAAAACAAGAATATTGCTTGCACAGTATTTTACATTGCACAGGCTTCTCCTTGGGAGTGGATGAGAAAACAAACGCTGTGTGAAAGACATTAGACAGGCCACTGAATACACTGCTGGAAAGCACTCAGGTACTGTAGTAATGAGCATGGTGGAAGAACCTATTATCTATTTACAGCACAGAAGGGCAGAGTAGGTGTGTACCCTATAGACTAAATCAGCACTGCATAACATAAGCTTTCGTAAGCAGTGGGCTTACTTCATCAGATGCTAATGAAGTAGCTGATTAAATAATCTGATGAAATAAGCCTGCTGCTTATGAAAGCTTATGCAATGCATCCCTGGTTTAGTTAGTCTTTAAGGTACAAATCTACCCTACCATCTGCCTGATTTCAGACTAACATGGCTAATTACGTCTTCCCACTTACAGCACAGTCATTTATCTCCTTGAGTGAGTGAAGATGGTATTGTAGGCAGCCTTAATAGCCAATATTGCTCCCCTCAGCATAAGTCTCCTTACCTCCTCTGTCTGAAAGGAAGCTCAATAAGTACTGAGCTTCCCTTACTTCCACACCTATGTTGGAGGCTAATGGAAATGTGGTCCTAAAAGGAGTGATCCTGTGTTAACTCTTTCTCTCTCCAGTACTGTCAGGCACCAACAACCTCAGGCTTGCCATTTTGCTTCCTGGAGTTTAAACATGGGCATGGGGAATTATAATAATAACGCTTACATGGTGTTTTTTATTCATAGAATGAAAAGCTTTTTACAGAGGTGGGAAGCATCTTTATTGGCATTTTACAGATGGGAAAACAGAGGTACAGAGAAAGGAAAGTAAATTTCTCATTGCCCAGCAGACAGGTGACAGAGCACTGGAACACATTCTTAGTTGCATTCCTATGTTTCAGCTGCTGGGATCTGCCACTGAAGGTCACACCTGTTTGGTCTCCTGATCTTTGACAGTGACAAGTACAAGAAAGGTGGAAAAAATGCATTCCAGACCAATGTGTAAGAGGTGAGGCAAAGGGGAAGCCTCCTGACTGATTTCCTGACCACAGGCAGTTAGTTAGTAGTTGGTGTATGCCCTGAAACACATGGGTCACAAATTTCTGTAACCTGTTTTTCCATGAATGTTTTCATTATCCAGATAAACCTGCATAACTTAATACTGTAGCCCAGTATCATCTCAATGGAAAAAACAGAGATGCTGCAACAGGCACACAGATAATAATGGGCCTCCATTTAGATGTAAGCTTGCCAAGCATTATGGGAATGAGGAAAGCCAAAGGGATTCCTTGCAGATGAATCATCACAAAGCAAAGAAACAACAGTCCTGCTCTATGGCCTGATCCTCCAATCAAATCAATGTCCGAGGAAGAGAAACAAAAATTATTCATAAGCTGGAGGGAGTGACTCCTAAGGAAAGATTAACAGCAACAAAACTAGCTAGGCTCATTTTGCCCAGTCTCCCATGTCCCAAGTGGCAGGACACGCTTGGGGAGGACAAGGGTCCCCAGTGGACTTAGCCAAACTGCAGCTAAGGGGCAATGTAAATGCTTCAGAGCAGTGGTGCTCAACCTTTCTGGGGTGCAGGCTGGATCTGGGGTGCAGCATCAATCCATGCATCAGCCTGATCCAGCCACACACCACTATCTCCCACACTGTCCTGATTCAGCTGCACTGCTGGGAAGCAATGAGCATCGCCTCAACTGAAGCTAACTTCAGCTTCATGAACTTCTTCATAGCTTAACATCAAGACTCACTGCCTCACTCTGGCAAACTTCATAGAAAGAACCTAGATTCAACCACACTGCCCAGCACAACCCCATTCATTCCCAAGCCTCTAGGTTAACACACTTTTCATGCTGGTGTAAAGCCATTCATTTCAATGGATGGACATCTGGAGGTGCCTCCCTGTGCTTTGTTCTGTGCGGGATCTCCCTGTGCATGCACCTCAGAACTATTTTGTAGATAGGAAGCCTATTGAGAGAGGTGAAGTGGTTTGCCCAAAAATGCCTTTGTGTGGAAACGCTTGCAGCAATTTAAGTCTGCCGTATTTCAGTTCAGTTTCCATCAAGGACATGTCAGCAGCAGAGTCAGAAAGAGAAGCCAGGTCTCCCTGCTCCTGGGTTCTAACCAGCGGATGACATTGCCCCCCACACAGCTGTGTTGGAAGAGAAGCTCCCTCCTTGGAGTCCACCAGCCCATTCCCCGTGATTCACCCTGTGAGGCCACAGCTTGGCACTGCAGGCACCATCGACAAAGGGAAATGCATCTCAAACAGTTGATTACATGGCACAACAGAAAGCAGGCAAGAAGGAGCTTCAGCTTCTCTGTTTCTGCAGCTGTTTTGAAATATGGAAACAGTGGAAAAAGAATGCAGGATAAGTGGAGGATGCTTCTTGCCCCAGGGCAGAGGCAGCAGTTACTCATACTTCCTGTCCTGTGCAAGCCCCAAAGCACCACATTATGCTACTCTGTCTTCTTGCTCTTTTAATAACCTTCTCCATCTCTTAACTGCAGCATCTCTCCCGCCCTCCTGTGAGAGTTAAATTCACAATCGGTGGTTTACAAGATCACTACTCTAACCCCTGAGCCATGAAGTCAGATGCTTATCTGACAGGGGAGATACCATGATCAGCTGCCTTCTGGTTACAGTCCCAAATCAATGCTTGACAGTGGTGGGGCTCAGCCTGCTTGTCTTTTCTGTACGAGCCTCTGCATGCAGAAGCAGGAAGGAAAAAGGATGGGAGATTTAGCAGCCATGGTATAACTCAGGTGGGGCACTGTTACTACAGCACTTACAGCTGTTCCAGCTCACTTGCCTTTAGCTTGAGGAAATCTTACTTCATTGCCCTGTCAAAGCATGTGTTAGCATTAGTGACTTGGTGATCTGGAAGCTTCCTGTCTTCAGGCCCAGGTAACCTAACTTCATCTTCAGCCTCCTCTACAGCTCCTTCGGTCCTTGCCCTCTGCTGGGACTGACTACCAGTTCCTGAAGTCATGGTGGGATTTTTCCAGAGATGCTCACTAGTCTGCTAGGTGTTGAACTGAGCTCACCAAACCCAGCTCACACCAGTCACCAGACAACTCCTAGCTGGTGACAGCAGATCTCAGCTGGATTCTGACCAGTTGCCCAGGATGATGGGAGATACCCAATTCCTAGTCTCAGTTAGGGATACAGCAACCAAACTCTCCAGCTATTTCAAAACTGGCTGCCCAACCAGAGCCACGTAAAGGCCTGATTTCCTCCAGGTGCTGAGCATCAACAGCTCTGTGGGGCTTTCTTGGGTCATTTCTGAAAGTCAAGCCCAGGGGGCTTAGGTTTAGCACCAAGTGGATATAGATGTGTGTCTCCTTGGGAAATGCCACCTACACACTCTCACAGAGACCTCCCAACCTACCAGTGCTTGGAGATATGGAGCCACCTCCTGGTAAGACCGGCACACTACCACATTTTACTTGTTAGGCAGCCTGTCTTTACACCTACTCAGGGGTGGGGGGCACTTTAATTAGAGCAGCTCTAATTAAAGCACCTGAAACATCACATGTCCCCAGGGGTTGGTTCTGGGGACAGTTTTGTTCAATATCTTCATCAACAATGTGGAAGATGGCATAGAGTGCAGCCTCAGCAAGTTCACAGATAACACCAAGCTGGGGGTGGCAGTAGATAGGATGTAGGGTAGGACCAGGATTCAGAGTGACCTAGACAAATTGGAGGATTGGGCCAAAAGGAATCTCATGAGGTTCAACAAGGACAAGTGCAAAGTCCTGCACTTGGGACAGAACAATCCCGTGCACCGGTACAAGGTGGGGGCTGACTGGCTGGACAGCGGCTCTGTAGAAAAGGGCCTGGGGGTTACAATAGACAATAAGCTGAATATGAGCCAGCAGTATGCCCTTGTTGCCAAGAAGGCCAATGGCATCCTGGGCTGCATTGGTAGGAGTATTGCCAGCAGGTCAAGGGGGAGTGATTATTCCCCTCTATTCAGCACTGGTGAGGCTACATCTGGAGTACTGTGTCCAGTTTTGGGCCCCTCACTACAGAAAGGATGTGGACAAATTGGAGAGAGTCCAGCGGAGGGCAACAAAAATGGTTCGGGGGCTGGGGTATGAACTTCTGAGGAGAGACTGAGGGAACTGTGCTTATTTAGTCTAGAGAAGAGGAGACTGAGAGGGGATGTAATAGCAGCCTTCAACTCCCTGCAAAGTGGTTTGAAAGAGGATGGAGCTGGACTGTTCTCAGTGGTGGCAGATGACAGAACAAGGAGCAATAGTCTCAAGTTGCAGCAAGGGAAGTTTAGGTTAAATATTAGGAAGAATTTTCTCACTAGAAGCCCAGTAAAACATTGCAACAGAGAGGTTGTGGAATCGCTATCCTTGGAGGTTTTTAAGACCTGGTTAAACAAAGCTTTGGCTGGGATGATCTAGTTGATGGTCCTGCTTTGAGCAGGGGGTTGAACTAGATGACCTCCTGAGGTCCCTTCCAACCCTCATTTTCTATGATTCTATGTAGTCAGCATCCCCACGCTTCAAAATGGCAGTGGGGGCGCTTTAACTAAAGCTCATTCAACAAGCTTTAGTTGAAGCGCCCCCACCATCATTTTGAAACATGGGGACACTGAATACATTTGATGTGGAGGCTGCTGAAGCGTGCTAATTAGCATGTTCCAGTGGACTCCATTAACTGAGTCTGCTCTGATGCATGCTAATTAGCACACATCAGAGCAGATGTCTGGCATGTGCATAGGTGTCTGCAATGCCCATGTTTTGGGTCCAGATTTGTCTCACTCCTATAGAAACTCCATGTTTCCTTCCCACGTAATTGCCAGAAATGCCTTATCATGGAACTGGGTCTCTAGCAAACTTCCCTTCAGTTGTATGATTGTCAGTTGCCTCTTCAGTCACTTCTGTTCCCAGTTTTGGGTTTAAAGTTGCACATTGGCAAGGTGCTGTTCCCCTGACTGGGACGTGCTTCAGAGATGTCTAACACCAGGTGTCATGCAAGAGCTAATGGCAATATTTATCTCCTGTGTCTTGGCCACTTTAAGAACATAAAAGCTGCTGTTTACTGGGTCAGACCATAGGTTCATTTTGCCCAGTCTCCCATGTCCCAAGTGGCAGGACACGCTTGGGGAGGACAAGGGTCCCCAGTGGACAAGTCTGTACTCCACTTTGATCCTGTGAGCCAGTGGAGACCTCAGCTGGCAGCTCCTCCATGAAGCCATCTCAACGAGTGTCTACCTGGTGCGGTTCACAGATGCCCCCGACACCTGCCCCTTCTGTGAGCAGAGCAAGACCCTGGTGCACCCCTACCTGGAGTGCACTGGGCTGAAGCCCCTTCACTGCCTCCTCCAGAACCTCCTGTTGAGGCTCTGGCTCCACTTCTCCCCATGCCTGTTTATTTATGCACTCCCCATCCGTGGCCCCACCAAGTCCTGGGACCTCCTAGTCAAGCTCTTCCTGGCCCTGGCTAAGTTAACGACATATCTCACCAGGAAGAAGGGGCTGGCAGGGAGGACCCCCAGGGACCATGAGGCCACTTTCCTGTACCTGGTCTAATCCTGTCTCTGGGCAGAGTACCACTGGGAGTGTTCACTGGCTCCCTGGACTTGTTCAAGGGCCAGTGGGCACTGTCTGATGTGCTCTGCTCAGTGTCCCCCCTTGGTGCACTCATTTTAAACCTTTGACCTCTCTCCCATCCCTGTTATTTCTTTAGTTGTCCCCAGAAATCATTTGTTGTCTACCGAGTGGCCTCGCTTTTTAAGGGGGGGCTTACAGTGTTTCCTATTGGGCATTGGCCCATGTTCCTTAGGCAACAAATAGGCCTGCGTCACACAGGGGAAGAGAACAGATGCTGAAGGGGAGAGTGAACTGGAGATGACCAAGGTTTTCTTCCACTGTTCCTCTCTTACTTGCAGCCTCCAGCATTTAAGGTCCAGGATGTTCTGATCCAGAGGTGGTACCCCTAGGTCTCATGCTCAATAGCTACTGCTGCCCCTTTCCTTCAAGAATTTGTCCAATCCCTTTTTGAATCTGGCTAGACCAGGGGTGGGCAATTATTTCAGCTGGAGGGTCGCATAGTGACATTTGATGAGCCATCAAGGGCACAGCTCCTCCCCTTGACAGGTGCCCCGCCACCTAATTGCCATCTTGAGATTGGAAGCCCCACTCCTAACCCCTGACTTTTGCCACTGGAAGTCCCACTCCTTGCCCCCAGAAGTACTCCTTTTGGGAGGTGGGGGATACCATATTAGAACCAGAAAAAAAATCATATAGTAAAAATCAAACATCTACTATAACAGGGTTACCATACATTTGGGTTTTCTGGACATGTCCTCCTTTTGGATTCTCCCATCTCTGTCTCAATGTTTTTTTAAAATACCAAAAAATGCCCGGGATTTTACTCTGCTCAGGATCAATGTTTTTCCTGGCACTTCCCATCTTGCCCTAGCAAAGAGCTACTTGGGGCTGGAAGGAGCAGGGGAAGGGAGATTGGAGGCAGAGGCATCAAGTGATAGTAGGACCAGCCCTGGCAGCTGCATGCAGGTAAGTCTGTGGGGGCAGGGGTTGGAGGGCCAGGGCTTGGGGACTGTCTGGGGGGTTCTGTGTGTGTGTGTGCACACACGTGTGGCAGAGGTTTGTGGAGGGGATGGGTGTGAGTGGGGTGCCTGCTGGCACCGGGGGAAGCACAGTGTCTGGGCAATGGGGCTGTGGCAGGACAGGGAGAGCAACTGCCCCTCCAGCAGGGGAAGGGGGTCCTCTGGGGACAGCAGGGAGCTGTATGGCCAGGCTGGCGGCACTGGGACTGGTGCCTGTGCTTGCAGGGGTGGGACAGCTGGGAGATGCTGCAGAGCTGGGGGGCCATAGGGCTGCAGATCAAGAGTGAGACACACTGGCAGGGCTGGGGGGCTGTGGCTTGGGAGTGAGGGGAAAGGGCAGGGCACCGGCATATCACTGCCTGCCCTGAACAATCATATTACCTGCCCCCGCTCCCCAACAGGTGTCCTCTTTTTTGAAACTGGAAACATGGAAACCCTAAATATAACATATTTTAATTTTATTACAAAAAATATTTTTCTCCTCATGAATGGGTGTTTGCATAGTGTATATAGAGGTGACTGCATAATAGCTCCAAATAAAGTCTTACTCTTGTATAATCTGTGTGGGAGGGATGTGGTTGGGGGAGTGGGTATTGGGGGTGGGATTTAGAGGGGTGATCTGGAAGCTTCCTATCTTCAGGACAAGGCAACCGAACTTCATCTTCAGCCTCCTCTACAGCTCCTTCAGTCCTTGCCCTCTGCTGGGACTGACTACCAGTTCCTGAAGTCATGGTGGGATTTTTCCAGAGATGCTCACTAGTCTGCTAGGTGTTGAACTGAGCTCACCAAACCCAGCTCACACCAGCCACCAGATAACTCCTAGCTGGTGACAGCGGATCTCAGCTGGATTCTGGCCAGTTGCCCAGGATGACAGGAGACACCCAATTCCTAGTCTCACTTAGGGCAACCAAACACTCCAGCCACGTCAAAACTGACTGCCCAAACCGAGCCACTTAAAGGCCTGTGTGTGTGTGTGTGTGTGTGAATGAGGGGTTTGTGAAAAGGTGTGGATGTGTGTATGGGTGGGTGTGGGGTTTGTGGGGGGCGGCTGTGAAGGTTGTGAGTGTGTTTGTAGGAGGGTCTGTGGGGGGGGTGTGGGGTTTGTGGGGAGATGGGAGGTGTCAGGTTTGTGGGAGGGTGTAGGTCCTCCCCCCGCACTCCTCCCCCCCAGCATACAGCTCCTCCAGGCAGCAGCAACAGCAGCAGGCTCTCAGGGCACTCATGGCCCATGGCAAGCAGAGCCCCCTGGCAGCACGTGGCTCTGGCTGAGTCCCGAGAGCTGCAGGTGGCAGCACAGAACCTGCCTGGCTCGGACCAATGGCACATGCCTTTGTGCCAAAGCAGGCTGGCTCCATGCCAGTACATGGGGCTTCTGGCACTGCAGGCAGGAGCTGCATTATCAGCCTGGACCAGGCCAGCTCTGTGCCTCCATGTGGGGCTTCCAGCACTCCAGTGGGGAGCCACACGTGAAGGCATGGAGCCAGCCTGGCCCAGCTGTGCGTGCTCCCAGCTTCAGTGCCAGGACCCATAGGTGCTGGCACAGAGCCAGCCGGCTGGCCCAATGGCACACTGCTCCTGGGAGGAGAGCTGGGAGCCACATGTGGAAGCACAGAGCCTACCCAGCCCTATGGTGCGAGGACTAAGAGCTGTGGGGAGTTTGTGGGGGAGTCCCATGCCATTGGGCTGGCCAGGCTCTGTGCTTCCACGTGCGGCTCCCTACTGGAGTCCTGGAAGCCCCACGTGGAGGCATGAAACTGGCCAAGATCATCTGATGGCGCATAGCTCCCACCTGCAGTGCTGGAAGCCCCATGTGCTGGCACAGAGCCAGCCTGGTCTGGCTTGAAGGCCCCTACCAGTGGACCGGCTCAGTGCCAGGGGCTCAGAGCACCTGCCATGGGCCATGAGTGCTCCGAGGGCCTGCTGCCCACTGCTATCAAAATTGGTGGGAGCTGTGCACCATGATGGGGAAGGGGGAAGGCATGTGAGGGAGACCCATGCCTCCCCCGCTCCCCTTCCTACTCAAGAGCTGCCCAGTCACACACCATCATGTTCAGTGCCTCCACATGGGGCTCCCAGCTGGAGTGCTGGGAGCCCCACGGAGGTGGAGGCACAGAACCCACTTCTGAAAGCTCGCATCTCCCTCTGGCTTTCAGAGGGGCAGCTGCGGGCTGGTAATAATTGTTTTTTGGAGGGGTCCCGCAAGCCAGATAGAATGGCCTGTTGGGCTGGAGCCAGCCCGCAGGCAAAATACAGCCTACTAAACGGTCAACTTCCACAGCATCTGGTGGCAATGAGGTCCAAACTTAAATTACATGCGGGGTGAAAAACAACTTCCTTGTGTTAGTATTAAATTTACTACCAATTAGTTTTTATATTATAACCCTAGTTCTTATTTTAAGAGAGAGAGTAAACAATACATCCTGTTCACTTTCTCTTCACCATTCAGCATTTTGTAAACCCATCTCATGTCTCCCCTGGCAGCGTGGAGGAACCACAGGGCAACCCAGGCGCAAGAAGGGTCCAGCAACAGCGAAGGGGAGGTAGCCACTTTTCCCCTGCACCAAGCGGCAGCTTCTGTCCAGCTGCCACCGCTACTGCTACTGCTACTGCCGCTGCACAGTGTGGGCAGGCGAGTCCAGAGCAGGCGCAAGGTGGGCCAGGGTCGGGGCTGCGCACGCGGGTCCCCACTGGTACCATGGGGCTGGGGCCAGCGGTGGCAGCAGCCAGAAGGAGCCACTGCTGCATGGGCTGCCTAGGAAGGCTGGAGCCACCCCAGTCCTACTGCATGCCCAAAGGACGCCACAGGCCGGATGGCACCTGGGCCAGGCAGGACTGAGGGACTCACCATGCTCTGGACAAAGTCCCTCCGCGGGCCAAATCTGGCCCATGCGGTGTATTTTGCCCATCCCTGGCCTAGCCTCTCTAATCAATGCAGGGATAAGTGATGTCCTGTCTCCCTAAACACCTTCTGCAAATTTTTACTGGATAAAGGACTCTACTTCCTGCCCTAAACTACATTCCCGTGCTGAACGGCTATGGAGGCTCCCGTCTCCTGACAGACATGGCCGAAGGGCAGGGCTGCCCCAGAGAGCCGTGAATGGGAACTCCCCGCTACACGCAGACTCGTACCCACCCATCCAGGGTTTGTTCTGCTGTGCGGCTCCAGTCCGTGAACTAAACCCAATGGAGGGAAGCCGAACCAATTTGATCCAGGGAAAGACTGTCTTCACGCAGACCCGCACCAGGATCTCCACGTCACAGAGGTTCGACGGTCTGGGATGTATCAGCTCCAAGGATGAGAAGGCCCTTGGCAGGGTCGGACAGGGGGTGCACAGGGCGCGGGGCTGAGCCCTGCTGCATGTGGGCGGAGAGAAAAGCAATCCCAGGAGATCTGTCAGCTGGTGGCTGCAATGCCCGAGCAAAAGGTGTCCCGGGCAGCCAGGCCACGTAGGATGCGAAGCCCTGAGGGAAGAGGGTGGGCGGCAGGATGGAGAAACAGGGCATGAGCAATAAGGTGCAATCAGATCCGGAGCGGGTGCATTGGTGCAGCTGCACCTCCCCCCATTTCGGACTGTTTGCAACCCAGGGGCTTCTGGGGACTTTTTTATCATTCCCCAAAACACAAAAGAAACCTAGTAGCACGAGCTCTTCCCCTGCTGCTGCTGCTGTCCCCGGGGCAAGAGAGGCGCTCCAAAGCCGTGGACAGGAACAGTCCTATCCCGGGATAAGGGCGGGGCAGCGCTCAGCGGAGCTCGCCGCGCAGGCGCGACAGGGGGCGGCGCTCATGCATATGCATCGGGGTCGTTAATTATGCATGAGGTTTCGCGCGCTTTTGCTGCCCACGTGGTGCTCGTTTCCCGCGGAATCCGGCAGGGCAAGGAGGCTCCGGGCAGCGGCGGGGATGGCGGTGAGCAGCGGCCGGAGCCTGCCCTGCCCTGGGGTTGGGGTTGGGGGTTGAAAGCGGGGCTGGCACTGGGAGTGGATTGGGGCTCGGGCTCCTGTGCTCTGGTCCTTGCGGTGGGATCCGGATCGGGGGCCGGGGTCCCGGTGCCCAGAAGGCAGCGCTGGGGAGTGGAGCCCCTGCCCGCCCGCCCCGCACCCGCCCGGGCCCTGCGTGGGGCAGAGACGGCCTATAAGGGGCTTTGGAGTCTGCCTCTCTGGGGCTTTGCATGGGGGGGTCTCCATGGGGAAATAGGGATGTCCCCCCCCCCAACTGGGTCCCCTGGCTCTGTGGGGTGGGTGACACGTGAGCACACGCATGTGCACACCCACACGCTGGTCTGCCCGTAGGGGTGAGTGCGCTGGTGCCCCCTCCCTGCTCGGGGAGCTCTCCCGTCCCCTGTGGGGGTGCTGATCCAGGTGACACTGCCTCCCCGAGCAGCCCTGGCCCCTTCCTCCACTGGCCTCTGACCCGACTCTCTGTCCCCTGCAGGATTCGTCCGAGTCGCAGAACGTGGCCACCAGTCCGGCCCGCAGCTCGCGCCGTGGAGATGCCTTCACGTCCAGCCCCGGCCGGGACCTGCCGCCCTTTGAGGATGAGTCTGAAGGGCTCTTGGGGACCGAGGGGGGCCCTGAAGAGGAGGACGAAGGGGAAGAGCTCATTGGGGACGGGATGGAAAGGTAGGGGAAGCCCAGGGGCAGCCCTCGGTCGTTGATGGCTGCTGTGTGTGAGCAGGGCCTTGGCAGGGCAGGTTATTGCTTATCTCTAAGGCATTGAGTCGGCTCCTGCCATGGGCCACTGCACGGGTAGTGCCTCTTTGTCCTCTGCCTGGTCCTGCTCTAAGCATCCTTCAGTACCCCCAGCTGTGTTTCTAAAGCACCTGTCATGGGGCATCGGAAATGTGGACTTTGTCTGCTGCACCGGTGCCTAGAGTGGGCATAGCAGAGGGGCCACAAGACAGTGGTGATGGATATAAGTCTTGTGCCATTGTCTGGGATACCGGGGGGGCTGCCTGTGAAGTCGGTGGGTGAAGTTGTGTGGATAAACCTGCAGGTCACTTCCTAGGACTGAGTGTGGTTCAGCTCAGGGTTATTTACTTGCTTGTGTGAGCATAAAGTTCAGATTTTGTTCTGCAAAAACAATCCTTTGGCTACTAGGTTAGAAAAACAAGTACAACCAACTACAGGTCCAGCAGCCAACAGCTGCATACGCTATTCATTCAAGCTTTGTGTGTCGGCTTTAGTGATCGTAGCATCCAGCCTTTGCTTTTATTAACACGGAGCATCTTTTTGTGTAGAATGAGGTTCTGTTCACCAAGAGTTTTTCTGTCTGGACTGAAGTCTCCCTGACACCACCTCTGTTTCCCATAATGTGATAGGGGAAACTCTTCCATGTGGCTAAGTGCATCACTGGTTAAATGAGATCTCTATGTGCCTAGGGACTACCGTGCCATTCCAGAGCTGGATGTCTATGAAGCTGAGGGCCTGGCTTTGGACGACGAGGATGTGGAGGAGCTGACAGCCAGCCAGCGGGAGGCAGCCGAGCGGGCAATGAGGCAGAGGGACCATGACCTGGATCGTGGCCTGGGCCGCATGAGGAGGGGACTGCTTTATGGTAACTCCCATATGTGCTTTTACATCACTGACTGCCTTAGCCTACCCCTCCAGAAGGATCTGGTCTTTTACCCAATGGCCTGGTTGCCATGATGGCCCTAGACCACCTATGGCTTGTAGAGTGTCTAGGTTTTAAGGGAGCAGTGGGCTTACCTGAGCTTCACTAAGTATTGTCTCTTTGCAGCTGGGTATGTTGGGTGCTCCCAGACTAACAGCGCTCTCCTGGCTCATGCAGGTCTGTGGTTGCAGCAGAGTTCAAATGCTGTGGCTTCCAGGCCATGTCAGGACAGGGGCTTGGACCCAGTAAGTGCCGGGCAGACTGCTGAGACTCAGTAGCATAATTATGGCGGGGTGAGCCTGGCATCTGCCAGAGACACCATAGTTTCATAGGTGGCAGGGTCAGAAGGGACCTAAGCAGATCAAGTCCAACCCCCTGCCTTGGGCAGGAAAGGATGCTGGGCTCAAATGACCCCAGCAAGGTGGCTGTCTAGCCTCCTTTTGAAGACCCCAGGGTAGGGGCGAACACCACTTCCCTTGGAAGTTGGTTCCAGCTCCTAGCCACCCTGACAGTGAAGTAGCGCCTCCTGATATCTAGCCTGAATTTGCTTTCAGTCAACTTATGGCCGTTGTTTTTTGTTAACCCCGGCAGTGCTCGGGGGAACAGGGACTCTCCCATTGCCTGCTGGTCTCCCTTGGCCAGTTTATAGACAACCATCAGATCCCCTCTCAGCCTTCTTTTGTAGAGTCTGAACATGTTCAGGTCCCATAGCCTTTCCTCATAGGGTCTGCCCTGCTGCCCCCTAATCATGCAAGTGGCCCTCCTCTGGACCCTCTTGATGCTGTTCATGTCCTTCTTGAAGTGCGGCGCCCAGAACTGGACGCGGTACTCCAATTGGGGCCTGACCAATGTCATATAGAAGGGGAGGATCACCTCCTTGGACCTGCTTGTGTTGCATCTATGCATGCGTGACAAGGTATGGTTAGCCTTCCTGACTGCATCCCCACATTGGCAGCCCATGTTCATCTTGAAATCAATAGTGACACCAAGATCCTTTTCTGCCTCTTCACTGACAAGAAGGGAGTTCCCCAGCCTGTAGGTATGCTGCTGGTTCATCTTCCCCAGGTGCAACACCTTGCACTTGTCCGTATTGAAACCCATCCTGTTCTCATCTGCCCACCTCTGTAACCTGTCCAGATCCAATTACAGCCTGTCCCTCCCTTCTAGCATGTCCACTTCTCCCCACATCTTAGTGTCATCTGCAAACTTGAACAAGGTTCTTTTCACCCGCTTGTCCAAATCGCCGATTAAGATATTGAACAGCGCGGGCCCCAGGACCGAGCCCTGGGGGACCCCACTGCCCACATCTCTCCAGGATGAAAATGACCCGTCCACCACCACTGCCTGGGTATGGCCCTCCAGCCAACTTGTGACCCATCTGACTGTGTAGGTGTCGACACCACAGTTGCCTAATTTCAGTGCCTGCACCAAATTGGAGCAGGCACTGAAATGACAGCTCCCCAACCCCATGCAGGTGCAGCATCCATCTGTGCGAGAGGAGCACCAGCCAGGCAGGGAGCAGGCCTCACTGTATTAGCAGCCCCTTTGTGAGGAGCCAGCAGCTCCAGGCAGATAGCGCCAGCAGCAGCTCTTGGAAGAGATTAGTTGCCTTCATCTCAAGGGTTCACAAGTCTGAAGTCAACCCGCTTCTTTCCTGAATTACAGCTGCTGTGCAACTATTTGGGGGTTCTCAGCCCCATAGTCTCCACTAGCTCTCAGAGCTTTTGAAAATATTTGCTCTGTTTAATGTATTGCAGGAAGCCAAGAGATTGCCCCTTGCACTAACCACTATACCCCCCCTGCTTTTCTCCAGACAGCTTTTTGTGGTTGTGTATTCAGATCAACAATAAGCAATGGTATAAATATGATGGGCAGTTTTCAAATGTAAGTACCTAAGAAAAGGTACTGGTCTCTGCATTTCAACCTTGGGTTTCCATTTTCTGTGTCCTAGGTGTTCATGTGTAGCCAGATGAAGAATTAGATAGCCTAACTTGGGTCTCACTGTATATTGTAGCTGCCCACCCTACCTCATAATCCTGTAGTTAAGCCCAAGTAATACAGAGCTTTTCTTTTAATTCAGAGTATATTTCAAGTTTTTTGGGGGAAAAACACGCTAACAAAACAGTTTTATGGAATGGAACGTGCCTGCAGCTCAACCTGTAAAGCAAGTGATGGATGGGGGAACAGATAAGTAAAAGAAACAATTGCCATTTTGTTCCCATCAAATACAGACGTAAAAGGGCCACCAAAAAAATCTGGAGCTACTTATCATAAAGACAAAACATTTGCAAAGAGGAAATGCACAAACAATCCTCTGTTTCTGCTTGGTTTTCCAAAGAGTGCCCCAGTACCTTAGTTAAGTCAGCTGACTCATCTTCTATAACCAAGGTAGGAGAAAAGAATGCTGAATTCTGTATCAGCTGCCGTCAGCCCCAAAATTGAGGAAACAATTCCTTGTAAATCTAGTCTTGTTTGGAAAAAGTCTTTGTTTTCCTGCATGACGGAGCAGGAAGAAAAGTACATTTGTAACACAAGTCCTAAAACTGCTGATGTACTTAACCCTGAGGAGGTGGTATTATACACTCACATCCCTGGCTTGTGGCTTTTGAACGTTACTGATCAGTTTAGGAACTATATAGTTGAAAAAGGTTCAGATCAAAAGCAGGATTTGTATTTCTCACTGTCCATGTTGGGTAATGACAGGCAATTCACTCGCAACTGGTTTATAAAAACACTGCAATGGAGAGAGAATTGAAAGAAAATGGCTTATATGTTTAATTGCGAGAAAAGCAGTGTTCTGTTTTCTTTGCATGGTTGTGTGGGCAAGGCCCCAGTTTACACCAATTATTTCTGATCCATACAAAGGATTTTCTGACTGGAAACATTTGAACACATGCATTCCTGAGCATGAAAGCTCACCTGAACACTGGGTGTTATCTCAAGTGGAAAATGTTGGAATATGGCCTTAAAAAGAAAACCCTTAGTGGTGATGATAACCTGCAAAGAGCCATCATGGCGGAAAGAGAAAAATGACGCTTGATCCTAAAAGTGATTGTTAATGCCGTGCTCTTTTTGTGCCAAAAATAATTTTGCTCTTCAAGGGCACAGTAAGATTATGGGACAGTCAGGTGTTGGGATCTTCCTGAACTTATTAGCTACTCAACTGGATCTTGCCCATTGTATCCAAAATCAAATCCATGATTTGGGAACTGTGACTTACTTCTTCTTTCTGGTCCAAAACAAATTAGTTGACATCTTAGGGTCCACAATTTGGAAATAAATTCTATCTATGATACAAGAGACAAATGTATTTTTTTCATTTTAATTTGACTGCATGCTGGATGTGTCCCAAAAAGAGCAAATGATCAGATACATGAGAGTCAGTGGCAACAGGTGCAGTATTGAAGAAAGCTTTGCCAGTTTCATTCAAGCGAACAAGAAAGCTGGAAGTGGATTAGCCTAACTCATAGAAAGTAAACTCCAATATGATGGTTTGGACATAAAAAAAAAAAAAAAAAAAAAAAAAAAAAAAAAATATCCATGGCCAGGACTGTGACAATGGGGCAAATGTGGCAGGAAAGCATAATGGTATGAGGGCCAGAACATTGCAGTTAAATGCTTTTGTTAGGTTTGTCCCATGCACTGCTCACTCAATATAGCTGGTAAAAATGCAGCTGACATCAATGGAGAAGTAATCACATTTTTTTTTGGTACAGTTCAGAGCCTATTCACTTTTTTGGGGGGGGGGAAGTCTTCTGAACATTGGAAAAGACTGTTTTCAAAACATACTGAAAGATCACTTTGACATGTTGGGCTACAAATGCCCATGCTGTGGGCACATTTTGCACCTGGCTGCCAAAAGCAGTAGAGGCTTTGCAGAAAGCAATTGAAAGAGCCGATGTAGACGTTGTGTTAATAGCCAATTGATTTATTCTTCAAATTAATTATAAATGTATTTGCCTACTAATCATTTGGGACAAACTTTTGAATTCTGTTAACCTTCTTAATAAACACTACAGGTGACAAATCTAACAGTGGACAAAGCCTCAAAACTAATAGATGGTTTGCGTGACAGTGCAGCAAAGCATTTGCGGTTCTGGATTAGAACCTGTGGTGGCGGAGGCCAGAAGTCTTGTGGAGACTATGGATGTTGAATTTTTGTTTTGCCACAAAAGGAAAACGTGGACAAAGCAGTTGGACCTAGGTGAATCCATGGATGAATCTTGCCATCTGACTTCTGAAAGATAATTCACAGTTCTTGTGAATAATGTACTTCATTCTCTCGCATTAGACTTTGAATGGTGCTACATGATGCTGTCTGAAATGTCATCCAGTTTTGATTTTTTACTTGGAAAGTCCCTGTCAGAAATGCCTGAGAGCTGAAAAAATGTACTACTGATTTGGCAACAAAAAAGTATCCATAGGATTTAAATGCATTAGATTTTTCTTTGGAAATTGAAAGGTTCAGGTTTCAGATAAAAGCTATTGTTACTCCTACACTTCATGATGCTTCTCACCTTGATATTCTGAATTTCCTGTACAGTTTTTGCCTTGACTGAATCATACCCTATCATCACAATATTGTACCCTTGAGATTTTTTTTAACCCTGCCAGTAACAGCGATTTCTTGTGAGAACAAGCTGGTGAAAACATTTGCGTTCTACAAGCTGGCAAGAATGTCTTTCTAATTGGCCATCTTGTCAGTTGAACATGAACTTGCTTACTCTATCAATTATGACAAGATCATCGACAAGTTCACCTCTACCAAAGCTCAGAGTCTTAATATCATTTTTGTCTTTTGTTCTTCTTATTGAGCTTCTTGTCCTCAGTCTCATCTGCTGTCAAATTCAGACAGTATCTTGGTTGCTTCTACCTTTTTGAAGGAATGAATTCCTTCCATTATTCCTTGTACCTTAATTTCTGAAAAGCCACTTAAACTTTCACTTGAACGGCAAGGCTAAAATATATAAGTAATGTAATGCATAAATCTTCTGCAATTTTAAAAGTATATGAATGGTCTAATAATTTGACTGTGTCCCATCTCCCCCCCCCCCAAAATTACGTTTCAGTTATTTTTTTCATGTTTTGGTATAACTCAAATGTTCTTCAAATATTCATTGCACCTGTTGAAGCAAGCTATAGCTACATCTCTGACTCAGTTTGTAAGGTGCAACTTTATTCTGCCTTCTGCCTACCTGACATGGCTCTCCCTGCTTTAAATGCCCTTGTGACTGTTATCATTTTCTTTTCATTTAAAGCAGTATTTTGTGTGTTCCAGTGTTAAGTACAAAATGAGGTCAAGCATAAGATGCATTTTTAATGTTCAAATGCTAGTAAATGTTTCCTTGAGGAAATAATTACTGAGACATGAGTGAATTACTTTACTGATGGAAGGAGGAGGAAGGCACTCAAAAGCAGTGCCCTGGGCAGGGATGAAATTACTAGTTACAACTCTGCTCTGAGTGCTATCCTTATGGGGAGATAAGGTGGGCTATCCAGGCCCTTAGTGCAGGGTAGGGGAAGAGAAATTAAGTCCATATTTCGGCCCCTTCTCTCTCAGGACACTTCATGTGCCTGTGTGCTGTTTTTGGAGGTCTTTATTTCTGTAATGGTCTCTGTAATCTTTCTAGGCTCTGTCCCTGTACCTTCCTGTTAATACCCACTATGTGGGAGTTGATTTAGGAAAGAGCACTGGTTTGACATGGCCATTGCATAGAGGTGAATTTGGTAGGACTGAGTGCCTGGGATTCTTGACGCTGCATGCCAGGATATTATTGTCCCCTCAGTAGGTTTGAGAGGGGCCAGCATGAACTTCCCCAGCTCTGACTCCTTTATCACTTCAGATAGTGACGATGAAGATGAGGAACGTCCTTCACGGAGGAGGCGGCTGGCTGAACGGGCTGCAGACGGGATGGAGGAGGAGGATGAAGACATGATTGAGAGCATTGAGAATCTGGAAGACATGAAAGGGCACTCGGTAAGGGAGTGGGTGTCAATGGCAGCTCCCCGCCTCGAGATCTACCATCGCTTCAAGAACTTCCTGAAGACCCATGTGGATGACCACGGACACAACGTCTTCAAGGAGAGGATCAGTGACATGTGCAAAGGTATGGTTGGGTGGGCATAGATAGTGGTGATGGCTGAGCCAACTAGCTCGGGCAGTACTTGTTTGCAGTAGAAGAAATGCCAGGATGTTTGGGTGATGCCAGCTTCCTCCTCCTTATTAGCTGATGTACTTCATAGACATCTGCTCATATTTCTTTCGTGTTAACTCAAAAACTCAGCACTTCTTTTTGATAAGAGATGTCGGGCATTGCATTATCCAGCCTTCAAACATTCCTCTGACTCCCTTTTAACTAAGATCATGTTCTGCTTGTGTCCATTTCTGCTGGGATCCATACAGTCACATTCTGCCACTAGAATTTCTGATTGGAGTCTGCAAGCTTACAGTACTAGGAGAAAAAGGATTTTGAATTGGTTTCCAGCTACCAAAACCAGATCAGCCAATCGGAGAACAGAAATGGCACTATGTGACTGGTCTCCTGAGTCTTGGCTCAACCATTTAGACTTAAACTTCACATAAGGAAACATGGAAGAAGCAGAACTAAAATAATTTGTTGGCTAATCTTTAATTGGCCAATAGGAAAGAAATAAAACCTGTTAAACTTAAGCACAATTCATCCAGATGCTGTTTTATTTCTTACTGGAATAGCCATAGCACTTAGGAGCCGCGGTCAGGGGCTGGAATTGCATTGTGCTGTGCAAACAAAGAACAAAATTAGCCTGTGCCCCATGGAGCGGATACAAGACACAGGTCTTTATGGCATCCAGTCAGCACAGCATCCTACAGCCACTGATCCATCCCTTTGTTGTGGAGGCTTCTGGGTGATTGGGCTAAACAGCAAGGCCACACAATCTTGGTAATGGTGCCCTGAGTTTCCATGTTCTTGTGAAGATTCCCATTCTTCATCAGCTCAGCAGCCAGGAATCTGATATTGGTGGGGGGCTTTGTGATAACAGACTCTGAAAGTTAAAATCCACCCTGGCTTTCTCTGCAGAGAACCGAGAGAGCTTGGTGGTAAACTATGAGGACCTGGCTGCCCGGGAGCATGTCCTGGCCTACTTCCTGCCTGAGGCTCCAGCAGAAATGCTGAAGATCTTTGATGAAGCAGCCAAGGAGGTGGTGCTGGCCATGTACCCCAAATACGACCGGATTGCTAAGGAGATCCATGTCCGCATCTCCCATCTGCCTCTGGTAGAGGAGCTGCGGTCCCTCAGGTAGGTAGTGGAGTTGATGTCTGCTGGTCCCGTGATAGCCTTTGGGTTGTGTGTTGTTTGAGGTGGTCAGGCTTGGCAGAGTTATTCTAGATAAAGTTCTGTGTGAGACTTGGTGAGAGTAGGGCCTTGGGCTTAGCTGGGGGAAGGATGCCACTTGGTCATGCTGGCCCCAGCAGGCTGATGAGATCTACAGCAGTCTTTTTGATGTGATGAGGCTCTTCTGTCTTCTCAAAGATCTACATGTAGCCAACACCTTCCCTTTTCCCCCTAGGCAGCTGCACTTGAACCAGCTGATCCGAACCAGTGGGGTGGTGACGAGCTGCACGGGGGTCTTGCCACAGCTCAGCATGGTGAAGTACAACTGCAGCAAGTGCAGCTTCATCCTGGGGCCCTTCTTCCAGTCTCAGAACCAGGAGGTGAAGCCTGGCTCCTGCCCCGAGTGTCAGTCTGTCGGCCCCTTTGAAATCAACATGGAAGAGGTAAGAGACCTGCGGGCTGCTAGCACTGTGGTGTAGGGCACTTCCAGCAGCTAGTTCTAACAAAGCTTGTGCCTGAGCCCTCCCCACATCTCTCCTTACCTGAGCAGTTGGATCCACACTGTAGTAAATAAGGAACTCTGCTGCTGATAGGTCAGGTCCCTGGACTCCATGTTGTCTGGGGTGCGGCTCTGGATCTGCCCAGGCTGTTGCCCTTTCTGTAAGGGCTAAAACATGCCATGACTTGTACCACGTTCACCCCTGTGGTGTGGGACCTTGTCAGGATGCTTGCAGAACTGTCAGTGCTGAACTTCATGGCCCTCCCTCTCCTCTTCCAAAGCAAGGCTGATACTGTCCGCATCTTCCAGCCTGGGGGACTGAGGCACCGCGAGGTGGATCAAGCCTCTAAGCCCCAGTCTTACTCTGTTAGGGGTCACTCCCCATCACAGTCCAGACGTCTTCAACCAAATGTGTGGAGGGCAAACCCAAAGTCCAGGTGGGCAAAGTCTGAGCCTCTCTTGTGGAAACAAGCACTGGCATTAAAGGCAGTGGTGAGGGTCTACTTGACAGAAGTTTGCATCATTGCTAGGGCTGACTCCCTTCAGCAGTAGCATTGCTTCTAATGAACTCCCAGCTCCATGGCCCAGCCCTTCACCTGGAGTCTGAGCTCCTTGCTCTAGCATTTCTCCTAGCTTCCACCACCAAATGCCCTTTGACAAACCCTAGTGCAGGCTTTGTGGGTGTCAGACTTACTACGCAGCTCTTCATTGTCACTGCAGACAGTCTACCAGAACTACCAGCGCATCAAAATCCAGGAGAGCCCCGGGAAGGTGGCTGCTGGGAGGCTGCCCCGCTCCAAGGACTCCATTCTCCTTGCTGACTTGGTCGACAGCTGCAAACCAGGGGATGAAATTGTAAGACCCTTGTCTGGATCAAAGATGGGGTGGGCAGGTAGTGGTTACATTTATTTTCAGCCCTTCTCCCAGTGGCGCTCTCAAGCCCAGTGTCTTGAGAGTGAAGGGACAAGACTTCTAGGCCATGTCCACCGGATTTTGAATTGCTTGGATGAATCTAATGCATCCTTCCTGTGCCATCCAGGAGCTCACAGGGATCTATCACAACAACTATGACGGCTCCTTGAACACTGCCAATGGGTTCCCAGTGTTTGCAACAGTGATCCTGGCAAATCACATCACCAAGAAGGATAACAAGCTGGCAGTTGGGGAACTGACGGACGAGGATATGAAGACAATTGTGGGCCTGTCCAAGGATGAGCAGATTGGAGAGAAAGTAAGTTAGCTTCATGCATTGCTTGTCCAACACCCAGCCATGGGCATGGGGTCCAGACCACAGAATGGCCCATATTCCAGTGGGGTAGTTCTAGGTAGAGGGTCACCACTGGCTGAAAACCTTTGTTGCTACAGCTCTCAGGCAGCCGTTGATGAGAGGTGAGAAAACAGAGGAGGGGAGGTGGTTGGAGTGCTTCCTCTCCCCTTCTCCCTATTTGCTGTGTGCACTGAACAGCCCTCTGTCCAGTATCACCTTCACCATTCCTCTTGGGTAGATGGTTTTCCTTCTTGTTTGGGCAAGTCCTTCCCCCTACAATGTGTGCAGAGGAGGAAAACGTGACTGGGCAAGGCAGAAGAATTGATTGGAAGAACCCCTAGGCACTTCTAGAAACTAGACCGATGCTAGCTTATGGATGCATCTCTGAGGCAGTGGCCCCTTTGGTGGTGGTGGTGGTGGTGGTGGTGGTGGTGGTGGTGGGAAAACAGAGAGAAGGTCTAGCCCAAATGGCCTGTAATACCCTGGCACCTCTCTGTGTGTTTCCTAAAGGGAGTCTCCTTTTCCCTTTAAAACATTTCTCAGTCCCTCTTACCAGAGGGTTGTGATTTCAGGTGGAAAAGGAGTAAGACTAACTTCAGCTACTAAAGTAACAGGTCTGCTTCTCAATGTACTAGGACCTGAGTTGGATGCATGAAAGAACAGACCCAAAACAAGGGTGTTTTGCACCTGCCTCATGCAGGAAGGCTGTGAATGTGGTGGACTTTGGCTCTCTTGGTCACAGAACTATGTTATATTCAGTCTTGTTTCTCTAAATCTGTTTCCACTGGGTGGAGCTGCTCCCTTGATATAGCCAAACTTTGGGAATAAAACTTATTTCGTTCTTCCCTCCCTGCAAAATATGGGGGTTGTGACATCAGTCATGACTATCCAACTTTGATCAGAATTTACCTGAATAGTCCTTGCTTGGGGATGCAGGAAACCTGCTGGCTGCCTGGCTGCTGAAATTGGGTGTCCCCATGGCCTACCTGCATCTCAGCTCACTTGTGCAGAGTTATCCCAGCCCACAGTCAGTGAATATTGATATATCCAGTGAGAAAGCTCAATTCTGTCTGCAGACTGCTTAAGGCAGAAAGAGAGGTCACAGATAGACACAGACTTACTAGTGCAGCCAGTGAGGTAAAGGCAGGACTCTCCTGCATAGGGCTGCAGAATGCATCCTGCTCAGCTCAGCAGCACTGGGCTCTGGCAGGACCTCCCCAGCATATTGGCTGTGTCCTTGCATCTGTGCAGTTCTTCTCTGCCAGAACTATGGAAGTCAGCAGTGCAAGCAGAATCCCTGGTGCTACTGAGCCTTGCTGCTCCACACATCAAATGCTGCATATCCTTGACAAGGGCACTGACAACTGCTCTGCTCTCGCTTTCAGATCTTTGCCAGCATTGCTCCATCTATCTATGGGCATGAAGACATCAAGAGAGGCCTGGCCTTAGCTCTCTTTGGTGGTGAGCCCAAAAACCCAGGTAGGTGGTAATTGGTGTTGGCTCAGAGTATGGCACAGATGAAAGTGCTGGTGTTCAGACTGGTCTCTGGTGGAATGAGACACATTAGGAAATCAAATTGGGCCTACTGGGTGACAAGCTGGGAGTAATAGGTCCGTTATGTTGAAACATCAAGTGTAAAAGTGATTTCTTTAGCGCTCTGACACAGGAGTAGAAGTACATCAGCTAAAAACAAGGTACCTGGCAAGAAGTTAACTAAAAAACAAGCTGTTCAAGACAACTGCTCCCCAACAGCAACAGTCTGGGTTTGGGGATGTCCTGGGGGGCCTGGCACCAGGGAATCCTGACCTACCTGTCTCCCTAGGGTAGGAAGAGACTTACTCAGCTGAGATCAGATGTGTTGTATTTTGCATCTGTGCTTAAGGTTCCATTGTGGAGGGGGCAGGGAGAAAGCTGCTTTAGTAGGAGCCAAGGTGCTTTGTCACCATGATGTAATGGAGCTTGATCTCCTGCAGTTCATCACAAAACACCAGCAAATGTTAATCACCGCACCATTTAGCGAAATGGGATTTTCCCCCCCCGACATGTAACAAGGGCCATTCTCACGCTGATCTGTGCGTGAGTTCTTGCTTGGGAAGTGGGGGATACTGAGCCATGTGCACTTGTACAGTTTGAGAGGGGAGACCTGAGGCTTCCTAGTTCTTGGAAAACATTAAGTGCTGATTTTTTTGTGAAAAGCTATCTTGTGAAACTTTCTGGTTCCTTGTTTTGTTTTTCTCTTCAATTCCCTGTTGCCCCACTGGAGGGCAGTGTCTATACTCGCCATATAGATAGCTCTCACCCCAGTCTCTCCCATGTCTCCTCTCCTGCTGCAGGTGGCAAGCACAAGGTCCGTGGTGATATCAATGTCCTTCTGTGTGGAGACCCTGGCACCGCCAAATCTCAGTTCCTCAAGTATGTGGAGAAAGTGTCTAGCAGAGCCATCTTCACCACTGGCCAGGGTGCATCAGCTGTCGGTCTGACTGCCTATGTCCAGAGGCACCCAGTCAGCAGGGAGTGGACGCTGGAGGCAGGAGCCCTGGTGCTAGCAGACAGGGGTGTCTGCTTGATAGATGAGTTTGATAAGGTGAGCGCTGGGTTCTGGATGGTGAGGCAGAACAAAAGTGGGGCAGGCTGGTGGCCTCCTGGCCAAGGGGCTCCACCAAGGAGTTTCTTCCATGCTGCCAGTTGCTGAGCATGCCTTGCATTAGGCCCCAGGCAGGCTTACAGTGCAGTCTACCTATGTAGTGTGTAGAAAGGTACTGGATGCCCTGTATACAATCCTAGTTCCCAGTACTTCAGCCCAGACTCGGAGGAGCAAGAGGTCCAGTCTGCCTCCTGTTGTTCTGCAGTCTCCGACAGCGATGCACGCCTGCTGTTGGGCATCACGTGGAAACATCTCTTCCCTGAAAGACACCAAGCATTGCCCTTCCCCTACTAGGCCCACGTTAGATTGGGTGGTGTTGGAGCAAAAGGCTTTGCTTCCCAGCAAACTGCATGACTTGGTTACCATGGGAGTGGTCTGCTGAGAATCATCAGCCTCAGTCCCAGCTGCCTGCAGCCCCAGCATCCAGGCTCTGAGGAGAAGGACCTGAGGGGCTGCAGGTAGCCTGTAATGCTGAGGAAGCAGGTGCCTCCTGCCCAGGAAGAGTCCTTGCTTCTCTGCACACCCAGGTCTACACTACAGGGATCAGCGATTATGTGACCCTCTTGGCAATTGCCGAGGCCAGGCTTATAGAAGCTTAACACTCTGTTCTCTTGTTCCCCTCCAGATGAACGACCAGGACAGGACCAGCATCCATGAAGCCATGGAGCAGCAAAGCATCTCCATCTCAAAGGCAGGCATCGTCACCTCCCTGCAGGCCCGCTGCACTGTCATTGCAGCTGCCAACCCCATAGGTAAGTGCAGGGACTATGGAGGTAGAGTGCAGAGTCTCTTTGGCAGGGCTGAAGTTGGACTTGCCCAAAAGCCTCTGCCTATGAGATGTTTGACTCTAAGGGTCTCTCCCTGTGTCCTAGGTGGGCGCTATGACCCATCGCTGACCTTCTCGGAGAACGTGGACTTGACGGAGCCCATCATCTCCCGATTTGATGTCCTGTGTGTGGTGAGAGATACAGTGGACCCTGTTCAGGTATGAGCCAAAATGTGAGTTGCAACTTGAGCTGGGAGAGGGCTGCTGTCTGTGCTGAGGGCTTAGATCCAGATGCCTGCCATGCTAAGGTAGCATCAAACCTGTGAGCTCTGGAAAGGGGTAGGGCAGACTGACCATAGGCCCCTTGAGGCCTCTCCTTCTCTAGAGCTGTCAGCCTTGCCCTGCAGCTACTAACCTTTGCAACTCCCTGCATGTCTTGTATTCCCTCTTTCTGCCCTGTTGTCAGCCAAGCAGAAAAGTCTATGAATTGGCCACCCCAGGGGGTGAGGATGATACATCTCTCACGGGGAGCTAGAGAGCTTCAGAGAGCTGTAGCCCAGCACCCCGCCCTCCAGGGTCCGTCTGTCAGCAGAAATTCCTCGGGGGACACGTACAGCGTCATTCTTGGGGCTAGGCTCTTCTGTGTCGCAGCTTGGGGCCCTGTAGCCCTTCTGCAGGGGGGATTTTGTCTTTCCAGCTCCCAAAAGAGCGACCTCCCTCTGCATGTAAATTGCAAGAAAAGATTTGGGAGGATTTGGTGGCAGCTTACAAATATATCAGAGGTGAGGATCAGGGGCTAGGTGAACAACTATTCACCAAAGTGCCCCAGGGGAAAACCAGGAGCAACAGTCATAAAGTCCTAGAAGAAGGTTTCAGACTGGATATAAGGAAAAACTTCTTCACGGTTTGTGTGACCAGACTCTGGAATAGACTCTCAGTGGGGGTAGCAGGGGGGTGTAGGCAGCTACCCTGGAGACTTTCAAATGGAGACTGGATGCACACCTTGCTGGGATTATTTGACCCCAGCAGTCTTTCCTGCACAGGGCAGGGGGGCTGGACCCAGTGATCTCACAAAGTCCCTTCTAGCCCTAAACTTTCTTTGAATCTGTTGGATGCCCTGCTTGGAGCTGGTGAATGTGGCTCCCTGGACAGCAGGGTCATTGTCTGATACCACAAGCCCCACCTTCCCTTTCCCAAGGCCTGGGTGTGACTCCAAGCCTTCATCAGCCTGGTCAGTGGACTAAGAATTAACTCCACATCCCCTTGCCTGAGTACAGCCTTTAGCCAACGACCTGCATGCATCCTTCTCTGGCGTGAGGCTGCTTGTTGTAGCTGCAGCTCAGCTGCACTAGTGATTGTAGTGCTGCAGCTGGTAATTTCATTGCCTGTTCTTCACCCTTTCTCCCATAGGATGAGATGCTTGCCCGGTTTGTCGTGAGCAGTCACATCAAGCATCACCCTGGCAGCAAGGATGTGGTGAACGGAGATAGCCAGGAGATCATCCTCCCCAACACCTATGGTGTGGACCCCATCCCCCAGGAGGTCCTGAAGAAATACATCATCTATGCCAAGGAGAAGGTCCACCCCAAGCTCAACCAGATGGATCAGGACAAGGTGGCCAGGATGTACAGTGATCTCCGGAAGGAGTCTATGGTGAGGGAATGTAGGAAAAGGGGCTTAGTTCATGCCTTTGGGAGGGGGCACTAGATGGATCCAAGGGCAAGGCAGTGACTACCCCAGCACAGGCCATGTTCTTGTCATGACCATCACCTTAGCACCTGGCACAAGACTCTTATCACCTTTGTCATGAAGTAAGAGCTTGTTGGCAGAGTCTAGCAGGGATCCATGGGAATCGCATCAATCCCTCAGTCCAGCTGGCATGGACCTGATACTCTCCTGCCTTGTCCCTGGCTCTTCTCCATCCATGGTTGCAGAGGGAAGACTAGTGGCTGTAGGGGCTTCTGGCCATGTTTTTCCCCTGTGACTGTAGAACCCATTGGGATTCGGGGTCTCCTTCTGAACTGAGTAGAGTTTTCAGTGGCTCCAGGGAGTTCCTCAGAGCAGGGGAAAGCTGGTTTAACATCTGGCTTTAGTCTTTTCAAATCTTTCTACTCAGAATTGGGGGGAGAGAATAGATTACTTCTTCAAGCCCTCTTTATCCCCTCTCCCCTCCGCATAAAGCAATCAAGAGGCAGAAATGCGATGGTTTTGAATGGCCTTTACAGCTTGCCTTTTGAATGAATATCGGCATTGGCTACTTGCAAGCCATAGGATCCTTGCTGTGGCTGCCCTACATCATGTCTGCCACCAGGTGGTGCAGCCCTCCCAGTCTCTGAAGCTCCCTCACCACAAAGGTTCAGGAGGGGGCTGCCTTGTCCCCTTGGGTCTCAGGCAGAGGTGGAGGGCAAGGGGGTTCCTTGCCTGTTCAGTACCTCAGCAGCATTGTCCCTCCTCCCTGTCTGTAGGCCACGGGCAGCATCCCCATCACGGTGCGTCACATCGAGTCGATGATCCGCATGGCCGAGGCGCATGCCCGCATGCACCTGCGGGATTACGTGGTGGAGGATGACGTCAACATGGCTATCCGGGTCATGCTGGAGAGCTTCATCGACACGCAGAAATTCAGCGTCATGAGGAGCATGCGGAAGGTGGGTGGACCCAGGGCAGTCTAGGCCTTCCCAGTTCTTGAGGGGCTGGGTGGAGACATGGCTTAGCTAGGTGGAGGATAAGGCTGGTCATACTGGCTTGCACTAGACAGTGGCCCCTCGCCTCATGAGTAGGGCTTCAGTGAGCCTCTCCTTGTTACTCTGGGGGAAGAAGCTGCTCTGCCCTAGAATACAGAGGGCCAGGCTTGCAGTAGAAAGGTGCTTGCACCACCTCTGCAGAACATCCTTCACTTAAGGACTGATGCAGAGCTGACAAGACAGAGCATTTAGGGGGTGGCTAAGGTGTGGTGCCCTGTGTCCTGGGCTGGTGTGGTGTTACACGGGGATCTCAAAGAAATGGCACAATGGAGAGCTTCTCGTCTCATCCTCTGCAGTAGGGGGTTGGAACCAAAAACTGCCACTCTGGAAAGGTACCTGAAGGTGAAAAACTCCATCTGACTAGTCTGTCTTTATTGGGAATAATGCCAGGTCCTGTGACACTTGAGCTCTGGTCCTTTTGCCTTCAACTCCTGGTGACCAAATGCAAGCAGGGGATCACTTAAGCTCCTTTGCCTGGGCTTGCGTGTGCAGGCCCTCAGTGAGTCCAGCCTCAGCATGGACTCGTTTCTAATTACTGTCCGGGTCTCTTGACGGCACGTGCTGCCCCAGCCAAGCCCAGGAGGCTGCAGTGAAGTGCTTTGGGTTCAAGGCTGAGGGAAGCTACTCTGTCCCTTGCCTTGTTTCCAGAGCTGCCTTCCTATGGGCTTGATGTTTGGAAAGCTTCAGGGCTGTCCTCCAAGCCTGCAGGAATGTTATACAGCACAAACAGCAGTGGCCCAGTCAGGCATGTTAACCCTTTCACTTCTGAGGATCATGCTGCTCACTTGCATGGCTAGCAGCTTATCAAAAGCTTTGTGCCCCAGAGGCACATCTGGACCCCACAGAGCATGTAAAATGGGCATTGCAGAGTCCTCAGGAAATGAGCTGTTTCTCCCTCTGCTTCTAACCCCTTTTGCCTTTTACTCTTTTCCCCAGACCTTCTCCCGTTACCTGGCATTCAAACGGGACAACAATGAGCTCTTGCTGTTCATTCTGAAGCAGCTGGTGGCTGAGCAGGTGACGTATCAGAGGAACCGCTACGGGGCCCAGCAGGACACCATTGAGGTGCCAGAGAAGGACCTGGTGGATAAGGTAGGGGACAGGGTCTCTGCTAAGCTGTGCTGGAGAGTGGTGGGTGGGAGGAGAGTAGCAACTAGCCTTCCCCTTCCCTTGGGCCCCACTTTCCACCTTGGGTGCTTATGGACCCTGAGTTGTTTGCTGCCAGGACGAGGAAATGCTTACGACCTCAGAGATGAGGAAGATGCCAGCTGCTTCTGCCTTGCAGGAAATAATTGATGCATCTTCCAAAGAGTCTTCTCTGGGGTGCTCTGCTCCCACTGCCACAATCTGTCTATCTTTGCTCTCTTGAAGAGGACTTGCATTATTAGAAACAGCCTTGCTGAGTTGCTGCACCAGAGGAACCCTGCATGAGACAGAAACCCTTTCAAGTCAAATCTGGCTCTGTCTATCTGTTTTCCCTCTTCTTGTCTTTCATCTTGGCAATCAGAGTGAAGCAAACTAGTAGATTTAGCTTATTCCTAATCTTCCCCTGTGCCTTGGGCTCTCATGCAGTAGCAGAGTAGCATTGGGACAGTAGAGCTCATTGGCATGCACAGTACAGGTAGGTGAGGCTGCAAGGTCCCTACCCCAGGGCAGTTACAGTGTGAAGAGGCAGTGAGGTGGTACACCAGGAGAAGCAAGCAGTTGTACAAGCAGCAATCGCTAGATATTGTTCACGCCCCTCCTCTTCCTCTGACAGGCATCTGCTCCTTGGGGGGGGGGGGGGGGGGGAGGGCTTCCCCATGTGATAGGTCACTTAGAAATGGGTAGCTTTTGGCCCGACCAGTTTCTTTTGCAATGTTGGCACCCTGCAAGGTACAGTAGGAAACTTCTCAATAGCTTTCTCCTTTGGTTCTTGGACTCCATCTAACTGCATGTTGGGCCTATGTTGGGTGCCAAGGATCTCCACCACCACCTTTTTAGAGGAGATGGTGATCTGTCCTGTGTGAACAGAATTACCTCAGGAACAGGCTTGAACTTCTTCCATCGTGGCTACATGTTTGGTGCAATGGAAATGAAAGGATAGGATGGCACCAGGCAGGTGGAGGGCAGGTGTCCTTCAGACAGCTCTGTTAGGCTCCTGAGCCCTGACCTGCAGTCTCCCCTGTTTGTCTGCTGGGCCATGCTGCTCAGGAGGTGAGGCCTTGGCTGTGAAAAGCCTTGGGGCTTAAAGTGATTGTATGCATGTTAACTCCCTGCCCATCCTCTCCCAGGCTCGCCAGATCAACATCCACAACCTTACTGCCTTCTACGACAGTGAACTGTTCAAGATGAACAAGTTCTCCCGCGACGTGAAACGGAAGCTGATTGTCCAGCAGTTCTGAGGACGATGGCAGAGCCTCTACCCGTACCAACAAGATGAGATGTCAGTGCTGCATCTGGCCTGGGAATGTGAGGGGACATGGGAACCCAGAGGACTAAGCTATTCCTTTGCTTGCTTCATGGCTTCTGAATTGAGGAAGTGCTGAAGGACTTGTACATAGGACAGAGCCTAATGCCTGGCTAAATCTGTTAGTCACATCAGTAATTAACTGCTTTGTCTTGTAGCTGAGCCTAATGGGGAAGAATTGCTAGTGACGCAGACTGGGTGTTTAGACTCTTCCCAGTTCCTTGCTGCTGATCTCAGCTTGGTGGTTCCACCTGCAGGGTTGGCTGGAGTGGGAGCAGCAGAAGGCACCTGTCCTCCAAGCACTTTCCAGTTGGATCCCAAAGGCCTTCTGTGTTCTTCCCTCCTGTCTCACTACTGCACTGTCTGATGGGCAGCAACCAAGACTGGGTCATGGGGAGTTGAAACTGACTGCTGGGGAGGTGGAAAGGTGCTGGCCTCTCAGCTCAGCTCCCTGGGTCTGACAGTTAGTGTTTCCCCAGGCCCCCTTGGGCTCGCTTACTGCTTGACCTCAGCAGGGGGCCTGGTGAGACTTCTAATGTGACAAAAGCATGACAGTACAAGGCAGTCTGTTGGCCTCTTTTCTATCTGTCTTGCCACTCCTGTATGTTCTGGGGCAGTGCCCCAAGCCTCAATGGGGTGTCAGGTGCCTTAATGGGTGGCATGTTCAGATGTAAGGGGTGGGGGGATGGGGTGAGAAGTAATAATCAGACCAAGCACCAGAGCTCAGGTTGTGCTGATGGCCTAGGAATGGGGCATCGCTCCCAGTCAGCAAATCTGTGTTCAGTGCCAAGGCAGAGCTGAGACAAGGGGGAAGAGTGACCTCCGATTCTTTAGTACCTGGGATGGAGAGAACCCAAGAGGGCAGCATGAGGGGGCTGGGGTGGGATGAAAGGTCTGGAGGTTTTGAAGTGTCAGATCTCCTGTTTGTGCATCACCTGTGGTTCTGCTCGTTTATTGTATGTGTTTAAATATATGTGTTTGCTATAGCTGTGTGTTTGTGCTCCTCTAGGAATATCCGCCCCTGCACTAAGGAAGGACAAGCAGAGCTGAGCTGCATGCCTGGTCCCCCTCCCTCATCCCCATGTTCATTGTGGCTGCTGCCCTGTCCTACATGGAGGCTTGCTGTGGGGGTGAGGGAGCTGGTTTCAGCTCCTGGGATAGAATATCCTGGCCTCACTCTAGCCCTGAGCTGGAGCCGTCCCCTTGGGTGGAGAAGTGGGAATGGACTTATGGCTATGGTTGTTCTCTCTGCGTTTCTCCTCCAGGTCCCTGTGTTGTGGTGTAAAGAACAGGCAAGTGCTGTGCAGGCTGGGGAATGACTGACCCTCTGCCAGTCCTGCCTGAGTCATGGTTAGATGCACAGAAAATGGGGCCTTACGAACCTACCTCAGCTCTTACCTTTGGGAATGCAGGGGGAGGGGGGCATTATTGCCTGGCCACAATCTACCTGTATGCAATAGGGAGGTGCTTTCAAGTCCCACAGGCCCTTTCGGCTCTCCTGCCTTCCATACGAGCTGCTGTGTTGCCATGTCCTCGTCTGCAGCTCAATAGCACCAGCTCCTACCCTTCTGCCTGCCTTTCATTGTGCAACCTCTCTGTCAATTGCCAGCCTGAGCTAAGTGGAAACCTCACTCCAGTGTGGAAAAAGTCTAAGGCCAGTGCAGGGAAAGCTGGTATTAAACGCAGTGGCCATGTCAAGCTAGCACCACCTTGGCCTAGCGGCTAAAATGGTTCAGGCACACTGACTATTGTAGCCAGCCACTCATAAGGGAGGAGCATGGTTAGCTTCCTGTCCAGCTGTCTGACTCCCCAGCTCACGCAACCACTTGCCTATTTAGAGCTGGGCCAAGTGGAAGGAGGACTTCAGCTTTGAGCCTGCAGCCAGGCTCTAGCTCATGCCTCCAAAGAGGTCCTCATCCTTGTGCAGCAGACATGGCAAATTGTCACCCTGGTCCTGGACTACTGCTGCCTAGCTGAGGCTGGGTCTCTAAAATGGCTGGCCGCGCCAGTGAGTTGGACGTTGTAATGTGTATCACTGTACCGCTGGCTCTGAAACTGTAGTGTCTGTGTTCCTGGCCAGCTTGGCTGCAGCCCTGCTAGCTAACGGCATTTGTTCCTGCCAGGTATCTGGGTTAGCACATGATTCTCATCCCGTGCCGGGCTTGGCAATGGCTGCTTATGCTGTGTGTTGGGCTCCCTTAGTATGTTTGTTTAGCTGGCTTGGCTAGGCTCCCTTGCTCCTGGGTCTCTGCCGAGCAGGGATTCCTCTGTGCAGCTTGCAGAGATCCTTGCCCCTCAGTCTCTATGCCTGTGTGGCTAGCTGGGGTGTGAGCTGTGGACTGCATGCACACAGGTGTGACGATGACAGAGCTGCTGGGGGGGTGGACACCCTTCCTCGCTACCAGCATATGCCTGCTCTCAAGCCATGGTTAAAAGCTCTAGTGTGGTGAGGACCTTGGGCTGAGCACAGAGCAGTTTTTAACATCTCACCTGCTCGTGTCTGAGGCAAGAAGTGCAAAGGCCCTGGGAGAGCAGCTGGGATTACTGAAAAGTGGTGTCTGGCCCTGCCACTTGTTCCTCTCCATCCTGAACTTCATTGCTGTCTAGCTGTGGAAGAAACTGGTGCTGAGGAGACTTTATGCTAATCCAGAGAGAGGCACAGCCATCCCTGTACACCAGTGACATGACAGCCTCTTCTGAACCAAATGTGTGTGTTTGCATATTGTATCAGCTGAGGTCAGGAGGGAGGCAGAGACCTTGAGATGGGACACAGGTAAATGACTTTGAACATGAAATCATGAAGAATGAGACAGACAATGATGTGCCAGGAGAGAACCCAGGAGTCCTGATTCCCAGTTCCTTCTGCTAGCTGGGGACAGTGGCTTAGAATTACCCTTTAACTTTGTTTTACAGCACTATATAATTGAAACTTGGTGACTTTTTCTTGTTAACTCCTTGATTGGCTTGGTGGGAGCTGGCTCTTTGTTTTCTGGTCTGGAATGCAGTATTGGGAGCAACTGGGTCTCCCCACCCCCTGCCTTTGGGGTGGTCAGTAGGTATGTACTCTCCATGAGATACGGCTCATATAAAGTGGACTGGGAAGGGCTGATGTCAGAACAGGGCTAGGAGAGCATGGAAACAACCTGTAAGGTGGGAAGCAGATGCTTGTTTCAGTCCTGCAAGAAGTCAGCTACACCCTCCCCAGAGAGGCTGGGAAGGGAAAATAGTGTAGCAAAGGTTGTCTGCAGTGAAAAAATGCAAGAACCGTCCATTTAGGATACTGCCTTAGCCCTGGACTCACCAGGAGCCCTTAATATTGAAGTAGCTACTTTGCCCATCTTGTTTTGCGGCCAGCACAGCAGTAAAGGACCACCTAGGAAATCGGGCCCTTGCTGAGGCTGGCATTTGGCCACAAGAGAGCTAATGCTCAGCCAACAGCATCTTCCTTCTCTTGCGGTTGCTGGGAGTTCATATTTCCGGGAGTTAGCACCAGCCAGCTGCAGTGGTAGGTGTCAGGCTGAGTAGGCGTGCTACGAAGGGTGAAAATGTGCTTCAAGCAGAAGTAAACTTGGTTGGAGGGTTTTCCAGGGTGCCGTAATAGCTGATCTGTAGGGCTCCAGAGAGAAGAGCTGGGTTTTGTCATGGGGCACTTCACTGGGAGTAGCTTCCTTGGAAGTTCCTTCCTTCTTCCCCCATGCCAGTCCCAAGTTGGGGCTTGATACACTGCATCTAGTAGCTGTTAATGTCTGGTGAGATGGGCTCAGCAGGACAGTCTTGTGTGATGCAAGAGATGGGCCAGGGTCCTGGCTTGATTTTTTTGTACCTCAATCTGGAATAGCAGAGATGCACAATAACTGGGATAGTGTTTGCTAGGAAATACTCAGCGGCCAGTTAAGTAAGATCATGTCACTACAACCTGCAAAGTCCCCTGCTGGGACTCTGCCCCTCCTGAATGCTGAATCAGGCTAGCTTCTGAAGGGCTTCAGCATGACTTTGAAACATGAGCAAAAAGAGCAGGTTTGGCCAGACTCTGATCTGGGGAAAGCTGACTGTGCTCTGTGCAAAATCACAGTCTGGAGGAACGGCACGTGTGCATGCACTTCAAGAAGCAGCCACCCAACCATGGTTCAGTAAGGGAGCTGTGGATGAGCATCCAGCCACGTGGGCCTTGAGGAAAGTGCCTCTTGAGGAAATGCTTCTTGGACTGGGGTAGGTAACTAGCTTGCTTGGTATGGAGCCATCTACAACTCATAAACATAATGGCAGGGCTCCTCTGTTTCTGCAGGCTCTTTGCAGAAGAAGGATGAGCAGTTCAGTGGTAGCTCCAATTTCACCACTTGTCTCTCTTGAGTAACAATTATAGACACATGAGTGTGCTTAGCAAATGACTAGGATTCATTATTGTGAATCCTGCCTTTGTTTCTACAATGGCTCTCACAAAGTAATGTCATCATAGCTTGGACAGCTTAGTGTACTCTTACCTCTGGATCAACAGTCTTTCACAAGCTTCTGTGGCAAACTTTGACTAGAAATACTCTTTCTCTGGATCCATCAAGCTGTAGATTGCCTCACTGAGTGGTTCTTTCCTAACATGTCTCCCATGTATTTGTTTAAAGTATTTTCTTGGCTTTGACTTGTGCTGAAAGGTCATATAGCCCCTTGTCCTGGAGGGGGCCAATAAGCTGTGGTGCAAACATCAGAGCCATTTCACTTAACAGTGGAGCTACAGAGCCAGAATGAGAGACCAAGCTTTAAGTCACAAAATGGGCATAATAGGGACTTAAACCCCAGTCTCTCATAACTGGCTGGAGTGCTACAACCACCAGGCTACCGGCTGTGCTGGGCTCTGTCTCACTTCTTGAGCTTATCCCAGTGCAGAACGGAAAGTTTTCTGCAATCCTAAATTCTTGTGGGTTCTCCATCACTTCATCTGTCATCAACATGGGAAGCCTTTTTTGAGATGAGAGGAAGCTTACTGGGATCAAAGCAGGGATGAATAGGTGAAATTCCCTGGCCTGCGCTATAGAGCAGGTTGGACTAGATGACCTATTGGTGTCTCTTGGCTTTTTAACACCTCTGTGATATTCATTTAGCAGTCCTTTTTTAATGCATCCCTGGCAACTGTGAATGTGTTAGCACTGTGAAGCAGACTTGGCTGAACTGCTGCTCTTTCAGGAGCAGGGGATTCCAGTGCCAGAGCCAAAAGAGAGTCTCACCAGTGGTGCAGTTTGATTCCACCCTCAGGCTGGCAGTGCTAGGACTACACTGTGGCCCATCAGATCAATTGCTCTCTCTTTTTTTTCCTTTTCTTCCTCCTTTAAAAATTGCCACTTAAGAGCGGCATCACTGTGAAGGCAGGTGTGAACTCTTGTGTTTTGGTGCAAATTAAAATGGAGAGTTTTGGCTAGAGAAAGCAGTAGGAATGCAGGAATTCTAGGGAAGGAAAGGAAAGTGTGTGGCTTGTTCTGTCTGTCATGCCTCAGATCAGAGACTTTCAAATCAAGCTGGCCCCTATGCTGCAGGTAGGGTTTAGGCCCCGTCGTAAAGGAAAGAGGCTACAAACAGACATTACATTTGTCCTGGGATAAACCATTTTATCCCAGGACAAATGCAATTGTTCAGACATCCATGTCTGTTATTCTGGAATAAATCCTAGTAAGGTTCACAGAGTATGCAGTACTAACAGTTTATCCAGGGGCATTGCAGAGTGCATCTGAACTGTTATCCTGGGATTGCATCATTGAGTCAGCAGCAAAAAGCAGCAGTGCATTTAGCCACTTGCTGAACCCTGATTAGAAGGGTAAAGTGTACACGTCAATCCTGGGATACTTCTGTTCCTGAACAAACACAGGCACAACTTGTCCAGGGGTAAATGCAACAACTGAGACTCGGAAGTGAACCAGCTCACCCAGAATCTTTCAGGCAGTGAAAGAGTTAGAAGGGAAAACAAGTCCTTACTCCTACTCATGGGTGCTATATCCAGTAGACTCTACTCCTGCCTAATTATGGCGAATGCTGAAAGCATTAATCACTTCGGGCCACTTATGTTGAATGTGTTATTGCATGTCTCCTACATCCAAGCTCTGATAAGTGGGGGAGTTGCATTTGCATGGGGAGCAGAGACAGTGTGTGTCCAAAGTGTTGCAAGAACAGACTCAGTGCCCGCCCCTGCTTGGTACAGTCGCAAAATGTTTTGGTGTCCCAGCATTAAAAGGGCTAAGTCAACAAATGAGCTTAGGTAAATCTCTTTTGAAAAGAGACCTCATGCATGCTTCTACAAGGAACAGATTAACCCTTTCCTCAAGCCTTCAGAGGAGGGGTAAGGGCTGGGATGCCAAGAAACATGCCTCCTCTTCCTGCTATGAGGAGAAGAAAAAGGGTGGATGTGAAGCCAAAGTGCAGGAGTGATGTTGCAGACTGTTCAGTTTTGAGGTCTGTTACTACCTTTTTTGTAGGCACCTAGGTCCTTCCCCAAAGACCTTCTATTGTCAGAACAGGCTGGACAAGGTGAGAGGAAGGAATGAGTTTTCTCTTGCATCTGAGGAATGGGAAAACGGACAAACTGTTCCCTTCTCCATGTACAGAGCCTAGCATGAGCCCTGGGAGCGTGCGTGCATGCGCGCGCGCGCGCGTGTGTGTGTGTGTGTGTGTATGTGTGTGTGTTCCCCTTTTCTCTCTTCCTTTAACTAAAACCTTTTTTCGGTTACTAGTAACACCTCACATTTCTAAGACTGTTAGCATTTAGCATCTAATCACTTCAGCTCAATAGTAGTGCACTCTTTGCTTAGCTGAATGATTGTCACTGGTTGGTTTAACCTTCAGTTTTGCAGTGATTGGCTCAATATTGCATTCTTTTGGTCACTGAACCTTTTTTAAAGGAATGCATTTATTTAAAATGTTTTTTTTTTTTTAAAAAAAGAAGAGCTTAAAAAAAAACCACAAAAAAACCTCAAAACAACCCTGTAATTCCAGCAAGGTTTGGATTTGCATTTCTCTTTTCTATTTGTTTCATTCCCTGAGAGCTATTCAATAGTCATGTGCAAGGGTCTTGGGACAAAATTTGACTCTAAACCCAAAATGAGAGAACTACTTGACCTGAAGACCTTGTCTTCCTGTGCAGCATTAGAAATAGAAAGGAATCTCTGAAAGTAAAACCTGAGGTAAAATGGACCTGAGAGGTACAGCTTTCTTGTGATATCTTTTATCAGATCAACTATATAGTTTGGAGAGTTGTTAGAGAAATTTTCGGGCACCTGCCATCCTTTTCTCAGGGTCCAGACTGGTGGGAGGGATCTAAGCTATGTAAATCAGGGTCGGTTGCAGAATGATGCTCCCTCAAAAAAGGAAAGAGATATGGATGCTTCTGTTAGCAGCTGTCAGGACAGCCTTGGCACTAACTTTGCCACACCACATAAACTGAAGCATAGCATTTGGATCGCACACCCCCTTTCATGGCTACCAGCCAGTGAGCATCCTTTTTTTGAACGCTAACCTGCTGGGGGGATTGGAGAAGATACAAGAGGCAATGACAAACCTTCATCTGTAAGGCTGGCTGCTGCTTAGAGGAAGGCTTGACTTAGCATGCTTGTTCCATGTGGTATGGCTCAGAAGGCTCAGGGGCTGGATTTATGCTCCCTACATGCTCTTGGGAGGCAGGATTTGCTCACCTCTGCCAACTATTTTTTTCCTTTGCTGGCAGAGCTGCCCTAGCTCAATTACACTGGTTTCCCTTCATTCTCTTAAATGTATTTTCCCTTTTATGCTGCCTTTGCACAAAGGAATACTCATGCCAAGTGCCAGAGTAGGGCACTGTTTTCAGCCCAGTCACCACAGAGGTACAAGTCCTAGAAATGGGTGCAAGAGATGTTGGGCTCAATTAGCTCTGCCCATGCTGCTGTGGGTCTATGTGGGCAGAGGCCACAAGAAGATGTAGGTCAAGAGTAGCATCTGGATTTTTGCATTTGCTTGATTAGAATGAATGATTGGGCCCAGATTCTTAGTCTTGTAAGGTTTGGGGATGTGGTGGGGTAGGTTTGAAGGACACCCACACATCAGGAGACTACCCCCCTCCTTTTTTTATTAATTTGAATGAAAAATGCTGACCAGCTCTAAATCCATATTGTGTGTGCTTAATCAGCTGGCTTCATTCTCAAACAGCGGGGGAAGGAGGTGAGAAGGGGGGTACTATTCCCAGATGAGCCTCTGATGCAACAGGGTAGTTGCTTTGTCCTCGGGTTGGTTCCCCATCTATAAACTAGGTCAGAATTATTCCCAGGGCTGCCAAGACTTTTAATTAATATTTGAAGTGCATTTAGGTTATTATGGAGAACAGTCTGTAGTGAATGACTGACACATAACCTGATGCATTCATAGAGAAGCACCCAGTCAAAATCAGGCGAATGTCACAGCTCAGAAAACAGCACATGACAAAGACCTTCCAGTGTTCCTACCTCTTATGATGTTTCTGAAAGTCTTCTAATGTTCCTCCAGCACCACTTTAAAGCTCAAACATTTGGAGTCATGGGTTCTTTTGTGCAAGAATCTCAATCTTCATTTTTTATTAATAAGCTAAATATCTAGTCCTTGTTGTGGTAGAGAAAAGCCTGAAGCTGGGATCAGAGCTGACCCTAGAGACTCAGAACCAAAAGATGAGCAATAAAGCTTGGATACTTCTTAAATATCGCGATTTTTAAACCAGGCTGCAATAATACTTGGTGGCCTGAATGGTTAATTTTGAATGCTTAGGGCTGGCAGTAATTGGAATAGCACAGATGCAGGTTTAGTGAAATTGTTACTTGGAAGAGTGGGTATTGAAGAAAGAGGGGGTAAGGTAGGGAGAAGAGGACCTACAGGGGAAAGGTATAAAATCCTGCCAGCTTACTGATGATGAAAGGTGCTGTGAAACAGGATGGCACTTGGGACAGGCCATGACAGAAGCAAAATGGGAGGGAAGAAGTGGGATGGAAGCAAGTGCTGTGAGCCTGGGATGTGAGAGGGAAGATGACTTGCTGGAGGCCTGGGCAGGAGAGCTAGGGAGCAGAAGATGAGGGAGATGTCATGGAATGGGGATGCATTGGGCTAGTGAGGAGGGGAGTGGGCAAGAGACACAAGCTGTGTCAAGTCTGAATGATTAAGCAGACCTGGTTAGACAACAAAGACGGGAAAGTGAGGAAGCTTTTACTCTGAAGGTTCAAAATGGGTCTGATGTATTACCCCAGGGCCATTGATTGTGTTCCTGAAATACTCATTGATCGTGCTCACGGAGCTAATGCCAGATGGAAGATCTCAGCAGCCTCCTGCAAACAACAGAAAAGGTTGGGGTTGACAGAGACTTTGTTTCTCATACAAAAAAAAAAAAAAAAAAAGAAAAGGCTGGCTCTGGGGACAGGCTCCTTCTTCCTGGGAAGAACCCCTGCGGAAAACACGGCCTCCCCCTGCCAAGCAGGCTGCGCTGCACGGGGAGGGGTCCTGAGCTATTGGACGGGAGACCCCCAACCCCAATCTGAAGGCTGCCACCCTTTGCAGCTCTGCCCGAGTTATTTCAGAGCCGCGCTCCCCTTCGCCCAGCAACCAGCCTTTTGTGTGCTGAGATGACAAGGCCTCTTCCCCAGCAGGCTCCAGTCTCTGGGAGGGATGGAGGTGCTTCTGCCAGAGAGAGAGAGAAAATTGCTTTGTTCCCAAAATAGCTGGGAGGGTGAAGTCCCCTCCTCCTCCGCCCCCCCGGGCTCAGCCTGGAGCATGCTGCTCGGTGCGTGCAGCCAGCCAGGCGGGCCGGCTTCCCTCTAGGACCCGGCGGGAGCGAGCCGGGCAGTGGCCGGCATGCAGACACTGCGCAATGCCTGAGATTTATCATTCAATATCTTGGAAACCTGGGAGAGCCGGGGCGGCAGACGCTGCGGGGCGGGAGCTGCACTTAGAGCACAGGAAAGAAATTGCAGCTGGAAATTAAGCGAGCCCCCTTATTTGATTGATTTGGGGGCTCCTTTCCCTCCCTCCCTCCCCCCCCCCCGCTTAGCTTGCTGGCCCCTTCTCCAGGGAGAAGATGCGTACAGGAGGCTGGCGGAGATTGGGCTGATTTTTTTTATTTATTTTTTTTTTTGGGGTGGGGGCAAGCATCGCGCTGGGCTGCATTGGATGCTCGGGTCAGATGCTCAGGCTGCTGCTGCCTCCCGGCTCCGGGCTGGATCCGTTTGTGCATTGATCGACCAATTACAATCTCCTTCCCCTCTCCCCAATCCTCCACCCTAGAGAGCTGGGAAGTAGGGAGTGGAGGGAGGAGGCTGAGGGGGGAAAGTTGCAGCTCCGTGGCTGGGGGAGTGTTTGGGGGGGGAGATGCAGGGAGGAGAGGGTGCTGCAGCGGGCGGACGGGGCAGAGCCCTGGGGGCAGCCGGAGGAGCCAGGTGCAAGTGAAGGACCAGGACTCCCAGCACCATGAAGCTGCTGCTGCTGCTATGCCAGACCCTGGGGATGCTCCTCGCATGGGGTGAGTGCCTCTGCGCTTTGATTTTAAAGTTATTCGGGGTGGGTGGGGAGGGATTTAAAAAAAATAAAAATAAATAAAATTGCATTTGCATCCAAGCTCTGTCCATGGCAGGTGGCTTGGCAGTACCTGAAACCACTCTTCACGGTCCCCGGGGACCGGTCCGGCTCCGGGTATCAGTTAGCATGGACCAAAGGGGACCTAGCAGGACTCTGGACACCGGGGCAAAGATTGGAGAGTCTGGCCCTGCTATGTTGATCCAGTCCCACAGGCTAAATGGAGCTTCTTCACCACTGAGGGCAAGGGAATAGGTCTCAGGCCACCAGATTGATGCTGGCCTCAGCACCTGGTGACCTCCTGGGGATCTGCTGGATGTTCTCCACCCTCTAATGTTGCTATTTTAACAATTAAATCAATAACTCTCTGGGCATGAATGTGAACAGGGATGGGTTCAGATGGAGAATGACCCAGACCCCCCCACTCCCATTTGCTTGGTGGGCACTTCTAGCAGGCAGGTACCTCCCAGAATGGAGACACAGTTGGCTATAATACTAAGCATTTCAATTCCACCCCCCAATCCATTTCTCTATCATCTGCATTATCATGTGCTGGCAGCATGCTCTTTACTTCTGTGCAATTTTGAGAGGCTTTAATTGTTGTTTCTGCTCCCTACACCAGCAGGTCTTTTCTTCGGAGGGTTGTAAAATTATACTCATTGCTTTCCGGATCTAAATTTTTATGGCCCCAGCTTCACACATCTCCTTTCCCTTCTTTCAATTTCTGGTAAAGAGGCAGTTTTCCCCTCCATAACAGTTGTAAGACTCTTAACCCATATTATTATTCGCTGGCTGGTTTGGAGGAGGGGGAAACCATTCATCACTTGGCTGTTCAAAAGGCTTATTTCTGAGGAGGAAGAATGTGTGCGAAGCTGGTTTAGATGTCTTTGGGCAGGAGAGGCGTATGCTACGATAAGTACTTGATGAACCGAAGTAAACAAGGCTGTGTTATTATGGAGATGATGGAAATAGCTCTGAATGTAGCATGCTTTCTGCATGCCATAGTTGAACTGGGATTCCTGAATGCTGTTATTTTACCCTAGAGAGCTGTAGAGACACTGCTATTTTGTGCTACACAAAAACCACCTTCTATTTTATTTATAGGGTTTTTTTTTCCCAATTTACCAACCACCATTAAGTTACTCAGAAAGGAAGACTGGATGCAAAGCAAACAACTCTGCTTGTTCCAGGGACCCTGATCTAGAAATTTTGGAGAAGTGGTGGGACTTTCATTAAAGCCACTTTTAAGTGCCAGAGTAAATGAACTTGGACTAGTTATGAGGTCGGTGTTGTTATTTTTATGTAATCTGCTTGGAGAAATTTTCAAACAAAAGGGAACCCCTGAAAGAATGCTAGAAGAGACTGTTCACCTTGTGAAAGGAAACTCATTTGCGCTTAGAGGTAACGATGTGGAATAGGTTGTTACAAGCACAGGGGGAGTATTTGTCTGGAGTCATTTAGTCATTCCTGGGTTGGAAGGCAGCTTATAGGAAAAGCTACTCTGCTCCTAGATCCATCATTTTGCCCTGCTTGTAATGAAGGGCCAGTATCAGAGCGAAAGAGAGAGAGATCTTATACATGCTGGAGGATGCATCTTGGTACCCTAACGCCCACCTTCCTGTCATGTCAGTCAAAGGCACAGACTGAGAGGAGGGCAAACCTTCAAGTACTTTGGGGCAGGAACCGTGAATTGTTTGCATATCTGGTGCTTCTTACAGAGGGTCCAAGGTGCTTCCTCAGTAGTGAAGGCCCATCACTAGGATGTCTCTCTTACTTCAGTAGAAATAATAATGATATAGTTTTTTAAACATGAAGGAGGTGAGCCATCATAGGACAGGAGGAAACGAAAAGCCCATTTAGAAGTTAAGTAGCAATGTTTGGGATGGAAATTCTCTCCCCAGTGCAAGAACTTGTGGCCCTTTCCATGGGGAAGGTCCAGGACAAAACTGCTTTAAAAGCAAGCAGCAGGAGCTAGAGGAGAATGCGCCATAGGGCAGTGGTTGCCAGACAGTAGGCCAAGGACCTCTGGCAGTGCACAAGGCTGTTGTGAGAAGTCTATAGCTGCTCCATGGATCATGCTGGACCCTGTGCCCCTTTATGGACTTGTCCATTAAAAGCCCAATGGGAAGATGTGTGGTTATCCATGAGAAATTGTGCAGGTTAACAGTAGTCTTCTTGACCTCCAAAAAGCTTGAGAACCACTGCTCAAGGGACCCTTCCTGTGGGGGTGAAGGTTGGTGGGCACACTACTTCCTGGATAGTGGTTCAGCAGCTCCAACTTCTGAGATTCAATTGTGTGCTGTAAGGCAGAAATGGGAAGATGGGGCCATTAGAGAGCTTTGCCCCCCATCCCCTGACTGTCCACCAGCTGTGCCCAACTAGCATGTTTGCACCCAGCAGCACTTAGCACTAGTTCCTGCCCCTCTCACATGTGAAAGTCGGGCTTCATGGATAGGATGTAGGCACTCTCCTGACCCTTTTTTAAGCTCACTGGGCATCCCAGAGTGAGTATTGGGTGGCAGTGAGGAGCCCTGGCCCAGGAGAGAGGATGTGGCCAGCCTCCTTCTTTTGATATCTCCAGTTAGGAGAGCTGTGATGCGACCGCAGCAGGGGAGGATGCAGCTGTGGGGCTGCAGGTTAGGAGGTGGCAGGCAGGGTGTGCAGCCCCTCACTGATCCTGTTTATGGAGTACTTGTTTGCGATGTCCTGGAAGAAGATTATGTGCACACCTTCCTTGCTTCTCCACAGCCACCCCTGCTTCCTAGCTGGGGGTCTGACAGGTGTGGCAAAAGTAGGAACAGGAGGACACTCACGAGGCTCTGGTGCAGTGGGAAGTCATGAAAACCGAGTGTACTGCTGAAATGACTATCTGGGAGATCTAGGTCTTCCCCTATGCCCACTGATGCTGGTTTTCCCACTGGGACCATCTCATAGTGACAACACTAGCTGTCAGCCCAGCCCTTAGAGGCAAGCTCTCCATGCTACATAAAACCAGAGGGAGCCTCCCAGTTGCTCAGTAGGAGTGAGGATGGAGTCAAAATGACCTTCTCCTCCCTGGTGGGTAAGGGGCAGCTTGTTAATAGGACAATGGCCCTGCTACAGCACAGGCTGCAGCGCTGCTCTGAACAGCAGCCTCCCTCTTAGGCTGCCAAGCCAGCAGCTTTCACCAAACTACTTCCCAATTACTATGTTTTTAAAGCTCCGTTATTTGCACAGAGGAAAGAGATGAAGTGCGCAGGAAGCGCCATTAAACAATGTCTGGGTGTCACAGGTGCTGGCCTTCATTATGCCAATCTGAGATGGAGATGCATAGATTGGGAGGAGTAGTTTCTCTTCTGCTGAGATGCTAGGTAGTAACTTTCTACAGTGGCTCTAGGATGGTCTAGACAGGTCATGCTGCTGGGAGCAGGTGCTCTCTTGAGGTCCTGAGGATGAGGAGGGTTTTGGTGCCCAGAACACCCTGTGGTCCTTCCTTGTGTCCTGACATCCCACTACCATGGGGAGAGTAGACGGTAGGCAGTGCCTAACTAGCATGAGCTGAATTCCTAGCCCTGTTGGGTTGGTGATGCATAGGGGTTACGACAAGTCTGTGAGTGAACTCATTATCCAGCAGCCGTTGGAGACTTGGATTCTTATTGAGCTTAGTGATCAGCAGTGAAGGCACAGACTCTGCCATGAATCCACAAAACCAGCCCAGTCCTGACGTGCAAGCAAGGCTCAGATCTGGAGTAGTTGGGATGCTGCAGGTCAGGACTGAGGAGCTTTGGGGAACAGAGCAAGGCTACAGGATAGGATTGAGATGCTTTGGCAAGTCAGTGGTGAGGGACCTCAGGGGGCACTGACGGTTGTGTTTAAGGTATGGGGGTGTGAGTGGGTCAGAGCTGAGGTCTGTGGACAGGTGTGGCAGCATGCCCCTTGGTTTGCATGGTTCGTGGCTTTGGGACATTCTTTAAGCCCTTCACTTCCATGAGCAGAAAGATTATGAGGTTAAGAAAAGAATAAAACCCCAGCCTCTTTCCCTGCTGTGTCTCGCTGGCTGTATGCAGCCATGTGAATGCCAGGCTCCATTAGATACATTTTTCCCCTCCGCCTGTCTGCTTAGACGATGCCTTGTTAGTACTGTATACGTGAACCCAAGCCCGGAGAGCATAAATCAGGATGGCTGGAAATTCCCTGCAGTCAATTTTTCCTTTGCCTCTTCAGTACCATAAGGAAATGTTCATTTAATTATAGACATCAGGGGTTGAAATAACTACGTTAAGCCCTTGAGGGGAAGCTGCAGGCGACAGGCTGCATATCAGAGCACGGACAAGTTTTCCCTCTGCTTAAAATGGGAAACTGCTCCCACGTATTTTGAGTAAATAAGCAACTGGGAACCACAAAGCTGGGGAGACCCAGGAGCAGGGAGAAGGTGCTCAGAGTCCAGCCGCCAGCAACTGTTTGAATTTGCTTCCAGGTCTCGTTGGTTAGTAATCCCCAAAGAACGGAGGCAGGCACGAGTGCAGCCGGCACAGAGTCGTGGTTTAGGCACAGCAAATGCATGTGCTGGCCTGTGTATGGGGCCAGGCATGCTGGCAAGGCATTACACTCAGCCAGAGCTAGGATCAGCCCCACCTGCTTAACTCTGAAGATCATTGCCAGGATTTGGACTGGGTTTCCTTGCTAAGGCGGGAGGGGGTGGTTCTTTTGTGTCCGAGAGCCACGTTTAGGGAACTTTCTCTACATGACAAGCACCACTGAGCCTGCCTAGCTCATTACAGTAGTTTTCCTCTGCGATGTAACGCAGCACCGTTAAGTCCTGTCCATAAGTGGTGCCCCCACAGTATGTTGAACGTTTAAACGTGTCCAAGTCTTTTAGCTCACCTAAGAAATATGACTAGGTTGTGACTGTCTCTTGGCTGGAGACTGATTTGCAGTTGTCTCCTTTTGTAAATGTTGGTCAAGGTCAAAGGTCCTTTTAGGCCTGGCTTGTGCGGTTAAAGCCTACCAGTTTCTGTGGCCAGTGGCACACAAAATCCTGCCTCTGGAGCTGTAGGGAGGTACCTTAACAGCTCTGCCACCCTGTCCCACATAAATATTAGTGCAGATGCCCAAAACCAGAGCAACACTTAGCAGAGAGTGGTCCTAAGAGGCCCTGTCTGCAGAGGGACTGGAATGGAGTTAGCTGTTATGCGGACTGTGGCCAAATTGGTTTAAATGGCATGTGGCTGAGCTGTGCTGACTGGTCTCCAGCACATTTTGGCTGTCATGTCTTTGTGTGGTGTGTCAGGAAGCTCTGGCTCCACCATCATTGTGTGGTGTAGAGATGAGACAATAATGTGCTTCTTTTTGGTTTCTCTGAAAACTTAAGATGTCTCAAAATGTGACACCGTGTAAACAGAAAGAACAAGAAAGAGAGGCAAGAGGGGGAAGAGAGCTTTTTTCCAGGTGAGCGCTGAAGCAGTCCTGCGGCAGAAGGACCTGTGAGGCTTTTCCAGACGGTGGGAAGGACTGAGGGGGAAGCCTTCAGGGCAGATGGCTTGGAGGCTGCTACTAAGGGAAAGGAAAGAGCATGGAGAAGAGGAGGGAGTGAAACCTCGAAAATGGGCAGATCATTCTACCCAGGAATGAAGGGTTCGAGGTGAGTGTGGGGAGGGGACAAGCTGGGTCTGAGAGTGAAGGGGATGGGCTGACTGACTATTCTGTATGTGTGAGGAGGCACCAAGGGAATGAATGGCCTTGTTAGCGCTGGGATCCTTTTTGCTGGCCGCCTGCTGCGTTCTTGACCTTTTCTGATCGGCCCAGCACTGATTCTTCAGAGGTGCTGTTCAGTACATAGGAGGCTGAGGTTTGTAAAGGGCTGGGGGTGCTCAGCCTCATGGATGATCAGACCCAAGTGCACACGAGGTTCTCTACTGGGGCTCTGATGTGCAAAGGGGAGGCACCTTCCAGCAGCGCCTGAGCATGAAGCATGCATGCACCTGGGTCTTGTCCTGCACCCTCCTCTCAAACCCCAGTGGCACAACTCTTTGCTGTGCATTGCTTGGCTCAGTACTGTGCAACACCCTCCCAGCACTGCAGGCCTGCCTCAGCATAGCTGAGCTCCAGGGAAGAGAAGGAGCAGAGTGGTACAGATTTACCCTTTCCCATGTGTAGCCTCCCTGAACAGATATAACCCAAGGCCCTGTGCATCCACATCTTGTCCAGTCTTCTCCAGCCAGTGCAGAAACCCTGACTACTGTACATCACAGGGTGTTAACCTAACAGGTGTCCCTTCACACCCCCACGCCCCACCCCCATACATCCCTGGGATCTTCCACTGGCCCAGAAAATATATCCTCTGTCCCAGCAATGTTGGTTACAGAAAGGCCCTTGTCACTCCTCAGCCTGGGCCAGAAGAAGGCTGACCGCCTGGCTATGTCTTCTGAAGCGACCCCCTTTGCCAAGCTTCCTATTCCTGTGTTCAAAATGTTCCACTCCTCCATGAGACGTAGCAGCAAGGTGGGGAGGGGACATGATAGAAAGGGGGGGCTTGTCTCTTAAAGGGAAGGACTAGAGGCAGTGGGTCTGTAACACTGAGCAGGTGTCAGAGTAACACTGCCTGGGATGTGCACCTCATGGGCAGGCATTTCTGTGCTGGCATCAGTGAGATGTCAGAGAGAAGCATTTGAGAGCAATCTCTCAGCTGAGGAATGTCAGATTCTCCTCTTCTGCCTGCACCATCTGTAGTGGGGGATCTTTTTTCTAGACCCTGTTTCATTCTGCTTTGAAGAACAGAGATAATAGCGGAGCAGGGACAATAGCCGCTTGTCATTGTCCTGGTTGTAGGATTAATGCAGGATCTGTTTTTCTCCTTTGCTTTGCTTAGTGCCCTGACCCCAGGCCTCTTTCCTTTCTGCCTTGTTCCTCAGGACTGCCTGGTGTTTTTGGAGCCAGGGGGAGGGGGTTACTCCTGGTAGATGCCTCCCTCAGCCAGCCATTGTGCCCTGGTCCTAACTGATTATCACTACGTGAACCTTCCCTGACCCAGTTACCTAAGGAAATAACGTTGGCTGGACAAACCCCTGGACCACAATTGGAGTAAGCTCAAAATGGAAGCTGGATGGTAACAGGATAGCACAGGGCATTTGGGCTGGAGGGCTGGTTTCACCATCTCCCTTTACTGGGTCTTGGTTGCCCTCTTTCTTGCAAGGGACAGCATGGAGGACTTTAATAGCCACTGATGTCTACTTTGAGCCCAGTTGAGTCATTGCACAGACTTTGCCAGTCAGAGAAGAGGTTGAAAGAGGGTTCCCTGCTTCTGTGGAAAGGGGAGACCTCATGAGGGGAAAAAACTTGGCACTAGTGTTGGTTCAGCAGGGCCAGGGGCACTCTTCCCCTTCAGTTGGTGCTGATCCTGCTTCATGGCAACATGGGAGGAGGCATCTATGTATCAAGTCAGAGATATGTCACACTGAGGTCTTCTCTAAGAGCACAGGTGCTCTCCTTATGATCATAGCCAGTTTCCAAGTTAGGTAGTTGCATTCTTCCTCCCCAAAATCCCTCCCATAATTTCACCCGGATGTACAAGGGTCTTATTTCTTCTTCCACTTCCTGTCCTAGCTGAATCCTTAGTGCATTTCAGTCTGCCACGTTCCACCCCAGAGATGGTCGCACTACAGCGGTGGATGAAATGATCCTTGGTGAGCTGCTTTGTGAAGTGCGTTGGAATCCCTTGCAGTGGTGCCAGATGCATGGACTTCTTATTCTGGGTGTTGCAGTGCTCTTCTTGCCAGCTCGTTCAGTCCACATCCTATGCCACCACAGTTATGCCCAAGGGAATTGCTCCCTCTACCAGCTGAAACCTGCTCCCCCTCCGGGAGATTGAGCAGTGAGTCATGCCAAGAGCTCTGGGGGCCAGTGACTCAAACTGGCAGATGCCCCTCATGTCAGTCCTCCCGACTGCCTTATTCCGTGGTCCTGGAAAGTCAGTGCTGCACTTTGTGGGTCATAGCCCCATCTCCCTCTGTACAGTCACTTGGAGAAGGGACTTTAAATATATTGGAGACAATTAATGTCACCTTTCCTGGTGCCTCTGAGTCAGGGGCAGGTTGAAGGGCTCAAGAGCTCACATCCAACTCGCTGACTTTGCCTGATGATTTAGCTAGGTCTCAGCCATCTCCTCTGTTCCTCCACCTTCCTCATCCAGCATTGTTTCCTCTCCTAACTCCTATTGCCTTGTCTTCCTCCTTCCCTATCTTCTTTCTCCATTTCTTCCCCTGCTTCCCTCTCCCTCAGCTTTTCTCCTCTGCCTGGAGGAGGGAAGGAGGTGTGTATGTGCACATGTGTGTGTAATGTGTGGAAGGAGGGGGCATTTTGCCCCACAGTGCTCTTGATAACTGCCCAGTTTTTTCCTGATGAGCTGGCCGTACTCTTCAGCCCTCAGAGCCTTGATTTCTTCAGGTTCCCCAGACATGCTCCAAAAATAGAAACCAGACACAAATGTCCCATTGAAGCAGCTGGCGAGTCCTGGCGCGGCTCCCTATATTCTGCCTTTTACAGCTGGGGGGGTGGCTTATTTGCTCAAATATCTTCTCCTGTCAGGTGATCTGTATTTACTGTACTGTGGCAGAAAAAGGACAGCAAGCAGAGTCCTTTGATTTTCAACCCCCCCACCCTTTCCCTCCTCAAAGAGAGTCTGCTTGTAGAAGCAGCCCTGGGGGCGAGAGGTACAGCTGCCTGTGCTCACTGTATGGTAGTGTCAGGGACTGCAGAGGACTCGGGGCAGTGGAGAATGAGGCTGTGTGTGAGTGGCAGAGCTAGCACTAAAGTCCCGAGACCCTGGTTCTCTTTCCTAACCGCTGTGCAGCATGGCTACTGAAGGGAACTCCCTGCTGGGGGTCTGAGGTTTGCATCCTTTTGCCTTTCCAGGAGCATAAAGCTGCCACTTGATAGCCTCTCACCTGAAGTTGCACAAAATCTCAATCCCGTGGACCTTTTCCATTAGCAAGTCTCTTCATGCGAGACATCATAATTCTGTCTCATGCTGAGGCTGGCAGAGCATCCCAGGGAACAAGATCCTTGGGGTTTTAAGTGGGGTAGCCGGTTCAGTGTTCAGCAAGGGTAAACACATTGCCTACAGCTGAGCCCCCTGCCCCTCCCAGCTTCACTTCTTCCTCTCTTTCCACACCTTTTGTACTCGGATCACTCACTCCACTTCATACACTGCTCTGTGCTTGACCTTTCACAGCATCCGATGAAGTGGACTCAAGTTCATGAAACTCTCTCGAGTTCTTGCGCTCTCCATATGTATCTTATTTAGTTAGCCTGTAAGGTGCATATCTACCCTGACTTCTGCCTGACTTCAGACTATTGAGGTCAAGCCAATAGTCTGTGGCAGAGCTATGGAGTGCTATGGCTAACTAACTACCTCTCATTAGCTCTACTACCACCCAGGATCATTGCGTGTTGGGTGCCCAGCTCTGGACTGTGTAGGACAACCCTAGGATGTGACAGTTAGAAACAGAGGAAGGGAGGTCGTACCCTTGGCATGGGTCTGGGTTATACAGGGACAGAATTGGTAGCAAGGGCGTTGATCCTTACTTTGACTGTCCTTGACAGCTGCTAATGCCCCTTCCAGAAAGGGTCATGCCTGACCTGGTGCCAGATCTATCTGGGGAAGGGCCTGGGTTCTTACCCGGTCCAACGTGAGTGTGACCACCTTTTGCTTCCTTGAGGAGCAGGAGCCTGGAAACTCGGCATCGTGACATGGGGTCCCGAGACTGGAAAAGCTGAGGACAATTATTTCTAATGGCTGTAACCACCTAGTAGGGAAGGACTAAGAGACTGTCTGTTTGCATGTTCAATCCACATCTCTGCTGTGGCAAAAGGAAAAGTGGAGGGATGGAAACCCTGCGCTCCAAAGACATAGCAGCTATTTTGATGGACCCCATTAAAAAGTTGCCCTCTCGTACTGCACCAGCTTCTCGCTAACATGGTGCGTCTGTAGCAACATTGGCCTGACCAGGAGTTAGGAAGAGGAAGCGAAGGAGAAGTGAAGCACTAGGCTGAGATTCACTCAATCAAGGCACAATTCTCAGGTCTGCCACAGACTATTGGCTTGACCTCAAACTTACTGCTGATTTCCTCTGTGCCTGTTACCACTTCTGGATAACTGGAAAGATAATGCTCCCATTCTCCAACCCTTTGGCTGTCTTGTCTGTATAAGAAATTTAGAAAATGAATATTTATCTGCCCCTGGCTGCCTGTCATGTGGCCCCCAACGACTTGCCAGAATTCAGTAAGCAGCTCTCCATGCAAAGTAATTGCCTGCCCTGGTGTAGATGGTGAGCCCTTCAGGGCAGGGGCTGCGTGTTGGTTTAGGGCTTGGTGCAATGTGGCAGCACTCTCCTTCACAAGTCCTGCATCAGTGGCAGTTCTTGCCTGAAGACAGGGAAATCTCTGCCATGGCCGGGTCACTTTAAACTCTCTTACTTAGGGCAAGGGGAGCGCAGAAGAAGGGATGGAGCCGCACATTGTCAAGTCCTGACCCATTAGGATCTGCACTGCATCCAGGCTCCTCTGTGTCATCCCCAGTGACTGACTCAGTCATGTGCAAGCAGCACACGGTGAGCTTGCCCGTCCCTGGGGAAGCCCAGGGATGTGTCTCGGTTGGCTGCATTCTGCTGCAGTATCTCCCCTTTCCATGAGGCTCGGCTGCTGTCAAAGTTGCTTTTCATTTATCTGCGCTGGGATGAGCTGATCTTGTCTCTGACTAGCAGAGCAAAATTAGCATTGAGCAGCCCTGTGGGGCTGGGATGGGGGAAGACAAATGTTTCTTAAAATGGGCAAAACACAGGAATGGGCCAAAATAGGCATGAACCTTGAGAAATGTAGCTCTTTCTTTCCAAGTTTCCCAGAACATATTTAGCAGCAGGAGCCAGTGGCCTCTCTCTCGTACTCTGGGAGGGTGGGGGAACAGGTGACTCCTGGCTTCTGTTACTTGCTCTGTATGAAGTCAGACAAGTTTCTAGTGTTTCTGGGAGCTCCTTGAATCAAAGTAAGGAGACTCCGTGTTCTGAGCTTTATTGATCACTCCTGCACTATACATGTATTTTCAAAACACTGGCTAAAGGCCCCACATCCTGACCCCAGATGCACCGGGCTTAGAGGATGCATTCTTGGAAAAGGACCAGTGTCATTTTGGTTGTTTTAGAGGCAATTCTCCATCAGTGTTAATACTTAACCCCTTCCTAGGGCTCTTTTTGAGGATGAAATAATCAGTTGTATGTACAGTGCTTGGAACAAGAACATCACAATAGATGGGTTGTGTCTTATACTTAGGAGAGCAAAAGAAAAGGTGACAGGAGCCAGTAGTGGGGTTTGTTCTTTTAACCTAAATCCAAGAGCTCCTTGGTCCCTACTCACTATGCCCTACAAACACTTATTCTGTATGCTTATAGTGAATGTCAAACAGCTGTCCAATCCCTAGGCATTTCAAAGCAGAGCACCATCAATCCTGTTAATGGGGGAAAAAAGTCCTCTGTTCCCATTCCAACTGGGAAGAACAGTCCCTCTTTAGTGAAACGTAGGTCTGGAAGAGCTGTGCGAGGCTTATGTGGCTGTGTTGAATTGTACGTGCAGCTTGCCCTTTCCCTTGCTTTTTGTCCTAGGAGCCATGTAATCAAACTGGATAAAAAAACACTGATTTAAAACAAACTAAAGATTTTCATTAAAAACATTTTTCTCTGTGAAAAAAATATAAAAAATATATGTACATCTGAAACTATGTTGATCTCTGCTGAAGCCTGGCTTGCTAACAGCTTCAAGGATCATTCAGATCAAATTAAAAACTGTATTCAAACCGTACATGTTAGCTGGCAAAGCTTTAAAAAAAGGCAGGCCGCAGAACTGGTAGACGTCACTGGCTAAGCATACACATCCCAAGTTTGTAGACGCGCTAAAACAGCTTCTAACAGCCATAGCCTCTTGAGTCATCGAGTCCAGTCCCCTGCAATCACGTCACACAAAGCTATTCGTAAATGTACTAATCTTAAAACAAGTTAGGCGCTTGCCGTCTGGTAATCCTGTTGGAAGGTTGTTCCAGAACTCTACTGCTATGATGGTTAGAAACCTGTAATTTCTAGCCTAAATTTATTCCAAGATAATTTATACCCCTATTCTTCTGTCAACATTTTATTTTTAGTTCTGCTCCCTCTCTGTTCTTTACTCCCCTTTTGTATTTATAGACAATCTTCTCCTCTCTCAGCCTTCATTTTATTAGCCTAAACAACAAAGCTCTTTTGTCATTTCATAATATGGGTTCTCCATTCCCATGATCGCCTTTGTAAATCTTCTCTGAATCCATTCCAGTCTGAATTAAACTTTTTTGACCATGGATGATTATAACTATGAGCATGCCATCTGAGGTCTATCCAAGGCCTTGAAATACCTCACCAGATGCATCCAAGGGTTGTATTTGCCTTATTCATAGCTGCAGCACATTGGCGTCTGATGGTCCTTCTCTAATTGACTAATACATCCAGGCCTTTCTCCACCTCTGCCCATTCCAACTGATAAGCTTCCATCTTACATAGCAGATATTTTTGTTATTAGTTCCCAAGTGCACAACTTTGCACTTTGTAGTATTAAATGTAATCCAGTTTCTATTACTCTGGTTCTGAAGGTAACTCAGTTCTTCCTGATCCTCCTCTTTATTGACAATGCCTCCCAATTTTGTGTGATCAGCATATTTCAGTACCATGCTGCTATTTTTTTTAGACCACTAATGAAAATATTAAATAAGACTAGTTCCATGGGTAATCTTGAGGAGATCCATTAGTAAACTCTTTCCAGTACAGCATATAATTATCACCCCTAAATCCAGTCCCTAATAAAAATGGCATGAAAGAGGGTGAGATCTTCTAGTTCTAAAATGCTGAAGATGGCAGTGCTCAGGAACTATCAGTCCAATTCACTGACTATAGATAATCTTTTGTTTAATAAATCAGGTAGTTTTAAATGCAAAAGATATTTTGATAAACTTATATTTCATGTATCCAGCAGGCTTGAAGGAGTTTTATTTAACTTATAAAAAAAGAAGCTGAAAAGGCTATTTTTGTGCATGTTAGTTCAATTTCAGTGCACCTCCAAGTGCTGCTTGACATCAGTCACAATTTAAAAAATCATCATCTTTACCTAATAAAGTCACCATTTTTAACATAAAAACCATGAACCTTAAGCATATAATTGCTTAAATCAACATGTATAGATTATAGTATATCTTTCTGGTTAACCAAAAGTACAAATTAAGTGTAAAGCTTATATTTAGTTGCAGATAACATGTTTTAATAGTTACCAACCAATGAGAAAACAGGTTTTCTTTAGGACTATAAATTCACGTGCAAAACAAGTTTAATTTGCTTTGATTTGCTTGCTGATGTAAAGTGTGATTAAAATTGTCACTTTGATTTAAATCAATCCATCTTTATTTATAATACAGTTTAGATCTAGAGTTCTAGGCTAAAATCCTAGCTCCATTTAAATCAATGAAAAAAGTTCAGTGGAATTTTAAAATTCCATCTTCTCTCCCTAAAAGGTATTCAAGATGATGGATTTTGCAGTAAATGTCAGCTTGCAGGACAGAATAGCCCATTCTTTATTTAGTGGTTGACAGCATGCTACATACCCTACTGATGAATGAGAGAGCTGTGCTCTCTGCCCCAAAGAGCTCACAATTTATTGGTAGCTGTAGCACAACAGGCTACAAGCAATTACCATGGTGAGAGGGAGGCTAAGTATTACAAAAGGTACGATTGCTGTGTCTTTTTCCTGAAGGGAATCCACACACCAATGCACAATGTATGAACTTTCTCATACGTGCACACACACAAAAAAAAAAAAATCTGTCTCTCCTGACCCGTGACATCATACAACATTACAGCCTAATCAGAAGACTGCATGAAGTCCCTTCAGAATTTTAAGGGAATTGTTAAAGGTGCCAGGACTGCAGGTTTACGTTTGAATTGGGATTTTTGTGCTTAATAAAGGGCAGGTAGCAGCTTACTTTTTGGTCAGATCCAGGTTGTGCAATAAGTGAATGTGCAGCACTGTCACTGTTTTCGAGTCAGGATGGGTTAATGGTCTAAGTCCCAAGTTGGCTATGCCTGGAACCATTGATCCCACTCCCAGCAAGATCAACTCAGCCCTTCATCCTACAGATACAGGAGCCAAATATGTGTAGTTTGTTGTGCAGGAGGCTTTGGAAAATCCAGTACACCGAGCTCCAATGTACATAACGTGGACAAAGGCACCTTCACCTAGTAGCAAGAGCCTAGGTTTTGTTTTGATGCCTTTGGATAAAATGTTCCCTTCCCACTCTTGTCAGTTGTGGAACCATTTCCCCTGGAGCAGTTGAACTTCAGAGGTCTACAGGCCTGTGGAGCCCTTTAGAATGGAAGATGCTACGGTCTGGTATAGGTGTTAGCTGGAGAACAGCTAGCACTGAGGAAACAACCTAATTAGTTATTTCCAATCAGTCTGGTTCTTGGACAATGCCACATGCTACACTTAAGGCATTCAGCAGCCTCTCTTCAAATCCACTATCTCAAGGAAAATGGAGTTGTACTTTTTCATCCATCTCTTTCTGCTTAGTTGTTATTCAGCATGACTTTAAGTTAAAAAGGAACACAATGGCTCCTAGCATGCCGGGTTCCTAATGGGCTAAGAGTGTTGAGTGTCTCTATTGAAAACAGCAGCTGTATCCTCAGGCACCTTGTGTCTGATAAACTGAGAGGAGCCCAATCCTCAGCCAGCACAAATCAGTACCACTCCGTGGAAGGTCATGCAGTGGCCTGGGGTATGCTGCTGTAGCTGCACAGCATTTGGTAGAGCAACCCCAGTTGCCATCAGCTGAGTCTGGAATTAAACTTGTTTCTACTTAGGGTTTTTTTTGTATATGGTGATTTTTACTTTGTAGGTAATAGCACCCTCAGCTGCTGAGATTACATGAATGTTCTGGGTTGGCAGGAGGCAGGACACAGGCCTGTTGGTCAGACAGGGGGTCCTGTTGTTGCGAGGGGTAATGGGACTTGTACGTAGCTGAGAGCTCAAGTAACTCTTTTCTTCAGGTCTTGCAATTTGCCTCTCCCTCTCCTATTCTGACATGGATCTCCTTTCATTGTTCAGGGACCTTGTGTATCTGCCTTGTTTCATCAGAGGAGTCTGCCTCTGAGGGTCTCACCTCAACATCCCTGGTGGAGTTTGCAATGATGTCCCATCTGGAGCCCCTGGATTCCAGTGAGCAAACCAGCCCGGAGACTGTGGAGCCTGAGCTGGTCCCCAGCGCCCTGCACGCTTCCCCGGGATCAGGCTTTGCCAGTGAAGAGAATGAAGAGTCCAGGATCTTGCAGCCCCCACAGTACTTCTGGGAAGATGGGGGAGAGCTCAATGATTCCAGCTTGGACCTGGGACCAGCCACAGGTAGGTTATTGTTATCTTTTCTTGCTTCCTTAGGGAAAGAGATGGGGAATCTCTGCTCTTCTGTGACACAACTCTTGCTGAGAAGAGCTGGGATTAAAGGTTAACTCTCTTTCCTCACCTCGGCATCTGAAGTGTCCCCAGTGAATCCTGAGAGCAGAGCTTTAAAAACCCAACTACTGTTAAGTTGTCTTATTCCTGAGTTTAATTAGGAATTTCCATGAGCCAAGGAAAGGATCACCTTCATCTCTTTCTCATTCACCTTGCCCTTCTTTTCTCTCTTTATTTCTCCCCTCCCCTCCCACCCCCCTTCCTTTTTCCTTCCTTTCTGATGTAAACTGAGTAAGCAAGAACTGGAGGTCTTGGCAAAAGTCTTAAGGATCCAGGTAGGCCTAGATTTGAAGCCTACCAGTTGGACTCCAAAGGGCAAATTCTGAGTTCCTTAACCCATGATTTCAGTGGAAACGTGGTCTTTGTAAAGACAGCAAGATCTAGCTACCCCTGTCCATTCAGGTGACACAACCAGCTTCATTGTGGTCAGCCTAGTAGGGAATATGGGATAAAATGCAAGAGGTCTCTCATTGCAGGTAGATGCCCTGTCCACACCTGACTTCCTTTAGAGATTTTCAGGCATGGGTATTGCTCCCCCTTCTTTCCCTCCCAGACTATCCCTCATGCTCAGACATGCTGCATCTGAATTGAGCTTTCTCTCTGTTGATTTTACAGCATCAGTGTATAACTCTCTTGCCTCTGTTTGTCTATGTAAATATGGCTGTGCTATAGTCCTCTCTTGCATTGCCTTCCTGAGATCCAGCAGATGACTTTGTTTTTAAGGTGCCCTCTGGGAAAGGGATGGGATGGGTTGGGAGGAGTGTTTGTAGCCTTTCTTTCATTTGTGAGCTTACCCTGCACAATCCTGCTCTACGTTCCAGGCTGATACAGGGAGACTGGCTTCCACCCGATCCCCTCTCCCCCTCCACCACATCAATATCTCTATTTCTCTCCCAGCAGGTCTGATCGAGGTCTGGAATCTGAAAGCAGAAATCTTTCCAATCTTATCTTCATGCTGGTTCCTCTGACCTTAAAAAGGCCTGTGCTCCTACTGGGCTGACAGCTGAGCCAGCAGTAGCTGCTAATTTACACTGTGCTGCAATGCTCTCACATGCAGTCCCTGTTTTACAGTCTAGAAGTGTGTGTTGAAGCATCTTCAGGCAAGCGCCTCATTATCTTAGGACTTCAAAGCACCATGCTCATGAAGAGTGCCATGCACACATTCTAGTCAGAGTCATGGACTTCCTTTTATACATCACAAGTTGTACCTGCAGGCACCCTTGATACATGCATTGCACTGACCCTTCCCACATGCTTGTGTTCGAGGTGAGAGACCCAAATATTTATGCTTCCACATGCTTTCACCTTTTGTGTATACATATGCTCAGCCCAGTACATGTTGAGGGAGTGTGCATGGTTGTCATGCTTGAAAACATGGGAATTTCCATGAGCCAAGGAAAGGATCACCTTCATCTCTTTCTCATTCACCTTGCCCTTCTTTTCACATACGTTCTAAGCGCACACCTTCACTGATTCATGCCCCTCTCAAAACAATACATGCATACCTGTATTCAAAGACTCTCATATATTTACACATTAACAGCAGTGCACAGAGAACCAAAAACAACCTTATCACATGTACACAGCTCCTGACACTTTTAAGAACAGCTCACATACATACTCCCCCTCTTGTACATACATATGTGCACGCACACGTACTCTCAGACTGCTTCCCTCCTTCTTTCTCTTGTCCTTTACCCACACCCATCCTTATCAGCTTACCACAGTAGGGCCACTGCTGTCACCGGGAGCGTGCCCTTTGGTAGCATTACAGAACCTCACTTAATACAACTTCTTAAATTATTTAATGGCTTGGTAGCTCATTTCTATTTAAAATGCCATTAGAAACCAAGAGTGTGTCCTTTTACCCCCCCACCAAAAAAAGAAAAAAAAAAAAGAGGATACAGTAATAGCATTCCTGAATTGGGAAGCTTTCTCCTGTCACATAAGGCCTGTGCATGACATATATGGACACATGATATAAGTATGTGATATACATGCCACACGTGTGATGGAGCTATCATGTTAGACATTGCAGAACTAAATAACAAATTGCATTTATTTGATTTCTCATATAGCAGCCTGCTGTGCAGCTTTGAACAGCTGCCACAGGCTTTTTGTGGGGTTTTTTTTTTTTAAAATAACCAGTCTACTAGAGAAATGTTGACTTCCCCAAACATAGAATTTCCTCCCCAAACTACAGGGAGCTGAGCCCTGGCATGGGTAGTATTCAGTTCTGCAGTGTGGACGGGTCTGACACCTGTCCATCAAGCTAGAATAGGACAGTTAGAAAGGAAGGATTCCTTTTTTTCAATGGGACAAATAGCACTGGCTCCTGTCATTATCAGGTGTAAAGATTTTAGGCCTTGAAATCAGTCTTATTGGGTATAGGCTAAGTTTAGTTATTTGTTAGCTGTGTCAGTTATTTCTTTTTCTTCCTCTTCCTTTCTCTGTATATCTGGACTCAGTTCATCCTTTGTGTGGCTTTCCAGGTAGAGGGTACACAAAGTCATCCCATTTCTCTTAACAAACATTCCTAATTTTTTTGTGTTTTTCCTGGAGAATGTGGCATCTAGAGAGTGCACATTGGTACAATAGGAAGTATTAATGGTACTTATTTGGGCTGGTCAGCATAACTCCATCTCTGGCTCTGTCTCTCTCATGAATAACATGCTCTTCCTGTCAAGACCTTTATGCCACACCATTGGCTTCATTGGGTGCCTGCCTAATACCACCAGGATATGTCTCATTCTATCTGGGATTTTTAAACAAAAGCTTCTCCTCCTCCCCTCACCCATGCCATAAGTGGGCACTAAAACACCTTTGTTGTCAAATCTAGTGCTCTTAGGAGACTGTTTTGTTTAACAGATGCCATTCACAATAATTCCCACTTTCCAAACTGGATCATTTCTACCACAGCACTTGATATCATCTATCCAGGTTAAACGCACTTTGTCGGCTCTCCAGTCATGTTTCCTCTGATCACTGGTAATTACCTTCTCCAAGGACTCATGTTGTGCTGCCTGTCCAAAGGATAGTTGTTTCCTTTTCAGAATGTGACTTTGTAAAATAAGAGGGCAGCTGATTTTTCTGAAGTGCCCATTCCTTTGTTCTCTTTCCTTGGTAAGAGAGACCCTCAGCAGCCTTCAGTAGTAGCATACCTCAAAAGCATCCATCCTGATCTCATCATTTCTCTTCAATGCCCAGACCATAAGTCTCAGTCAAGAATGTCGTGAACCTCAAATGTCACAGTTTAAGGTCTATGCAGACCCCTCAGTCTTTCCAGATTATGTTCTGCAGGGCTTCACATGCAATGGTCACTCTCTGGCTGTGTCTTCTTCACTGCTTCCTTTTGAAATTTATCATAAATCCCAGATATTCAGATTTGTCATCTTTTTAATAATTTTCCCATTGATAATTATGTTGTTATTTGGGTCATGCTCATCGTTAACCACCGTAATCTTTGTCTTCCAAGTATTGAGTAATAAACATTTCTTGGCACTGACTTCTCCACTTTACTTATTAATATTCTTACTTCTTCCATGTTCCCACGGATAAGTACAGTATCATCTGCATACTGTAAGTTGGCCATGTGACCTCCAAACTTGTTTTCTCCATCAAATTCGTATATAGTACTTCTTTCATTATTAGGGGCGTGTATATGTTGAAAAGTTGAGAAGCTAGCAGATATCCTTAGCAAAAACTATGAGCCACATTCAATCGTGTTTTCAACCCACTGTTTTCTTTGTTGAGTGGTCAGCCTATAACTTTCTTATCAGTGCTAGGCTATATGTAAGTAAACCCATTTTACAGAATGCTTTCCACGGTATTTCATGATCAAAGGCTTTTACATAATTAACAAAACATGTTTAAAAGGTACTTCTGTTCTTGACATTTTTTTTAAAATGTTCTACAGGTTGATGATTTGGTTCCTTGTTCCTCTGCCTTTTCTGAAACCAGCTTGCTTGATGGCTGTTTGACCTTCCATTTTCCTGATGGTCTGTTGTTTATAACCTTATAATGTGGCTTATAAAGCTGATAGTTCAGTGGTCCTTGTACTTTTGTAAGTCACCATCTTTGGGACCAGTACAAACACAATCTTCAAGTCCAAGACAAAGACCAAGAGTTGGATGCAGCTGTCACTGGGCTGAAGAACAGGGCCTACATTTACAAAGTAAAAGAGGCTTCAGCTTCCTTACTGAGGTAACCTCATTGTCCTCTCTGACTGCACTGCGTCCAGCTGGGTTACACTGGCCCAGATCCAACCCTGGTAGGTCCACGTGAATCACGTGTCAATGCCTTCCTCTTAGACCTGATCAGCATGGGCCCCAGTGCCCTTCCCTTGATTCTTCTCCCGTGGTAGGAGAAGCAGGCTTCTGCAATCCTTCATTTGTCCCAAAAGTGGCACCCCACTACTCAGCTGGGCCAAGCCAGTCTCTTGGCTCAGGGAAGCCATGGATCTGGCTTTATCCAAAATTGGCTGCTATTGCAAGGCCTTCTCATAGAGACTGATGTGCAGCAGGGCTAGGGAATTAACTCACTGGCCATGGGCTGGACATTGAGAAATACTACTAGGGTTGAACGTGTGGTTCTTAGTGCCTTTCCTGTACCATCCAGTGGTGAGATGGGAATGGACACATTCCCCGTCTCCCCTTAGTGTCTAACACCTGTAGGGATAAGAGCCCTCTACTTGCTTTGTGCCACGGGAACCGCTCGTTTTAGTGGTTCCTCTGGTGTAGGAAGCTTGTGTGTTCAAGGCCCCAGGTTTGATCCTGGCTGAGTGCCATCAGGTCTGTATGCATGTGGCTATGGCTCATTACAGTAGCATGTGGCACTTGAAAAACAAATCTTAATCTCCTATTTATTCCCTGATTAACATAGGCAATTCAGAGAGAGAGTGTATGCTGAGGTAACAGCAGCAAGAGACCAAACGCTATATTCAAAGGCAGTGAATTAAGGTCTTTCCCCCCCTTCCACTTCTTTATTAAGAATCTCCTGAGTCCTGAATGAGTTCCTTGCCTTTTGCCAGGCCTGGCCCTTCCTGCCCCTCCGACCCCACAGAAATCACCTCCTCCAGACTGGCAGCAGTTGTACAGTTTTTAATCCCATCTTCAGCCAAGGCATTAATGAAACGAAGCACCTAGTAAAGACTGTTCATAAGAGGCTTAGTGCTGGGCAGCCCCCTGCCTGGGCTTAGGTCCCAGGATGCGGCTTGTTAACATACATTAAACTAGGAGGTAAACACATGAAATGATCTTTCTCGAAGCAAACTTTTTCTCCCTGCAGCTGGGGGACACGAAGCACTTGCTGTCTGAGCCTCCTCGGGGGGCAAAGAGTATTGACATGGATTTATTCTGAAACACCTATTCCAGAATGACGATCTCTGACTAATTCCATGTTTGAATGCTCTTATTCTGGAAAAAGAATGGCTCATTCCAGTTGAGTGTAATCCATTTTCATAACATTAAGCTATAGAGGAACAAGATGACCTTCTTCTCAAACAAGAGAGTCAGTAGATGGGTTTATTCAGGAAAGGTTATTGTATGTTCACGTCATGCTCAGATTTAATCTGAATTAGCCTTCAAGAGTAGACCTGTGGTAACACACAGCTACCTTGAGACCTTTGTTTAATTAGAGACTGTTTTGTTCAGATAAGTCTTAAACCCAGGATGCAGGCCACTCCTCACTATTAAAGGTCCAATAACACATTTTGCAAGGTTGGGGTGTTAAGCCCAGCCTCCTGTCTCCCTTCCAGCTTATTCAGCCTCAATATCCCCTGAAATTTCAGATCTAAGATTCCTCTTTACAGTGACCAGTGTAGGTGTATGTTGTTCAGCAGCTATCACACACTTCTCCAGCAGCAGCTGAATTTTAAGGGGTGGGAAAAGCAGTCCTTACACTTCATAAAGTTAGTGAACTATTTTAGGAGGGATGGTGTGACAGAAAAAACCATTGTGGTGAAGGGAGCCCAGGAGGTAACTACTCTTTATGATGGTGCTTTTCACATACCTTTAATTCAGTCATTGATTAATATGATCTTCCAGTTTAATCAGATACAGACTGTAAGAGACACGTTATATATATTTAAAAATAACACAATGACCACCTTTTATTATGAGCAGCTTTGCTCATTTTGGGCAGCATGACTGGCAAATTCAAGCTAAAGGAAGTGGCAGTTTCATAACAATGGGAATGAAATATTGTGAATGAAATGGAAAAGAGAATGAACTCCCATCAAAGCTCTGGCTGGGGAATTGTGCTTTGGCCAAGGGCCAAATTCTGATTGCTGTTGGCTTCAGGGGGAGCAGGTTTCTCTTGTGGGATGTTATAGGATAAGCTGACTCTTTAAAGGGTGAGGATATAACTTTACTGATGCTGAGTGCAGCTTGCTTCCCCAGATGAAGGAAGTGAATCCATGGGTGACTTGAGGCAGAACCAAGTTTCCTGGGAGATATAAAAGTTGGTTTGGTGGAGCCAGGAGGGCTGTGTAAGGTGTGCTCTGTAGAAGTGCTCTCCCTGGTTGAGAGATCTAGGGAATGAAGGCCAGCGGTGAGCAGGAGCAGGGGAGGTAAGCCTGCTGGAGGAAAGTCTTTGCTGGGATGGGGCTTGGAGCTATCTGCTAAGGGCGTTGACCAGCTGAGAAGCTTGGATGGAGGTTCTGAGTCCGAGATTAATTAATCGGATATCTGAACTCAGACAGCGAGTGGGAAAGCCCCGGCTGTGGAATTTGTTTCATTACGTAAAAAGTGGAAACTGAGGCGGCAGCAGGATCCCAACCCAGGTTAGGTAGGCCCCTCTAGGTAGAGCTGGTGATGGTCCTAGATAGTGATGTTAGCATCCTCCGAAGTGGAATTACTGACTGCTCCGTGCTGTGTTTTTTTTTTTTGTCATGTGCTCTAGGATGCTTTGGTCCCTTGCTGGCTGGACGTCATCCAGCTTCTTGGGTTCTGTGCGTGTTTCTGTGTTCCTCTGCTGTCCCTTAACTTTCAGTCTAAGCATGCACACACTTTGCCTTTGGTCCCCCTGCTAAAGTGGAAACTGTGGAAGCTGAGGGACTTGTCTTGTGGTTGTATCTGTGACTGACTATGTAAGAAGTTAGACAATAGATTTGTGTGGAATGGTTTGGATAGGAATGATCCAGCCTAATATGGGGAGTTGGAGTAGATGGCCTCTGGAGGTCCCTTCTAGTTCCCTCTCTCTCTGATTCTACCAAGCCGAATGCATCTCCGAATGTGGCTGTTTTATCCCAGGTTTGTGTCCTGACATGTCACTGACTTGAACAGGACACCCACGTAGCACTGAAGCTCAATAGATCAAGTGGAGACTAGCAACAAAGGGGGTACAGTTGACACTGACACCTGCTTCCCTTCTGACCTCTTCTCTTCCCCTCTCTCTTGCAGCCTTCTAGGCCCCAGACAGGTCTCTGCTTCCCTATTGAAATATGATGAGCTGATAAACCAGCCTGATGAATCTGGCATTGCAGCCAGCTACCTAATACCCAACTCCTTCACATAATACCCTGCACCTCTGCTGTGGCGTGAGTGCAAGTAACTTGAGTCACAGTGCAGGGTGACAAGAACCTCAGCAGGGCTCTGGCAGGGTCAGGGCAGGGTAAAGCTTCAGCTTTTGGGGAGGGTGGTGGAAAGGGCAACACATTCAGAGCTGTGTTTGAAAGGTGGGGAGCCTGCTGATGAGTGTGGGGTGAGGGAAGAAATTAGCAATGCTGAAGGGATGAGTCGCACTGACATGCATCCTCCCACATACAGGAAGTAATGCTTAGTAAATGTCTAGGAAATGTGTGGAAGGGATCATTGCTCAGAGACAAAGCATGTTTAAAGGGGAGGGGAGAGGAGGATGACTAGGAGAGAGAGGGTAAAGCTGAGCAAAAAGAGGGTATCGGGAAATATTTGCCAACAGTGAGATCTTGGAGGCTGTAGCAGTTCCTGAGGGCAGTGCCAGGAGCCCCATTGTTTGGGACAAAGTCCTGGGGAACAGACTGAAGAGATCAGCCTCTCAGTTGGGGGCATTCCAGGGAGATGGACGTGATGCCGCCTACGGGTTCTGCATCTGACTTCTGTGACTCAGGCTAAAAAACAAGTAGATTTCAGGGTGCTCAGCTGGAGATGCCTTGAAGAGACCTGGTGGTTGGAAAGGGCTGGCCAGCCACACACCCTTCAAATCGGGCAAATCTCTGAGATGATTCAAGTGAGGAACCCCAAATGGCTAGGTCTTGATGGGTAGAGAGGTCAATCCATCAAACGTCCAGGTCTCAGAACTCAGTGGGTGTTTGAATCCTCAGTGGGACCTGAATTGTGCAGAGAGCAAAACCAGCAACCTCAAAGCGAAACGCATCTGAACTTAGCATTGTGGGGTGGACCCTCCTGTAAAATAGCTGGCAGAACAGAATCCTCTCCAGGATTTCCAGAGCTCCATGAGTTCCTGCTCGCCCACGTGTGTGGAGGGGACTCTGGGCTTAGCATGCAGGCAGGTGGGGATGCTGGTGGCAAGTGGAAATGTTAAATCGATTAGCAGTGAGCGTGAGGACTCCTGAGTCTGCTTCCATCTCACTGACTTCTTGCCCCAGAGGAGCAGCTCAGGTTTCAGTTGGATGCTGCCCAGTAAAGCAGGAGCCTGTTGGGAGGGAGCGGATCAGTTCTCAGAGAGCTTTGATCTGGGTGGCATGGTGGGAGGCAGCAATCCATCAGCCTCCCTGAGGATTCATCCCTAGTGTTTCTGGTTCTGAAAAGACGAGTGAAGCTGAGAATTACATGGAGCTTTAACCCTTTGGGAACTGATTGATCCCTAGTGCTTTAATGCCTTTCGGAAAGGCCAGTAACAAGCCTTGAAAGGGAGGGGGAGGTGCCAAGAGGAGTTTTAGCTGCTTAGGGTTCTTGCTTCTTTTCTGCCCCTGGGCATCTGCCGGCCTTTCTGCTGTGCCCCATCTTCCCTCTGCTGCTGCTTTTCACCTCTCTCTTTCTCTCTGGCCGGGAGCCACAAGTGGGGAAGCCTGGGGAGGGGTGCAGAGAAGCTGGATAGAGGCTTGAGTGTCTCTGTGCAGGCCAGTTGAGCAGCTGATCCTTGCTCCTGGTAGACCAGGATCTGACAGTGGCCAATGCCTCAGTTTTCAGGGAGAGGCCAACCTTCCTCTCCCATAGTGCGCCAGGGCAGGCAGGATTTCTGCAGTTTGCAGTGGAGCAAAGGCACAAAGTACAAATGCCTCTGAGAGAGGCCAGGAAAGTGCATTAAACTTTCACCACTTGTCAGTACCCTTGATTTGGCATCTGCCTTGCCTTTGCATTTGCAGTCCTTTGATCTGTGCCAGGTCCTGCCATTTAAGCAGCATCTGGCTAGTGGGACAGCTGCTGTGTAACAGCAAACAAGAAAGGATGGCTGCAGATGGATTGGCTTCAGAGGAGAGTGCTTGGAAACGCTGAGGCCAGACTGCAGGTGTAGAAGAGCATCTCGTGGCTTGTGTGGTCACTCACTGCTCTTGCAGCCGTCTTGGATCCTAGCAAACCCTCCCTGCTTTGCCAAAGAGGAGAGCTCATCAGATAGCCTTTATCTCCTTCCAGCTTTGGCGCTCTTGAGCTGAGCTGCACATCAGTCCATTTCAATGACTCAATGCACTGTCTCTGGTGTAGAGAGTTGCTGGCAGCATGGAGGTGTGCCATGTGCACTTCAGACTGTCAGGCAATCTGTCCACTGAGGCCAGCTGTAGGGCTCTTGATAAGACCCTGGGTGGGGGGGCGGAGATGGGAGAGACCCCAAGTGAGCCCACATCACAGGCCGTTATGAAAACTGTAGGTTTACATTTATGGTAAGCTGCAGGAGTAGACACACTGTGAGCATAGAAAGCAGCCTCTGGGAGAAAAAAGAGGCAGCTGTGCCTGATTTCTAATGTACAGCTAATGATGAGAGAGACTGAAAGAAGTCACTTGCCAGCTACTAGGGAATTTATCCAGGACACCTTTGTTGTTACCATGAGGGCAGGAAAGATTGACTGACTTCTTGCTGTGGGAGGAAACGGGGGGGACAAGAATAGGTGGGTTGCAGAGGCATCATTTGAGAGCTGTGGAGTATCCAAGATGATAGCAGCTCTCAGGGGTAACACTCTTCCCAGCCCCCAGCAAAGCACCCGATCCAGCAGCCACGAGTGCAGGAAGTGTCATTCGGAGGCTCCTCTCACAGACACACAGGCTATAAGGCATCCAGACAGCCGCCTCCTGCTGTGCTTGATGAAGCGTCCACTCTGGCAGTCAGGCAACGAGACAAGGCCTTGGGGATGACAGATGATGGCTTCTATATTCATTAATAACAGCCAGAACCTGGAGATAGGCCATGGGTGGGGGGGCAGCATATTCATTTCTAGGTGTGGGAGACCCCTTTCTGTTGCTTAGTGTGAGGAGAAGGGCTTAATTCATATGGCAGCACTAATAGGAGCAGCCTTCTGAGCAAGACAGAGAGACTGATTCATCTGGGGATGAATATGGGTCTGGAGTCAGATGCCTGGCAGCAATTGGGAGTTGATCTTACAGATGCTGTGTTTGCCTGGGACATCTCAGAGTTTCTCATGGGGGTTGGAAGAGGAGCCCTGAGCTGATTTGACTTCACTGCTGTGATATTTGGCACCTCTTCTCTTTTACATTTCCCAGGCTGCGGGTTTCTTCCCAAAACACCACACACTCCAGCTTTTGCAGATCAGCCACTCTGCAGTGGTTTCTAGGTCTTGGGGTGCAGATGTACGGACTTCACATAGCCCCTGTTTCTCACTGTTATTCCCTTCAGTTACCTCCTTTTCCCAATGCCCTGGAAGTTTGGTAAACTAGGAAACGTTTGTGAGGTGACAGCTATACTCTGAGGGGCTTTGCAGCCCATATTTTGCCCTCCATGATAGCCAAGTCCATTTGGCTTTCAGTGGAGATGCTCATGAGAACAGGATTTTTACTCATTTTCCCCCAAGTTTGGTAGTGGGTGAATATGTGTTGCAGCTTGGTATCTGTCCAAGCCCTGTATGAAATAAATCTCTGGATCTCAGCCAGGTTCCTGGTGCCTTCAACACACCCGCGAAACACTGCCATCAGAGCTAGCACTAATTTTGTGCCCCTGGTCGGTAGGTTCATTGGAGAAGCCTGGTAGAGAAAGAGCTGGGGGGAATTAGGTGGACCCAGGGCAGAAAGTACATGCTGTGGCCCTCCCTCTATCTGCCATTCAGGTGCATCTCTCTCAAACAGACTTCATGCTATTGAATGGACCTAGCGCTCTCTCATATATTTTTGTGACCAACAGCCCACACTTTTAAATCCCCAGCAATCTGTGCTGCTAAGAGGAGAGAAACATGAGGAGGGAGCTACAGGCCTCTCCCCTAGTCTTCTAGGGCTCCACAATTGCTTGTGACAGATTCCTAACAGGGCGTCTCTGGTGTCTGTTTTAGACTACAGCTTTCAGGTGGCCTCTCAGAAGTCCCTGCTGAGAGAGAATGGGACACAGGTGAAGAACAGCTGGGAAACGGCAACCCTGCACGTGTCGTCGGATTCGGTTGAGCCTGACCCACACGTGGCTTTCTCCAGCACCCTAGAGGAAGAGGAGGGGCTGCTTCCCATAAATCACTCAAAGGGAGGGCCAGAGAGTAGCAAGACCGACTGGCCAAAGGTCATGTCTTCAGAAGTAGCTGGCCAGGAGGACTCCTTGTTGTCCCTCCTATTTTCCACAGCCTCCAGCAGGCTGGGGGTTGTGACAAAGGGAACAATAGAAAGGCCGGAGGAGGACTCTGCTCCTGAGCACACCTCTTCAGGCTTTGACCTAGGGAGCAGCATGGGCCCAAGTCTGCTGCCTGTGTCCTCCCTCTTGTCTACCACCACTGCAGGATCCCAGGCAGTCTCAGAAGACCCTTTTGAGATGACTTCTAGAAATACAGGGGTGATGGGAGCAGGCATGGAGCTCACAGAGAGCACAGCAACAGCCGAGCTGGGAAATCCCACAACAGAGGCTGGAGGAGAGCTCACGCAGCCCACCATGCTGACTGGAATGGAGCAAACCGAGGAGGCTGCTGAGATAACAGCATCTCCTGGAGGTGGTTCCCCAAATACCAAGACTGTATCTGAGAGTCCACCTGGCTCCTGGAACCTCAGCTCCTCCTCCGCTCCCTGGGACAGTGCTGACAGCTCGGCCCCAACCCCTGCCCCGAACAGCACCCAGCTGGCGACTACACCAGTGATGGAGGACAGCTTTGCACCACAGACTGAGGACAGCCCTGCAGCTGTGATGCCAACAGAGATGCCCTGGAATTCCCCTCAGGTACCACGCTGTGGGGTAGAGGGTGGGCTCCACATGAAGGTGCCTGGTTACTAACCCATCATCCTTGCCTGTCCTTGCTTTCAGCTGCCCCAAAATGCAGCTGATGGAAATAGTCGCTGGGGATTTCTCCTTCCCCACCCCTTCCTCAAGCAACCCTCCAAAAATGTTGCAAGGGACATTTTCCTTCCTTTGTGCCATATCCGGGGGGGGGGGGGTGCCTCCTCGCTGCAATGCACTGCAGCGTTGTGCTGGCAGAGCTGAAGCTTTGGCAGCTGAATTTGTCTGCATTTACACATACATAGTCCCTGTAAACCCAGTGCTCTTGCAGGTGGTGTTACACTACATCTCTGAGTGCCAGAACCCTCTCAGGCCTAGTGCGTACTAGGCTAACCTGCCAGCAGTAGCCTGTTGGTAGACAGCAGCTTGTTCACACCTCCCGACTCCACTAAGCCGCTGTGCTGGCAGGGCGTGAAGTGCACCCTCGGAAATCACCAGCTTCTGAAGAGACTGGCAGAAGGGACGTGCATGTCCACACCTGCCAGCTGCCAGGTTGGTCATGTGTGGCAGCAGCAGCTGCCTTTCTGTCAGTGAAGTGTGGTTACCATGCTAGCAAAAGGAGCAGCTTTGAGTGTAGATGCAAGTTCATTTGGCAAAACTCCATAATGTAGACCAGACCTCAGGTGCTGAGGAGTCACCAAGAAACCCATGAACAGGGGTTTTCTGTTTCTGAGGACTGCCTATGCTTATCCTGGCCTTTGGGCAGCAAAAGCTCCTTGTGAGCCCATTTTTACCTTTCAGGCTGTTTTGCTGGGCATGCGAGTAGTCCAAGCACCTCTGAGGTGAATGGGGACGATGGAGTTAATCTTTGCTGCCTCCATTTGCCTGGCCAGGTGCAAGGCTTGTGAAAGGGCTGTGTGTGCAGATTTCTGCTGGGAGGCTTCTCAGAAGGGCTCTTAGTGGGGTGGGAGGGGCAGGGGGCTGTACATAGACATGCCTGTGGCTGAGGCAGGATGGTCCAGTGGTTAGAGCTCTAGCATGACCTGTGGAAGACCTGGATTCAAGCAGCTATGTGAAGACCGTGAGGCTGCTGGTTAGGGTTTCTGTTATGATAATGTGCAGGCCACCCACAGAATGAGTCTAGTTACCAAAAAAGAGATAAGTGGTTAAGTCATTTGAGTGTTTAGCTCTGTTCACAAGGTAATAAAGGAGATAGGTGTCCATCTCCCATCACTTGCAATTAGCCCTAATTGCCCTACCCTGTGCCTGTTGTCAGCCTCAGTAAAGCCACAGAGGAGTGAATGCTTCATGAGAGAGCTCCAGTCTGGCAGGACTGGGGCACATGGACATGGCGGTGCCCTGTCCCTGCTCTGTGGATTCACAGAGGACTGCAGTCTACTACCACTCAGATAAAAAGGAAATGCCTTTTCTGTGTGTGTCTATTCCAGTCTGGCGAGAGGCATTGAATCCCCTCCAGAAACAGGATATGGGAACACATATATGTTTCTCCAAGGATTCAGATACCTGCCTGGCATAGAGCACAGCCTCTCTTCCTTCTCTCAATCTGCTTTTGTGCTTGCAGCAGGGAGATGCATTTTCTTTCCAAACCCAGCTGTATATGTGCTTTGTCTTTCTAGGTGATCTGCAAGGACTGGAGTAACCTGGCAGGGAAAAACTACATCATCCTGAACATGTCGGATAACATCGACTGTGTAAGTCAGACACAAGCGACCATACTAGAATGAGAGGAAAGGGGACTTACAGTGTCAGATACTAATGCTGAGCTGTCACTATTGCAGAGGCCAGCAAAAGGTTTGTTAGAGTGACGGATTCCAGGAGGGGTAGGATGTTTTCCAGGGCTGGCACAAGTAGATAGTGCAGTGATTGCTGCGGTTGTGAAACTGCAGTTCTTGTATATTGTGTGCATCTCTCTTCCCTTTCTGGTGTTTAACAGGTAAGATAGTAGAGGTAGGACTTAGAAACTGAATTTTTCAACCCAGAAAGTCTTTGTCACAGATCTCCAAATGAGTTTCTAAAAGGATGCTTGCTAATTTTTTCTGGATGCCCTTTACAAGTGCTTCATAGGCAAAGAAGACTGTAAAGGCCTCTGGACCAATCTCTTGTGTACACAGGTAGGCATTTACCCAAAGAGTGCCCAGCATTGCCACTTCAAACCCTCACATATATCTACAAGGCATAAAACCAGAAATGCTTCACCTGACCTCATACCTCAGCCTGAAACTGATGTAAGGAGCATAGGCGTTTCAATTTTGAGACCACCCTTCTCAGGTAATTGTACCTAGGAAAGACCTATCACGATTTACATAGAAGAGTCTCAAAGTACTTCTCAGAAATTCAGAGAGACAGTCAAAATCATTTTTAATAATTCCAGTTCCTGGTAGATAGACCCCAGGCAATAAACACTAGGTATTGCAGAAATGAATAAATGCATTTTATCCAGTTCATAGTATTTATAAAGGCCTTTTTAGTTAGTTTCTCTCATTATTGGCTGAACAGAAGAGCAATACCATCCTTTTAAAATGGTTTGTGTATAACCATTGGGGAAATTAGATATCTGGCTTTTGGCTAACTTTCATTTGTTTCATGAGAACCAATGATTTTGTATGTGATATCTCTTATTGGATCAACTGCATGGTTGGAATAGATTTAGACAAGCTTTCAAATGCAGTGCATTCTTCTTCAGGGCTGAGTCAGGCTTACCTAAATCTATCCCAGTCGTGCAGTTGGTCCCACACAAGATGTCACCTACAAAAAATCCTTGTCTCTCACCCTAGTATTTCCTAGAACATGGAATTCATGGCTACAACATCACTCTAGCACTACCACACTTCAGTTGTCATGATTTGTGGATGTTCACTGCAGTGCTAGTTGGTGTAACATTTATGAAAATGAACATCCATCCCGTTCATTCTTTCTTTGTGTCAAGCCTCTCCCCAGCTTCCTGATGTTAATAAATATCGGCTAGGTTTTACAGCTGAAGAAATTGAAGGTCAGGCAGGAGAACTGGCAGGCCAATGGTCTGGCAGCCAGTCAGTGGCAAAACTAGGACTAGGACTTAGATCCCCAGGCTCCTACACTTGTGCTTTTAGCTATAGGACCATCCAGCCGGAAAGATAAAGCTTGGTGTCAGAACTTTTTCATCTTCAAAACATTTTACAAATACTTATCCTCACATCCCCCATGAGAGGGAGGCTAAATTTATTCCTATTTTACAGAGGGGGGAAGTTATTGGTAGAGAATGTGTTTTGCTCATAGCTTAGAATGAGGCTGTGTCATCACTGGATGGAGACCAAAAAGTTGCTGGCTACCAGACCAGTGCTCAAATTGGTAGTTATACTTCACTCGTGTTCATATTCTATACTTTCAGCATCCCAGGCTGTGCCAGGCCTTGTGTTTTTGCTGACAGCACAGTAACTGTGAAGGCAAACATTGCAACTATTCTTAGTTTCACAATAACTCCAGTACAGCCTGGGAGATCAGAATCGGTTTCCCTTGTGGAAAAGTAACACCAGGCTTGGAATTTTTACCTGGATGGCCACCGGCCGGGAGAAGGGACCTTTATTCCCAATCTGATCTAGAGAATGGCATGTCCAAACTGTCCTTTCCCTGCTAACATGGGATTATAGCAGGATAAGAGCTTGATTTCAAGGCCTGTTTTGTTTTCCTCTCCTCCTGCTTTGAGGTATGATTATCTACGCCCACATCTTTCTGAGAGTTCAGAGAAATAAAGACCTGTTTCCAGAGTGAATGGTTCAAAGTGCCAACCAGCTGCCCCTTAAATCTTCCTTAAGTGCCTTTCCTTCCTACTCAGTTATCTTATTTGTTATCAGGTTCTGCAGTTAACCAGACACGGTCTGCTAATCCAATACTTGCGCATCAGTCCCATAAAGCTGCAGTTAATTGATGAGCCCAAAGCTCCATGTATATCCCTATTAATAGATCCCAGTCACTTTACAGAGCTCTTATGGGCCTTTTATTCATGCCCTTAACAGCTTACTGTAAGCAGGACCAAGTCTCCAGGTGTCATCATTTTCTAAATATTTTTTAATGTCTTATTGTTTTGGAAGTTTAAATGGCTTGCTGGTGACATATTGTTCCCTTTTTGTGTTTTGCAATGTTAGGGTCCCCATGCTAGACTAAGAACTTAGCTTGCTTCTGTTGTCTTGAGCACTGGCCTATGTATATTGGTGTCTTCTTAGAAAGAGAATCGGAACGCTTAGGGACTTGTTGGAAACAATAACTGTATAGAGTGACTGGCATTGACTTCCTAAAGGGATAGAAGGCCTCCCATTTCTTTTAAGCCTCCTGACTGCTAGCTTCTTTCATAGTGTTTTAAGTGCCTTTTTTTGGAACACACATTTACAGTTTGATGTGTGATGATTTCCCATCCACCATGGCCACCATCAAATTTCCTCAGGTATCAGTGCAAAACACAGATGCTTGTTAATTGAACGGTATATGGTAACTCCCCTCCCTGGATTTTTGCAAACGCTTTATTTTAACCACTGGAATGGAGCTAAGAAGTGAAAATCAAAAATTGCAAACCCCCTTAATTGAAGCTGTGCCTTGCTGTCAAGTCCTTGGCTACTCCCCTCCCAAACACAGATGCTGCCCTGGGGAAGACAAGACTCAAACTGTTTTTCTACTTGATTTCATGTTTCAAAGCAAATATTTCCCAACAAGTGATGTACGCTGTTCTCTTTCTTATTCAAGGAGACACATGTCAACATAAATATTTAACACGAGCATGGCTTCCCCCCCCTGCGTTCTGTTATCACTTAATATGATTGAAACTGAAATCAGACCCTTCTCCCCCATCCTACCTCCACGCTGCAGTTGAAGCAGTTTGCTTGCTGTCTGTTGAAATTCAGGCAATCTAGACAGTGGAATTAGACAGGCTGACTTCCCCCAACTCTTTCAGTTTTGCTTTCTGACTCCCATACTCTACGGTTGTGATGTTTAGCTTTCCAATGCTGCAAGGGAGTGTTTATATTTTAAGTGTTGGGAATGGGAGTGGGAGGGAGATTATTTAAAATAATTTACTAGGGATAAAACCCTTGCAAATATCTCTAATCATTTGAAAGGCTGGCTCTTGTGAGGTGATGAGTGACCCAAAGTTCCTCTGAGGTCAGTGGGAGATGAAGGACCTCAGCATCTTGAAGGCTTGGGCTGTGGACTCTTTGCCTCTAGCACCCACATTGACCAAGCTCTATATGATAAGTCTAGGGTAGGCAGTCTATTTAATTTCCTGCTGGGCTGTAAACTGAGCCAACACAACAGCCTCTCTTGTGGCAAAATTCTCATTGGCATCTATGGGACATCTGTCCGAGTAAAGTCTGCAGGATTTGGCCCTACAGCAGAACATGCCCATTCATTGCTCTGCCTTCATTCACCAGTCTTTTGAACCCGAGTCCACTCCAGCACCGAGACCTGTCCTTGCCCCATGTTACAGCAGTGTTGTGGCCATGAGTCTTTCCAGCCAAGGTGGAAGGGCACCAATGCCATCTATTTAAGCTGCCTCCATTAATTGAACTATTCCATCTCCATCTTTCTTAGAATCATAGAAAGTCAGGGCTGGAAGGAACCTCAGGAGGTCACATCTAGTCCAACCCCCTGCTCAGAGCAAGACCATCCCTAACTAGATCATCCCAGCCAAAACTTTGTCTAGCTGGGTTTTGAAAACCTCCAAAGATGGAGCTTCCACAGCCCCTCTGGGTAACCTGTTCCAGTGTTTTACCACCCTCCTAGTGAGAAAATTCTTCCTAATATCTAACCTAAACTTCCCTTGCTGCAACTTGAGACCATTGCTCCTTGTTCTGTCATCTGTCACCGCTGACAACAGTCCAGCTCCATCCTCTTTTGAACCCCGCTTCAGGTAGTCGAAGGCTGCTATTAAGTCCCCTCTCAGTCTCCTCTTCTCTAGATGAAATAAGCCCAGCTTCCCCAGTCTTTCCTCAGAAGTCATGTCCCTCAGGCCTATCACCATTTTTGTCGCCCTCCGCTGGACTCTCTCCAATTTGTCCACATCCTTTCAGTAGTGGGGGGCCCAAAACTGGACACAGCACTCCAGATGTGGCCTCATCAGTAATGAATAGAGGGGAATAATCACTTCCCTTGACCTGCTGGCAACACTCCGACTAATGCAGCTCAGGATGCCATTAGCCTTCTTGGCAGCAAGGGACACTGCTGGCTCATATTCAGCTTATTGTCCACGGTAACTCCCAGGTCCTCTTCTGCAGAGCTGCAGCCCAGCTTCTTTCCTCAGGCTCATTTATGATGCCTGCCCTTCAGCCCCAGCTTCTTAAATCCCTGCTGAGATGTGTAACAAGAGCGGATGTTTGGTCCATTACATTGCAATGCAGAGAACTGGCGGCTCGGCCATAGCATGTTGCCTGCCTGGCCCAGATTCTGGGTGGGAGACTCCAGAAAGAAAGCAGAGGAGCTGCCTCCACCAGGACCTTCTCCCCATGCCTCTCCTGGCTGCCTGCCTTGCTGCATATGCTCCCTCAGCCAGAATCCATAACCTGATGAGACAAGGCACTGACAGACCCTTGTGATTCAGGCCCGAGTCGTCCGTGTCTTTTCCAATTAGACCATTCACTGCTCAGACCTATGCCTGCCCTGAGCGCTTGGGATTGCCATGGCAACCAGGAGCGCTAGCATTTATTAATCATCCGTGTGGCCTTTGGGTTGGCATGGCAACCACAGACAGGAATAGAAACACAAGAGTGGGAAAGTGGAAAAGGAGCCTCCAAGGGATGGAACGTGTCAGGCTAAGCTGGGTCCCCAACCAGCCCTGGGCGCTGGGAGAGGCAAGGTCTTTCCTTCAATTTAAGCACCTTCTTCCTGCTCCTGAAGTTATTTTTTTACTGCAAGCTGAGAAAACAGTTGTGCTCAGGGAAGTAATTCTAGGGTCCCAACCCCACGGCAGGGAGGAGGTGCTCCCCAGCTGCGGGTGAAGGGTGCTGCAAAGGAAAACACGGAGTGAGGATTGGGTGGATGAGGCCATAAAGGGGCCTCTGTGGGGCTGAGGCTGTAAAAGTCATGTTGGACCCCTCGCCACACACACAGAGCACAAGGTACTTGCTTTGGGGAGTGCCAGATTCACTGCATTGACAGAGTTAAACTAGCATGTGAACCCCCTAGGGTCCTTTCCCCAGTAAAAAAGCTAGACTGGGAAAGTGGGATGTGCTGTGGGATTTGAACCTGCATGCCCCAAATCATCCCATCAAAGGTCCCATTCAGTCCCCAGAGATGTAACTGGGAAGGTTTGTGCTCCAGGTGGTGGCAGCAGTGGCTGGGCTGGCAAGGGTGGTAGCTGCCAGCTTTGGTCCCCCTAAGTCAGCATCCAGGGCTGCTGTCCTGCCCACTCACCCCTAGACTGTCTGTTCTATCCTGCATTTGCTTCTATGGATCTAGTATGTCCAGTACCCTTGGCTCCTCTTTTTCTGGGAGAAGCAGCTCTCATGTCCCTCTCTGCAGGAGGAGTTCCGGCTGGAGAGGGGTCCACAGTTGCTGGCTCTGGTTGAAGATGCCTTCTCCAGGCAGACAGATGGACTGCAGGGCCAATGGCTGATCTCTCTGAGCAAACCCAATGAGAATGACAAGCACCTGCTAATGACCTTGGCAGGGGAGCAGGGTAAGTGCTGAGCAAGAAGAGTTGAGGGAGGTTGGGGGGAGAGCATGTTTTTCAACGGAGAACCTTAGTAATGCTGGAAGGAGCCTTTCCTGCTCTATTTGGTCTCAATCTTTCTCCCACTTCCAATGGCACAACAGTCCCTCCTAGGGTACAGTACAGTGGTCTCCACATTAGCTATCCCTAGTGTGTTTGTGCATGCCTCCTCCTCACCCCATGCCACTCCTCTGGGCTTCCGTGCAGCTGGTTTGACAGTCATGGGAAATCCCAGCTTCTCCTCCTGCCCTTCACAGTCTCTCTCTCTCTCTCTCTCTCTCTCTCTCTCTCTCTCTCTCTCTCTCTCTCTCTCTCTCTCTCTCTCTCTCTCTCTTGCCCTGCTCTCCTCCTCTTTCCTCCCTTCCCTCCTCCATGCCTTCTGCTTCACACACTCCCTTGATAGACTTCTACACACTTGACAGGCATTCCCCCCCTGCTTTTTCCCTCCTTCCCCTGCTGTCTGCTTATTGCTGTCTCCCCTGCTGCTAGAGTCACCGGAGCCATGGTACACATGCTGAACACCAGACTGGGTTGGCTTGCTCAGTGTGTGCTCTTATCCACTGGGAGCTGCTTGTTTAGGGCATAAAGGTCCTACTCTCTTGCTATTCCTGACTTGCACTGTACCCCACAAACATTACAAAATATACCCCCATCCCTGGGGAGTGGTGATGAATGGTATTTTCTGTGTTGGTGGTTTAAATCAGCGCATGTCTCAACACCTTGGATCATGCCCTCTATGAACTAACAGGGTCTGGTAAGCACATGGGATCATAATGCAATCTTTTTCTGTGTTGGAGGGAGCCTTCTGGAGATGAGAAGCTGAGCTCTGCAGCTCAGCCAGGCTGGGCAGCTCTTGAGCTGGAGTTCAGTGCCTAGTCAGGAAACTTCCAGGGCTGAAGTGTGTTATGCTCTGAAAAATGTGGTTCTCCTTAGGGTCCTTCTTTGCTTCTGGGCTAGTTATGGTCGGGGAACAGGGCCCCTTGACTTCTACCTGCCCAGTCATGCTTTTTCCTGACTTGAGAGCATCCACATGAGGAAATGAAGAGAAGGGCGCTGCTCAGTGCTGGTGAGTGTCTCTCCCTAGCATGGAAAAGGCATTGCAGTATGCATCATGCCTGGCAGGCTGTTTTGCAAGAGGGTTCTACACAGCACAACACATGTACTTAAGGATGCTGCAGGTCAGGACAGCACTGTCAGCAAAGCTTTGCAAGGACTCGGGGACAGCTGGGAGTGCTGCAGCTCTGGGCTGAAATGAGTGGTCAGAGCTGGTAGCACAGCAGTTGCCACCATGATTCCTGGATTCTAGCCAGTCCTCATTTTCATCTAGATTCACTCTTAGGTTTTGCCTTATAAAATGCCCCTTTCCTTCTCTCATCCCACCCTGTCATTCCTATGTGACACCCATGTGCCCTGTCTGAACAAGTGAGCTAGAGCAGAGCAGGCAGTGCTGCTGACCTCTTCATTCCCTCATGTCCAGTTCTTTTTCCACCAGGTGTCATTCCTACAAAAGACATTCTCACAGCTCTGGGAGATGTGAAGAGGAGTTTAGCTGAGGTAAGACCTCATCTGGCAACATTTGGAAAAGCAGGAGAAGTGATTAAAACAGACCCTGAGAAAACTGGGACCATGCTTCTCTTAACTGGGAACCCAGCACAAGCCATCTGATGACTTGGCAATTTGGTGGAACACCCTCCTCCTGCCCTGGGAACAGCAGAGTCATCAAATGTCAGTTCCCATTAAGAGTAGCTGATTTAGGGGTCATCCACTCCTTCTGGGAGCACTATTTTAAAGTTGTTCTTTACATCCTGGGGATCCCACAGGGATGAATTCCTTCCCAGCATGCCAGTGTGGGTCTCTGTAAATTATACCTGTGGGATCTTTCTGGCAAGGTAAGCCTAACTCAGTGTGCCTCCAGCCTAGAGCTCTCCTTGTCCTGTTGCCAGTTGTCACAGTCTCTGCTGAACAGCTTGGGTGAGGTGACCGCATTGGGGGGGATGTCCTTCAGAGCTAGATTCTGATTGCTTTCATTATATAGGGAAAATCTCTGTGTGTGTGTGTGTGTGTGTGTGTGTGTGTGTGTGCATGCATGTGTGCACCCACGCATACATGCATTCACGTGTGTGTGTGTGTGTGTGCGTGCGTGCAACTGTCAGCATATGTGTGGTTTCTCTTTTTTCCTGTTGTTGGATTCCCTGGGCTGGCAGGCACTGTTCTGCTGACTTGGTGGTGGTATTAGAATGCCACTGCCAACCTCACTTACTCGTCAAACTCTCATTCCCCAGAGACCCTAGGTAGTTTGGATGAAGGCTGAAGCAGGGAAGAAAAGAGCACAGGATAGATCATTCCCTTGCCCCATTGGACTGGAAGACAGAAGGGGCCCAATTCTGTTCTCCCATAAGTGGATGTAACTCTGGTGACTTTAGTGGAGTTACTTCTGTTTTATGCCAGTGTAAGTGACCACCGGATTGGGCCCAGAGTGTGCTGGTAGATGCATGCCTTTGACTTAACAAATTGGTGCAGCCAGACAAAGCAAATTAAGCGCTCAGTGAGGTATTGATTGGCTTACACCAGTGAAAGTGCTAAGAGCCTGTCTAGGGGCATTGCTGAAATCATGCAGCTAAAGTGCCAGCAACCTGAACCAGCCTTTCCATGGAAAACCCAAGAGAAGCATTTGTATTGGTTCACAGTTTGACCGTTGTTGGTTATAGAAAGCTAAAGCTACCTGCAAGGATCTGACAATGAGGCCTATTCTACCCCAGCAGCCTCACCACCTGGAATTCACTCTCCAGCCCTATCAATAATGAAAGAGACTGTTCATCACATTGACCTTGTGCTATCATAAGCTTGGATGGAAGAGGGAGGATATTTTCTTACACGCTTCATACTTACTACTCAGTTGATACATAGCCTTTCTGAAATCTGCCCAGTCACTGTGAGCAGTCAGCAATGTTCAGTGGTGTTTGCTGATGTCCAGTTTCTAGCAAGCAAGGGTTTTGTTTAAATTTTGGCAGTCCTTCTCATAGTCCAGGGGAGAGGACAGGGGATTGGAAAACCCCCCATTCTTAGCTTCCCTCTGACCCTGACTCACCAGGTAACTATGGCCAAAGCTGTTGCCCTTTCTATCCCTGGGTTCTCCCTGTAACAAGTGGAGACTTACTTGCCAGCTAGTAGAGTTGTGGATTGAATTAGAGCTTTGTACCACAGATCATTTCTTATGAATGCTCTGTGTGTCCTGTTGGCCTCTGGAATATCCAGAGCCCAAGTGTAAGCTGGCAAAAGTAGGTCAGCTCAGGTAGGAACAGGATACCAGGGTTTCTTCAGGAAACACCGGTACCCCAGTCTTTACTCCTGTCCCTTTGTGACTCTAGGCTAGAGTAAAAGAGTCTGCACATTATTACTTAAACATATAGCTCCTGACTCCCATGCTATGTTTCTGTGCTGCCTGCCTGACTTCCCTTTCTCTACCTATCGGGTAGCTGTTTCTAGAGCATATCCTGGGCTCCAAACCATTGACTTGCTACCCCACCTCACATACCTGCATGAGCCCTGAGCAGGGAGGTGACTCCTTGTTTGCTGGCAATCCAAGAGGACCTCTACCCACTCTCAGTCCATAGCAGAAATAGATCAGGGTTTTGCCAAAGATCTATAGACCCTATTAAATTGAGCTGTGTGCTTTCTGCCTCCCAACTGTGTGACACATTTGTTATCAGGTTCAATCCCACAGCACATCCCACTTCCCCAGTCTAGCTTTTGTGCTTGTTAGTGGCTGTGAGCTTGTGTTGGGGGAGCCTGTGCAATGAGCAGTGACTGGGACTTCCTTTACCCTCAAGCAGTCTATCATGCCTTTCTTCTTGGTTACTCTCAGATTGGCATCCAGAACTACACGACCACCACAAGCTGCCAGTCACGCCCCAGCCAGCCCCGCAGTGACTATGGGAAATTGTTTGTGGTGCTGGTCATCATTGGCTCCATCTGCGCCATCATCATCATCCTTGGGCTCATCTACAACTGCTGGCAGAGACGCCTGCCCAAGATGAAGAACATGGTGAGCACATGAGGAAAGGGTTAAAGACACATTTTCTCTTGAGATGGAGGGTATTGGTTGGAGGGAGTGGACAAGTGCCTTTTCCTAGTCCACCTTCCCATAGGGGTTTGGTAGACGCATGGAAGTGAGATCACCTATGAGCCGGTGGACGTGCCCAAAGAAGAAGGTTGGAGCCTGATAGGGCTCCATTATTGGACATACCCCATTAGCAGTGGCAGTGGGCTAGATACATCTCTTGGAAGTTTTCAGTGTGGCTGCTGCCATTTTGAGTATGGCCACTTTGGCTACCTGCCAAGCCCAACATGAAGATGCCAAGATTCCCCATGCTCTGTTGGGACCCAAGCAGCCAAAGTGCATAGCATGCTGGGAGGGATACTCTCCACCACAAGCTGTTCCTTCATATTCAAGTTATGGCTTTAGTTGCCTGCATTTCATATAGGTTAAATGTTGTCTTCTGGTTTCAACATAGGTCCATGTACCATCCCAAGAGCCAGGGGCTAGTAGTCTTTCCCCACAAAGCTGTGAACAAACTTCAGTCAATCCTTTCCCAGTGAACAGGCAAAAATTCTCATCAACTAGAACAGGAATGGGATTTGGTTTCTAGCCTAATAAAGCATAGGAGCAGGTTACCCGGAGAGATTGTGGAATCTCCATCCTTGGAGGTTTTTAAGACCCAGGTAGACAAAACCTTGGCTGGGCTGATCTAGCTGGGGATGCTCCTGCTTTGAGCAAAGGGTTGGACTAGATGCAGCCTCTTGGGGTCCCTTCCAACCCTCATTTTCTATGATTCCTCTGCATTTTTGAAAAGCATATTTTTCTCTCAATTTGTGTCCCATTGGGCTTTCTCTTCCTTCCCTTCCAGTCACATGGCGAGGAGTTGCGCTTTGTTGAGAATGGCTGCCATGACAACCCCACATTGGACGTAGCCAGCGACAGTCAGTCAGAGATGCAGGAGAAAAAGCCAAGTTTGAATGGCGGGAGCGCCATCAATGGCCCCGACAGCTGGGACGTCCTGATCAGCAAGCAGGCAAGCGAGGACACAGATGTGTTTGAAGAAGACACACACCTTTAAAGAAGAGAAACATCCAACAGAGATCTGTATCCTGGCTTGACTTCAGGGCCATGTGGTCAGACTGGCTTCTCAGGAACTTTTTATCAGGCTTGGGACAGGTCAATTCTATGGGCACATCTTCTTGGGGTCCTGAGACCACATCCAAGTCCTGGCATGAGGAGGGTTGCTGTCAGAGGAGGGGGGCGGGTGGGGTTTGTGTGTATATGTGTGTTGCTATCAGTAGCGCCACTGCTTTCATCACTTTTAAATGCACTTCCTGTAGCTCTCCGGTAGTGGCTGAGAGCAGCTGGGTTTGGGAAGCAAAACAACCAGGTTAAGATTGCCTCCAAGTGCCTGCTTCTGGGAAGTATAATCCAGCAGGAAAGAGCAGGCCAGACCTCTCTGGCACCTGGATTTGTATTGGTGGGGCTGACGGAATCTGACCCAGCAGGTACTGTGGCAGGAGAACGTGCATCTCGTTTTAGGATTCGGGGAAGCTAAGATTTAGCTGATGTTCCAGGCAGAGTTTGCATTCTACATATATGTCCTCTAGTGCTGGGGCCCGATTCTAGCCAGATGCCCCCCTGTGATCTCTCTCTCTCTCCTTTACCTCCCAGCCCCAACCCCTTTCCCATTTCCATAGGCTCCTTGTTAATCCTGCAAAGTTTGAGCACTTTAGCCTGGTTTGTTGGGCCGACTGCAGATAATTCAATGCTGTATCGAAAAGCATCTGCTGGAAAGTCAGTGTGAGGAGTGACCTGAAAAGGGTTCTGACCAGCTACTACAAGGCTCTAGCCATGGCATCCTGAGGGACAGAGGACATTTCACTGGCATGATCTAGATCTCAGATTCTCTTTTTTAATTCCTATCCCATTTTCTGGGGGCAAGAGTGGGGGGAAATGTCCAGCTGTGGCCTTCAGTTGTGGTCAAGCTTGTGAGATTGACATGCAAAGCAGCTGAGACACCTTCACTGGTACAAGTAATAGCCAGAGACTGAGCCTCCCAGTTCCTCTTCTGTCTTTGCCAGATCTCTTCCTATGGGGGATATTCTGATTTCATCACAGTGGAGTAAATTAGGAGCAACTCCATTGAAATTGCTGCATTTAGACTAGTATAAAAATCAATGAAAATGAGATCAGAGTGAGACTTGGGCCTCTGGGATGAACACTTCATGGGTGAGCCTGGAGCAAACCTGAAGGTTCTGGCTCCCTGCAGCTCTGACCTAGAGGGTCCTGAATATGCATATGATATATGAATATGAAAAAGGCACTTGAATATGCATAGTTGTGCTCCCAGGCCTGCCAAAATCACCGTAGGAGAGCTACTGCCCCCACATCTGAAACTCCACTGTGTTTTGTCCCTCTTTTTCTCCTCACTGTTCTGTGCATGGGGGGTATGTTGCTCAAAAACAAATTCCTCTCCTCATCTGTTTTCAAATCTATAAGTGGTTGTCTGCTCACCTACTGGTGAGATATGGTCAATGTTTGGTCGTTAAGGGAATCATTGTACGGGCAGTATATTGGAATGGGGCTTAACGCCGAGCCTGTCACTTAAAATCTCTCCCTTTATGTGTGTATATCTTTTAGCATGCTTTATCCCTAGTATGTGAGTGCCTAAAGTCACAAAGGAGCTTGTTACTCATTTTATTTTGCATAGCATTTTTCACACAAACTGATTCCCGAATCGCTTCATTTGAATAACACAGCCAATGACCAGTGTGTGCTGTGGAATCAAGAAAACTATAATGCAGCTACATTGTAAGGATAATAGCTCTGGATGTCTAGCCAAATTTCACTGAGAGTGATCACCTCCTAAATTCCCTCTGCAGTTTTAGTTGAAGATGGTGTTCTTGCTGCTTTTCCCACTCTCTTGGGGGCAGTTGCTGAGTAGGACCAAAGGGCTGTCCTATTCTGCCCCTGAGATGACTGCTTTTTGACAACAGGTGGTATGAGCGACTCTCTCCATATACGCGTATGGGTCCTGTAGTGACAGAACGCCCACTGAATTCCATCTGTCCACACTTGCACTCAGTCACCATGTTTAAGGCACTGTGATGTCCTTCAGAAAGAAGAGGTGCTCTATGAAATGTAAATGATCACACTAAACCACTGAGTTAAAATATGTGCCAGTGTAGCATCCAGCATCTTGGGCTCAGCCTGGCTGTGACCTGTGGGCACTGTCACAATATCAGTGTTCAAAGTCTGGTAAACCTCAGTAAATTGGTCTTTAATACACCATGGCCACTGTAGAGACAAACTCATGTCATCAAACACAGATTAGGACACTCACGCAGCACCTTGTTTTGTCTTGCTGGTTTCCCTCCCTTGTTTCTTTGGTGGCAGGGGGTGCTTAGAAGCCTTATTTTAAAGAGTAATAAGTTCATATTTGAGTCCAATTGTGATGTATGGTGGCGTCTGTTGAGGTGACACAATCACCAAACTTTAAAGGGTTGTCATCGAGGCTTATTCACCAGCAACTCCATCTCTGAAAGCTGTCAGCTATTGAGCTCTGCCAGCTGACGACTCGAGTTCCTGGCAGTGTGAGGGGTGCTGAGAAGGAGTTTCTAGCCCTCCATGAAGGACCTCAGAGCATCTCTGAGGTCTCTGTCACAGAGGCTAGAGAACGTGCCTCAGATCATGATCTCTGAGAAGGCAGGCTTGGCCCATCTTGTCTCCAGATATCTTGTGGTTAATAGCATTTATTTTTTAAACAGAAATTTAAAATCACCCCCCCCGTGTTTAATTTTTTGCACTTGGCTTGTCTTGGGACCATGAATCTTGAAGTCAGTTGCATTGTGCATAGTCCTTCCTGATCCTGCCCGTCTTTCATAGGCAGGGAGCTCTTATTGCAGTCACCTGCAGGGGGGCAGGCAGAAATGGGGGCTTTCCTTGAAGGCCCTTGTGCTCTGTCTTTGCATTTCCAACACTGCAAATTAAGGAAGAAAAGCTACTTTAGTTTTTTTGTTCACAATGGGAAGTTTTCTCTTAAAGGTGTTTGGAATTGGGATGGTCAATGTTAGAAAGAGCAGCTGACAGAGGAATGGTGATGGCATGAAGGACACTAAGCCAGCAAATAAGCATTTTAACATAAAGCTTCAATATTGGCCTTGAAATGGGGCCCTCTTCAAAGCACCATGCAGGCAATAAGGTCAGGCTGACAGCTGAATAACTGCAGTACGAGCTCATTATAATAACCTCTGTGTATAGCAATCCTCAGCTTTAACACTCCCAAAAGCAGGAAACCATTTTTTTTTAATTATGATGATGCAGCAAATTGACTAACCCTATTGTAGCAAACACCCTCTTTTAACAAAGGTTTGTCCCAGTCCCACAGGGGCCTTTTTATAATGAAGCTGTACTGTATTTCCCCATCAGTCCCATATGCCATGTTTTAGCTCACACTCCCACCTGGTGGCTGCTGGTAGTTATAGATTAAATGAATACTAAGGCTATTTTTTTTCCTCTTCATGATAGAAGTTCATTTTTCCTGGGACCTTACTAGCTTAATCAGCTGACAACTGTGTGAATCATGTTCATGTAGTGTTGCTCTTGAAAATGCTTCTGAGTGGAGGGAATAACATGAGAGGAGGAAAGGCACCTCTTCAAAGCAACAAGGAGTTGGTGGTTGTTTGGAAACGCCCATGCAGAGTTCTTAGCTGGGGTCTGGAGGCAGCAGTAAGTGGGTGCGTCTACATGTTCATTAATGTGCCATAGTTACTGCACGTTAAGTTTAGTACTTGCATAACCAAGTACTAAATCAGGGCACAGTAACTAGCGTTACTGCACAGTAGTGCTGGTGTATGGATATTTAGTGACGCTAACCGTGCAGTAGCCTAATACTACCGCGCAGTACTGTACCAGCATGGGTTTTGCCCTGCATGCTACTGCGCAGTAGAATTAGGTTACTGCGCAGTTAGCATCCTGTGTAGACACACCAAGGGTCACAATCCAATCAGTCTCCTAAAAACACACCAGTTAATGAGATGTATATGTATGGAAATGAAGGAGGCTCTTAAACTAGAGATCTTATTTTGCAGGGTGAACCATGCACATGTGGGAGGGTGGGGCAGAGGGATGGTTCTTTATTGGACTAGCTGTCCGAGGAGAAGAGAGAATGGCTAACCAACCCGTAGGGGCTGCAGCTTTATACATTCAATAGTCAAATCCAGTTCTGAGTAGCCAAGAGGCAGGCTGCTGGCCTACTGCACATTCACATTTTCCAGCAATACAGCAACAAGTAATTTTGCTTTGCATCGGGTCAGGGAGTCACATGGCCTGATTTTCAAAGCTAAGGAACACACTCTGCTCCCTTTGAACTCAGCTGGGATCTGTGTGCCCTTGTGACCACTGAAAACCAGGGTAGTAGCTGTTTTAGATAGAGGTGAGCTTTCTTGCTTCTGCTGGACTATGCTGCAGGAAGTCACCCTTTGTATGTGTTTGGGTTTGTTGCTGAAGAAAGCTTAGAAGCACTTAGGCCTGGCCTGTCCAAGGGCAGGACGGTTTTGTTTTCTTTGCAATAAAATGCACCTCCCAGGTGTCTGAACACTTGCCTACATGTGAGAAGTCTTGCTTGATCAACCCTGCTTGAGTTGCTTGTATGTGGGCACTCATTTACATACATTCACTGCCCTCAGAAAATAAGATCACCCACATCCCAATCCCCTCTAAATCAAAAGGCTGGGTTTTTTTAGCATTACTTTGCCTTATTGACACTGTTCTCCTCTTTGGTCCTGTTCATTACAGGGTTCAGCTCCCAGGCAGCGCCCCGGGGGGGGGGGGGTGGAAATACTGATTGGACAATTTGGTCCAACTTCTATGTTTCAAACAGTAAGGTTGTACAGCTTTTCCTGGAACTACCCTCATCCTACAGTGGGACTAGGGTCTTTTTGTCTCCTTTGCCACAGGTCTCGAGGTCTGACTTCATGCCTGGTTTGCAGTGCTTGTCCCTACCCTTCCACATCCTAACCATGCCATCCAAGAAACTACCTTTACACCTTTGTGTGCCTTTCACCAAGTCTAGTGTTTACTCACCCCTCCCCGCCATACCAGTACTGCGGACTATGCCACTGAAGCTGTGAAGCAAATGGTCATGTCTCTCTTCCAAGAGCAACTATGGCGTAAAGGAGATGTGAGTGACATTAGTATTTTGTGGGAGTAACGAATGGACCAGGTAGAGCCCAGTACTATTCCAAAGTGAACAGCAACCTTTCCCCTAACTAGACAATTCTTCTATTGCAACTTTTTCCTCATCTGAAACATCAGAAGGGGTTTAAATTCTCAAGCAAAGCTTGGCCCTTTTATACTGTTGCAATCATTGTATAGTAAGGGACTATGATGAGCCCAGGCACCTCGTTGTCAGACCTGTTCCGGAATTTAAACCTGGAGCCGCAGAAGTAGCAGATCGATGGAGTTGTCTGTCTTCTCATTCTCTGTCTCGCTGACCAAACAGCACAGCTTAAGAAAGCTCACAACGCACCTGTTAAACCAACATCTAATGCTCCTACTCAAAGGCTGGTGCAAAAGGTAAGAGGAGGCTTCAGCAAACCCTGGGAAAACAATCTAGTGAGAAACGCACACTTAATTCAATTCCCACTCACTGAGAAAGAAGACAGTGATGCAATTTCTACCAGGTATTGTGCTTGGATCATATGTAATGGCTTATTTTTCCTGTCAGCCTCCTGCTTATGGGTGTCTGATAAATGGATGGCCTTCCTCTCCCATACCACCCAGCAGCGTTTGCTTTTTCAGCTCTGCCTGCATTGTCAGCTTTGTGTCTGTTGGGATGATAGTAGGCAACTGTTGGTCCTCTCATGGTGTATACCTAAGAGGTCTAGTGAGGTGCCTGATGAATCGGCTTGTATGGAGTCCTGCAATCATTACACCAGGACCTCCAACACCATACCTACATCTAAGCAAGAGTATGGAGGAGTGGAGGCTGCCCAAGACCTACCACCCTGCCTTTAGACCGAGACACTATTTAGCTCCTCTCCTGGCTACTCTGCTTCAGTCTCCCTTACATTGCCTCTTTCCCACTTCCAATTTTCCAGTTGTCTCTGTGGATTCATTCTCTGCCTCTCCCCATCTCCTTCTGCTCACAGCTTTCCAAAGCAGTAACTTTATGAAATTACCATGATTTACTGTAGTGTAAGAGCAACATTGTAGCCATGATGGTCCAGAAAGTTTTCTTATGGCAATACCACCCTAAGAAATCCTTGCCCGTCACTTGATTTACTGATAATTTCCTTGCTGCCTCCTGGTCTTGGGGCCGAGCACTAAAAATCACTAAAGACTTGTTAATTATCTGCTGATAATAGGGGAAACTACGAGCAGCAGCAAAGACACTAAAGCTGTTGCTTTGCTGTCTGGGGAAACTATTAGATCTTACTTGCAGCATTTATTGTCAGCCCATAGCAGTTAGATTATGTTCATTTTTTTCAAAGATAGTTTCAATTCTGCCTTCCTTCCCAGAAGAGTTTCCTACACATCCCTGGCAAATGGGACCTTTTCATTTCTGGTAAAAACCACAGAATTTCATTTTCCTACTGGCTTTTCAAAGCTTGTTCTGGCTCTGTCTGAAGCTCTGTTCTGGGTTTCAGCATGAGTCACACCTCTGCATGCACACCTGCTATATTGTTTAGGGTTAGTTTCAACACATGAGAAAAGCACTTGAAAGCAAGTGATGCGTACAAACGTGCAGGAGGAAAAGGAGCTGCTTACAGAGGCTGAACCTCTCTAGCAGGCAAAGTGAGGCTCAAATGAGCAGATTAAGAACGTCATGACAATGCCCTGCTAATGAGATCTAGAATGTTGTTTGTCCAATCAGACCACAAGGAATGTGGAAGGCAAGCGTGCCACCCAAATACTCTATGCTCTAGAGCCCCACACACCACCTGCCGCAGCACTGACCACACCCTGGCACCCGTTTCTAGAGTGCATGTGACTTTCTGCTGACATCTGGAAGCCTGCAGGGTGACCTAGGGCACTAGGCAGGGGGCTCCTAGTGGTTTAGGACACTGCCCACCCCCTGGGAGCCCAACACTGGGGGAACACCCCAGCTCCACATCTAAAGCCTGTGCAGACAATGCCCCCAGGAGCAGATGGAAGGTGGGGGTGCACTTTAACCCCCTCTTTGAATCCTGATACACCCAAAGTTTTAATCAACTGCTTGGGAGAGAGAGCAGCATTTTTGGCAGTGCTGAGGGAGTCCATTGACTTCACAGCCCGTTGTCATCTACTCCATCCCTTTGAAATTCTTCCACTGGTGTTAAGGACCCTCTTCTTTTTAATTGTCTTGCCTTCGTTCTGCAGTTCTGCGGTGTGTGACCTGCTCCTGGTAAGACAGCTCTTGTTTCCGGGCTTCGCAGGTTAGTCGTCACGCCGTTCAGTGAAGTTTGATTTGTTTTTGCTGCAATCTTGAACTGAACAAGGCAGCCCCAGGCCCCTCGCGCATTAGCAAAACACCTAGTTTCTTTTTAACTGGAGAAAAATATGTGTTTTTTTACCTGGGGTGATGCACCTCACCGTCGGCACCCCTCCACCTATGCATGCCCCTTTGCAGTCTAGAACAAGCAAGCCCCCCCTCCCAGATCAGACCACTCTAGAACCCACCATCCCATTCTGGAGCAACTGTGAGCACCACCCCCACCACCTGCCCTAGGCAACCTGAAGCAGTGCCACGCCCAGTCTAGAACCCCCCCCCCCATGCACCATCTGACTCCAGTGTGCTAAAGTCCTGCCCAGACACGTTCTAGAGTAAGGTCATAACCTCCCTGGTCTAGAACCTGCCACCAATGTTCTTTCAAGTCACCCTAAATGTTCTAGTGCAGGGCCACACCCACAGCCTAGAACCCCACTTCAATGTCCTATCCCAGCACCCCAGCAGCCATGCCCCTGGCTGTTCTAGAGCAAGGCCACGCCCCTGGTCGAAAACCCCACCGCAACGGCCTCTCGCAGCGCCCCGGCAGCCCCGGCCCTGGGTATTCTCGAGCAAGGCCACGCCCCCGGTGTAGAACCCCGCCCCCCGCAACGTTCCGCCCGCCCTCGGCGCTCTAGAACCCGGCCTAGAACCCGGCTCGTCCGCAGCGTTCTAGAGGGCGGGGCGTGGCGGGGCGGGGCTCCGCAGTGCCGGCCTCCTGCGCCCGCCAGCCCGCCCGCTGCAGTGTTTACATCCGCGCCCTCCAGCTCGGCCCTGCTCGGCTCAGCCCGGCCCGGCCCGGCCCCGATCCCGCGCCCGGTCCCCGCCCGCGCCCCCCGGCAGTGTCAATGCGGCGCCGCCGCGCAGCGCCCTCGCCCCGGCCATGGACACGAGCGACTTGTTCACGAGCTGCAAGAAGGGGGACGTGAGCCGCGTGCGGTGAGGCTGGCCGGGGCCGGGGCCGGGGCCGGGTTGGGGGTGACTCTCCCGGGCCAGCCCCCCGTGCTCCACCCCTGCCAGGGGCCCCGATCCCTGCCCTCTCCCCTCCAGCTCCTGCCGGGGGCTCGCTGGGGCACTCCTGCGCCTGCAGAGGCCCAGCTCGGCTGCGGGTCACCCCTGGCCCAGGACAGCGGGGTTGCGCCAGCGCCCCGTGCAGGGGGCCACGGGCTGCTCGGAGGAGGGGTCTGTGAACGTCTCTCCCCACAACTGGTTTTGATTTGGTTTGAAATAGCTTTAACAACCGGACTGTGTCAGCACTGCACGTCTGGAGTGACACCGCGGGCTGCAGTCCTCCTTCCCTTGTCCCACTCGCTCCGAGTGAGAGGGATTTGCCTTGGTGCTGGCAGCGTCTGTCAGCCCCGGGAGGCTCGGGTGCTGTTTGCAGGCAGCCCTAGCTGGGGGGGTTCAACTTGTGGCAACACTTCCTAGAAGCAGGCGCTGGCTGCCCCCGTGCCCCTGCTGCCCCCACGGCTGGTGAGGGTGTCAGGTCTGTGTTGTGTGGGGTTGATGAAAGCCTTGGGGAGAGTTTAGACCAGTGCTTCTCAACCTTTTTTTGTACTAGGACCCACTTGTAAACATCGATGGCCAGTCCCGACCCAGCGCCCCTCACTCCCAACCCACCGCCCCCGGTGTGTGGGATAGGGAGGGGTGCGGTATGGAGAGCCCCAAGCAACCCTTTGCAGCCTGGCACTCTGACAGCCTGCAAGTGAACAGCCACTTTTCCACATTTCTCTCCATTTTTAAAGTTTGTTCACACCCCTTTCATATATTCTTGTGGCCCACAGGTTGAGAAACGAGGGTTTCGATCGTGGTTTGTACGGGATGGTTTGGAGAGGGATGATCCTGCCTCCATGCGGGTCCCTGCCAGCCCCGCTTCTCTGTGATTCCGTGAACTCGGCGGGGGAGGCTGTGTGAATGCCTCTCCCCATGGTTCACCAGGCAGGTTTTGTTTGGCTGAAATTGCTTTAAAAATGGGGCGAGAAGCCTGCATAAAAGGTGCCCCGTCTGGACTGACACCACGGGGCTGTGGTCGTCTTTTCCTTTGCTGCCCTATATTCCTCGCCTTGCCCTGCCTAGAGATCTGCCCTGCTCTAGTCGGAGGGATTTGCAGGTGACTGCTGCCGTGGCTCTGGCTGGGCCTGAGATCAGCACCGGGGGCTGTGAGGTGATACATGCAAGCAATCCTAGCTGGCCTAGGCTTGGCTGTCAGCCAGACCCCGTGACCTGGAACAGCTGATGATACTAGATAGCTCAGACCAGTGAGAGGTGTTTTTTTTTTCTTTCTTCTTTTTTTTTTTAAATTAATAAACATGTTTTCCCAAGGAGCCAAGTGCCCAGTGCCTCTGCTTGAATGCGACTGGTTCTGCTTTAATCCTGCCCGTTTCCCCTTGGATCAAACGCCTGACGATACCCAGTCAAACCCTGCCACCATTCCTAGCGGTTCTGCGCAGGTTTCTACTCCTCCCCTTTGCCCCCCCTAGCTATCGCCTCTCCAGCGTTGGTAAATAGCGCTACAGATATAAATCACTGGAAGTTTGGGAAATACTGGGGCGCTTTGGGACTGAGCGTTAAGGGTATCTCTGTGATGGTCGACAGCATCTAAACATAAAAGGAAAAATATCTGTCGACTGATGTTGCTGGTGGCTCTGTGAGCTGGTGCGGGGGTAAATGCAGATTTCAGGAGTCTGCTCTCCAGGAATGAGGCAGCAGAGGCCAGTGGGGCTTGTCCGGGAGACCAAACTTCTGTCCCTCATCCTGACACTGACCTATTGGGTGACCTTGGACCAGTCACTTCATCTCTTTGGGCTTCGATTTCCCCTTCCACCCTTTGTCTTTTGTTTGGACTGTAAGGTCTCCAGGGCATGAACTCTTTCTGCTAGATCTGTACAGTGCCTAGCACAAAGGAGCCTTGGCCTCTGTCATGGCTTCCAGGTGTTACCATAATATATGTAATGTGTAAGTCAATCCCATGAGCAGAACAGTGCTACAGTTCAAAAGGCCGGCTCTTTGATACACGAGCAGAACTTCCATTCTTCTCCCTTCCAGCTCTTCCTATTGAAGAGTGTTTTCTGTACCTTGTAGCATTAAAGTCAGTTACTTCCTGAAAGTGAATCCCTTTTCCTCTGTGTGAGACTCAGTTAAACCTGCAGTAATGCAAGCTCTGTATGGCACTCTGTGCTAGCAAATGTGTTGGCTCATGCTACTTTTCAGCCTGAGGCAAAACTAGGAGCAGGCACATTTGTGTCAGAGCCAGGAGCAGTTAAAGAGCAAGAAGGGTGTTCTGTTTAGAGCAGTGGTTCTCAACCTTTTTTGGACTCAACGCCTCCCTTGGAAAATGCAGGCTCTTAGTTTCGACTGGTTTTTGACTGTGGAACTATAACAGCAGTTTTTCTACTGCAAAGAACAAAGACCAGAACAAGGCAGAATATTTTTAACACTATGGATTTCTGTTTGAAATCTCTGGGTGATCTTGTGCATCACGTTTGCACATCTAACAGTGCTGATGCTGCCTGGTACCCTCCAGTACCCTTGAAAGGATCTCAAGGCACCCCAGGGTGCTGTGGACCCCTTGTTGAGAATCACTGTCTTAGAGGGTGAGGGAACCACTGTTACCAGCCCTAGTGTCTCTGCCTTGCTTGCTCATTGCAGTGATTAAATCAATTATGATAATCCCCAGGGTTGTTGCACAGTTTGTTATACTCAGTGATATAACAATCCAGTTTCATTTCATGTCTTTCAGTTTGATTTATTGGATTATAGTAGCATCTCCTGTGCAGTAGGCCCTCTCCAGATACCTGACACAGTGGCCTATGCTCCAAGAAATTTGCTGTCTCCAGTCTAATAAACGGAGGTTAGGAGAACAAGAATAGGAAATTCAAATAGAAGTGAGCTCGTATTGCTGCAAGTAGTAACAGGGGTTTTGAGAGGCTCCACTGCGGATGGGGGTTAGTCTGAAAATGAGCTTGTAAAAGCTGTACCCTGCTGGAGGGAGTCACATAAGCAGTTGTGGACAAGGCTGGGAATGCCAGCATAGCAGGGGGAACAAGGAGACAATATGAAGCTTGAGACGGAGGCAGAGGGGCAGGTTCCTGCAAAGTGCTGATGGTCCTTACAAGAAGCTTAAAGTACTTCAGTAGCAGACAGAGGGAGAGCAACATGATCAAAGTGATGAACACAGAAAATGTCTTGAACATTGTTGTGCAGATGGAAGGGGGCAATGGATGTTGCAGCAGGCTGTAACAGGAGCTTGAATAACAAACTTGTCTGCAGAGTGGACAGAAAAGCCTGGTTCTTGGTGAGGCTGAAGAGGAAGAAGGGGCAGGATTTGATGCAGCCTGGATGTGTGAGGCAAGGGGGAAAGAGGCTTCAGCTATAACTCTTTGTGATAATACACTTTTAACCCTCTGTCACTTATGATAGGGAAGCTGGAAGTAGGCAGGAGAAGGAAGGAATTCTGTTTTAGCCATGGGCAGTCAGTTGCTTATAGATAAGTGCTGGGCTTCAGTGGGTGTGGCAGAATTTGGAGATGCCCGTGTAAACCATCTAGCTTGCTTAGCGATCTTGGCCCCCCGCCATTCAGTGGGTTCAAGTCCACCAACAGAACCGTGAGTCAGAGCCAGCAACACTGTGGAGGCAGACCACCCTGCGAGAGCTGCTGTCCTTTCCAGCCATCTCTGCCGGATGGCCGACTAGAAATTAAAGGTCCTGTGGTAGAATTGCAATGACTCCTAAACGAAGCCAAAGTTGCATCTTGCAGAATGGAAAACATGACCTAATGGGTGGCAAGAATGAAGTTATAACTTCATATTTTTCTTCTCTTCCAGGTACCTTCTTGAACAGAGAGATGTGGAAATAAATGTCCGGGATAAATGGGACAGTACACCTCTGTGAGTATCATGGCCTTGAGTGCTGTTCAGGTAGAGGGGAAGTTGGGAGAGAATGTGTCAGAAACCTCTGGGAACCTGTCTGGTTTGAGGCTCTGCTGAATACCTTTTTTATCCCAGGTGGACTTTCTGTGTACCAGGTGCCCTCTTATCTAGCCACTGAACTAGCAGTAAAATAACATGTAGGAGAGTGCCAGAAGAATCCCAAGGCAGGTGCTGGGAATGCTGCCCCACCTCTGGGAGGGGTATGGTGTACAGCTCAGGGGCGTGGAACAGGAAACAAGGAATCCCGCGTCTCTCTGAGAAGGGTGATGTGAGCTCTGTGTCCATATAGGCTGATTCCAAAAATGTTCTCAAGATCTTCAGTATATTTTGAATGTTTGACTCGCTCCCAGGCAGCCTTTTTGTGGGGGTGGGAGTAATTGAAAATCCCTATAAAATGTCCCTTTCTTATGAGAGGCAAGGGCTTTTTTTGTGATCTCTTATTGGACCAGCTGTGTAGTTGGAAGAGATGTTGGATAAGTTTTTTGGTTATAAAGCAGCCTTCAGGTCTGAGAAGGAAGCAGACACGAGTTGGGTGGTCTTGTATAAGGACTTTTCCATATGAGCCAGTTGTATCTATTTGTAATATTTAGCTTTTTCTTCCTGCAGTGGAAAGGTAGGGGCTTGTTATAAGGCCTAAAGAATATTTGTAGAGCAACTTGGGACATTTGAATAAAGAGTTGTTATGGAAGTATTATGGGCTTTATTGTGGAAAGAAGCAAATAGGAAAATTTAAATCCATCCTAAATCAGAATTTGGGATGTGGGCTTACTGTACATCTCTGCTTTTTGAGATGGAGGTTAGAGAACTCTTGGTGTGCAGTGAAGGCAGTATGTCTGTAGGAGAAAGGTCTGGGAAGAGGAATAGAAATATTTAGTTGTACCCAAAATAAACCAGTATAAAATTACGAACTGAGCTGCTGAATAAGGGGTAGGATGCTGCAGTGCACCCTCAGCAGGGCCCAGAAGCACGAGGAATAGAACCTGCTCACTGTGTGGTGTCTACATTGCTGTAACCATCCCAAAAGGAGCCATTTCCAGCCCCCTACTGCTGGAGGGACATGCCTATACAGTGTTGCGGTCTCTGTGGAAGGATAAAACAGTCTTTTGAGGGACCAGGATACATTCTTAAAGCAATGAAGATCTCACCGCTTGTTTTGGTTCTGACTTTCCTTCTCTCATTAACAGATACTATGCTTGTCTCTGCGGGCATGAGGAGCTTGTACGTTATCTTCTAGCCAATGGTAAGAAAAGGAGATGGGCACCCTTTGTGTGTCCTGCACCCTGCACCCTTTGTGTGTCCATCCCATTTACAATTCTTTGCTCACGCTGCTCTGTAGCTACTTACAAAGTCTCTGTCTCTTAACCGGTCTCAACAGATGACAGGTGATGCTCTTGGGTATAGCTGGATGGTACACCATTTCAAAAGGGGTGGGGAGCCTTGCTTCTTTGGAATGCACGTCAGCTGGACCAGTGTGACTGTTTTGTCTGTCTGCTTCTGTGCTGATGTAACTAAACCTGAACTGAATATGCTTAAAATAATGGCAGCTTAGCTATGCTCACAGCTGGTATAAGAATGGACAGACAGAATAGTTACATCAGTTTAGCAGGATCTGCAGTAAAACCTAAAACTGATGTAACTGTTTTGTCTGTCTATACCCATGATCAAACCTCTGATTGCAAAACTTAGACTGCTGTGGAACTCCATAGTTGCACTGGACCTACTGACAGTGTCCCCCTTTCTAAACCACACGCCTCTAGAAGGAGAGCTTCTTTCTTTGGTCACTCCATGGCATACATGAGCCCAAGGCTGCAGTGATGGCTAACATTAGTTATAGCAATTTGCAGGGATTCAGTGCTAAAATGGATAGTCGGAGCTGCATCTTAGTGAATCACTTAAGTAGAACTTGATTTCCTGCTTCCTTGTGCTTTTCTCGTTTTGGTGGAGTCATGCTCCATAGGCAGGGCTTGAGGATGAACAACAAAGGCTTTATTGAAAACAGCCAAGAATTTCCTGTTGGTGTCTGGTTTCTCTGTCAAAGTGACTGTCTTCAGTTCTCAGCTCCAGTATTTGGCAAGGGGCTGTTAGCACCCCTCATTCTGGCAGAGAGACCAGAGTATCTAAACCCTTGGATGTATTTCAGCAGGTGATGTGCTTCTGTACACTGGAGCAGTCACTTGCTTTTTATTGTCTATTTTGGAATCTTACTGGTTCCCTATAAACTTTCTTTTTTAAGCAAAACTTTTGCAGCTCTTTAAAGAAGCACCCCTTGCTTTCTGTATAAGCAAAAACCTGGCCTTGTGACTAATTGCACCATTCATACAGTGTGTTTCTTCCTCCTTGACTCTTTGGGAGACCTGCCAGGGCTGCGGCTCAGAACTTCTTGATATGGGAGATCTGATTTAATTAACTGTAGTTACTTCATGAAGGCTTGAGTTATGGGAGGTCATACTCAGTGCATATGTGGGTAGGGAAGTTTATTTTAGTGGCTGAATGCCAATTGCCATCAGCTGTAGTTACTTCCTATTATCTAGTTGGGGAGCCACTCTTTTGGGTACTGTGCAGTGTTACCTGTGTCTTATGGTATTTACATCTGTCATTATTTTGCAGGTGCAAAATGTGAAGCTAACACTTTTGATGGTGAGCGTTGCTTGTATGGGGCTTTGAGTGATGCGATCCGCCGGCTCTTGAAGGAGTACAAGCAGATCACGGCCAAGTGCATGAAGAGAGATTACTATGATGTCTTTCTGCAGCGGTAAGGCTATGGGACAGCTCCAGAGGCAATGCATTTCAGGATCCCAGTCTGCATGTCAGCTAGGACTCACTCTTGAGCCTGCTCTTCAGGAGCTGCTTACAGATATGAAAAAAACAAAAACCCAGTACTTTACTTTAAGCTTAGCACACCCCCACACTGAATGCAATGCCCAGAAGAGGCATTATGTTAGTTTGACATGGCTCACCCAACGCCAGTATAGGTCACATGCTTCAGCTGGGCTTTTTGGCCCTTTTATCTAATAGCTGATTGAATTGGCTTTAGATAAAAGTACCAAAAAGCCCCACTGAAATGCATGATCCATACTGATGCTGGGGAGCCAGGTTGAACCAACATGCTTCCTCTTCTGGTAAAGCACTGTTTTGTTTTTTTTCACATCTGTCAGCAGCCAGGCAGGCTAACAAGCTCCACCTCGATTTGTTATGTATTGTTTAAAAATAGGCAGATTTGTTTGCACCCCAGGAGACCGTTTTCCACATATTACTGAGGGTTTAAACAACAGATGCCCACTTAGGCACTTGCACAAACCTGTGGCCAGTGAACATGTAACATGCAAAGCACTTGATTGACAAAACAGTTTTCATCAGCTTGCCAAGAAATGCATCCCCCAGCTGAAGGTGACATCAGAGCTAGGTGCTCAGCCCTTCCTCAGAAATCTGGTTCCTTTAAGATGTCTTGTGTAAGGCATGGAAAATTGGTGATAGCTTTTTGAAATTCTTGACAGAAAGCTGAAAACTATGCCCACCCAAACACAGCTTTTTTGAACTTAGAAATAATTCTTTAATGTTTTTACTCAAATGTCCAAAGAATCTAAGTCTTGGCCTCAGTAAGGGAAACATGAGAAAATTTTAGGGGTGCACCGATAGAGATTTTTGGGGTGATACCGATAGCCAATTTTTAAGGAGGCATATCGGCTGATACTGATCCGATTTCGGATACCAGCCCAGCAGCTTGGAGAGTTGCATGCCGCTGGTAAGTCTGGTGTGGTGAAAGGGGAGGGAAAGGGTTTGGGGGGGCAGATCAAGGCCCCTGCGGTGAGGGAGGAGTGGGTCAGGGGCTGAGGCAAGAGCTGCCCAGCCGGAGCGGGACGGGATAGAGTCATGGCTCATCTGGGGGGCTGGGAGCAGCTCCTGCCACTGTGTGCTGCTTGTCCAGGAGCCACTGGTCCAGTGCTCACCCGCTTGTCCAGCAGCTCCCACCACTTGTCCAGGAGGGCGTGTGCCCCCAGATCTGCATGGGGCATGGCAGGCTAGGGCCGGGGCTGCGCAGGGTTCTTCCTGGCCTGCCCCACCCCACGCAGATCCAGGGGCACGCCTCCCATGCCCTCCTGGACAAGTGGTGGGAGCAGAGGTGGAAGCCGCCAGGCAAGTGGGCGAGCGCCGGACCAGCGGCTCCCAGACGAGCAGTGCGCAGTGGTGGGAGCTGCCCCTGTCATGCCCCCTGGATGAGCCACGGCTCCGTCCCATGCCTGCTCCACCCCAGCTGGGCAGCACTTGTCCCAGCCCTAGCCCCACTTCTCCCTCATCGTGCGGGCCTTGATCTTCATAGTTTCACAGTAGCTAGGGTCAGGAGGGACCTGAACGGATCATCTAGCCTGACCCCCTGCCACAGGCAGGAATGAATGCTGGGTTCACAAGACCCCAGACAGGTGATCATCCAACCTCCTCTTGAATTTGCCCAAGGTAGGGGCGAGGACCACTTCCCTGGGAAGTTGGTTCCAGATTTTGGCCACCCTAACTGTAAAATATTGCCTTCTGATCTCCAACCTAAACCTATTCTCCATCAGCTTATGCCTATTGTTCCTCATCACCCCAGGTGGTGCTGGGGAGAAAAGAGCTCTGCCTATTTGCTGTTGATCCCCCTGATGAGCTTGTAGGCAGCCACCAGGTCCCCCCTCAGCCTCCTCTTGCTGAGGCTGAACAGCTTCAGGTCCTTCAGTCTCTCCTCGTAGGGCCTGTCCTGCTGCCCTCTCACCAAGTGGGTGGGCCTCCTCTGAACTCTCTCCAGGCTGGCCACATCCCTTTTGAAGTGCGGCGCCCAGTACTGGACGCAGTACTCCAACTGCGGCCTGACCAAAGTCGCATAGAGGGGGAGTATCACCTCTCTGGACCTGCTTGAGATGCTTGTCCAGGAGCCGCTGGTCCAGTGCTCGCCCGCTTGTCCAGCAGCTCTCACCGCTGCTCCCACCACTTGTCCAGGAGGGCGTGTGCCCCCAGATCTTCATGGGGCATGGTGGGCTGGGGCCGGGGCTCCACAGGGTTCTTCCTGGCCTGCCCCACCCCACGCAGACCCAGGGGCACGCCTCCCATACTCTCCTGGACAAGTGGTGGGAGCAGTGGCGGAAGCCGCCAGGTGAGTGGGCGAGCGCCAGACCAGCGGCTCCCAGATGAGCAGTGCGCAGTGGTGGGAGCTGCCCCTATCTGCCTCCTCACACCCCTTTCCTCCCCCCTCCCCTTCCACCACACCAGACTTGCCAGCTGCACGCAGCTCTTTAAGTTGCCAGGCTGTGGTCCTTGCTGCCTGTGCTGTGCCATGGCTTTGTACATGCACTGGCATTTATTGGCCAAATTATCAGCCACATCAGGCTGATTTCTGATATGATCTTTATATCAGTGCCAATCCAATATTGGACCGATGTATCAGTGCACCTCTAGAAAATTTAGCTTAAAAATTGAAAGCTGCAAAGCTCTAAGCACCTGAAGAAAACCCCTTTAGATGGACGTGTGCACATATCTTTTGTTCATCGTCATTCCACCTTTGCAATTACCCCACCCACGTGCTGCTGTACTTTTTTCCTTCTTTGCTTCAGAGTAAGCAAACTAATGGCATCATTTAGGCCTGGTTTAATTTGCTTACTAAAATCTAGAATTACAGAATGCTTAGGGAGCTGGGTGGTGTTGGGTTTGACAGCAAGGCTTTATCAGTGCGAGCTTGGTTGGCTGTATGTGGGAGGAATAGGAAAACCACAGGTGAGTTATAGTAGTCCCTGCAATCAAGTAGTAATTAATTGGGAAAAAAATGACTGCACTGTCATGCATTCTATATGTCACATACTGTACAGAAGAGAGAGAAAATACTGGAGTTTTAAAATCTCTTTTTATGGCAACGTATTATGTATTTGCTTGTAAAACCTTCGTTACCAATGTGTAGAACTCAGAATAGCCATAAATGTCTCAAAAGTAACCTAAAACAACTCAATAATCCACCATGTAACCAAGTTGGTATCTATGAAACCTGGAAATACGTGGCTGTAATTGGAAGTAGAGACTTACCCTCCGTATTATGAAGTGACTGTTTCTCAGGAAGTGAGGCATTGGGGATAGGGGTGCAGGACAGAGGGTCGGATAGCCTGGTTGTTTGTGCATAGCAAAGCATTGTTAAGCAAGTAGCCTTTTACAAGGTGGATTTCCCTGTAGCATTTGCAACACAGATGGTGCAATGTCAACCTCATGCAGAGGAACCAGAGTGCAGCTGGCTGTTGTCCACTTTCATTTTCCAAACAGCTAACAAAAACATAACGCATGGTACTGAGAGGAAAAAGAGAGATTTTTGGAAACAAAATGTTGGTTTCTCCTTAGGAGAGGCATTAGATGAAGGAACAGTCTGGTGGGTAGGATGCTAGTATAGGGCATAATAGACCAGGGTTCAAGAGGCTTCTCTGCATAAGTTTTGACCTGACCTTGGGCAAGTCACTTTACTTCTCTGTCTCAGTCCCTATCTGTAAAGTGGAAATTGCAGCAATTTTGTACTTCTGGGGGGCACTAGGAGGATAGAGAGACACTATAGGGTGTGAGGCTCTTGGATGATAGCAGCCATCGATGTCAACTTTTCTCATATCCTGTGAAATCGATTTTAAGGAACAAGCTGTTTACGAATTGCCTTTTAACTTTGTGTCCACAAGCTCATCCTTCACCTTCTGGGTTTCTCTCTGAACTCTTCTTTCTCATTCTGTGGCTGCCCTAACATGTGATTTCATTGCCCTTCCTTACCCCCATCTCCCACTGTTTCTCATGCAGGCTTCTGGAGCAGGGTTACCAGAGTGACATTGTCTTCATCGTGCATGGGAAATCTTTCTGTGCCCATCGTTGCATCCTCAGTGCCCGTAGCGCCTACTTTGCTGAAATGTTCGAGACTAAGTGGAAAGGGAAGAACATGATCGCGCTAAAGCACCCGCTGGTGAGGAGAACTGCCTGTGGGCTATTTTCTCCTTGGGGAACGTGAGTTTGAGGGGTAATGTCAATTGCTGATACCATGTCAGACAGAACTGTTCCAGATACAGTTCTGAGGGAGAGGGGTCAGTTGCTTCTTTCATCTGCATTGCCCCCTACTCAGAGATAACAAAGGTGTAGACCTTGTATGGTCAGATTCCTCTCCTGTCGCCCCTTTTGTGGTTCAAATGCAGCTCAGAACAGTAGCCGTGACTAACTGAGAGCTGTCACCCTCTGCCAGCTGTTAGAAGACTGTTACATAAAGTGAATTGGGCCTTTGTCTAATTCCCAGCAGACGGGTGGCTTCTATCATAGAAATCACTACTATAATTGGTTCCCCCTTGCTGCTTTAATGTGGAAGTCAAAGTCGTCTTTCTTGCATCATTTACCAACACTCTTTAGCCTGTGTTCTGTGGTTCAGCTGTTTGTGTGAAACCTCAGATACTCCATGGCTGCAAACATGCTTCCTCTTTCTCAGAACGCTCTCTTAATTTTAAGCAACTTCCAGCCTTGGTGCTTTTTATGCTGTAACTTTTAGGTCCTCTTCTTTTGGGGACCCAGGCTTGGATGTGGGGACCAGTGGGTGACTCAGTGCTTCTCCCCCAGTACTCTGCAGTAGTGAAATGTTACTGCTGTTGTTCGCCTACACACCCATATGCACACAACCACAATGCAGGCCCAGTGTCTTTGCTTGCAACAGATGTTGTTGCTCAGGCCTGTAGTGCAAGATGGAGTGGAATAAAATAGATGCTAAGTAATGCACTAAAAAAGCCCTGATTTACACACTTGCTACATAGGGAGCAGGGAAAAAGCTTTTGTAGTAAAACCACTTTTACTCCAGCGGGTGGAACTTTACAAAGTGGGCATCCCCTCTTCTCTCCTGTGCTTTCTAGAGTCCTTTTCTGGAGCTGGATCCCCCTGGCCTTTACCTTAACACCATCTGGTTGGTATGGTTAGAAATTCATTTTAATGTGCCAAACTGCTTGTGTAATACGCACATGCTTTTCACGGGTGACCTTTTTCACATCCTATTTTAGATCAACCCAGCAGCCTTTGGATCTCTCCTGCAGTATCTATACACAGGTAAGTCACTGTTGCTTGCTGTGTATGTGTACATGTATGTATTGGAGTGGAGTAGTCAGCATCTCTCTACCAAGGCACTGATTGAGCGGCAGAGGCTTGCAGATGAACTTGTTTGGCTAGGATCAATACCATCTCTCATCTGGCAGAGCACTTGCACTCTCCCTGTCTGTCCAAGTTGGTGTAACGGGCATGCTCCTACTTCCTGGCTGTCATTGGCCTGCCAGTAACTGAGGAGTCACTAAAAGTCAAGTGTGGTAGAGTGGCCAGCTGCAGAGAAGCACACCTGAGCTAGTTTCAGAAATAATGTTTCCCATGGAGGCTGGTGATCTCGTAAACTGAGGAACAGCCAAGTTCTCTGTAGGAATTTCCGAGCTGGGAAACCTGCCTGTCATAGGTTGCTGAATGATTTGACTGTTATCTGTTAAGGTCTTTCCTCAGCAGAATTTGTTTTTAAACCTTGAGGCTATTATATGGCCATTACCAAGTATACAACATTCTGTAATCTAGACCAGTGGTTCTCAACCTTTTTTGTACCAGGACCCATTTGTAAATATCAATGGCCAGTCCTGACCCAGTGCCTCTCACTCCCAACCTGCCGTCCCTCTGCCCCCAACCCCGCAGTGTGTTGGGGGGAGGCGTGTGGGGCATGGGGGGCCCCAAGCAACCCCTTGCAGGCTGGAACTCTGCCAGCCTGCAAGGGCAAAGCCACAATTTCCCACATTTTTCTCCTTTAAAGGGAAATCCATTGTTAAAATTAGTTGATCCATTGTTAAAGTTTGTTCGCAACCCTTTCATATATCCTTGTGACCCACTTTTTGGTTGCAACCCACAGGTTGAGAAATGCTATTCTAGGCAGTGTAGTGTAGTACTCCCTCTGGCCAGAGAGTGGTGCCCCAGGCTAAATTGATACACGCTGTATTGGAAAAATTTCTAGGGCACTGTTTTTTTCCATTGGAAAAGTGGTTTATCTCCTTAGGGTTAGTTTAAGTAAATTGAATGCTGATGAAAGTGCATGAGACCTGAACTCCTTTCTCACCCATAGACGAATAGATTACAGCCCCACAACTCTGTTCTGGAAAGCATCCATTGTCACTCATGAAACTGAAATTTGTCATCCAAGAGTTTCTCTGCTGTGATTAGCAACCAGGGGTTATGGGCACCTGTCCTTGGTACTGAATTAAGAATAGCACAACCTGGTTTGTATTGGTCACTTAGCAGTCAGCAGCTAGTGGTGAGTCTTATGTGCCTGGGCTCAGTTCACGCCAGTGGTCCAGAGCTGAGAGTGTGTGACCAGTTTGTTGATCCAAGCAGTCTCTCTAGGTTGGCTGTTCTCACATAAGTGTGTAAATGGTGACTGGTGCAAGGCGAAGAAGTTCACTGATAGTAACTCTGTATTGCTCTCTGGCAGGTGGACTAGACCTTGACGTTGAATACGTGAGCGACTGCAAGAGACTGGCCAAGCAGTGTCGGCTGCAGGATCTCATTGAGGATTTGGAGACCAAGTGTAAAAAGGTCTATGAATTTGGTGAGCAACTTTTCTGACTGCTGCCTTCTGTGTGTTTCATTTTTGGGAGGAAGAGGGGAGCTTGACAAGTGATGTTATACCCACTGTGCACCTGGAGCATTCAGGGGTGCGAGCGTTTGTTGTGAATGACGCATAGAACTACTATTGTAAGGACAGCTTTTTAGATAGAGGCTCTGTAAGGCGTAACTTGTGTGCCATGTAGATTGGTGGAGAGTTGCAATGCTTTGTGTGTGTGTTCAGTGGAAAAGTCAGATGACTTAGGCTCAAAATTCAATTTTTGTGTGTGGAGATGGATGCAAAAATATTTACGTGTTCTTGTCTTTTTTTGAATATATGCATATATACACATGACCTTAAGATAGGAAATATTTCCATGCGTTTTTAAAAACAACTTGCTACAAGCAGCTGCCTGGGTTTTGAATGTTTTTCTGAGTGTTCAATCTCCCTGGGCTATTGGGTGAGAACGAGCAGGGGGCATGCCGGTCTTCCAGCTACGAGTACACCGTGGTTAAATGTCCATCTTCATTGCTGGAACTAAATGAAGCATAGAAAATGATCAGACAGGACAAATATGGCAGAGTGAAGTAAATTGAAAAATGACCTCCTTTCGGATGTAGTAACTTGGCAAACGAGTTAGGCAGTAAGGAAACCCGCAGCTTGAGAATGCATGGGGGTACATGGTCCTCTCACTCTCACTTGGTGCCTCCTTTGCCTTCAGTGCAGCTGCCACTGGGGAGAGAGAAGAATCTGGCCCATAGCTTCTTGGTTACATGCTTCTTTCATCAGATGGCAGCTATATCTGCTCTACTGTTTTGCTTTGCCTGAATCTTAATGGTGGATTTAGATTTTGTGCTCTAAAATCATCTACTAGAAGGTTCTTGGGTAATGAGCTGTGTTTTAAAACCTTTTTTTTTTCTGTTGTTGTATGCGTTAGTATTCACATGCATCTACATATGTAGAAAATAAATTGCTCTGGTGCTCGTTACAAACTGCACAAGAACATTTTCTGCTGGGGAAAGGGGTAGTCCGGTGGTTCTCAACTCTGTTAGGCTTGAGTCACCCCTTGGAAAATGCCAGCCTTTTGCTTTTGCTTGATTTTGGGGCGGGGGGGGGTTGTTTTTTTGTTTTGTTTTGGACTATGGGAACATAACAGAGCAATTTTTGTGTTGCAAAGCACTCTAATCATAACAGGTCAGAATGTTTTTGACACTGTGGATTCCCATTTGAAGTCTCTGGGTTTATCTTGTGAACCATGTAGGAGTTTGCACACCTAACAGTGTTAATATTACATGGCATGCCTAAAAGGATCTTGTGGCACTCCAGGGTGCTGCATCCCCCCTGGTTGAGGATCACCAGAGTAGTTAATATCAGTGAAAAAAGGGACTAAAACAGTCAGTTGGGCAACCAGAACAATGTTATGTTTTGTAGCATCTTTGCCACTAAAGTGTTTCAACTGTCTGCTAGAGATCAGCTTCCTGGGGAGCTGCTTTATTGATGCAGTGACCTTTCCACTCCAGAAGCACAAGTGAAGATACCTTATTAGTTAGCAAGTAAAACGAAGGGTGGTCTGCTAATTATCATCCCTGCATGTTCTGAAACTGTTGCAGAGCATAGCTGGCAGCTTCTGCCCAGGCAGCCCAGGATGGAGAGAAAAGAAATTATTGCAGGCACAAGCTGAGATGCCCAGAAAGAGTGGGGGGGGCAGGGAGAAGCAACGCTGTCTCAAAGATTAGTGTTGGATTAAGGGTTGGACATGGGTTCTAATCCCACTCCTGACAGCAACTTCTGAGGTGGCCTTGGACAGGTGACTTTAACTCATTTGTTCTCATCAACAAGATGGGACCTCTAACTGTTCATTACCCAGGCTGTAGGGCTTAAATCAGGAGTCAAGAGACGTGAGGTGGTGATGGCGTATGCCAGGATCTGATCGAAAGAGTTGTTAGAGCTGTTGAGTGTTCTCTTAAATATTTGCTTCTCCCACCTGACCTTTTATGTGAGCTACAGAAACTATTAAAGATTAAATATTAAAGGGTCATAAAAGTTAAGATCTGGAAAAGATCTCCTGAGTCGTGTCATTTCCAGTACTGGCCAAATCATTACTGCTCCCTCTGGTGTGCTGGGGGGTCTTTACTGAGTGAGACTATTTTCTGTAGAACAAACATCTGGCCCAGTTGTGCTGGTGGGGGTCAAGTCTCACTAGCCATATTATGACAATGTAACACGGTGAATACAAGCAGTAACGTGCCCTCCAGTGTAGTTTTAGTGCACAGCTGCACGGCAGGCACCTCTTTCTGATCTCATGACCTAGAGCTAATCAGAATTTCCAAAGCACTCAGTATCTTGATACTGTGCAGGGAGTTGGAAAAAACGCAGCAGGAATTGATCTGATGTGTTGGACTGCAGCTGAGGTAGGCTAAGCATAATTACCTGCATATTTCCTCCCTCCTGCATGCTAATTTGTAACTACAGAAAACCTCTTATGCAGTTTGGGAGAACTCAGGATCTGTGTAGATTAACTCCTAATCCTTGGAATTGGAGGTATTCATAGAATAATGTTCAGGAGCTTTTTTGTGCCCATACTAGTGCACACAGCACTATCTGAGGTGGGATCAGTGGTTGCATTTAGTTCCAGCACTGTAGAAGAGGATGTATAATCTTGGAAAAGGATTTTTTCAACCCAGCTTAACCGGTGGTACATTATTAAAGACAATAGTGAAGCCTCAAGCAGATGATGAATTGGATAGTGCTGGACACTGCTGCAGAGTGGTACCAGCTGGAAGGGGCTCATGATTAAATTGTCCATCCCATACAGCTGCTGTGAGATTATTCTGAACAGTATTCTGTAGTCCTTTTGTCCTGTCTAGTTTCTGTGAGCATCTTGAGACCCTTTTAGATACTCCACATACATCTGTCTTTTTTTCATTTCATAACACTCTTTAGCCTCTCTTAAATTATTACTGTCCCTCTTTGGTTCTTATGCTTACCAGACAGTTGCAAGAGTGTGTTTTCCTTTACCCGAGTAATGCTCAAATATGTTTTCTTTAATCTTCTTTTCCAAATTAGTTCCTCCAGCTCTTATTTTGGTTTTTTTTTTTGGTTGTTTCCTGAATTCCTTTCATTTCTTGCACTTCTCAAACATCAGACAATGGATCTCCTGCTTGCTACCAACAGCTTAGACTGTGTTTGTATCATCTTTATCTCTTGTATCCTCTCAGCAAGAAATTCATGCTTATGTGTATAAAAAAATAAATAAAGAAGAGACTATTACCAAAATGTCACACCCTTGAATGTGCTATGCAGTGTCTGAATAGGTTTATATATACAGTCTAAATAGCACTACCTCTGGTGTGGGCATCGTGAGATCCTCTTGCTGTCTTTTGAAAGCACAGCGATCCTATGCAGAACCCATTTGGAGAATTCCTGCCCTCCAGTCTGCCATATTTCCTTGTGGGTCTTCGCCATAACATGGTGCATGCGTCCTTTGTGTCTGATGAAAGTGTTACCTGATCCCACCTGTCTGCTTTTACATTGTGTCCTTCACCATGGTGTCTGAGCTTGCCAGGTTGAGTAGATCTTTAGATCAAGGTTTTCTATATAGGTTCTTTTAATCCCTCTTACTTCTCCCAGGCATCTGTTGATTGCTAGACTGACGTGCCTAAAGTCATTCTTCTGAGTGATTCCATGTACGATGGGTGTTTTAAATTAGCACAAAGCATGCTCCAGGATTAAAACTTGTGCACAGGTCCTAGTGTCTCTTTATCTACGTCTAGACAAGACCTCTGTTTCACTTGGGGCTAATATTTGCAAACTGCAGTGGGATTTTTTGCTGAGAGGCACCATAGTCCATGATTAGCATGGTTCCTTGTGTACCACAGGGGTAGAAATCTTGACTAAGAATATGTCTTTGCAGAGGTAACCCAGATGATTGACACTCAGACTAGCTTATGCCAGATGTGAGCAGCCATACTGCAAAGCTGCTCATGAGTTACTATGTCCTCAGTGGTGCTGTACTCCCTTGTGTGTGTCGCTAGGATGTGGGGGAGCATATCCCATGGTTCATTGAAGTAAACAAGGCTGCTCGGGGTCATTTGCAGTGAATTGTGGGAGACCTCTCCTTTGCCCAAGTGGACAGCCAAATAATAAGAGGTGGTGCAATCACCTACCCTGGAAATCTTTAAGAGGAGATGGGATGGTCACTTTGTTAGGGTCACCTGACTCCCAGTCGTCTTTCCTGCCTAATGCAGGGGGGCTGGACCCTATAATCTTGCAAGGTCCCTTCCAGCCCCTTACGAACTATGAATAAGCCTACAGTTTCAGGTGAGCCAGGTAGCTGTGTCTAAAAATCCCACTAACCTTAGGAGATGGGTTTTGTGTGGATGGGAAGATGTTTAGGAGCAGCATGTTGGCACTGGAGTGGATCTCCTGGGTCACTAAGTCTGGTCCTTGGCTTTCTGAGGCTGTGTCCTTCGATTTCATGCATAAATGGCTAAAATGCAGCTTCCTAAAGAATTTACTGCGCAGTGAAGATGCATCTGAGAGAAAACAGAGCCCTTGTTCTTGACTATTTATGCTGTCCGGTAAGATGACAGGACCCTTCCTAAGAGCTGTGGTGTTTCTCCTTGGGTCACTGCCATGCCTGCCCATTCTCCCCATGGGTTTAGTGTCTGGGGAATGGAACTGCATCAGCACTTAGCACAGTCAGGAGGAGCAGTGCTGGTCCTCTTCCAGCACGCAGATGTGCACACAGGTTGCCAGACCCGTAGTGCCCTCTATCAGTGAGCGAGGGCTTCTGTGCATCCCACCCTTCCCAGCACCTGTTCAACCAGGAGAGGTGTCATGGTGGCATCTCTGCTGGCTGATGTGCCGCTGCAGGGGAGGGGGCGGAGGATTCGTACTGTGGCACATCTCGGTCTTGTTTCGCCCACCACCCGATGGAGTCATCTGATGGAGCTCATGTAACAATGAGCAAAATGTCAGGAAAAATGAAGTCTCAAGGTGACGTGATTCACCTGAAGAGAAGGGGGTTTTAAAGCAGTGAATCATTCTTGTCAGGAAAAACGACACCCTAATGAAGTGTTGCAGCGGCTAACTCTTTAATTTCTGAGAGTTGGTGTGTTTTTTCCCTTTGTTCCCAGCAGTGTCCGTTCCCCAACTGTACCACACGCTCTTCAGATACTCCCGGAGCACCCAAAACCACTCAAAATTTGTGCCTCAGAGAGTGCCCAGTCCACGGTGGACCCAACACTGCAAATGAGGGGTATAATTGGGCACAGAGGGGAAGGACTAGGCTGGCAACAATGAGGTTACGCAGTAATGCACGCATGGATCTCAATTTTAAACATTTCTTCCTCTGCCCTGGGGATATTGCAGTACTTGAGTACGTCGTCCTTGCTGATGGAACAATCACTGCAACACAATTCCCCCTAAAGTGGCGAAGCAGCTGGAGAAGCAGAGGAAAAATAAGCCTGGCAGCAGCCTCAAGAGAGGTCATCTAGTCCAACCCCCTATTCAAGGCAGGGTTATCTCTCTCCAGACCATCACAGCCAAATAAATGTTCATCTGTTTGGCACTTAAACTTGCAATGACAGATTCTGTAGCCTCTCAGAGGTATCTGTTGTAGATTTAACCACCCTCAGAGGTAGAAAGTTTTTCCTGATATCTAATCTAAACCTCCCTTGTGGCCATGTAAGCCCATTATTTGTTGTCCTGTATGTAGTGAACACAGAACAATTGATGGCCATCCTTTTTACAATTGTATTTTTTGTCTTGTCTTCTCTAAATTATACAGCCCCAGTTCTTCCTGCTTTCTTGTGTTGTGTGCATGGACAGAAGCTGCAGCAGGGATACGTTTCCCAGTATTAGTTGTGGCTGCCTCCAGCAGCCAAGGCAGACAAGGTTCTTTGCGTAAATCCAGTATCTTTTATTAGACCAACTAAAATAATTGGAAAAATTCTTCTTTACAAGCTTTTGGGTACAAACACCCTCCTTCAGGCAGAGGAAGCGCATGCAGTTGTTTTGCCCTCTTCCTAGCACAAAACAACTGCAGAAGTTTCCTCTGCCTGAAGAAGGGTGTTTGTACCTGAAAGCTTGCAGAGAAGAATTTTTCCAACTATTTTAGTTGGTCTAATAAAAGATACTGGATTTAGCCAAAGAACCTTGTTTGCCCGTGTCCTTAGACCAACACGGCTACAACCAGCACCCTTCCAATAGCCAAGAGGTTTAGGTCACAGGGCCCTGGATAAGTCAGGAGGCAGCCTCTACAGAGCAGTTCTCAACTGTAGGTCAGTAGCCTGCAGTCCCTGCAAAGAGGTCCAAGTGGGCATGTGGGCAGCTCCTTTTCCACACTGTAATCTGGAACTGGTTTCTTCCTGGTGAGGGACGGGCGAAGATTTAAGGAGGAAAACAGTGGAATCTGTATCCTTGCTCTCTCCAAATGGTAGTTCCTGCCTGGAGCATAACTAGGAAATGTATGCATGTGTGTATGAGAGAGAGAGAGAGAGAGAGAGAGTTACTTTTCTATTGTAGTGGAAACTAAAAGCCAAATAAGACTAACGTTCCCCAGAGACCAGTTTTTATCCGGAGGGTATCATTTGGGAATTTGTAGGCCTCTCTATTTTTTTTTTTTATTTTCCTTTTTTTCTTTATTTTGTTTTGCCTCTTCTAGTCTCTTCCAAGCCAGGGACCTGTGTGAAAGTGCTGACAATTGAGCCCCCTGGTAACTGCCGGCTCCAGGAGGACCTGGCTCTACTTGCAGACTGCGCCCTGCCAGCTGAACTGCGGGTAGGAAGCATTTATATTTCTTCCTACTCTTCAATGGGCCCTTCTGCCTGTGCTGTCTGTCCACAAGTGTTTAGTCTCATGCTCCCTGTGGGTCCTGTGGTCACTTTTTTGCTGACGTGAAAGGCATGTGCTGTGTTTCCAGACATCAAAGCCTTGTTCCGCACAGAAAGATGATGTACAGAGCACACCCTGGCTGCCTGCACCCACTCTTCCGCTAGGTTTATTTGTGTCCGTCCTTTCCTAGATTTCATCAAGGTCAAAGGTTTCCTCTTTGATACACAGTAGGGATAGGATGTTTGGACCCGTGTTTGACGTGTTATTGGGTTTCAAGACAGGAAAATGAGTTGTTTGGGTGGCAGCAGTCCTTTGGGCTTGTAGAAATGGACTGGATGCCTCACTGGGGTTACCTATCAACAGGGTTAAGCTAATCGTGCATTTGAGAGATGCCTGTCAATGTTTTAGCAGGGAGTTGGTTGTTGTGTTGCTTCTCAAGGGTGTTGTCATGGTTTGTGCCTTCCCTGTAAGCATCTTCCAATGGGTGAGCCTGCCAGATACTGGTGGGCCTCAGTTCTTCTTTGTCTTTCTTGTTTAGTGTCTTTATACTTTAATGGTTGTCCCAGGGTGTTTTTTTTTTCCTCATTAAGAAGTAAAGTTAATAAAATGCACTTTATTTTAAGCAGCTTCTATGCCTGTGGGTTGTGAAATAGAACAGTGTAGCAGAAGTAAGCAGTAAGGTTTGCTAACAACTGCTAGCTGCAGAGCAAAAGGTAATGTACCTGAAATGAGGAAAGGACGTCTCATTGTCTTGACTTGTATAACTTGGTGGCTGAGATTTCTTAAACATAGAAACATTTCTTATGGTCATAGAAATATAGATGATTGGGGTTGGAAGGGACCTCAGGAGGTCACATCTAGTCCAGCCCCCTGCCCAAAGCAGGATCAGCCCCAACTAGATCATCCTAGCCAAGGCTTTGTCTAGCCGGGTCTTAAAAAGCTCCAGGAGTGGAGATTCCACCACCTCTCTAGGTAACCTGCTCCAGTGTTTTACTACCCTCCTAGCGAGACAGATTTTCCTAATATCCTGTTAATAATAATAATAAGAATAATAGTTGTTTCAATATATTTTGTGCTGCCTTCTAGCAATCCATTCATCTTCACCACTGAGGTTCCCTCTACTAAGTCAGAAAGCTCTTTTTTTTTATTATACTTTTAATGTGGTTTTCATCATTTTTCATGTAGAGATGTAGTAGGGGGTCTTGCCTAGTGAAGTATTCCCAACCTCAAGCATTCAAACTTTGAGATTTGGACTTAAAATTGTAGAGCTTTTGGAGAAAACAGGTATCTTTGTATTGTAGTTGCTTTTTGGTCTCTGAGTCTTTAACACTAGGGTTTCATTATGAAGCCTCTGAGTGATAGATATTCAACTGAAGAAAAAAAAAAAGCAACCTAAGATTTTCCCATGGAAAGTTGGTATTGGGTCTTTAAGGGAAAATAAAAACTGCTTATTACAGGATTCAAAATTAAATAATGGGAATTGGCAGTGTTGAGTTTCTCCAATTTTTTTCAGCTTTTATCATATAGCCCAGAAAGAAAGTGGATCATAATCCAGTCTAAACATGTTCTGTTCATATTACTGTCCTGACTTGTGGATTTTCATGAATTTTTGGAAGGATGCTGTGCTAGTTCCCATCACCATGTTCCCTTGAACTGCCTTGTTTCAACTTGCTAAGTTGAAAAAATCCTCCCTTCTCCCAAACTAATTATAAAGAACCCCAAAAAACAGGACTTTAGTTCAAGTTAATCTGAGTGGTACCTCTTGGTGTTACCCCTTAGATTTTGTCTAAATCTTTGCTGGCTGAGATCCTTCTGTGAAGTAGGCATTTCAGATCCAAGGCAGGAATCTCATCTCGCTTTGGTATCGGGGAAACAGTATAACGTAAAGCCCTCGACCTAAAACGTCAAAGTCACGAACAGTCAGTCACAAACCTCCAGATTCTCAATAATGCTCTACAGAACATGCCAAGTAACAAATACCGATTTGTGAGAGAAGCCAGTATTTGTAGCCAGTGCTTCAGAACTGATTGCAAAAGCAAAACATTGAATTGCCAGGCAGCATACAGCTTTGTATGATGTGAAATTCAGGTGCATGTCTTTTTTCTGTAATACTCTGATGCTGAAGACATTAAATACATATTTTCTACCTTTAAGGAAAAAACTCCCTCTTTGAACTCTCACAGGTTTGACTCTGTTTATATAAGACAGCAAAACTAGGACATTTTACTAGACTTGCCAAGAGACATCTTCTGCAGTGCTGTGTGGTATTGCTTAGGTTTACCCCATGGTATTAAACTGCAGAATACAGAGATGTGGAAGCTATTTTGGGTGGTTATGTTGATTTTTGGTTTTTTGGCAAGCTGTTTTAGCCATCCACATATATTCATTGATCAGTACAATGAAGGGGCTATTCCATTATGTAAGGGGCTGCTTCTAACTGCCTTTTCCATGCAGTTAAAACCTGGGTGTCTATTTTTTAGTAGTTATTCTTGTTTGTACTTGACATTTTCTTTTTCTTGTTGCTATTTGCTTTTGGAACCAGGATTTTTGTTATTAGCTAAAACACGTTGGGAAAATCCCAACAAAACATTTCTAAAGGATTTGTCAGTTCATCAGAATCAAAATAGTTTGCAGCAGAAGCTTATTTCAACAGAGTTCCAGTAGAGCCCACACAGGTTTCCAGTCTGGTTTCCCAGTTGGCCAACCTCCTTTGTCATTGAGCCGTCCTGTGGAGGGTCTTAGTCTGAATCCAAGAGCTCCCAAGGCCCACGGCTCCGTGACAATTCTCCAATCTGAGGCTCGGAGTCCATTTCATGGAGCATTTTAAAAGCTTTGGTTTCTATGTGAATGTAGAGCAAAACCAAATTCTGCAATGTCAGAGTTCTCCTTAAAATGCAATGTCTCTGCCCAACGGATGAACCCTCAACAATGTCTTTTACCTCTTGGGTGCAACACTAACTTTTTGAATTCATAGAAACTAGAGGTGGAAAGCTCTAGTCTTTTCCCTTGACTAATGCAGGGTGATTGTTGTTAGGAGGTTTTGCTTTTGTTGGCTTGCTTTGTTCTTTTGCAGGTGCACCGGTTTGTACCTTGTGCTATAGTACCCCAATGACCCAATTTGCAGTTCGTTTTAAAATCTGATGTTTGATTACCAGTTGGCAATCTCATCATAAATTACTAGGTCATAATGAGACCCTGGATTTTATGTTGTAAACTATTTGCAACTGAATTTGCGTGAGGTGTTTATCCCCATAGAGCAAATTGCTTCTCCCTGCCTGTTGCTCAGAGTGTTGTTCTTGTCTGAACTTCAGCAGCAATCTCCTTTGGGGAAGAGATTTGTTCTTTCCATGTATGGTGATTTAAGCAACTGTGTTCAGTTCTTGAATTTTTGGTGCTTGCTTTGCAAATTGTTGCTAAGAAAACTGCTCTCTCAAGAATGCCTCTTTCTGACTTGCTGGCCAGGCATCTAGGACTCTATTCTCCAAGCTTGGGACCAGGAAAAATGCTTAATGTTGCCTGATGGTGGTCAGCAGGTCTGCTAAAGAAGCTCCTTGAGGGGGAAATGCCGTTGGATTGAGAGCAGACATCCCCTGAGCAGGACAACAGGGCAGAGGTGATGAGAGAGGTTTAAAAAGGACTCGGAGATGGACCAGAAGGGGAAGCCTCACACACAAAGATTTCAGCAGAAGGGAAGAGACAAGGATGCTTTTGTAGCAGGGCTTGAAGGGCAGGGGGGAGACTTTATGGTGGCACCAGCCAAAGTCAGAAAAGCCAGACTGGGCTGACAGGACTTCGTGGTGCAGATGACAAGCTGCAAAGTGTTTGAAAGGACCCTGAGCCCAAAGCATGTGTGGAACTGAGGCAGGAGAATGAATGTAGAGGTTGCTTTCATTGCAGAGAGACCTGCTGCAATTAAAGGCATATGAGTGAGCCCGAGCGGGGCTGCTGCGGGTTCTGGGAAAGCGGCAGTGGAGTGTCAGCCACAGCCGCATTGTGAATGCCACCGAGCTTAGCTCTGTGCTATAATTAGAAACCAGCTTGTGCCAAGTGGTGCTGTGTGCTCGGAGCGAGCCCAGGCTGCCATGTTCAAGCACACTGTGAGCCCATGCCAGCTCAGCGCCGGGCCACATTGTGGGAGAGCACCAGCTGTGCACACACGATGCTCTGTGACATGCTGCCTCGCTGCCGTCCGGGTCCTTTCCTAGTCCGGTTATGGGGGATGGGGAGGGACAAACCAAACCATTTCTCCTTCAGTCACCTGAACTGGTGGTTGGTAGCAGGGATGGGAGGCAGGTGGAAGTTTCCTCGCTTGCCATCCCAGAGTGTGGGAGGACACCCCTGGGCCAGCTGTGGGTGTGAGCATCTGAGAGAGATGCACAGCTCAAGGACTTATACCTGGATAGAAGTGAATAGAAAGAGCTCTCTCCACGTGTCCCCCAGGGGATAATGGGCTTGTGTTTCATGCTTGTGAAGGTAGCTATGCATTTCAATTCTCTTGTAGGCAGAGAGAGTAATTTAGAAGCAACTTGTATTGGGAAGTGTCATCATTTGGAAAAAAAAAAATGAAGAAGAAAGGAAAAAAAACAAGCCACCAAACTAAACGTGCCTGGCTTGGCACGTGGGACTGGGAATGTCGTTTTCAGTATTTCAGCCCTAGAAGTAGTTTAACTTTTCTTTTTTTAGACTGCAGATTTGAGGGGAATAAAATGCACATGGAAACCACTGTACTGCTTTGAACATGGCTGCAATCTTCAAGTTGCTTTAGACCTGCAAACTTACTTATTCATTTGATCTATAAAATGCACTTTTGGCATATGCAGTAATTCAACAACATGCTGCCACTTGACTACCGTATATGATGCCCATTTCATGAAATGGCAGCAATCTACCCAGAAACCTGCTGCCTCTTTAAAAGTCAGAGAGAGGGTCCTTCCCTGGGTCTCTCGAGTGAAGAAACGGGGGGAGGTAAGTCTCTGTTCAGAAGCCTCTGAGCTGAGACTGGCAGATACAAGGTGAAGAGCTAGGAAGAATTTTGTGGGTGATCTCTGTTGTCACATGGGTAGTAGAGCCAGGGCACTCAGGGCTTTCCACATCAATCACTTGCTTAAGCCCTGGCTGTTAAATGCATATTTTCATTTACATTCGTTTCTTTTGTTTTTCCAGGTGGGTTTTGGGGAGCTACCATTTGACAGCACCGACAACTTCAACTGCTGCCCTGATGTGTGCTTCCGAGTGGCAGAATACAACTTTCTGTGCCATAAGGCATGTGCTTACATTATAATTTCCTCTGTCTATACCCATCTTTCTCCCCCCTTCAGTCCAAGGTGGTATTTCCAGTAAAGAAACCATTGGCTTTCTATTGAAGCCAGTCAGTGTCCTGCTGCAGCTGTAAGCTAAACTTGAAGTTCCTTTCCTAATGAAAACTTCTTTACCTTGTGAGGGAGGCAAACAGGACATGGATTTATGAGTTGCAGCAAAGTATTAATTGCTGGGAAAGTTTTTTTTTTCTCATCTGCTGTCAGTGAAAAGCCAGTTCCTCGTGTTGGCCAGGGGGCTGTAGTGCTGAGAGTGAGAGAGGTTTTTTTTTCTTCTTAAGAGACCCCACACAAGTTAAGGTGATATTAGGAAGAGAGTCTGGAAGCCTGACTCCTCCTCTTAAGTACTATCTATTATTATTTTAGACAGATCAAGATTTCTTTCTTTTTTGCTTCTGGGGGCAAACATGAAAGAATAAGATTGTGGGGGAGGAAAAGAAGGTTCTTGGAGACTTGCTGTAAAACCTGACACGTTGGTGCGATACTGGTGCTGTACTTCAGAAATTGCTACCGAGTTCTGAAAGGGTCTCCTGGCTGGCACCTGGCCAGTGCTGTTCGGCTTTGTCCGGCGGAAGGGGAGGCTGGCATCAGCCCGTGTTTCCTCTCCCGAGCAGGCATTTTTCTGTGGCCGCAGCGATTACTTCAAAGCCCTTCTTGAGGATCACTTCTGTGAGAGCGAGGAGCTGCAGACGCAGCCCAGCATCCCCGTGGTGACGCTTCATGACATCTCGGAAGACATCTTCATACGAGTTCTCTACTACATTTACAGCGATGACACCGAGGTGAGTCTGGCCTTTCAGAGCATTCCTAAATGTGCTTGCACGAGGTTCAGCCGTTAGCACCCTGGTGCTGGTGGGTTATATACCACTTTCCTCACTTGCTTGCTAGTACCCTGCCTTGCCTATATTGTGGACTAGACAGCAGTTTGGCTTCCTGAGCAACCACTGTGCAGCTAAATGTCATGGGTATCTTTCATCCCAAGCTACACCTGTAGGTGAGGTTCTCCCTGCTTTGGCTAGCTGTACAAGGCTGGACTTGCAGGGCTCTGATTCCTCAGCAGATGCTATTGTGTGACTTTGCTCTGAAAAGAGGGGCATGCTCAGTATTTTACCATTAGATGGCAGCGTAAGCACGTGTACAGAAGTGCTAAGGTTTGGGGACCTGGCTTGTTCCCTCTTGACATTTGCAGCCAGTTTCAGAATTCATAACAATTCATTAATGTCATTATTGTTTATTGCTGTGGTGCCTAGAAAGAAGCTCTTGCCAGAGCACGAGGCCCGAGTGTGCCAGGCTTTTTACACTCAACACAAGACCCAGAGCTTGTGGTCTCATTTAAAAGTGCAGCAAAGCTCTGAGCAGCTGCGTGCTTTTATTGCAAGTGTTTTCCCTGTGTCTAGTTACACATGAGAAGTCAGGGTGCGCTTGGGCAGTGCTGAAATGGTTGAAGATGATGGCACACCTGTTGTCCCCCTGCGACAGGGAGCCCTGCGGACTGTGCTCTTGGCAGGGAATGCACCAAGTAAGGAGAAGGGTCACAGCTGCAACCATGTTCCTACTGATTAGCTTGGCAGTGGGTGGTCCTAGGAAGGCTCTGAGGCAGGAAGGAAAGTGATTTATCAGGCAGGAGGTCACTACGAACTACTGTAAATACTTGAATATAAAACGACCCCACCCCCATCAGCCTTGTCTTAGATTTGCGTATGGTGGGGAAGCAGGTGGCGACTGCTGCAGCTTTGGCTCTGGCACTGAGCTTGGGTCGGGGCCAGTGTCAGACCCGTTGCAGCCTCTTGCTCCCCTTCCCACACCCACTTTGCTTGCCCTCTGCAGCTTCTGCTCCCCTTTGCTCCCTTCCCCACCCTACTGTCAAACACAGCTCAGTTTGGATTCCCTCCTGGGCATGGAGCACATGGAAAATCCATTCCCTGCCCAGCCAGTTGGCAGTGCCAATGCTGCTGCATGGCTGGCAAGGGTTGCACTTCCATATGCTGTGCTCCAGGGAGTGAACAGAGCCCAAGTAACATTTGACAGTAAGCTGTGGTTTTGGGGAGACAGACACTGGGTGTAGTTGGGGAAGGGGCAAAGGCTCTGGGGGTGGGCGGGTGCAGGAAAGCTGCAGGGGGAATTGGGAGGGGGGGTAAAGGGTGAGGAGGACACCTGACCCCTTCTCCTGGCCACCCAATATTCCCCTCCCCCCCCCCTGCTTTCCCTGTTTGGGCAGGGGGTGAATTCAAGGCAACTGACCAATAATTAGATTCTATACCTGGAAAATTATAACAAATGTATACACATTTTATATATATAGAATCTAATTATGGGGGAGGGTCATCTTAGATTTAAATACATATGGTACCTCTTAACACATCTGCCCACAACCTCCTGTCAACTGTGCACTGAAGTGACTGGTGGAAAAGGTACTGAGCAGCCTGCAGCACGTTGAGTCCTTGCCACAGCCCTACAACCAGACCCAGTTCCACTGCACTGACTAGAGTCTGGTTTTCCACCTGCTGTTGCCCAAGTCAAAATGCTTCTGTAAAGGAGCAGAGCAGCTGTTCCATCCAGAGGGGCTTTCGGCATGAGCTGCCCCTCTGGCTCGCTGACCTCATTCTGTCTTCAAGCAAGGCGCTGAGCTAAGTGACTTCTTGAAGTCCCTTTCTACAGTAGTTCAGTTCGCTCAAAGAGTTTACTCTGATTTAAAATCATGTCTTGTATCTTCCACCAGCTTTCTGTGCTGCAATATGTGTGTTCCCGTGAATAATCCATCTCTTTGGGAAACTTGCCAGGAAAAATCCTCAAGAAAACTTTTAAATATTTAAGTTCTATGTTTTATACAGGGTTATTTTTTTTCCCCCCTTCCCATACCTGGTACCCACGTAAACAGAGCCCCCTCCCTGCTTCACCTTGCCTTCTTTTTTTTTTCTTCTTTTTTTAGGATTTAAAATTTCTTTCTTCTTCCTATCCTGCCCTGGTTATATGAGAAGTTGTGAAAAGGAAAAGTGTGTGTTTGGTGCAGGAGGTTCTGGGTGAAAATTTAAGTGCCCTGGGGTATTTGACTGGAGACACCAGAGACTTTAAAAGGGATGTTGCTATTTTTTTCTTGTTCTTTAACAAATGATTATTTGAGCATGGCTGTTTTCAGAACCAGTTATTTAAATTCTTGTGATCCACTAGATTCCCAAAATGTTACCCTGGAAAGTCTTTGCAGTTGCTGTAGGAGTGAAACTCAAGCAGGGTTTGTAGTAAAATCCCCTGAAGAGAAGGGTAGGTGGCAGATGAGACTCATGTGGAGAAGTCATAAACTCAGGAGAGGTATAAAGATGGCTTTAAAGTACAGGTCAAGCAAGGTGAGCATAGATCTGGGGACCTGTGTGCATAGCAGCAATTGATGAATAACCCCCAAGGACCTTGTTGAACTGCAGAGCTTTGTTACCACATTTAGCATTCAAATGATTGCAAGCCTTCAGCACAGCTCTGTTGCACAAGAATTTGTGTTGCCCTTCCAATTACACTTGCTCTGAGTAGATGCGTCTGTGGCTGCTTCTTGTTCAGCACCCCTTCATAGTTGGGTATGATTGTTTTATCTGTGGGTCTGAAGATGACTGATGAGACCAATCTAGGATCAACAGACTATGTTGCAACTCGGGCATATGTTTCTGGGCAGAGTGGGTGGCTCTGGATGCTTGATTAGGTCTGCAAGACTGATTTGGACCGAGTCTGTGGCTAGTACTGGTGTGGACAGCCATGCATATACTGCAGCTGTAATGGCATAGTCAGTCTTCCTAGTGCTGTCTCACTCTGCAATGGTCATGTGGGTGTGGGCAGCACTGCTCCTAGCCCTGCTTGCCTAGCAGCCGCTCGGGGTAGCTTGCACACATGCAGAGTTGCAAGTGCATGGTTCTCTAGTACCAGCCAACAAGATGAAACTCTCCATTCATTAGCTCCCAGAGTCTCATAATGTGACTGGGTCTTTTCTGAAGCCTGTGCTTGTTGTTATCCACAAATCCTTTTACAAACCCAAGTGACTGGCTGTCGTCTTTGCAATCTCCTTCACATTAGCAGTAGCAAATTTGCCCAGTGAAAGAATCCCAGTGCCAGGTTAATGATGCAGATGACTAGTTGAAATAAGATTTGCTTAGCAAGAGAAAAAAGCCTGAGTAAAACTAAGCACTGATGTCTTTCTTGCCTGTCTCCTGATTCACTTTCCTTGGATGACTTGCAGAATGAAAACAAAAGATATAGGAAACTTCAGGCTGTGTGTGTAGCCAAAAAACTCCTGTGCATGAAGGTCAAATGTCGGGGATTTAACTTGATCTTCTGTGCTGAGGTTGCTCTCATTGAAGTGGTCACAGATTCCCATCCACATTTGTGGACACTAGGGGATGGTGGCTGTTGAGCTCCTGTTGGGGTGTGTTGCCTCTTGTTCCCAACAACACCTGTTACTGGAATGTGTCCGCACACCCCAGCCATGCATTATATGCATTGGGGGTACAAATTGGCACAGTTTGCTAAACTCCATGTGGTTCAGTGTCCACTTGTATTGGACTGAATTTGGCCTTGTGTTCCTGTAATGGAGCCTGGGGCTTGTGTTACTTTGAGAGAGAGAGACTGCAACAGGAAGAGCCCCAGGAAGCTGAGCCAGAGTTCATTGCAGGAGGGAAGGTGGCAAGGAAGCAACTGCAGCTTAGGTGCAGTAAGCTGCCTGTGAAGATGAGGGAGCATACCTGCAGCTAGTCAAGAGAAGACCTGAGCAGAAGAAGAGGAGCCTAGGGGATATAAGCCTGAGTCCCTGAGGCAGAGGAGCAGTGTAGCCCTGATCTCTGCAGAGTTGCTCATGCCAGTTCAGGCTGGTGTGGAGCGGGAGCTGCAGGCCATGGCAGGTAGTGCCAGGGTGGGGAGAGTCAGAGTCGAAAAGTGGCCTGGCGTTGGTATGATGATGACTCAGAGGGGGGACTTTGAGTTTAAAGTGGTTGCTTGAAGTTTTGTTCTAGTTTGTACCGGAGGACTAGATGTGGCTGTAGGGGTGGAAGGGAGGCCATAGAGGTGCCTGAGGGGCACATTAGGTCAAGCCCTGCCAGGGGCAGGGGTGGAAGGCACAGGCAGGCTGAGGCCAAGAGGGCCAGGACCTGAGCCCAGAGGGAAGCAAGTGGCTGACAAGAGGCTGAGACTGGAAAGTCCAGGCCAGAGCCGGTGGGCCTAGGCTACCAGTCAACAGGTAGAGTAATCTGTGGGCTAAGGCTAAGAAAGCCAAAGCCTATACAGAAAGGCAGGCGGTGACCAAGTAAGATCTGCGAGGCATGGGTATGGGGGCATCAGGAGACCACAATCAAGCTTTAAGGGTTAAATAAGGTCCATTTGGGGCATAGGTGGTGGCCTGCGGCTCACAGTGCCAGCTGGGCACCAGTAGACGTACTGGTGGTGGAGAGAGACGCCCGCAGAGAACAGAGTAGTGGGGAGTTAGCAAGCCAAGGATCCAGACACCCTGAGGGGTTGCTCGGATCAATAGAGGACAGTCGGAGCACTCCAGGACTTGGGCAGCCTCCCAGTTAATAAAAAGGAACATCATGGCAGGGCAGGTGAGAAGTGGGGATTGGGAGGGATTTACATAGAGAACCCGGAGGGCAGGCAGGATTAGGGTGACCCTAGTGGGGTACCACAACCCCCAGTGCCTGCCCTTCACATTTCCCTGCTCCCCCCTCCTTCTTGATGTCCAAAGGGATTATTTTTAGCTGGTTTTGGCTCTGAAAGTAGCTGATCTGAGGTAGTACTCACTTATTGTGTGGTGCAGAACCGGAGACAGTCTTTGTTCCACAGCGTTCATGTTTGTAGTTTATCACTCTGCATTGAAAAGAAAAGAAGTCTCTCTCTCTCTCTCTTCAGGTCCTGTACAGAAAAAAAAGAGGATTTAGAGGGGCAAAATGGAAGCTGCTTTCTTTGTATGCTAGTTTGCTCTTTGCGGTGCGTACAGGGCTCTAAAAAGGGCGAGAACAAATTTGCACCCATTTGGAACTGCAGAGTGAACTTGGCTCGTGGGAAGCTAATGCATTCGATTGCTGTTCTTCACACATGGTTTGCCATTGCCGGCTGAGAACTCCCTATCCCCAGATGAACTGCAGCACAGCTCCATACTTGTTAGTCTCCTTTTTCAGGGACTAGCTTGGAGGAGGATGTGTTCTGTGAACCCGTGGGGCTCCCCAGGTAGAGGCTATGGCAGCCCCTCTTTCTAGCTCACCCCGTTCCTCCTTAGCAGGCTGAGCGCTGTGCCGTGCTAGCTGACTTAATGGAGAGCCTGTTAAGCAGGAAACCCTCAAAATGTCTTGCAGTAAGTGCCCAGCAGTACTAACACTGAGACATTGTTCTGGTGACAGGGGGCGGCTGTCTGTCAGTACGGTACTATTTTTGCCTCTGTATGTTGGTTTTTTGCTCCTTCAGTCAAAGCCTCCTTCTTTCACCCACCTTGATTCAAGGAGACCTTCCTTGATTTGATGGTGGCTGCATTGGACTCCTTTCAGTGTGACTCTTAGCTGGGTGCAGAGTGACAAGCCTTTTCACCACGTTCCCTTTGCAGCTCTGCCAACTCCTGTCAGGCCATGGAGAGAGGAATAAAAGCCGGAGTCCAGGAGGTGAGGTCTTCTCTTGAGCATGGCAGCATGGAGAGTTCTTCCCAGGGCTGTAAAGCTTGCCTTGGTGTTTGTCCACTCCCCTTTCAGGAAACTACACTTAAACCTGGATAGAAGAGGGAAGTGTAACTGCCAGATGTGCATGGTCTAGGCACAGCTCTGTTTTCAATGACTTTCTCCCTCGCATTGCCAGCTGTCTCCAGAGAATGCCTATGAGGTGCTGTGTGTAGCAGACATGTACCTGTTGCCGGGGCTCAAACGTCTGTGTGGGAGAACCTTGGCTCAGACCCTTGACGAGGATAACGTTGTGAACATCTGGAGGATTGCAAAGCTGTTCCAGCTGACCCGGCTGGAGGACCAGTGCACGGAGTACATGGCAAAGATCATTGAGAAGGTACCTGAAATCTCTCCCTAATATGTTTTGGGTGTGGTCATTCAGTGTGCAAACACATTTAAAGCTTCACATTTAAAGGGCTACTTCTGAAGCCCTTGGGTCATGAGTTAATTGAATTTGGCAGTATCACCATGGTCCTTCTTAGCCAATTATCCATCACGTACGGCTTGATACAAGCCCTAGAAGGGAGGACATGAGGAATAGCACAGGGCATTGCAGGTAATGCTGCTGATATGCATTGTCAGTGTACCTCGGCTAACTTAAAACTACCTGCCTTAGTTGCCTGCTTTTGGCGCTCAGTGCAAGTCTCAGAACCTGCTTGAGAAGCACAGTAAGTACTGGGATGGGGAGCTCTCACTGAGACCTATGCTGCTGCAACTTGCAGCATGTACAGACATTTGCTCTCCCAGGAGAAAGTCTCTTGGGAGTGATTTAACCCTGGTTGTTCCTGGGTTATTTTTCTCTTGGATCAGCCATTGTTTACTTGCCTGAACGTCTGTATGCTCATGTTTTCTTCTTGGAGAGCAGCAACGCTCCCAGAAGAAACTGATTGTCTGTAGAAAGCTATGGCTGCTACCAGTACCCAAGCTAGGAACCCTGAACCTACTCCAGGTATGTCTGCTGTACACTGGAGTCACTGTGACTGCAGAACAGATGTGTCCTGAAGCGCAGCGGGGAGCTGTGTGCTCAGAGCAGCATTGACTTGTGCTCCATTTGGCTCTTTCCTAATTCTGGATGCAGCAGTGAATTAATATGCACCCCGAGAGCCAGCAAAGGACTATAGCGGCAGTAACTGAGCAGCTCCATGCCCTGGGCAGCAGTGGAGCAGTTACTGTTTTGTGCCTCTCCCTCCTTAATTTGGCAGTTAGGGCTGGTCCCTGATCACACACCCTTAGTTATGCTACTATAGATATGCTACTTCTCCCGTTGGGAGAAGTTTGCTGATCCTCATCAGTTGCTACCAGATCTTATTATACTGGAATTTCATTTCCAAGGCTCTATTGTTCTGTGTTGTGTGTTCGTGTCGGTTGCCCGTTTCTTCTGTTTGCAAAGATCCAGGAGTCTGTGACATCTGCAGAGAGTCTCCATACGGCAAGGACAGACTGGATTCTACCTAGGTATTTGTGCCTAGGCAGGTCACTGGTTTTATAAGTGTTTTTAATTAACACTCCCACATGAGCTGTAACAATTTTTACCTGCAGCTGAGAGGCTGTGAGAAAGGCATGAAATTCTTTTTAGCCTGTGGAAGCAACAAGGAAAATAACTTCCAAATGGTTCCTCCTTGCTCAGAAGTACCATTTTGGTACAAAGGAGAGAAAAACGCCTTGGTGAAGTTTTAGGATTGGCTTTAAGGAGAAGGAGTTGTTTGACCCCAGTAGGAAGGAGTGCTAGAATCGGTGATTAAACTGGATCCCTGCTGTGGGAGGTTGTCTGTGAAAAGAATTTTAGAGCATTTTCCCATCATTTGTTCCTAGCACCATTGTTAAGTCTAGGGGAAGGCAGCAAGAGGGCATCAGCATTGTAAGCGCAGAGTCGTCTAGCAGCGCTCAGAGCTGGTCAAAGTGACCCAGGGTTTATAAAGCCAGCACTTTACTACTGTGGCACTTTCTACTGGGGAGCTGAATTGGCGCTGGCAGCAATGAGAAACTTTTGGTAAAACAGTGCAGCGTGGGCCAGGCATAAGGTGCTGTTTCAGAGCAGACAGTTCTTGTGTCTCTGCCATAGACAGAAGCTCTTCTCTTGCTCTTGTCTTTCTTAGCATAATTTTTTGGCTGGTGTTCTTTCTTGGTGGTGAGGGAAATGCTCAGAAATAGTGTAAATGGTGCCCGATCACTCTGGTGCAGGACTGTTCTTCAGGGGATGTTACAGAAGGCAGCATTCGGGGTGCAGCTGTCCTGAAAAATCCTGTTAGGCTCTTTTTAGAAAAGTTGGAGTCGTTTCAGTGGTGGCTGCAAATCTTGGGCTTGGCAGTCCTGGAGACTGAAGCTTTAGTGCAGAGTGGCTTTGGCCGCAGAACAAGCTTTCTCCAGGCTGGCCCTTGTTGATGTTCCTGCCCTTACCCTTTGACACGAGGGAACAGGACTTGTTTCCCTTCAGTAAAGTCCTTTGCAAAAACAGCTGGCTGTCTTGATGAGAGCATAAGGGTATATCCCCATCTTCCTCCTAGTTCTTCCTAATGGCCATCTTGTTTTCCATCCTTCCAGCTAGTGGAGTTGGAGGAGTTTGTGGCTGCAGTGAAGGAGAATGCCGAGGCGGTGGAGGAACGGCAGGAGACGGATTCCATCCCTCTCGTTGATGACATCCGCTTCCACATCACCAGCAACGTGCAGACTTACAGTGCCATCGAGGAGGCCAACCAGAAACTGGAGGCACTGGAGGACCTCCTGGCCAGTATAGGGCTCGAGTGCTGAAGTCTGAAATCTGGCCTGTCACGTGCAGTGAGCAGCTCGCACGGCCCCATGCTGGTGGACTCTGAGTGCAAGAACATTTGTGTCTTAGTCAAATGTTTGTCTTTATTTCTCTCCTCCTTCCCACCCCCTGCCAGGCATGGCTTCCTTTTAACTTATTCATGTCTGGACATTTGCATGTTTATTTTCCAGGATAGGATCCCAAAGTGCCCCAGCTCCACAGTTACTGCTTGTACCATCCAGCACTGATATGTGGCTGCAAACCCTAAGGGTAACAGAGTTGTACTGTAGGGGGTTCAAACCAGAGCATTTTTTCCCCATTACCACCTGCAAGGGAACCGAACTGGATTAAACTTGGTGTGAAGGAAATTCTTAGAAATAACCAGCTTGTCTTTCCCTTTCACTGTCCTGGGGTGATAGCAGAAAAAATGGCATTTCCTACCAGGGCCACAGGAATGTTCTCACAGGAGGCACAAACTGTCTGCACACATTGCTCCTATTTTTGTGCACAAACAACTAAGTTAGTGTACAGTGCTGCTTGTTTTGGGTTTTTTTGTCCTTGCCTCCAAACTGGCACTTAGATTTGCATGCTCAGGGTTGTGCATGGGAATTCAGGTTTTCAGTCCATGTTCTGGCACATTGACACTTTTCTTGGTCAAGGCAAATGGACTCCTGATATTTCTTTTCCTGGTATTGTGTACAATGTGCAGCTTTGGAAGCCAAAAGTTTTAGCTTCTGAAAAGGAATTGAGAGAAGTGCAAAATAGACCCGCAGCAGAAAGAGACAGCTTCCTAAGGAGCCAGCAGCTTTTCATTTGCACTGAAATAGAGGTTCTGCCTTTTGTGCCTCTCTCTTGGGGAATAAATGCCTTTCCTCTCAGAGCTGGCACTTCTGTTGGCCTGTTGTGTCGGGGTGAAGGTGAGACTTGTCAGGCAGGGGGGTGGGCTGGTAATTTAGAAAAGGAAAAGGGAGACTTTCAGAATGCCTCAATCCATCTCTTTTGCTGTCTCACCTTTTGACTTTGCTTAGGTTATAAAAACCTTGAAGCTTATTGTTCTTCAGGAAGCTCTCTGTTTGTTTTGAATGTGTTTATGGAGGCTTCTTCCCCCGGGAGATGGTATCTTTCAGGAGTCTGGTCTCCCCTTGCCTTCCAGTGTGGGATGAGGCTGTTCTCTCTCCTCACCAGGCAGCAGGCAACGTTCTTGTATAAAATACACCAAATCACTGGGACTTGTTCTTGGAGCTGTTCTAGTGATGGAAACTTAGAATTGCCAAGGATTTTGCAGAGCCCTTTGTCACCAAGGCTCTTTGGGATTGTTGAGAAGAAAGAAAGGATGCTTTTTTGCAGTATCTTAAGCATAGGAGGAAATAAACTGGGCTGCATGAACTGCTCGGGAAGCCTTGTACTAACAGTGCTGCCATCACCGATGGATGTGGCTGTTCTATAATAATTACACGAGTCATTGTGTTTTTAATATTTGGAGGTGATATTGCTTGCTTAGATAATTGAATCTGGGCTCCCGTCTGCTCCTCTGGCTAGGAGCGTTCTTCCAACATAAGCTCAGGAAGGGGTTTAAGTTCCCTTGCATAGGATGGGTTGTGCTGTCTTGTGACTTATGCCTTACACTTTTGAATCTGCAGGCCTGACTTCTGAAACGGCTCAAGTAGTTGGTGAAAGTGCATGGGGTCATCCAGGTGTAGCTGTGATTATAAAGTTGCCACAGAATTTGACCAGTAGACTGCTCCAGAGCAGCTCGGTGTTGGTGAAAGAGCAGGTGCTGCCTGCCAGGTTTGAAATGCTGTTCAAGCAGTTCCTGCTTCCATTTCTGCTTGCAACACCCATGTCAAAACACAGGGAGTTTTCTGGTTTGCTCTCAGCAAGGGTGAAGCCTGCAGCATGTTGGGTTTGGAAGAGTGACATACATTTGTGTTCTGCTTGGTTCGTTGCTTGGAGCACTTTGACTTTTGTAGTCACCGTCTACAAAAGTGAGAACAGTGGTGAGAACAGAAGGAGGAGGTTCCACGAGGCTAAATGACCAGAGCTGGTGAAGGGTGTCTCGGCTGAGACCTGAGTTGGAACGAGTGATACTAAAACCTTTATTTTTGTCGAGTGAAGGAATGGTGGTGTCCCACCCTTTGTGAGGTGCTGGGTTCTTCAAAGATTTGCCTAAGAAACGTATTAGGCCAAAATGATGAATCCCTTCACCAGGCTAGTTCAGTTATGTATTTTCCTTCCCTCGATTGCTACAAGTGACATGAAATATATACAGGTTGATTTTAGTTTATTGACTCCTTTTGGCTTCTGCTGCATAAATTCCCCTTCTTGCAATGCTACCATCCTTTCTTGCTCACCGATGGTCACGGGCCACTGACTTAGATGGAGCAGCACAAGCATGGCCTTGGCCTTTGACCTCAGAGCATGGTGGGTTTGGGAGTTCGGTGGTGAATGAAATCCAGAAATGGAACTGTTGAGAAACGTGCTCCCACTTTCCTCTGTAGGGGTCTTTACTTTTTAAAATGAGGACAATGGTGTGGGACCGGATTAAAATAGCTGAACTACTCTGAAATATTTTCTATGTGACCACCAGTATGTGTTTCCATTCCTGTATCTTTAAATGTGGAGCCAACAAGGATATAATTATTGCAGGATAAAAGGTCAGTGGGGCTTTCTAGTTGTCCTGGGAATGCAGTTCCTCACAAACTGTCAGCATGCCAAGAAGATTCAGAAAATATTGTAGTTTTGCTTGCAATTTTTGGGGCAAAACCTCTGAACCCAACTGGATTGTCCAGTCACTCAGAGCATCTTTCAGTTCCTTGCCATTGCAAAACAGGGTTATGAAGAAACACAGATAAGCAACTGCTTAGCATACAACCAATTTTTTACCTGGTCAGACTCACTCTATTCTTGATGGTTGCAAATAATTTTATTACGAGGTAAATTAGTTATTTTTTTTCTTCTATTTGTGTGTCCTTTTTTTGTGTTCCCTATTGTGTGTTGTCCCTGTCCTTTTTATTTACCATTAGCCATGGGTTGAATTAAGGAGACTGTAAAGTGCATCAGAGCAGCAATATATTTAAAAATTGTAATGTGTAAGCATGTGTGCAGCAATAAAAAAATATATATTTCACTATGTCTCAGTGGCAGCCTATTCATTAGTGATCATGATGACTTCTGCCTGGCTTGAGCTCTGAAGGAAATTGTCTGGTTTATTCAGCTGACATCTCCCCACCCAAAAACTTGGCTGTTAAGCTTTTTTCTGAACCCAAGGTCACTTCATGAGATGCCGTGAGAGTAGATTAGCCTTAGCTCCTTTATATGCAACTGGATGGTGGAAATACTATTTCTGTGGCAAACGGTACTGACTTAACTTGCAAAGGTGTCTAATACCCACAACCCCATTTGACTTCAGTGAGTGTAAAGGATTCCCAGCCCCTCTGATTCCAAGTAGCTGTTGATGAGACTATGCAGCATTCCTTGGAAAGGCTGAAACTGGCTGATGGGGACCTTGCTTGGAAAACTTCAGGCAATAATCAGAGTTTAGTTTGTGACTTGCACCAACAGAACGACAGTGTCCTTAAGATGACTGTTTGTGGTGGAGGTGGAACATTGCTGAGACCCCGGAGTAAAAGCCATGAATCCAGTTATCTTTCAGAAACTGGAGCTGTTGGCGTTGGTGCATTTATGGTCAGGATCATTGACTCCAAAAATGGCACCTTCCCACTTAACAGATCTTCTTCACTGTGTGTTGACAGGCTCATCTGGTCTATCTATTGACATGACAGTAAGTTTCTTTCTTCTCTCCATCATGCTCTTGTTAGCTCTGCAAAGTCCAGATAGTTCTGGTAGCTGCATACTATTTCTGTTCATGCTTAGTTACCAGTTCTGCCAGTGAAGAAGCAGTTCTTCTGGTTGCAGAATCTTTGCTGCTGATGAAGTGGATGTCCCAACAGGTCTCCTTCCGGGCACTGGCAGGACAGTTCTTTATGTAAGTGAAGCAGATGTGAAATGGCGATCCTGAGACGAGATAGAGCCTGCTACAGAACTTGCCTGTTGAAGCAGAGCTGCATTTTAAAAAGGGCTCTGTGCCTTTTCAAGCAGTTGCTTTGTCTTGGAGCAGTGGTTTTCAACCTTTTTATTTTCTGTTTGCAGACCCCTAAACATTTCAAATGAAGGTGCAGAACCCTTTGAATGGGAAGTGTGGGTATTCACATACTTTTGATTGATTATAGTAATTTTTCATGGACCCCTTTAGACATAGCCTGCAGCTCCCCCACCCCAGGGGTCCATGGACCACAGGTTGAAAGCCACTGTCCTAAAGGAAAGGCCAAGAGACAATGAGTGAGGGAAACGAAATCTTTTGCCCAGTGGTGGAAATGGCCCGTCAGGGTAGTTGAACACTGGAGGAGGAATGCATGAAAGGGAGACTGCGTAGTATACAGTGGCAACTTCTGGATGTACCTGTGTTAATTTTATACTAGCTAGCCCAGGGGTGGGCAAAATGCGACCCGCAGGCTGGATGCGGCCCACCAAGCCATTCTCTCCGGCCCATGGGGCCCCTAAAAAATTTAGAAAATTAATATTAATCTGTCCTGGGCTGCCTGTCATGCAGCCCTCGATGACTTGCCAAAACTCAGTAAACAGCCCTCTGCCCAAAATAATTGCCCACCCCTGAGCTAGCCCATAGTGATAATGCTGTAGCCATGACTGTGCAGTACTTACTGTGGGCTAGTTGCCCTAGTATTTTATTCAGAGTCCCAAGAGGCCTTGTACCCATGGCTTTGCAGGATTTTGCCCAGGCTATGTTTCCCTAAATGCACTAGTTTAAAGCTGGGGCCTGGACTAAATGACCTGGTGAGTTCCCTTCCAGCCCTACTTTTCTGTGAGCCTGTGATTTTTTTCTAAAATTTGATGCAAAAAGCTTACTGGGTTTTGTCTAATCTGGTTGATAGTGCAGTACAGAGATGTAACTGCCAGACACACCGAGAGAGAGAAATCTCACAGTATGCTTGTGTTCTGCCTCTTTGGCAGATGAAAAGGACTTCTGATTTTCAGGGCTGTCAGTCAGTACCTCTTATAAACATCATGCTCCCATGAAATGGTAAGCTTAGAAATCAGGACTGCCTAGTGGGATATCCAGCTGTTAAGGACAGAGAAAGGAGAATTGTAGCCTTGATAACACAGAAGTCTCTGCTTCTCTGAAATACTTGAGAGCTGCACCTAGAAAGATGGGCCAAGTGCGGACTGAGGTGCTGGGAGGTGAGATCTGTAGAGAATTGGATGGTTATTTTCTGTATGAACCGGCTGTTATTGTTTGGACTTGAAATCCTTCTTTTTTTCTTTTTAAACTCTGGGGACTTGCATCACTGTGTGGCATGTTAAGGTGTATAAATAACCTCAGAAAAGCTCTCTCCTTTATCCCACCACTTCTGTGGGGGACAGGAGCATACTGAAGCTAGAGACTGTCAATCATCTACATGGAAGAATCTGTATGGCGAGATCAGTGCCGGAGGAAGTCAAAGAAACAATTCTGAATTAAATCCTTTGCTCAGAAAGGGAGTTGTTATGTTGCCTTATTCTTTGCAGGAAAGATCAGTTTTGATTTCCCCCCTAACCAGCATCTAAAGGAGTAAGAATTCTCACATTCTGTTGGCATGGACTAGCGCAAGAGCCAATATTTCTATGAATATTGTTAAACATGCTTCTATACCAGGAGCCAACAATCTGCTGTTTTTAGAGTGAATTTAATCTCCCTCCCCAAATGCTCAAATAATTTTTAAGTCATTTTAAGATCTAATCCATCAGTGAGGTTCCCCCCACTCTTCTTCTCCTTCCCCCTGCCATCCCAGACACTTGCAGAGAAGTTGCGAATGCTGTATGCAGGATGTACGGGAGAAAACTCTTTCAGATGAGCTGTTGCTTTGGAAAATCCTGACCACTAACTATTGACAATTTTTGGAGTGTTTTTTTGTTCTGGGAGTTGTCCTGGCACCCTGGCCAAATTCCCACTTTGGGGAACTGTCCCATCTCCTTAAATTGGCTGCATAGATTCAGGAAGTGAGAGGATTCCTTACCTTGGCCTAACGTCATTATTTAGTGACAGTTTATGCACTTAAGCAGTCATGCTCTACTACAGAGAGCACCAAACTAATTTAGAAAATAGTTTCCTTCCTTCCCTGGAGTGGGGGCTCACAGAGTCGGTAACAATGGCCAAAAGCAAGAACTTTGTACCTGTACCTGGGAGGTGGATGTGTCAGCAAGATCTTGCTAGCAGCACAGCTATACATTGCTAACAGTGGGAGGAAGCATCGGTGCACACAAGGCCTGAACACCCTTTGGGCATTGGCCTTGTATTCTGGACACACCTGCTAAAAGCAGGGTTAGAGGCCACCATGTTTAAAAGTATCAGTAAGGACCAGAGAGTCTGTCTACTTTAGAGACTCCAGTGATGCTAATGTGGGGGTGAAGAACTTCCCGTCAAAAATAAATCAATGAAAATCGAGATGAACTAACTTCTATCAGATGGAAAAATTGTATTTATAATGTATGCTTGTGTGAGTCTTAGGGGATCCTCCATTTTGTGCAGATTTATATGGTTTGTTTCCTGGATGACAGAAAAACTTTGCCCATCCCAGCTTTGATTTATTTAAATGAAAAACAAGGATGGAAAGAAGGATGGGATGGCAGAATGAAGAAACAAAAGGATTGATCCCAAATCATGTGTGAATGCAGGCCTCATAGAGCAGGGAGCCAGTCTGCTCTTTATTGTCACTCGCTCTGTCCTTGCAACTAAAGTTTAACCCTATCACAGCTGCTGCTGAATTGGCAGCAGCTTTTGGCTTGGCAGTCAGCTCTGAGAGGTTAGCTGCAAGGAGAGGGTGAGCACTACTGAGTGGGCTCTACCCCTCCTGCATAAATAGCCTGGAGCCAGCCCCTAACAGCCATTCCCGCCTCCTCTTGCCTTCATTCTGACACAGAAATCAACTTCCTTAAAGCACACACCCCAATTTAGGATGGCTAATTTTTCAGGTATGTGAGCAAGTATATTGTTTTTTGCAAAAAGAAATAGTATTGGGCATTAGCTTGGGGGTAGGTGGTCAGTCGAAATGAAGACACACCAGCTCCTTCTCAAGAAAACATCTACAGAAGAGAAGAAAATGGCAAGAGCAACCCAGGATGTGGAATCAGGAAAGAACCCGCAGGACAAGTGGCTTTCTATGCCAAGTTTCCTCTAATTAGACATTAGAGCACATCCTGAGATTCATATAGCCTCTTAATTGCTCTCTTAGGATTTTTTTTACATCTGGATTTCTAATGTTTTCCAGGCACTGAAGAGCGAGCATCCTCTGCCCAACTTGCTCCCTTGGAGAGAGGAAAATAATCCAATGCATAATTTAACCTCTGCCTCCAAAAGAGTCCTTTGGAAGGGATGTGGGATTGCTCTGTACTAACCTTTGAATCTAATATGTAATTTGGATATTGGGACATTTGGAGCATGTAATAGGTCACAGTATTCATATGTTTAATTTAATACATGGGCTGTTTGGAAATGATGAAGAAGGCAACCCAATAGTTCCACATGTCCAACTTCCTGGTCAACATAAGTGGGGTTATCAAGAGACAGTGTATGAGGTGTTGGCTGAGAAGATACTAGTTTCAGTCTGCAGTCCATGTTGAAGCTTATTTTGTAAGTGTTGAGCATAAAACTATTGTAAGGAAGCACAGAATCTTTTAAAGAAATCACTTGGTAGAGAGATGAAGGAGGCTGTTGTCAGGGAGGTGTTAGCAGGGAGCAGACTGCCACAGATTAATTCCTTCAGCCCCTCCAGCAAAGACGCATGTGCTTGGTAGGGCTTAGGGAAAGACAAGAGTATTGCATTTTATTGTTTTAAAATCCATCCTCTGATTTCCTTTATTCCTCCTTTTGAGACTAAATGCTACTTTGCTTGGGGAAAAGCAGGCAGGCTGTGCTATGGGTCAGAAGCTCCCAAAAGAAAGATTTGCAGATGCTGGATCTACTCTTCAGTCCTATCAGGTAAGTATGGTTGAACCATAAGGGGGCTGAAGCTTGGGACTCTGTCAGAACAGGCAAGCCGTGGCATCCCACCTTGAGAAAACACCTGGTGGGTGTACTCGGAGAGGAGTCAAAGTGCTGCTAGCCTTGTAACTGTGATACTCCATGTTTTTGGGTCTCTTCTTACACAACCGGCTCCTTCTCTGTCCAACATGTGAGGCCTCATTATTTGTTGCTCTTCATTCATAGACCTCCACTGTGCTCTTCAGAAGGTAAGTAAGCATTATCTCCATTCTGTGGATTGGGAAACAGAGGTACAGATGTCAACTCACTTGTCTCAGATCACATCAAAACTTGGCCTACAATCTGGTTCTCTTGCTCCAGGGCCCTTTCCACCTGGTTCCTTCTTAAAGAAGACAGCAAAGGTGACCAGACTGCCTTCCCTCAGCTGAGAGCACAATAAATGTGTGAGCTCCCTAATTCATCCATGCTGGCTTGTCAGCAGTTTGGAAGTGAATTACAGCCCAACTCCTTTCTCCACTTCCTCTAATAGCCTATAAATCCTATAAGCAATGATTTGCCAGTTGGCAAGTGCTGTCATTTTACCAGCTAAGCAAATTGTCCAGATGAAAATTCCCCCCCAGTGTTGGTTGATAAGGGCTACTTGAGCTTTGCTCTAGTTGACTTGCATGGTCTTCATTTAATGACTTCCTCTTCACAACACCCCCAGGCAATATTCCCATTTTGTCAATGGGGTGCTGATGCACAGAGAGCTTCAGCTGCTTGTCCAAGGTGACACGGGCAGTCTAGCAGAGGGGGATGCAACTTGTTCTCCCAACAGGCAGTACTGTCACAGATGAACTATCCTTTCATGTCATAGCTTCAGTAAGTCACCTATTTCAAGCCATGTATTCAACACCTCTCTAATGTGTTCTCTTGTCTGCCAACCCCTTGTTTGTTCTTGTTGCAGTAGGTCAGTGATGAAACAAAGGCAATCATTTCAAAGATGCTCTTCCGAGGAACTGAGCTAGGTGTGGAGTTCCCACAAAGTGTGTTGGCACCGAGTCAGCATTTACACTGACAGCTTCTGAGATCTTACATCACCTGCGTATTTCTTGATACAATATTTCTCAGTGCCCTATAGCTGATCCTGGCCCCTGTGTATTTTCTTCTCCTATGTGAGTACTATTAATCAACACCAATCCTATTGGAATTACGGGCATAAATTAGCATTTCTGGGACTCTTTGGTGACTCAAACATCATCTGCTTAGAATGGAGAAATATATAATAACCATTCAGAAAGTATTTGGGAGTGGAGTAGGAGCTGTGTCCTTCAGGCCCCATAGGGGACAGGTGGTGGGATCTACAGATGCTATCGCCACCCTCAGAGCTGACAGCTGTGACTTTCAGGAAGCTGTTTAACGTAAAGAAAATGGTCTTGGGGCTTGTCTACATAGGGAGTGAAGCCAGTGTGCCTAAATTACAGTGCATGAAGTACACGCTGTCTTCAGTTCAGAGACTTAAGCCTCTTTGAGACTTTTCCTTTTGAAGGAAAACACCCAGATACCAAAATAGAGGTTTGATACCCTTTAACTGAGTGAGGCCCATTAACATTAGTTAATTTTTCTTTTCTCCCAGTGTTGACACAGCCATAATTTCAGGCAATAGGGTGAAAGTGGGCAAGGTTAGCGGGCCCTGTGAGTCTCACTTGTAGCTGGGTTCCTGTTGAGAGCTTAGATAATCAGGGGAAAAAAATCTGCCACCATAAAAGCTCAAATACTGCTTAGGGGTGGGTTGGAGCCTGCTGTGATCATTCTTTTATTAGACAGGTTTGATACATGATTCACCTTTCTATAAGGGAGTTCTCTCTTGTATTTAATGGTACATTTGGAAGGCTAGCGCAAAGTGCCAGTTCTTTTTACAGGATGTTGTGGGCTGAGCTCATCAAAGCAATAACAGGCTAAGTCAGGAGAGGGAGAGCCCTCAGGCTCCAGGAACCAGCAGATCACTAGGAGCAAAAAGCATAAAAATAGAGCCTGATTGCAGGTCTTGGGGTCAGAAGCACAGGGTCCTGAGGCAGATGTGGAGCCAATGCTTGGCAAGAGCCACTGAGAAGGATGCTAGAGGCAGGTACCTGGAGTAATTCTTTCCTGGTGTTTGAATGGGTAAGGAGTAGGGTGGCTATCAAAGAGGACCTTCTGGTTTTCTGCTACTCTGTCCTCTGTCCTATATTGATATGAAACCTGATGCCTTTATGTCCTCAAGAGAAAAATAGAGGACATAAAAGCATCGGGTTTCATATCAATAGAGGACAAAGGACAACTGGACTGTCCTCTATGATGGCCACCCTAGTAAGGAGTAGGACAGAGGGCTGCAGAGATCCCTCCTCCATCCAGTCTCTGCTCAGAGAGAGCAATCTTTTGTTTCTTTATCTACAGGCAGGTACCATCACTCCCAGAGCAAGTACAAGCTCCCCTTCTCCTTAGGGTTGCCAGCTCTGACCGAAGCTATTCCGGGAGATTTGTTTTCCCAACACGGCATAATGTCATTAATTGTACTGTCCAACCTGTTCACAATATCGATCTCCCAGATTGCTTTCGATAGTCGCTGGGAGATCGATGTCGATTCTGGTACACTCCCAGCCAACCTGAGAGGGCTGGCAACCCTACTTCTCCTTGCCGATGGTGGAGAGAGAGCTGTTGCCCATTTATTTATTGGTCTCACTACTAATAAAGGTGTCAATCATTGCGGTACCATTTTAAGAGGTGGACAGATGGATCTGGCTAGAAGCTTCACTGAGAACATTGCACCGAGGCCACCAAACAGCTGTCAACAGGTAACACCTCTGTCGTGGCAGCCCTGGAAAGCTTGGCAGGTTGTGTTCAATAACCAGTCCCCTCGGCTGTCCTGTTCTGCTCACCGTGCATCATTCCTCTCTTCACTGTGGGAACAGGGAGTTGGAGCAAGCTTTCTCCCCATCCAAGCAGCATGCACAGCTACACACATGGAGGGGGAAAGTGAGGTATCATGCCTAGGCCTATCAATAATCCACTGTCTTTTTCTGCCCTGGGGGCTTGGTGGGCAGCCTTGAACTGCTGTAATGAATGTGGGAGGCCCACACCCTGCTAGGAAGTGTGTGTCAGTGGGGGAAGGTCTGGCTTTGCAAGTCTTACTGCTACTTTAAGAACTTAATTTGGGAAATGGGAGCCAGTGAGCCTGGAGAACCTGCTGATTTGTTTACACCAACAGAATTGTTCCTCTAATTGGAAGCCACAGCTAATTTTAAAATAATTAGGCAGCTGCCTGCATGGCTTGCATTCCCTCTAACAAAAGAGCCCTACTCAATGTGTAAGGAAAGGGTTAATTGGAGAGGCAGGAGTCTGTGGCCTGTTGATGGCTCTGCTTTGTCCCTCCACCTGGGCCCATGAGCGGCTCCACACCCTCAATACAACACTCAGGGAACCCTTCCCTTTAAAGTGCTCTCAAGTGGCAGCATGAGTGGAATACTTAGCATCCACTTGGAAAGAGGCAACAATGCCACTTTGTTTCCCGGTAGATCCTGCAGCCTTGCCGCCTCCAGAGCTGCACTTTTAGGCAAGAACAAAAAGGCCACCTGTGACTGGCAAAAGCATTGCCTCGCAGTTGCTGCTCAGGCAGAGTCCTTGAGTTTGGGTCTGGCCTCTGATTTGCTTTGTGACTTGGGGCAAGAGGCACTCTAAGTCCTTGTTTGCCTCAAAACATGAACCAGGGGCCTGATCTATTTTTCCTACAATGAAGCTGAGGATCAAGCTGGCTGTTTCCCTACCTCCCAGAGGTTCAACGTATGTGAAACTGTGACTCGGTGCTAAGCGACTCCAAAGGTGTGTAGTTCAATATCAAGTGGGACAATATTTTCTCGTTTCCTGCGCTGAAGTTGTAACCAGAGAGGTAAAAAACCCCATGTATCTAAATAACACAAGTATGTAAATGGTCCATGATCATGTAGAAGCCTGGGATAACAGCGGTCTAAGATTGCCCTTCGCCTGTGACAGCTTGCAGAGACACAGGTGGCGATGGTGTCATGAATATCTGCTGGAAAAGCTGCAAAGGAAAAGGCTCTTTTGCACACACGCTGCTCCCGGCCTTCTGTCAAATTCTTGCCTAGCGGTGAGGAACTTTCCCTCGTGGAGCGTGCTGCCTCTATCCATGTCAGCTTGTGGGATGCAGACTCAGATGTCCAGAGAAAACAAGGGGTGTTAGGGCTACTCGACTCTCGTGTAGGGTTTTAAGGTGACACAAGATGTGGGCCCTTCCATTCCTTCTGGCTGCCACAGGTGCTCATTGCTCATGCCATGTCTGTGCACTGCCCTGCTTTCCTGCCCTGCGAATGCTCACTGAACTGCGTGACCTTCTCCACCATCAAGAAGCTCAGACACCTGGTTGCAGACTGGCGCATGCCAACTTGCTGTCCTCAGCTTCAGCTGAGTCTGCTGCTTGCCTCAAATGTTCGCCAGCGTCTGCATGCCTCTCTCCAGCGAGCTGGCAGCAGGTTCACAGCCAGGCTTTTTATTGAGACAGGCTTGTTGCTTAAAGCAGGGGATTGCAGGACAGTACTGTGTGGTAGAGCCAGATGCTGGGAAAAGAGCTAGTGAGCTCAGTAGTGTGTTCAACCCAGAGTGCAGAATAAAGACCAGATAGGGCACCTTACCAGAGCCTGGTGCCCTGTGGGGTAGACAGAAGGGAGCTGTTTGTGCCATTGGAGCCACTGTACCTCCCACTCCATGGCACTGCTCCATCAGTAGAAGACCTCCAAAGTTATCTGTACTTGCATCATGTCTACTCCATTTGGTGGCATGCTTACCCACCTGCCACAGAAAATACTGGTAATGGATAGGAGATATTGCAGGTGCCCCATGGTTAGCAAGCTTCTCCAATGTAAACAAGGTCTCTGGATTAAATTTAAGGCTCACTGGTTTTTTGATAGCAGGTTGGCTGAGCAGTAGGACCGCATGTGCCTTTGCATAGGCAAACAGGCTTTATTGTGAAGCAGGCACTAAATTGTCCTAATGAACCAGCTAGAGTCGGTGTGGCAGAGGGGACCTGGATTTCAGTCTTGCAGGAAACTGATTGCTGGGCTGTATTTACAAAAGGGAAGGAGGTTGGGGCAACATGCAAATAATTCTGGGATGTTATCTAATGAAACCTGTCTTTTTCCAGAAGCTAACTTAGAGAAACTGGTCCACATGGAAACTCTTGGAAGCTGTCATGGTCTAATCTGGATCGTGCCTTAATTGTGGCTTGGACACAGGTTTGGATCTCATTAATAGAGAGTTTTGCACCTGGAGATCACAATCACAGAGGGAGTTGGAAGCTCTCTGCCTCCGATCCTGTAGGAAATGCTTCTTGTGGAGAGTGCACATGTGACTTGGTCCATATGCCCACAGGGTAAAGTAAGAACCTCAGTCGCATTGCTGCATGGGCTGTCATGAGACCTTGGTTCTGGGTATAGAAGTAAATGGATGATCCCCAACTTCGATTCCCAAAATAGGGTGGGAGAGCTACTTGTTGGTTGTGTGTGTGTGTGTGTGTGTGTGTCTGGTGTTGACACTATTATAAATCGGTGGCAAATATCTTCACCCTGTTCAATGAGCAGGAAAACAACCGACAGGCACACAACCACCCTACAGGCAGTACACTTCAGACAGCACTACTTCCTTGGGAGTGTCTCCAAAGTTACAGTCATGCTCGCTAATTAGCAGGTGGGTCGAGTAATCAGATTCTGCTTGCCTCACTTTTAGGTTAGCCTGACTTCCTGGGTTGGGTTGACCTGCCCTTCAAGCTCAGCATAGGTCCCAGTGGGACCAGTCAAGACTTTGGTCAGAGAAGAGCAAAAGTTACTTCAGAGCTATCCCATACGCTCTGTCCAAAAGCAAGGAGTGCAAATCTCCTTTGTGACACTCCCGGGTCTGTGCTAAAAATGGTGACTAGCCTCCTCTGGGCCTGGCAAGCTAAACTCAACCCAGGATTAGATGGTGTCCAGAAGGACTTTTTACATGACAAAAAAGCCACCCAGCTAGCAAATGGCTGCTAAGAAATGGCTCTTAGCATGTTGCAGGTTCTACCTGTTACCAAGTCTGTCCTTTTTCCTCAAATGCCTTTCTGTCTCCACACGCCTTTTCCCCTGTGAATCTCTCTCTTCAGACCTCGCACAATCCATGGACCACACCTTGTTTCTCCCAGTACTGTAAAGGTACTGAATTCCTTTGCTTCTAACAAAACAAATGCCTTGCTGGATATAATCCAATGGCAAAAACAGAAAAATCTGGGAACAGCTTTGCATGGTGTATGCTAACCCCAGGTTCAATGGCAGGGCCCTGTTATCTTAGTAGATTTCTTCTAGAGAAGGCCATGAATCTTGTCTAGTTTTCAAGCTGTTTCCCCAGCTACTTTGTAATTTCTCTCCTCTTAAATAAATGCAGCCTTTGCTTTTCTGATGGTCAGTGCATTTAGCGGCCATGGACTATTGAGCAAGTGAAGTTCTATCGATGTCAGCAATCTTGGATTTTATTGTGCCTTTTTTTTGCTGTGCTAGCGCGCACAGCTTGGAATAGCTGCCTTTCCCTATTTCATTGTACTTTGTGCATACTTTTCTCAGATAGCTACTCTTTCTTTGAGATGAATCTTGTGCACTTAGAGATAATGATCCTGATGCTGTTTGCCATTTTCAGAGAACTTTGTTAAAAATCCAATTGCTTGGCTCCAGTCACAGGCCATGAAAGAGATGCTGAGAATCACAACAGGAATCTCCAAGCTATCCTTCAGTGCTGCTGCCCGCATTGAGCAGCAGTTAAAAGCATCAGTGAGGGGTCGGTTACCCTCTGGCTCCATAAAAGTGCACTTTACAAACAGACATGTTAGCCAGGTTGGGCTCCACTAGAAGCAGTGTTAGGTGGCTCTGACTATTGAGCTTTGTGACAAAGGGCAATTGGCCAGGGGCCTCAGACTGCGAATGAACAATGGTTCTATTAATGATTTTGGTGGGACTCTTAAACTGTTTTCCAAGCTGCATTAATATCATTATCTACCTTCCTTCAATAGGGAAAGTGGGGCCAACAGGTGGTGTGACTTATCTGAGGTCACGCCATGACTTGATCATGACACAAGTGTGAGTAAAGCAAGGTTTCCTGACCCTCTGCCCCCAGCTCTCTCTATTTTGCTGCCTCAGGTGTTAACACCTTTCATGGATGTGATAAACTTGTTACAGACACAGATGATGAGAGATTTTTACAGGGAAGCAGGTTGCCCCACCCACCACAACCCAGCTCTGCAGGTATGTGGTGTAAACCTGTGCTCTTGCAATATGATTTCAGTGCAATATGAATCAGTTGCTCAATGTCTTTTTGTCATCTCCTCCCATTAGGTATTTCAGTATCCAACTCTTATCAAGACCTAACAAGGAGTATCCCGGAGGAAACCTCTGCCTTTCCTTTAAACTCCTAATCCACTTCACATGACATTTTGTGGGTGGGTGTCTGTCAAGAGTGTCTAAGGGTGCCTTCTCCTATTTTCATCCCATCCTCTGTTCTGAACATTGGACTTCCTACACCACGAGGCATCTGATGTAGTGTAGAGCTGATGATGGCTTTTCTCTTCTTGGTCAGGTTCTTGGGCTGGTGTAGATCAGCTGAGTTGCACTGAAGTCAGCAGATACCAGCTGATTGATACCAGCTGATGCTTATGCCTCTCATCTTCCATATGAAACTCTTAACAGATCTGTAATATCAGGAAATCCTCTTCCATGCATGTGTAGGCAGACAATTTTCAAATGTTTAAAATTGGCCATTTACAATGAAAAGGCATGATAATGCTGATGATGTTTCTCTGTTTCACAGCAGTGCCGGGAGTCCCAGACCAAGCTCTGGGCCCCATTGTCCTTGGTGTAATGTACGTGCACATAGTTTGAAAGGATCTGTTCCCTCTGAGAGCTGCTAATCTAATCAGACCTAAAACCGACAAGAAATGGAAGAAAAGTAATATCTGGATCCTGATTAAACATGGACAAGGCCCAAATGCATGAAACAACTCAATGAAGTTCACATATCAGGCTTGAAATATTTAGACTGTTCAAGCCAGAGCTTTGAAACATAGCAACACTGACTCTGTACTTCTACTTCCATGGTAGTGGGAATAATCATACTTACCCCAGCCCTGAGGTAAAGGAGTCCTGTGTACTTTGGAGTGGAGGCTTTGAAACAATGGGCCACTCTCCCCAAGACAAAGATCTCCTGCTGGGGGAAGCCTGTGGGGGAAGTTCTTAGTGCCCTTGGCCATGACTTTGTCTTACGTATAGGTAGGCTGTAGTCATAGATTCATAGACTGTAAGGGGCTGGAAGGGACCTCGCAAGATCATCGGGTCCAGCCCCCTGCACCAGGCAGGAAAGACAACTGGGGTCAGGTGCCCCCAGCAAGGTGACTGTCCAGTCTCCTCTTGAAGATCTCCAGGGTAGGTGATTGCACCATCTCTGGAGGGACCTTATTCCACAGTCTGGACACCTTGGCTATGAAGAAGTTTTTCTTAGAGTTGAGCCTGAAGCGGTCTTCCAGGAGTTTGTGGCCATTACTCCTGGTTTTCCCCAAGGGTGCCCTGGTGAACAGTTGTTCACCAAGCTCTTGATGTATTCCCCTGTTGTAGTGGTAAGCTGGTACCAAATCCTCTCTTGGGCCTTTTCAGCCTAAAAAAGGCTAAGTCCCAGTATTTCTGCAGTACTTCCACAGCTGTTTCTTTGTAGAGGGACTGATGAGGGGTTTTCCTTGAGCCCCAGTAGGGCTCTGTATAGCTCAGCCAGTTATACGTACAGAGCCAGCCACAGCTAATAAAGTGCTTTGTTAGTGAGAGCAGGCTTTACAAGTAGGAAGCTCTTTGGCAGAGGGATGGTGGCAGGGGCAAGGGCAGTACCCAGCCTTTTGGACTCCTCTGGAATACAGACCAGTGACATAATGGACCAAATGAACATCACAGTTGCAGCATAACATTCAGTAGGAGCTCATGGGATTTCCACCCATATCTCATACAAGCACAGGATTGCAGGAAGAGGAGGGGTCCGGAGATGGAGATGGAACATCACTGTTGTGCCCAGTGAACTTCCACTCTCCAAACTTTGTTTGAATAGTCTTCCTGCCATCAACTCTAGGTCTGAGTTACCTGAGTAGGCAGCCTTTAAATATAGATTTACTACTCTAAGGTTGCAACCTCTAATGTAACCATCGATACACTTGATGCCTGCTAATAGATTTACATTCACAACTGAATGTAACTCTGACCTCTGCTTCCCTTTCAGTCCATGACAAGCAACTTCATTACTGGAGCGCTCAGATTACCTGGTGGTGTTTCATGCTTTTTCAGCACACCGAGTCAAGAGAATATGCCAGCTTCTGAAAGCAGGAAGAGAAGAGTGCTGGTGTGTACAGGCCCACATCACTGAACTCTGCCCCACACCCCAGGACTAGCAATGGCCAGTGGGAAGTCTCTGCAAGCTCTCAAGTCCTGATCTTTGCACAGGAGACAGGAACAGGAACTCATCTCCCTCCACAATGACAAGCCCATTCAGATGGTCTTGCATCCCCCTTAACAAGGGGCCCTCTGCCCCCAGCTGCAATTGGGAAAGCTCAAACACTTACAAGGGTAGGGATTCTCTGGAACACAACTTGCATGGGGATAGGGAGAGAGACAGGAAAGGCCTACACTTGGTCAGTGGGGTAGGGCCCCCACAATCCTGGTGCACACATTGACGAGAGAGGTGGGGATGTTAACAGAGGCAAGGACCACTGGGCTTATCTGGGGCAGGGGAGTAGTTTATATCCCCTCCCCTCCTCCTCATAGGACAAGGGACACCAAGGGCTCAGCAAACACATGGAAGTGTAGATGTCACCCTCCAGGTATCCTATGCTTCCTGCCTCAGTCTTCCTAATCCTCACCCTCTTCCATGTTCTGACCCCCCACTGTTCTTCTGTCCTACTCATCCCCATTTATTCCCCACCCCAAAACTGTCCTTGCTGCAGCCCCAAGCCCCTCTCCCTATATCCCCCTCCCCTTCCTGAAATCCTGTGCTTGTAGGAGATACGGTTGGAAATCCTGTGAGCGCCTGTTGAATTTTCTGCTGCAGATGGATTGCATTTCCCTACTGAAAAATACCTCAAGTCCCTTTGAAAGAGGCTCTTGTCAAGTTTTCTCTTGCTGGTCAGATCCAAACTGGTATTCAGAAGGTCCCCTGGAGACATCCAACCTCTTTGAAACCTCTCTAGATGGCCCAAAACCTTCGAATGCTCTTGTTAACGATGCTTCTGCAACAGGGAAGAGGGTTCCAGCCACCAGCTGGGAGAGACATCAAGCAATGGGGCATGAGCAGAGCTATGGCTTGATGTCCCACTTCTGTGTAAGATGTTAGCACCTCTTACCCTTGAGACAGGCTCGTGTTGGGGCTGTGACTGAGTGGGAATTTCTTACTGAAATGCCTCCCTATCTGAAACTCTAACCCTGCCCTGCACTCTCACAAAACACCAAAGATCAGGACAAGCCTAATTATGTGGGTTTGGGGAACTTAGGAAAATTGACCTTCGAACAGGAAGGTGTCTACACCATCACCATAGCAGGACTGGTGTCTCACTAAGATGGCAAGATCTCCAGGTTGTTCCCTCCCTGCCACTGCACTCAAGGCAGTGCAGTTCTGCACTGGCTGGGATTTGTTGTATTTTCCCCCTAAGGTAGTGTATTAGCTTCTCTCTTTTCTATTCTTTCTGTACAGTCTGATGACATTGGCAAATGATGCTCCCAAACACACCAAATTCATAAAACATAACTTTATTATTAGTTGCAGTATACATTGTGTTCCTTGCAGAATGTTAAGCTTGAACACATTATTTCCACTGAAAATATGTGTATGTATGTATTTGTGTATATATATGTGTGTATATATATATATATTTTTGAACTGGAGTACAGTCAAACAAGAGACAGGCTCAGAAATTACTTGGAAAAATAAGTGTGATCTCAACAAATTTATGCTGGCAGAGTGGCCAATATAAAAAGAGCAGGCTAAATAGAAAACCAGGTGGATAATACATTGAGGATATGGTTGTTTGGTGCTATGCGCAGTATGGGTGGTGGTATCTACAATAGTTACAGACTACTATTGCTGTCATAAATGCACCCTATTCTCAAAGGCAGACTTGTCCCTGTTTGTTTCAGCACAGCAATCTGGAAGTTCGTAAGGCCAGCAGTGCTCCTCAGAAACGGTGCACGCTATTTGAAAATAAAGTATTATATTCCCATAAGTGGCAGTGCTGCCTGCTGCCAGCCAAGTCCCCTGTGAAGGGATTTCCTGTATGATGTGTCAGTGTAAACCAGTTTGGATATGTGACAATGGCTCATCTAAAGAGCACAAATTGAAAGGATGAGGCTCAGATCCCCAGCTGATGTAGCGAAGATCACTGCAGCTCGAGAGGGATCTTGGAGGACCTATGATGATTTACACCCAGCTGTCTGATTCTGTTTTAAACCCTGATTTGCACCACCTGAGGGTTTGGCCCTTTGCCACTGGATTTAAGGGTGAGCTGTGAGAGAGATGTTAATCTAAGTCTGTTAGAAACTAGCCTTCGTGCTTCCGCTGGGTCTCCCAGATGCAGTTTCCTAAAAGACCATTCTTCAGCAAAGTGGCTGAAAGCCCTAGCAACCTCCATTTAATTTGGGGTTTGTTTAATGTCCAGCGCAGCATCTTTAGCCCATAGGACATTGCTGAGTTTAGCTGGACAGATTATTTTAAATCTCTTGATCATCATCTTTTCTTCTTCTCTAGTGCTTCAGAGCTCAGGAGGACCAGCCTGAAGAACACTTTTTTAAAGACACTAACCACAGACCTTCCTTTGGCTACATCCAGGGTCTTGGGAGCAGCAGGACTCCAACTTTGATGCTATAGAGTTAGTTCCCTTCTTTTAAGTGCTTATCTCTTTAGGGAGAGACTTCAAAGTGCTCAGCACTGCTCCTGCTGAAGTCAACAGTAAAACTCCTTTGTACTTCCATGGGAGTGGATCTGTGCTAATACCAAGTGCTTTGGCAAACTTCCTCCCCTCTTAAATATCTTCTTTTTATTTATAAATGACTTCTGCTACTCCCCATCTTGCCCGAACATCTGTTACCCTTGGCTCACACCAAAGGTCCCTACAAGCCTAAGAGGTAGGCAGAGTTTCCCACCTCTCCGTTTTCACTTGTTCTCCCCAGCTCATGGCAACTGTCAGGGGAACCTACTCTTAGCGGAAAGATGTCCTAACAAATCAATACAATGGGGCAGGTGGGGCTGTAGAAGAGCTGGGGGTAGCAGTTGATTGTAAGAGCTGGGCAAGGATTTGAATTCAAATGCAGCTGAGCTGGTGAGAACTACAACCATCTCTTCTTTGGCAGGCAGGAAGCCACAAGCCTACAAATGCCAGAGCTGGTCTGTCAAAATCCAAATATCTGACTGGATCTACTAAACAGCTACATGGACAAGGCTGTGGGTCCACTGCCTTCTCACATTCACATACTCACTAGAGGACAGATCAGAACTAATTCGAGTTAGTCTGATTGTTATTGCACAAGGTTTCCTTTCCTGATTCCTGCCACGAGCTGGCTCCAAAAGGTGAAACTGAAGCAGTATGGGTGTGATGCCTATAAGCCAATGATCCTATTGTGAAGATGTTGAGGTGAAAAATGCCCCCATCTTTCCTCCAGGCAAGAGGCAGATGGTAGGCAGCAAGGGAAACTGGTGACTCCAGCTTTTGTGAAATGCCCATTTCAGGAGGTGGTTTCCCTACTATCTTGGAAGCTATTGTTTTTCTCTGGGTTTAAATCCTTTCCCCTCTCCTTCCAGGATGCCTGTTGCAACGCACAAGGTGTGAGAGGGGTAAGTTGAATTCCTTCCTTTTGGAGCTCTAGCTATTGCACTTGGGCAGAGGTCTATTAGTAATTAGGGCTTTGCTCCAAGGGGAAGCACTCCAGCAGCACACCACTGGTATAATTATATTATACTGGTATAATGCCTGAGGTGGACATGCCCTGTAACCTTATCTCCAAATGAGTGAGTCTTCACAAAGAAAGTTTTCCTAGGATCTATCTATCATCCTGCTGGTATCAAAGACCCAGTTGCTCTGGCATTTAAATTGGTAGCTTCTAGCCAATATGAGAATCTGATGGATCTGGAAGCTTTCCTGTGAATGGCTGTCCCCTGTGACGGGTTCAGCAGTGCCGATCTGGCCTGGGCATGGCGGTATGGGTAGTCCTAGTATTGCAACACACATGTCTGACTATCCAGCGGTGGACTGAGAGGATGCATGCTGCTCATTCCGCTCCTACCAGATGCTTTGAGCTTGAGTCTGTAGCATTTTTCAAGCCATTCTCCAACTGATGAGGGAAGAGACCAGATCCTTCCTGTAAAACCATGGTGAGAGGAGTGGACCTTGGTGGGTCAACACTCCTCTGGCCATGGTGGAAACAGAACAGGATGGGAACAGATCCTCCCTCCTTCTTTAACCTCTGCTCCTTTCCTTCTCCGCAGCCCCAAGCTGCCTATACACACAGAATATATATTATATCAATAGTTTCTCTTCAATAAATCTTTAACTTTACCTCTTAAGTATCAGTAGCACAAGTAATTAATTAAAAAAGTAACCCCTAAGACTATTTACAGAGAAGTTCATCTTGCAGAGGGGAGAAGTAGTTGGAAGTAGTCTGATTTTGAATGTGCTTTGTAGTTTTTTAAGCATCTTATCTGGCATTAGTACTCTCCCTCCTACAGTGCTGCCACCCTGCTGGGAATTAAAGACCTATTAAACATGCTTTTACAAAGTGCAAACTTGAAGGGTGGGGGGTCACTATGTACTCCCTATTATGTGTGAATACAGGCAATGTTTAAATCAGTCAGACCTTGAAAGAAGCCTTTCACCTTCAAGGGCCGAAGGATTCCACTCGGCCTCAGCACCTGCCACCTCCCATATGCTCCTTGCTAACTCACAAGTCTTCGCCTCTCAAGGACAAGGACTTTTTATACAGCATATGCTAGGACTGAGGGGACAGGGAAGCAACTGTCCATGGCTGGCATAGAAACTGTACGAAATGGAAGATGCTGAACTGGTGACGTCCCAAAGATTATTGCAGTATAAATACACCCTTGGTACATCAGGGATCCCAGGGTGAACGAAGAAGAGGGGCAATAGATTGATTGTAAGGGAAGGGAATGGGGGAAGGCTTCTTTAGTGTAATGCCCAGCCTGGAAAGTTTATAATGGGGGCTCCCACTGCTACAGCCTCCCTTGCTCTTTTAGGGCAGTCGCCTCTCTAAATGACGGAAGTGTCCCTCCTGCACTGTTCAGAGAAAAACATTCCAGGAGTCCCTCCGATCTACATCTTCTCCAAAAGAGACTTTTTTTTTTAAAGAAAAGCTTCCATCCCCAGAAGATCCCCGTGACCACTTAGCAGGTATCAAGATGGTTACTCTTAAGTGTGGCTGGATTCTTCGGCAGCTGCGACCTTCTGACCGATCCACGTCAGTATTTCTTTAAAGACAGCAGTGCTGACCTCGGGCAGCTCTTTGTGGAGAGCATGATAGGCCTCATCATACACCTGTAGTCGGGGAAAGAACAGATATTAAAACCATACACATCCAGAATAACACAGCCCTGAGGCCTCATTGGCCAGCACCCACAGTCCCATGTGCCCTTGTCACAAGTTGTCTTTATCTCTGTGTTTCTTAAATACAGCAAGGGATGGCCTCAGGTTGAACTGCACTGAGTGTTGTAAAGTGCCTCCTAATCTCCATTCATGTGTGCGGTGTTCTAATTCCTTATGTTTCTTTAATACTTTTCCCTGCTGCAGCGTGAAAAATTCACGCGAGCTGCAGAAAGGCTGAGAAGGGCATCTGAGTGTGGGTTTCCGATCTGAGAGGTCTTCAGAGATGCTGAGCCCGTGGAGCCCTCACTGACAGCAACAGCAGTTGGGAGGGCTCAGCACCTTTGAAAGAAACCGGATTCTAGGTGTCCCCAGGCAGGCCTTCAAAGTTAGGGGCTGCTCAGGAGAACTGGGGCCAATGTGGGAGAAAGAGTGAAATGAAAACAGGGTTGTGTCAGGATGTAGAAAAAATAAATACAGGTTAAAAATAGAGTGAAATCTTTTTCAACCTTTCAGTTCTACTAATTTTAGCAGTGGGGAACCTATTCAGAGTGAAGCACGCTGGTGATGCTGCTGCTGTGCCTTTAAGTCAAGTGCTCTGTCATGGAAAGGCTCCCTTGGAAGGCTGCTTTTGTGCATTATTTATAGGTGAGCTAGTATCTAACTGCTTGGCAATATCTGGCCAAATGCATTCAAACTCTCATTCTGGCATTAAGTCAGTTGAATTCTATGCATGGGATAAAAGGAACTGGACTTCTTTTGGTCTGACTTCCTATCCTGCTTTCCATGCTCAGAGCACAAAGACCTGCCTCCCATCTCCGCTACTCTTACTACTGCCTGTTCCTCCATCCCACAGTGCCCATTCCTTCACCCTCAGCACATCCAATGTTTGTGTCTCCCTCCATCCTGGCTCCCATGTGCTCCCCACCTCACTGTCTTTTCCCATGTTCCTCTATACTCTTTTCTGCCCATCTGTTGCTACACCTGGCCCCGGCTTACCTACTCATCGTTGGTTGCTCCCTCTTTCCTCCATGTCCCTCATTTATTCCCACACTCTCCCTCAGGCTGCTATCTGCCTATTCTGTGCACTTTTTATTTCTTCCTCCCCTCCCCTCAATCCCCAATGGCAATCAACAGTCTCCCACCGTTTAATCCCTCCTTATTCCCACCCCTGACATCTGCTCTTCCAGCTGCCTGCCCCCACCACTTCCATCTCTGCCCTTTGCTGCTCCATTCCTTTTGCTGCAAATGGAGTGGTGTTAATGCCACTGAATCATCATCATCACAGTGACCAAGTCCCCAGCACCTCATCCTAACCACGCAGAACATCCTGTTGCCTCCTGTCCTTTAGCCAGGGAACTGCAACTGTCTAGATCCTTCCCCCGTAGTGAGCCCTGCATTCTCCTTCTTTTCATTCCCATGCAGTGTATCTCCAACATGTGAAGAAGCTCATGCTTCTTTTCCGAGGGCTGCTTTCATCATTTGAGCAGTGGCTGCAAATGTTTGCACAGCTCCATCACTGCTTTGCCATCCCAAGCAGCCAAAATCTAGTGAGGCAACCCAAGCAGAGGCAAGAAGTATTAATCATGCCCGTGGAGCTTTGCCACAATGGGGGATGTTCCCACCATCCCAGGTGTGATTTTACTCCTTTTATGCCCAGTGTAGCCAGTTATTTTTCTGAGGACAAAAGATTTTTGCTTGGTCTCCCCATCTCCTTTTCAGGCTCATTCATGTGCTAACAATTGCTTAATCAGCTGTGTGCTCTCGCCAAATGAGCAGATGTGAAATGGCTTTTGTTCTGTTGTGCTCTGGAAAGGCCTCTTTGTACCTTTATGCAATGGGGCGTGAGGTGGGGTTGGCACTAAAGCAGCCTGCATTGTTTACACATTTTCAGGGTCACTGGTTACCTGGATAAGAGTCCATCCTAGAATATGCCAAGTACCAGAGGAGTTGAGAGTACCCAGCACATCCCAGGTTGAGGAACAGGTGACTTCCATGCTCCCTCTCTCAGTGCTAACTTCTGGGCTGAATGGAGCTCCATCAAAGCCCTAGACCAGGAGTAGGCAACCTTTTTTGGCCAGAGTGCAAAAAACCCACAATGTCTACCCTGGAAGGTGCTGGTGTGCCGATGTGCTGGAGCCGGGAGCAGCTGTTTGCAGCCTCCCGGCTGCAGCCGGCCCGTGGAGCCCGGTCTGCTTGCAGCAGGGCTTGCAGCCTCCCAGCCGCCTGCTGGGAGCAGCCTGGGCTCCATGGCTGGCAGCATCTACTTAGAGCCTGAGCTCGCAATGGTGTGCCAAGCAAAATGGCCTTGCGTGCCATGCTTGGCACGCATACCAGGGGTTACTGACCCCTGCCTTAGACCATAGTGACTAAAGCAGAGGCCAACACTAGCAATACAACTCCCTTCCCAGAGAAAAACGCAAGCTGACCTTGAGTGTTTTGTCCTGGCTCAGTACTGTGTCCATCAGCAGATAGGATCCTTTGATGTCACAGAGCTTGTCGGGTGAGCCATGCAGCACCAAGATTGGCAGGGTCAATTTGGGGAGGGCCCGTTCTATTCTGGCAATGGCATTCATCAGCTGGATGACAAAGGAGACTTTCATTCCTCCATGGTGGACCAGGGGATCGGATGTGTAAGATTCAACCTGTTGGGAAGAAATCATTTAAGATCAACAATGCTCCACTTGGAAAAACTGAGGCAGGTTGTGTGTGTTGAATCTCTTCCCTTCTTTGAGCATTTTAGCGGTTTTCCATTCTCTGAGGGCCAATTGTGCTATTTCCCCTGAGGTTAAGGCCTCTGCTGGAACAGCCATTGCCCCCAGGATTTTATGCAACTGCAGACTTTAGATTCATTCCTTGTGCCAGTGGAAATGTTCAGAAACCAAATATACTTCTGCAAGCAAGTGACCAGTATCAGCTATTGACTATTCTCATGGCAGCTTCCTTCTGCATTCATTTGCGCTGCCCTTCCTGCAGACAGTCCATCCCATCTGCGCTAATGCAGAGATATTATACCTCTACGATACCACCAAGCCCTAGGTCCCCATTCTGCTCTGGTGCGCAGTCTTTGAGAGGCTTTGCATAAGTGACTACACTTCTCTGTGCCTCAATTTCCATGTTTGCAAGGTGGAGGTAAACATACTTCCCCATCCTGCAGGAGGGCTAAGTAACTTCTGTTTATAAAGTATTACGAAGATTAGAAGCTCTATACTGGTGCTAAACATGCACACATGGAGACAGTGCCTGCAAAGACAACAGCTCCTAGCTGACCTTGCTCTCCTTAGTCCCGTGGAAGCCATCCTGCTCAAGATGGAGTGCTGCATGATGGGTTCTGAAGTCTCCAATGGCAACCCCTCTGTATGAAGGTGGCTTCAATCTCCATACTTTATGCAAGCTAGTAGAGGTGCACCAATACACTAGTCCATATTGTATTGGCACCGATAAAAGGAAAATTGACATTATCGGCAGTTGGCTTTTTTTGGCTGATGTGGCCGACAATGTCACTGATAAATGCTGTGTGCATGTCCACAGCTGCAGCATGCATGCAGCCAGGAATGCAGTCCAGCAGCTTGGAGATCAGCATCTGCCAGTAACTCTGTGTGGGGGAAGCAGTGTGTGTGTGGGGTGGGTGCAGACTGAGGCCCCCATGACGAGCGAGGGAGCAGGGCTGGGGCAGGCATTGCTCAGTAGGAGTGAGGCAGGGTGCAGGATGGAGCCGTGGGTGGCTCATCCGGGGCAGCTCCCACTGCTGTGCGCACCCCGAAGGGACACAGGGGGCATGTGCCCCCCAGATTTGTGCATAGGGTGAGGGCAGGCTGCCTGCTGCATGCTTGGGGCTGGGGCTGTGCCAGCCTCTTCCTGGTGGGCGGGGACGGGGTGAGCAGTGGGATGGGGCTACAGGGTGGCTACAGTGAAGTTTGGGGTGGCTGTAGCCCACCCCGTAGCCCCTGCTCCCAGTGCCACTGGTGCCTGCCCCAAGCACAGCCCTGGCCCAGCCCCCCCACCAAGAAATAGTCAGCACAGCCCCTAGCCCCAAATGCACAGCCTGCCCTTGCCCCACACACAGATCCAGGGGGCACATGCCCCCCACCCCTTCCCTGGGGTGCGCACAGTGATGGAAGCTGCCCCCCTGAGACACCTGCAGCTCTGTCCCACACCCTGCCCTGGCTGGGCAGTGCCTGCCCCTGCTCCAGCCCCACTCTGTCCCTTACCATGGAGGCCTGGATCTGCCCATCCCGCCCCCCCAGACTTAATGGCTGGATACCGCTCTCCAAGCTGCCGGGCTGCCTATCAATCAGTGGATCAGCATCAGCTGATATGGCTGGTTAATAATTGGCCGTCGGTATCAGCCAAAAAAATTTTTATTGGTGCACCCCTACCAGCTAGGTGTGGTCTTGGCGTCTTGGCCAGTTAGTATGGAGACCCCAGTGTTGGGCAATATTTATATGAATTTAAACAATGGCATAAGGTGTTGAGAGGCAAAAATGTATATCAATATTTCACTTGAAATTCATATCCTTGTCTTGCAGGCTGGCTAAGAGTGGAGAGCCAGCAATCCTAGGTTGCTAGGAATGGCTAGTTACCGCATCATGCAAAGCTACAGTAAATATTTGTACACTGTATACGGAGAAACGAGCTTCTGCGGCCTACGCACGCGTTACCATCTCAATATTTGCCAGTTAGCTCTGATTACAGGTTGGTCCCTGGCACAGCAGCTGATTCCTCTAAATTCTCATCGGGCTTTCAGATAACAAAATTATTTTTAGGTTAGCAGAATGAAGCCTCGGCTTTACCCTCACAGGCAACAGAGACTCTTCAAAAATGAGTCCCCCTGGCAGGATGCTGGAGCCCCTACTTTGTGTGGGAATGAGGGATTGTGAGACTGCCTGCGAGGCAGTCCCCCATTAGCTCTCACTTAGCTGGGAGCTTTGGAACAGACTCGCTCATTAAAGTTGACAAGCATTAGACCGTGAAGCAAACTGCATTGACTGGGGGCTGATGTATCCTTCTCAAAATCTACAGGTAACAAAGACGGTGGTGCTACTGGATGAGTGCTTTTAAACTCTACCCATTTCCTCTCAGGCTAGTTCAGACAAGACCACTGTTAGATCTCAAAGCCCTTGTGATTGCATCTGTCACAGGAACTGAATCCAAGGATTAGAACTGGCACATGATGGATTCTCTGCTTCCACCTGCAAGTCCCCTGCTGTGGATTCCCTTCCCACAGGGGAAGTTTCCTATGGACATAGCCCCAAGCCCAGTGTATGCGCTGGGGGAAAGAGATGGGCAGGATAGAAGTCACTATAGCAGACCCTGCTGGTGGTGGATGATGGTCAAAGATCGCTACCAGCTGATGGAGGTCAGTGAGGGCCCCTAAGGTGCTCTAGTTTTTTCCAGGGCATATACAGAGAAACAGGAAGCTCGAACTGGCTGGTTGCCTCCTGGTCCCATGCTCTGTTTTCCCCAGGGCAGAAAAGAATTTGCCATCAGGAGTCAATAACCCACTATGTATGTATTCCCTGACTAAGCTCAGACCCATAGGCTAACATCCATCTACCAAGGAGATGTGAGAGGGAGGAACAGGAAACAAAAATTGTCTCCAAATGAAGAACCTTCTGCCACTGCAGTTCCAACGGCTCAGACAGCAACCAGAGACTTAGTCGGAGAGAGAACTGGTACACTGACAGTCTAATACATTCTCATCCCAATAGGTCAAGCATGGGAAGCCCCAGCACATCTGTGCCAACTCGCATGAGCTCACGTGTCTGTACAGACACAGGGGTCTGGAACATGTCTATAAGAATCCATTGGTGGTGAAATCCTGGTTGAGACTATACAATCACAGCCCAATCCTGGGATGCGCTGAGCATCCTTGACTCCTGGAAGCAACAGATGACACTTCTGAGCACTCTGCTCCCTCATGTAATACTCTGCTAGTGTGACTATTCAGCACCTAAACCCACTCTCCCAGACAGCCCCGAGGGGTGCAGCATCACTGCTGCAAGCACCTCAGGTCTCACCTGCACCTCCCACCAGGCAGAGAGCCATGTCAGTGGACCATGAATCTTGCACAGCCCCATCCCACTTGTTTGAAAACTTTTCCCTTTTCTGAAAGCTGTCTGTAACCCATGAAGCTGCCTGAATTTAGAAAGAGCTGTCTTGGGATTGTGCTCCTGGAAAAGGTACACTTTGACTTCTGGAACACCAAGCACATCTCATTTTGTCGCCCCTCTCTCTACCAGATCGCCCAATATATTTTTACCCAAACAGTTGAACTTTTTGTTTGCAATTTAAACAAAAGGCATAGGGTTCCTTCGGCTACTTAGCAACTGGCTTCAGCCTAATCTGTGTTATTTCTTTGGAGCTGTGTTGCAGTGCTGCACTAAGGCAACACAGTTTGAGGTGGTTTTCTTTTTTTTTTTTTCTTCATTTCACTGAAGGCAACAGAAGAAGGACTCTGGAGCTGGGGGTGGGGAATCAAGCAGGTCGGGAGGCGAGATTGACAGATGCTCCCTACCCATGGAATAAAATAATATAGAGAAATTTATATGAGGTGGCCCCTTTCCATCCCCATATAATGCCATAAATGCCAAGAGATGGCCTAATGGGCTTCTTTCTTTTTTTATTTATTTTTTAAACAACAGGGAATTTTTAGCTAATAAGCAGCAGACCAATCTTTTGTGTGGATGGAAAAAAATAATACCCCAAGAATGATTAACATGGTGAGAGGGATAAAAACAACTAATGGATGACAATCATTATCCCAGTCGTTAATGGTCTGTACATGGAGTGAGTGTACAGCTCAGGTTTCTCCTAGTGAAAGGAGGATAAAGAGATGAGGAAGAAGGATGGGGATTTATCTCCAGTCTTCAAAAGAAGCAGCACCCCCACTTTGCAGCAAGGCAGGTTGTGATGGCACAGGAGAAGGTAGCTCCAAGACCTGCTATCTGTAACATCTGGTGGGCTGAGGGTTAGCTGTAGGGAGGGTGAAGAGAAGTTCAGCTGACTTTTAAGGTTCTCCATCACCGGTGATGTGGGTGGGACCTGGCAGAGACGAAGCAAAAGCTTGCAGCAACTCCTGTACATGAGGCCCCCTGTGACTGGGGGATGCCTTATGGAGCGGGGCTTGTTGTGTGGGGAGGCACTTTTTGAGGTGCTGGGTTGCTGTGCCATTCAAGTTGTGCCCATGGGAGGTCGTGCCTTGTGCGGTGGGCTGCCTTCCCACGGAAAATGTCCCCAGTGAGGGGAGCCACCCTGCCATGAAGGGCATGCTGCGTATGTGGGGTGCCCTATGGGGGAATGCCCTGCCCTGTGAGTTGAACCCTAGGGAGAGTCCTGTGACTAATAATAAGGGCTATAAAGCCTCCAGCCATTCAGCAGCCCTCAGGTGAATGGCAGTCTGGGGCAATCACCCTCCTACATTGGTGCTCCCATCCATCTTTCCATTGCCCTGTATCCGGGCTCGTTTCTTACTGCAGCCCTCTTACCTACCTTTGCTCTACTAGTAAATCTGACTCGTTGTTCCCTTTGTGCCTTTTCCCACTTCTTGCTTGTCCTCTGCCCTCTACAAAATCCTGGTTCTCTCCGCCTCCTTTCCTTGTTGTTCCCTTATGCTTGGGTACTGCTGGAGGCAGCTCTCTTGCCAACATGGAGATCGTGGGCAGCAACTGAAGACTAGGTCTGGTCAAAATCTTTATATTGGAGACAGTTCAGTGATCTTTTCTTGCCCGGGCCTAGTGTGGGAACTGTAGAACCCACCTCAACAGCCAATGAAGGGGTTTTTAAATTTTCCTTAAGATAAGGGTTATCCACCATGTCTCCTGGTATCACCCATAAGCTGTTCTAAGCCAGGGTTGCATTTTCCCTATGTGTCTTCCACAGCATGAAACATACTACTGAGCACTTACAGCCTGATCCAGTGCTCACTGAAACAGCCAGAATATTTACAATCTCAATGACAGATGTAGCAAGACTTGAATAAAAATTAATGAGATCCAGTAGCCTTGCTTTTCCCAGAAATGGGACTGCCTTTCATCAGCACCCCATATTACTTTCCATCCATGTTTGTAACAGAAAATCATCTCCAGTCTACCCTGTACCTCTCAGTACCTACATCTTGAGGGCAGCCTGGCATGAACACAAAGATAACAGGAAATTTGGGAGGATATCCCTTGTATCCTTCAGTTGTTATAACACTGCTCAGCATCACCCTTGCCAATTAAATGACTGGATAAAATTGTGCTCCAAATTAGGGAAGACGGTAGGCATCTGTTTGAACTCACCATAACGGGGATGTCCTGAGGTCAGAGCTCAACCCCAATGACAGTACTTAGCATGTCACTAGCACTTTCTATTTGAGGAGTGACCCCTGATGTCACTCCTCCTCAAAACCCCAGGAACACAGATCTTTTTTCACAGGATTTTATCAACTCTTCTCTAAGCTGTTGCTCAAATAATAGTTGGTAACACCTTTTCCATGATGAAACACCACAGAGCAGATAGATGCAGCTAAGCATTGTTCCTATAACTTAGATGGAGCCAACCTTATTTGTATGCATATGTTTTGTGGGTCTTTGTTATTCCAAAGCTCACTAATACGCTTGAGGAGATACAGGTTACAAAGTGGGCGTTTAACTAGTGCTGTCTGGGTTGGTTCATAGACTCTGTCCAGAGCCATAGTATTCAAGCAACTGCTCTACCTACTTTTCTCATTTCCAGCTGAAGAATTCAAAGATTTTTTTTTAAACAGTTAGGTTTTAAACCCAGTATATTATTATTCCTGTTTTCAGACAAGGAAACTGAGGCACAGAGAGAGTACGTGACTTGAGCAGAGGGTCTCTGTCATAGCCAGGACTAGAACCCAGGAATTCTTGTGGTTATTCTTCATGACCATCTTTCCTAATTTCTAGAGCTGTGTGAAATTACGCCGGCTGTTTCGTTCCAATTTCGAGGTCGAAACAGCAAAATCAGAACAAAACAAAGGCAGTCGAAATAGCCTCGAAACAAAATGAGGCTGGTCGAAATGTTTCGACCATAGGATGGGGATGGGAAGTCAGTCCAGCTGGGCTGGCTTCCCATCCCCAGCACAAGGTCTGGCAGGAGGAAGGAGGCAGCTCAGCTGGGATGCTTCCCAGGGCCTTGTGCTACATCGTGGCAGGGCGGGAGGCAGCCCAGTGATATAGCACAGGGCCCTAGGAAGCAGCCCAGCTGGGCTGCCTCCCACCCCTGGACCGATCTAGTGGGGAACGGGGAAAGCAGCCCAGCTGGGCTGCCTTCCACCCCCGCGCGATGTAGTCAGACTTCCCATCCCCAGCAAAATTCAAAACACAGTGTCAAAACAGCCTTTCTGTTTCGACAGAACGGAATGGAACAGCTGTTTCAACTCGAAATGAAATTCGAGATGAAACAGTGTTGCCTCGAACCATTGAAACTCAAGGCAAAATGGAACAGTGCCATTTCGCACAGCCCCCCTTTCAAAGCAAACCAAACCTGCAAACAAAGCCCACCTGTACCAGGCTTATATTTCGACTGACCTGTCTGCTCCCTCTCTATTCAGTCGAACGTGTATGGCAAGTGGCAAATGCACAGTCTGATGGTGCACAGACACTTCCATAGATGGGGAATGGACTCATATCTATTTAAAGACAAATCCAACTTATCCTGCCAGTCAGAAGCTTGAAAAATGACAACATGCCTCAGTGGCACACAGGTGGGCAGGGAGTAAGTGTCTGCTTTGCCTGCCAAACACTCCTGCTTCTGAGAAGCCCTCAGGCACCATTTTCTGTCATTTCTGTTGATCTTAGAAACCAACTCAGATCCCAGCTCACAAAACCTTTCCACACTGAGCTGTTTCATTCATTGAGGTTTCTCTTTTCTTTCCCCCTCAGCACTGAAATACAAACCCAAGCCTACACGTGGCTGTTTCTCCTGAAAGGTGTGGGAGCGTTTTTACTCATTATTTTGTGCAGTTGCTAAGACATCTGGTTTTACCAATGACTACAACAGCTACTACTGGGAGTGTTTGTAAGGAAGAGGGAGGAAAGAAGCTGCCTCTCCACGTAGCAGCTCAGTCCCACGAGACACATTTATCCTGACAAAATATTTTCCCCCAGTGCTGCTCTGCTCTGGGTAGCTATCATGGAGGCTGTAATGGGTGACAGTGGCTACTCTGGCTATAACGTCTTTGGGGCAGAAGCCACTTGTTTTTCTCTGTGTTGATGGGACTCGTCTTTCTGTTGCCATAACGGTACAATAAGCAGAGCTGAACAACACAGCCTGAAGTATCTGAGCCATCTCTAAACCACAGCTTCCTCCAGGGCTGCTGCCATTGGAGCTACATGCCAGTGGTGAAGGATGGTTCCCATACTTGCTGCACTGAGCACTCCACAGCCAACTGCTCCCTCTCCGGCCTAAAGCACACCCTGGGTGCCAACTGCACTGAATTGGTGACTGAACAGTTCCTGACTTTGGGCTAAAATTGCTTGTTGGTGTAAGGACTTAAAGCTCCCAAGGCTGCAATGATATGTCATATACCTACATCAGCCCCTAGTACTGCCATTTCTTTGCTATCTACCAAGACTCCAATGATTGAAAATGGTATGCACCTTTACAGACTAACTTAACTAAGATACATATATATGGAGCACAGGCTTTTGTGAACCCCAAGTTCACTTCATTAGATGAAAATGGTATTAACAGTCTTACCTCCTTCTTATTCCGGGAAACCACATTTGGATCTATGGATCCCAGGGACAGGTTTGGTAGGACAAAGTTGAGCACTTTCGCTGCAAAAACCTATGAGAGAGGAATGCAGTTGGTTCAGTAAGTAGAAAAGAGGTCCATGGATCTGATCCTCATCTGGTGTAAATCATTACTGAATTAAAGTCAACGCTGCCATGCTGAGCTACACCAACAAAGAACTTGACCCCGTATTTAAAAAACTGAAGGGAAAGGAGTTGGATGCCAGCCAAGATCAGTTACAGGAATGGGTGCAATGACATGAAATGCACTTGGCTGTCATCTCCTCGCAACATCAGGCCCCCTTCTCTGCGCCGCATTTCTTCCCATTGCAAATGGGATCAAGTTAAATTAAGAAGGGCCTCACTTAAGAACCCTGTTAAGGGAAAGCAGCTTTCACTCCTCCGTGGAGCTGATTGTGTTGTTGTTGCTGCCCTTTCCTGCCGTCACTCAGCTCTGATTTCAGGCTGCAGCACACAAGTGATATTCTGGGCAATTTACAGTAGTTGCCTAGGCTGCACTCTTTTTGATAAGCACATTCTCCTGGGAGCCTGAAAATAAACAACAGCAAAATGTGCATGCATTGACTAAGGAAATCTATTGCTCGCTTGTCTCCTGGGAATTAAACACAAAAGCATTCAGCAGCTTGAGCTCAAAAACGCTGGCAGAAAAAAAAAAGAGTAACTTCTCTTCTTTCAATAGCATTTTACAATCCCCCCAGTGCTGGGGTTCTTCTCTGATCTTTGATACCCTGTCTTCTAATTAAGTGGTCACCACTTAGGAAAGAAGATAATATGTAATTGGCTTTTGCAGTCTCTTTTATTGCTCTATTTGTTTCCACCTTGCCCTTCAAGGTGAATTGTACCTAATACACCCTGCCTGTGTTTGTATGCACAGACTGTAAACACTTAGTAAGTGTTCTCTGATATTTCTGTATCGCAGATGCTGTATGAAGGGAAATTATACTGCATTAAGGGATCGATACTAGGTTGAAATTAGAAACGTGGTCAATGATAGCTCATGGCAAATATCAAGGCATCCCCATACATGGGGAACATATTATTGGCAAATCATAAACTCTTTGCACTGATTACCCCACTGGCACTCACATTTCATGAGACAAATTCTATTCCACTGAGATCCCCAGAGTTATATCATGGATCTCCATGGCTGCACACATAAGCTTATATCTTCAAATAGGGTTACTAAACAGAGAGGGAGTTTTCTTTAGCCTTTGTTAATTTTAAGATTACAATGATTTGGGGCATCTGTCTTGAGACATTTTATGAGTGCTGATTAACATTACCGAATTTCTCAGTTGTGGAATTCCAGTGAATGTGAAATGGACCATCTGCTCTCAAGGCTCTGGCACATCCCCCAAAACAGGTACAACAGTGAGCTGTCAGACCTCAGTGATTGCTTATTCAGGTGGAAACACCTTGGGACAACAGCCTAGCTAAAATCAGAAGTACTTTTTTCCCCCAGGTTCTCAGGGGAAGAAGGCAGGGGGCTAGGGTCTAACGCATGTAAAACCCTCAGATGAAGAACAAAAAAACCAAGGTGTTAGATGCTGGTCTTTAAAAACCAGAGATGCACACAGAAAGCTTTACTGCAGGAGACAGGAAGACACAGCCATGCTTCTGGGGGACAGAGGGCACTGCTTAATTGTGGAATCAGCTGTGGAAGAAGGACGTTAGGTGACACTGGGAGACTTTGGAAAGAGGCTGCGTATTGGAGAGGGGGAATCTAAACCTACCAGAAGACTTTCTGCTTGAAGAGCAGGGAAATGTGTACAGATGTGTCAATTATTTTTGTCTGTGTGTGCGCTTTTTTTGTGCCACAAAAGAGTAATTTGTTTTAGAATCCTGTGCAAAATCAACGGGAGTTATATTGCCAGCGTGTGTTCTCGGACTCTGAAGACCTGAACCATACTTACACAGCACACCCACAAGCGTGGAGCTCAGGGGAAGGTTGTGTTTATTTTCAAGGAGTTAGTGCTGGTCCTAATGCACCCAAAGCAGTTGGGCCAAAGAGGCCCATTTCAGTCAGACAGCCTGTCCCCAGAAAGTCCAAGGGAAAAAACCAGGCTGCAGCCCATTTAGATCAAGGGCAGCTCAAGAGTTAGGGGCATGGCAGAGGACCTCTACCAAGACTAAGACAAACACACATCCTTATCAGTCCTGTTTTTTATTTTGAACCTATGAATATTTATACCCCCAAAGATCTCTATATAAATAATGTGAGAGTAAATCTAAGGTTTCCCTCACGTGAGCAGACACACACTTCTTGTTCGTTAGGTTCTCCAACACCATGATGACCTAAACTCTTAGCATGAGCTTTGAAGATGTTCTCAAAGCTTCCTCATGTTTCTGGAGTTCTCTCCAGCTTTAGCCACCCATTTTACACCAGTGTAACTTCGCTGACTTCAATGGAATTATTCCTGATTTTTCAACAGTGAGGGAAAAGAATCAGGCCCTATATATGGTGTTTAGATACGCACACAGAGGCATCATGCATGTGTGTGTGTACATACCCACAAATATTGCTGAAGCATAGATGTAACTCATTGTACAGTCACACGAACCTGGCACTAGCTTCGTAAAGACTGTCAGCTCTGTATGAAAAGCCACATTACCCTTCCTGTAGGCTGCATCAGTCAATACAGCTTATAGCTCAATCATTCTAAGATCCAATGTCATTGCCATCGGAAAATATAACCTTTCATGTTACAAACCCATACTAAGAGGGTCAAAAGGTTTTAGTGTGGCTTCATTGATTTTGTGAGCACTATGGTGACAGTCTGTGACACACTGGACTTTTAATTAAAGGTTGTGTTGTTAATGCCCTGGATATATCTGATAGCTGAGGAGTTTATCTCCTGACTGGTTTAAAACAGCAGCTGATGTAATGCAGATTCGCCAGGAATAGTTGTCAGGCCAGTTACATGCAGATGGAGAAGATGCAATTGGACAGCCTGGGGATGAGATAAAAGAGAAGCAGTTGCTGCACCCATGCTCATCCTGGTGTGGGAACACTTTCAAATTCAATCCTTTTCCATGCCAAGGTCCAAAAGGGAGATCCCAGACTAGGATGGGAAGATACGTTTTCCCTTCAAGGGCTTGTCTACCCAGAAATCTGTGCGGTTTTTAGCTAAAAGTGAGATTCAACATTACTTTAGTTAATCTGATACAAAAGGCTACGTGGATGCTGTTATGCCGATAAAAAGCTGGGTTCTCTGAATCTACTGAAAAGCGATTACAAACATGTTTAAGCTAATGGGAGAAAGGCCGCTCTTATACCAGAATAGGAATGTTTATGAAAAGTTTTGTCCCAGTTTAATTGATTTGGTGTCCTTCACTCCTTGGGGAGCTAGCAATAAACAGCTGGGTGATTTCACTCTCTCAATGCCAGGGACTTGCCAGGCACAGGATTAAGATAATGTGCATTCTTATGAGGAGTGCAGGGGTGGCCTGAACTCCCCCTGTCCCGGTTCTGCCTGACTGTCCTCTGCAGCCAGAAGGCTTCCAGACACTACCACTGCTGCAGTGCTCTTCTTCTAGCATGGTCAGTGAATGGATAAGCCATGAATTACTAATTAGCCTGCCAGCTAAGTAGTTTCTGTAACTTAAATGGCCACATGTCCATTGATAGCTAGAGTTACAGTGGTTAGCTTTTGGCACAAGTCTGGAGAGAGGTTCTCAAACTAGGTGTCTCTGAAGCCAGAGCAAAATAGTGTAACTGGTTGGCCCCCGTGCCCTTTCTCTCTCTCTCTGTATGTGGGAGACATTTCTAAGACAGCAGCAAGTGCAAGATCTGATCATCACAGGATGTTACTCACTATTATCATGTTCCTGTTAGTCAACATTAGCTATGCCAAGTTAAACTCTTGTTTGGCTAGAAACCTCTGCTCCAAGAGGATGAATTGGAAGGTCCCTGCTCTGTCATCAAGGGGCTGACTCAGGAACTACAAGGCATAACAGCTCAAATGGGTAAAAGAGAGAATATTCCCTGCTTGGGGAGAAGCATCAATGTATTTGGTGCAGACTCTCAGCCCTCCCCGAGCAGAATACATCTCTATATTACACCTAGAGTTTAGAGCCTGACCATACACAGTAACACAGTCCTGAGGGGAGCCAAATGCCCTCCTTGCTCTCTAAATACACTGGAAGTTAAAAACACCTAGCATTGCTCAGGTCTCTTATTTTCCTTTGCATCTCTTCTGATCACGTATGCACTTTCCCTTTCACTTGCTAATGAGTCCTTTAAGAGTCATCCAGCTCTGCATTTCTGATGGGGCTGCTATTCCCCCAGATGATCCTGATCTGCTGGTGATTACATGGCTTGGATCAGTTATCTGATTCAGCTGCAAAGGAAACAGGTGATTGCCCTTTGCCCTCATGGACTAGAAAAGCTCAGTAGTGAGCAAACAAAGCCTAGCAGTAAGATTACTTCTGGTGACTCTTCGGAAAGGGAGAGGAGCAAATCTTGAATAGATAGCCTGGAAGTTAGCTGGGAATAAGGATCTAGACTGGGGAAATGACTCCAGGAAAAAAAATTAGTGGGCTAGTGCCCTGTGGGAAGGGGGCTCAGGAAAGGTGATAAACCCTTTATTTGATGTTTCTTTTGGGACCGTTGCTTAAATTTGCTGCCTGCACCTTGCCTGGGGGTGCCAGGTGAGGTGCTGGAGCCTTCTTGATGGAAGACAGGCTGGATAGAGTGCTATAGAATAGTAACTTGGAAAAAAATAAGTCTGAGTGAAAAGTCTGTGCCTAATCCAGGACTGATAATCCTCTGTGGAGACTAGCCCTGTCCAGGCTCCCTAACTCCTTAACTAAAACTGCTGTGGTCAGGTGCTTTCAGATGCACAGCTGGGGATGTGGTTAGGAGCCCTACCACAGAGATGGCTAAAGATCCCTTTGAGAAGTGCAAGGAGCAGTGAGTTTTGACTTCATTGTGTCCTGTCTAAAACCCGGATGCCCCAGAAAATCGCACAGAGAGAGTGAAGTCACCAGAGCACAGGGCCCCAGTGGAAGTGTGGCCCTCAACTAAGGAAGGAACCATCATAAGATGGTTGGTGATGTAGAAACCAGGCCCGTCCTGCTTCCATTCTTCTCTCCAGCACTAATTTTGAACTAAGGGGATAAAAGCTCTCCTTGGAAGGGACAAAATTAATTTCCTTTTTTGGATTAAAAGTATTTGTTTGGCAAAGGGGGTGGCTAGTGGAGGAAGGAGATAATGGCTGGTGCCCTGTGACAGAGAAGAGGGATCTCTGTAGGATGCCTGCAGTAACATCGATTTGTTGTCATGTTTAGTTAAAATGTCTAGATCAACAGTAGAACAGTCTTTCTTTTTTCTTCCATTACCTTGATGGGTGTTGCTGCCTCAGGGCTTGCTACAACCAAAGGAGAAATTAAAACCATGCCCGAAAAGTCATTTGGTCTCTCACTTGCGGTTAGAATAGAGATGGCTCCACCCTGCAATAAAAAAAAAAGCAAGAAGCATTGAGAGAGAGCATGATTCTTCTTTGTTTGTACAACGTTGATGGCCTACCAGGCACCCTAAAAATAGTTGGTGTGAGGTTGGGGGGAAGAAGCCCCCTGTTCCAAGGAGCTTATAATGTGGCTGGAGAACTATGCTAACAAAGGAACATGAGCTGGAGTAACTGAAACCCAAAAACAGATTGGGGTTAAGTTTCTTGTGTGTGGTAGGGCCATACTTTCAGTAATGGAAGATACTATCTTATATACTGTTATGCACTACTAAACTTCAGGCATAAAAGCAATTTTGTGGAACACCACCGAATTTATTCACATGCGTTGGCAGGATCACGGTTCCAATGCATCCCTATGGTGAGGACTGAAAAATAAAGGTCTTCTGGCCACTTTGGGTGAGATTTGAGGGTTGAAATGAGGACTGGTTGGAGGTCCAGCCCACTGAAGGGGTGGCAATGACTGGGAGAGGATAACCCAGTGAGCAGAGAGGCTGGAGCTTTGCCTCTAGTCTCTCTGCATGATATTGGTGTCTCAAGGGTTATGCAGTGGTGTTGCTTCAGAAAGAAAGATGTGAAATATTGGTTAATTATAGGCCTGAATTACTGTTGCACAAATGTTTGTGAGGTTTCCTCTCTCCCAGCTTTGCACTCAGTTGTTCATATGCTTCAGGTCCTACAGCAACATATTCACATGTGGCTTCAAGTGCATTGTTGACAAGACGCAGACTGGCCCCTTCCCGTGTGAAAAGCGTAGTCATTCTGATGGGGAGGCAGCAGTGCTTGGCTCACTTGCTCAGTGAAGTTCACAGAGGATTAGTTGCCAAGGAAAATGCTTGGTGAAGGTCCATGCTACCGAAGAACCATTGGCTTGTTCCAAATGGAGCAGCGGCAAGAAGAATCTCAATGACCTTCTTGGGAACTGGCTGCTTGTTCACTTTGCTCTGAGCCAATGTAACTTTTAAGCTGTGTGATATTTTATATCAGGACTCTTGTTTATCTGAATGTGGGGCTGAATACCAGAATGCCTTTTTAAATCTTCAGGGAAAAGATCTGTAAACTCAATGGGATCATTTCCTGGCTGAGTAAGCTGGATTTGCCCTATACTTTCAACATAAAATTGGCTCGCAAAAGAAACCACCCTTTTGTTTTCTGTCCCTTATCCTTAGTGCATTTTCCTGTAGTTGTTCTTCACAATGGAGCTACAGTGCATGGCTATGTTTCATACATAATCCTCTCACAAGGTCATGGAGTGCTTTACCTCCTGCTTACTGGTTCAAATGTAACCCCAGTTCTTGAATGTAAGATGCTACTTGCTGGCAGCTGCTCAGGACTGGGAGAAATGAGTGAGTAGGACTCAGTCCAGTTCCCAGTAGGAAACTGGTGTCCGTACGGCAGCACTCTTCAACCGCTTGTGTCTCAAAGCACCCCTTGATAGATTCAAGATACCCCTTGGAAAATGTCAGGTCTTAGTTTTTCACTTTATTACTTTTGTGTAGTCAAAAAAAAAAAAAAAAAAGTCTATCTGCTCTCTTGCAAAGAATGCTTTTAACACTATAGATTCCTATACTTGAAATCTCTGGGTTTATCTTTTTATGTTTGCACACCTAATAATTGGGGCTGTGCGAGGCTTCGGGAGCCGATTCAATTTGGAGGAGATTCGGCCCAATTTGGGGACTGAATCTCTGAATCCAAATTGAATCAGGAGAGCAATTAAAAGCTCCAAATATATTTGAAGCATCTGAATTGATTTGGTGATTTGGCCACAGACTAAACAGGCAGCTGACAAGTCTGGGGCATGGGGGAGGGACAGACTGGGGCTGGGACAAGTTGCCCAGCTGGGGTGGGGGTGGTGGCATGGGACTTGGGGGAGGGGTGCAGATGCAGCAGTGTGGTAGTGCTTGGAGCAGGGGCTATGCACTGCTGCCATTTGCCAGCTGGTGTGGTGGGATGTGGGCACGGCAGCGCTGGGAGTAGGGGCTATGCCCTCCTGCCGCTTGCTCCCTTCTGCCTGGAGTGAGCTGCACCTCCATATCCCCCACCCCCAGACCGGCTGAGCAAGTGGCAGTAGTGGACAGCCCTTGCTCCAAGCGCTGCCGCCGCACATTGTGCACCCCTCCACCCCCCTCCCAAGTCCCCTGCCCCAGCTGGGCAGCTTGTCCCAGCCCCAATCTGTCCCTTCCCTTCTCCCTCCCCCAACCCCAACAGACTTACCAGCTGGAGGCAGCTGTGTCAGCTGCCTCTTTAGTCTATGACCAAATTTCTGAAGCGGCACCAAATCTTTCATATCTGATTAGGCTGAATTGAATTGGGACAGTGATTTGAATCTCCAAATCTAAACTGCTGTCCTCCAAATCGGCCAAATCCGAAGTGAATACTTGCCACTTTGCACAGGCCTACTAACAATGCTATTATTGTATAGCACTTATGAGATCCTTTCACAGGTGCCATGGCACCCTGGTTGGGAAATGCTGCCATTAAGCAAACAAAACCACTCTTGCAAATGGCAGTAATTGCATTCTGATTCCAGGGGCAAGGACTGAGTGGTCCTATACACTGAAGCCCTCCAGGGTGGAAGAGCAGTGGCAAAAGAGGGAAGTAACTTGTTGCTTTGCTTTTTTTTTTTTTTTGCATGGTAGCTTGGGTGACTCCTAACTCTGTGAATGAGCTGTAGCAAATTGTCCTGACCATCGTTAAGAAGGGTACACTTACCATGGAATGCCCCAGAATGAAAATGGGCAGATCAGGGTGTTCCTTCTTCATGAGTTCAATGTGCTGCAAGCTGTCTCTGATGAAAATGTGGAAATCGGACACAACCATACGCTCCCCTTCGCTCTGCCCATGGCCAACTGCACAGGAAAAAAAAAGACACCATGGTTACATCGCAGTGAAGTAATAGAAACGTACCTGAGTGTCAGGTCGACGACGGGTGCCTCAGCAAGTTGCAGGGACAGAATCATTGACCAAGTGCTCTTGTGCTGATGCATACATGCATTATAAGTGTGGTTTACATTGCATAATCTTGGGATCTCAGAATTTCCCTTCCCAATTTCTGGTAATAGGGTGAGGGAATAAGTAGGAGTGTGCTATAGAAATAATAAGCACAACAAACTAGACAAGAAAAGAAGCTCATAAGTGACTCAGTCCTTGCCTAAGAAGCCTTTGTCTGTCATTTCCCCCCCCCCCAACATGCTTCCCAAAATGAGATGAGCCCCAAGCAAAGTTCAGATCTAGTCTCTTGCTCTTCCAAAGTTCAGTGAGTGAAAGGATCTGGTGGGTGTTTAGCCTCAGTATCTGGAGTGTGAGGCCTTGGATTCCCACAGTGAGGGGTGTAGCATAAAAACTTAGAGAAATAGAGGATTCTGGATACTGAATGAGATGGCTAGAATAGCCATAAACAGATGTTCTGTAAAGCTTAGACCTAGGGTGCCATGACTCTGCTCTTCCTTCTTGCTCACATCTCTGTCATATAGTGTATGTTATCTCGGGATTCTTGATTTGCTGCTGCTGTGGGGAGGTGGGTTGGGGCAGTTGCCTTCAGTAATGGACAAAACTCAAATCTGTGACTGTAGGGTCACAAGTGAAACTAGCAGTCACAATGTTCACAAGTATGGGAGTTCCACCTAAAACAAGTGGTAACTTGCAGCATACAGCATCCTATTTTGACACTATTTAGCCACGTACTGGATTTGCCTTGATTTGGATCAGTTTTTAGTTTCCTCCTGCTTTTTCCTGCCCCCCCCCCCCAAAGAAGTAAACAAGTTACTATGGGAACAATGGTATCATTGGTAAGGGTGGAGTTAGTGACATCCACCAGCACAGCAGAAAGTCAATTTATAGCATGTAAAGTCTTGAAATGATTTATATGATTAGCATGACAACATACGTGGGGAGCACTATATAAATAGCATATCTTTCTTTCAAAAAAGAGCCACACTGTTCTTGCTCAGTGTGATTTGTCATTAAAGGAGACTTGGAAGAAGTGTGGGGGAAAATAGCTCCATGTAACAGGCTGGTCATGTTCACCTGAACCTCCTCCAGCTCCGTGAATGGGTGATCCTGCTGGGAAATGCGAAGTGGAGCCTGCTGATGAAGAGGTGGAGGAGACCAAGAGAAACCCTGAGACATGCCAAGCTTGGAAAGAAGGTGTGATCAGAACTTACTTAATGTCTGTGCTTAAAATGAAAAGCCAGGCAGAGGGTGAGTTGATTTTGCATAGCTGTTGGAATGTGTGTGTAGGGCAGATTGTTCCATGTTCTTTTTCCAGACAAATGCATCTATAGCTCTACATATGGCTTCGCTTCCACAAACGACTGATGATGGCTGTTGCTTCTTGTCAATGACACATGGAAGATCCTTTCTAGCTTTGGGATGGAAATAAGCTAAAAGCTCTGTCATCTACAAATGGGTCGATTAGCAAACACACTGCTGAATCCAGCATTCTCTGCCCTGTCCCCTGATATGGAAAAGCGTGTGTGTATTTAAATCCCATAGACAAAGCTGAAGGGTAAGCACTTGACTGGGTTAGATCCTGGCCCCTTGGTGTTAGCCTCAGAAGCAAAAATGGTCCATCTTCTCTGTGTGAGTAATGCCAAAAAAAAGTGTCCTCTAATGGTATATACATCATATAAAATAGGAATGTAATTTAAATGGTACTTCTAATCCAAACAAGCAGAAGTAGTTCACAATCACTAATGAATTCTGTCTCCTACGCCTGGGTGGGGTAAAGCAAGATTACTGTGCCCATGCTATGGATAGGGTGAAAATCTGTGCATCTCCCCAGGTTGTGTGGTACAGTGACTTCATAGAGGGCCCCTGACACCTTGTACCTTTATGCCCATGGGGCTAGTATGCCCCTCTTACGCTGCCTAAAATGACCTCTCGGGGGATTTTCCATTGTCATTGCACCTTACAAAGTTCTTGGTCTTTTAATTTGATTTTACTTGAGCAGTCAGACTGCTATTATCTCTTATCTTCTTCTCCACAAAATCAAACTGTGTTCCATATGTAATGAGTCCACTAGAAGTAGATTCACCCAACTGAAACCTGCCTGGAGCGAGGAGCCTTTTGTGGTGCATGAAAGGAACTGCGCAATCAAACATCAGTACATAGGAGATGACTGAACTTTTTTCTTCAAACTTTAGTCCTTAAAAGAGTTTGTAAGAGTGAAAAGGCCAAATCCAGCCTTGCATACAACTGGGATGGATCTGGCTTTGTGGTTCTGCAATGCTAGTTGAATGAAAGTTGGTGCAGAAATTGAGGTAAAGGTGCAAGTGATGGAACCAAACAAGTGATAACAGAGCAAAATAACATGCTGTATCTCCTTGCATACCATCCCCCCACACCCCAAGAAATGTTCCTTCTTTTTTGGAAGGCAAAATATAGGAAAAAATCTTTTCCCAGTCGCAGCTGAGAGCTGGCTGACTGCAGCAGCCTGCTCTCCGTCACTCAGCTCACTGGCTGCTATATACAAAAGCTACAGTGTCAACTGCTCTGCCAAAAGCAACTGCAAACTTGGTAGTGGCTGTGAAAGGGTTAAAAATGGCCTCTGCCCCTGCTGCTTGCTGGCCTGGAGAGAAGCAGCAGCCACTACAGCACAGCATCTCTGCTTCTATTCCAGTGAAGAAAATAGACCTCCTGCTTAAGACATGCACCCTGGTTTTGGAAGACTGATTGTTTTGTTTTGTTTTTGTTGTTGTTTCTTTTTAGGGGGGGAGAAAGGGGTGTATGATATGTGAGTATCTATGATAAAAGCTAGTCAGGGAAAGGGTTCTCTGATGCAAGAAATGCCATTTTAGACTTAACGTAAGCTTAGAGCTGGTCAGCTAGATAAGACTTTCAAGATGCTCAGTGGAAGGTGCCTGCAAAGGGCCGACACTAATGCTTGTAGACCTTCTCTTTCATGTTTTATCTGTTCACTACTGCTATTGCACATAAACTAATTTGTTCACATCAACAAATGGACAGCTAGATGCATATGCAGTGTAGTATACAGCTGGAATATACATTCACATATGCATTTTTGGGCATGTATACTTTTTTTTTAAACAGGACAAACATTGGAAAGAAAGAATAGGTGCTGGAGAACCACAGGGTCTAATCTTTCCTTCCTTAGCCCAGCCAAAGCATTGTTGCAAAATACCGTGTGTTTTACCTTAGAAGGGACTGACTAAAGATTGCAGGGTTTAAGACTGTGAAATTAGTCATTGTCTGCCACTTTTAATCTTAGTGTGTATATGTTCATTCCCATTGTCAGCACAGGACTGTTTCTTACTCAGCCCAAACCATAATTATCTTTTTAGCAACCAGAACAGTAATAGGAACTGATCACAAACTCAACCAAGTGTGAAGGAATGGCTTAGGTACGTGACTCTTGGCCAAGTGGATGGCCCCTACATAGTCACGCAAGCATCCGGAGAGGGGAAGCCCTGTCTGCCCATGCTGGAAGGCAGGCTGGGCAGGGGAGAAGGATAAGGAGAGTGTGCTACCCCTTTGGAGCAAGCATTTAAAAGCTCACCTGCCTCATGACTGATACTAGAACAGCTCTACATGCTCGAAGTACCTTTCCCCAGCTTCAACACCTTTCAGCATCATGGGACCTTGTCCTCAAACCAGGTTTCAAAGCCAACCCAGCCAAGTCCCTTCCAGTTGTCTTCACACTCATTAGAGGATTTTACACATCAGCAGGATTGCAGATGTGCCTGGCAAAAAGAGAGAGGTGAAATTCCACACCTCTAACAAAAGTGGCCTGGGTTGTGCAGCCGTATGCGGACGTGAGAGCCCAGGGAACCCCTCCAGCCCTGCACTGGAACCGCTGAGCAGACTCGCTGCCTGCAACAACAGCCGTGCTATGTGGGTCACTTGCTGCGGCCAGCCAAGTGCTGATTATTAATATACTGTACAGTGCCGTGCCTTCTTGCTGCAGCCGTGGGCACTCGGCACAGCTGAACACCAGCCCTTAAATACAGTAAACTAGATCAGCAGAGTACTGGCAGCTGAGGGGATCTTGGCAACCATGTCTGCTCTCCACCAGTTTGGGGCCGTTGCTGCACACAGCTGGGAGAGACTGAAGGGTTGGAGGAGCACTTCTGCAGTGTTTGTCTAAGAGACTGTTCTGTCCCTCTCCAGGGTAAAGTAGGGGAAAGGCTGCCAGAGAGAGATGCCTTTTCAAGGGGCTTTCTGAAAGGCCACACATCTCAATCCACAAGTGGAACAGGCACAAAGTTGGGACTGTTTATAGCTTGGGCTATGGCTACAACTTCTGGTGGCAAAGAAAAGCCACCACTGCCTTGCTTCTGCCAGCTCCACAGGGCTCTGCTCCACAGCTGTGTCACCAGGGTGTGAAGCACGTCCTGGGAAGGCAGCAGCAGCCACAAGATGAAAGCACAGAAGCATCTAATATATGTCTTCTGCCGGATGGCTGCAGAGGCCTTTCTTCCCCTGACAGGCGTGATGTGATGTAGCTCTGCTGGCAGACTGAGGGGTTCTGCTGACACGCAGGCTTTGAGTGAGGCATAGCTACATAATGATCTCAATTGTGCTAGTGTCAATCCACTGACTTCAGTGGAGCCGCTCCGGACCTCACGACACTGGCCATCTGAAGCTCTGGCCTATACTGTGCTATTTATGCCTCCGCCACCAACTTTACCACTAAAAACCCATGAAAGGGAGAAGCAGGATGTGAAAAAAAATTTCGTCTGGAGAGCATCCGAGATGCTGTACTTGAATTTAGATCCAAGCTTCCCCAAAATGTAGATATACTGATCTGGGAGTTTGGATCCAGCACAACCAAAGGCTGATTAATGACTAGAGCAAAGGATATTACCTCGGGCCCCTCCGAGCTCTGGAATTCTGCTTCCAGTACCATTGGCAGTAAAAACCAGTGAAAAGGCACAAGGGTGTTTTGGGTTTTAGGATACCGTTTACTGCTGGACTTCAATTCCACTTCAGGTACCCAGTTTTTATGACACAAAGTAGAGGGCATAAATGAGGAAGGGGCAGGAAGAAAGCGGATATTCTACCATTCCAGACAACACTTTTCCCTTCACTTGGACCTAAACATCTGGAAATAAAGAAATATTAAACGGAAACAGCACTTAGTTTTGGATCCAGGACTTTTTAAGGTAGTTAAAAGTGAGAACTCTGTCACTGCTGCAAAGTCAATTAACCTACCTACCCACAGAGCTTCACCTATACAGCAGAATCCATACATAAGGGATGCTTATTAATTATGTCACAGGAGGTTTTAGCAAGGCAGACATTTGACTCAATGCAGCAGCAGCTAATTTAATAAGCTGGAGCATGGATGGGAACCTCTTTCAATTCCCACCAGAGCCTTTTGGAGGCTAGAAAAGGAGTTTTTACTGCCTCAGCAGTAGCTGTGCCAGTGCAGCAGCAGGTAGCAGTACATTAGAGGCGCTGCCATGGCCCTGAGCAGCAGTGAAAAGGGGGGAGTTTCATTACAGCTCAAACAAAGCTCTACTCCTGCTGCTCTGTTACCTCCCTGCCCCTCTGATCAGCAAGCTCATAGGAATGGCAGAGGACAGAATTGTCTTATGAAGTAACTTTTTAAAAATAAATATTCCTAAAAGCCTTTGGGGACATAATTGAACTTTTTAGCTACTCTCAGAGAGGTGCTTTATCTCTCCAGATGTTGCCCACAATCTTCCACCTCGTCTGCAGCCTTCAACTACTTGAAGGGGGGTTGGAAAGAGGATGGAGCTAAACTGTTCTCAGCAGTGACAGATGGCAGAACAAGGAGCAACAGTCTCAAGTTGCAGCAAGGGAAGTTGAGGTTTGATATTAGGAAGTATTTTCTCACCAGAAGAGTAGTAAAACACTGGAGCAGGTTACCCAGAGAGGTTGTTGAATCTCCATCCTTGGAGGTTTTTTAAGACCTGGCTAGACAAAGTTTTGGTTGGGATGATCTAGTTGGGGACAGTCCTGTTTTGAGCAGGGAGTTGGACTAGATGTGACCTCCTGAGATCCCTTCCAACCCTCATTTTCTATGAGTCTGTGATCTGGAAGCAGGTAGTGGGTCTCTACTCACTGCGGCAATAGATCATTGCTGTCGATATTTACATCTCCCTGTCAGCTTCTCAGCTGATTACTGGCCCCCCTTGCCCCTGCGCAAACACCAGCACCATCATTTGACACAAGTTCAAGGAAACCACATCCTATGCTGCAATTGCAGGGTTCAGTGGGGGCTGTGCTAAGCGCAGAGACAGTTTCCCACTGTCTGTGGCTCAGGCTGTCCAGAAGCACTGGGTGTCAAACTAATGAGAGGAGAGAGGATTGCACTTGTGAGAAGTTTGGATGTCTCTTTTCTGAGTGCTAGGTCCACACAGGTGGACCTGATTTCCCTGTCTCTCTCTCAAGTACAAATGACGTGCAAAAGTCTCTATCAGCTGAGACCACCCACTGTGTTAGGTGCTGTACTCATGTGATAGCCTCTGCCCCAAAGAGATTGCAATCCGGCTGCTACTGAAGTGACTTAGTTTATTGACACTGGTTCACAATCATGTGGCTCAACAGCCAAACTCAATGGGCAGGGACCGTATTGGCCTTATGTCCCAGAGCATTAACATTTACATTCAAGATTCTTTCAGTGCTGCAGCACCAGCACAGCTGTAGAGAAGCCATAAAATCTCTAGTATTGTCCTCAGTTAACCCAGACCCCCTACAACCAAGCTCATCTCTTCTCTGCATCTTGCCGTCATCCACCACTCACTAATTGCATGCTTTCTCTCCTCATCCTCCGTGCAAAACACGAAACCTTCAGCCCCTACCACGTGGTGCACTTAAAACTGGCAGCTCTCCAACTGCTCAGAGCACTGCATTTGTGTCAGTGTGCACAGCGCATCTTTTTAACTAATGGTTATGTTTTAACCGTGTAGCATTGGATCATCGTTAATGGAAGTGGAAATAGCTTGTGATTAGTGGGTTTTGTATTGGAAGTCGCCGGTGTAGTGTTAATTAGATGGCATAATGTGGAACTATGATGATGTGGGATTTTTTTCCCAATTATTGATTTCTATATTTAAGACTTAGAGGGCAAACTCCTTAGGCCGTGCACTGCCTTAGTACAGCCTTTAGGCTAGGAAGGAGGGCTCCATGTACCACAGCAATAGGGATAATGATTATAATCTGTGATCAGCATTAAGACTGTGCATTCTGTGCAGAGGAGGAGAAAGGAGGAAGTGTGTAGATGGAGGACGTGGGCGAGATTATATAGGGAAGACAATGGTGTCTGTAAGTTGCAAGGGTTGCATGAGGACTTGGTAACTTTCAGCCTTTTCTTTAAGGTTTAATGGAAAAAAACAAGTGAACTAGTAAACGCTTGCAATTATGCCAGAACAATTCACTACTCAACAGAATACGCTTGTTCTACCGTGAATCGAGTACGTATTTCTTTATGAAGTGAGCAAAGCTCATTAATTAAACATACTGGATTTCAAAGATCCTGATGTTGCTGAATTGTTTGTTTAACAAGCAGCTCTCATCTAAACCGCTATTCAGACACAAACCACTGAAGCAGCAGGAAGGAACATCAAAGCAGGACAACCAACATCTGGAAAAGTCAAGAGGCTGCTCCTTATCCTTCACAACATACACAGCAAATATTCCGCTCGCAGAACAAACACGCACAGGAAGCACCGCAGACTTCGTCAGAAAGCAGCGTGCTCCCAAAATAAACTTCCGCACGCTGGGAACACTCTTTAGCAACATTCAAAAGAGCAACCTGTTCTCCATCCACCTTCCCTCAGCCTCTCAAATGGATCCCTTACATGACATCCATCGGAGCCTGAGCAAGACACCACCATTACAACAGCACCTGAGCACTTCACCCTTTTTCATAGTCCTCGCAGGATCCCCACTGTACGTGCAGATGAGAAACCGAGACACAGCAGGATCAAGAATGGGATTTTTAGAAAGAACCTAAATGATTCAGGCACTAATCTTACTGAAGGTCAAATGGACTTGGGGACCTACTGCTGTTAGGCACTTGTCTGACCTTTGGCAAGCTGCTGAGGATGATATTTGCTCAAGGGAAGCAAATGTCCAGCTAGCACCCTAACCATTGGAACATACTTCCTTATTTTTTCAGTGCCCTAGACAATCTAGTTCTGAAATGTCTCCACACACTTGAAGTGTACTATATCCTCTTGCATCTGCATGGAAAGTACTGGGTACAGACTGCCTGTCAGAAATGCAACAAGCATATTGTGTTCTTGTATAGTAAGAAGATGGGCATGTTATAAGACCATAAATATGGTATCCATCTCCTCTTCTGTTGTGGTACGCACAGGATATCCTGCCAGCAGAGAGCACCAGACAGATCCCTTCCAGCCCTTACGATCCAGGTGTGTCTTATTCCAAACATGAGTGCTGTGTACAAGGGCTGGGTTTTTTGCTACTGGTGTTTTTGCCCCTCACCCCACCAATTAGGCAGTTCTATTTTCTTTCAGTATTCACAGGATATTTTTTCTTTGCCTGCCCCCCTCTCTCTCTCTCTCACACGCAGCGTACTGAGCGCCTTCTCCTCCCACATCAGACTCCGATTTGCAGCGCCAGAGTATTTTTAGAACAGCACACACACAATGTTGTTTGTTGTCTTGGTGAAGAAGAAGAAAAAACGGGAAACAGGCAATTTTCTAGACTAAAATTATTTGTCTAATTGCTGGGGATTAGAAAACTGCTCCTCTTGCGAAGCCATTTACAGTCTTTCCTGTGCTCTAAGATGACAGACAAAATGAGCTTTCACCTATTTAGAACTGTCCATAAATCAATCCAGCAAGGTAAACTGTAGGTCCCTGTTCTTGGCAATGTTAAAGACCACTTCTACTCTAACATGAGTAGGCTCTACTTGATTTCCTCCTTCCTAGATCTGGTTTTGAAAGGTCTTAAAAGATCTTTGTGGGGGAGGGAGGATTGGATGATATTGATACTTCAAAGTGAGCATGTTGCAAAGGAACTGTGCAGCAAACCAGTTAACTCGCAAGCAATCTACTTGCAGTCAGCTGGAAATAAAAATGAAACAAACTTCCACAGTGCATTATAACGCAGCAATATAAAGAACACCAACTACTTTTAGCAAGGCCATGCCCATGTAAGTCCTCATTTTGGTCCTGCTTTGTTAGCCTTTCACTACAAAATCTGTGCACTGATGCTGAATGGCTTGTGAGAAATAAGATTGTGTGTGAAAGATGGGAGGATGGAGTGGATTTTTTTTTTTTTGCAGAGGACAGCAAACAATGACTGCTGTCTGATGTCCCAGCTCTTTTCTCAGCTCCTCTGCAATACAATCCCTCTCGGGCTAGGACATGACCCCCATTCCCTTCAATAATATTATGGCAGAAGGCTAACTGGAATGGACTGCCCTTGTCAGGTAACGGAGCAGCAGTCCTAAGGTGATATCAGAAGTAAACAGTTGTCATGTTCCACCCCAGAACATCTGCATTTCTTTGGTGGGTGAAGAGTTTGCTCTCCATCTCTTGTGCGTCAGGGTGAGAATCGCTATATAACCATTATGCTGTTAACAATGCAAGCCGCTTGACATCTCTAAGGGCTATATATTCAAGTAGCAAGTTGTTCTGCCAAAATCCCAGCAAGAGCCTTATCCTTCAATGCACCCCTGCAAACTGGAGAGCGTATCTTCTTTGCCTGCACCAGAGAAGAGGTGACATTGAGCTTGTCTCCAAAGTTTTGTGAACACTAGGATGAGACAGGACTGAGATCCACTCTTAGTGATACACATGCAAATCCAGAGAAACTCCCTTGACTGCTCTCAGTTTCACATTGGCACAACCAATGTGTCCTTTAGGCTGCAGATCTTTTTTAACCGGCGTGGGGCCTCTTTAATCTGCTCCCCAAATGCATAAACTAAGAGTCCATTAATGGCTGCAACTGTTTCACAGTCACTGGGAGAGGAGATGACATATCTGTGGCAGCCAACAAAACCTTCCCTGCTATTTTTAATTTAGAAAGTTTGACAGAAAACTACCTGGGGAGTGAAGGTTGTAAGGTGGGGGAACATGCACAATGGCTGGGGTTTTTTTGTTGCTTTAAAAAAAAAGAATGGAGGAAAAACAAGCCCACCTGCATTAACTTGTTGGTCAAGCTCCAAGTTAACATGGTTTAAAAATGGTTGAGATACTTAAGCAAAATGCCAGGATTTCCTGAGAAAAGCCAGAGCTGTAGTGAAGCTGTGCACGCTCCTTCATGTTCACCGCCCATTTATTTCTCAGGCATTGTTGGCGTGTGGATCTGCTTTCCAACACGCACATGCTATTAAGTCCTAAATGACAGCTTGTTTAACTAGAAAACATTTCCATTTTTCCTCAACAAAAGCCATTCATTTCTTGCTCTTCTGTTTGCTTAACAACTGTTCCATTCACCCTGTCGGAGGGTTTGGTACAACCCATTTGATTGTTCTTCTTCGAATAAAGCTGCAAGTTAATGATCCACCTTTTGATCTTCAAGAGGGGAAACTAGCACGGCATGCTGTATAGCCCTCTACATCTGAGTTATATGGCAAAACCTTGTATGATTATTTATCCTGATAAAACAATTTGTTGCGTAGGGACTGGGGGAGACAGCATTGATTCGTCTCTGTGCAAGCTTTGAACAGGCATCATGAGGAGATAGAAGGCAGGACAAAGTCACGTTTAATGACTTATTCCATGTGGTCTTCTATGTTTGGTACTCCCTCCCCGTGTCCATGTGTCAGGGGTCTCCTTTCAAGCTGTCTTCAAAACGTTCTCCTTCCCTGAAGACCACCCAACACGAATCCCTAGTAATTCAAATAAAGCTGTCGCTCACCCACACAGTTTATTTTTGAAAAGCCAATACGCTCTCCTACAGGATGAGGGCTCCCAGTATATTCTGTTTAGCCTGCAAGTCTCTTGGGGCCGGAACATGTCTTTTTGTACAAAGTGCCCTTGGTTCCTGTCTAAATAAATAATCATGCCGTTTTAACCAGAAACATGCTTCAGGGCCTTGCAATGCATATGATAAATTCACCTGCCAAAAGGTCACTGGTCAAGCAACATTTTCAAACTTCTGCCTGACTGTCCACTATGCTGCAGCTTGTGTTCTCAGTCGTGGGTATGGGAAGTGGGTACAGACTAGGACAAGGGGGAATATTGCCATTTTGAAAACAGAAGCGTGTTATAACTGCTTTGCGTGAGTTTGTTGAAAACATAGGTGAAAGGAAGCTGTACTATTTAGAGCAACAGCTGGAAACATCCTGCTCTCATCACATGCCTGCTTAAGAGAACCTCATGACAGAAAACAGCTCAACTCAACATGGTTAAACTGTCTTCCAGGGTGATTTGATGCTACTGTTTCATGTACTGTCTAGCTCAGTGATTTTTAACTAGGGTGCAGCACAGTATTAGCACTTTTAAATGTGCAAACCTATACACGCTTTACAAGATACACCCAGCAATTTCAAATAGGAATCCTTAGCATCAAAAATATTTCTTCCCTGTTGTGGTTCTTTGTAACAGAAGAATTTCTGTATAATTGTTCCATAGTCAAAAAAGTGAGTGCAGGCGAAGACCTGGCATTTTCTGAGGGGTGCCTTGAGGTTAAGAATAGCTTTTGCTAATTCTTTTTCACTTGAGCCTTCTTTCCTGTAATTCCTCATTTACCTTGATTACTAACTGTTGGGCTTAAACAGCCAGATTATTGACTCTCTGTACCATATCCCTTGTTTAAAACCACAGTTAGGTGGTATATGTATGTAAGCAGTGAATAGTAACACCTGACAAAACCCCACTGCTTCTAGTGTACCATAAAACCCCTCATCTACGGCTACCAAGATGTAGTACAACTGTGTATTGTTTCTCAGCACCCCAGAGCTGGACAGCAAGATAGTGAACCAGTCACCTGCACCCTCCAAAGCAGCGTAGAAATGCGGCCCTGGTGTGCTTTATTCCACCCTTGGCAAAGCCACAGCAATCCCAATAATGTGAATGCTTCAGTCAGTGCAACTTAAAAAGCCTTCACTTAGAGCTGCCTTCCTCCCCTCCCCCTCTCAGCTGTACTGAACATAAACTTGGCACAGTTGAGGATCAAACCCTCTGTTCCTTAGTATTATACAAGCTGCCAGGCCTTTCCAGCACTGCCCTTTTATTCAGTTCCAGCTAGACGTGCAGTTTGAAGACTGTCAGTTTTAAGGGATCTGGGCTCATACCATTAGTCTTTGTATCCTTTACAATTCAGCAATTTTTTTTTCCCCAGGCTGAACAAGGATTTTCAAATTGCAGACTGCTGCCAAACGCTGAATAAATCATAGTGTTGGGGATGCTGTTGGCATAACAGCTTATTCCTATGAATTGAATCCGCAGATAGTATCTTTCGAGAAATTAACACCTTGGTGTCCTGCCTGACATGCTGAAAAAACGCTGATCTCTTTGTCACTAGCCTGACATGCTGAAAAAACTCACCCTCTGTGGCCCATTGGTTGATATTTGCCATGGGTAAAAAAATAAGGCAGGGAAAGGTTGAAGCAAACAAGCAGCCCCCAAGCCCTCAGTCCCCCAAGCATAGACTTAAACCAAACTTGAGTAACTAGTACTTGGTTTGCAAACAAGCCGTGTTTGCAAAATCAACAGAGTGCACAAGCTGGGTGGGCACGCATGCAAATCATCAACTGCACATCTAACTAATCCTTTGTATATGCAATGACTCAATTCAGGCACATAATCCTGCCAACTACATGCAGACAAAAGCCATGTCCGGATATGCAGGCACGTGCAGTTTGTGGCACCGCAAATCTTTTTGCAATGCCACAAGCTGCACACCCAGAATGTTAAAACGTGCCCCACACTGCAGATTTGCAGTGCAGGGGCAAAATTTGCTACCATGATTTCCCAGTAGCAAAAAAAAAAGTGGCGTGGCAAATGTTATAATAATGTGCGCTGGAACAAATGGAGGCTCAGATCTCCAGGAAGACACTCTGGCTGCTGGCCAGAGCATCTCTACTATTTCATTTGAGCTGGGAGAAGCAGGGAAAGGGCAGTTTGGCCACAGCTAGATAATCTACCCTTCACCAAAGTGCATGTGCAGGGGCATGCACTGCAGCACAAAGTAGTGGCACAAATTTGCACCGCTACTATTTGTGCCATTGCAAGTATATGCCCTTGCACATCCAGATGTGGCCAAAGTGTGCAGTTGCTTACGCATTTTCACAGGCCCTTGGATTCTTCTGAACTCAGACGCTGAGAATTTCAGCGGAGTTCACCTCAGAACATAAGGAAAGCTCTAACTTTTTACTGTGATTCTTGGCTCCCCCTCTAGGAGTTTGAGTCCCATTGATCCTAGGCTGTAAACTGTTCTTGGCAGAGACTGTATCTTCTTCCAAGATTTTGTAAAAAGTCCATCACCTCAACAGTTTTATGTGCTTAGCACTAAAAGCTTTTCATCTGCATGTCTCAGAGTGCTTACGAAGGTGGGATCACTCTCACTTCCTCATTTTACAGCTGGAGGAACCAAGAGGCAGCAAGAAGCAGCATTTTTGCCCAAAGTTATAAAGTTAATCTATGACACAGCTGAGCAAGGAATACACATTCCCCAAACCACTAGCAGTGTGCTCGGTCTCTCCTATGACATAACGGTAACCACTCAGTCTGAGCCATATGATTTGACTGCCGGTCTTGCAACCAGCCCATATGGCCCTGATAGCACTAGCCTGCTCACATGCAAGGAACTCAACACCAAGGGCCCGATCCAAAGCCCAGGGAAGTCAAAGGGAGTTTTTCCACTGACTATAGTGCACTTTAGACAAGGGTCCAGTTGTACAACCAGAAGGTTTGGAGGACTGGTGCCAAGACGAGGGGTTTGAGCTCTGGGTCATTTGACTGACTCTGGCTCAGCCCTGCACTAATCAAATAACGTTGCCATGTGATGGCTGCTGTGAAATGACTTGTAGATGCCACATCTCACATCTTGGCAAACAGGTTTCTATATCCAGAAAAAACAGCACCCTCCAAGCCAAATGGACTGGGAGGTTTCATTATGGGAACAGTGTAATTCTTCAGAGGCATGTCTCATGTCTGGCCATTGGGTGAATGAATCACAGACTCACAGAGAAGCAGTGCTAGAAGGGACATCCAGAGCTCATCCAAAACCAACACTCTGCCTGAGGCAGGATCAAACATAACTACTTTCGCCATCCCACTTTGTTTCATAACAGTGGGATGTACGTAAGGCTGGTGAGAGCGTTGCTGGGAGCTGGTATGTTGCTCGACAGCGTGCCAGATGCTAACCAGATGCTTCACGCAACTCCACTAATGGACTCCGATGAAGCTGTTCATCTTGCCAAAGGCTCTAAATTACCATGATTGGATTAAAAAATATTCTGAAATTGCTCCCTGAAATTGCCAAAGGGACTTTGTAAACAAGCCTAACCTGGTTTCTCAAAGCTGCCTGTCTCTCTGCAGCTGGGATAAAGGAGTTTTTCTGCTCTTTACAAATACAAAAAGTCTTTATAATAAAAAAACTAGGCTTTACAAAACCCCTGGGTGAAATCTGGGTCCCACTGAAATCACCCTCAGTGGGTCAGGATATTACCTGGTATGTATAAACAGAGAGCAGTATTCATACATACAAATAAAATTCAACAGCAATTAAACTTGAATACAGATCCTGCAGCTTCCCGTGGTGACCTTTGGCAGTTTTAAGGGGCTACATGCGTTTGTTCTATTTTCTGGTTTCACTAGTGGCCAGGGTTTCCCAGCAGGACTCTGAAGCTGTCGCTATCGGCAGTCCCTCAATTGGAAGATAATCTCTACCACAGCACATTGATGGGTCTTGAGGTGATTTAACAGTCCAATCCTTAAACTAAGGATTCATCTGCAGAAGTTGCAGATCTTTTCACAGGGGAGAGTAGGTTGTAGGCTGGGACATATGACTTATGAGGCTGGGGCACATGACTTACGAGGATAGTCTGAGGGAACTGGCTTATTTTGTCTGCAGAAAAGAAGACGACGGGGGGGATGTGATAGCAATCTTTAAGTACCTGAAGGGTGGCTACAAAGAGGATGGAGCTGGACTGTTTTCAGTGGTGACAGATGACAAAACGAGGAGCAATGGTCTCAAGCGGCAGCAAAGGAGGTTTAGGTTGGATATTAGTAAAAACGTTTTCACTAGGAGGGGGGTGAAGCACTGGAACGGGTTACCTAGAGGTGGTGCAATCTCCATCCTTGGAGGTTTTTAAGGCCCAGCTCAACAAAGCCCTGGCTGGGATGATCTAGTTGGGGACAGTCCTGCTCTGAGCAGGGGTTGGACTAAATGTGACCTCCTGAGGTCCCTTTCAACCCTCCTTTTCTGTGATCCTATGACTCCTCTCCTTTTATTTTCTCCACTCCCTTCTCTGCTTCAAGGCAAGATGCCTTACCTTGAAACAAGCTGCCACCTGGTTTAGGTTGCAGCACCATTGGAGTTGGTTAGCACCCTCCCAGCTCTTGATGTCAGCATCCATTTTCTTGAGGTATGCCTTTAGTATGTCCTTGTAGTGTTTTCTCTGGTTGCTGCAAGATCTCATTCCCAAGCAGCAATCTCATGACTAACACAGAGCACCTTCTGCAACCCCTACTAGGGCTGAGCAGTCCTGTACAGTACAGGCAGTGCTCTTCCCTATGAAAGGCGCTTGGGGTGCAGAGTATTACTTGGTGGGTGTAAGCGGAGGCAGATACAGACTCTTGGGGCCCTGATCAGGTTCCTGCCAAGCTCCTTAAGCAGTGCAGCTACTGCAGAACCCTGCTCACAAGAACTGTAATATTACAACCCAGCCCACTGTAGCAGAGCAAGGCCTAGAGATGACTGCAAGGATATGCTACCTTTTAATTTCAAGAGCATATGGGGTCATCATGTAGGTTTATTCTGGTTCGGGCTATTAGTCAAGTATATCCAGCTTCCTGCAATATCCAGAGACCTGGAGGAAAGTAAGACGTTTTCTCTCATGCCCCCACTGAATGTGCTTTCTCTTTTCTACATTTATAGCCCACTAACTATATTGAGAGTCACCCCTGGCCCCTTGTTTCATGCTTTAGGACAAGGGTGGCCCATGTGTGGAACACATGGCACAGGTAGCCTCAATATATGGCATGCAGCAAATCAGGGAGGGAACAAGCTGTACAGTCATGGGTATGGCAGGAACAAACAGCAGAGCAGGGGACTGGGCAAAGGAATGGGATCAGAGTGGCACTCAGGGAGGGTGTGAAGCTAATTTGTGGCATGCCTGCTGCTTTAGGACTGGTAAGATGGAGAGAGAGGATAAAGAAGAATGGCCCATCTCCAATGTACAAGTGAAATGGCTGCAGAGTAAGATGGATGGGCTAATCTGTTCTTTCTTTGGTTTGCATAAGAAAAGAGTAACTCTGGTTCTCAGATACTAGGACTTTATTGTTCTAGCAATGAGAACAACTTTTGTCTCAAGCCACTTAGGACAGTGGCTGTATACAGCTCTGTATTTATTCTGGAGTGGACACCTGAAGCTGCAGAGGGAGAAGGCAGGACTCTAGGGCAGCTGCCTGGGACTCTGAGACCCTGTTCATGCCACTTCTCTGGCACAGACTTTCTGTGCGACTTCGGGCAAGCCAGTCAGTCTAAGCAATCATAACATACTTACGAAAGCCAGTAGATATTGGGGCCACTTCATGTAACGGTGATGAAGAGTCTCACTGAGGAACCAGAGCATAGGGCAGGGCACAGGCTCCTTTTGCACAGCAAGCAGCTCAGAGGGCTGCTCTGGATAAGGGTGTTTGTACCTCTGGGTTACTCAAGGTCATGTCTATGACATATGCCCTCACCTTTCATCACAGCAATGAAAACCAGAAGCAGACACTCAAGTTCATCCAAGGGGTAATCAAACATGTTGGGGTACAAGGAAAATAGGAGAAAATGGCCTATGGGTTTACCAGAGGTGAAGCATGCTGAAGTAACCCGGTATCTTCCTTTGGCAAGAAAACTGATCTCTAGATAAGATCTGTGGTCTTTCCTTTATCTCTCAGTAAAGAATGTGACATTGAGTCATATGGAAAGTCATAAATTAAGCTTGAGAAGATGGGGACTGGTATAGGAAGGGAGATGAGAAACTGAGGGCTAGAGGTTGGGGGACACCAGGCAGTGTTGAAAGGGGAAGTCTGGGCTGGAGATGTTACTAGCAGAGTTCAAGGTCAGTATTCAGTATTTTCATTCATTACCTTGGGACAAAAAGGGAGAACGGAGTAATGAAATCTGCTGAAAGCATAATGTTAGAAAGCAGTGTCAATGCAGAGGAGGGCTGGAATATCAGATAAGAAGGACATGAATGATCTTCAAGGCTAGAAACCTAATAGAAAAGGGATGACATTTAGTAGCCCACAGTCATGCAGTTATTAGTGACTAACAACAAGGATTTTTGCTGTATTTTTGGGGGGGAGCTTTCTCAGTTTGAATGCAAGGAAGAGAGAGTGTTGATCATGGAATGATTAAGAGCCACCAGTGTGATTAGCTTGTTTAAGGGGTAAATGCAAACCTCAGCAGGTGAGGTATTTCTTGTAGGGGTAGGGAAGTATTAATGTTATTGAACAAGGCATTGAGAGAGCCTCAATTGGGTTAGTGTGCATGGTTCTGGTCACCTGTGCTCAGGAAACATGAATCCAAATAGCACAGGTAGAGAGGAGGAGTGCCAGGATAAACTGGGAGAAGCAATCTCACGTAAAGACTCTGAAGGAGGTTGACTTGTTTACTGGAGCAGGACAAAACTGAAAGGAGATATGATTGCTCTGCATCAAATGCATCAGGAAGGTAAATACTCAAGCTCAAGGAGAGTGTTGGCACAGGAACAAACAGGCATAAACTGTCCATGAATAAATGTAGCTTTGAAATTAAAAGGAGGCGTCTGGTTACCAGATCTGTGAGGTTCTGGAGCTGCCTTCCACGAGGTGTTGTGGTCACAGAAAACTGAAGATAGAGCTGGATCAGTTTATGAAAGAATGGCATCACATGGCATGGCCGTTTGAAAGCAAGACACTGGACTCAATGGACCCAGGATCCCATTCTATCCTATATTCCTGGGTCGTTATATTGAGTATAAAAAAAAATAAATGCCATTTCTATTTGACTTTCAGTAGTAAACAAGCAAGAGGAAACATGCTACCAGTCGAAGTCAGATACTATAACATGTACTTTGCTACCCTTGCCACTAACACCACTCTAAATTAGTAAGGATGGAGGCATTTACGTGTAGTTATGGAAGAGAAAAACTTCACTTTGGTTCACTGGCTCTTTCCCTTTTGGGAGCTCAGTAATGAAGTGCCTGGGCTGCAGATCCTGCTTGAGAATATTTTTAATGGTCTGTTTGCTCAATTTGTCCATTTAAAAAAAATGAAACCATTGCTATTGATTTTTATGATTTGTAAAAGTTTGCTTTTAAATTAAAATCTGACCCGTTTTTTTATAGCAAACTTTACAAAGGCATCACAACTATCTAACAAATATTGCTCTTGCCAGAAAATCAAGATGGTTCTTTAGAGGCCACTCACACGGTGGATTTGAAAATGGAAGAGCAATGCACTAAACAGTAGTGAATGAGGGAGCAAAGCAAAAGGAAAAATGAAAAATTACAAGTAAAATCGTGCAGCCCAAAGGGTGCTTCCCCCTTCGTCCTTTTCCCTGGACAATCATAGATCACACCCCAAACCTGTCCTCTGACCTGTATAGGAGCATTACCGCTGAACAAGGACCTGCTATGAGTTTTATAAGGGCATTCAAGACTCTGTGTGCATGGATCCAACTGCAGGATCATTTTCATCAGCTGCTCACACTTCAGCACGCTCTAGTAAATGGAATGCATCTTGCTCCGGGAAAGAAGGGAGCTACATACACCCCATTCGGCTGTGTGATCACCTTGTTGAGAAGTAAAGTGAGGCTGCTACCCAAATGCATATAGCTTAGGCAGATGGCACAGCACTGTGACTCCTTATAGACAAACTCATCTGTGTTTGCTGTGAATTAAGATACTGGTTCTTGTTTTATTTTCTGAGAATCAAGATCAATTGCTTTTTTTTTTTTTTTTGCAATCCAAGAACTTAAAAACTAAGCTTCCTTCCTGCTCCATGTCAGCAGATTCTGTCCCTGAATTCCTTTCTCTAATTCTGCCGGCAATTTGTTTCAGCTACAAGAAACCTTATGGCTTGATCTGTTAGGCTTCCAGCCTAAGTAGCATAGAAGGAGCATTAAAAATTGAGATGAAACAGCAAAACTGGCTCAGATAATTAAGGGGGATGTATTTGGCTTTACTTCACAAAGCAGCTCTTCCCTGTATGCTTGTTTGCGCACAATAATAAAGATGCACATGGGACTTACTAAAAATTGTGTTCCTCAGTTTGCTGTGTGGTTGGGGTCTAATTCAGGAAAACCAGCCTTCTTTCAACTCCCATTTCCCTCACAAGGATTTGAGGGGGGCAGGGGCTGCAATGTTGCTTTTAAAGCAACACATGTAATACCCACAGCAATTCAACCACTGAATTGCACTTAAATTTGGTCTTAACAGCCTTGTAGGAGCTGGGCACCCCATACCAAAAAGATGGAGCTGGGGCAGCCAGTATGATCCTGCTAAAATGATAAACTTAACATCTGTGCAATGAAGTATTTCCACAGGAAGAATCATCTGCAATTGCCTTATATATATAAAAAGTCCCCAAACCTTCCAAATTAGACATATCTGACAAGTAAACAATAGGAAAAATAGTCAGTTGATCATGTTAATGAAATGCTGTTGCTATGGAAATGATTGTCTTTGTAAAAGTGAAAAAACACATGCACACTTTTCTTTCTGTCATCGTCCAAGGACATCAGGAAACAGTTCCCTGAAAGCACAGCTTCCATGATCATGGATACAGCCCAGGGTTTTTTTTAAGGGGTTCATTTCCTCAGCCACACTAAAAACTTCTGATGTGATTTGCAAGGGAATTGCCTCTATAGCCAGCAGCTGGGATGTAGCACATCCACCTATTCTTATGACATGTAGCACAGGCCACCTTTACTTATCTTGCTCTTCCTTTTCAGTCTGAGGCTATCAGCCCCCCAAATAAACTCTTTAAGCCCAGTTCTGTCTAACTGATGTAGGTTCTGCAGTCAGTGTAAGTCCTCTGGTCCAAACCAGCTGCAGATCTGACTAGTGGAATAATATTTCTGGCAAACTTGGCATCTACCCACTAACTTAAAAAAAGCAGACGTTATAGCAATCCTATATTCCCTTCCCTTCAGCTGTAGCCCCCACAAGAGCACATCTGGCTCTTGTTCTTCCATCCTCAACAGTCTAACAGTCAGAAAAACATTCACAGTGAACAGTATGGTTTTATTCATGGTTGGGAAGGAGCTGTTGAAAATGTAATGAAAGAGGGCTGTCAACTGCACTTCATTATGGTAAACTACTGAACGACTGAAATAATGGGCCCAAAATCTACTTTATGAGATGTCTCAGTGGAATTATTCCAGAGTTATGTTCGCACATACAACTGCACAGTTTGGCCCTTGCTATGGAAATTCATTTACATCAAAGGGTGTAACAGTGGAAAAGGCAGTAAGCATTAGTGAGCAAACAACTCCTGAACAAACTACTTATAAAAAGAAATGGGCCTGAGCCTCTGCTAACTTACATCAGTTGTGCACTGCTGTATTTGCAACGCCTTCATGTGAAGCAATCCTGATTTACACTATTGGGCATTGGAGAAGAGACAGACGGTGGGATTCTGACAACTGGATTCAGAATCTGATGCCAAGTCAGTAACAGCAAAAAGATTTATTACACAAACAAGAAAAACCATGAAAATCAGGGACTGTATAGTGAAAGAGAGAGAGAAATATGAAAAATAAATCAAATAAATTATTGCAGTAAATAGACCTCTGGTTCATTTTTCAATCCTTTTGCTATTTCTTATACCTTACTGATTGTCTGTGGCAAGTGTGATTTGACTGTACAAGCTAGTCAGTCCTACAGGGAGGGTGTGGATGAGATGGATGGAGGTGAGGTGCCCTGGACCAAGGAGATGACCCTTTGGCACATCTTAGCTTGTTCCCAGGGGTCAAGCGGCAGAGAGCGGAGAGAGGATTGGGGCATCAGCCCCTGAAGTGTGAGTGCACGCCATAGAGTGACTCCGAGATCAGAATCCAGATCTTGCTTTCTGTTGTGAAAGTACGCTTAGAAGTTGCAGGTGAAGAAAGGTGGAAGATGGCTGCATTATAGCAATCCTCTTTTTAAACCTATTGAATCAACCAACAAAGAAAATCAGGATTTGCTGCTGTGAAGTGTTCTTTTCCATCAGCTGCAGCTCTCTACTTCATGCTCAGGAACACAACAAGTGGTGTTCAGGCAGGTGATTTTTGGACCTTTACGTCTAAGTATCTGGGAATCCCAGGTCGCATGTTTAGGTATACAAGCAGGGGCAAAAACTTCTGTCCTATCTCAGGCTTTTCCCTTTAATCCAGACTGGCCTGGACAAAACCTCCAGACTGCAATGGAATTTCCTCTGTGCCAAGACAGGTGGGGACGGAGATCACTCCTTTAGAAGGAACCGAGTGGGGAGTTTGCCTCACCCAGGAGAAGCCTGCAAGAAAAAAGACCTGTTCCTGGACTCCATAGGAACAGCACATAAATAAGAAGGAAGAGTTCCTCCTCCTGTGCCAAGGCAGGGCAAGCAGATGCCTATAAAATGCCTTAGCTGAATTTATTTATTTATTTATCTATTTATGTGATTTATAGGCTGCCCTTCTCCACAAAGGCTCAGGGCAACTTACAGAAAGAGAGCAGGCAACTAAAATATCCAAATAAAACAGGCAGCAGAAAAGCCACAGGAAAGCCTCTTGTGCCTGTGCTTCTTGCTAGAGAATTTAAGTTACCATCGCTCCCCCTTCGTGTTTGACTTTCGCAGGCCAAAGTGAGGCTGTGTCTGACTGGGGGAATCTCCTCTTTGAGCCTAACATGAGAAGCGCTTTGCTTCTGTCTCCCTAGACCAGAGGAGGCCAATCTTTTTGGCAGGCGAGCCACCAATTGGCCCTGCGCCCTTCCTGAGTGCCACTCGGATCCCTTTCCCCTCCCTGATCTGCTGCTCTGCTTTCTGCTCCCTGTCCTATCTGCCACTATGCCACCTGTCCCCTCCTTGATGTGCCGTATGCCACACAGAGGCTACCCCTGCCGCAGGTTGGCCACCCTCCTCTACATCACATCCCTCACATTAGCTCCCAAGTCACCTATGTTCCAGAAACCTGGTGTCCCCTTTACTCTTCTCATTGAAAGTGATTTGCGTCAGAGAGGGAAAATCATCAAGCTGAACACAAAGGGAGTTGTTTATAGGAAAACAAGGCGCTCCACTAAGTTTCCTACATGAATAATTTTGGCATCCCTCATTCTGGATCTCTGTCAGGCAGCAGGCCCCTCCTGGGGCACAGACAGGTTGAGAAACGTGGTCTGGAAGGAAACCAGCTTTGTCGAGTTGTTTGCTGAACTCTGTCCTTCTTACAGTCACCGCTTCATTTCTTCTGGTGGTGTTTCCCCTCTATTTATGTATTTTTGGTTAGCAACTGCTGCCAATGCCTTGGGCCCTCCTTGTGCAAAGGGCAACCACAAGGTGACTCTCGGTCCTAGGAATGCCTGTTGAGCAAGTGCATGCTCTCACAACAACCCCCGGACGTTTCCTCCCTCTGCTCAGAATGGGGACTTAAAGAATAGTGACACCACAGCAGACCCAACAGGTCTGAGGCAATGGCTTAGTTTTTTTGATAAAAAGGCCTCGGCCTGGTTGCTGCTTGTACCTCCCGCCAGGGATAACTGAGCAGTCCCTGATCTTGTGGACTCCTCACATAGCCAGCCTCCACATTGCGGGCATGTCAGAGTAGGGACAGCATTGTATCAGGAGTGGGCAGGGCAGGGTTGGACTTCCCAGCTGTACAGCCGGCAGCACAGCTATGACTGCACCATTTTGATTTTATTTTTTTTTATTTAATGTGTGAGTTGCATATTCAACTCCCTTGACTGCATGGGCATTAGTTGTACCAGCACATACAACACTGATGTGCAATTGTGCACCTTCCCAGACTGAAAATAACAGGCCTGATTCTCCTCATCAGTCCTTTCATAGCATCTGACGAAGGGAGCTTCAGCTCGTGCAAGCTTTTGCTATAGATACGTAGCTACTTTGATTAGTCTATAAGGTGCAAATCTACCCCGCCTTCTCATCAGTACAACTCTGGAACAACCCAGATGAAGGCAATTATATTAGCCCAGCAATAGTGAGAAGAGAATAAGCCCACCTATGCCTAATAGTTGGAGCAACGGATGGGGAGTTGAATCTTTTGCCTCGTGACTAAAAGAAGCAGGGGGATGGGGAGGGGGAAAAGGATATGTGCTGAGTAGATCCATGCCTACCCCAAGTCTGGCTGTTCCTAAGCTAGGCATCCACCACCACTAACACTAGCACTGTTGGCTGCATCAGCTGTGAGCTGCCTCATCATCTCTTTATTTTTAGTTCACTGTGGTCCAACGGCTTCCTGGCTTGACAGTGTTGTTTCATTTTGCCTGATGCAAAAATAAAAGTCAGGCTTGCCTTTCTCAGGATTAGTCTGTGGTGTCTTGTACAGCAAGAGGTGTCTTGGATATTTGCTTCCATGACATGAGTATTGCTGCCTTACAGCTACCTTTTTCAAATGGCACAATTCCAAAATATATGGCATAGGATGGGCATGGAAATTGGGTGATACACAGCCTAGTAAGAAGTATATGTGGCTTGTAAATGGCTTGTGCTAAAGTATGAATTTGCTGTCAAGATTACTGTACTGCAGAAGTTGGCTATGGAGGTCTGCAATGTGGTCTGAGCTGACCCCGTCTAAGAAAAGTGAAGCACTCCTGAGTTTCTGCCATGTTCTCCCAGCATTGTTTTAGTATCTGTGCAGCTCCTCTGGCAGCAGCAACAGTGAAATGCTATTTTTGATCACCTGGGAGAAATTTGACTGCTGTCCCAGCCAGGCCTTCCTTCAGCAGGTCTCTAGACTGGACTGATTTCCAGAAGGCTTGCTTTCTGGTTATGACAACATTCAGGAGCCAAACTCGCTCTGACTTGAACAGAAACAAGTTAGGCCCCACAAGGAGCCCATCCATTTAAAGCACAGCCCTGACTTGCCAGTATTCAAGTAACATAGATGCTTTTTAATTCTGAGTTGTTGCTTTTTAAAAGCTCAGCAAGCCAGAGGATTGGGGACTTATATTTGTTTAGTTCAACAGGACTGCAGTGATTCCTGGTTTAGAAGAGCCAGCTAATATAGCTGGATAACAATAATTTGCACTAATAAAGTGCACAGTAAGTAATTTTACAATTGTTGCTTGAAACCACACAACACTTCTGCATGGTAAAATTGTCTTCAGAGGTTGCATGTGTGTGCACGCCTGCATGTGTAATTAAATTCTGCCTGTTGTAAGATGTGTATGGGGACCTGCTTTGTCTAGCAGTGTGGTGCAACTGTCTCGGGAGCAAAACATGGCAACTACTAGAGCCACAGTACCAATGAGTAAATTGAGAGGAACTGAGAAAACATATGGTCTCCAACAGAGTACCTGCTTATGGGAAAAGACTTGTCAGGCTTCTGGTAAATTTAGCATCATCTAGCAGGATATGATTTGTGAGGGAGTTCAAGCTGAAGGAAACTTCTTACCTATCAAGCCACCCCTTCTGCTCAGAGACCCACCACAAGAGGACCAGCCCACAGCTTCCACAGCTCCTCGAGCTGAGACGTGACCAGTTTTGCTCTGACTGGAGCTCCTCAGCTGTAGGCAACTGGTCTCCCAAACCATCCTTGGTGTATGTTCAAGTTCTGCTCTCACTTTTGTTAGCTGCCATGTCTGTGCCCCAAGTAAAGGACATTCTTGCACCTTCCGCACATTCAGTTTCCTGCTTTGAAAGTTGGATGTCTCTGGATAAATTTGGATATTTTATTTTTAACTGCTTAGAGCAAGTTTTCCCCCTCCCCTGGCCTTGATTGCTCAGCAAGGCCGAGGGATGTCGTAGAGGCAGCAGAGGAGAAAATCCAGCAGTCTGAGTCACACAGCTCTCTTGGGGCTGCCTTTGCCCCCACTCTCAGATCTATACTTTCTGCTGGACCCAAAGGTTGACTGGGTGTGTTGGAGAATGGGCTACATTTGCAACCTTTGGTTTTGCTGTAGGCTGGGCACATTTGTTCCTGGAGGTTTGCAGCCAAGTTCTTGAGGGCTTCAGAGCTTTGCTGAGTGTTCCCAGCTTCAGTCCCCATAAAGGAGAGAGGCACCAGAAGTTGGATCTGCTCATGAGCAATGTACTTTACTAAGGGATCTTACTCTATGCTGTTGCAAACAGTCCTCTGTCTCTAGCTCTTCAGAACAAGAGTCACACCATGTCCTGTAATATCTCATCTAGGGACATGTAGTAGCAATGCAAGGCTCCTCAGGCTGCTGAGGTGTTTTACATGTGTCAAATACCCCTCACTACTGTCCCCAGGTGAGTACTGCCCTGCCATTACCTTTGTCTTACATACGGAGAAACTAAGGTATAAGGCAATTAGCTGTGCTCAGAGCTGCCCTGTGAATCCGTGATGGGACTGGAATGAAACAGGACATGCTCTCCGCAGTCCAGAGCACCTCCCTGCCTCATGTGTAGCAGTTTTTAGGACCGCTTTCCTTTTTTAACCAAGACAGTAATGAATTCCAGGGAGAGCTCTGTGGCTCCACAGCTCCTATTTAATAATTAACATGGCTAGAAATTCAAAGTGTTATCCATCCAAGAGAGGTCTTCTCTGAGAGAAACTTCCCATTACTACCGCTGCTGTGGTTACAAGCTCTCTGTTCTGCAGTTCTTACACCTTGCTTTGTTAACCCACCCTGCTGTGAAGCTGGGGTATGGACTGATCACCCGTCAACAGCTGCCTTCAACCCACATAATCCAGGGATCGTATAAGATTTACAGATGGGTCAACTGAGATGAGTTGAAAAATAATATCTCCCAGCAGGGTTTGTGTCGGCAAAGTCTAATCTGAAGCACTGAAGAATCTTTTCTTACTAGGTGATGCAGGCAGTCATTCAGACCAACGGGCACAGCAGAAAATGACCCAGTAGCAGATCTTGCCTGACAATGGAGAGTGAATCACATGACCTTTGGGAGAGGGAGCCCATCTAGATTGTCATCACTAATCAAGTTTCTCAATGAAAGAGGCAAGAGGGTGAACTTCATTTCACCTGCATAAAACCAGTCAAGGGGGGCTTTGTGCAGATGAAATGCCTTGGAACAAAGGGAAACCCAACCTGCGCCCAGGACACAGGTCCTTATTAGGATGGTTTGGATAGGAATGACCTCTGGAGGTGCCTTCTAGCCCTACTTTTCTGTGATTCTATGATTACCGCCCTTGTAGCCATTTCTGCAGCCTATGGACTTGTAACATCATCTCCACCTCTTAGCACCATTTTGACAGTGTTAAAGCCACTAGATCTGCCTCACTGAACATCTCCTGCCTGTCTCGATTCACTTCCAAGGGTGCCCTTTAGGTTAACCTTTTTTGAAGACTCTCCACAGGGTACAGCAGTAGTAGAGGCCCTTTTTGCCCGACCTGGGACTGGTCTTCACATACACTTCTGATACAATGGCTTCAGTTGAGGGTGTACATTTTTTTCCTCACTAGTTATACTACTAAAAGCCCTAATGTGGACATGTCTCTTACTCACAGAAAGGTGACTCATTGGAAGGAAAATACCTAGCCTAGCATGAGTAGCTATGCCAGATGTCCCAGTATAGCTGTAGCCGCACTAGGGAGTGGTACAGCAGTACAGTATGACTTTCCAGTGCAGATGAGACCTCGTTCTATGCAGTTCCACTGCAGGGATGATCTGTTGCAAAGGTCTTTCAGTGCAGAGGTCCTTCCTGCCCAGAGGGGAAGAAACGGGACTAGAAACAGTTCCTGCACTTAAACTGGTGAGAATAAAACCCTTGATCCTGATGTCTGTAGGCACGTCTGATCTCTAGCAGGGGTTGCAAAGGCATTCCCCTCCCAGTGGTGCACTGGTAACACCATACACCCCACAGGCACTGAGTGACAGGCTCGGATGAACTTCCAGTGTTTGGAGGCGGGAGGCGCTTGGCCCTGACTCCGCACTTGGCCTCTCAAACCTCTGTTGGGGCTTCCACCTTCCTGGATTCAGACTCTTTCCTTTGGCTGGCTCCTCCTGCCCAGGTCTACTGTCCTGGACCTTAGCTTCTGGGTCCCAGCCCTGTTTCACCCTCAGGCTCTGGGCCCCTGGCTCGGTCTTGTGTGGCAGCCCTTAGGGTCCCTGACCCTGGGTAGGCAGCATGCTGCTCCACCCCTGGGGACCCTGACCCTGGCTAGGCAGTTAGTGTGCTGCTCCATCCCCAGGGACCCTGACCCTAGCTAGGCAGTTAGCGTGCTGCTCCACCTCCGGGGTCCCTGACCCTGGCGAGGCAGTTAGCGTGCTGCTCCACCTCCGGGGTCCCTGACCCTGGCGAGGCAGTTAGCGTGCTGCTCCACCTCTGGGGTCCCTGACCCTGGCGAGGCAGTTAGCGTGCTGCTCCACCTCTGGGGTCCCTGACCCTGGCGAGGCAGTTAGCGTGCTGCTCCACCTCCGGGGTCCCTGACCCTGGCGAGGCAGTTAGCGTGCTGCTCCACCTCCGGGGTCCCTGACCTTGGCTAGGCAGCTTGTGTGCTGCTCTCCCCCGGGGTCCCTGACCCTGGCTAGGCAGCTTGCATCCTGCTCTGCCCCCGGGGTCCCTGACCCTGGCTAGGCAGCTCTACACTGGATGCCCCTCATGGACTTCTGTGGCCTCCAAACTATCCCCTATAGTCACAACCCAGTCCTCTGGTCTTAAACTTAAGCATAACAGAAATATAAGCAAACTGCTTGCACAAAAGTTTTCCTCCACTCTGGGTCAATACCCCACCACAAACTATACTTCCCCTTTAGTTGTCTTGGTCTACCTCTTGTGGGTAGCTTAGGTATCCATGGGCCTGTTTACTGCAACCACCTTCCCTGGGAGTTCCTCTCCCTGCAGCATGCAAAGCCCGACTGCTTCTTCTGGCACAGGCCCTGGGCTTATATGTCTCAGAGCCTCACCCCTTCCTGTCATGTTGCTCCCCAGCCACACACAAGAGCTTCCCATTTACTTGAGGACCGGCCTGTGCTCTTCTACTGCCAGCTTAGCCAGCTGCACTCTCTTGAAGTTACATTTCTCTAAGACATCTTGTGTTCAAGACTGTCAGGCAAAGTGGGCTGTTTGCGGCTCCGACAGAGCACATTGTAAGCCACAGCAGCAAAGCAGCTTATGCCTTTTCTGTCCAACTAAGCGGGGTCTCCAAACTGAATAATCATTGGGTTTAACCTGCATCCGGGCATGCTAAGGCACAGCTAGGAAGCATCCTGCTGAGGGTTGCCAACTCTGAATCACTCCTGCCTTGACTTCCAGGATGAAGGCTTTTCTGGAGTTTGACTGATCCTTTTATTAGGGAATGTGGCTATCCAGAAAGGTTTTCCTTTGCTCCTTTCTCTTGTGTGAGCTTGTTCTTTCTCACTTGTAGAACCACCCAAATCTAATTCATGCTCTTGTTAGTGCTGACATTCATCTTAGTCATGTTTTGCCCGGCTTGTACAAGTTTAGTCCTTTTTAACCTTTCTGTGTAGATCAAGCCTTCCCAAAGCTATGAATAAATAAAAGCCTTCTGTTCACGCCAACAATGGTCTTTTAACAGTTGCAACAACAAAAGTGACCATACTGAAAAATTCCAAATATTTGAATTTTTCCATCTCCAGCTGTTTTCTTCCCCTTTTAAAGTAATGACTTCATTATATTGGGAATCTAGAGAGAGAATTAACCGGGAACACCAGCTGTGTTGGGTGCTTCGGGGGGGGCGCGGGCAGACAACATGCCAACCCACCACAGCAGACACCACACAAACACACACATGCATACAGCAGCAGTAGGGCTGGGGGAATCTAAAGCATCTGATTGAATTGTAATAGCAATACATTTCTTTTCACTTTAATCCGAGGTTACAAGTACTTTTAGACCCTAAAATTTGCTTGCTGGATCCTTAAGTTTCCAAGGTGGGTAGCAGACTAGGGGGATTCTGTGCTCCCTGTGCACTAGGAAGGGTTTTTAGGAAGCTACCTGGACACAGAGGAGGCATGTGGGGGCTTGGACACTGGCATAATGCTTAAACAAATGGAGGGTTACAAGCTGCCATGTAGCTGGAGCACAGATTTCATCTTCCCAACAAACTCCCACGTAAGAAAGCCACCTGCACGACCTATAAAGAGCACCAGCAAGCCCACATAAAAGGGAACACAAAATGCTGCCCCTCATACTGCCAAAGGATGAGAAAGAAGTAAATATAAAACGTCATTGCTAGCTACAAAAAGATAAACACTTCAGCAACCGCTATTACACGATACAAAGGTGAACTATCAGCCCTTCTGGGCTCTGGCCATGTAATGCAATCAAAGTAAATAAAAAGCCTTGCACAACAAACATGATGGGACAGGGATTGGGATGAAGATGGATGGGACACTGCAATTTAATAATTGAAAGTATTTTGCAGGAGAAAATGCAGCCCAGGTTCCTGTCCTTCCCTCTTATTTTCTTTTAGTTTCATGGATCCCTAAGGATCTTGCATCCTAGAGGCAGCTAGAGACAGCCATCTCCCATGGTTATAGAAAACATGAAACACCAGAACTTGTCTGGATATCCTCTACAAATTCCTTCTGAAGGTGGACGGTGGAAAGTCTTGCCAATAAATCCAAGACCCCTTGGGGTAACCAGTATAAAGATATTCTCTCTCTCTCATAGTTGTCACAATTGCACAAAAAACAATGGGTTTCCACTTTCGAAATGATACTGAAGATCACATTGTCCCAGACTTGGGCAAAAGTCTTGTCTCCTTCATAAACGGGGAAAGCAGCTTGAGAGCACAAATCAACAGTGTAAGACTAAGAACCTTGTAAGAATGTTGCAGTGATCAAAATGATATGTACATCAAGTCGAGCAATTCAGAGTCAAGGTTAAACTTCAAAGAAATGTCAACATATGGAAATGTGTAGCAAGGTTATCCAAACAACCTTAACTCTGCCCCATGTAGTGAAGCTCTGGATAAACCTGAAACAGTAGGATAATGTTACCAGCCATAACAAACAAGTTGACTGTATAAAAATAGTCACAAAAAGTAGAGGTTGGGACCATGAGAAGAGAGACATTTTTTATATTATAAAGGAAAGATGCAGAGTTCCTTCATCAGTCCCCTTGTAGTTTATCAGGGGCTCAGTGGATACCAAAACAGTGTTACACTGCTGTTTTTTGGCAGACATAATTTAGAAAAAAGAGTTCTCATGGCATGAGCTTTTCACTAGTTCATGGAAATATTTCTAATACAGGCAAATTTTTACCAGGTAAAACAGTCTCATGATACACTAAGAATATCCCCAAGAGTACATTCACAAAAGAGCTGATTATTGTTACCATTTGCAAACACAATAACAATGCTCTAATTTGGAGGCTGTTACCTGAGGCAGAAATAAAAGGAAATTCATAGTTCTCTGTGTCTAACTGAGATACAAAGCAGCACAGAGCAAAAGCACATCTCTTTATGCAGCACAATAATCCTGACACACGCCTTCAATTCAAAAGCTCATTTTTGTCTACAGATATGGCATTCTTTCCCAATCAAATTTACACTATAAAGTGCTGCCTCATTGCTGTTTCCCTGTCTGTTCCTTTTAAATATTATTTTAAAAAATATGATATTTAAAACTTGTTAAAAGTTTTCATTTAAGGAGGGTAAAGACCTAAGGTAGAAATGATGGCAGGTACAGAAAAGCAACAACAGCCCCACTAAATCCCAGAGCTTCTAGCTTTTTGGGAGCTTTTGTGTTCAAACACGTCACTTAGGTTTGCTAGGATGTACTAATAACCTGCAACGCTCTTCTGGAGAATAACAACAGCGAGCTGAGGTTGCTACTGAGACAGCCTGGCATTAAGTAGCTGGTCTTATGCTGTACTGTATGACCTTTCTCATGAACTTTATGCCTCACAAGAACACAGAAATGAATGGAAACACCTCCCATTGAGGCCACTGTATACATGAAGACTGATCAGTCTATCAGTTACCCAGGTATAAATTTGAAGGAAGACAGCTGAAATGAATGGAGTTACACTGATCTAAAATAAGTGAGAAGTCCTGGACTATCAGCAAAGGTACTGCTGTCCTGGCCACCTGCCTGCTTAATCTTTGTTAAAGCCAAGCCTGTACGTAGTGTCTTAGAAACTCTTCAGATAACTGCAGCTTTTTTAAAACAAGGCATTTGAGCCAAGTAACAGACTCCCTCTCAAGAGAAACCAAAGATGTGAATCTCTGCCCTTAGAAACCAGTGTGCAAGCCAACCAGAGTCACAATCACACTTCTCATGAGGGAGAACTGGCTGTCTTGTCTCTGAGTTTTGCTTTTTTTTCTTGAAAGCCAAATAGATCTGGGCTGCTTCTTAAATTTCCTAAATTTCAGAGTGTTCAGATGGGAAAGCTGAATCCGGGGGTTGCTGCGCATCATGGTATAGTTTACATATCAATGAATATGGGGACCGGGGTGGGGGGCAAGGTTCAGATTTTGTTCTTGATTTTGGCCAAGTAAGCCCAAGGTAACAACCCTGCTTTTGTTCCACTGGGAGTACAGGCGTCCCAATGGAGTTTGCTTCGGGATTACACCAGTGTCAGTGAGAACAGGAACTGGCAGACATCTTTCCCTTTTATACTGACAGATAATGAACATATTGATTTGTCTTGACCGCTGAACAGTGCTAACCACGTTCATCTTACTCGGGCCCCACTTTGCCACAAGTCACATGCTGTCGCTTTGATGATACTCACCATGGTCATGTGCAAATACAAACAAGTTAAGTCCTGTCAGCATCTGGGCCAAGTCATCATAGCGGCCGCAGTGTTCCCCAGCGCCATGAGCGATAAACACGAGGGCCCTAAACAGAGCATCAAGGTATACATTATTAAATTGGAAACCAGCCTACAAAGGCTCCCAAGCTGTGGGGAAAAACAGCATAATCATTTAATCAACAACCATCTTGGAGATCAAATGCAAGTCAAGTAACCACGGGGTATGGATGTAGCTTAGAAGATGGTAGCATGGTGAAGAAGGGAGCAGATCATTTGGTAGCAGCTTGTAGCATCTAAGGAGGAAAACAGCATCAGTTTGATCCTTGCCAGATAGACTGGTGGTGACCGGGCACTGACTAGATGGACTATGCACTAGATGGACACAACTGGTTCCAGTGGGCATCCACAGGTTGAAATGTAGACAGGTCGCTAACAATCTTTTAGCTGCGTAATTACACTGTGGTTTGGATTCTGCTTTGCTGGAAGTCAGCTTTACCACTTGGCTTCATGGGATCAGGGTTAGGATTTCTCTAAGTAGTTTCAAACAGATATATTATGATTCATTTTTAGAATTCGATTGCTGCCTAATGTTACTGCACACAAATGGCTACTAGATTTTAAGCTAAAGAGGCCCCCAGGACATGAGGTGAAGTTTGGAAACCTCGGGAGCTTGATCCTAGTTCCAGTATCGTTATCCATTTCCAGTTTCAACCAAAGAATAGTTTGCTTGAATAGTGAAGTGAATATTTAACAGTTACAGCAGAATTAGTTTTCATAGAATTGGGGGGGAAAAACCCAATAGGATCCTATGTGTAATGCACTATACAAGTGCCTATCCTTAAAGACTTACATTTAGAATTTTCCTTGCATTTTCTGTGGAATATAATGAAATAAAGATGGCTTGTGTTGAATGACATTTCCCTATAATCTTTATTGAACTGCATTTGTAAGGACAGCTGATTTTTTTGTAGAAATAACTTGTGGCCAACAGAGAATCTAGAAGCATTTCTCAGTCTAACATTTTTCTCTCTCAAACTGTAGTATTTCAATCTGACTTGTTCATTTAAAGATATAATCTGTCAGCAGAACATCAGGCTGGAGGCTGCTACTTAGATGTTTTCAGTACATTAAAAAACTCTAAATTAAATAATAATTTAGTGAAATCCTCATCCCTACTTTGACTAGGGCTTTTAATACATCTTGAAAAGATGTAATCACTTGGAGATCAAATCACACCACTTTGATCTCAGTAGGATCTAAACCCCAAAAGAACCTGTGGTAACTACCGCTCCATCTCTTTGATTAGTGCCAACTGCACAATAATCAGTAATGCTAGGCACTGTGAAGAACCACCTCTCCAAACAAGATGGACTTCACTGTAGCAAACAGGAGATTTGGTAACACAGGCCTAAGATTATTCTGACAGTTGGGTAACACTAATCAAGAAAGACAAGAGCAGGTTTACACTCTCCTGCCCACAGTGCTAGAAACCATTTGATAGGCCTTGTTTAGTGGTTCAAAAATGACTTATGAAGTTGTACTAATGCCTAAAGTTGATATTTCCCTAGGGTTGGGTATTTGACTGGTCAAATAAAGTTCAGTCAATTGACCAGTCAAATATCAGTCAAAAATTGCCAATAGATCCAAATAATGCACAGAAAAAGAACATATTTTCCATTAAGAAATGTGTCAAAAACCAGTAAACATCATATTTCTGTCAAGAAAACTACAAAAAAAAAAGAGGTTTGTTTTTTTTTTTGAAAAATTGCTGTAATCTTGGACCAGTCAAAAAATATGAAGTCAATTGACAGGCTTGCCAACACTATATTTCTCTGAGAAAAGGCTAAACGTACCAAGCAGTCAGAACAACGGATATGAAGTTGGGGAGGGTACCAACGCTAATTTGACAGTACTAAAATGCATGTTTCAGATCCTGCCATAGTTTTTCTTGCCTGGCCATCAGATACAGAACAGAGGGAAGAAAACTGAGGGGAGAAAATCCTGCCTTTTATGCATTTACAAGGTGCTCATCACAATAGTGCATTTTCTTTTCAGTCAAAACACTATTTAAAATGCTACTAATGTACTGAGTAGAGTGCAGAGCATGAAAACCTAGCTGCAAGTTGATAGAGAACAAGTTTTATAGGGAGACATTAGCTGATACTTTCTTGTAAACCGTCTCATAATTCCACTCTTATTCAGTCTCACTGCTTTGAAACCAGGTCCTAGAGTGGTTAGTGCACCCTCACCTTCTACTAAAATCAGTAAGAAATGAGGAAGCTGAGCCCCCACAAATTAAAGCTCCAGGGCCTGAATCTGCCACCTTTTCCACTAGTAATTCTTATTCTCTCCTACAGCCCCAAATAACTACAACTGAACTGCCTACCTAGGTAATGCAGAATCAGACCCTAGGACACAGACTGTCTTTCTTTGGCCTGCAAAACATCATGGGTCAAGTTCTCAAAAATGCTTAAGTGACTTAAAAGCCCAAGTTCCAATGATTTTTAATGAGATGTAAATATGTAAGTGTACACACACACACGACTTAAATATATAACAGGTGAATATAGTGCTGTATAAAAATGGGGCACACTACTCAAAACTCAAAGCACTGCTTCTTGTTCCTCGATTCAGGAAGGTCCTTAAGCTTGTATCCAACTGCGGTAGTACCACTGGAGTCAATGAGTGTCCACACAGCAAAAGAAAGGTTCAGTTCCAGCGAGGGCAAGCAGACCTGGCCTTGGTATAATCTAGTTAGCTCAGGTGACAACAGTGAAAATGTGACAATATGGGTTAGCATGCAGAGAAGGTTGCTAGGGCTCCTAGAGGAGGGATCCCATGCTTAAGCCCTCTGCTGCCCTGTCTTCACTGCTGTTATCTGAAGCTCAAATTCAGCTAGCAGCAGCCCACCTCCATGTGCTACGATCACACCTTCACTCTGCTGGGTAGGCACATTAAGGGAGACCACATGGATGCTTAGGTTAGTCATATGCTTTACCTTCAGGCATGGGAGTTACTAGATAGCAGTGGCAAGATGTTGCTGTTGCTGAGTGCCCATGTGGCAGAGTGAAGAATTAAATATGCATATACATTAATTATTTATTGCTATATTAATTATGCATATGTTTGTTTAGCATATTTCTTGTAGCTGATGCGGTAGTGTCTTTGCCCTCAGTACTTTGAATATTCCTGTACCTAGCATTATCACTGCCTATCTTATTTACATTCTTACTTTCTTACAGCCAAGGACTTGAATTACACGGGTCCTTAAGTCTGGACACTCTAAGGCTTGGGGTTAGTACTGAAAATATATTGAGGAATGTATTGAGTTTTTGATTAATGCCAAGGAAAATATATTGAGGAATGTATTGAGTTTTTCATTAATGCTACTGGAGCTGATGTCCTGTGGCAGCCCACAGCTTCTAGAAATACATGTTTTATGCTATTATTATAATCAGGATTCAAATGCTGGCTGGTTGGGCCATGAAATAGGCTTTCTGACTTTTTTTCATTTGTCATGATGGGGCTACTAAAATCAAGATACCATTGAACTAGATTGGGGGGGGGAGAGGGGGGAAGCAAGAGTGCAAGTGGGGATGATGTGATATTAAGGCCTATTATCTACTGAACAGCAAGGGCTTCAGGCACTTTGATGGGAACTGTACATGTTCCTTTAGGACCTGGAAAAAGGTCTCCAAGCACTAAGACTGGACCATAAACCAATACATTCTATCTCTATATATACTAAAACCTTAAGTACAAATGTAACTGTTGTCCCGAATAAGGAGGGAATATATATATAATTACTTTCCTGAATCAACTTAAGTTTATGGAATGTTATTCCATGCTAGACGCATCTTTTTTTTTCATGTTAGATATGTTGCTACTAGCACCAGCATGGCTTTTAAAACAGAAGAGCTGATTATCTGCAATTTGAACAAGAAATTAACCCCCCTACCAAAATGAAAAAAATCAACAGAAAGCTGCGAATTATCTAGCGTGCCAGAAAATTACTGAAATGCAGTATTAGATTTCATTTTCCTGCTTTAGCTCATTTATTAACTGCCTTGTACTTGGCATCAGCCTGCCACTTAGATGTAAAACAGTTAGAGCTCATTCATATTAAATCTCTTGCTGACAGCACTTTCTAGACTATCAAACAAGTAGATAGTCAGACAGGCATAGGGGTGTCTGCCGTCTGCAAACGGTTCGTCTATTTAGTCAAAGCCTCTTGGATTTTGCTATAGTGCTCCAGGATTATAGTATCAAAAATCAATCACAGCACTATAAATGTACACGTTAGCTCGCAGACACATAGAAGGCACATTCCAGGTCCTGTAACAGGCTGGGCTGATAGCAAAGCCCATTGTAATGCTAGCAGACACTTCCCATTATAAACCAATGTTTCCAGTTGCTTGCAACTTTGCCAGCCTTTAATATTTTGGACTTAAATTTTCCATTCGGCTTAAAAACAAACATTGTGGGGGGGAAAGGGAGGGTGGAATTTCAGACAAAACAATCTGGCTGATGCCTAGAACTGCATGAATGGAAAATACACGAGAAACTCAATGGTGTACATCATCTAGTGACTTATTTGAAAAGTTCCAGCACTCTCTGCCATGAGTGAGCGCTGGACAAAGGGGACTTGAAATTCAGCACAGACATGTCTTTTGCCATCCCTATGAAAATCTGCATGAATCTGGCCAAATGATATGCCTCTGAAAAATCACAGCTTGCTAGAGATTTCATAGGTTTTAGCAGTTTTCTCGGGTTTCAGCAGCAATATCCCCTGAAGAGCCTCTCCATGGTGAGCTGAACATGCTGGGACTGAGCAGGACTTCCCTGCAAACTGTAGCTCTAGGTTGCTCATTGCTGCGCTGGGATTCAGATACAGGCACCCAAACTGAGAGCAGGGAAATAAGCTTTTCTCTGACCTCAGTGACCATCTGGTGAGCCCAGGCAGCCTGGAGGGGAAAGCTGCTTGATTTACATGGAGAGGAAAAGAGAGGCAGACCTGCATATGGGACTGGGGGAAGCTGGGAGGCAAGTTGACCGGGGTAGAAGGGAGATTGGGTGTGGATTGATGAAGACACTTGGACAGAGAGCCAGGGAGGGAAAAGGAGGCTTGGAAAGTGTAAGGGGCAAGAAATACTATGACTGGAAGAGGAAGCTGTTGGGGAGATTGGGGCAGGATAAACAAGAAGACTGAGATGGAGAAAAATGGTGAAAAGGGGGAGGGGACATGTCTAATGAGGATCCAGGAGAGACCAGAAGGAGAGTTAACTCTGGAAGTGGAAGCTGTGGGAGAGGATTAGGAACTAGTCAGGAAAAGAAACATGGGCAAGGTAGCAGGGTACTGAAAGGCAGCCTGGGGAAGAGAGAGAGAGAGAGCGAGCAGCTGAAGAGTCAGCATGGTGGAGGAGGGAATGGGACGGGTTGTGTAAGGATGTTAGGAATGGGCAGAGAGTGTGAATTCAGACAGTTGAAACTATGCCTTACTGGAGAAGTCTGAAGAGTGAAGACTAGGACTTGCTATGAGAGCAGAAAGGGAGTAGGACCAAGGGCCACTGAACAGACCACTGACTAGGTCAAGGACAGGATGGAGAAGAGGGGTGGGGGCAAAGCGGTCTTGCTTGAGACAACTGACTGGAGAGTCCGTGCCCGCTAGCAGGCGATCCCTCCAGAGCTGTGAACAGAAAACAAGCTTCTTGGGTCTCCTCATCTCTCCACTACCAGCAGGTCTCTGAGGGCATGTGTAGTCGAAATGAGGGGCATGTGTGCGTAACACTTTCAAGTGGGTTAAAAGTTTTTGCACTGCTTTAATGGTGTTGGTGTTTGCATGCGTCGATGGCGTATTGCACGTTAATTCCAGCTGCTGTAGCACATTAAGCAACATAATGCACTTTAAATGACTTTAGGGTGCAGCAAACTAAAACATCAAGGAATTTTAGTTTGCTGCCCTACAGCCACAGAGCGAAGCACCGGGCTCTGTGCAGCTCAGGCACTATGGAGGCAGCCCGTGCAGGCAGCCTGGCAGCAGCCCATGAACGCAGGCTCCACCGAAGGGAAAAAAAAAAAAGCGGCGAGCCTGATCTTTTTTCTTTCCACCCCCCCGCATCTCCCCCCCGGAGCCAGCCTGCCTGTCTGCATAAGCTGTGTGGGGAACTGGTCCTTCCCTCCGCAGCTGCAGTGCCCCCTGGGACCACCTGAGATGGGTGCCTGCAGGTGGGTGCCACGGGGGAGGAGGGACGGGGAGGGGGAGGGCACTGCTGCAGTGGAGGGAAGCACCAGCCCCCCCCACAGCCCAGGGACCGCTCTGCCAGCTGGCAGCTCACCCTCCCCTCTCCGCCCCTGGAGAGGCAGGTGTACACAACACGGGGGCTTACTTCTCCCTAAATTGAAGCTGTGTTTTTAAAAATCCATTGCTTCAATTTAGGGCCCCCATTTTGTCTACACACGCCCAGGGTCTCCCTGACAAAACTCTCTCACTTCCCAATTACCGTTGCTCTAAGAGAGCAACAGAAACCCTAGGATTAAGAAAAGGGAAAATAAATGTTCTGTTTCTTCTGACATATTAGTCTGACCTCTGCATTGTGCAAAGCTCTAGAACAAATTTTGAAGAAAAGAGAAACTAAAGACCATGGCAGTAAATTTAAAATTAAATGAAGTGTATTGCATGGGTTTAGCAAGGTAGATAGACTGTGCTAGACTATCTCAGTATCTTTCTTTCTTTGACAAAGAAAATGTGATAGTCCTACCTATCTGGACTTCAAGTAAAATGTCTGTGATGGTGCCATGTGGGAAAACATTAGTTAAAGTAAAGAATTAATACTAAAACTGTAAAGCACGTAAAAGCTAGTTAAAGGGGAAAAGACTATGGGGTTGTGTGGAAAGGTGAACTGTCAGGCTGGGACGGATGACAGTCATGGAGTTTCAAACAGGGCTAGTCTTGCAGGTGATCTTAATTAATAGTTTCATTAATACTCCTGGCATGAAAAGCTGGAATGTGCTAATGAAATTTGGAGTGTGCACAAAATGGAGAGGCATTGCTGATACAAAGGAAAATCAGAGCATCACAGGTGAGGTGGGGGATGGCTGGGAGGACTGGAGTCATAACAGTAAAAAGTGCCAGGTCATACCCTTGAGGACTAATAGCAAAAACTTCTGGGAACTCATCAGTTGGAAATGACAGAAGAGAAGGACATGGATACATTAGTCAAGTACAGGATCAGGATGACCCACCAGTATAGCGCAGCTGTGAAAAAGGCAGATCCTAGAATATGTCAGGCGAGATATTTCCAGCAGAGAGAGAGAGAAGTATTAATGTCATTGTACAAGGCATTGGTAAGACCTCATCTGGATGACTGAGTACTAGACAGATGAATTCAAAGTGGAACAGGTGCACAGAAAGCTGCTGGGATGAGCAAGGGAATGAAGAAGACACTAAAAGAGCTTGGCTTGTTTAGCCTACAAAATGAAAGCTGAGAGGGGACGTGATTGCTCTTTATAAATGTATCGGGGTAAACACCAGGCAGGGAGAAGAGCTATTTAAGCTAAAAGACAATGTTGACACAAGAACAAATGGGTATAAATGAGCCATGAATACATATAGGCTGGAAATTACAAGAGGATGTCGAATGGTTGGAGGAGAGAAGTTCTAGAGCAGCCATCCAATAGGCAGATCTTCTTTAGCTCAAATCGGGCACCCAAAGTAATGGACACTTTTGATCTTCATCTCCGTATGTGCCTGGAAAGACTGAGTCATAAATCCACCCCCTTGTGAGCAAGCCTTAACACGCACTTAACCCTGGCATTCCCCAACTTTTAAAGAGTTTAACTTTGCATGTTCTCTTAACGCTGTTTCTTGGGTGTAGTACAGTTCTGACATATGGTGTGGTGTCTGAATGCCTGCCTGCAGCTGCAGACAGCACAGAAATCAGCCTGGCACCGATGTAGTGTCATAGCGTCATCTTGACGTTTATAACCCCGAGGTACTAAAAACAAGACATCACTGGAATACAGAAGGAAACAAATACAGTAGAAAAGCAACAATGTTATCCCTTCAGATCTTCTGTTTACTCTGTGCGCCAAACTGTGCTTTATAATTGTTTAGTTATGGAGTAATTCCAGCCCGTGGAATTAAACCAGACTCACATCAGAGTAAGAAAGAGCAGAATTTGACTGTATTTAAGTGGCAACATCTTATTTATACGTACACATTTCTTTCGCCAACCACAGTTTTGAGTATCCACGCTTAATATTCTATATACCATTTTGGCTACTATGGTATATATGGTATACAGTTTTGAGTAACCACGGTTTTCTGTGGCCACGCATCAGCCCGCCACCTGCCATTTTCCCCATAAGCCTTTTGTCTTGCCAACCACGGTTTTGCCAACCACGGGAACTTCCAGGAACCTAACCCCAGTGCTTGGCAAGGGAAACCTGTATTGTTGTATAACATCCTGCATAAACCCGGGCCAGGCAGATGTAGTTCAAGTCTCTTTTCCCTCTCTGTGAAATGCAACACAGAACACATAAGCAGGAAAGAAGAGAGCACAAAGTAGCTCCTCTGGGGACAGAAATGGCCTTTGGAGTAACTTCTCAGCTATTATTTATGACCAGGGATCCTGGTTTTCTGTTTAAAAATTGCAAATTCTCTGATTAAAATGACACACACAAGTTCTCTGATTAACAAACCCAAAATCAGTGTTTTTCCACAATTAAAAAGAAATGCCACTCTATATAAATGTATCAGTTGAACACAATGTTTTAGTGATATATTTACAATTTTAAAGCAATTTGGAAGCTTACTAGTACCTCAATCACTATAATAAAATAAACTAAATTTTAAATACAGGCATATCGCATCACACGCGCATTTAACTTGTGTGAATTCAACTATAGGCAGGTGGGGCGGGGGGCAGGGCTTGAGTCTGCACGCAGCGCTGCCGCTTACCTGGATGCCCAGCCACCACCACGCTGCCAGCGGTGACTGCCTCTGCCTCCAAAACCTCCCACCGCCGCCATGGAGACGTGTCCGGAGCTGGGTGGATGGCCACCAGGTGTGGTGGTGGCCGGGCGGCACGCAGCCATCCCCACCACCACCCCGTGCTGCGCTGCTGCCGCCGGCTGCACAGCTCTAAGCACGGCTCTGCGGCGGCGGCGGGAGGTTTTGGAGGCAGAGGCAGTCACCGCTGGCACAGTAATATGCGATTTCACTATACGCGATTTTCGCCTTTACGCGCTGCCTTTAGAACGTAACCCCTGTGTAAGATGCGACATGCCTGTACCTTTAACTTTTGGCATTTGATTCTGGGGTTTTTATAATGGAAAATCAGTGCTCCCCCTGCCCCCTTTGTTCACCAGGACGCGGGTCTAGTTGCAGTTGTCCCCCTACCACTGCTTTGTGGCACTAAGCAGCCCTGAAATACCAGCGTCCTGCCCATACCATTGCCCCTCACTCCCAAGCCACAGTTCCACAGCCCCACCAGTGCCCCTCACTCTCCACCCACAGCCTCCCAGCCCTACTGATGCCCCTCTCCCCACCCAAAGCATGGGCAGGGAGCCCCAAATCCACAGGAGCCAGCGTGTACCTGTGCACAAATCTGGGGGGCATTGCCCCCATGCCCCCCTGTGAATGCATGCAGTGGCAGGGAGCTAGCCCCTGCACCACCCTCTGGACAAGCTGCCCATGACTCTGCCCCACTTCCCACCTGGGCCCTGCACATTCCCACCCTGGCCCCTGACTCCAAACTCCAGGTCCCATGCACCATCCCAGCTGGGCAGAGCCTGCAGCCCTGCCCAACTCCTTCTCTCCCTCACTATGGGGGCCTCAATACCCCCCCTACCCGCCAGACTTACCTGCAGGGAGCTGCTCTCATGCTGCCTGGCTGCCACATGGATGCGTGCGTGCACACATCTACGTGGCACCCCCTGCCTGATCGCCCTCCTTCCACTCCACCCAATCCCTTGCAGGCTTAACTATGCCAGCCTGCAAGGGGAAACCTGCCATTTCCCATATTTTTCTCCTTAAAATGAGAAAATCCGTGTTTTTCTGTGGCAAATGGAGAACCCGAATCCCTGGTTAGGACAGCCTTTTTTGTGCTGTCCATGACTCTGATCTGAGTGATTAGCCAAAATTCAGGGTCTTACGGATGTACTAGCTTAGAAGGATGGAGTCAGGTGTTTCCTTGAATGCAGTCTTGCTTACTTAGAAAGAATGTAATAAATCTGTTTTCCCTGGACACAGCAGGAATCAACAAGAGTCAGTGCCTTTATTTCTACTCCCAAACCCCTTTTCTAGTCAACCATAAGCCGAAAAGCATTCTCTCTCTCTTTTCTACACATTGTTTCCCTGCCTTGCCTTGTGGGTCTGTTCTGTTCATCTGTGTAGTGGTTTTGCTCTTTCTACTGCTACTAAATAAAGAGACACTTTACTCCTCCCTCATTTAGCCTGTATCGGCCCCTTATCCTTCTGCACCACCACAGGGCTAACTATTGGAGTCCAGCATATTTCCCAGTCTTGGAGAATCCCGCTCTGTCAGGGAGAGAGACTCTCTTACATGGGAAAAGAATCCTTCCATGGCGACTAAAAAATTATCTGGGGACAGGAGAAAGTGTTAACTACCCCCACCAGAGGACTGCACTGTCTACACTCTCCTAGCACAGGTCTTCCTTTGATTTCATGGGACCTGAGGGAACTTGTAAGTCTGCTGAAGATCAAACCCACAATGTGATGGTAATGCCAAAGCCCAGTCCTATAACTGCTGCATCTTACTTATCTGAATAGCTTCACTGACTTCAATAAAACTACTTGCCTGAGTAAGAATGGATAGGCCTGTTCGCTCGCTGAATTCCAAAACTGCAGCAGTCCATTTACGTAGCATTGGGATGAGACTGGAGAGCAGACATAACCACTGGATTAGAACAACCCAAGGAGGATATGCAACAATACTAGAAAGCACAGGCATTACGAATCAGTAGAGCAGAGCCAAAATGGCCCAGCACAGATAGCTATCCATACAAAAAGCACCGCCAGACTCCAGCTAGAGCACATGTGAACAGTGTGGAGAGCAACTCAGAATGATTGAACAGGCCTTTGAAAATGTAAAATGCCCATGTGCCTTGCTCACCAGTGGTCTGCTAATGGGCAAAGAGATGAAGCAAATGTCAGGCTGGAGGAAGGACTCTGTGGACCTTGCAACTGCCTGAGTCCAAGCAAATGCCCCAAAGAAGTGGGGTGTTATGTTCTGGGAAGCACCAAGCCAAAATCAGAGGCCAAATAAATGGTGGTATGAATTAAAATTCCTGAGCTTTTTGTACTCTTCCCTTTGCCAAACCCTATCCTGGGATAGGGTTTCTGGGATTTCCTCAGGAATCCAACAAACTGATGGGATTTGCCCTAGCAAAGCTGACAGGCCTACCACCCCATGCTGAGAGATCGATGGGCAATTGGTAAATGCAGACAGAATTCCCAAGGCTTTGTCCCTGACTCTCTGCTTGCACCGATTTTGTGCTGCTGGGATTTCTGAAAGGCAGAATCAGGTTCCCTATTTCTCAGTATACACATTTTAGACTCAACTCTCACATAACTGAGAAGTGGAGTAATGTGATACAAGCACCATTAAATGATGCCTCTTTGTCAAGAACAGGTCAAGTGCAGGGAAGGAATCTACTCTTCACTCTGCTACAGACTTGCTGTGGGGCCAGGGCAGAAGACTTCACCCCACATCCTCATACCTTAGTCTCTCTCCATGTGTGAAACAGGGACCAAAAAGATACAACACAGTGGCAGATCCCCTTGAGAAAATATAACCCACCCACTTTGTTCCTGGCAACCCCAGAAATGCAACTGTGAGGATGTCCCTGAGTATCCTGAAAACCCAGGTCCTGAGCACCATGCCAGGGGCACTCTTTAGGGTGTCCTCACTACCTCATTTCTAGGGCTGACACATATGGAGTGGTAGCAGATGGGTAAGTCTTAGTTCCTGGGCAGCATGGCAGGCCACTTTTCTGTCCTGAAGTAAATATACCCAACTTTACCTATCTCCAAGGGAGCCTGTAAGGGTTAAGGTATCAGTAGGCATAAAGCATTTGAGGCCTTTACCCAGAAGATGCTATAGATGTGTATAATTGAAAAATGGGCCAAGTAGCAAAATTTGTATCTAGATGTGAACACCATTTAAAACCACTTTGCTAATTATTAAGAGGCAGGAGAGAGAGTTATAAAAGTGCTTAAGGGATTTAGGAGGGGGAGAGCCCATGAAGGTCAATGTGAGAGGCAACTTCCATTACTCCATTAATTTCCACTTAAAAGCAAAGCTCTGTGGGTGGAAGGTGGCTTCCTGCCTACAGTGTCATGGAAAAGGACTATTGTTAGAACAGGCTAATAAAGCAATAGTAAAGGACTAGAACTCCTGGAAGTTTGCTGACCCAGCCCCTCTTTCCTCTTCGGAGAGACCAGGGACTCATACTTGAAGGGTTTCTGAAAGGAGAGAGCTTGCAGCTTGGAAGATCAACTCTGCAGGCAGCTCATTCTTGAAATCACAGTGCAACGATGAGCAGATGTCTGGGAATATGTGAGGCTAATGTAATTAAAGGGGCTATGCTTTAAGGTCAAGAGAAAGCTTACAGTGAAAGGGTGAGAGGCCTTATTCTAAGAACTAACTTACTTTACCTTTGTGTATTACTGATAAATTCGTACTAAACCCTTTTGACTGAACAACCCGGTTGTTTAAAAGTGTGGTTCTATTATGAAAAGTGACTGTTAAAAATGGCCCCTTCTTACTCAGCTCCTCTGCTCTCAGATATATTCAGAGCCATTTCTACTGACTAGTGCAGTGAGTCTCAACTAGGGTGCTATGGTACCTGGGGTTCCTTGAGATCCTTTCAAGGGTACCATGGGTTGCCACACAATGTTAATATTTAGGTTTACAAAGATAAACCCAGAGACTGCTAACAGAAATCCACAGCTGTGGTCTTTTTGAGTTCTTTGCAACAGAAAAAACTGCACTATTATTAGTCTGTAGGCAAAACAAGAGTGAATACGCCTTGGCTTGTTCCAAGGGGTGCCTCAAATCTAAAAAGGTTGAGAACTACTGCTCTGACCAGTTTTCACTGGTTTTTCCTCTTGTTGACCTATAGCCCTGCAAAGTTATCATAGCTATGAGAGAGCGAGCTCTGCTATACCTTCTGGGGAGGAATCAAATGGGATTAATTAACAGACGGCCTCATCTTGTCCACCCTCAGATCCAGCCAAGAGGTTGTTCCCTATGGTACATTCAAACCCAGAAAGGGCCCTTTTGATCATTCAGTCTGACCTCTTACAAAGCACAGGTCATAGAATTACATCAAGTAATTCTCATGTCAAGCCCACGATTTCTGGTTGCTCTAGAGCAGATCCTGTAGGAAGACATACAGTCTTGCTTTAAAAGTTTCAAATAATAAAGAACTCACCATATTCCCCAGTTATCCATTCCACGAGTAAATTACTCTTAAAGACCTGGTAATTTCTACATGCTTGGTAGTGTCCCTGGTTAGCAATTCTTAAGTAATTGGTAAAGGGTGCTTTTAGTTTGAGCCAGATCCAGAAACACTGTAGGAAACACCAAGTCCACTACAGGTAAGGTTAAGCAGTATTTTCTGTTTAAAGCTTGACTTTTCTAAGCACTCTAAAAATATGCATGATGATTAAGATTGTCTTGACATTTTTCACACCTTATGAGGGTTCTGAGTCCCATTCATGGGCAAAATTTGGGGTTATTTGAGCAAGGGGTTCCTTTACATACAGATCCCCTGCCCTCCCCAAAAATCAGCAATTCACAAAATCAACAGATTCTTATAAAGCAGGAGGTTTTGTGCGCACAGGGCTCAATCCAATTTTCCAACTGTCCCTCACATGGCCTCAGTCACTTCCGCTTTGGGGAAACAACATTGAAGCGGTTATGAAAGGACACTACGTGGCAGCCATTCAGGCATCCAAAGAGACTGTGGTGCATGTATGCAACGAGACTAGGCATGAAGGCCGCCAGGTCTGCTGGGGGCTCGGGGCAATGTGCTGGGGTCATTTGTTCGCTTCTTACTCAAAGTTCCCCTTGATTTCTAGGAGAGATTGGAAAGGAATATGGCACAAGTAAGAACTTCAGGTTTTTGCCACCTGTGAATTTCCAAATAGTATCTGTGACTATTTTCTGCACGAAGCAGTGACTGTAAAATTGCCACCCAACGGAAGCTGTCTGAAGCAGAACATATAACTGCAAATCGCCATTAAACTTAGACCTAATAGAACAGTTTGTAACTAGGCAACTTCTATCATGTTCAGCTCTTGATTATTTCCTGCATGGGCTCAATTATCCATCCACATTTTTATCCTCTCAATCCAACTTTGCAATCCTCTCTGGCTACCAAAGTCTTCATCAGTTATCTATGAGCAAGGTGGATAATTTATTCTTTAAAAAGTAGAGAAGTCTGAGGTTATACGAATCTCCAAGTATCCAGTCTTTCACAGAGCAATTTCCAAGAGGCAGAGGGGAATTATTTTGGAATCCCGTATGCTTTGGAGTGCAAACCTCGAGGCTTGATTTATTTCTTAATCATAAGGCGGTTATGTATTTTTAAAATGCCTAGAGATTAAGTACATTAATTTCAAATGAGTAATCCTCTCTCAGCATATTCCAGAGCTGCATTTCGGCACTGGCCAGCTGTGAAAAGAATCTTTGCAGTAGAAAGGGTTCTTTGCAGGCTGTGTCAAAATCAATATTAGGAATTACTCTGTTGGGAAATTAGTACTATCACAGACCAGGCATGTGCCAAGGGTCTGGACATGTTCCAATTAATGTAGCATTTGCCACAAACCTGAGGTAGGAAGAAAGTGTTGAATGTAAACAGTTAAACATGATATACAATAATCCTGTAAAGTCAATGACTGCTAAAACATGTACTTGAAGGGCTGAGTCATGTTTCTGTGGTTTGGATATTCATAAGGGTGGCACGAGATGTTACGGTAATCTACCTACAAATGAGTTACAGTTAACATATGAATGCATACTTCAGTCTACTGCTACCTAAGTCATGCTCTACATTGTTGGTCAGCTCTATATAATCTCTGCCTAAAGACCTTGACTACACATGGCTCATTTTCCTACCATAAGTAACACCACATCAGCTCTACCTGTCGTAGAAAAAGTGACACCACTGATGTAGAAAAGGAACAAGTTACTGCTGGTGTTATAAGCACTGCATCTGGTCATTTTGTTCTCATAGGAGTCAAAGATAAGGTAGGGTTTAGAACGGGGTGAGCAATTATTTGAGCTAGAGGGCCACTTAAGAGTTTTGGAAAGCTGTTGCAGGCTGGGTCAGCACCCCCACCCTCCACCCACAACAGTTCACCAAAACTTCTTAGGTGGCTCTGCCCCAGGGCCTGGCCCAGCAGTCACTGCCCAGTGATCCTGGGGTCTCCATGGGAATTGGCCCAGGACCTGTGTGGTCAGGGCAGATGGGATGGGGCAAGCGGGCAGGGAGCAGCATCTGGGAGTGGGACAGGCAGGCAGAGGTGGAGCTGGGGCCAGGAGCACAAGGCAGTGACAGCGCAGGGCCAGGGCCTGGGGCAGAGGTGAGATCCACTCCTAGCATGCCTCTGTCCATGGAATCAGTTGCTCAACACATCAGGCAGGTGGGCCAGGAGCCTCCTGGCTGTGGTTTTCTCCTTCACCTGGCTGGGTGTGTGGTGCCCAGCATGCAACCCCACAGCTATCACCACTTCTGCATGCTACCTGCTGCCTGGAGCGGTGCAGCAGGTGCAGCTGATGGAGCTGTGGGGAGCTGAGCAGTACCCAGTGGGAAGCTGTGTGTGCTGACCGGGGCTGGGGCGTCGGTGGGCACAGGTGGTAGCGCAGCGCAGGCTGCCCCAGGCAGGAGCGGGCAGGGCTCAACCCCATGATAAGCACCATGGATACAGCCATGGCCTGGATACAATCAATTGGTAGGCACCTACCTGCAGGCCAGATCTGGCCCGCAGGCCATATTTTGCCCACCCCTGGTTTCAAATGCCTGCAAGTGAATGGGACTGTTCACCCTCGAGTGCTACTGGTAGAACTAAAGCTAGTGATGGCAAGAAAGGGACAAATACAGATCCCCACTTGGTGCAGTGGGTTAGGGTACGTGCAAATAAAGCAAAAGGCATGTGGGATGCATTTACTGCAGCAAGGCTTTAAATAGAAAGGGAAATCAATACTCATTTACAGTATCTGGCAATCACTGAACCAAAACATACATGCACACCTACAGCAGAGCAGAAATAACACCACTTATTTAAACCACAAGCTGTTATTCTGCTGAGGGAACACTGGATTTTATGTGCATTCCTTCATTAGAAACTGAGAAATACCACACATTTTTGTGCACTTTAAAAAAACTGCAATAATGTCAAAAGCAAAGAGACGAAGTAGTACAATTATTAACCCCCTCGCTACTGAACTCCGCTCTAGTGTTGTGCAGGAGTGAAAGCTGCATACTTAATAACTGCCAGTGTACCAAGATAATCTCATTCAGCCCAGGGGACAGTACCGGGGGGGCTTGCCTTTTATATCAGCTATGTGGGAGAGATTTTATGACTGCCGCAGAAGTTCTGGAGTTGTCCAATCCATGTCCAAAAAGAAGGATGGATTTTCTCCCCCCGAAAAAATTATTCAGGCTGGCAAAACATTAGCAGGTCTTGACCTTATGTTATAACATGATGCCGTTTTTTACATGACTTTGCCAAAGAGAGTGACATGACTCTCCTTCCTGAGGTTACAGAAAAGTTGTGTCACAATATGGGGACATGAACTGCTGAAGACTGGAACGCAAAGTAAAGCAGTACAAGGGAAATGCCACCTAAAGGCTTGTATTAAATACAAATGTGGCAGAAAGAAGAAGTTTTAAACAAATAGATATTTCCCAAAAACTGCAGCAAGAACCCAAAAGTAAAAATGGATACAAACAAAAGCAAAACTATATTTTGAGTTTCAGTTCCCTACCTTCAAACAAGGCAGCTAGTAAGCAAATAGCACAAATACCAACGGCAACATTTGTGTAAGCCAGTGGCAGAACTAGTAAGAGAACAAGAATAAGGGGGACATCCTAAAATCACATGGGAGTTTTGCTAACAGCTTCAACGGGACCAGGATTTTACCTTGGGTCTTATGAGTTTCAGTTCCCTGGGGTCTGAATTCCAGCCCAGGCCATAGGGCCACAGCAGCCACAGAAAGGAGAAGTGCATTTTTACAATTCTTTCTGCTTTAATAATCTAAGGGAATGTAGGTAAGAAAATGTGCCTGTTCACAATGCAAATGCATTTTGTATCTTTAATATTGTGCAGTCCTTCACTTCAGCCATCTACAGTTGCCCACAAAAATGGTTGAATGCTGACCTCTTGAATATCCATTCAATGAAATGAGATTATAAATGATCCTCCTAATTCAGTGTTTTAATATTCCCAATATCATAAAAGAGCTTTCACATCACGTTATACATCTATATGGATGTATGTGTGCATATACACAGAGTCTTTACCAAGTCAGCTAGATGCTACCTCTGCAGCAGTTTAATTACTTATTGCTCCCTCATCATTCCTCACTCCATCAGCCTCACAAATCAAGCTACCACAGATCTGTGGAGTCTGACAGATAAGTTTGAAACTTCTCTGAAGAGGCACCGAATAATAAAGGCAAAATATACTCTTCTTTTTTTTTAATAAGCCCACCTCAAGATCTGAAGTGCTGGCTAAACTGCTGACAGATTCAGCAAATAAACTCTTCTTTCTGTTCTCCAATAGAAGATTTTTCCCATCCCACCCATTTAGTTGCAAACCTGATCAGGAAAAAGATATAATGTGCAATAGCGTCTTGCTTAGCTCAGGTCAGGCAGTCTCCTAAAGAGAGACTGCGGATCTTTCTTCCCTATCAACTGCATAGTAGTTTCTGCATCTTCTCCACCGTATCTGGACACAATAATAAAGCATATAGTTACTATATGGATTTATTAATTCTGTTTGCTTGAAGTCCCCAGCCAAGCACAGGTCCTTGCCCATGTCATCATTCCTAAAACATTTCTCACATTCTTGTTCTCTTTTGAACTCGCTGGTGCTGGGAAAACTGACTTTGGGCTGAAACGCGGAGAACAAAGACTGAATCACTTGGTGGATTTTATCTTCTCATATTATGACCCTTCTGAGGGTCTCTCCATCATTGCTGTTCTAATAATAGGACCTAGAGGCCCCAGCCTTTATGGCTGGTGATGTACAAATGCAGTCCCTGCTTGAAGAACTAGTGACCTGGTGCTACCACATTAAGTCAGGGGTTTATTTGGGTGGGTCTATGCTATGAAAGAAATGAGCCCAGCTCATCTACTCCCACCCTGCATATGTCCTCCCCAGAAATTTGGTAGCAAGGCCACTACGAAGGGTACCCCTTAAGGCATAATCAAGACCTAGGTTTCTGGCATGTCCTCACCACCTCACTTCAGGAGCTGTGTCCACAGTAAAAATAAGGCAAGGAGGGAAGGATTTATTTCCCCAGTGTTATGACTAACGTCTCTGCCATCATGGCCCTGACATACCCTTTGGTTGCAATAGGAGTAGTTATGAGATATGGAAAAAAGGGATGTTAAATCTGTCATCGCTACCAGAAACAAATAGTGGAGGTCCCACTAAGCTCATTGAGACTTCCTCTGTCAGTAAGAGTGGGTAGGATCAGACTCACCTACAGTGGTGATGCAGGGAAGTCACACTACACTGTTCTCCTGCAGGTAACACTCAGGTGGGAGAGGTGGGTGTGACTGAACGTAGTTATGAACAGTATAGAAGTACCTTATGTTAGTTTAGCTTATTCCCTTTCTATAGGAGAACAGGCCATCCTGGTGTGTGTATATGTATACCAATATAACAGTGATTATCTTGGGTAACATTTGGGGGAGAGGGGGTTGTACTGATTTGGCTTTACAAGAATAGTTGTAGCGGTATACATCTGGAACATAGATGAGATGTGACAAGTTGAAGAATCAGTGTACATACAAATTATGGATTCTGGCTGCTCTTAGGGAACTGCTTTATCACTAACAACTCAGTGTATACAGAACTGGCCATCTGCTTTCAGGGTCCTGTAATGAATTTCCTAGACCAGGAACTACAAAGAGCCATTAATGGCTCCTATTCAAGTGGACAAACTGGAGGACAATGAGATGGCTGAAGCCTAAGGAAGTCACTATCTGCAGGACAGGGTTTGAAATACTGGAACTTCCCTAGGAGAACAAAGAGATGAGGTAGGTGTTAACACTGGGTCTTAAGAAACCCAGAGCCTGAGATCTGAGGCTAACTCAGAAGGAATCACAGGCTAGATCCTATGCGACTAAGTTTTGCTGCCATTGTTAAATCAGCTAGGAGCAAGAAATAAATTCAATCCCCTCCACACCTGACATGACTTTGCCAGTGAAGATGCAGCTCTACTGACAGGAGAAAACTGCTGTGAGTGTAGTGTGTTGTTCAGCAAGTGGTGTAGCTTTACCAGCAGAAAAACTCCTTTTAGCAATAAAAGGTGCCCCTTCCACTTGGGAGCACTGCCCACAGGGCACAGGATCTTCTAGTGCACAGCTGTGTCCATAGGAAGCTGCCTCAACAGCACCTGCCAACGTGCACGTACACCCGTGCACTTCTGGTGGCTCTCCTACAGCAGCTGTGCTGCACAAAGTGCAGTCTGGGACAGCACTGGCTGCTGAATGGACTGCAGCAGCTGGCTGAAGGAGTGGGGCATCCACACATGCCTTTAGCCCACTGCCAGGCAGTGGCAAAGGTGGTGTTACTCAGTAGGCAGAAAGGATAGTTCTGCTGTTGCTGAAGGGCTCTGAATGCAGATGCACTCATAGGGCACGTCCAGATGAGTGTAGACATTTGGTTCCCTGGGGACAAGTAGCCTTGCCTTCGGGGAATGCTTTGGCGTGCGGCAAGTCTCCTTGGGTGGGTAGGGTAGGCTGGGGCCAGCACTGGGCTGGCCCCAGCAGCCTTATCTGGGGTCCTGGGGGCTTCCTGGGACTGCAGCAGTGGTGATTTTGCTGCATGGAGCCTGGCCAGCAGTCGCAGCATGGCTCTTGGTGGCCCGGCTCCACTTTTGAGTGGCACATGTTGCCTGTGCATGCACTGTTCCTCATTTTTTTTCCACAGGCTTTTTTTTTGAATCCCTGGATTTTTTGGTCTTTTTGATATCCAGGGTCAAAAAAAACCCAAGGAAAAAAAAGCACAGCAGTGTACGCATGGGCAGCACTCCCTTGCAGTAGGGAGAACATCTAAATGTGCGGTATGTGGCACCGCAGATGTGTTTGTAGAGCCACATACCACGTGGCCACACTTGTCTGGATACAGCCATAGAGTTCTGCCAGCAAAACCCTGCAGTGTGGACTAAGCCTAAATAAGCCTGCAGACATGGGAAGCTTTGGTGGGAGAGGGGAAGCTGAGGTAGGCTTTCAGAGCAATGGGGCTAGCAGGGACAGCTGAGGGAGAAAGAAATTGGCTGCACAGGAAAGAAAGACTCCATGACTTGGAGGAGGAGCCAGGTGCAAGGGGAAGGATCCCACCGACTTCACAGGGTCCTGACTGAGCCCAAAGGATGCTCAGGAATGGAGAGGAAAGGCAGGCAGGGAAATATGCAGAGGTGCATCTGCTGTGCTGTCTCCACATCCATATTTCTTGTGCTAGAGAAAGTAAAGAGCAGTGGTTATTTGGAACCTTTACAAAATCTGTATGCCTGGCCGCTTCATCTACTGTGCATCCCTAAGGAGGTAAACAGCAGACACAGACTGCCTGCTGGGTGGGACTCTGCTTAAGCTCCAAGGGAATCTGGAGGCTTAATACAGCTGGGTCATTGGGTCTCCTTTCTCAGCAGGCAGCCTGAGCCTATGTAGTATGGTCTGAGCATACCTGAGCTGGGCTGAGAGTGTGGTTGGAGGCTGACGACATGACCATAGATGGTACAGTTGTTGCTGGAGTATGCAAGTCTGTTGCTGGACCATGCAGCATGCCTAAGAGGCCAAGGAAAGAGCTAAGGGAAGCTTAAGAGCAAACACAGTCTACTTTGGTGGGACCCAAATATAGCAGGGTGGTGACTGGCTCACTGAGGGAGTTGTCAGGACTGCATGACCCAAGGTCTGAGACAAACAATACTCCCAGCATTTGTAATCCTTTTTAAAGTGGACTGAAATATTCACACGAGGGTGGCGAGAAGCATTTAGACAAGTCTGTGGCAGAACCAGGAACAGAAATCAAGTCCCCTGACCATGTTTTGCAACAGTCACAAGGACCTTCTCTTCCCCTACCGATTCTCACAAGTCTGGGTAGCAGGAGACCCAAGAATCAGGCAAATCAGAAGCTACAAAAAAATACAGCTTTTCTTTTTCATTCCCAAAGGGCTAGCTTGGAAAACCCCACCTATGGGCAGCACCACAGGGAGCTCCTAAAGCCAGCTCCGGCCCTTACACGCACACATCCACAATGCCGCATTGTTTTGGCTTCCCATCCGTGCACATTGTACACCTGTGGCTAGAAATGTACTGTACGGCGCAGGTAGCTGAAAGACAAAGGCAGGATAATAATAGCGGCTATTCATGAAGCAGCTTGCTTGCTTTTTTTCTTGGGCCCCATTGCAAAACAAAGCCAGATTTGTTTCTGTGGAACATTCTTATGGTAACGGGGGAAAAAATAAAAACAGCCTACTAATGAGAGCTGTTAGAAACATCTACTGCAAGAATAGAAGCATCCCTTCTGTCTATCAAGTGGGCCCTCTTATTTGAAGCTGATTTATATTTTTTCCCTTGGAAATGGTTTGGGGGAAAACAGAATCATAAAAGGATGCCCCACTTACAATTAATAAGGCAGTCACCATGGTGCAGAGAAAGCATTAGCATTAGGGAAACACATAAATGGTTGACATATAGGAGAAGGGAAGGTTTTAGAAACACAGGTATCACAGCCATACAGCACATAAAGCCCGGAGTGCTGATTTGATAGTGTTAATCTTTAAGCAAAATGTGTTATTTCCCCTGTGCACTGCATAATGCTATGATCTGATATTCAAAGCGAGCTGAGCTCATCTCGGGCGTAATGGCACAGATGTCAGTGAGCTTACACCCAGGAGGATTTTGGTCCTGGCTTATGTTCACTTGGTGATAAGTTTCTGTTCTCAGGGTTTGCAGAAAAGAGACACTTCCTCAAAGTGACAAAACCAGTCATGAGGGATTTTTTTTTTAGGGGAGGTGACCTATTTGGACATCTTTAACGGTTAGGTCACTATTTCTTTAAGAAGCAAAGGACAAAACAGGGGTGTTTAATCCTCTAACCTAGCTAGGTGTGAGCTTCACAGTATAATTACTTATTCACTGGCACAGTACATAGGAGCTTGTTCGATTTGGTTTATTTATCTGTTTATTTATTGTGTAAATGTCTGAAAGTTCAAATGAACTATGTTCCTTGGCTGTGCTGCACATTACAGTTTCTTGGGAAATGCTGGTGGTGACGTGCTAGCATCAATAAGCAATATTTAACGATCTGGGGCCCTACTCAAAATAAAACCAGCTTGTATTTCTGCACCATGGGAGCTTCTGTAAAGCCTGAGGGGAAGAGGGATGTGTATTTTTTATTACCAGATTGATTCTTGTATGCTGTTGAGCTGGAATGAATTAAAGGGAGTTTACCGAGGATATGAGCCATATAAGCATGAAATGGGAAAGAGTTTTGTGAGTTTTCTAGAAAGGTTTCTGGATTTTCCATAACAAAGTCTTTTTTCCAGCTGCTGATTTTAAAAGCACCTGTTCAAAATATGTTGAGGGCCTCATAAGTCCTTATGCAACTAGGCAGATGACATTTGACTCATGGTAAAATGAAGCACAAGTAAGACGTAGCATCCTTATAATGTTGGGTGTCCACATGGACAATTCCCGGGGTTGATAAGCTTTTTTTAGGGGAACCGACCACCCAAATTTCTACCTGCAATCAGTGAGAGCTGCAAGTACTTAGCGTTTGTGAAGAAAAAAACTGTCTCAAGTTCTGTACCCCCAAAAAGATGGCATGCAAAACCAACAATCGGGGCTCTAGAAAGTGTCATCTTAAGAGATTTGCCTGAGGTCACATAGCTGGGATCACTGAGAAAGACACAGGACTCGTAACACATCTTGCATTAGTCTACATTGCCTTCATTTTGACTCCCATTTTCTGGGGTGGGGTGTTATAATGCTGATGTTTCTTCACTTTATGGACTGCTTTTTAATCAAGGAACAGGTATATGATGTGCCATATGTAGGCAGTTGTGACCCTGTTTCCAATGTTAATGATTAGCTGGTATGCACTCCAGACAGTACTGAACTGTCCTGCACTTGCTCTCCCCATCTCAGTCATAGTTTTAAATGCACTGGTTATGGTTAGTCCCCAGTGCCACAATATTAACCACTGCTATGCAAAACACATGTTATCTCACTATGGTAGTCTGTCATTCCTGTTTAATAATCCTGGCATGTATGTGCCTACTCGTTTTCTCACGTGTTCAGATACATCAGCTCAGGCACGTAAACAGGTTCTGCAAGCTGAACAATTTGCAGGTGTTACAGGAAGGCACCTGTACTGCTCTGCACAGTTCCCACACAAAAGGAATGATCAGGAATTCCTGCCCCCTTCCCCTCTCCTCCCGTTAGGTGCATTAATATCTAATCTGTCTCTGCCATATCATCTCTGTGACACCTGAGTGCCTTAGTGCCTCAGCATCATTCGAGATAGTCTCTTAATTGCCACTTCAGAACAAGATGACAGACCCTTGATCTCCCAAAAGCAGGTTTCACTCTGACTGTAACTTTGGCCTCTGTGGCATAAGGAACAAAACTTCCCACATGCTCCCATATGGGCCAACTCCTAAGCACCAGCTTGGGCCAATGGAAGGTGAGAGTACACAGAGGGCACGTCTACACGTGCACAGTTACTGCTCAGTAACTATGGTGATTTACACCGAGTTGGCCATAAATTTGCTATCTGCATGATGCAAATTTACACTCACTTAGTTACCGTGCAGTAAAGCATGTGTAGATGCCTTACTGCGCAGTAACACTCTGTATGTGCTCCGACTTGGGAGTAACTTTACTCCCAAGTCGGAGTACACACAGCACCACTGCGCTGTAATGCCTACACGTGTAGACACCGGTCTAAAAACTGCTTACTGAGCAGGAACTTACGGCAGTAAGACACTGTGCAGTAAATGCATGTGTAGACACACCCAGAGCCATGCAGCATTGGGTCCTGTATCTGTGCAGATGCTAACCAGAAGGTCCTTAACTTCCCATCCTCCGAACTAATCACTTAACAAAATGCTGCTGCTTATTAGTCCACCACACCATAACATGCCTGATCCTAGGACTGAAACACAGGCACTTCAGAAGGGCGCAGTAGCTATCAGCTGGCCCTGTTCTCAGAGGGCATCTAACCATCAGCCCCCAGGCTAAGACTTCCTGTTTTATTTTTTCCTTTGAAAAATTTCCTCTCTTTTTCCCCTGGGAGGGGGTCAAGAATGATACATCCTATTCCACTGGGAATCAAGTCGATGATAATCTCTGGACATCTGCAACAGAAAGGCATTTCGAAAGCCCTTTGCTGGGACTGAGGGGCAGAACGCAGCCATGAGAAACTCCGCTGTTTGACCACAACAGCACCACACGTTCCCCAAACAAGGCAACCAATGAATTTCCACAACATTCATCTCCCCCCCAACCTCCAAATTGAAATATTTACCCCTCATCAGGATTTCAAACTGAATAAATTGATAACAGGCCCCTACAACTTCCCCTATCATTTTTGCTGAACATTTAAAATCAGATGGAAAACGCTGAGTTTCCATACACAAAACAGGAAATTTGGGATGGTTTTGGAGAGCAAGAAATGTATTTTGGGGGCTTGTTTTCCCATCAGAGCATTTTGAGAGCATTCATACCAGTAGGAACAAGATACAGAATCGTTATGCAGTGACTTACAATCTCTCGCCATCAAAAGTACAAGAAAAACTAAAAATAAGTGGCCCCTCCCCCCACACTTATAACCACTTGTAAATGAGCAGCACTGATCCTGTTTACTTTGTTGTCACAAAACTAGGCCAGCCTGGCTCTCTGTTAACTGCTTGGTGTGCAGAGCCCTGAAAAGACTAGTTAGTGGAAAGAGCTGAACACCAAGTTTTAACTTTCCCTTCTCCATCATTCCTTTCATTCCTTGATCAAAGCCTCATCTGCTCATCACCAATTTGCTAAGAAATTAAACATGAAAAGAATGTGATTCCACAACTCAGTAAAGAGCATTGTGGGCAGTTAATGATTAATTAGCATTATAATACATGACAGGCTGGCTTCACAGAAGAAGCTTGTTTTGATACTGAATTTGTTCTGTAGAGAAAATCTCCAGGCGGATGCCAGTGCTATGTGCAAAGCGGTGCCAAAAAGTTCCCTCCTGCTTTTTTAGGATGACAAAGCAGGGGTTAGAAAGAACTGTCTAAGCTGCTCCCTGGATGAGGGGATTTTAAGTCAAGACAACTGTTTTAGAGCCTGATCAAGGGGATTGACTTTGGTGGGCTTTGGAACAGGCCCGACAGTTCATCTGCCAGGGGATGGGTTGCTAGTAGATGTTGTCAAAAAGGGTCTTTCACTCACTTTTGCGTCAGGAGTGCATGTCATTCACTGAGCTCCGGCAGCTTGGCAGCAGGTGTGGGACCTGAAGTATGATGCTAGGTAACTTCAGCATTATACCCATCCGCTACGCTGCTGAGCACTCCTGGCCAATTGTGAACCGTGATAAAGGCACTGGAGGGCCAGGGGAGAAACATTTAAACTTCCCCTTGTTCCTTGAGCTGCAATTTCCCACAAATGAGTTCTATCCCTGTACTGCAAAGATAAACAGAGCTTATCCTGTTTGCCAGCAGAAAAGCAAACAATGGAACAATAGCTGCATTTTCATATGTAACTGTCTATATGGCAAGTGCTAGTATCAGTCCACGTCAAGCCAGCATCTTATAACGGGGACTGAAAGGAAGAGAAGAGATCTTAAATACCAAGGGAAATGCAGAGGCAATTTCCCACCGGAAGACCATATTCATGTTTTGGGAAGCACAGAACCAAAGTCAGAAGCCGTTGCAGCACGGGATTATTTTGAAAAAAAAAAAGTCATTTACATTTCTTTCCTATAGATTTATTTATTCATGCTTCATCACTGAGTTTGGTTGTGAAATCACAGCCAGTTTCAAGTGGAAGACCCATCTAAGTCACTTGCCAACTATATATTTAGTAAGGACATACCGCATGTCAACATACATCTAGCCACTGCTCCCAGATTTATAGCACCTCCACAAACGCTGAATCAGAACTCTGAAGTCTGACACGCGAACACTAAAAATAATGGAAGAGGCGAGGTGATGTAAACCCGTGCATTTCACGCATCTTGGAAAGTTGGCGGCGTTTGTTTTAAAATATTTGTTTGATGCCAAAATGCATCACCCGTGTGATACTTCTTTTAGCACACTGCAATCTCGCCCTCTTCAACAGAGCCCCAAGAGAAAGCAAATCCAGACTGTGCAGAAACATCACTCACATAAGTAGCCCTCGTTCCTATGAGGTCTACTCAGGTGAGCTCGGAGGACTACCTCCTTGCTAGGAGCTCCCTGTGGAGAGGGTCGGTCTTTTGACTTATGAAGCACCCCAGGCACCTCTGATGCAGTATACGCCATACCTCACCATTCAACCAACCCAGTTATTTATTGACACCCCCCACCATAAAAAAGTGCCAGGCTTGCAATGACTCACCTTGGGGTTGCTGCCGGTTTCCAGTATCTGCAGAAGAGGTACTGCCCGTCTGCATTGACCATGTGGGGCAGGTCCTGATAAGGGACATGCTGAGGACTCCTTCTGGGGGAACTTTCCTCTGGCATTCTGGAAGGACGACCTGCAAGGTGTTGGAAGAAACAGGACATACTTTACCGGGGGGCAAGCAAGACACTGTCCCAGGGCTTTCTTGGGTGCAGACATTCAGGAAGGCAACTTGCCACAGCTGGAAATCCCCCTCCCCTCCCCTCCCACCCTCCCAACGTCTTGTCCTTGCTCCCAGCCGGCAGTAGCAAGCCCTCTTCAGCTTCTCGCCAGTGCGCTCAAGCTACTGGAGAAGGGAGAAAGAACCAGCCTGCTCCATTTCAGCTGCTCGCCCCCTCCCCTCCTTCCCTCCTCCTACCCATCTGGGTTTCTTTGATACATCAATTTGGGAAGCGGATCTTCCCGGGGAGATTTTGGAGCCGCAAGCAAGGGGGTCCGAGGCAGCGGGGGCAGAGGCTGGCTCGCTCCTCACACGTCGCCAGCCGCAGCAGCGATGCCCGGGGCTCCGGCGAGCGGCGGGAGGACGAACCTGCTCTCATCCTGAGCGCGGCTGTGCATGCTCGGGGGGAGGCAGCTCCTCGCCCGGCGCCGCCGACACACGCGGGCGCCCCGGCGGGCGGGCAGGAGCGCCGGGCTGCGCCAGGCAATGCAATGCAATGCAAAAAAAAAGGGGGAGGTCGGGCTTTTTTTGCAAGCAGATACACCCCCCCCCCCTCCCCACGATCGCTCTTGGGGGACGGCGAGCACCACGTGGAGTGCACAGCGTGGCTTGCCCCGAAGCAAATCGCCTGTGCTGCTGGTGGCGGTGGGAGGGGAAAGGGGGGAGGGGGGGCACTTTTGCAGGCAGCATCCGAGGCTCCTGGAGCACCGCCGCTGCAGGTCGCTTGCAACTTTCCTGGCACGCGCCGTGCCCAGCCGGGGGTCGCTGCTGGGCGGCTCCGTGCCAGGGGCGGAGAGCGCATCCGCGGGCGGCGGCGGAGCCCGAAGGAGGGACCCCTATCCCCATCCCCGGGTGGGATCCCTGCTTCTGCACCCGCCCCGCGGAGCTGGCCCCCAGCAGGCTGTTGCAGCTCCTGGGGCGGGGTGCTTGTGCAGCCCCGTCCCGGCTGGGGCAGGGACCTGAGCTCTGCGCAGCGAAGCCTGGAGGAACCGGGAGCAAATCCCTCCCTCCAAACACCGGGACAGTGGCAGCTCCCAGGTACAAGCCTCCAATTCTCCCCTCCTTGCTCTGGGGAGGGAGAGCTTAGTGCCACTTCCTTCACTTGGGATAAGGCCATGCACGGAGAGGGGCCCGGGGCTCATGCAAGGTGACCCACGTCCGGCCGCAGCTCGGAGCCAGGGCTCGGCCCCTGGAAGTGGTTCTAGCCCCCCTGCCTGAGCTGGCAGGTTGGCTCAGCCAGTGGAGCAGGGCGCCCTGCTCGCAGCGCCGTGGGTTTGGCATCAGGACTGGAACAGGAAAACTGTCTGAGGTCCTAGACTAGGAATCCAAGCCCCTGCTTCATGCCCCCAGTTTTGAACCCACCTCAGTGGTTTTGGCTCTGGTTAGATCCCAAATCCCACAGAGGCCTAGGCTGCGGGTCCAGTTCAGTGCTGCTGCTCTCCTGACTTTCAGAGCTACTGAATCCCAACCCAGAAGCACCAGTCCTCTTGAAGTTAGTCCAGATCAGCATCCGAACGCCACGTCACTGGCTCATCTCTAATTACACCCTGCTCTACAGTATATAACAAACACTTATGAGAGCTGTCAAAGCCCAATTCTCTTGAGGGAGAATAGCAGCCCAGGTCTAACAGATCCAAACACTGAACTGAAGAACTTGATCCTCTGGTTCTAATGCTGACAAAACTCCCTACTTAGCATTAATCGAGCACTTTACATGCTGCCTGCATCAAGAGTGCCAATTCAGGCCTTTTATGTTTCAGCATAGTGATAGCCTTTAATTTCGATATGTCTACGTGTACCCAGGGGCCTCTGAGTATCTTTAAAAAAGCCCTCTGTAAACAATATTTATTTAAGCAAAGCAACATGCTCTTGAAAAAACCTAATCTAGGAACAAAGGCAGAATAAAGGAAGGGGAAATATAATTAATATCTGCAACAACTAATTCATTTTTGGGGTTGTTTTTTTTAAGGAAATCAAAGGCAGATTGTTTCTCTCATTGGCATTTCTATTTTTCTCTAATTGGTATTTCTATTAAAAACTTTAAAGGGGTTTATAGTTCCTAACTGCAAAAGCACAGTCACCTATTTCCGGTAACGTTTGAAAATCCAGCTCTGGCTGTTTCTAATGAGTTCAGGACTGAGGATTCCAGTTCAGGAGGGACCTGAACGGGCCCGGAGAACAGGACTTTCAAAGAAGCACGTGATAGACTGCATCAGCCTGCTGGGCCCTTGTGGCTGTGTGTTGCTAAACAGATATTGCATTCCACTTCAGAGGGGGTGAGGTAACACCTTGAATACATAAAGCATGCAGAGATCCTATGGGGCATTAAATATAAATTATTACTGTATGTATGGCTACCACCTGAACAATTAACCTTTAATCCACCAGCCCAGCCTGATGGGTCCAGCTTCTACATTCCCAGCGTGGTCTGAATTCTTACCATTTCAATGGAAGCTGTGGGTGTACCAAGAACGCAGGGGTCTACCCCAAAGCGGGGATGGATATTTGGGGTAAATCCCTTTATGGACACACTCGTTTTTCTTGTGATATACATTTAAAAGCCAATGAGAAGCTGTTGCTTGGCACTCTGGTATTCCTTGTGGGTTTTTGGGGAGTCTTGAATGAAAAGCCACCTGAGGACATTGCCTGGGTTGGGATGGAGAAGTCTACCTGTTTTTGAGATCAAAACAACATGTAAGGATGCAGCACAGCCAATATGGCAACTAAGGGAGTTCTGAGTATGAAGTGTTTATGAGACTATGAGCTTTTCTCTGTGGAATGACGCATATGTTGAAAAGACATATTAAACTAAATCCAACTTCTTAACAGAAATGGATCTTTACACTAACTTGTGGCGACACAGCTCACGCTCGTGAGATACATCCAAGGAAAGAGGGTGTGTGTGTGAAGGGCCAAACCCTGCTTTCTTTATTGGACTCCTGTGGTGCATGCATGAACAGAGGAGGCAATGGCCCTAGAATACGACAAATGCCAAAAACAGAATGTGACACCTGAAAGAAAGAAATAGGTGAGGATTGTATGACCACAGGGCAAAGAGATGAGGATGAAATAGAGAGAAGGAGGGTGGAGAAAAAGAAGGATGGAAAAGAGCATAGAGGAAGCTGGCAGTGAAAGAAATGGAGCAGGGTGTTCCTGAGTTTGTAATGGCTTATTTCCTGTTGGCATGCTGACATAAATCGACCCCATAAGATCCTTCTGCTCCAGCTGACAGTGGCACCCAGTGAAACTGCAGCAGTATATTTGGATTTGAAAAGGGGTTTAGAATTCAGCTGGCTGTACGGGCAACACTATTCGGGTTTCTGCCCAATAGGATAATGAAACAGTCCACTTTGCTGATGCTGCGGAACAAAGAGGACCTCAGGAAGCAATATTCAAATGTACCTAAAACTATTTAGATAAGAAAATCTGCTAGAAAGGTGACCTAGGTCTTAAGCTACAGGATACAGTGAGCAGCTGGGAAGAACTGCAGCCAGTGTAGGTTAGGAGTGCATACTGGGAACAAGAAGAGATGAAGGGTAGGGAAGAGGCATTAAAATGCAAGAGAAAAGTAAAGGCAGCCAAAGTCACAACTGCAATCAATTTACAGTGATTATTTGTATTTTGCTACTCAGATTGGCTAATTCTTTTCTTGCCTCTAGGTTGAGTTCAGTCTCTGTGCTTGAGCTTTTGTGTCCTTTCTACTTTTTAGCCTTCCGCTTGGTCTTACTAAACAAGGGCACCCAGTGAGGAGTGGGATAGGGTGAACAGCTCTTCTTTGATCTTAAGATATTCAGTTTAATTCCTTGCAACAGTCATTTAAAAATGAGTCACGAGTTGTGGAAGAATATTATGAATTATAATATTCTTGTTAATCACATTGGTTGCTCCAAGACAGTAACAGGGATGCTGCCTAGCATACCATGGCCTGTTGCCTTTTGGTCCCATTCACTAGTTCACAAAATTGGCTTAGCACAGCAGATCTCAAATATTGGGGGGGTTGTGTGTCCGTATGGTTCTATGTTTCCCTTCTGCTTTCCCGCGCCTGCCCCTCACATACACTGCAGAAGTTTCTGTAAACCACCAAGAGTACCTGATCTCAGTTTGAGAACCACTGCTTTAATAATGGGCAGAGCAGGGGGCTGGGAGGATGGACAGATGGACATGTAAAGCACTTCAAATTACACTTTGGTTGAAGTGCTTTTGAGTTGTGGTATGTCTGTAGCATTTGGATATACAGGCCCTCCCAGCTATGCTCTCTCAGATCCTACCGGAGCTGCTGCTGCTGCTCCACAGTTAGGGGGCTGGCAAGCAAGGATACCAAAATCCCTTATCGTCCCAGTTCCCCAGAGGTTTCCAAAGGCAGTGCAGCATCTGTGGATATTTGACCCCTCCTGTTGGTGCTTCTTGCTAGGCAGTTACTCATCCATTGCCTTTGCATGCCTCCGAATGTTGGAAAACCTAAGGCTCTTTCATTCCTTGTCCGAGTTTAGGGAAGTCACGTTAGCTGTGCTTTTCCCTCTGTATCACAATGGGCATAATAATAATTAATCTTTCAGGTGCTCTAAGGGCTTGGAATGCAAAGTGCAGGCAGAGTGCAGTGTATGCTCCTTGTGGGAAATATAAATGAGAAATCTGATTTATTTTGCTGGAGTTAAAAGACTTTGCAGTGCTTGCTCTCATTGAAACCACTGACAAAACTCTGACTTCAAACAGTAGCACTTGGATGAATAAAATGAGCCAGGTCTGCCCTTAGCTCTCGGTGTTTAACATGATCATAAATACACACTGGGAAAAAAACAACCCCTTGCAATTAAGAATACATTGTATGCATACAACTTTTCATCCTTTTCATGAATATGTAAAAGCTGACCCTTCCTACATATTTTTCAAAACTGGCTGATTTAATTAAAGAAGAAAGATCTGGGTTTAAAAAAAAAAATCCAGGATATTTGTGCTGAGATTCTTGCACATCTTTCACGTAGAAAAGATGAAACACAGCCGTCAAAGTAGAAAGTTCAAACCTAAAGACTGAAACTGCATCTTAAGACCTTCTGTACATGAAGGAATTGACCAGCATAGCTATTTGGAAAAAAAAATCTTCTGTGTGCATACTCTATTCTGAATTAAAAGTGAATTTTAAGAAGAAGTATTCTGAAATAAACCACTTATTCTGTCCATAGTGTCCACAAAAAAACTATGGTGGAATAACTTGTTCTGCAGTAGCAGTGCTGGCCAACACCCCCGAGTAGACGGTTCCTAGGAGGTGAGCTTTGGGAGCTGGAGTACTAGCTGACCTTCTGAAGTCCCTTCCAGCCCTGCTATGATTCTGTGATGCTGAAAGGTAAGAGGAGGTAAGTACTGCAATTCCTGAGCACCAGAGGGCACACTAACAGCTTCTCTAGACAGGATACATAGGGAGGCAGACACTGATGAAGGCTTGGAAGAATATATTTGAACAGGCTTTCCTTGTGGTTTACTTTTTCTCTTTTTTTCTTCCCTTTTTTATCATTGCCACTGATATATATTTCTAAACAGAAGCTTCCTGTGTTAAATCATTAGCCTGCTTTTCCTGCCTGATTTGCTTACGTTGTGCATGTGCATGGCCTGGTTACATATGTTGGATGTGGGCATAATTGGAGGGAAATCCTGTCTGTATCATTGTGAGGAAAGGCAGATTCATGAGTCTGTTCCGGGACAGCATTTCCTAAGTTACTGTGATGTAACTTCACATAGCCACATTATTATAATTACTATTATTGCTAGGATGCCAGTCACATCAGGAGAAAAGGGAGTTTTTCCCCATAGAAAATGGCATTAAAAGTTGTCTTAAAAGGAAAAGGTCCTAAACTTTGAATTTAAAAATGTATTTTAAAAAAGCAATGCGATAACATAATTTCTTTCCTAGTGGAATCACAGCCTTGTATTTCAGAATGGCCTATCTGTTCCTCCTCTCATTTTTATTGCTGAGGATCACTACACAATTCACTTTACAAATCCAGCCTAATTGTGTCAGGACTAAATAATACAACAAGAAGATACGGTGGTTCTGGGAAGGGCAGAGTGGTGCTTTATTTTGGAACTGGAAGCATTGACTGAAGAAGAGTTATTATTGTGCAGCCTGGTTTTCTTGCTGCTTTGCCAATTGACAAAGCATCATCCATCACGCTTTGCATTCCAATTTTTCTTTGCATGTTTTCCAGCTCATCATAACATAATTATGTTTCTGTTTCTTCCAGCCAGGGGCCGATACTTTCTTTTACTAAGACAACAGCTGCACAGCACAACCTTGATGAATCCCCATAAGGATAAAATGTGTCTGTGGCGCTTGTTTCTGCCTTGGCAACCCAAATGTTCAAGCTCTCTTTTTTTTTTCCTTCTTTTGACAAATGCTGTTCTAAAATGCACCCAACCCTGGTGCTTTCTTAACATTTCTCGAGCTGCTGTTTTAGGTTCCAGTTTAGCCTCGAAATGTTAATGCGGTTTGTGATTTTGCAGGCTGATTCTGTGGTACTGCCTTTTATAGGCCTGTAAACATGGAGATCAAATGATACAGAACCATAATAAGGGATTTATTTTATGGACAGAACACCATTATGAGTGAAAATCACCAGTGCACAGAAGTCTGCGGTCCCCTGCCACTTATAAACTGCTGCTTTAGGGAGCTTTAATGTTGTGGCAAATGACTTCCTTGCTCTGTGCCTCAGTTTCCTTGCCCCCCACGGCAAAGTGGGGATACTGCTGTCGACCCTCTTTGCATACAGTGCCCTGATGAAAAGTGCTCCACAGGAGCCTGGCTAATATCATTTGATTAAAATGTTTAGCTGTTATTAGCACTTTTTAATCCATTCATTTCAAAGCGTTTTAGAAATGAAGCCAAGTGTTATCATCCCTCACTTCTGAGGGAGAAACTAGGCCACAGAGAAATAAAATGACTTGCTCAGTGTCAGAAGCAAGGCGGGAACAAAAGTCAAGCTTTGTGTCTCCCAGGCTATCGTCTGGTCACCGTAGCAAATGCTCCCTTCACGAGGGCAAATGTCACTCATATAGTAGCATGTGCTCATCTCATTATGTTCTGCATCAGGCTCATCAGAAGGAGCGTCTGTCCATTGGAACATAGATATGATTAATATTGTGACCTCTGGTGATCATTACAGAATCTATCATATACTTTGAAAGAGTTGAGGAGCCAGTTCTAGTATCTTGGCCAATTTACATTTGCTTTGTTTATCTGTTGGGTGTTTTTTGCCATAGCTGCCAGCTACCCACCCGACATGGCTGCATTTTAGTAGTAATAATTCTAATAGGATTATCTAGATTTTGCTTTGGAATAGCAGATGCAACTTCCCTTAGCTGCAAAGGCTATTTCATTCAGTTGCACCAAAAACCAGGGTGGTGGTTAGGTTTTTTTAGACTTCTGCATCATCCCATGTTCAAAGTGGAATCATGCAGTTCTGCCAGAGTTCATTCCTAGTAGTTCCATGTAAGCATGAGCATGTGCATGATTCAATTCAGTAGTTTTCCAGCTTATTTGGGCTTTACTTGAAAAATATTGCTGCTTATACCCTTATACCCAATATTTCTGCTGTCATTGACATCAGTGTGTGGCAATGCCTTTAATCACTGCATGCTGACCAATCAGAAGCTGCTCTGCCATTATTAAAATTTAGGTACATACCCTGTGGCAAAGCACCACATACCCTGGTGATACATGTACCCCCAATTTAAAAATCTTGTTCGTTTAGCTTTGACCATGCTTTGGAAACCTTTGCAAAATGCACATGTAATAATTTATTACTATCTACCGTGCTGGTTTGTGGTTTGACTGGATGTCATGCCCTTTGATGGTGAGGGTGGGTGCACTTTTTTATAACAGCCTATTTCTAGCCCAAGAAGTGTGAATACAATTTACCAGCAATTTGTGGGTGGCTGAAAAACACCACCGGCTTGTTGCCTTGACCCTTGCCATATACCTGTGGATCACTGGTATGTAGCAGAGCTGCATGTCTTGCCATGTCATGTGGTAAATTCCAGCAGCAGCAGTTATGATGAGATCTTTTTTTTAGGTTTTCTTGAATTCACATTTGGTGTCTTTGCTTAATGCACTCACATCTGCCAACGTCTGACTGTGCAAAACTTGCATTCTCTTTCTGATTCATGTAAAGTAATTGCTTCCTAACATCTGCATAGCAGATTTTGTAGGAAAAGTAAGTCGGCAAATATTTAAAAAATAAATGTATGAAATCTTTAACATCTCTATTGCTGGGATTTTGTTATCCACAGCTGACTGGATACATTCCCAGCCAGGAAGCTGTTTCAGCAAAACAGTTGCATTAGTGATTAAACCAAGGGCTTGATCCCACCCTCATTTACACCCGTGTAAATCAGGAGAGACTGTATTGACAGTAAAGGAGTTATGCCAATGGAAAACTGGGGTGAGAGGGAAAATAGGCATCATAGATATCTCAGAGTGACTGAGAAAATTTACTCTCTATACTTTGGTGGCGCACATTAATTTGTGGGCATTCGAACAGTGAGCATTGCTTTTGACTATCACTATTTTTAATATGGTATCTTTTTTAACATGGTATCATGGCACTACCTAGGAGCCAGAATCAGAATCAGGTCCCCTAGTGCTAAGCATTCAACCCTAGCCTCATGATTTTAAATGGAGCTGCTTTTAGTAGTAAGTACTATACACTGCTCTGAGGGTTTGCAGTACTGGTCCATCATTATTCATTCTTATTTACATTGTGCCAAAAATGTGCAGGTTCATTACAGTCGACTGTATAGTTAGTAGGGCTGGAAAATGAATTCATTGATATTCTTTCTCCACTGTATTAACACAAGTTATAATTAATCTGGAGATATCATGTGAGAAAGACAATGCTAAGCAACAAATGTTCAAATCTCATGGAGGGCAGGGCACTTCTCAACTGCCTTCCAACTACTGGACTGACAGGGCTGAGGTGTAAGACAGCCTACAGTGGTGATACCACAAACCCCATCATTATGTCTTGGAGATGGGCTCTCAACTGAAATAGATGAATGTTAAACCTCTCAGGGCCCTTAATGTCTCCCTTAATGAGTTGATTTGTTAATTGGCAGTGATAACAACATCTACTGTTATGGTATCTGTCTGCTGAGAGGAAATCAGAAATGTGTCACAGTAACAACTATTAGGAAGAGCATCCGTTTGAAATGGTAATCTGGTAGAGATGGTTTTGACTTGGGCACACGTCTGTGTAGATTCCTACTGGAGTCCAGCAAACGGGGGCACATTGGACTTAGGGGCTGTGTCCAGACGAGCACAGCCATGCTGTATGTGCCACACACCACACACTTAGGTATTCTGCATGCTGCAAGGTAGCGGCACAGGGAGGTTTTTTGATCCTGAGGTCAAAAAATCTGCGTGGAAAAAAAAAGTGGGGTGGCAGGTATCAAATTTATGCCCAATTAGCTACTGCACAGTAATGCATGTATAGACGCCTTACTGCGCAGTAACATTGTGTGTGTGGACTGACGTGGGATTAACTTTAGCCCCAAGTCAGTCCACTCACAGCGTTACTGTGTTTTAACACCTGCAAGTATAGATGCTGGCCTAAACCTGCTTACTGCACAGTAAATTTAATGTGCAGTAAATGCATGTGTAGACATACCCTGTATCTCATAAATGTTAAGCCAGTCTCATGATTTTTGAATATGGCCATAGCTGAGAATATACAGTTTAAGCAATGCACTTCCATATGCAAGCAGCTCAGAAGGAGAAAGATACAGCCAGGTCCTGGAAGGGCACAGGGAGAAAGCAAAATGTTGGGCACTGAGCTGCAGCAAAATGGCCAAAACAGGGAATCCCACAGCAATTTGGTTTTCTGTAGACAGCTTCATACTTTTTGTTTCTGAACTTGATCCTGCAAACACTACCAAGCCAAGTGCTACTGTGAGCTGTCTCACTGAATCCCTGGTAGTAAACATGATGCTCAATAGCATGTGTGCGCTGGTTTTAACACCTCTGGAAACACTTTGAAGATGCCCAGCATTATGCTACACTTGCTCAGGTAGTAGTGGTGAATCTTGGAGCTATTTTTCCCATTTAATTTTGTTTGAACATGTTTTTCTCTCCAGGAGTTCGAATTCAACTCTCAGGGCATGTTTATAGGCACAAGGTGGTGCCAGGCTGAAATGTGCCACTCAACATGTGTGCAAGCTCCCAAACCAGACGCATTGCAGCTGTGTTAGAGGGAGGGTGGTCACTGGGCTTTGTCCCTCAGTTGGACCTACTGCACGCACAGTGCTACACTGAAGTGTGCGCATACCAGTTCAGGAGCATGTGACAGTGCAGTCCTAGCATAGCTCAGTACAGTGCCACATGGCTCCATGGGAACACTGAGGACCACTGTCTATTCATCAGTTGGCTTTCTAGGTGGACTTGGGCAGGGAGCTCCCTTAGGTACCTATGTCCTGAAAAACTTTTACTACAGAAGATGGGTTAGTCCATTCCTTCTCCCTGCTTCTTTTGTTTTATGACTCAGTTTTAAGGGGTCAGGTGTTGGTGTGTTACAGAAATAGATAAATCAAGGATTCTTCAGGGACTTGAAGAGTTGAAAAGAATTGCAGATAGGTGCCAAAGTCTACTTAGATGCCCAATAAGTGGAAGAGAATCTGGCCCTTGGGGATCATATGACCCACCTCAACATACATTTTGGGCTATTTTTTTTCTTTTAAAAAGGATGTTTTAAAGTAACTTATACAGAAAAGCAAAAATGCTAGTAGTGGAGTTTATGTTCTACAAGGCCCATCTTTTTTCAACCTTAAAGGCTATAGCAATGCATCTGGATAAAGTGTTAGCTGCCATTTTGTCCCCATTCAATGTATTTTGAAAGGTCTTCCTTTAGAAACCCTTCAGTGCCTCATGCAATTTCTGAGGGACTTTTCTTGCTGGCTTGCTTTCTTATGAGTAAGAGCCATGCATATAAATATAGGATCTTTGTGGTTTTGGAATCAGTAATTCATCTATTTCACCTGGTTATTGCTTACTTGATAATGAATATTGTAATAATGCAAATTTTTACAGGGGCCTATGGACTCTGTAGCAAGGTCTCCTGATTGCTAAGGTTCCCCTGTCCTAAATTCTGCATCCTGGGGCAACTTCAGTCAATTCAAAACTGTGAGTTTTAATGGATTTAAATAGAACGATGAATAATTAAGTCAGCACAGTATGCCTTATGCTGTTCCTTTGGATATGGTAACCACATGTTTTTTTTGGTTTCCAGGCTGCTCTACAGTGTTTGTCTAGACAATGTATACAAGTGGTACAGACACTTTTGGCACAAAGCCAGATATTTTAGCACGATATCAGACACTTTGGGCACCTGAGAACACATGGAAAAAGGTTTAGATTCCTGACACCGAGGACTGAGGTGGGAAGGTCTCAGTGGGGAGTGGCCACAATTGTCTTTGAGGTGAGCAGGAAGGGAAGACGCTTGAAATTCCAGGATTGGGGTATGGCTTTTTAATTGTTCCCCACAGCAACTCTTGCTAGCAAGCAGTTGCTTCATCTGGTAACACTGGTTAAGCAAAATTAGCAGGAAGCTGCTGCCAAAGTGATCAGCCATTCATTATCACCATTTAATTTGTTCCCATTAGATTTCTAGGGTAACTCCTTGTCTCTGCAATGAAGGCAGCTCATGCCTCTCAGAGCTATTGTGTCAGGCTACCTGCAGGCTCAGAAAGATGTTATGTGGGTTCAATTTGGTGTAGTAATTTGCCTTTACAATGTAGCTGCCACAGAGTTGCAGAATACAGGGGACCTTTTCATAAGCAGCACTTCCTGTGTAAGGATCTCACAAGACTTTGAGTGCACTTCAGTCCCTGGGGGGTAGGAAAGTACTGTTAGCCCATTTTACAGATGAGAAATTGAGGCCATGTCAGGGGACCATACGTGCCCAGCATCACAGATAGAGCAATGGAAGATCCCAGATGAGAACCCAAGGGCCACCTTCTTCCCTGATGCAACTCTACTGAGTTACATGCAAGACAAACTGGCCCTAGATTGTACAATTGCATCTTACGCCACAAAACCACTTTTTGTTCCCTCGTCACCTGAGCTAACAACCTTACACTCATTTCAACACAACCATTGCCAGAACCATCAAGCAAAGGCTGATTTTGGGGAAGCTTCTGTGTGCTCTCTCCCATAGTGTAACAGGGCTCCTTGGTCCATACTATCGATGTGCTACACCCAGGACCACCATCAGGAAGTACACCCCAGTCACTTGCTCCCACTCAGAAATGAGGCAGGGTTGTCAGCTTCCATCAGCCCTGAGTGCACACCCCAGCACTGCTTCTGGGCTATCTTGGACATGCTTCTTGGCACATATTCAAGGCCTCTCTAAGCTGCCTCAGTGAGTGAGTGGGGTGGGTTTCTCAGTGGTGTTTCCTGGAGCAGCTGAGGAGCAGTGTAGACAAACCCAGCTCCTAATGAGATGCAATGCCCTCCTGGATGCATTGTGGCTATTTCTCACCTGTGTGGGAGCAATATTTTCAGCTACTGCTGTTCAGTCTCTGCCCCTCCTCTCTCTATTTTCTGTGTCGGGCTCCTGCTGGGGTTCCTAATTTTGACAAAAATATCTAATGCATTGGCACTATTCCTACCTATTCTGAGAGCCCTAAAAATAATATTGAGCAGTGAATTTCTGTAAAATCCATTCACTTGCCTTGCCAGCTCCTTCATGTATCCTTTCCCAGCTCTGCAGAACCAAAAAGCGGTGCCCTCAGCCTATGCCTGCTGTCTGATTAACTTGCTGATATCCCAGTTTTTCCTTTGCGCTATTACAGTTTCATTTCCAAAGAAAGAAGCTTGATGTTTAGCTGCTGGATTTTGTCATTACTGCATGAATCAGGCTGAGAAAGCAAGAGGAGGAGGAGGAAGACTTCTATTTACACACAAAAGGTCTGATTCTGCTCTGTTCACTCAGATGCTACACCCACAGAAATCAGTGGATGCTTTGTGTGCACAAGCACCAGACAGAACATATAACTTCATAAAAATCACTTATCAGAGAGGATCAGAAAGGAAAGCAGGCGGTTATCGAGCTTATTTTTTCTTCCACAAATTTGCCTGCATGTGACAGAAGCTCTTACATATAGAACACAGCAAAGCACCTACAAATGAAGCAACCTCTAGTTCCTAATGTGTGAAACTGCAATTTGCATACATCATAGCAGCTGCTGAGTCTGCCCTTATTACCACCACTGGGGTGTTAATTTAGCCACAACTTTCTCATTTATTTAAATGAAAAAGCAGCGGGTGGCTGGCATGCTGCATTATCTGCACGGCAACCCGGGAATCAAGTTGACAGAACCAGAAAGAGATTTCAATTGAGAGGGACTTCAGGGAGCTTGCTCCCTGGATCAGTGGACACTGGCAGGTTCAGAATTGCCCTTGGTTTTCAGTAAGGTCAATCCTTATTTCAGAAAAAAATAATCAGTGTCATATTTTGACAGAATTCAGGAGAAGAGATAACAAGATTAAACCAGATTCTCTCTTTAAGTAAACTCACTCTACTTCAACAAATTTGTGCTCTTGTCTGTAGGGTGCTACTTGATAGTTGATAATAATTTGTACAGTGCCTAATGCAATAGAGTTCTGGTCCATAAGCTGGGTTCCCATGGTCTACAGTAATATAAATAATCCATCATAATTATCATTTATACTGTCTCAGACTTTTCTACTCTCTTGTATGTTCAAATATAGAAGACATTTATATGTTCCTTTTCTGTTCACAGGGCATTAGGTACAATCATAAAATGCTCTCCTTGAGCACCCATGTCACAGTTCAACAAGGTGCTTAAATACTTGGCTAACTTTAAGTCTATCGTCAGCCCTTTCATGCCAGTGGAATTGCTCGCTTGCTTAAAGTTAGAGAAATGTGAGGCATATTGCCCAGCCTTCAGCACCTGGCTGACTGGGGTCATAGTGTAGTGGATGAGACAAACAGTATTTCCCAAGGACAGGATTGTGCTCTAGCTACTAAGTCACTCTGAGCCAAATTTCAAGGTGAGTATGAAGATAATACAATCTTCCAGCGCCTCCAATGGGCGTATAGTTCTAGTTTAGACACCCTCTCCCATGGACTTTTGAGTTTCTATCATTGACATGTAGTCCAGCCCACCTCCCTTCAAGTACCATGTCATTCCCCTAGAGGGTCTTCTGAGGGACCTACAGGGAGGAGTTGGCACATTAGGAAGCTAAAGCGTAGAGGGAAGCAGAGAACCATATAATTTAAAGCCAAAACTTTGTGCCACTGTCTAATAAAACATCTGTGTGAAATTATGTATTTGTCAGCACAGCATGAGCCAGAACAAAACCACAGAGGAATGACAAGCTTGGTAATGAATGAAGACAAGGTTAATCTAGCATGTAGGTCTGCACATTTGAATGGTGGCAGTAGATGATGGAGACCAGACAGTCTTTACATTTTATTCAATGGAAAGAGTATTACACTCTACTGTACTTTATCAAGCCAAGTGCAACTCCCCATTCCCCATTTGTTATTGTGTCAACTTATTGCTAATGATGACTTAAAGAAAAGCTACACAGAAGACTTGACTATAATGGTATATAAGTTATACTCAAAACAGACTTTTGTTTTTAGATGAACTGTAACTATCTTGCATATGTTCTTGCATGCTTACTCTTGGAAGTTATCCTGTGATTAGGTTTAAACAAAGAAAGCAGGCTTCTACTTCTTGGTTTTTACTTATCAGTGGACACATCTACACATGCATTAATGCGCTTTTCCTAATGTGCATTAAATTTAGTATCTTCAATATAAAGTAATAAATAAGTGTGCATAAGGCTGTGCTAATGCACAGTAGCACAGGCACATGCTTTTTAGGTGACAATTCACAGTGGCCTATTCTACTGCACATTAGCATATTATCAAGTTTTACATCCTACTTTAATGTACAGTAGAATAAGCAACTGCGCATTAAAGCGCCCACGTAGATGCACCCAGTGAGGATCAGAAACAAAATCTGTTCCTGGCAATTACAGGTAAGTTAGTATTTACTGCTTGAGCAACACAAGGTGAAAAAATTATCAAAACCCCATACTCAACCTGCGTGTCCATTCTTTATAGTATTTATCTGCACATTTCCTTCTGCATGTATACATTGGACTGTCCCATTTATTTTCAGCCCCTATTGTAAACAGCTTTTCTCTTATAAAATCTTAAAAGAACCACTTACTTGTCCTATTATCATAAGAATTTTTTCTTTGCTGTTAAAAGTAATTTACTGAAGTTTGACAAAACTTTAATCTTTGCTCACTCTTCAGCCATTCATTGTCTCCTTGCAATCACCATGACAACAGATAATGATATCAGAAAGGAAGTATTATAACTTAATTGCATAACGAAGGGGAAGACAGGGCTGGTTTATATTGTGAGGGGGTTTATTTTAGCAAAAAAATGCTGGGCTTAATTTACCACTGTGTTACTCCAGTTTTACCCTGATAACGTAGCATGGACTTAATTGTGGTTATACTAGTGTAATGCTGGAGCATTGCAATGGTAGGTCAGGTCTCTTGATAAATGTCAATTAATTGCTGCAGAAATAGTCAGGATTGAATGAATGATAGAAAGGAATTTGTTTTAAAAGTGTTGGCTGATGTTTTTGTGAAACAGGCTCATTATACAAATTCTCTCAAGAAATGTTCCCATAAATGAAACATGATTATTATTATAGCAGCGATGTGGCTTAAAATAAATGAAATTTATTATGTAAACCATCCATGATAGCCACCACGATACTATAAATTGTTCCACTTAATAGAAGAACAAGGCAGTTTGGGGGATATGTTTCCTTTTTATCACAGCTGTGGCATTTTATCAGTCTAACATTCCTTCTTAGTCTCTACAAAAAATATGGTGTCAGATTTGATGCTTTGTTTTTAAAGAAGTACTGAAGTTTGACATAGTTTTACAGCTCTGTGTGTGTGTGTGTGTGTGTGTGTGTGTGTGTACAATAGTTTGCATGGATCAACTCCTTTGCCTCCTTCATTTTTTCTTAATTTAATTTGCAAATTCTATAATACATGTGTAGCAGGCTTACCTTTCAGAGCTTGGGTTGAGTCCCAGGCTTGAGATCCTGCTGTTTTGATTGGTGGAGCCCATCCACCAATCAGGAGGCAGCAAGAGAAATAACATCACGCCCCTTTTCTGAGGGGAGGGGGAGAAGAGCTCTCCCGGACCTGATTGAAGACTGCAAACTGTGAGGTCTGGAAGATTTCAGGGGCGGAGCCCTGGAGCGTATAAGAGGAGCTGTGCGCCCAGCACGAGGGGCAGATGCGTTGGGGACAGAGAAGAGAGAAGAGTGGGGCTTAGAAGAGCTGCTCAGCAGGGCGAAGCTGTAGCCCTGAAATGCCCCTGAAGATTTCCATCAGCGGGGAAGGGCAGACGAATCCAGCGGCTAGGCTCTTGGTGTGCAGCACAGCGCATAGCATCCGGGCCCTGGGAGCTGCATGAGGCAGCTCAGGTCTGCAACCTCTGGTGTGTGGCCAGAGACACGGTGCACAGGCCAGTGCATGGAGCAGGATCTTTGGACCCCCTGGGGTGGCTCAGGTCCTCAACCCCCAGAACGAAGCTGGGAGCTTAGTGCAGGAGGCGCTGCATGGGGGATGAGAGACCCTGGGAGCTGCTTGAGGTGGCTTGGGTCTACAGCTGCTGACATGGAGCAGCAGCTCAGTGCAGATGACGCTGCCCAGAGGGTCTGAGAACAGACTGAGCCCCAGCGCCACACAAGGCTGTCCAGACCTCTAACCCCTAGCACAAGGCAAAGCGCCCATTACACACAGTGGTGCATGTGGCCCTAAGCCAGGACGGCGGCAGCAGAGTCAGGCGGCAGGGAACAGAGCTTGATCTGGAGAACAAGAGGCAACCCTCCAGGACTGCAGAGTATTAAATTACCCTGGAGGGAGGGTCCCCACAGGGGAGGGACCCCCCAAGGGTTGCGAAGGGGCACTGCGTGGGCTGCTCCTGGGTGATAGTGGGGGAGCTTAAGAGTCTTTGGGGTTTTCCTCTCCTTTTTCTTTCCCCCCAACCTCCTTTCCTATAGTGGTACCTTGGGAGTGAGGCCCCTGCCCTGGAGGGCACCCAGGTAATCTAAGGACTGCTGATTATATTTGTGGACTGTGCCTTACAGTTTACGTGAATAATTTGAAGTAATAGTTTGTATATGAATAGAGTTATAAGGTTGCCCAATCAATATCCTTTGGTCTGGTTTGTTCTATTGTTCATCTGTATTTTAAATGATAACTCTGTGTGTGTGTGTGTGTGTGTGTGTATGTATATATATGTATATATATATATATATATGTCCTTACCCTTTAATGGTTTTCTTGTAATAATAAATCTGTATATAGTTAAGTCATTGATTGACGGGACCTGACTCTATAGGGGACAGAGGCGGCCGCTGGGCTGTAATGTCCCTCTACAGCACACTGCCCTGCCAATAATTCTCTCAATTGGAGAGGGAAGTACAAACCCATGTATACCTGGGCTACATTTGTTTATGGCTTTTTAAAGGAATGATAAAATTGTAGAGTTGGAAAGAACTGGAAGGGCCATCTAGTCCACCCCCTGCACAGATACAGGACTCCCTGTTCCGAAACTACCCAGAGAGATGACAATCCAGCCACTTCTTACACATATCTTTTATTTTTTAAATTAAAACAGCAAATCCACATGAGCACTTGAGCCCTCCTGAACATTTCTTCCAGCATTTTTAAAACCCCTACTATAAAGGCAGCAGGATAAAAAAATCTTGATAAGGAAATACATTTCATTTCCATTTTCCCAGACGCTATTATGATCAATCAACCAATCAACAGTGCATTAAGAAGGGAGAGGGAGGAAAGAGATTTTCAACCTTATGAGAACAGCCCTAATTTAATTTTAAAGAAAAACTGCAGGTTCAATTTTAGCAAATGTTGTGGCCCTAATTTTAGCTTCTTTTTTTCTGCCATGGTTTCAAATGTATTAAGATTTAAATAATGATTGAGGACCTCCTGCTCTTCTCTAATATATCTAATTTTACACTGATGTAACTCTACTGCATCAAATCCTTTGCTGGTGGAAATCAGTGTGGCTCCCTTGACCTGATCCCTTGACTTCAGTGGATTTATTCCTGGTTGACATGAGTGAGAATGAGAAAAGAATCAGACCCAGCATCTGCACATATATAACCATAAGCACCTTTCTTTTCTTTTTCTTTTCAGGGCTGAGTTAAAAAAATCTTCCTCTTATACTTGGTAAGGGAGCCATAGTTTAATAATTTCCTTCCAGGAAGGGAGAAGGAAGGGAGAGAAATTGGTTCGAAACAAAGACCCTAGGAAAAGTGGGATGTGAAGGCGGAGGGATGCCTGCTAGAAGCTGAGGCCTTGGTGAGCCAAGGTTTTGTTGAAGCCTGAGTAAGACAAATGTCAGGGCTACAAGGCCTGTAGCCCAGCCAGCAAAGGGCATTGACTGACAGTGTCCAGCCACTGCAATGATAGTTGTGAATATGTGTTTAAAACTTGCTCGAGAGGTGACTGTGCCCAATGCTACAGAGGAAGGCAAAAGCCTCACAGTCCACACCAGTCTTACAAATCAGCTGACACCAAAAACACTGTGTGGACCAATTGGGGACCTGAACCTCTTCACCCTCCGCAAGAGGAGGCTGAGAGGTGATCTTGTGGCTGCCTACAAACTCATCAGGGGAGGGGGGAGGGGTAGCAAGAAATAGGGGATACAGCATTTACCAGGGTGCCTATCAGGGTATCTAGGAATAATGGCCACAAACTGGAAGAGGGCAAATTCAGGTTGGATATCAGGAAAAAATTCTTTATGGTGAGGGTTGCCAAAATATGGAATAAACTTCCAAGGGAGGTGGTGCTGTCCCCTTCCTTGGAGGTGTTTAAAAGGAGACTGGACAGACACCTGGCTGGAGTCATCTAACCCAGCACTCATTTCTGCCCAGGCAGGGGGTCGGACTTGATGATCTAATAGGTCCCTTCCGACCCTAACATCTATGAAACTATGAAAGTTGGCAGCGTGTATGACCCTGAACAGAAGAGGAAGACCATCTAGCCAGGATATCTGTATATATAAGTATATATATATATATATATATATATATATATCTGTATATATAAGTATCTGTAGCTAGAGGCAGGAGCTAGAGGCGCATCCTAGTCAAAACTCCCTAGCTTTAGCCATAGCCGATGTCCAATGCTTCAGAGGGCCCTGCTCCCTCATCACCTCACTACTTAGTTAATTTGTCCACACCTGTGTGTATAGGAACTGCAAACAGCATTGTAGGAAGAAAGGCTGTTCTGTTGTCCTGCCCTGACTCCACATTGAAGGCCAGATCCTGCTATCCATATCCTTTTAGAAGGAATAATATACCTGCACATCTGAGGAGAAAAAATTGGCTCTTCTCAGAGTGACAGAAGAAACACCACCTTCATTAAATCCCAGTGCTAATGCAATATGGTTGGCCACGGGATCTCCTGTAAAGCTTGTTTGGGACCCAAGTCTAAGTAGAATAAAAGCACAGCAATGTGTGACATGTATTCAAGTACCAGCCCATGTATTTCCTTCCCTCTTGTGGGCGTAGAGAAAGGTTGGTAATGTATATCTCTGCAGGGAGGCCTCCATTCTCCCTGCCTGCTGCATCGGCTTCTGCTCGTGATGAGGTGAAGGGGCCGGGTGTCATTCTGGAGGGATCCCAATGGGCTTTTTCATGATTAAACAAGGCTGGTGACTGATTGAGGGAGGGAAGGGGAGAGAAATCGGTGCCAGTCCCAGGGCTAGAGTCCTAATGTGCCCCAGTATGTGACATTAAAAGAGCTCTGTCACAGCCAGGAACCCCGCCAGGTCTATTTATAGCTCCTGGCTCCTCGGTCCACGTGAAGCTCTCGGATAAGCAGCAGCCATATGAGGTATCTTTCCCATCCTCCCACCCGTCTCTCACATAGTCTCACAAGCATAAGCAGAGCCAGGGGCATCTCAAGGAATGGAGAAGGAGAGGATTCACTGCTGAGGCACAAGGCAGTAGGCAAGTGTTTGGGGGGAACGATGTGGGGGTGCTCTGAGCAGGCGCGGGGCTCCTGAAGGTCTCAGGGTTGTTAAAACAGGGCTTTTTGCAGCTGTGTGTAGTGGACTGCAACCCTCCCACCCCGAATTAGGACTCCATACCAATGTGGAGCAGCAACTGCCAGTGCTGAAGCAGAAGCATGCTTGCTTCCCTATAGGACCCGTCCCTGATTTCAAAGAGGGGGTATATGGGGCTTATTCCCATGGCTGTCAAAATGAGAAGCCCTGAGAATATTAAACTCAGTGTCTGTTTGTACTACAGTCTCCCCAAAACTGAAAAGACACCCACCTCTCACCTTGCTTTCTTCCAGGGTTCCTGAGACCCAGTGTCTTTGCTGCCACCAGGTCTTAATGCTGCTGGTGCTGGTACTAACTGGAGAGCTCTTACAATTTTTTAGTGTAAGGGCATCATTGTGGATTGGCTGTTACGAATTTAACATCGATCTTTTTATGAGATCGCCCTGGATTTTGCCAGGGGTTGTTGAGTTTTTCCTGGTTTTGTGGGGAAGTATAAACAACCCTGATACTTGTTGGCTACTGACTGAAACTGAAGTTAGGGAAAGTTATAGGTACAGTTTCAAATAAATTCCAGAGTAACGAGCGAATTGCTAATGTCAAGGGATCAATGTTCTACAACCAGCAAGTTATTTTAATCTCATGGTTGAGTGACAAGGGATTTTAACTCTTCCTCCACTAGTATTTGCTAATTAAATGAATGCTCTGGGTAACATACATGCAGGAAAATTTGAGGTCATTACTGGTAATGATATTTCACTGGTTTTATTGATTTAACAAAATGAATGAAAATTAGATTATAACAGTTATTAATTTACATGTATGTTTAATTGCAGAAAAGTCTGAGCAATTTATGAAAGCCCAAAAACAGATTGATAACTTTCCTGTATTTTCCTGTATCTCAGACCCTGGGGGCAGGGGAGCTTGGGTGGGAAGGGCGAGCCCCCCTGTAAGCTTTGAACATGATAACCTGACAGGACGGGTCTCTGATCAGATTGCTCCTTCACTTAGGTGGGCTTGTTAATCAAGGAACTGGTTTAATTTTTTTTGCAGACCTCCCCCCGCAAGAGTCACAGTGTAATTTGAACCCTGTCAGACACAGACATACTAACAGAGAAACTGAAAGTTGTATGGAAGATGTATTTGATTGCTAAAAGGAAGGAATTATGGCCTAGTGATACAGGTGCTTAGCCTACTCTGTCACGGACATTTTGTGCAACTTTGATCTTAGTCTCCCTTTTGGGACCCCTGGAGAAACCATCTTCCTCCTGAGGCTCCATCAGAGTCCTGGTAATTTGCAAGTCCTTTAACATCACTGACATTGACATTATGTTGGTACAATGCACGTGAATGAATGAATACTTAAGGGGACAAGCATCAGAAATATGGCCTTTTCTTGTATGTAGTCAATACTGGATATGTAAAAGACTTGTATATGCAGTTGTAGAGTCTTATCACTTGTATGGACAAGCAACACTACTTATATGTGCAAATTCCATCTGCACTAGCAAGCCAAAGAAATGGTCTTTTGTGTGTGTGACTTCTGTCCTTTTTGTGCACAAGCAATTAGCACGCTTTGAGTGCTCAAATAATAACTTGTCTGTTCTAATTTGTATGTACACAAAGGACCTGATGCAGGACCTGCTGAAGTCAACAGGAGTCTTTTCATTGACTTTGCTGGCTTTGAGTCAGGCTCAAATTAAAGTCAGGTTAAGGTATCTTTGAAAAGGTTGCACACTGAGTCTTTTCATTTCTGGCCTCTTTGATTTCTATGAATCTATAACAATTTAAAGAAGAAAAACATTCCTGGAATTTGCTGAAATAGGATCAATATTAATCTAACTCTGCTTCTAGGCTCTGTTGTGGCAATAAACGTGGCTCAAACTGTCACATCTTTTCAAAATCACGTAGCAGGCAAATGCTTTGAAAAGTGATCAAAGCGTCTTCAAGTCTCCAGTGGTCCAAAATGTTACCAACAGTAGCATTTCAAGTTGCTTTAAAAGATATTGTTAGATGTTATATTTGCCCCACAAAAGGTGTAAGATGCCTCAAGTGTGAATTATTTTTATTTTCAATTGAGAGCAACAAAACGGGAAAGTCAAAAAATATGTGTCCAGGAAAGAATGTAGCATATCCTCTGCAACAATCTGACCTCAGCCAAAAATCACAATGGCTCACAGCAGAAAAGTTTAGGCAATTAAAGGAGCAATGGACACAAATAGGTTCATAATAGTTGCAAAGCCACACACAACAGGGACCACGGGGTCATGCAGGCTACATGATAACAAAACAGTCTGTTCTTCTAAACTGAGGTCTCTTGCACATTGCTCGCTCTTTGTGAGGTGCTGGGGAGCCTCCACAGATCTGGCCTAGCAACAAGATTTCCTGCAAAAGCCAGACCATGTGTGGGGTGCATAAGGCCTAACATTGCCTAAGCTCAAACACCTCAGATCGGATAGTTTGTAATTAAGCATGCATCAGGGGGTTTCAAAATGGAAAAGACAGTAAGTTCATTGAGACATTTTCAAACTAATTTATGTGGGCCAAGTTCACCATAAGGGCAGAATTAGACTTAGAGGGTACGTCCAGATGAGTGTGCACATGTGGTTTGCAGCACCAGCCTGCAGTGCCGCAAACTGCATGCACTGCACGTGCAACATTCGTTGTGCTGCTAACTTGTAGCGCAATGGGTTTTTTTGACACCAGGAGATCCTGGTGTCAAAAAAAATGACACCAGAAAAAAGTAGGGCAGCGCACATGGCAGCAGCATGCACTGCTCAAAACCAGAGATTGTCCGGCCAGAGACATGCTCTGGCTGCCAGTCAGGCTCCCTGCACTCAGACCACTATTGCTGGAGCCCTGGGAAGCCTTCAGGACCCCAAGTAATGCTGATAGGGCCAGCCCAAGTGCTTTCCCAAGCCTGTTCTGCCCCACCTGGGGCAGCTTGCCTCATTCCAGAATGCATATGCAGGGACGTTACCCAGGGACAACCAACAGCAGCATGTGGCACTGCTATTTGTCCCTGGATATGCATGTTCCCGCTAGCCTGGATGCACCCAGGTGTCTATATGTCAAAAGCATTGTATGGCACATCATCCCCAGTCCCTTCTAGACCCCAAGCAAGTCAGCCCAGGTCACTGAGAACAGCACATTATTTTACTTACATATTTTAGGGCTGATTTTGCTCCCACTGAAGTCGGTGGAAATCCTGCTTCTGACTGGAGGCCCTAGGGGTAACATTTTAAAAACACCACAGCAACGTAGAAGTTTAAGTTCCATTTTCAAAAGTTACTTCTAAGTTATTTAGAAAGCCTGTGTTGTTTTTGAAAATGGGACATGATCTCTTAAGTCAGTTAGGTGCCTTTAAAAAAATGTTTAGGTACTTAACTCAGTGGAAGTTAGGCACTTAAGTACCTTTGAGTGTTTTTACGTGTGCTCCAGGGGGCCAGGGGGAGCACTTTAATTAGAGTGGCTCCAAGAGTAGGGTTGCCAACTCTATTTGCATCTATTCCAAAAGGTTTTATCACATGACGTAATGACTAGTCTACTGTAATGAGTAGTAGACTTTATGTCAGGAAGGCAAATGCACATTACTACTACATTTTAAAAAACCACTGGACTACTGTATAAATTGGATTTAACATTTAATATTTTTTTTAATGAACGCCCTATCATTTTTCTCCTGGGTGACTCTCAGCAGTCTTCTGGGCTACTGACAAACATCCAAAAGCCTGAGCCTGAATTGATTCAATCTTTGCAGGTTAATCTAACCTGCAAAGCGTACACTGATCTGGAGGTGGCTAGACATTCCCTTTTCATTCCAGAAACGCAGGCACATGCCTGCAGTGGCTCAGGCTAGAAGCCAGGGCATGCTAAAGCAGCCTTCCCTTCCCTTGCACAGAGCTGAGCTGAGGTGGGGGGGGGGGTGTGTGACCGGGCTGACAGGATGCTATGCTTAAAGAGGGTTCCCCCTCTCCTGACCAGCCCAGCAGGGAATGTTTATCACCCCTAACTCCTTGTTTATCACTCCCATTAAGAAAACAACAGAGGGACATTACCAGCTATCTGTTGATTCTACTTTTGTCCCGTGTGCCACAGCTTGGAGATAGCCAATATGTCGTCTGCTAGCTAATGCTGAGAGGTGTCTGCTTAGCAGAGAGTGGGAAGAGTGGGGGGCAGAAGCCAGGCAGATGCCTGCAGAGACTGTGGGAGCTGCAACCAGGGAGCAAAGGGGAGGGATGCTGGGGGACTCTGGTTTAAGTTAAACCAGGAAGGGGTCTGGGACAGACATTGCATAAACTGGTTTGAGCCAAATCAGTTAAATCTGATACTACATTCAACCAGGTTTATCTAAAACCGGTTTCAGTCATTTTCAAAGTGATTTATGTGCCCTGAACATCTGTTCTGTTACAGGTGTAAGCCAGTTTCTGATCACTTAAACCAGTTTATGTGTAATGTCTGTCCCTAGCTCTGGAGATTTATACCTAATTCCTGGAGACTCCAGGAGGGTTGGCAGCCCTAGCCCAGAGCATCTCTTGTATCAGAGTACCCAAGCTTCAAAATGGTGGCGGGGGCACTTTATCTAAAGCCCATCAAATGAACTTTAATTAAAGCGCCCCTGCCGCCATTTTGAAGCATGGGGACACACTGATACACAAGATGCAAAGGCTGGCTGGATTGTGCTAATTAGCATGCTCCAGCAGACCTGATTCATTGAATTTGCTCCAACACGCTGTAATTACAGTGTGTCAGAGCAGCCTCCCAGCTTGTGTACAGGCAGCCTTTGAGGCTCTGGACCTATCTGATTATCATTTGGTATAATATCCTAATGAGTCAAAAATGGTTTTCCTAGCTGGCCGTAGTCATGGGAGCCATCTTTTTTTGCCATAAATGGGAAACACACAGAGACACATGGAAGTGTATTCAGAGATATAACATTGTGACTGGAAACACTCTAGAGTGCCAGAAGCACAGTAACTAGCTTTCATTAGGACAAAACTTTGCTTGAACATTTAAAAAGTCACTAAGTAGCTCATAACTAAGAAATACATTTTAGACTTAAAAGTCTTAGGAAAACAGCTGTTCTTCCAATTAAATGCTAAGTCCTACGTTCAAGGTCCTATGAATTTTTGGCAAGAGAGGAGGACTGCTCTAATGCTTAAGGCAGAGCAGGAAAGGAGGTCCTCTGTCAAGGTGTGAGTGAGCTTTACAAGTGCTACAGCAGAAACACGGAATCATGAATTCAGCAGTTGGCAGGAAAATGAAGGGAGAACTGATTTTTTCAAATGTGGCCTTTAAAAATGTCAACTTATCACTGCTTTTTGAGTGCCACTCTCCCTTCCCTCCCTGCCCCCATTGTATCATGTAGCTAGTATGAGATTTAAACTCATCATTTCTATTTTTAAGAAAATGTGTCAATTGGAGATGAACCCAGGCTTTATTTTTTAATTTAATTTTATTCCCATAAATCTTAGAATCATAAAATGTAGGTCTGGAAGGGATTTCTGGAGGCCATCTAATCTAAGCCCTTGCTCAAGGCAGGATCTTCCCTGTCTAAATCATTCCACGCAAATATTTGTCTGACCTGTTCTTAAAAGCTTCCAAGGATGGAGATCCCACAGCCTCTCTCTGTAATCTGTTTCAGTACTTAACCAGCCTCCTAATTATAATGAGTTCTTCCTAATATCCAGCCTGAATCTCCTATTTGAGACTGTTACTTCTTGTTCTGTCCCTTTCATTTTACTCCAGTCTTAATTTCATTTTTATCATTTCAAAGCCTTATCTAGACAGTTTTGTTTCCATTGTGGATATGCTGTCCTGTGGAAGAGGCCAGCTCTGATGTCCTAACACTGGTTTTCAACTTGTGATCTGTGGACCCATGGGGGTCTATAGACTATGTCTAAGAGGTCTTCAAAAGATGACTGTGATCAATCAAAAGTATGTGACTATGCACACTTATGATTCAGCGGGGTCTGCACCCCCATTTGATATTTTTTAGGGGTGCACAAATGAAAAAAAGGTAGAAACCACTGTCCTAACAACTATACACTCAGGTGAAAAATCCCAGTATTTTCTTGTTGGAGTGTTTGCATTTTTACGCCCAAAAGTCACTTGACCAAAGAGGATTTAGGCATAGAAAATCCTTTCTGCTTTGCAGAGTTGAGCAGTTTCACCTGCCCACACCAGCACCAAAACCTAACATGGGTGTGAGTGGATGCTGAGTTGAGGGGTTACGAAGACAAGCCCATTAATACCAGTAATAGAAATGTAGGCTCAGAGGGACCCTCCACCATAGCTGGTCCATGTGCTCACAGTGAGGGAGAGTAAGGACACCTGTTCAATCCCTGACAGATGTTTACCTAAACTATCCCTACAGACCTCCAAGGAAAGATATTTCACAGCTTCCCTAGACCATTTGTTCCAATGCTTTCCTATTCTTACAGTTAGAAAGTAAATAATTTAAACTTTGTGGCTACTTGAGGTTATTGCTCCTTGTCCCCCCCTCATAAATATGGAGAGCAGTCATCAAATAACGTTGTACATATTGGAAGACTGTTATCACACCTTTATTTTAAATTAAATACAGTGAGTTTCTTCAACCATTATAGGTCACATTTTCTAACCCACTTTCCATTCTTGTCACTTCCTCTAGGCTCTTGATAATCTATTCACATCTTTCTTAAAGTATGGTACTCACATCTGGATATAGCACTCCCACTGAGACATCATAAGAACCAAGTAGAGTGAAATAATTATCCTGTATGTCTTACATACAACACTCCCATTTACATTTCAGAATGAGGTTTGCTTTTATGCCCTGAATATTGACACACTACAATTCCCAGATCCTTTGCTGCATATACCTGCCTTTCTACTTGTTTCCCATTTTGGATTTGCACATCTGATTTCTACCTTCTGAATAGTATTTTGTGTTTGTATTAATTTAAGTTAATCTTTTTGTAGCCAGTTTATCAAGATGGTATTGAATTCTGACCCTGTCATCCCAAGTGCCTTCAGCAGATGCCAAGCACAAATTTTATTCTTCATTCCATCATTCTAGCCATTAATGAAAATACTGACTAGAATCAGGCACTGAACAGACCTAATGGGACCCCACTTGAAATGCTTTCCTGGTGCTATACTCTGAGTGTGGTTTTTCACCTGGTTGTGCACCCATCTTTGAGCGATTTAATTCAGACTGTATTTTCTTAGTTTGCTCATGAGAATGGCATGTGAGACAGTGTCAAAAAGCCTTGCTGAAATGAAGCTATATTACATATTCTGCTTCCCCTTATCCACTGAGCCATCTATCCTGTTAAATAAAGGAATTAGCTTGGCTTGTTACAATTTGTTCTTGATAAATGTTTATTGGTGGTTTTTTTTATCATTTTAGCATCCTCTAAATATTTATAAATTGATTGTTTAAAAATTTATTCTTGTAGTTCTGTTTGTATCAAAGTTAGACTGACTCTGTATAATTCTTTGGGTCCTCCTTTTCCATGTCTCGAAATGTAGATATAGCATTTTCTTTCTCCAGCCTTCTGGGACTTCATACATAGTATACTTAATATCAGTATTGCTGACTTCCTGCCTCTTGGGCAGGGCACTGAACCTGATGATCTCACAAGGTCCCTTCCAGTCCTAGTGTCTATGAAATACCATTTATAACATTATTAGTGCCCTGATGTTGATATATGTTCCCAGCCAACATGTAAGTGTATATATAATTAATAGGTCTGGTTGGTAGCTCACTGCTAACACAAGCAGAGCAAATAATTTGTAGGCAGAGTTTTCTGGTTCTTTGGGTTGAACTGTGCTTGGTATGGGACTCAACTGTGCTTGGTGGGCCAAAGATGGCTTTATACCCCATTAGTATCCTTCAGATTCAAGGGCCAGCTTGAAGGTTGTTCTAATCTACATCTGCCATGCATAAGAGGTGGGCCTGGGGGCTGTAAACTGATAAGGTGATCCAGTAACCCTCCTTCCTGTACTGCTTGTGTAGTAGCCAAGAAGGCATGGCATAGTGTTCTTACAATGATACCAGCCACCTAGTAGGACCCTTTTGGTTGTCAGGGGAAATTTTGTGGGGGATAACTCCAGCCAATTTACAATCCAGCAGTGCAGAGGGGCTGGAGTTAGAAAACATTTCCAAAGCTGTCATTTAAGGTTCCATGATCACAACAGCACATTTATGTACATTTGAAACAGTTCCTGCAGCTTTGTGTACATAAGCTTTAATTTCCACATAATATTATGCATTATTATTTATAAAGTGCACTACACAAAGACAGATAAATATATGCAAGAAGACTAACAAAACAGATAAAAATAAAGGTAGCAGGCCAGAACTGGAGGTAAATCAACTGCATTACCATAAATAAAGTAGGTTTTGCAACTAGATTCATTTTGCAGCATCAAAAAAACCCCCCAAAAACCCCCCAAAACCAAAAAACAACAAAACTGTGAGCAAAGCTATAACTACATTTTGGGCTTCTGGTAACATTACAAAGCACTCAAGCATTGTACAGTAGGTTTTATAATGATGTTCAAGCCCCTTGCTCAATGTAGTTCTTCACAGCAATTTACATTTGTATTCCATTTTCCTTTCCTTTAATATATATGTACAATCTTTTTCCTCTACAATCCAAAGCAGAAAGCAGGGAAGCATCATGGTATCATTATCCTTTAATAGTCTGTCTAGTAGTGTGAGTATTCATAGCTGTAAAGGCCTCATTTAACTGAAAAAATACACTAAATTCCAGGAAGAGAATGATAGTGAAGTTCTGGCCTCACTGACACTAATGGAAATATTTCACCCCGGGTTTTATTCCTGGCTTTTCTGCAGCATTTCTCAGAAATATGGGAGCTCTTGGTGATACAGCTTCCTCATCTACAGGGGTGAAAGCAGCCCTGCTTCCCCAAACAGGCTTCGCTGTTTTATTCAGTGAGGGTGGTAAAGTGCTTTGAGATCTTGCACTGCAGGAGGCTGGAGAAATGCACAGTTCTTGTGAGGAAAGGTGTGTTTTGCAGCTTCAAACATTAAAGGCATTAGCTTTGCCACTGAGGCTTCACTCGTTCTTTAGTTCTCTCTCAAGTCCTTTTCCAAGTACATTGGGAGCAAGAAGAGGGCACCAGGCAATGTAGGGCCCCTGCAAGACACAAACGGTAATCTTGTGGCTACGCCAGACAAGAAAGCTGATATTTTTAACAGTTTCTTTGCCTCTGTTTTCTTGAACAGGGAGCGGGATATCCTGCCTACTAGAGGTAGAGACAATCTTGGGGATAGCTCTATCAGGCCTTCAGTCAGCACAGATGTAGTTAGGGATCTTCTGGAAGGGCTGGACATTTTTAAATCTGCAGGTCCAGATGCCCTCCACCCAAGGGTGTTGAGGGAGCTGGCAGGGATCATCGCGGAACCCTTGGCCCGGCTGTATGAGCATTCGTGGTCATCTGGCCAGGTGCCGGGGGATTGGAAACTGGCTAATGTGGTCCCAATTTTCAAGAAAGGGAGGAAGGAGGACCCAAGTAACTATAGGCCTGTAAGCCTCACCTCGGTGCTCGGGAAGATCTTGGAGAGGATCATCAAGAAGCATATCTGTGGGGGGCCTGCAGGGGAGATCATGCTCAGGGGCAATCAGCATGGGTTCATCAAAGGCAGGTCCTGCCTGACCAACCTGATTGCCTTTTATGACCAAGTAACTAAATCCTTGGATGACGGTGTCGCCATAGATGTAGTCTTTCTAAACTTTAAGAAGGCCTTTGACACTGTCTCTCACCCCATCCTCATCTATAAATTAAGTGACTGTGGCACTGATGCCTGCACAGTTGGATGGGTAAAAAATTGGCTGATGGGGCGCACCCAGAGAGAAGTGGTGGATGGGTTGTACTCAAACTGGCAAGATGTGAGCAGTGGGGTACCCCAGGGCACAGTCCTCAGGCCTGCACTGTTTAACATCTTCATCAGCGACTTGGATGACGGGGTGGAAAGCATGTTGTCCAGGTTTACTGATGACACTAAGATGTGGGGTGAGGTGGACACACTTGAAGGGAGAGAGAGGCTGCAATTAGATTTAGACAGACTACAAAAGTGGGCAGATGAGAATAGGATGGGGTTCAATGTAGATAAATGCAAGGTGCTGCACGTTGGGAGAGGGAATCCACAGTATACATACAGGCTGGGGAGTTCCCTTCTTGAAAGCACAGAGGCAGAAAGGGATCTTGGAGTCATTACTGACTCCAAGATGAACATGAGCCGCCAATGCCAGACCGCAGCCAGCAAGGCCAGCCATACCTTGTCATGCATCCAAAGGTGCATCTCAAGCCGGTCCAGAGAGGTGATACTCCCCCTCTATGCAGCTTTGGTCAGGCTGCAGTTGGAGTACTGCGTCCAGTACTGAGCACCGCACTTCAAAAGGGATGTGGCCAGCGTGGAGAGGGTTCAGAGAAGGGCCACCCGCTTGGTGAGAGGGCAGCAGGACAGGCCCTACGAGGGGAGACTGAGGGATCTGAACCTGTTCAGCCTCAGCAAGAGGAGGCTGAGGGGGGACCTGGTGGCTGCCTACAAACTCATCAGGGGAGATCAACAGCAAATAGGCAGAGCCCTTTTCTCCTCAGCACCCTCTGGGGTGACAAGGAACAATGGTAATAAACTGATGGAGAATAGGTTTAGATTAGAGATCAGAAGGCAATATTTTACAGTTAGGGTAGCCAAAATCTGGAACCAACTTCCCAGGGAAGTGGTCCTCACCCCTACCTTGGGCAAATTCAAGAGGAGGTTGGGCGAACACCTGTCTGGGGTCTTGTGAACCCAGCATTCATTCCTGCCTGTGGCAGGGGGTCAGGCTAGAAGATCTGGTCAGGTCCCTCCTGACCCTAGCTACTATGAAACTACTATAAGTGAGACGTGAGAGTGAACTACTATGCTGCATTCCTGGCATTTTCATTCAGCTTCCTGAATGTGTTAGATATGAGCAGGGGTGTTGGTAATAGCCATGTTGGTCTAAGCATATAGTCAGACAAGGTTCTTTGGGCAAATGTGGTGTCTTTTTCTAGACCAACTAAATAGTTGAAAAATTGTTCTTTGTGAGTTTTCGGGCACAAACACCCTTCTTCGGGCATAGGGAGAGTTTGCTGGTGTTTGTCTGCTCTCCCAGGTGGATTAGAAGCTTAAACCAAAATGCAAAATGCAGGTCTGTGAAAATGCAAATGCATGGCAGGGGACAGCAGAGGGAATGGGAGTTAATAGGTGTGAGACAGGTAGGTGGCAGGGGAGGGGAGAATGTTGACCTGTTGATAGACTGTAGCTGGTAAAATGAAGACAGGTTACCTGGGGTTATCGGATGCAGGCAGGTTATAATGTGCCATAAATCCAATGTCTATATTTAGTACATAACTTTTTGTATCTAATAGATTTATAAAATGAAGTTCATGGGCTTGTCTACAAAAGGTGTTTTGTAAATTCCCTTTGAGGATCAGGACTGAGAGATTGGAGAGAGAGTGGTCGTCTTGTGAGAAATGTGCACCCACAGGTAATTGGGTATTTTTGTCTTTGACAGATTTTCAGTGTATGCTCATTCTAATGTGCAGTTGTTGTTTGGTTTCTCCTGTGTATTTTCCATCAGGACATTCAGTGCACTGGATGAGATATGTTAAATGTCTGGAGGTATAAGATCAAGGAATGGTGATGGTTCTGTTGTGGGGTGTAGTTATTGTGAGAGTGGTGGAGATGTGGCAGCAAGTTTTACATTTCTTGTCCTGGCATGGTCTGGATCCATTAGATATGAAGAGTCAGGATAACATTTGATTACTGCTATATGCTAGTATTCTCTGGTAGTGTATTCAGTGCAGCTTCACATCACAGGGGAAAATATGGGAAGGATTTAAGGAGATACATTAGACCCTGTGTCGGAACTCTCTTCATGGCAGTACACAGGGATGGGAATGAAAAAGCAGAGGCAGAAATGAGACCAGAGCATCTGGCCTCATCTGTAGGTCTGCTACATGGTCTAGATGCTGGGTTCAGGGTTTGCCCTTAGGTTTTGATTATTTTTCATTAGAATGGGAAGATAGAAAGAGAGACTGCAGGGTGATTTTAGCATGCTTATTATTAGTGTTTTATTAAAGAAGCTGAGGAGAGATTGGTGGTGAGCAGGCTGTGCTAGCCATCCTAATTATTTTTAAATGATCATATGAAATCTCCATTTCCACCAAATGAAGTAATCAAAGACAAAGAGCTGCTATCAGGAAGACTAAATTAATAATGATGGGACACTAAAGGTGACCAGCAAAGGAAATGAAAATTGGAACTGTTTCCTTCTATCTTCTTTCTACTGTGTTGCAGATATGTAATATAAAAATAATGCATTATTATTCTGCTTGTATTTTGCATTAGATATTCTGATTTTTTTTCTCCCTTGGAAGATATGCTGATTGGAAGACTAGTGAAAAGATGACATCACAACAAGGGAGAGAGAGTGGAAGTGAGTAATTAAGAGGAAGAATATTTTTAGTCATCATGCTTAAAAGCTTTTCTGTTGCTGTTTGTTTTTGTTAACACTTTCAGTGACCAATTAGCACTTTGGAGGATGAGTAGCCTTGTTAAAGAGGCCACACCTCCTTTGTTAGGGTGTGAAAGCTCCCAGTATGAATTCTTTGAGATAGGCTCCATGAAAACCAGGGAAAATCAGATACAATGTCCCTGATATTTGTAAGGTAGAAAACAAACAGCATGGGAGGGGAACTTTTGGGGGGCCTTCTTAAATCATGTCAAAGAAGTAAAAAAAGATGACAGTTAAAATCCTTCGAAGTGCAACTTTAGGCTGACTCTACAAACTTTCTCCATATATACAACTCCCAATAAATCAGTTACTGGATCAGGAGCGTAACGTGTTCCTAGAAATTTCATTTTTAAGTAGATAGCAAAATATTCCTCTTCTATCTTGAGGCTTTTATTCATTTCGTACTAAACTTTTTTCATTGCCTTTAACTCAGTGTAAATTGAGTTAGAAATGTAGGATTTGGCTCACATGAAGACTACATGGTTACATTTTTGTTTTTTAAATACATTTTGAATGTGAGGTAATAATCCAGATTCACTGCTTAAATTTGCTATACTGAGTTTATGATTTGGAAAAATGGGGAGGAAAAATGACAAAAGTCAGGGAAATATTCCACTTAAAATGTGCCTGAATTTGACTGTAAGTTTCAGTACAAGGAAGCCACCCATCTTTCTAAGCAGCATGATGACTAGTTATGCAAACATCTTAACAGCTGCAAGCACAGTCCTAAGGCTGGTTCTGTAGCTGCAATATCATTCCACACATGGGAGATAATTATTAATCTTTCTAAACATCCAAATTGTTTAAGCCTTTCGAGAGAACTAAACTCTTCTGGGAGGATCCCCTTATAGGCTTTGTTGTTTTTGTTTTTGTTTTAAATCTTCAATTGCTTTTTTTTCCCATGTCTGTGTATATTTTGTTAATGAAAATGAGCCAAAAGCCCTGCTTATAGATTCATAGATTGTAGATTCGTAGATTGTAAGGGGCAGGAAGGGACCTCGCAAGATTATTGGGTCCAGATCCCTGCACCAAGTAGGAAAGACAACTGGGGTTGTCTGGGATCTCCAGGGTAGGTGATTGCACCACCTCTGGAGGGAGTTTGTTCCACAATCTGGACACCCTGACTGTGAAGAAGTTTTTCCTAGTGTTAAGCCTGAAATGATCATCCAGGAGTTTGTGACCATTTCTGCTGGTTTTCCCCAAGGGTGCCCTGGTGAACAGTTGTTCACTGAGCCCTTGATGCATTCCCCTGATGTGGCGGTAAGCTGCTACCAAGTCCCGTCTCAGCCTTCTCTTTTTTAGGCTGAAGAGACCCAGGTCCCTCAGCCTTTCCTTGTATGGCTTGCCTTGCAAGTCTTTCATCATACGGGTGGTTCTTCTCTGGACTCTCTCAAGCTTTTCCACATCCTTGTTGAAGTGCAGCGCCCAGAAATGGACACACTACTCCAGCTGTGGTCTCACCAATTGCTGAGTAAAGTGGAAGAATCACTTCTGTGGTTTTGCATGAGATGCATCGGTTGATGCATGCCAGAGTATTGTTTGCCCTGCTGGCTACATCATCGCACTGACGGCTCACGTTCATACTGTGGTCTATTATTACCCCTAGGTCCCTTTGAGTCATGGCACTAGTCAGTTTGGCACCACCGAGACTGTAAGTATGTTGGGGATTGTTCAACCCCAGATGGAGCACATTACACTTTTCAATGTTGAACTTCATCTGGTTCTGATCCGCCCAACTTTCCAGCCTGTCTAGGTCCACCTGTATCTGCCATCTATTTTCAAATGTGACCACACTCCTACATAACTTGCTGTCATCCGCAAACTTGGCCAGTGAGCTCTTCACCCCCACGTCCAAATCATTGATAAAGATGTTGAAATGCATTGGATCAAGCATGGACCCCTGAGGGACACCACTGCCACTTCTCGCCAAGACGACACAGATCCGTTCATTAAAAGTCTCTGGGTCCTACCCGACAACCAGCTTCCTACCCACCTGACTGTTGAGCAGTTAAGCCTGCAATCCTCCAATTTTCCCATGAGAACATCATGGGATACCAGATCAAAGGCCTTTTGGAAGTCTAGGTATATAATGTCAACTTCCTCTCTCTTATCCAGGTGGCGATTTATCTGGTTGTAGAAGATGAGGTTTGAAAGGCAAGACCTGCCTGTGACAAAGCCATGCTGGTAGAATCCTACCTTATGCAAGCATAGCACACACAGACTCCTTGATGAATTATACCAGGATTTTCCCTGGGATAGAAGTTAGGCTAATTGGGCTATAGTTGGCCAGGTCCTCTCTCCTCCCCTTCTTGAAGATGGGCATCTCATTGGCCCTTGTCCAGTCTTCAGGGACCTCCCCCAAGTGCCACAAGTTCATAGATTTCATAGACATTTGGGCTGGAAGGGACCCTGGAGGATCACTGAGTCCAGCCCCCTGCCCCAGGGGCAGGAAGTCAGCAGGGATCATAGGATCCCAGCAAGATAAGCATCCAAATGTTTCTTGAAGGTGTTCAAAGTGGGTGCTTGAACCGCCTCCAGCAGCAGTCTATTTCAGACCTTGGGGGCTCAGACAGTGAAGAAGTTCTTTCTTATGTCCAGCCTGAATCGGTCGCGGCGGAGTTTGTGACCATTTGATCTTGTCATCCCTTGGGGTGCTCTTGTGAACAGACATTCCCCCAGATCCTGATGAGCACCCCTGATAAACTTATAGGTGGCCACCAGTTTTGGAAGAGTTTCACCAGAGGTCCCGCAATGACTTTGGCTAGCTTCTTCAGCACTCTCAGATGAAGTTCATCTGGTCCTGCTGACTTATAAACGTCTAACTTTTCTAACTGATCGTGCACCAGCTCAGCGTCAACAGTAGGAAGGTGGTCATTCCCACCATGCCCATTCTGAACCTTATCTATTATGATTTTCCCCTTAGTCCAGTGAAATTTCCCCCTTAGTTCTGTTGTTAAGGCTTCAGAGAGTTGCTCACAACAACTTCTGAGCTTGAGAAAGACACCCTTTCACTCTGATAGTCGAAGGCCCTGATCCTACAAACACTTATAGAATCATAGAAAAATAGGTCTGGAAGGGACCTCAGGAGGTCACTTAATTCCACCCCTTGCTCAAGGCAGTATCATCCCTGTTTAAGCCACCTCAACAAGGTGTTGTCTAACCTCCTCTTAACTTCCCTGTGTAGTGATACTCATCTGAACAGTCACATTCTGTGCCTGCTGTGTTTACATCTAGCTTCCAGCCTGACATTAGGGCCTGTCTTCATATCACCTAGCCTGTAACATGATTCCCCCACTCCATGCTGTAACAGGACTGTTGCTCTGCAAGCAGGAGTTGTGTTAGAACACTGATAAGCCTAAAAGTGGCCAATAGGTGGGCATTGGCACAGGAGTACTTGTGAACCCCGTGCAGCTCAGACCCATTTTATACTTGGGTGACTTCAAAAACAAGGGTAGCTGAAATGAGGGAGCATTATGGGGAGGCTAAAAGCACATCACACAAAGATTCAGTAGGCTGCCCTAAACTTCTGTGAATCTCTGAATATTTAAACTGCAGTTAAACTACCACTTAGGGCTAACAGAGATGACTCCAAATTTTGTTAAACCATGTCACTGAACCCTGTCAGAGCCTCCTGAAAGGCTGTAGCACAGTTTGGAAGCCAGGCCTGGACTCACCATTCACTTACCCTGGTGCCAACTAGTAGTGACTCCACTGAAACTGATGGATGGCATTACGTGGCTTCACAAGAGTGGGGAGTCCAGCTTAGTGTTTAGATCCAGTTCTCTCCCTGCCAGACTACCAGAGCCTACTTGTTTGAACTAATAGTAATATGGGGGGTTAGGGTTAGGGAACCTCAAGTCCTGATCCTGGGCTGCATGTCTGGGATAGCATTTGTCCCAGATTTGCAGCATCATGTAGGGGTCCGCAGGAAACGGTGGATTTCTCCTTGCAATCTGGCAGCATTCCAGCTTGCAAGAGGCTGCTTGGGGCTCCAGGGAAGCAGGATGCAGGGTGCACCACGGGCATGTGCACACCCAAGCACATGTACATGGCTGGGAAAGAGCCAGGCAGTGTGCAGAGCAGCTCCCTTCAAGTAAGTTTATAGGGGGGAGAGAGTATGGGGGACTGGGGGGGCAGATTGAGGCCCCCACGGTGTGGGAGAGAATGCAGCTGGGGCTGGGGGTGGTGCCCACCCAGGGAGGTGCATGGGGCTGGGACATGGAGTGAGATGGAGCCATGGGCAGCTTATCCAGGGGGAGCAGCAGCAGGGATGGTGGCAGTATGGAGTTGTACCCTCAGCTGCTGCTGGGTGGGCAGAGGGTGCATGTCCAGTGCAAGACTCCCAGGGGAAAAGCATCAGGGGAGGGAGCCCCAAGCCTGCAGCGGGCAGCCCCACCTCGCCCCACTTGGCTCTGCTCTGGCCATGGCAGATGCACAGGGGTGGGGGAAGGCAGGCATATGTCCCACCTTTCTCTTTTGAAACGGTGGTCACTCTACTCGCGGCAGTATTTCTCTGTTTGCTGCCCTTACCATTTAAAGCCTAGAAAAAGGTCAGCAGCAGTGGGAGAGACAGAGAGAAGTTTACCACTGTGTCTGGGAAGAGACACTCTCCTGCTAACAGGAGCACAGAAGCTCAGAGGTGTTTTCCTTAGGACTATTCTGCAAGCTGAGAGCTGAGCTGAAGCATGTGGTGTGGAGGCAAGTGAATAAGCAGCACCCCAAGTGTCTGCTCATAGCAACAGCCTTGTATGACTCCTCTGACCGGAGAGGAGTGATCCCTGCCTGAGCAGAGAATCTGAGCATGTTGTGGAGAAAGGCCCTTTATACAGGCTTGAGCAGAACTTGAATTTCTACTGTCTTGTGTTCCTAGTTGCGTTCCTCTGTGCAAAATGGGTGCACAAAGCTAATGAATCAGATTCCTCATGCCCTCCCTTTGCTGGTGATGTCTTGCACCTGCATTGCACAGGTAGAAAGGTCCACAGTGTAGACTCTATACTAAGTGAAATGCAATGGAAAATGAACCCAGGGTTACCAGATTTGTGAGCCCCCTGGGTTCCCATCCTGCAGAAGTCACTTACCTCAAACTCCTGGCAAAGTCTGTAGGGAACAGCGAGCACTGAAACGTGCCACTGACTGACTAGCTGATTTTGAAACGTTCCAGCTGTCTGCTCTTGGCGAACTGACGAAACCATAAGGTGACATTCAGCATCCAAGCAGTAGACTGGTTTTTCGTAGGTGTGCACGTGAGTTGAAGCTTGAATATCTGAGTGCCTGACCCAAGGCCTATTAAAGTTAATGAGAATCCTACTGTTGACTTCAATAAGATTTGGATCAGGCTCTGAGAAAAGAGAGAGGCAGGTACAGAAGCACACTTTGAAATGGAGGTTTTGGGGCTTCTTTGACTAAAAGAAAGGGGGGGAAAAAACTGAAGCCAGAAGATCATTTGAAATGGCTTTTGACTTGGAGAATCAGGGCCTGAATTGCTATAGTGTTGTTCCATTTATTTGCCAATGTACTTCCACTGAAATCAGCCCCTTTCTATTAAGTGGTAAAGCAGGATCTTTTTATATTTGAGAGGAAAAGAGAGAAAAACAGAGCAAAAGACAAAAATTAAAATGGAGTTCTTAAAAATATATTTTTCCCTTTGCGCTTTTCAGACCTAAAATTAAAGGCTGGTAAAAGATTGTGAAACCGGCTCTGTCCTACATGAATTCCATGTGAGAACCCTGCCCACCCAAAACCTGCAACCTTGGGCTAGCTAGCATACGAAAATCTGGCAGTGAGAGTGATTATTTACTGACCATAAACAAAAGCAACACTGACCAGCTGATTTTCCGTGTCTAGGCAAAAATAAATGCAGAAGACAGGCAGCACAAACGGTGGACAGCAAATTAGATCTGCAGAATTCTTTTAGGTCGAATACTCTCAGGTGCCAAGTCTATTTGTAACAGAGGGAAGGCCAATAAAATACATGAGATTTTTTAATCTGGCAAAAGCCAGCAGAACTGGCTTCTATGATAAGCATCTATTTCAATAAATAATTTCTGAACCAGGCAGAATCGAATGGATCTGATTTTTGGCAAGCAGGAAGGTTCATGTTAGCATGTGACATCAATAGAAGCTTTGGTTAATTAAGGCCTTCTGAACCCAGCAATTTTAGTACCAGTTGGGACTTACTCTTTAATATCAGATCTCACTAACTAACACTATGAATATTTGGTAGTATTCATTACAGCATTTGAACATTTCTGTAATGCAATGAGAATTTTCTATTAAACTCAGGCAACCAGTCAGAATATTAAAAGATGTATCAATTCCAGATGCAAATTAAAAATAGTATTTCATGTGTTCGGGCATCAAATACTAGAGTGAAAAAATATAGTCCTCAGATTAGAATTAAGTTTAGGTGGAAAATGAAATGATTATGCACATTCTAGTGTATGTATTACTGTTTTGTAACCTGTCCTCTAATAGCATTTACTATTATTAGGATTTAACAGTAAAATTCAGTTGTCAGAGATTTGTGCTTATAGGAACATTTTATGTTTTTCCACCCCAGAAATAGGTATGGTGAAAGAAGACCAAATGACACACAAATAGTCCTTCTAAAAATCAAGCAGGACCCAGAGGAGATTCGAAACAGAAAAGTTTTGAGTTTTATCATGGATTATAAGACTGATCTGAAAAGAAGACAGCTGCATAGCTTGACTTTATTGGATCAAATAAATGGCATGAAAGAATTAACACAAATGATAGACGTGGTCCTGGTAGCAGAAGGTGAGAAGTTTCCTTGCCATAAGCTGATACTGGCAGCTTTTAGTCCCTATTTCAAAGCCATGTTTACCTGTGGCTTACTTGAGTGCACCCAAAGAGAGGTAGTGCTTTATGACATCTCAGCAGAGAGCGTGTCCATAATACTCAACTACATGTACAGTGCGGATTTGCACCTCACTCATCTGAATGTGCAAAATGTTGCTGTTGCAGCATACTTTCTGCAGATGGAAGACATTTTCAGTACATGTGAAAAATACATGATGGACCATATGGATGCTTCCAACTGCGTTGGGATATACTATTTTGCAAAGCATATTGGGGCAGAAGACTTATCTGATCAAGCTAGGCGCTACTTGTACCGGCATTTTGCTGAGGTGAGCCTGCAAGAAGAAATTTTAGAGATTGAAGCACAGCAGTTGTTGAGTCTCATAAGATCAGATGACCTGAATGTATCCCGTGAGGAAAACATCTTGGATTTGGTCCTCAGATGGGTGAACCACAGCCAAAAATCACGTTCAGAACACCTTATTGAGCTCCTGAAGCAGGTGAGGCTGGTACTTGTAAGCCCTTCCTTCCTAGTGGAAGCTCGGAAAAGGAACACAGTGCTACTTTGTAATTCTGAATGTCATACTATGATTGAGAAGGCATTGGAAACCATCAAGAAAGCCAATCAACCCTCTTTCAGTCTTCGCTACGGCATGGAGACCACCAGCCTTTTACTTTGCATCGGCAATAATTCCTTGGGTATTAGATCAAGACACGGCAGCTATGCAGATGCCAGTTTTTGTTATGCTCCTGCCACAAAAAAGACTTATTTCATTTCCTCTCCAAAGTATGGGGAGGGTTTGGGATGTGTGTGCACTGGTGTTGTCACTGAGAACAACGATATTATCGTGGCGGGGGAGGCGAGTGCTGCCAAAATGTCTAGACAAAAGACCAGGAACACTGAAATTTATAGGTGTGTATCCTTTAAATGGCTAATTATCTATAAAGTTTGACCCTAAATCATGCTTCTGGGAGCAGAAAGAGGCTACTGGAAAAAGCTTTCTTTCCCCATATGCTCGTACAGAGATTTCAGTTATCCAGATCAGTTTGTCAGAAAGGACAGTACTCCTGTCTCCATGAAGTGATGAAGCCTCTCCCATATATAGGAAAAAATCCTGACACCTTACTCACAAGGGAAAGCCCATTCATTAAGATTCAGTCTTTGTGTGTTGAAGATGAGGTAGATTGGGCCTTACATGCATTTATGTAAGCCTCACCTTCCCCTGACCCAAAGCATTGGTGGTCTGCTAGTACTTTCTTTCCTAGTTCATTCCTGCAGGTCAATTATTTACTAATGGTGCTGATGCTTGAGCTGTGGGAATGATTTAGGGATTTGGTCACACATGAATCTATGCCTATCATTAACAGTCCTGTGCAGATAACTCTGAGGAGGTCAAATATGATGAGGATAATGATGATGATAAATATCTCAGAGAGCCTCACTCTGTTTTTACCCAGTTCTTACTCAGACTAACTAACATAAATTAGAGTGGAAAATTTTCCATGTTAAAGACTGAGTAAAAACTGAAGCCAGCAATGCCAAATGTGAGTATCTAAATGTAAGCTTCCAAATACATATTTAAGCACCTAAATCAAAGCAGCCAAAATTTTTACAGGGGCCGAGTATTTGTGGTTGCCACTGACTTCAGTGGAATTCAGCACATACAAATGTAAGGACATCCTAATGAGGTTCATCATTTTCCAACCCTGTGCCTATACTTAAAGCCTTAAACTCATATTAAACCCTGTTCTAAGACTCATATCAATCTGTGAGTGACTTCTATACACGTAAATAAATGCACTGAATTCAAGGCTAGAAATTTTCTTCTCTGTTAAAAAGAAAGAAAAAATGTTCTTCCCATTGTAAAATCATCTAAAGAAACAATGAAGCTGGAGGAGTCTGATTTAAAAAAGAAGTTGCTATGACCTTTGTGAGCTGCAGTGTTTCTAATCTGGGGTTTTGCTACAGGTATCACCATCGGGGAAACCAGTCTTGGGAAAATTTGTGCACTGCTCAGTTTCGTGAACTCTATGCATTGGGCACCGTCCATAATGACCTCTATATCATAGGAGGCCAAGCCAAACTGAAAAACCAGTATCTGGTCACCAACTGTGTTGAGAAATACTCCATGGAGCAAGGGAGCTGGAGAAGTGTAGCACCTCTTCCATTGCAACTGGCTTGCCACGCTGTGGTGACAGTGAAAAATAAACTCTACGTGATGGGAGGCTGGACACCCCAGGTAAAGAAATATTATGTATGAACTAACTAGCAAGGCTGGGCTTCGTTTTTGTGCAGTATAACATTATGGTGCTTCTTGCATGGTTAAAATACAATGGGAGTCTCAGAAAGTAATGGCAGTTTTGAAATAAAACCATTGTCTGTGCAATGGAGTGGGACACTACATACCAGCGAGGAATACCGATGCACTGTCATTGAATGCCCAGCATTTACAACTACTTCGAGAAGTGACATAGTTCAGTAAATGACTGTTGTACACACAAAGCCATTGCTTTTTGAAACACCCTCATACATGAGGGATAAGTGACAAAAAATGGCACTCTGTCCTCTCATCTCTTTAATATGAGAATCAAACAGCCCTGAAGAAATAAGGTCCTTACTATATAAAGTTTGATGCATTTGCCATATCCCATAAAAGGCAGTTGTCTAAAAAACTTCACATTGAGGCAAACTTTAAAATGCAGCTGTCTTGGCATGATTTCACTCACTTTCCATTTTTATATAGTCATTGGGATCACCTTGAAGTCCTTGCTCAGTCCTTAAACTAGCAAAATGTTAATTAAAAATAAACAATGATGATATTTGGTGCTTGCCTGGCACTTTTACCTCATCACATACTATGGAAAATGAATTTGTCTCATCCTTCCCAGTAATTGGTAATTTTTTCATCTTTGCCTCTTCTAATTATTAGAAAATTGTTGTGTTAAAATAAGACACAGGTCCTTATTGGAGCCCAAGATGCAACCTTGTGAGCTCTGTCAAATCTGAAGTTCAAGAAGTTGCAGAGCTCAGCTCTGTTTCTCAGGAAATTGTTCCCGGTTTTGGATGCTTTGGATTTTGATGAAAAATTAAAATGTTCTATGGAAAAAATAACTTTAAAAAATAGCTCTGATGCAAACTGAATTTTCCAATAACATGTTTTGATGTAACATTTTCATTCAGCCCTACCATAAGTATTTTTAGTAACAGCACAAAGAGAACAATAGCAGCAAAATGGATTGCTTTCCAAAGTAGCATTCCCCCTTTCTAATTCCTCAGTGTGAACGTCCTTCCTTAACGTGGTACTTCTTTTGTTGTTGTTGCTCAGTACAGTTTAATTTTAGAAAGTCAAGTTGAGACTTTCTCTGGCTGGAAAAATTTGCTAATACTGTTTTTGGGACATTTGTAATTCATATTATTGACTGAAGGACATTAAAAATAGTGTCACATCTCCTTGGTTTGTGATGCCTTTGAAGAAATAAATCTTAAAAGTATTTAAGACCAAATTGTGTGCAGCAAACATGATTTGCATCTCTTAAAATATTCTGAGCACAGAAGTCCCCAAAGAGACCAGAGAATAATCAGAGAATAGCTCCGACAGAGAAACAACCAAACAAAGACACCTTCTCCTTATTTAAAGAAGTAAAATTTGAGAATATCCTCAATATGGAAACAATCTGGTTGTAAAATGCTAGAGTGGGGAGGATTTTTGTATAACAAAGACTCTAAGTGAGACACCCAGTTTTATTTAGCCATCTCCCCAGCAGAGACTGAAAAGAGGAAAAGTAGCTGAAAAGCTTTTGCAATGGATATTGAGGCAAAAGTGGCAAAAATAAAGGCTCCTGTGAGACACATGGGAATAGACACCTCCCAACTAACTTGGCTGTGACAACTCATGGGGGCATGTGATGATACATACGATAGTGAGTGCATTAGCATTAATTGAAAAGAAGCTATTGCTGTGGAAAGTAAGAACCTACTTATACAGTTTGACGTTAGCCTCAGCACAGAAATAAGGATGTTAATCAACACTACAGAGATCAGATGGTGCCAGATATACTAGGATTTAACTCTCAGGTTGTGTATGAGGCTACAGTGCTGTCGCAGGCACAATATAGAACATATTCCACGGGTCAGCTCTGGAGCTGTCCTTATATTTATGCAGCACCAAGCACCCGATTGTAATAAACAGAACTAATAGTATAATATTGATATAGCGACATAAATCTATATGCCAGTTCACAGAACATAGATGATGTCACATTCCCTTCCCACTGGGACCTTATCACTGAAACAAGAAAAGACAAGCTCAAGACAGGATGTAAAATAACAATGCAGGAGAAGAAGGGCTTGACTCACTGCTGCATAACTTCATGCCTGCATTGATATAATGTTCCCCTGACATCAGTGGAGTTATAAACTGGAGCAGCACAATGAGAGTGAATTAGACCAAGGAAGCTTGGGGTTGTTAATAATAAGAAGGCGAGAGGTCAATGGGGGAGGTTTGGAATTAGGCTGATGAGGACAGTGGGATGATTCTGCCCTCTGGGAGGTAGGCTGGAAGGAGGCGTGAAGTGGAGTGAAAAGTTTTCCGTGCAGAACAAGCAAAGCATAAAAAAGTGTCAGTATAGATGACTTCCGTTATCTGGATTCTTAATTCTCACTTATCCCCTTAGCCTCAAGATACCTGTACCAGTGATTCTTAACCAGGGTGTTGCAGTGCCCTATGATGCCTTGAGATCCTTTTAAGGATGCCATGGGGTGCCACGTAATGTTAGCACTGTGCAAAAACCTACACATTTCAAGTGGAAATCCACAGTGTCAAAAACAAAGGCCAGTTGTGGTCTTTCTGAGTTCTTTGCAGCAGAAGAATGGCTCTATTATTTTTCCATAGTCAAAAAATGAGTGAAAGCTACAAGCTGGCATTTTCCAAGGGTTGCCTTGAAGTTGAGAACCACTGCTCTATACTAAGGAAAACAACAAGCAAAGAAAGGACTATAACAACTTTGTGAGTATGCAGTAGCAATCCCTCCACCTCTCTTTCTTGCTCACCTTTCATTCTGAAATTTATCAGTCTTCCCCCAAAGCAGCCAGCTTCTATTTAAAGGTGCCACACTCAGGAAACATAATCAGAGCTGGAGTGCCTATGTTTTATCAGAGAAAGAGGAAAAAGGGAAGATTAGGAAAATCAGGCAAGTAGGAGTGACTAGAGATGTCATTAAAGGTGCAAAAATGTAGTTGGGAGCTAGTGCCTGAAGGGCGTTTGTATCCAAAAGCTTGCAAAGAACAATTTTTTTCCAACTATTTAGTTGGTATAATAAAAGATATCACATTTATCCAAATAACCTTTTCTGTCTAGTTGGGAGCTAGGAGGTTGTCATTAAAACTGTTAACTGGAAATATTTAGCAATTGTGCAACTTGGATGTATGTGGACTGACTAAATTAACAGACATTAGTTCAGCATATGTACTGTGCACGTGAAGCTCTTAGAACAGCCTTCCACATACATCATTGAAACTCATGGTGCCGCCCAAGTAAGAAAGTAAATAGAAATTCAGTCTTCAGCAGAAGAAAAAAATGTCTTGAAAAAGGTTTTCCCTTTATTCGTATGGCTTCACAAAGGCCTTGTAAAAGAGCTATGTTCTGTCAGAGCTCAGTCCATAGATGTTTTGTTATTACTCAAATCCTTGACTCCATTGCTATGGAATATAAATGCACTGTTATTCATCTGCCTTCTACAGTGTACTTCCAGCCACAAGTCATGGGTGCTGTTAAGTCGTAGTGAGTATGAATCACTTCACAGCTATAATTGATGTGTTTATGTTATTTATCTGCTCAGCTGTCTGCTGTGATTAATTGCATGCAGGCGTGTGCAGAGGGCTCCAAATGTTGTATTATTATATGGCTGTCATATTTCATACAGATGGATCTCCCTGACGATGAGCCAGATCGATTAAGTAACAGAATGTTTCAGTATGACCCAGGCCAAGACAAATGGACAGAGCGCACCCCAATGAAGTACTCCAAATACCGCTTCAGCACAGCAGTAGTCAACAGTGAGATTTATGTCCTGGGTAAGAGGAAACAGATTTTTAACAGATAGCATGGCTACTTTTTATTTTTTCCAGCAATTTGCCTCTGTGAAATGAAATATTTCACCCTTTTTGTTTTGTATGGTTGGGGCAATCCATGTTGGAGCAAATGGATTGCAATTTTTTTTGTTTGTTCATATCATCATTCCTCATATTCTGAACTTCAGCTAAACCAGTTGTATGAAACTTTAATGCTCTGGTTTACTGCAACAGTACTAATACTTTGCTTTTCTTTAACACGGTCCTGCTGAGGATCCCAAAGTGCCTTGTAAATATTAATGAATTAAGAATGACCACCCAGTCCTTGTAGTGGGGAGGGATGATTAGCATCATTACAGAGATCTGGAAGGGTGAAGTAATATGATGAAGGTTCATGTGAAGTTTTTGCAAAGTGGAGAATAAAATACAGCTCTTCCAGTTAGAGCCAGGCAAAAATTTTCCAGTAACTACTACATTCACTGAAAAAATGTAGTTTTGGGGAGAACCAAAACTATTTGTGAATTCAGGTCAAATTTGGTGAATAAAAAAAAAAAGGAAAACATTTGGAAAAGTGGGGAATGTTTTATTCTGAACATGTTCAAAATTAACTTAATTTTTGTTTTGAATTTGAAGTGTAGTATTTTGAATTTGACTTGCATTTTAAAGAGGCATGAGAGTGAGTTAAATAATACCAGAACTTTTTGATTGACCTAAAATGAAGACGTCTGATTTGTGTGGCCAACTATCAGACTGAGCACTCCATTATCCACACAGCTGTACTGCCTTAGACCTTAGAAACATGACCATTAGTCTTTACTTTGGGCCCACATTTAAAAGTCACCCATGCACTTTGTGACTCTAGCAGACATCTTGTAAGGCAAAGTTATATAAGTGATTTGTTTGGAGAGAGGATGATGGTTTAATGCAAAAAAAAAAAGGAAGAAGAGGGAAGGCATTCCAGGTATAGGAAATAACCAAAAAATGTGGGAAAGAGTCACCTTGCAAGAAGGGAAGTAGGAGAATGAGAGTAGAGCTACAAGCAAAGCTATGACAGTGCAAGTGTTTGGAAGTGAGACTACTGTATCTGGCCTGGAATACAAGAAACAGTGTATAGAAAGTCTCCAAGAAGAGAGTAACATGAGGTAAATGTCCTTAGATAGTAGAATCTGAACATACATACTACCCTGCATTTGTCTGGGTTTAGAGACCTTTTTCTCCATTGGAACTGAGTTGGTCCCATGGATGCAGCCAGAAGTTAGGGTCAAGCAAGTGTGTATAGGATAGAAAGTTACACAAGTAGAAAATCATTATTGTCAAAGGTCCCAAGCAGGTGAAGGTCAGCATGCTGCCAGATAAAGTTAGCTGTGGCTATTTAAATTCAAAGATACTTGGAAATGACCAAATATAGAAGTGACAGATTTTCAAAAAAGGGGGAGGGGAGGGGGGACTTGAAACAGGCTATATAGGAGACCTGCAGCAGCAGAAATAGCCGTGAAGAAAGAGGATTTATTCAAGTCTTTCAGTAACAAGTACACTGAGATCAACACCAAGAATTCTGCAGTGACACAAAAGAGACAGGGAGGGAGAAAAAAAAGCCATCTCAGGATGCATGTGATAAAACAGATTGACAGTCTTCCACACAGTGGAGGTGCTACTGGAAAACAGAGAAGCTTTCTGAGATGAGGGTCACTAGTATTTTACTTGGTCTAAATTTATACAAGGCAAGAAGTGTATCAGAGTGAAAGGGAAGCTATGTATATGTTTGCTAAGAGGGCAGATTCACTCTGAGAAGTGACTGTTAAAATGGCATCATGAAGTTCCAGGTCCTTCACGGGCTTTGAAAGGAGATTTGTTCATTTTTCAAGCAATATTTTGCTATGTACAGCTGTCAAACTCAGCCTGGGCTCTGTGCTGCATTGGGTTCTTTCTTGCTTGCCAGTCAAAACTGATCATAAAGATTCACTAGGTAGAGCTATGTTAACAATTTTATTGATGAGTGAGGCAGAAGAGAATCCTGCTCCCTCCCACACCTTTCATACCCCTGCCTGCATAGCCCTTGTATGAATAGTCCCCCATGGAAGTCAGATAGATCCCTGATGTGATTACATATTGGACCCTTTTTTGTCACTAAAATAACCAATGTGATTATATAACTACAAGGCTGCTCCAGTAGCATAACTAAGGCAGGGCCCTGGTTGCTGACTTAAGGAGGGGGAAGAGAAAAATAGCAGGTGCCATCGCAGCCACACAGCTGTGCCAGAAGCATGGTATCAGCTGGAAGTCACCACTGCCTCTGTGCTTCACAGCTGCCCTGGGCACTTAGATGCCTTGTAACATCTCTGAGCTGATGTCTGATCTCAGATAAAAACCTAGAGAATAGGGCTGGAAGGGGTGCAAGTAGTCCTCTAGTACAGTTTATTTAATCACTTCTGCCTGAACCAACCTAGATAAGTATTTGTCTAATCTGCTTGTAAGAACTTCCAAGGATGGAGATTCCACAACCTCCCTAGGTAACCTGTTCCAATGTTCAACCACTCTTATAGTCAGTAAATCCTTCCTAATATCCAACCTAAATTTTCTTTGCTGCCATTTAAGGCCATTATTTTTTGTCCTGTCACCTACAGACACAGAGAGTAGTCTATCACCATCCCCTTTATAACCACCCTTCAGGAACTTGAAGACCATTATCAAATCGAATCAGCCTTCAGTCTTCTTTTCCCTGGACTAAAGAATTCCAGTTCTTCCAACCTTTCCTCCTTGTAGGTCATATTTTCTAGACCTATAATAATTTTGATTGCTCTGTGTAATTCTGGAGGGACTGTGCTGAAGTGAGGTGATGTATTTGCACTGTGTATTAAGTGATATCAGAACCTGTCCCAGGGAACAGATTAGTTGAGAAAAGGGTTCACTTTCTGCAGTCACATTTCTGCCCTTATCCACTCTGTCACGTCTGTCTACACTGCAGAGAGGTGTGATTGCCACAGGCATAAGCAGACCTATGCTAACTTTGATCTAACTAGCATGGGTACCAGTTGCAAAGAAAACATGATGGGACAGACTTCAGCCAGAGACTATAGGTACTTACTGAAGTCTGTGCCATTGCATCTTTACTGCTCTTGGTCCCACCTGTAGCTAGATCAAGCTAGTGTAGGGATAATTCCAGGGGCTTCAGTCACACCTCTGACTGCAGTGTAAACCTGCAGTCGCAATTGCTATTTCTTAGTCTGGTGCTCGCAGCACCCATAGTGCTAAAAAAAGATAAATGCTTGTATTAACAACAACAACAAAACTGCATAAAAAACCCCAAATGATCTATTTCTGGATAAATTGTGCCTTGGGCTCCAAAATGTTAAGCCTGCAGAAACCCCATTATGTCAACAGTTACAACTAATTTCTATCAGCATAACAGAGGACTTGTAATTCCTAACCGTAACTGACTGAGAGTTCTGCGGAAAAGACTGAACTGCTTTCCAGCTTCCCTTGTAACGACGAAGCTATCCTCCAAAGAATTCTGATCTTAAAACAGGTCAGAAACAGCCTTAAAGTCACCAGGATTTGGAGTCTCATTCTGTCAGTGTCACAGATGGTCTCATCCCCAGCGCTAGGCTCACACATGCCAACTGCAATTAAAATCTTGCTCAATAAGATACATTCCAAGGTTTATTTGTGGAGACAAGTGCTTGCTGCCTTGTGAATTCTCAGGCTGCCAAATGGGTATAGCCCTCCTCTCATCATCACCAGTTGTGATGGTGTCCTCACCGGGCAGACAGACAGCTCATGACATTGGAATGAACAAGTTAAAAGCTTTCTGAAGCTGGGTGGGGCAGCACTTCACCATAGAGATGACATTTGTGGGAGAATGAGAAGGGGAAGATCTGGAGCTGATGCTGACAGACCAAAGAATAGTAACTGCCATGGAAGTGGTAAAACCCAGAGCAAGCTGCTCCATGCCACAGATCCGTGGGACATAACGCTGATAAACAGGGAATGTCAAACCCTTGCAAAAGTCTGACAATGACAATTTGTTCCAAAAGGGAGATTCTGGAGATTATTGCTAGCTCTGAAGAAGTCCTCATATATAGTGGTCCCACATCACTCAGCATGGCTAGGTAAATATTTCAAAAGACCCATGAAGATCTGTTCAATTGGCAGTCAAGGTACAGGAGATAATAACAATTCCAGAAAGCTGGTTAGGAGAGGTGTAACTGCACCTCCTCTGGCAAGCTAAGCTTTGTTCCCAGGGGCAGAGTTTTACCCTAATGGAGAACATTATATATCATGTTCTTTCCTATCTTTGGCTCCCAGGAAGAGCCTATTTGTGGGGGGTGTGGGCACATCTGATTCCCAGCAGGGCTTCCTACAGCCTCTGCTCAAGGGGCACTGAACCATCATAGCCTATGCAGGCCCTGTCTGGGTCTGGCTTCCTGCCAGCACATGTCTTTTCAGGCTGTCATCTTTCCTTGTGGTCTCATCAGTGCAACTGTGGTTGTGGTCTTTCTTGGAAGGACAGTGTCTCTAAACCCTTTTTCCTTCCTGGAGGGTTGATTAGAAAATCCTATGAAAGAACAGCATTCCATACCCCTGAGTAGTAAAAAACCAAGCAGAGAAGAATACATGTCTTTCCTAGAATAAATGCTCAGCTCATAAGAATGAGGCTACAGGGAGCCTGGACTTAATGCATTACAAGGAAATCCAAACTTAATGAGACTATTGGGTCTTAGAGGCAAATTCCAGGTCTTTCTGTGCGTTTGTACAGCCTCCAGGTCAAGGGGGCCTCAATCAGGTTTGGGGGGTGCCTCAATACACATAAAAATAACTGAACTGAGCAATGGTCCTAATTCATTTCTTTAATATAACTCTGCTAATGCATGAAGCAAAATGTATGTATTGCTTCAACTTGAAGGCTCTAATGGACTTTTGATGTGCAAGTCTAGATTTCACTCTCGGTCACATGGGTATAAACCTGTGGTAACTCTATTGACTTCTGTCATGTTGACCCAGATTTACATCAAACTGAGATCCAAATCTGGCTCTTGGGCTGTCTAGGGTTAATTTCTGAAACATCCTGTTGGGACAGAACTTAGGCTACACAGGCACTGCCCACAAATGCTAGGAGCTGAGCACACAGCCCATGATAATCAGCTGCTCTAGGACTTTTGCTGTGAGATAATCTGGGTCTGAATATGGGCACTTTCTTTTAAATGCCAAGGAAGAGATCTCTTCTCTGGACTAAAAACCCCCAGTTTTTCCAGCCTTTCCTCCCTTGTAAGTCATGTTTTCTAGAGCTCTAATAATTTTGGTTGCTCTATGTAATTCTGGACTGTGCTGAAGTAAGGAGAGGTACTTGCACTGTATTAACAGAGATCAGAACGTGCCCCAGGGAACAGATTAGTTGAGATAGGGCCTGATTCTGGTCATGCACCTGTGTGACTCTTCTGAATTCATTGGAGTCATTCCTGAGTCATACAGATGCCAGGGACATGAGAAATAGCTTCTTACTGTCTGGGTGATCGACTTGTTCATGAAACTGGTACTGTGTGTCTTTTATCAGCTCCCCTACATTAGAATGGGCTGTTTGTCAGATAATGTTCCTAGAGACTCTTATGCTCCTTACATGGCATACATAATCCTTATAAGTAAATGAACAGCACTTCCTGAGGCTCCAAATCCTTTCTCCTATTCAGTCATTTGACTGATCTTAGCTCTTTCTCTCCATATTTTCCCAGGAACATAACTATATTCGTTAGAAAGCTCAAGAAAGAGCAGTATTGTGTTCTTAATGACAGAGCCAATTGAGATAATTTGGAAGAAAACCAGATGGGAGGGCTCTATTTAAGGTCACGCATTCTAATCTCATGCTTAAAAAAATCAAAAAAGAAGTTCTTTGCAGCTGAGGCTGTGAAAACTCATTACAACTGATGGGTAAATGAAGGGGAAAAAAGACCTGCCAAATGTACCAGCTCTTACTAAAACACTTTCAAAGGAACTACAGTGTGTGAAATATAGGCCACTGGTAAAAGGTATTGCATCACTACAAGGGCATTAGCAATGTATTGTTTTTCTGTTATGTAATCCCTGTTTTTATACATAAGAACATATAGAAGGAATTAAATGAGAAATCCTATTAATAAAGATTTGGGAATCAAAGAATCTTTGTTTATCCTCCTCAGCCTGGCATCCCACCTCATTAAAGCCTAGTTTTCCCCTGAGCACTTGCTGAGAGCTTCTTTTTAAAGTTTTAAGCAGTTAAATGAGGTTCAATTAAATTCTGAATGTCTCCATCATAAAATACTGATTTGAATGCGGTACTCAGGGGTCTCTGTGAAGGAAAGCTTGTGTAGGAGTAAACTGGAAAGAGAAATTTTAACTTTCATGCTTCAGTATGAACTGTGCCTTTGAATAAATTATGATTCTTCTAAAGTAAACTTGTCTATTCATAAATACATTCACTTCCTCCAAGCGGAAAATAACGGGCTTGATCCTGCTCTGGATTATACCTCTTTATCGCTTCCTGAAGTGACACTGAGTGGGTATTAATGTAAGAGCAGAACCATGAATGGCATCTGCAGCCAAAGGTTCTTTCCTTCTGGTAGGGACTACCCAGGAGTTGTGGGAGAAAGGGACGCTGGAACCCAAAATCACTAGGTGTGTGATGCAGGCATTCATTCGCTTGTCTCACCCCTGCTCCTACTACAGCTTTGGCCTCCTCTTGCTGCCTGCCATATTATACCATCTACTTGTCTCTGTGATAGTAAAGGATGGCAGCATTTCTTCATTTCACCTTTTTTGCTCCCTTATTTCTCCATGAAACCAGTTGTGCAGCCCCTGATTTACAGAGAGCAAGTGAAAGCCAGGCAAGCGCTAAGACTCTCATCTTGTGTGCTGTTAGCTAGTAATGAAGGAAGATGTTATGTAAGAGATTAGAAGTGTTGAATCCATTGTGTATTTGAAAGATCATTTTAATAGTGAATTATTTTACAGAAGAAAAGGGAGAGAAAGAGCTTAGATTTCACTTGCTCATTGGCTCATCAGTTCTGTTTCCCTCCCCAACCCCCCTCTTTTTTTTCTCTTTGATAAAAATTGAAACAAGGATTTTTCACTGACTGCCTTTTGATCAAAGGACTTGTCATGGTTTGGAGGCTTGACAGCCCCCAATTGTGAGATTTTAAGTAACCTGTCCATTTAGCTGGGCTTATGGGCAGCCAACTTGAGGAGTCAAAGGTCTGATGTTCAGAAGTGCCACGTACCCACTACTCTCACGGAAGTTGATGGACTTTATATAAATTCATTTTCACTGAAAATCAGACCACAGGTATATCAATTCAAAATTAGCAGCCACAAGTGAAAATATAAGCGGAGGTCACAAGGCAAATCAATGGCACAGCTGGGAAAATCACATTTCTCTTGGTCCGTCTCCACACCCCCTCAAGAGAGCTATATAAATGAAGTAATTCTAAGGCACTGATCATCATTGTTTGTTACTACTAGAAACTTCCCCTATCACTCCCCATCCAAAGATCTGATTATGCAGGTTTCCCAATGCACCTAAGTTTTACCAGAACACCCCCTCTTTTTTAGTGCCACTCCCTGCATCTTTTCCTGGTAGCTCTTTTGTCATTTTAACCACACGGCTCAAGTTCCTTTTAGCCTTCTTGTGTGAAAATGAGGGGAGCTGCCCTAAAAAGAAACAATATTTTTTTTACCTTCAGTCACTGGAAAAGAGTGTGTGGGTATCTGTAAGGCACAGCACTGTATCTCATTGAAATTCCAGGGCTGTCCTTATCACATCACTTGCCCTGCATCTTCTTGCATCAAAAGGCTTGTCTTTGAATCTTGGTTTTGTAATAAAGATCATTTATTTTATTTATATATTTATTTTACTAATGGAACTTCATGTTACATTTAAAGTCCATTAGAACAGCTGCTTTCAGAGTGCCCTAAAAGTGTGTTTGATTGTGGAGTCAGCCAAGTGTGATACATAGAGCTCTCAAGCATTATTGGCTTTGGGAACACAAAGGTGGCTCTGCTGGCTTATTGAAGTCATCCAGTGGCATCTGAACTATCTTCCAGGGAAAGCAAATAATGCAAAGGGTCTGCATGTTCAAAGGGTGTGTTGGAAAGAATAGGGATGATTTCAGATTAAATCATCTTGTGTGACAGACGGGAAAATGACAGACAGAGAAATGTTCAAAACTCCCGCAGTGAAATCCACCTCTTCGTGCACAAAAGCCAAGTAATCAGGCTTTGTGCAGAGAACTAAGCAGGGCTGTGGTGGTGGAAATAGGTGGAAGTCACCCTCTCTTCATTGCCAGAGTCCCCAGAGGGAGAGTTAACAATGCAGACCCTCCCCAGATGCCATTCCAGCCTATAGGCAGAAATAGAAGTTGCTGCCGCTCCATATGCACAGTACAGGAGTTTGTGGTCACTGGAAGCATGGTTTTGTATTTTAATGCATCTATGTATAGTTGTAGGCAGTTTAAGATATGCACAGCCATAAGGACAGAAGTCCCAAACAGAGAGACCTGGCCCTTCACAACAATGCTGTCCTGCCAGATAATTCTTCCTCCTTCCAACCAACTACCAAGTCCAGTCTCAGCTCTTCCTTCCAGATGCACCCCCATCTGTTCCCCCTCATCTCCATTTTGCATGGGTTGAGCTTTATCCAGCTCACCCTCACCCAACCCCCAACAGCAATTAAACAGTAAATAACTTGTTCAAGGGCCCCACCCAGATGAGAAGAATTAAAAATATGAGAGCACCTGCAGCATCTTAACCCTATGTCTATAGGTCTTCACTAGCCATCCTCACAGCCACATAACCCCACTGAACAAGAGCACCAGCAAGCTAGAAACCTGCAGAACCAAGTGTGAGCAACCCAAGGGAATGAAGAGCCCAACTGAAAAAAAAATCTTTCATTTCCAGTGTCTCATTCTGGAAGTCTCCATAAGTGGAACTGCTCTGGAAGATGAATATTCTGGTTCATTGGATATGCCTCCCTACTGTTGGAAGAGATGAGTTTTTCTCACTGTGAAAAGTCTCATGCTACTATGTGCCTACATTTTAGGAAGAGGCCTGCGGCATCAACATCTGTCAGCTGAGTCCTCTCTCCTGAAGTGTTGACAAACATTGAGTCTGCAGGCAGTGGAGAAGTTTTGAGCCACATCTACGAGTGCATAGCACATCAACCCTAGGAATATCTGTTGACTAACTCCTTTGCATTTTAAGTTGGTATTAGCAGTGTTAGCATTATCATAAAGAAACGCTTCATGTCTTTTTCCCATGGATTCAATCCCTCATTGATTAGAATACTCTTTTAGATGTTTGAAAATCATATTTTATTCCTATTTGATTTTTTTCTCATTTTCCAGCTACCAAGTATGGATTTTTTTTCCCCTTGTCTCAAATGAAACTGAAATTGCATTTATCCATAATGACTTGGTTGGGTCCAAATACAAACTTAGATATTTTGTATCTTGAGGGCTTTTCCCATTGGAGTGAACAGCTTTTAGGCAGATCAAATGTTAAGTCTAAACTATTCAACAGGGGTTTCTTTAATAATTTTTAAACATAATAGCTTTTAGGCTCTGAAAGCCATTCCTGATAGATCATTAAAGGTATTTATTTAATAATAATTATATCAGGAAAATGTTTAAAAGCTGATTCCCCAGCTTACCAGCAGGAGCATTTGTTTACTTTAGCCAGTGAAGATTGGATTGTCTAGTAAAGCACTTGTTGTAATGTTATACACATTGTGCCGGATTAATCCTATTCTAACTCAGTACAAATTGTCATTTTTATTTCTTCCGAAGTTGCAGTGCCCAGTTATTATTGCATCTTTTATTCATATGCATAAAATAAAGGTAATAACCTTCCTTAAAAAATTCCACAGGCAGCTCTGGATTTAGGTGCACGAGCTGATGCAGCAGGGTGACAAATCAAAGTCAGAAAAATGCCTCTTTGTACTGCTCCAATGTCTCTTGCACCTGCAATTTAACAGCAAAATCTTTCCATCCTTCAGATTAAATAACTAACCCACCCTACAGATCACAGCATACAGTAGATATCCTCAAGTGAGCTTCAAACAAGGTAGCTCAGGTATCAGAAATAATGCAGCCTCAGCAATCCCATGACCCCCTTTCTGCAGGGCCTGTTTCTGGTACCCAAGATACCCAAGGTAGCTTTAAATGAGCTATCTGCGCTATGCTGCAAATTGTTGTGTAAATATATCCTACCGGCAAATGCTCTTGCACTTTTCCCTCTGTTATTTACATACAGGAAAGTGGATTGAGGGTGCCCCTATTGTGTAAAAAGCCTTGCTAGGACTTTAGGGATAAGTACAGAGACTAAAAAAGTCCGAGCCTGAATCGATTCAATCTTTGCAAGTTAATTTAACCTTTGCAGACGAAACCAAAGTGAATATTAGCCCCCACATGCCTGAACCCCTACTTCTGTCCCTGGCCTAGGAGGCTGCTGGTGGGGGTTCAGGCATGTGAAGAGCTACCTGAAAGATTAGGAGCTGGCAGGTTTGCTCAGTAGGGAAGGGGAAAGAATGTTGTGGTTTCTGGCTTTTGCTGGACTTTAACTTGGTGACTCCCTGCTCTGAAAGGGGTTGAACTCAACATCAGGCCACAACTAGAACTGAAGTGGGCTGAGGACTCCAATAAAGAAGCTCAGGCAAAGCTGTCCTGATACCACAGCTGGAGCTATGCAGGGAGGGTGCTTCCACCACTCCGACTTGAAGGATAAGGTTGTCTTTGTTTCAGCTGGAACAACTGTGAGAAGTAAGCACTCTTAAATGTGGCAATGCCAGTCTAGGAGCAGCCTTGGCTGTAATGTGACCCTCCATCTGCCAACCTCTGTAAACCTGAAACTCATTCTCAGGCACATATCAAGACTGAGGTAATTACTAGGGGTGTGCGAAGCAGGCCCTATTCAATTCGGATTTGGATTCGGCCTGAATCAGGGACAGTGATTCAATTCATTGATGCGGATCACTGTCCCTGCTTTGATTTGGCTGAATCCGAATCTGAAGCTTCGATGCTGATTTGGAGAATCAGCAATTTGGACATAGACACAGCTTTAAAAGTTTTTTCTACATACCTTGAGGTACCAGGCATGGCTCGTGCTGGGGCGCATGGAGCATCCCACAGGAGTGTGAGGGGAGCGGGGGCTTCCATGTGCTTGGCGGTGAATCCAGAAGTGGACCGGAAGTACTTCTGGTCCACTTCTGGACCTGCCAGGGAGCATGCTGGGCCCTGCACCCCCCCCTGCACCCCCCTGGCTTGGTGGTCAGCTGCAGGGGGACCCCAGGTGCCCCCCCCTCAGACCCAGGAGGCACCAGTCACTGAGCCGGGGGGGGGGGGTGCAGCCTCCCCCCTGCCCACGCGCTCCCTGGTGGACCTGGAAGTGGACTAGAAGTGCTTCTGGTCCACTTCTGGGTCTGCTGTTGAGCGCACTGGGGAGCCCCCGCACTTCTGTGAGACACTCCATGCGCCCTAGCACTGCAGCATTCATGAGCCCCAGCTACCTAGAGGTACGTAGAAAAAACATTTAAAGCTGTGTCTATGTCCGAATCTCTGAATCTCTCCGAATCGATTCGGAGAGATTAAAGGGTCCTCTGATTCAATTCAGATTCAGAGATTTGGCCAGCAAATTGGGCTGAATCTCTGCCAATTCGAATCAGGGACCAAAGCTTTGCACAGCCCTAGTAATTACTGCTGTTCTTTGGATGCTTTCCCAATCTAGCAGTGTTCATTGCCTTCTGTAGGCTGAATCTCTACTAGCTTGCTTTTGTTAGCTGCCCTACTGCAGCCAAGCACTAAAAAATTCCCTGGCCCTTCCAGGTTAGAACTTTTGAGATAAATATCCTTGGTAGCCTTAAGGTGTACATGCTTCATGTCCTCTCAACTGAGAGCTCCTTAAGTGAAGGCACTGGTACTTGATGATGAGATAGGAGAGCTCATATAGTTCTCTGATCAATGATATACACCCAGCACTGAGTTTGCTCAGTGAGTGGGAGAATGCTTAGGCTAGAGACAGAAATTACACATAAACTGATCAAAATGATCAGAAACTAGCTCAAATCCATAACACAACAGCGCTAGGGACAAAAATTACACATAAACCAGTTTAAGTCATCAGAAACTAGTTTAAACTTATATATAACATAACAGCAGCTCAGTGCACATAAATCAGTTTCAAAATGGCTGAAACTGGTTTAAGATAAACCTGGTTGAATGTAGTATCAGACTTAACTGCTTTCGGTCAAACTGGTTTATGAATCTTCTGTCCCAGACTCCTTCCTGGTTCAGGTTAAATCATAGTCCCCCAGAATCTCAGCATGCTTTGCAGACCTGGGCTGGGCTGTGCTGTCTGCCCCAGCAGAGAAGGGCTGGCGGGGGAGGCAGGGTCTGCCCCAGGCAAACCCTGTCTGGGGTCTGGGGCCATGGAGGGAGGTTAAATTCCCCTTCCCCTAAGTACAGAGCTACCTTGCCCTGCTAAAAAATTACTGCTGGCTGCAACTGTAGACTACAAATCCCAGAGGCACCAGGAAGAGGAAGTGATCTACAACCCTGCAGAGTCCTGCTGCTGTGATTGCAGGTTGCAAATCCCAGAGACCTTGGGGGCAGCAGGAAGAGAAAGCAAACACACAGCCCATGCTGGCTGGCCACACCCCATGCCAGAGAGCTGTGCTCTAGTGCCCCCCAGCTTCTGGCCTGAGTCACTGCAGTCATGTGACTGCATTTCCTGAATCAAAAGTGAATGTCTGTCCAGTTGTTTCTCGGTTTAATTTCTGCGTCTTAGACTAACCTGCAAAGACTGAATCAATTCAGCCCCAGGCTTTTTGACTGTCTGTACTTAGCCCAGAAGTTCAGTGCACATAAACTACTTTCAAAGTGGCCAAAAACTAGTTTAAAATAAACTTGGATGAATGTAATATTAGACTTAACTGATCTAGGTTAAATTGATTTATTGAATGTCTGTCCCAGATCCCCTCCAGATTCAAGTTAACTCACAGTCCTCCAGCATCCCAGGTTGCTTTGCACCGCCCCTGCAACACCCTCCCAAGGTGGGCAAGCTAGTCTTAGCCCAAGCTGTCTGCTCCAGTTGAGCAGGGAGGTATGCTCTAGCCCTCCTTTCTTCCCCCCCAGCTTCAGGCTTATGGCTGCATTTCTGAATCAAAAGTGAATGTCTGTTCACTTGCTTATCAGTTCAACCTACACAGCTTAGACTAATCTGCAAAGACGGTATCAATTTAGCCTCAGGCTTTTTGACTATCTCTACTTAGCCCTATTGACATGAATGTTCTTGGGCTCAGGTGCCAGACTCTCAAACTCCTGTGCCAATTTGCTGCCATGGACTCAATGTAAAAGTAGGAATGGCTCATCTCATCTTTGGTTGTTCTAAACTACTGACCAGAAATAGAAAAGAAATGAGTCCAGGACATGACAGTTTCTACTTGTACAAGGATCCTGGCAAATGCCCTTGGAGACTGCCCAAAAGGTTAAAATATTCCCAGTGAAGAGGCAGCTGAAAAAAACCACCTTTCTTTAATTAAAACATTAAACAGTGTGGGCTCATCTCACTGACTGACCATCCTAATAACATTATACTAGGAACCAAAATTTTGAATGGCCCCTCCTCCCAAAACTGTGCTAGCAATATATGCTGTTGCTCCCTTCTGCACATAATAAGTGGGTAATTATCTGCATTAGCATCCATTTTGATTTTGCACAATTGTGGGGTCCTGCATGTGTAGCTGGAGCCCCTTTGGAAATCTGGCCCCTTCATGTGGAAATTGCATGAATATTGCTGTCATTTTATATTTAAAAGTGGTCACACACACGCACATACACAAAAGAGCTGCTTTAGCATGCCATCAGTGCTCATTACAGGGCATTGTATCCACTGGCACAGATGGGAAACCTGCTAGGGCGCGTCAGCATATCAATCCTTCAGATGAAAAGGCTGCGAATTCAAAACCTGGATTCTCTCATTGGAAAGGATTTGGAAGTGCAATGCTTACAGTATAGTGTCAGTGCACAGGATAGCACAGAGTGACACTGTAGGTATGTCTGCAGGCTGGTGCACTAAGTCTCAAAACAAGCAGCAGCTAGGGGGTCAAGGATCCTAACATTGGAAGGTATTTATCTTGATTAACCCTTCACTAGTAGGGCTTGTTTTTTCTCTTTCTTAGGGACTGCAGTAAGCTGGACAGTATTTTTATCTGTAGTCAGTTTGCTCTCTGAAACTCCTTCCTGTCTTCGAAAAAAATGAAACCCTCCAAACTCTCGATTAACAACAATGGTCATTGCCTTTTGCAAAAGTCATTTTTTGATCCTTGTAGTGGAAGAATAATGTGATCTGGCCACTACAGACAATGGCAGACAAAATCTACCATGTGCTCCAAAAACAGGACTGTGTACCTTTGGGTTTGGAGAAAGTTTCTTTTGTTCTTCCTGCCATTTCCGGTTTGAGAACAGAACCACTCCCTAAATTAGCAGTGAATTCTGTAGCAAAGATGTAGCTTTTGGTTAGCGGAAATCTTATGAGCCAGCTTCTGGAAATTAAAAAGGGAAAAAAATATATTGTGGGGGGAAAAAACAGGTGCGTGTAAATTAAAAATAACTCCATAGGAAGCAATGTGTTACAGTGGCATCCCAATACGGCTGCATTCCTGTCTTGGTGACCTCTCCGTCTGCCTAATCTCTATGTATCTCCCTCCCCAGGTGGAATTGGCTGCCTGGGTCGAGACAGGGGGCAGGCACGGAAATGTCTTGATGCAGTGGAGATTTATAACCCAGATGGAGACTTTTGGAGGGATGGGCCTCCTATGCCTTCTCCTCTCCTCGCCTTACGAACCAACTCTACTAATGCTGGCTCTGTGGAAGGGAAGCTCTATCTTTGCGGAGGATTTCGTGGAGCAGGTACCACACAAATCTGACCAGTTGGTTTCATCCATAATTCACCCTTTCTGTTCCCCAGCACTAACAGACCCTCAGCAGATGACCTAGTTTGAATCACACACTTTCCAGAACCACAGAGTTGATTCAGCATCTCTGCATTTCTGCTTCCTAATGGCAATGTATATTGTGTTCCACAAGGTTTAGTCTCAGCTGATCTTTTCAGCGCAAACTGAAACACAAAAGGACCAGGTACTGATCTCTGTTGCTTCTATCCAAATTGTAGGAAAATAAGGCTGGACAGGATCTCACAAGGTCATCCAATCCATCCCTCAGCTTCAGGGCAAGACCATCGCTAACTAAACCATCCCAGTCAAATAGCTGTCTAACCTGCTCTTGAACATTTCTAGGACTGGAGGTCAGAGTAACTCCTCATACTTCAGCAGTATTATCTTGGGTTCACATCAGGGTAAATGAGATCAGGAACTAGTCATACATTTATGTTCTGCTCCTTCAAAAACTTTTGGATATTTTTCTAAAACTAGGGCTCTGCCTGGCTGTCCTTTGCCAGGCATCTCTAAATTCACTCCATTACCAGAGCATGTGAGGTTCTCACAATATTGAATGAGTTCTCTTCATCATACCTCTGTGAGGTAGGAAGTGCTATTATTCCCCTTCTACCATGATCAGGGAATCAGTATACTGGGAAACTAAAGTCCAGATTCTGAAAGGTTTTAAGCACCCCATACTCATGACAATTCAGTGAAAGTTTGGCACCTCAATAGGAATTGGACAGCTAAAATACCTGAGGATCTGGGCCTAAATGCCTTGCCAAAGTCACAAAAGGGAACCTGTGGCAGAGCTAAGAACTGAGCACAGGGGTTTTGCTTCGCTAACAAATAGACCATCCTTCCTCCCTGTGAGTTTTCCTCCCAAATCACTGGCATCTGCCATTTCACATCTTAGCTAACTGCACATTTCACTGGTTTTGTATGTACCCTGTTAATAAAACACCACAGTCCTTTGAGGCAAGAAGCACTACAAAAGATTACATTACTGTTATTATTACCCATGCACAGTCTCCAGTACTTACATGAAGCCACCTGATAGTAGCCCCCATCACAGCTCATGTTTTAGGAGAAAGCAGTGAGGCAGATGCATTCTCCAGTACTAGTGCCACGTTGAACCAACTGCTGCCCAAGATCTGCACGTGGTACCACTGTGAGATACAGATCCTCCAGTCCCAGTGGGTTTCACTTGCAGTTATATATGCCCCATAAGCTCTCAGATAAAGCTGTCTGGGCACTGAAACTTCTCGTGTTGTTTTGTTCTACTGGTTTCCAACTCACCTTTCCTCCCACTACTTCTGTTTAAGCAAAAAGAAGTTGCCTCCTGAAAACAATAGTACAACTGTTTTCTAACAGGCACGTTCTGGTGTCACCTTTCTGTTGTCATGTGCTTAGAATCGTGTGAGCTCAGAGCGCTAGCGGTTATGACACGTTATTATATTTCTGTGGATAACATCCTGTGCCCTCATGGTTTACTAGTTCCGTCTCACACCAACATTCAGGGGGGAAAAAAGCCTAAACCTAGTCAGTGTAAATCTCAAAAGATCAATCCATTCTGTCAGTAAATGAAGCAATTACATTCACTATGACTAACAGCTTAGTATAAAACTTGCTGAATAAGGGTACTAGGGTGGTTCAGAGCCATAGAAACACACTGTGAAAAACACCAACACACTTTGGCACTGAGTCATATATAGAGAGAGCCAGTACTGGGACTGGAAGGGATTGGAAGCAGTCAAAATGTGAGGAAACAGTCAAAAAGTCTCCATGTGGATTTCAAGATGGCAAAAATCTGCACTTTTTTTTGCAATGTGTTTGTACAATGACAGAACAACAGGATCCTGATTCCTGTTGTACCACTGCGATATATATAATTGCATACAAAAATCTACATGAAAATAATGTTATTTAAATGGGAAATCAAGCCTTTGAAAGGTAGGAAATGCCAGTTTTACAGTCATCTGTTTAAATACAATTGTACTTTCTAGTGGGCTCATTCTATTCACTGAGGCATGGTTCCTGCAGGAAAAAAAACCCCTAGTATGCATATTAAAACCTGTATTAAACAAATGAGGGGATCCAAAAAAGTGCAGAGACTGTCATAAATCTTGCATTTCCTAACTTTTGAAGACATGGCTGAAAAATGACATTCTTTTAATACAGTTTTTGTATAAGTAACCTTCTGGGTTTTCAGTCAAGATAGAAACAAAGAGTATTATCTTTACAACTGTAACAACTCCAGTCATATGTCATTGGACAAGCGCTAGATGCTGGCTGCTTGCCTTGCACTCCCTCTTCCCTCTTAGTCCCAAGTCCCATGGAAATTTGATGAGCTCCTGCCCCATGTGGTAGCTGGAGGGGTAAGGAGGCAAAGTAGAGGGAGAAAGTGGTACTGGTTCTAAATGAGGGATTATGGGGAGAATCAGGGGTAATATGGTTTGGCTTTCCTAGGAAACAACCCAAACCCCACAAAGGGTCCTGATGAGAGTGAGCTGGGTCTACAGGGGTATCTGAACATGGCTATCAATATCAAGCTTAGCACACGAGCCCCGCTCCAAAGATGGTCTTAGCCCAAACTGTGTCCAAGTCTGACCCAAGGAGATTTGAGCTCTGCAAAGCATTTCAGCCCTGTTGAATGGTGAAACTGCACCCGACTTTGATGAGGCTAGTGGGCAGGGTTTGGTTTAGGGGCAATCTTGGGAAAGTCTGAGCTCTGATCCAGGCTTGGGATAATGACTCCTCAAGGCTGTCCTGCTGGTAAGCACCATCTTCCCATGACCTTATATCTGGCTATGACCTTTCTGGGTACCAGAATGTAATTTCTGTCCTGCTTGAACACCTCACCGTAACATGAATTGAGAAACTTCTTTCTTTTTAGTGGCTTACATATTAACTAGTCTGGTTCTTCCAGTAGCTAGAACTAATATCAAGGCAGGAGGGAATTACTAATCTCTTTCTCTGATACTCTGTTGCCTGTTACCAGTATGTGACACCCAGAAAGATGTTCAGAAAGGTTTTATAATTCATTTTTGTCCATCACAGTTCATAGTTTTGCCCACTGTAAAAGCTCCATTCAGTAAACAAACTTTCAGTGCAATGCAATGGGCAATTGCCATCCAGTCATCTTCTAAGGGTTCTGCTGAGCTATTGCCATAGCTACTGATTTTAAACCAGCCTTTGCAGATTGACTGCATAATGTTCTTGTTGATACATTTTATAATTCCTTTGCCTTTTTACATAAAATGAAACCCTGACACCTGCACAGGTCGACAGCTTTTAGCATTGCGGTCTGTGTATATGGCATAAGCAGTCACATTAGTATGCTCTGCTGAAAGATGTGGCAAGAAGTTGTTAAGTTATACAGCATTACATTACATATTTATAAAATGTCTGCCAGGCGAGTTTCCTTTTTCTTTGACACTTCTTTTTTTTTTTTTACTCTTTAACCCAAGAGATACTCTTACTCTTGTGTTAAACCAATGGAGATGTGCGTGTGTTGTTTGCATGCTGGTAGTGGGATATTTGCTTCTGTGGCTGGTTGGCCAGAACACAGAGCTGTTGACCTTCACATCACATTGCAAAATGCATGCTTTTCCTACGTCTTTTCTGGGGGTAGAATGAATGGATGCTGTCAGTGGGAGCCTGGTTTGTAGTAGGGTCGGGGTCTTTTGAAGTGAATATTTTGTTTAATTAAATGCCAGCCTTCATAAAGAGCATATGCTTTGGTTATCATTCAAAGCTAACACTCTCACAGAGCCTTGGATACATGACAAAAGAAAAGATACCTGAATTCAAATACTGAAGGCTGTACCTGAAGCACAGCCTCTGGTATTATTGGCCCATTGTATTTAAAAGCCCTTATTGTCCTCATCACTTAACTCCACTGGTATGGAACTGTGTGTATCTGAAGTGCCAGCTACTCACTTCACGGTCTCAAATGCAGCAAACAATACATACTGTTTTTCCCTATGGTATGTTAGAGCTTGTGTTTGTACATCATAGCCTTGTAACAGAGCCTATCAAAGCTGGTCAACTCAGCTGCATAGAAGGCAGAGTAAATTTGCACCTTTGGACTAACCAAAGTAGAGTATACATACATACATACACATACACACACACACACACACACACACACACACATATATACACATACATACATACATACATACATATATACACATACATACGTGTGTGTGTGTGTGTGTGTTTGTAATATGTATCATAAAATCTACTTTGATTAATCTATAAGGTACAAATTTACCCTGCCGCAGCTGAGGTGACCAGCCTTGATAGGCTCTGTTAGAAGGCTATGATATACAAGCATGGTAGCCAATCCAAGCTGTAACATACTCTGTTTGTGTGTATGAGTGTGTGTGTGTGTGTGTGTGTGTGTGTACATATATATAGCACAAGCTTTTGTTAGGTGAAGCTTACTTCCTTAGAAGCACAGCATCTGATAAAATGAGCTTCAGCTCACAAAAGCTTGTCCACAAAAGCTTGTGTGTGTGTGTGTGTGTGTGTGTTTGTGTATGTGTGTGTAGTTACTGTTGCACTTTAGAAGTAACAGTAGACTAGAACACATATCATGGCTATTTTAATAACTGCATGTATGTATTTAATAATACACACACACATGCATACACACACACATACATATGTATTTTGGTTATACTTTAAGGTGTAAATCTACCCTGCCTTCTACTTGACTTCAGGCTAACATGGCTAACTATGCCTCTCAACGGAGCTGTGTCACAGGCCCCATACTACCGTCACAAATGGAGATTGTCCTTCAGTTCAAGGCTCTGACTCTGGAGCAGGAGGTGTGAGTTCTATCCTTGCAGTTATTAAAGTAGCCATGGTATTTGTTCCAACCTAGTGACACTTTTGAAGTGCAACTGTAACCTTATATACAGAGCTATTTATGTCCCTAATCCTAACAAATTCACTGGTCTCTTCCTCCTCCTTGTGTACATGCACAGTGAAAGCAAATATATAGATTGGGACAGAGTTTAGTTTAAAGTAATACAGAGCCATGTTGTAACTGGGATATTCCAGCTGAGCTAATGCGTTTGCATCTCCAGGCCATCCTTTCCTAACAGTGGACTAGCTGAACCGCTATTTATTTTGACTAATCTACCATAAAGGTTGCTCCCCTCTGTCTCATCCATTACATGATTTAGATGGAGAAGCATTATCCTTGTCTGTGATTAGAGTGGTTACAGTACATTACTGAGAGCAAATTAAATTTAGACATATTAAGGACCCTGGCACAATGAATACCGTACTTGTGAATTTTGGGGGATGTGTGGTTGGAGCAAGACTGTTTCTCAGGCACCCTGCTATGTTCCAAGTTAAATAAAGCAGGAGGTCAAGTTCTTGCCTGATTGCTATCTGTTTGCAACAGTGCTTGTTTCTCTCCAATATCAGGCACAAGGCAGTGAGGAAGACTGTATTTAAAGTTCTCCTACCCACAATGTTGATCCTTGAATTACTATTAATAAGAGGGATGCAGAATCCCTGTGCTGTATTCTGTATAGAAATATGTTCCTTGTCAGCTGTCATGCCACTAGCCCTAAACCATCTATCAAGCCTGTGTCTTGAATCCAGGCTGATGTTGATCTTTCACCTAATTTGTCCGCTAATCAGAGCAATGTATAAGTCCACTCTCAGAAACCTAAGTGCAACAGAGAGCTCTCTGGTGAGCTCTGTTCCCAGAGATGGCTGCTGACTCACCTAGCCTTCATTAGCTAGAAATGCTCTGCAGTAAATAAGGCTAGTCCGGGTCACGGCAGCCATGGTGGACTGCACCTGCTCATTCCAGGTCTGATTTTGACAGAACATCTAGTGGGATAAAATGAGCAATTCAGTTCCACTGCTTAGAAATGTTCACATATGAATAGTTTATAAGGGTTTAATAAATGATGAAAGTATTATATAGAAACACGAACTCATCAATTTGACAGGTGGCCATCTAGGCCACCATCTTGGGGCTGGAGGTCCTGCCCCATCACATGGTCTTTGACATCTCCTTTTCCCCTGGTATGGTATGTGACATCACAAACCCCACCCTTCCCTGGTCACATGATGCAGGGCATCACAAATCCCATCTCCAGGCTCCAGGTCACATGACATGTGACATAACAAACCCTTTCCCTTCCCCCAGTCACATGACACCTGGCATGACAAACCCCACCCCCAGTCACATGAAAGAAATGATCAGCCTTTTGGACTCTCATATTTAAGAAGGTTGATTTCTATGGTTTTGCGGTAATGTTGTAAGAGGCCTTTGATCTGATTCCTGGTCCTCTGGTATTTTGGGGAGCTGATTCTCTGAAACATCATGTTCGTTGCTGGTATTGCATGAGATCATTTAGGAAATATATACAATTTACATCTCAGCATCAAGAATTCATTTTCCACAAATGGAATCCTAAATTTAACATCATACACATACTGCAACTCTGAAGAGCCCCCAACCTTTAAAAGCCCCTCTGCAAAATTAAAAGCCACCACCCCAAAACACACACAGAGAAATCTATTTTTCAGAAATTAAATGTCTGTGCTTAATAGTAGGGGTGTGCAAAGTGGGCCCTATTCGATTTGGATTCAGATTCAGCCTGAATCAGAGACAGTGATTCGATTTGTTGATTTGGATCACTGTCCCTGATTTGATTTAGCTGAATCCAAATCTGAAGATTCGATTCTGATTCAGAGAATCAGTGTTTTGGACATAGACACCGCTTTAAATATTTTTTCTACATACTTCAAGGTACCAGTGCGGCCTGTGATCGCTGTGATGTTGGGGCGGATAGAGCATCCCACAGGAGCACAGGGTGGGGCCCTCCATGTGCTTGCAGAGAACCTGGAAATGGACCAGTTTCTACCCTTCTTCAGGAGTGTTGCATGTGTAGCGGTCTGCTGAGAATCCCTATAGTAAAATATGTAGAGGTCTGCTCTGGTCACATATCTAAATTTTTTTGCTGGTAGGTTTACTCACTTTACAACACATCCCCTGGTTCTGGGAAATTTACCACCTGCTCTGTCCCACCCAAAAATGACAGCCCACTCTACAGCTTAGCACACAAACCCTGTGATAATATATTTTTTTAAATCAGTCTTTATTTCCATCAAAAACCGTTACAATATTTACTGGTTTATTTTGCTAAACCTTCTCCTAAGAAGAGGTTTTATAATTTCTAGTGTCAACTAAGTCTCATTGGCTTCATCTTTACAACATGCCCTCATATGAATGTGCTTAAGAGATCTGAGGCACTAAAGGGAATGGTAATCTGTCCAGCTGAAAACAGCTGTTGTGCTTTAGTCTTACTTCTTTACCTCCCAAAATAGCAAAAGTTGTAAAACATATTTTTATAGTTTCATAGTTGTTAGGGGCTGGAAGGAACCTTACAGATCATTGAGTCCAGCTCTCCTGCACTTGGGCAGGGAAGACTGCTTGAATCAAATGATCCCAGCAAGATGGGCATCAAGACACTTTTTGAATATCACCAGGGTGGGTGACTGTACCACCTCTTGGGGGAGCCTGTTCCAAACCCTCAGCACTTGACTTGTAAAGAAGCTCTTCCTTATGTCTAGCCTGAAGCAATCCTTAATCAGCTTGTGCCCATTATTTCTTGCCCTCCCCTGGGGGAAACTCGGTGAACAGATTTTCCTCCAGGCCCTAATGAATGCGCTTGATATACTTATAGGCTGCCACCAAGTCCCCTTTGAGTCTTCTCTTCTTCAGGCTGAATAGTCCCAAGTCTTTCAGCCCCTCCTCATATGACCTGGTCTCTAGGCCTTTAATCATGCATGTGGCCCTCCTTTGGACTCTCTAGAGCTTGTCCACATCCTTCCTGAAGTGCAGCACCCAGAACAGGACACAGGACTCCAGCTGTGGTCTCACCAAAACTGAGTAGAGAGGGAGGATGACATCCTTAGCCCTGCTCGAGATGCCTCAGTAGATGCATGCCAGTGTCTGATTAACTCTGCCAGCTATGGTGTTGCATTAGTGGCCATGAATGCTGCGTACACCCAGAGACTGGTGGGGCATGGCGAGCTACCACAGGTGGCAGCAGCGCTGCTGGCAGTGGGAGCATTGCGGCGGCAAGTGGTAGGCTCCCACAGGCAGCCACAGCACTCTAAGCATGGGGGAGTAGGAGGGGTGGCGAGTGCTGACCAGCGGTCAGTGACCACCCACATATGCCACTGGCAGCGTTGGCAGCAGCCAGCAGCAATCAGGGACGGCCCACAGATGTCACCAATGGTGGTGGGCGGGGGTGGCAAGCAGTGACTGCCCGCAGGTGCTGCCAGCAATGTCAGTGGTGCCTTATTGCAGGGGGTGCACCACCAAGCTCAGGGGGTGCACCCGCATGCACTCCATACGCATCGCCAATATTGGTGGCTCATGTTCATTTTGTTGTATATCATGACACCCAGGTCTTGTTCAGATGTGGTGCTAGCAAGCATAACACTGCCAAGCCTATAAGTGTGTTGTGTAGGGCTGTGCGAAGCTTTGGACCCTGATTTGATTCAGTGGAGATTCGGCCTGATTCGGCGATTCAGATGTAGATGCAGCTTTAAATGTTTTTCTACATACCTCTAGGTAGCAGGGGCTGTGAACATTATGGTGCTGGGGCAGATGCAGCATCTCACAGGAGCGTGGGGGGCTCCCCAGCGTGCTCAGCAGCAGACCCGGAAGTGGAACAGAAGCACTTCCAGTCCACTTCCTGGTCCAATTGGGGAGCATGCAAGGGGGGCCCCCCACTCCCCCCCAGTTCAGTGACTGGTGCCTCCTGGGTCTGGGGGGGGGGGCACCTGGGGTTCCTCCTGTGGCTGATCACTGAGCCGGGGGTGGGGGCACGGGGGGGGGCCCCCGGTGCGCTCCCTGGCAGACCTGGCAGTGGACCAGAAGTACTTCCAGTTCACTTTTGGGTTCGCTGCCAAGCCCCCCATGCTCCTGTGGGACGCTCCATCTGCCCCAGCACTGCAGCGATCACGAGCCGTGGTGCTACCTCAAGGTATGTAGAAAAAAAAAAAAATCTTTCAAAGCTGTGCCTGTATCTGAATCACTGATTCACTGAATCAGCATCGAATCTTCAGATTCAGATTCGGCCGAATCAAATCAGGGACAGCGATCCAAATCAACAGATCAAATCACTGTCCCTGATTCATGTTGAATCCAGATCGAATAGGGCCTGTTTTGCACACCCCTAGTATTGTGGATTATTTTTCCCCAGATGGAGCACTTTACATTTCTTTGTATTAAACAACATCTGGTTGAGGTTCGCCCACCTCACGAGCTTGTCCAGGTCAGCCTATGTTGCCAGCCTGTCTTTGAGCATGACCACACTCCCACATAGTTTGGTGTCATCAACGAACTTTGCTAGTTGACTTTTAATACCTGAATCCAAATAGTTGATGAGTACTGGTCTGAGTACTGAACCCTTAGGAATGCCACTGGTCACCCTCCACCATGATGACTCAGTTCCATCAATCAATATTCTCTGGGTCCTACCACAGAGCCAGTTACCTAGCCATTGGACCGTAAAGTAGTCAAGGCCAGATTTTCCTAATTTTTTCATGAGGACTTTGTGGGAGACCAGGTCAAAGGCCTTTTTGAAGTCCAGGTATATGACCTCAACCTCACTTCCCCCATCCAGGTGACAAGTAACCTGATCACAAAAGGAAATGGGGTTGGTCTGGCATGACCTGCCTGTAATGAAGCCATGTTTGCTATCCTTCAGAATATTGCCTTCTGCTAGACTGTCCGTAATGGATTCTTTGATAATTTCCTTCAGGATTTTACCAGGGATTGAGGTCAAATTGACTGGCCTGTAATTTCCTGGGTCTTCCTTTCTCCCTTTCTTAATGATAGGCACCATGTTAGCCCTCTTCCAATCTTATGGCACGTCTGCCAAGCACCATGAGTCTTCAAATAACTTTGCCATCAGTCATGCAATGACATAGGCCAGTTCTTTTAGCACCCTTGGGTGTAGTTCACCTGGTCCTGCTGACTTGTAGATATTTAGCCTTTATAGGTGTTAGGGGTGTGTGAAGCGGGCCCTATTTGATTCAGATTTGGCCCGAATCAGGGACAGAGATTCAGTTCACTCCTTCAGATCACTGTCCCTGATTCGATAGGTTGATGGAGCGTCCCACAGGAGGGGGGGGGGGGGGGGGGCCTCCATGTGCTCGGCGGCGAACTCAGAAGTGGACCAGAAGTACTTCTGATCCACTTCTGGGTTCATCAGGGAGCACATAGGGGCCTCTCTGCGCCGCCCCAGCTTGGTAATTGGCCATGGGAGGACCCCGGGGTGCCCCCCCAGACCCAGGAGGCACCAGTCACCAAGCTGGGGGGGTGCAGGCGGGGGGCCCCCTTGTGCTTCCCTGCAGACCAGGAAGTGGACCGGAAGTGCTTCAGGTCCTCTTCTGGGTCTGCTGCTGAGCACACTGTGAAGCCCCCCGTGCTTCTGTGGGACACTCCATGTGCCCCAGCATCACAGCGTTCGTGGGCCACCTGCTACCTAGAATTATGTAGAAAAAAAACGTTTAAAGCTGTGTCTATGTCTGTGTTCGAATTGCCGAATCTTTCTGAATGTCTCTGAATCAATTCGGAGGGTTCCGATTCCATTCAGAGATATTAAAGCGTCCTCTGATTTGATTCAATTCCCTGATCTCTGCTGAGTTGAATCAGGGACCAAAGCTTTGCACAGCCCTGGTAGGTGTTCCCCCAGAAGATCTACGCAAATTATTGGGGAGGGGGTCACCCCCACCATGATCATCCTGTATCCTGTCAAGCAGGCTAACACCCTTGGACTGACATGAAATATTCATTCAGGAGTTCAGTTTTGTTCTGAGTGTCAGTTTTCAGCCATCCCATTTCATTCATCAGGGGCCCTATGCTTTCCTTATTTTTTCTCCAACGTCCTACATATCTAAAGAAGGACTTTTTGTTGTCCTTGATTCTGGTTGCCAATCTGTATTCAGTTTGTGCTTTTGCTATCCTGATCTGCTCCCTACAGATGCAGGTTGTTGCCGAGTACTCCTCTTTGGTAGTTATTTCTGACTTCCATCCTTTGTAGGCTTCTCATTTTAATTTCAGAAGGTCCATGACTTCCCTGTTGAGCCAAGGGGGCCTTTCAGCCCTTTTGCTGCTTTTCTTATGAAAGGGAATGGACTTCCTTTGAGCTTTTAGGATTGCTTCCTTGAGGAACAATCACTCTTCTTGTACCCCCTTCCTCATCAAACCATTATCCCGCAGGGCCTCACCAACCAATCCCCTAAGCTTGTGGAAGTCAGCTTTCCTAAAAAAAAAAAAATCAAGGATTTCTACTTTACTGGCCAATTTCCCTGATTTACAGTGGATGGAGGAAGTGATCATCTCATGGTCATTTTTGCCCAGTTTCCCTTCGATCCTCATGCTGCTCACTAGTTCTTCCCCTTTGGCCAGAACTAAGTCTAGGAGTGCCTTGCCCCTGGTTGGCCCATAGACTTCTTGTGTTAGATCGGAGTGGGCAATTATTTTGGGTGGAGGGCCACTTCCTGAGTTTTGGCATGATGTCGAGGGCTGCATGGGTAGCCTCGCCCCTTGACAGGTGCCCTGCCCCCTGGTTGCCATCTTGGGACTGGAAGTCCCGCCCCCTAGCCCCTGACCTTTGCGACCTGAAGTCCCTCCCCTTGCCCCTGGAAATACTCCTTTCAGCAAGGGGTTTTGCCATCTCAGAACTAGAAAAATACCAAATTATATTCTAAAAAGCAAACATCTGTAGTATTCATTCATTTGATTTCAAAAAATATTTTTGTCTTGATTTACATGTGTTTGTAGTATACACAGAGGTAATTGCACAAAAGCTTAAAATGACATTTTACTCTTGTATATTGTGGGGGGGGTGTATAGGTTTGTGGGGTGCTGTGGATGGGTATGTGGGGTGTGGGTGGGTATGGGGTTTGTGGGGGGATGTGTGTAGGGGAATCATGGCTGGGGTATGTGAAGCAATGTGGGTGTGGGGGTCCGCGTGTATGGCAATGCAAGGGGAAGTCATGACACATGACATCAGAAGGGTTGCCCAAGAGCACCAAACCCCACCCACCACCTCAACATGCTGCACGGGATGCCCTAGCTCAGCAAGCACAGGCTTGGCCTATCGGGGAGCACGGGCTTTGACCCCTCTAACACAGCTTATAGCTTGATATAATATCTACTAATGTGCTCATAATTATCTTGAACACACACTGTTTATGTCTACAACATGTGCCTAATATCAATTAATAATTTATTAGCCCTTTGTAAAGTATTTATAAACATAATCTGAACATGTGGGGAGACCAAGAATTCTCTTCCCATAAGGACCTGATCCTGAAGCCCTTGTTCATGTGAATGATCCCTTTAAAGCCATTGTGCCCAGCTTTGCTATCATGGAAATGGAAATGAGTTTTGCCTTTCACTTTGATGAGAATTGGGTCAGATAAGACTACACGTGAAAGTAAGAGAGCATGAACAGGCCCTAAAAGGATAAACCTCTAGAAAAGTTCTGGAGCCTAAAGTTAAAATGAACAATCCAAAAAAAGATCATTGAAATAACTTCTGCTCCCATGTCATTAAAGCTGCCTGTCTGTACACTGATTTCCCATTGTGGAGGGGAGCTTGTTGTCTACAGTCTGTTTTCCTGTGTGCCCCTGTCAATGAAAACATGGCCTCTGATCTCAAAGAAGACAGCCAACTAAAACTGAAGCAGGTAACTAAAAGGAAAATAAATGCTGCAGGAGCTGCTGTAATTGATTCCCTGCTGTTTTCAGGATGCCTGAGCACACAGGATATTAAGCAAAGTGGATATATTGGCAGTGTGGTCTTTCTGAAGTGTAATGTGGACACCTGCCTATCCATCTGACTGTCTAAAGCTCCCAGCATTGTAATATGTGCTGGATTTACACTCATACAGATACATGGAAGTGTATATTACTAGAGCATAATGCAGTCTTGTAAACCCAGGTACCAGGTTGCCCCCACAGTGCTACCCCTATTCTGTATGTCCTTGGGGATATACTCTGCGCTGCTTCTAGCGCTGGGGCAGCTTGTGCTGGCAAGCAGGTAAATCACTAAGTCTCAGCCTGTTCTACATTGGGTCAGCCAAGCAAACACTCCCAAAATAGTGGGTAATAGTTTGGGCACAACTCACTGGTGCAGCCCACATGTGCTTAAGGGCAACATGGTAGTTTCACAAGGGTGTTGCCTCTCTCAAGCCAGGTCAAGGGGGTGAGGGCCCACCTTATGCCTCCTTCTTACATCTCTGTGTGCATATGTGGGATAGTCTGTAATCTGGCCTTTAGCTGTACACAAATACAGGGTTAAGGATGAAAGACCTCATGATTTCTCTCTTATCCAATGAGGATTTTGTGCATCCAGTGGTGACAGGCTACCAGAGCATTTAACCCACTGCAACACAAACATGTACACTCCCCTCCCTAAAACCCTTCAATATTTATGCTAGGTAATTATATGAGAGCAGCTATGCCATGAAGATCAGTGACAGTGTGTTAGTCATATGTTGTACAAAGATCACTGGCTGTTCTCTGGTATAGAGCATGGCCTACAAAGGAAAGATTTGAAAACAAAACCCCCATGCTGAAATTAAAGCAAAGTTGCTTTGGTATGGCTGTTAAATGCCAATTGCAGGGGGAGATGGAGAATGAAGCACAGTCTAGAGGTTGGGTGATGGGGATGGTGCTTATCTTGCAGTGTCTTAATGCCTCTTTCATGGAAAGAGGTTAGTCAGTATTTAAATAGGGAGAGGTTTAGTGGCTGTTATGAAGCTGATGTAGGACAGGTGTATTCAGGAGACTTTCCTGTCAGGCATGGAAAAGAGGCAGGTCAGTTGGATAAAAAGACCAGGACTGAGCTCAGCAGTTGCTCAGAGAGGGGATTGATTGAGGAATAGCACAGTGTGCAGAACCTGCAGATGAGAAGCAGCAGCTCTAATCCTAATCTCTGATCAAGCATTGACTTGCTCTGTGACCTTTGATGGGTCTCTCTTAATCTCACATGCCTCTGTTTCCTCAGGTGTAAAATGGAGGCAGATGCTACTTGTATGTTCTGAAGGAGCTGCTGCAAGGTTTGATATTCTCATTAGGGCTGTGTGAAGTGAATATTAGCCACTTTGCACAGGCCTAATTCTCATACAGTTAAAGGACTGGACTGGAGTGATGGAGTTCTAGTTCCCAGCTCTGCTACAGACTTTCTGCAGTTCTGGGCAGGCCATTTAATTTCTCTGTGCCTCAGTTTCCACACTGTAAAAAGTGAATACTTTACCATAGGACTGTGGTACAGACAGATTCACTTAGCAAATTACTGGGAGGGTAATGTCCTACAATGATGGGGCCATACAAATAGCTGTAGCAGAAAGCTCCCTTTTCCTCTTGCCTGCATTTGCTCTCCCCTCTGTGGATATGTTTCTCTTTTTTTACCTTTTCTTCCTTCTTCTCTCTTTCACTTTAAGATAAGGAATTGTGTTTTAAAATTTGTATGTGTGCATTTTGTATCTCCCCTTGTATTTTGGTATTTTTATCTATTTGTGTGCCATGGCATTGGTAGCTTATATTTTATACTCTTCACCTTTCATCTTTCAACTGAATGTATTTAGTTTCATAAGTAAGTTATACATTGTAACAATGTTAACAAGGGCAGGAATCAAACTGTCCTTCCCTGTATCAGGCTGGCCCCTGAAAGAGCGAGTGAATTAGTGATTGAATGTGTAACACTGTAGCAGCAGACAGCAATTAACACCTGGGACAACGCAGATCAACCAATGGAAGAATTCAATAGAAGACAATGTAACAACCACGAAATCTCTAAACCTCACTGATCAAGGGCTAGAAGCCCTGGCCTGAGTTAATCGACGCCGGGGACCAACTTTTGGGCTGAATATCTCCAGATCAACCACTCCCAGAGCCCTATTCAAAATTCATCAGTGGACTTCCAAACCTGCACATTCATGCGGATGACCCCTGGGGCTGACAGATGCCATCCAGTAGCCACCGAGGGGGGGGAAGTCCCACGAGGGTCAATGACCCCTGGATTGGGCAAACTTGAAAACTGGGGAGTCACCAAAGTCTGCCAGGGACAGATAAAAGGCAGTGAAAAGTGACCCTCAGTGGCGCCCTCTTGATCTCCAACTTGACCAGACCTGTCCAGCCAGAAGGACCAGCTGGCGACTCCCTTCTGGAGGATAACACCATGCTGAAAGAAGCCTTGACTGGCCATTGACAGCAGACTCCAGCGCTTGTAGGATAGGTATACCTGACTCTGTAGCTTGCTACTGTGTGTGTGCATGTGTGTGTGTGTGTGTGTGTGTGGGGACCAGCCCCAAGGTTTATGATTGAACTCATTACAGTGTTTCAATCTGCCTAATAAACCAGAATTTTAAGGATCCTGAGTTGGACATTTGTAGCAAACATAGCTAGCTAGATTTCTATATACTGACTTTAAGTGAACTTTGTAATGGAAAGTTCAGCTCTTACAACAAAAAAGAAAAAGCAAGTCTCGGCAAGATCTAAAGGATTAAATATTATATGCACACAGAAACATTGTTACTGTCCAACCTATGTAGGGAATGCAATTCAGAAGAATGGAAAAGCAGATTAAAAATTTATGTTGCCTGCAGCATAGTGTAAGTCTCAACCTGTGATGGTCTATCTTGATTTAAGTAGCATGAGAAATCATACAGCAACCCCCCTCCTCAATCAATCTGGCCATGCTTGAATGGTGAAATCCATTTGAAAATAAAGTTTTTGATAGAAGTAGATAAATGGAGATGGCCATCTTACTGAAAATAAATATTTTGGTTGGTTACAAGCAGCCTTAACCACATCCAAAGGATTTCATTATGTAAGAAGTAGTAAGCATTTAGTTTATAAACAACACATCATGGGCTGAGGTTTTAAATAGGGGGTTAAAGATTATACCTGCAAGTTCTGTATTTAGATTACAGCAATTTGCACATGTAAAATGGTATTTTGCATTTGCACATTAAATATCAAGTTCTTAACTGCATGCAAAATGTGATTTGTAGATACAGTATTAGGTCTGGTTCTATATACACATGCTATACCAGTATAAATGTGGCAGTTAGAGGTGTGCTTTTTTTTTTCTTATTACTAGAACTAAGTAAGCCCAACACTTAAAGTGCAAACAAGTTTTCACTGCACCTTGCCTAGGTTTATGCAGCTTACTTTAAGTTGCCTAAACCTAGAACAGGAGCAGTGTGGGGAGCCTGAGGTGAGTAGCTCAAAGTTGTGGAGGGGGTTGGTAAGTCCATGGGGGTAGTTGGCAGGTCTTGAACAGGGGTTGGCAGGTCCATGTGCTGGAGATTGCCCAGTTGGGGCTACTGGGGTTTGGAAGCAGCACAGCTCTGGGGCTGGGGCAAGTGGCTGGGCTTTCCCAGGCCCAGGTTGGGAAAGCCCAACTACATGAAAATGTTTTCAAGATCAGGTTAACCCCTTCAGAGATTGGGTTAGCCTGTACTGGATCTAAATTAATGCACCTGCTTAGGTGCACTAACTTAGATTGGGCCTTGCATTCTTGGGCTAAATGAAACCCTCTGAATACCTTCATGAGTGGGTATTTACACTGATTAGGTTAATCAAAATGTAATGCCTGTAGGTATTGGCATAAAGGTTCCTCGGGCTGGTAGAGCTTATTCCCTTCCTGTATGACAGGATATGACACGCTGCTCTATGTCCATACTGGTGGGGTATGAGTTTGGACCACTTGAAACACATCAGTATAGTTAAAGTAATGCGACTTTTGTGTGTATACAAGTCAACTCAAGAATTTGCCTCTTCAAGAGTTAATCCTCATGAGTAAACCAGTATCTACAGTAGAATGAAACTTGATTTTGTAAAGGAGTAAAAACCATGGAACAAATGTTTAGGGGACTAAAAAGAAATGATTTGCATGATGAAGGTGGCGTTCTGATGAAAGTGGAACTGAGTCAGTTTGGCGATACTGTCTATGGCTTCTTAAGAGAAGCAGTTGCTTGATGAAGGTGATCTCTTTCATAGATAATACTGTGCTTTCATAAGCAAAATTTAACAAAACTGGGTAGAGGAGACTGCAGCTTAGAAATGGAGATTGCAATTAAAATTAAAAATAAATCGATGAGACAGCCACTCAGAGCTGCACCTGGGTGAGTTTTACTTTAAGTTCTGAAATCCTGAAACCAAACTCATAGGAGTGTTCTTGCAACATTTTATTATTCTTATTGGTGCCCAACATCATAATAAAATGGTGGTAATAAATAATACTTAGCATTTACACAGCAGCAGGAATTTGATGGAATCATTTCTTCTTGTGAGAGATCCACTGTGTGGAACGAAACACTTGCAGGAACACACTGGCTGGTTTTAGATTCACCTTGGAAAATCCTCAAGCCATGTCTGAATCCAGTGATTTGAATCTGACCCCCAACTCCAAAATCAAAGTGCTTCAGGGCTGAGGTACCAATTTTCACTGACTTCTCATTAATACATTTCTTCTGCTCAAATATGTGACTATGCTTTGAGCACTGTTTCTTCTTATTTGAACTTTCTGTACCAAATGGGTGCAGTTTCCTTTTAAGTTAAGCAAGGTAAGACAAGAGAAATGGATCACATCTATTATTACAACAATATAGATCCTCTTTTATCTCCCAGGGGTTGAGAGTTAACTAACACCTCATGTGCTGGCAAGCAGAATTTGTTGCAAGCAGAACAAAACCAGTTACAACAGCCCACAAGGAAAGGAAAACAAAGGCCACTGAAGGTTAGGAGTCACAAGGGTCAGGAAGAGACACAGCAAGACTTGAGGGGAGGGTTTCCAACTCCTCCTTTGATGTTTTAATTAGGACTTCTTGAAGTACTGTAACTGCCAACAGAACATTTTAAGACAGCTCCGCTGTTTGATTTTCCCAACCAGTTGTTTTATTTTTGCTACATTTCATGTCAAACAAAATCCAAAGCACAATAATTTAGGGCATAAGGAGATGATCTCACAATAAAAAACAGAATTGGAGCCTCCAGCGTCACATCTTGTGGCTGTTCATGTCATCCTTTTTGCTTAAGAAAAAAAGAAACCCCATCCCCGCTCAGCCCTCCTGTGTCATATAGGAAAGAAGAGATCTGTTGGTACTTGTGTTTCTCTCAAGCAAGCCTTCCTTCTTCACACTTAACTGGGTATTTTAGCAGCTTGCTGTCTTCATTCCTGGATGGATGGTGCTCTCACACTTATTATTTCCTGTCTACTTGATGAACTGCCTGAGTGTGATAAGCAAAATATCACAACTGTTTAGCTCCTCATGGGGTGCAGGCAGAAATGGAAGGGGTACTGTTGGGACAAATCCCAAGGAGGTCTTTACTCAGGTTTTAATCAGATGTTTGTCAAGTAAATTCCCAGAGTGGAGCAAAAGCCAAGGAAATGCTCAGAATTTAGCCCCATGGACCTGTCGCTCTTCAACTTAATTTTCCTCTCTTCTACAGTTAACCACAGACAGAACTGAGGAAAAAAATATTATTAGCATTTGTGAACTTAGGAAAGGGGGAATCACTTTGTGCTGCTCTGTGAGAATCTGCATGACGAGGTGGCAAATGGCTTCTTTAGATTCAGATGCATGTTGGTTTGAGGAAGGGCTGACTTTAGGGGCTCCACAGTACCAGCAGGTATGGAGGATCTACCACAACACAGAGTTGCCCCTAATTATCATTGTGGGAAGCCTATCTTGAAATTCCAAAGACATGTTGTTTCCATAGGACTCACTGCTGCATTGTGCAAGTCAACTTTCCTGAACTATTGAAGAGTCCTGGATGTATTTTAGGTCTCATGACAACGAGATATTGTGACATATAATATTAGCATGTGTTGATCAGTGGTTTTGAAAGTATTTTGTGAAACCCTGGGATTCTGTGATAGATCATCTCGAGTCCTGCAAAGAGACTGGAGGCAATGGCAGAACAGTCTGGGAGGTGTGGGATGCCACTGCCAGGCTGGGTCACCTGCTTCCACGTCAGTCTTTAAAATAGGTGTCAGGCTTCTCTGGCAGAAGAGCTTATATAAAAGGGTTCTGTGACTTCAGGAAGCTCAAGATCATGATAAGACAATACAGATGTTCCAGGGAAGAGTGGTAAATCCCCAAGACTGTTCTCAGAGGGGGAAGAAGCTGTCTGTGCTTCTAGTAATTGGGAGACTATATGAGCCTTGCTGCTGTCCTATTCATTGACTCTGTCTTCTTCTTTCCCTTGCTTGTTCATCATAAGATCATAGGAAAATAGGGCTGAAAGGGACCTCAGGAGGTCATCTAGTTCAGCCCCTTGCTCAAAGCAGGATCAGCCCTGACTAAACCATCCCAGCCATGTGTCTATCCAACCTGCTCCTGAAAACTTCCAAGGATGCCGATTCCACAACTTCTCTAGATGGCCTTTTCCAGTGCTTGGCCACCCTCATTGTCAGAAAGTTCTTCCCGTACTTCTTTCTTGATCCACAAAGCAGAATTACTCATGCAATGGCATGGTATAAGCAATGATGTGCAGTCGCTAGATGTGAGGGAACAGTTTTTGAGTCCACGTGAAAAATGATCAAATGTAACCAAGAAGGAAGAGATGAATAGGAGCTCCAGTTCAGACTCTAAGCGATAGGGCTGTGCGAAACAGCAATGTTTAGTTCCGACTTCTGTTTCAAAGGGACAGTGTTTTGCTTGGAGTTTCGTTTAGTTTCAAAACTGCTGTTTCGTTTCGTCGAAACTGTTTTGCTGTTTTGATGCTGTTTCGATGTTTCGCCCATAGGCTATAATGGGGAACCACAAAACTGCCTATAACTTCGTTAGTTCTTGCCTGATTCAGATGAAACTTTCAGGCATGCTAGCCCCTTCTGAGGCCAAGTTTCAAGGAGACAGGTGCCGGGGTTTCTGGGAAACTGCACCTCAGGCTGCTGACAAGCAAAACTCGTGACATGGGTGACAGAAAGCAGGCCAGTTCAAACAATGCTGCCTTTAATGCAGTTTTTCCATCCCTCCCCCAGAGCACTGGGATTGGAAGGGACCTCAGAAAAAGATGACAGTCACTGGCCAGCTACACAGTCGATATGAGAGCAGTCCTTCCCCACTCTTCCCCCTCTCTCTCCTTACTTTCTGTTTCCCTGCAGGCAAGCCCAGCTTGAGTTACGAAACACGAACATTTCAAAACTTTCGAAAAGTTTCGACTGCCCTCGTTTTGTTTCAAGGCTGTTTCGAAGCTCTTCATTTTGATTTTGCTGTTTTGAGCTTGAAACGAGTCAAAATAGCATCGAAATGAAACAGCCACTGAAATTTTGCACAGCCCTACTAAGCAATTCAACCTGGAACCAGATCACCCAGTCTCAATGAGAACAGTGCTGGGTGTTTACTGTTTGGTGTTGTGAAAGTTTCTTCTTCTGTTGGCTGTGAAATGTCTGTGCTTGGGAATCTTTGCAACTCAGGAAAAACTGTCAGGAGTTTCATCAACTGTAGAAGGGAGACAGCAAAGAATATCTGTGCCCCCTTTTCAAAGTACGAAAAGTTTAGGTTAAGGTCACTTGCTGCGAGAAAGTAACTTTAAAATGAAAAGCAAAAGTGAGGGAAATGAAAGGCACTTTTCTTTTATAGGAAAGAGGTTAGCTTTGAGTAGCAAAACTGCTTGAAAGTACAGGACTTGTATTAGCAAAGAAAGGGGTTTTTTTTCCCCATTCCCTTTTTACAAGAAGTTTAATGCAGCATTGCTGGCTGACAGAAGCAAAATTCTCCCTATGTGGTGGCTATTTTGTTAAGTTTTGTTAGCCCTGCTAAAAAGCATCTTGTCTTAAGACTGGCTCTGATTTAGTAGCATTGTTCTCTTCTGACTGCTCATAGCAGATTTTTCAACTCTTCAAAATAGCCCAAGTGTATTTAAGGCACTGGAGGTTTCTTCTACCTTTGTTTCCATCCTGAATCACACAAAGCAGGGGTGTTCAGACTTTGCACTCTTTGAAACTACATTGTTGGAGAGTGTCCAGGAGCACAGTGCCTTATAGAAGACAGTAGATCCCACAATGCAATGCTGCCGAACCACTTTAGTCAGTGTTGCATGCTGGGACCTTTTGTCTCCATGTTGCACCTCAGCATTGAAGAGAAGAGGGAATAATGATCAGTATAGAATGCCATGTACTTTATTCTGTTTATGGACTGCACGTTAGTCAACCTACCTTAATAATGACAACAGAATGATGATAACCCCACAAAAAGGAACTTTTAACAGACACTTCACACAGAAACTGGACTCGTTCATTAATTGTGAAAACTCCTTTGACCCTGTTGGCTTAGCCTTTGGTTTTATATTGCTGCCAATTTTTTTTTCAGCTCGACATGAAGTTATCACCAAAGAGATCCTAGAGCTGGATACATGGGAAAACCAGTGGAATGTGGTGGCCGTCAATGTCCTCATGCATGACAACTATGACGTCTGCCTTGTCGCCAGATTGAACCCACGAGATCTGATCCCCCCGCCTTCTGATCTAGTGGAGCCATAGAAATGCAGTTGTTTCTAGTGGCTCCAGAGTCTGCTGCAGCTGATGAACTCAGAATAAAGAGAGGGAGGCAGAGCGACATTGGAACTGGTCTGAAGTGACAGCTGGGTTTTACAGAGATGGCTCTGTAACCATGTGCTTAGGCACAGCCATGCTTTCGAATGGTGCTTCCTACGGGCAGATCTAGAATTTTGAAGAGGGGGTGCAGACGTTGAGATGCATTCATAATGTCTAAAACAACACATTTTTCTCCAGTTAAAAAGAAACTAGAAGCTTTACTAATATGCTAGGGGCCTAGGGCTGCAAAAATAAGTATAACTTCATTGGCATGAGTTAAAACCAATCTGCAAGGCTATGAAATAGGAGCTTCATTACCAGGAGCAGCTCACAGAATTGCAAAACAAAGGCTTGCTTGATTGTGGACTATCAAGACCATTAAAAAGGAGGGATGGTCATTAACAGTTGTGGAATGAAGAGTTTAGAAGAGATCAGGTAGCTTATAATGAGTCATGAGGTCAGCACTGCCTGATTAGAAATGCTGCTGCTACTGCCAGACTGTTGTTTTTAAACTTTAAGTGGAACAGGAATCAGAGAAGGGTGCAAGTGCCAGTGTACGCCCCCCGCCCCTCCAAAATCTGCCCCTGGTGCTTCCCACCAGCTGCTACATGCCCCAGTACTAGTATATCAGACTACTGAATGACACTATAGGTTCCCTAGTCTGTTCAGCCTCTGAGCCTGGCCCAGGCACTCTGTAATGCACTCCTCTATCCATCTGCACAAGCTTTTGCTTAGACTGCATTGTGGATTGCTGTGAGCTGTAGTCTCCTAGTTGCAACCCAAGGCCGATTCCAGGGTAGAGCTGCATAGCTGAATTGCAAGCAGCAGCAGGTCCAGAGAAAGGCTGAAGGTGCAAACAAAGTGTCAGGAGAAGATTTTGCCTTGGCTGTACCCCATGCTGTGTTCAGTGGGGCTAGCATGGATGGTAAGTGTGTCTGCTTTTGGCCTCACACAGGTATAGCTTGGACAGATAGCAGCAAGCCCTGTGCTCCTACACATAAGCAGGGACTGGAGAAGAGAATAGGCCACAAACCCTTTCACACTGTCTAAGGGCCAGGCATAGACTAGCTGAGGAGCAGGCTACAGCAAACTGTAACTGTAGCTTAAAGACCCCTTAAGGCATGCTCAGGGGCCGGTACTGAGAGGAGAAAAGATTGTGTCTCTTCGCAGTGGTTGACCCTCCTGCACCAGAGTCAGGGAGAAGTCTGACTTCTCCAAGGATCTGGGCTGCTGCAAGAACCTGCCGTGGAGCCAGAGCCTTACAGCTCCAACATGGCTGTTTGAAGCCCTTCTTTTCTCTTTAATTTAATGTTTGAGAGAAGGACAGGGAAAGGAATGAAACAAAAAGTAAAAATAGAACTAAGCCAGTTTTCTTAGCAGACCAGATTTGGTGCCATACACAGACCAAGCCGTTGCCATTTAAGTGAGGCTGTTTTTTAAATAGAAGTGTGCGTGTGATCAGAGGTAAACTGCGCTGAGAGAGGGGTGCGACTGTTTCCATAGGGAAAAGGAGTAGTTCAGACAGAATGATTCCTTTAAGCTTCCTCAAGCAGCATTAAGTAGAGCAGGTTAGATGACAGCAGCCAGGAGATGCTCTGAAGTCTCACCCAGTAACAGAGCTCCAGTTTGAATAAATAATGCCCCTTTATATGTTCTCTTGTGTCTGCCCTTTGTTTCTGAGTGTCATTTCCTAGGCTGTTCAGGCAAGAGGGCTGGAAGGTTGAGCAGCTCTCCTGGGCCAAAGCTGCAATTGAGAGGATGCTACTCTAAAGAGACAGTGAGATCATCAATGGAGAACGTATAAATATATTATAAAGCACTGAAGCAGTCCACAATTCATTTCCAACTAGAGGTTGCCTCTGAGAGTCACAGGGGCAACCGCAAACCTGGATAGAAGTGATCAGCAAAGAAAGAGTGAGTCCCCTAGGTAGTGTGAGCACGGTCATTTGCAGGGCAAGATTTTCAGGCTGGAGTGGTTTCTCTCTGTGCTCTTCTTGAATCATATATTTGGTAGCAAATATTTCAGCAGTTGATTTCTCTCCTGTGGTCATTGCAGGGGAAGTTAGAAAAGATGACCCAGAAGCCCTTTTTCTAGGACTAAATTATCAGATTCATCAATTATTCCCTGGACTGCCCTGTGGGGCTGTCAACCTGTCTGTAACAACACTCAGTAGGAAGGACACCAAAGTTTGCTCGTTGTGGGCGTGCTTCATGCATGTTTTACAACGCTGTAATTTAGAGCACTTTTTATAGCACTATAAAGTGACAGTTCTCTTAAACATGACAGAAGTGCAGTGTTTGGGGAAGGAGGGTGCCTCTGAGCCTCCCTGCATTTTCCAGGCTAGGAGGCAGGGGGTCCTAGGCAGCCTCCTGTGGTTTCTCCACTGGTGAGAAATTTGACCAACGTACAGAAGTTATTTAAAGCACTGTAGGTTGCTGAAGTGCTGTAAAATACAGTGCTTCAAATTTAATACCTCATTTAATAAGGGTTAATTTAAAACTCTGTGCCCATTTTTAAAGTGCTATAAAGTAGAGTTGTGCAAAAGGGCACCGTTCCATTTCACCCTCAGTTTCGACGGGTCAACGGAACAGCCTTCTGATTCGAATTTCATTTCAAGTTGAAACAGCTGTTCCGTTCCATTCCATTGAAACAGAACGGCTGTTTTGACGCTGGTTCGACGTTTCGCTGGGGGATGGGAAGTCAGTCCAGTTGGGCTGCTTCCCCATCCCTGGTGCTAGATTCCACCCCCAGGGCCGGCGAGGCAGCCCAGGTGGGCTGCTTCTCCATCCCTGGCGCTAGATTGTGCGGGGGATGGGAAGCCGCCCAGCTGGGTTGCTTCCGCATACCCCATGCTAGATCGCACCAGGCGCGGCAAGGCAGCCCAGCTGGGCAGCCTTCCACCCCCAGTGCGATCTAGCGCTGGAGATGGGGATCTAGTGTGGGGGATGGGAAGTCAACATAGCTGGACTGACTTCCTATCCCCAGCCTATGATCGAAACTTTGACTTTCGAAATGTTTCGACTAGCCTCATTTTGTATTGAGGCTATTTCAACGGCCTTTGTTTCATTCCGATTTTCCTGTTTCGACCTTGAAATTGGTCAAAACTGTCAAAACGAAATGGCCAGCGAAATTTTGCTCAGCCCTACTATAAAGCCGTGCACTTCTGTTAAGTCACGGCAAAGGGCTTTAAATGGCAAAAAAAGCAACTTCTGTACACACTGTATATGCCATGCTGTATGGAGGGTGACCCGACCAATTTGTTTTGCTTTGTTTATAGTAGGAAAAAATCTAGGAAAGAAGAAGTGAGGCTGTGATCCTTATGACTCAGCTTCCGTCTCCCTGCATGTTCTGTAGGCAGAGTGCCTTTGACAGCCTAAACACTCGCAGTTGTGTATGCATCATCTCCATATTGTTAAATCATCCTGATTTCTTTCCCGTGTTGACATTTAGCTCATTAAAACTTCAGGATAGTATTGTAGCTAAGATGAGCCCCAGTGGTAGTAAAAAAAGTAGCTGGTTCTTAGGATCACACCTGGATGCTCAGGCTTTTAAATACCCTTTCAGGAATGAGGTGACAGTAAAGTTTTGTGAGTTATAAAAAAAGAAATAGCAGAGAGCACCCACAGTTTCTCATGTTAAAGTAAAGAACCTTTAATTGCTTAAGCCTTGCTGTCCCTGCAGAACAAGTGTGTCCGCTGTGTTCAGCCATGAGAATTGTTTTTACACAGCTTTAAAGTTCACAGGAATTGATACTCCTGAGTCACAATTCACTCAGGTGGATAGTTCTTCAAGAGTTGGTATGAACAGGTCCTGTAGGTTACTTTGATCACCGCTTCCGCATCTGCCAATTTTGTTTCTTTCATTTTATTTATTAACAGCTGAGAAAAATAAAAAGAAAGGAACAATCCAAATGTTTCTTATTATTTTTATTTATGTGTTTGTTTTTCTGAGCACTCCTGGTATGGCTTTTAATTTTCCTCACTCGACCTATTGGAGCGCTGAAATACATGCCATTAGAGGGACCCCAATCTGTCTCAGGGAACTGCTGCAAATAATGGCAGCAGCCTAAACACAGCTAGTGCCCCTCCATCAAGCTTGTATTCCAGTGATGAGTTGACACTTCCTCCCCACTCTTTACGTGTTGTTTCTGTCACGGATATCTTAAGAGCTAGACAATGACAATGCGTCCATCACGGTCTCTCTTGATAACTGGAGGAGATAAGAACTGATAAATTAACTGCCCTAAATTGTATTCAGCTGCCAGAACTGGAGTTCTGGGGCTGCTGTCATTTTGTGTGGCCTTCCCTCATCAGAGGTCCCTCAGGAGACACCAGAGCTCAGTCAACCCAAGCACGTATTCAGTACTGCTCAGCAGTCTCACTACAAAATCCTAGCTAGTAGCAAGACTTTTCATCTCTCTCCTTCTCTGTTACACCCAATTCCCTGAATTCATTTGCAACAGGAAGTTTTTTTAAGGTGGTTATTCTCCCAAAATACATATATATAGAGGGGTCCATTGGCAATGCATAGGGGGTGCAAGTAGGTGCATATGCACCCCCTGTGAAAAGGCACTGTCGACACTGCCAGTGGCGCCTGGGGGCAGTCGCCGCTCGCCACAGCCCCCCCTTGCCACCACAACCATGAGCAGCATCTGCAGGTGGTCTGCAATCGCCGCTGACCACTGCTCATGCTGCTGGTGGTGTCTATGGATGGTCACTGACCGCTGGTTAGCACTTGCCACCCCCCCGGGCTGCCGCTGCAGCACCATGGCTGCCTGCAGGAGCTCCCCGCTTGCCACCATCATGCTCCCACCACCAATAGCACTGCCACCACCGCCTGCGGGAGCTTGCTGTACCCCACCAGCCTCCAGGGGCTCGCGGCGTTCATGTTGATACCTGATTTTTCTGACATCACTCAGCCATTTCATGGTGCCAAGCTGGGACTTCATTTCAAGGTGGAATGTCCTTACGATTCTGGAAATTCTGTGATGACTCCAAAAATTCTGACAACTACAATTCTACTAAATTTTCTAATTCAACAGTTTGTAATGGAAATGTGACAGGCGGAACAAGAAGCAGAAAGTGAGAAGTATATATCTGAGCCACAGATCGCCACAAATTTCCAGGGATAAATGTTGTAGAAAGAAGCATAATTCAACATCCTGCTTGCCATCAGACACCTTTGAGGTAAATAAACTGCTCCAACTTTTATCCAAGCCTAATTTACATAAACTGAACTTTTCCAGCCAAGAGAACTTATAGAGCCCTCCAGCTCTTCTGTACAATATGAAGTGTCATTTCTACCTGGGAGAAATGTTACAGTCTTTGCATTCTCCTTTGCCCGAGGAAGGGCACATGAACCTAAAAGCTTGCAAATAAAGAATATTTTTTGCAACTATCTACTTGGTCTAATAAAAGATATCGCCTCTATCACACCAACCTCAAATTTCCACAAACTTTGCAAACCTGAGTGATACATTCATGAGTTTGTATGTAACGTCACCCTGCTGGAAACAGTCTCCCCATTCTTGATTTCCTGTTTTAAATCCTGATACCAAAAATGATAGCACATATATTCACTGCTTGTGAGTTTCACTGAAATGGTAATTGCTTGCTTTAGCCACTGCCTGTCTAAACAGTCTTGAACTCAGTTTTCAATTAGGTCCATGCACACATCATCTACGACAGTGTTTCCCAACCTTGTCCAGCCCAAGGCACACTTACATTAATAAAAGTTTTCTGCAGCATACCTGTAAAGGCATTCCCCATCCTCATACCTGTTGTAGCTCATTGCCATGGCACAATTCCATGGCACATCTGTTAATTTCTGACGGCACACTTTTGTGCCACAGGACACTGGTTGGGAAACACTGATCTATGATTCTAGAGTGCAAACAAGGAAGCACTGGCAAACTATAACACTGTAGAAATGACAAGAAGTTGTTATGCAAAAGCAGGCATTAATTTCAGCGTCACTGTTTGCCAAAACGATAAAAACAGTAACTGGGGTGGATCTAGAATTTTGAAACGAGGGGTGCAGATGGTGAGGTGCATCATGCCATATACTACAACACATATTCTCCTAGCCTGCTCTATTACATGCAGGAGCTGAGTTGTTGTGAAATGACACTCATCTTTCACACATGTAGAAGGATTGAGCCCTGGCTTTTTACATTTATACCCTTTCTCATCTGAACAATTTGAAATGTGTAACAAGTCCTTCCACCTTCTTATGTGCCATTTTAAGCGTGTGTTAAAATTATTTCTTTAAACAAGGCATTTAAATCAATGTTAAAAACATATAAAGTTCTACATCTTTATTGCTTTCCTGCTAATCTCTTAAAGCAAGGGTATTCTTTTCAGCAGTTGTTTCTCCTGTAGTTGACTTCTTCTGTCTTTTCCTTATTAGGACTCTCCATTTTGGTCTCCTATGGCACGTGAAGGCCTTTCAGCAGTTTGATTCATGAATCATGATGCTTTGAACTTGTTGGTCAGAATTCCAGCTACTTTTTTTTTGCCGGCGTCTGGAGCTAGGAATTTTCAAGCAGCCATAACAGATCATCTATCAGCAGCTTCAAAAAGAAGCCATTTTACCACCGGTTATGCTCAGCTGGAGCTAGCACATTAGCAATTTACTACTATTTAATACTTTGAGGTTGAAAGCAAAGGATGTATTTTTAAAAAATGGCTGAAATATATGCAGAATGTACTTCTAAGTGCACCTCCCTTATTTTCCTTGGCAAGCATCTTGTCTCTGCGTGCTGCAGCATTCCCTCTGGCTGTTTGATGGAATGATTTAATAACACCCTGTGATTTCAACCACAAGGTACTCTGGAGTAAGGGTCACAAATTTATGTTGCACAGTGCAAAAGTGCAGCAGAACAAAAGGGCTGTATTTCCATATGGGCCGACCTGCCTTGCTAGAGCAAATGGTATTGAGCTAATTACCATAAGGCTAATCTGTGTGAGATCTAATAAGGCTATCTGTGTGAGAAAGATACCATATACATATATGAGGAGTTTCTTATTTCCAGCTTTGGTTGGAAGTTCTGTGCTGTGAGCAATGGGATCCTTCTTACCAAGTACCTGGTGATTCTGCCAAGGTGTTAGTTCTGCAGGACGATTAAGCGTGAGCCTGCCTTTAAGCATATTTGTGTCATAGTTTCATAGTTGGTAGGGTCGGAAGGGACCTTGACAGATCATCAAGTCCGACCCCCTGCCATGGCAGGAAAGAGCACTGGGGTCAAATGACCCCAGCAAGGTGTTCATCCAGCCTCCTCTTAAAGACCCCCAGGGTAGGAGCCAGCACCACTTCCCTTGGAAGTTGGTTCCAGATCCTAGCCGCCCTGATTGTAAAGTAGTTCCTACAGATGTCTAGCCTGAATCTACCCTCTGCCAGCTTGTGACCGTTATTTCTAGTCACTCCTGGTAGTGCTCAGGGGAACAGGGACTCCCCCAATGCCTGCTGGTCCCCCCTGACTAGTTTGTAACAGGCCACCAGATCTCCCCTCAGCCTTCTCTTGTGGAGGCTGAACAGGTTCAGGTCCCTTAACCTCTCCTTGTAGGGCCTGCCCTGCTGCCCCCTGATCATGCGGGTGGCCCTCCTCTGAACCCTCTCCATGCTGGCCACATCCCTCCTGAAGTGCAGCGCCCAGAACTGGACGCAGTACTCCAACTGCAGCCTGACCAGTGCCGCGTAGAAGGGGAGGATCACCTCCTTGGACCTGCTCGAGATGCATCTGCGGATGCATGACAAGGTGCGGTTGGCCTTCCTGACCGCGTCCCCACACTGTTGGCCCACGTTCATTTTGGCATCAATAATGACTCCAAGATCCTTTTCTGCCTCTGCACTGATGAGAAGGGAGTTCCCCACCTGTAGGTATGCTGCTGGTTCTTCCTCCCCAGGTGCAGCACCTTGCACTTGTCAGTGTTGAAACTCATTCTGTTCTCATCCGCCCACCCCTGTAACCTGTCTAGGTCCAATTGCAGTCTATTCCTCCCTTCTAGCATGCCCACTTCTCCCCACATCTTAATGTCATCAGCAAATTTGAACAGGGTGCTTTCTACCCCTTCGTCCAAGTCGCTGATGAAGATGTTGAACAGTGCGGGTCCGAGGACTGAGCCCTGGGGGACCCCACTGCCCACATCCCTCCAGGTTGAAAATGACCCGTCCACCACCACTCTCTGGGTGCGGCCCTCCAGCCAGTTAGTGACCCATCTGACTGTGTAGGTGTCGACAGCACAGTCCCCTAGTTTTTTAATGAGAATGGGGTGAGAGACAGTGTCGAAGGCCTTCCTAAAGTCCAGAAAGACTACGCCCACTGCTACCCCTGCATCTAAGGATTTTGTGACCTGGCCACAGAAGGCCACCAGGTTGGTCTGACAGGACCTGCCTCTAATGAACCCGTGTTGGTTGCCCCTAAGCATAACCTCCCCTGCTGGCCCCTTGTGGACATGCGCCAGGATAATTGTCTCAAAAAGCTTACCCAGGATCGAGGTAAGACTAACTGGCCTATAGTACCCTGGGTCCTCCTTCCTCCCTTTTTTGAAAATGGGAACCACATTGGCCCTTTTCCAGTCCTCTGGCACCACACCAGATCACCATGAGCGCTCGTAAAGCCGTGCCAGAGGTCCCGCAATGACCTCTGCTAATTCCCTCAGCACTCTGGGGTGGAGGTCATCAGGACCTGCTGATTTAAATACGTCCAGTCCCTCCAGAAGTTCCCTGACTAGATCCTCAGTGACCCTGGGCCTGGCTGTGCCTCCCCTGGGGCCTGAGGGGGTCCCGGTGGACGGGCTGATCTGGTCCCTGTTGAGGAAAATGGAGGCAAAGAAACCGTTAAATAGGTTAGCCTTGTCATCTGGTGCGACAACCTGATTTCTTAGTGTGTCTTGCAGAGGCCCCACGTTACCGGGTATCTTCTTTTTGCCCCCTATGTATTTAAAAAAGGACTTTTTCTTCTCCTTGATCCGGGTAGGTAGTCCCAGTTCCATCTCCACCTTGGCCTTCCTGACCGCCCCCCTGCAGCCCCGAGCAACCGAGGTATAGTCTTCCCTGGTGATGGCCCCTCCCTTCCATTGGGTGTACGCCTCCCTTTTAGCTAGGAGATGTTCCCGTATGCTTTTGGTGAGCCATGGGGGCTTTTGCGCCCTCTTGCCCCTTTGACCCTTGTTGGGATTACCTCCCTTTGGGCATGGAGGATCGTCTCCTTAAGGATCGACCACTCCTCTTGGACACCTGACTCCCCTCCCCTCCAGGACCTCAGTATTTCCCCAACTATTCTTCTCACCTCATTGAAATCCGCCCTCCTGAAGTCCAGGGCTGCTGCCTCGCTGCTGGCTTTTGCCACCTTGCGCTGGATGGTGAATTCCAGCAGGCGATGATCACTGTCGCCCAGGTGTCACATGATTAAAGTCAGACACATGACTAAGTATGTGGCCGGACTGGTACCAATGGCTGGATGGGAAAGTCCTCTAGGTTCTAACATCTCTTGGCTTTAAATCAATCAGATTTAAATATTTATAAGCCATACAATTTAGCGTGTTTAGTTGTTCTACCCACATCTTCCTCCTCCTCCACTCCTATGCTGACCACCACTCCTTTTCCAAATCCAGTTCAGGCCTGTACACAAGTGTGGAGGCTGCTCTGACGTGCTGTAATTACAGCACATCAGAGCAGACTTGGTTAATCAAGTCTGTTGGGACGTGGTAATTATCGTGCTCCAGCAGCCTCCCACGTCTCAGTTATCCATGTTCCCACACTTCAAAATGGCAGCAGGAGCACTTGTACTAAAACTCATCAAACAAGCTTTAGTTCAAGTGCCCCCACCACCATTTTGAAGTGCAGGGATGGTGATACATAAGACGCTGCAGCACTTTAATTAAAGCATCCCACCCACCTCCAACCCCCAGAGCAAGTGTGAAAGTGCCCTATATGCTTATCTTCTAGGTCTTGTGCAAGGCTGCCTGTCCCTGTATCTTTGCCCTCATCTCTGCCTAAAGCTTGTCCTGACTGCTATACTCCCACTGTCTCCTGGCCCAGCTCCCAGCACCTCATCCGTGGAACAGCCTTTCCACTGACATCACCCAGTTGCCTCCTATGTCTTCTTCAAAAGCTTTTGTTAAGACCCAGTGCTCCATGAACCAGACCAGCTTTAGAAAGTAGGGAGTAGGCCAAACCAAGTCCCTGGAGTCAAACAACCTGAATTTGCATCTCATGGCTTGTCTTCATTACTGCTGTGAAAAATGTTCCATGCACTGCCTGAGCACATGCCAATAAGGACACCTAAGACAGAAAGCAGTTCTGGGTGTGGGTTCAGGACCACTCTAAGATGACTACATTTCTTCATTTTGGGGAGTGTATGTATGCAGAGCAGGAGTCAGCGTACCAGGCATGTTTCAGAGTGGTGTTCCTGGGCATGGTATAACAGCAGTGTAGACCTGTCCTCTGCCTCATGGTTAATAAAGATCTCCTCTTTCTTTATGTTTACTCTGCTCTGCATTATTTTTAGTTTTGTGCTCATGAGCCAGTGCCCTGAGATTCAGGGGAGCTAAGTTTAAGGTGCTGTTTCGTTATACTCTTGTTATGTGACCTTGGACAAGTGACTTTTTGCCACTGTGTGCCTCTGTTTTACTATCTGGAAAATGGGGTAATGATCCTGAGCCACCATTTGTTTGCAGTGTCTTTGAGATTGCTGGAAGGAAGGATCTAGAAAAACAGAACAAGATGAAATGCCTAGAAGCTGTTCACGCCCCACCAATAATAGCAGCTAGTGCCGGGTCTTATTATACTTGGGTCTTTGAACCCAGGCTGATACTCAGAGTGAAGCATGAATGGTGACACTTTTTATTTTTGCCATATAGGTCTAGTTCTAAAGTCAGATTCTCATCTGTGGCTTCAAGAGGGGTAGATCACCCTAGAAAACCCAGTCTGTAATTCATAAATTAATACAGATACATATTCTGGACTTGTCTTTTCCCAATCATCCTTTGTAAAAACACATATGACTTTCTCCAGCCTTTCTATAAAGAACATACCCTAAATAGGCTTGCTGATGCTGCTGGTTCTTGATTGTCAGGGTGAAAGTACTGCTGCTAAAATATTACTCATCCTGCACCATTTCATGTTCTCATTCAGTAGCTCCAGAGTGATGGAAATGCACTTCAGTGTATATACAGAAATGTGAGCTAAATCACTTCCCACATCAACCCTACATCTGACTCCTTCCTTCAAAAATGCTGCTGAGATCACTGTGGCATAATATTAAAACACTGATGGCCCATTAGTATCAGGCAAATAAATGTGAAATTTATAATGCAGAGGGAAGTGGAGGGATTGTTGTCTTATGGGGAGACCACAGGAATGGAAAGCAAAACCCCCTGGGTTCCACTTCCAGCTGTACTTTTTTGGTCTGTCATCACAGGCAAATCGCTTAATTGCTGGGTCTCAGTTGATCTATGAGTTAAACAGATATAAGGTGTATACTTCATGGTGGCATAACCAACAGAGGTCAGCTGATTAAAAAACACTATGGATTTGCAATGTATATTTATCAACATATAATGGCCCATCTCTGCAGTTTCAGTAACGCAGATATTTCAAGCTCTCAGAAACCAGTTCTTCCTGAGATAGAAGTCAGCTAGGAGCAGATGACAAGAGTGTTGTAGATACTTCTTCACAGGATAGGCAGTAAAGGAAATCAAGTCTCGTAATAAAAACCACTGTATTTATTCATCAGGAAAGAAACAGGGCTTACATGTATGCTACTAAGCTGCTCAGAGTGTTCCTAGACATGCAGAACTAATCACAGAGAAATCTCCAGGATACTTATTGGGGATAAATTTGAGCTGCAATCATTAAGTATAGATAAACTGTCCTCACAAAAAAGCGGTTTTGATTTAGTGAATTATGTCATTTGACAAAGTGCACAGAGAACTACTGACAATTGGTAATAGGCAGAAAATAGAAGGTGGTTTATGGAAGAGTAGCAGACGTAGTAGGTAACTGATATCTAAGCTGAATTTAGACTATATACCACACAGCTTTGATGAGGAAAGCAGCTGTTAGAGGCCTTCTGGGATTCCCATAAGGAATATGTATCTGCAGTTAACCTAACTAGTTGCTAAAAGGCGTGTCCAAGAAATGACTCAGAAGAACATTTATTAGATGAAGCTTCAGACTTTTCTAGATGTAAACACTGGGATCTGCTTGTTGAGATCACTGGAGTTATGCTGGAGATGACTGTAGTCTTATCTGTCCCTCTGCATATGTATCTAATTTTAGCTGAACAAACAGATACTTTCAGCGCCTAAATTCTGCACTCCTAAAAGGTGTCTTCCTTCAGGCATGGACAAAGTTTTACAGCAAATTTCTTTTAATCAGCCAGCAAAGTATGTCAACCTGTTTCCTGTTTATGCAGTGCTAAAATATATAGACATTTACTTTGCAGGACAGAACTAATCTTAATTAAGATGCTGCTCTAGTTGCTTTTTTTTCCCTTGACCTTTTAAACACAACGTTCATGTGAAAGTGAACTGACAACTTCTAAAAAGAAAATAAAACATGAATAAATAGAAACATAGAAAAGAGAAGCCACTTCATTTTGTGCTCGTCCATTCTGGTATAAATCAGATGCAACTCTTTAAGTCAGTGGGACTGCTTTGGTTAATATAAGTCTAAATAAGAAGAAAATCTAACTTAAACTTTCCCCTAAAGTCAATTTCATCTTAGGAAGAGGTTCATGGTTTTGGAGTCTTTTCTATGGTAAATTAGAAAAGGAAACAAAAAGGAATAGGTGGTTGAGGGACTGGTGATAGAATAGGGAGCCTTTCCTTCTTAGCCACTGCTTCAAATTTAATGCAGATTAGTAGTGGCTGAAAGTTATTCCCAGCTTGTGGCTCTTTATTGGTTCATGTGAAATGTGTTGTGGGTCTTAGTGTAGCCCCAAATGAACTGGTATACAAAGGGCTCAAAAAGTACCATTGTTAGCCAGCTTCCTTGTTGGCACCCCAAGCATTGAGGTGAAGGACTAAACGGGCCAATGGCATTCACTTTCTGCTCTCACCCCCAGAGGTGGTTCCTTTCGATCAGACCTGAAATACAACGATGTGGCACTCTGCAAAGTTGTTGTTGCCTGGAATTGTACCTGTAAGGGGCCAACAAGCAAGACTATCATTATCTCTCATAAACAGTAAACTCCTTGGAGATATAAGAAGAGATATATAAATGGGTGGGGCAGAGGGAAGGAGAAAAAGACTCATGTCAAATCTTGCTTCAAAATGAACCTTATTTGAAGTCTTGCCTCCTTAGGTGGAATCCCAGGGAAAAAAGCTCATGATAATTTTTTTAGGACCAAGGTTAATGTCCTTGAAGAAGAAAAATATAATATTTAGTCTTGATTCCAAATGTCACAAAAGACACTTCAGCAGTGAAGTGTATGGTATGGTTATCCACAGCACCTGAATAAAAAACTGTTGATTGTGGGTCTGGAATGAATGTTGGCAGTATCCTTAGATCTCTTTGAGTTTAGGCATCAAAGTCTAGTCTCATTTACACAGTTGTTCACCCAGAGTAACCCTATTGAAGTCAATGTATTTGCACTGGTATAGCTAAGTATCTAAAAACTGTGTAACAACAGGTGCACTTGGCTTTTCCTGGTGATAAAAAGTTTCACTGCAAACCAATGAAACAGTCTGCTTCTGCGAATTATTGTACAGGGAAATTATTTGGCTACTATATATATGAAAGTAATGGGAAATTTGTATCGAACCTCACCTGATATGGAATAGCCAAGATTAAACTGTCAGTGGAAAGTACCTGTTGTCTTCCCTGAATGGAGTATGGGGTTACTGGTCTGCTCTTAAGCTTTGTTGCTTGCTGAGAGAGGCTAGGGCAGGCAGATCTGCACAGGCCTTTTCTGAGCTGGTCTAGCTAATCTGCAAGCCAGTCAAAATGTGCTTTCCAGGTTTCTATGACATCTCAAACTTCACTCAAAATTCAGAAAATATAATAATCTGGGCATTATTTGTATACTTATTCTCCCAGGATCCCATCAGTAGGGAGGCCATGGGGACAAATCTCTATTCCCCCTGAAATCAGCAGCAAAAGTCCAGTTGTCTCCAAGATATGGCCCATGATCACCCTTTGAAGTGTTTACAGTGGACTATCCCTGAGACAGTGAGACTCACTTAGAGGTGGGGTGCCATGAGATTCTTTTAAGGGTGCCATGGGGTGTATTGCAATAAAAGCCTACACGTTTCACAAGATAAACCCAGAAATTTCAAACAGGACTCCATAGTGTCAGAAACAATATGACCTATTGTGGTCTTTCTGTAACAGAAGAATTGCTCTATTCTTTTTCCCATAGTCAAGGAATGAATGAAAGCTAAGAGCTGGCAATTTCTGAGGGGTGCCCTGAGTTTAAAAATGTTGAAGACCAATAACATAGCCTAAGGCAAACACACCAGCATGCACCTCCCCTCCAAACTTGGCCTAGGAATTCTAGTTCTGCAGAATGCCTTTCACATAGATAAAGAGGCAGAAGACTACACCTCCAGCAGTAATTGTGATGCACAAGATCTTAGGCTCTTCAGTGACTCACATTTTAATAGCTTAGGCATTTTACCACTTGGCCTTCTGATGTTCTCATACCAGGACACCAAGGAGCAGAGGCACAAAGCCATGTGGTACAGAGGCTTCAACCCTTCCCAGGATTTGTATTAAATATAACCTGCCTAGTTAAAGTGCTGTTTTTTTAGTAGTTTATGGCACACTTGTGTAAAGCAAAGTGGTTTGGAGCAGTCATCTGATGCATTAAATAATGCTTATCTTCCCAGGAATCTTGATATTTCCCTTGAACTGCTCAATCTTTAAACCAAGTAGAAACAAAAATAACAACAACAACAAACCCTTCAGAAAAGCCAGAGGGAAAAAATGTTCAATACAAATACAGTCAAGAGGCTTAGGAATTTGTAAAACCTGAGTGTGTTACATTTCTAGGGACCCAGCCTGTTCTCCCACACTTTTCACTTGGCCAGAGTCCTTGTTCTTTTAAATCTAAGGAGAATATTTAACATTCTTCTGCTACTGCAACATCAGAAAGGTCAACGTGTAGATTCTGATTTACTGACTAAGTTGATCTCTTTCAGCATGGGAGAAATAAATCATAAAATCCAAATCCAAAGCAAACAGTGGCTGCTTGGTTGAACTTCCTGTGAATTATTAATGATCCCATTCAGATATAATAGGGCTGTGATCTGCTATATCCCATTGATTGGAAGGGTGGCATTTTGGGGAAGAGAGAGGTGGCTTGTTTCAGCTGTATTTGAGATCGGTAGAATTTTTGCATTGATTGCAATGTGAGCAGGATCAGAACTGTGTTGTAACTCCACTAGGACTCATACATCGCCACTTTGATATCTGGAAATCAGTAGCAATTAGGTGACTTAAAAAATGGACCAGATTTGGTTGTTTATACCTAATTGCATTAAAACTATGAGCTCCTTGTAGAAAAGCATATGTTAGGAGATCTCTTTGGGTATATGTCTGGAATACACACCTGAGTAACTTAGCCATTACTGGAACTCACTGTTGTTCCGCTGAAAAACACCAGAAGGATCATTTCAAAGAAGGGAAGCAACTTCTTAGGAAAAGAGCATAAGAACCCTAACAGCATAACTCTACTGAACTACTAAGAACACCATCTACTTAGTTAAATTATGGCAGCTTTTGGGGTGATGTTAATGAAAAAATGTACAACTAATTTGGTGCCAACAAAACCTCTAGACACACAGCTTGTCAGAAAAGAGTGACAATATTATCCATAGCTTCCTGGGACTTGCACATGAGTCAAGGTGCAGAAGAAGTATATATTGGGTTTAGAAATACAGTTTACCCACGTTTTAGTAAGGGAAAGGCAAACACAATAGGGAAAACCCTACAAACATCTAGCTCCATTTCTGAACATCTGCAGTTGCCTATCACATATTTGTATATTTATGAAGATAAGATTTTGTGGCCTAAAAAAGTATCAAATAACTTTGAAAAATCATATGGAGTTTAGAAATACAATACAGGTTTTATTTATAAAGCCTCACACAAGAGCCTCTGGGAGCTATTTTATATAAAGTTCAAATGAAATACGATAAAAATCAAATCAAACCAAAGCTCATTCATTGTGCACCAAACAAAACTCTTCAGGTTTCAGCTTTGGTTTTAAAGCCAGAAAGGGAATTTGCTTGATGAATTTCTGTTGCTTCTTAGAATTCCAAATCAGACGACCACAATTGCTAAGAGAATGATTTACAAACAGTTTTGATTTAAAAGATGGTGTTGTCATGAGACCAGAAGTGCAAGATTAAAAGAATTACTTTGGAAGCTGAAACAGTCCCGGGGATAAATAGCATGGATTTGGTGATTAGTTTTAAGGGTCAACAATATAATTTTATCTACAGAGCCTGTTTTTCAAGTAGGCAAGCAACAGCGTCTGCAAAAATGCACATACAATTGCCTGCTTAATTTTCAGGCACAATTACTGAAATTGCAAGCATAGTTAGACACACTAATGCCCATGTGCCCAGCAACCTAATTTATCTGCCCAGCAGAAGTAACTGAACAAATTGGTCGTAATTTGGGGTAGGTCAATGTACATGCAATTGCATGGGTTTTTTGAAATGCAGGTTGAAATATTGTTTTGATAGACAAGAGGTAAGAGGTTTCTACTTCCTGATCTAATGTCAAAATAGATCTGCTAGACAGAAGGCTCAGTTACAATTTAAGGTCAAATATTTTCAAAACCATCCGGCCTTAAAGTCACATCATTCTTCCTCCTGCTTTCTCCTTCCTAACTGTAATGTGTTTTTAGCATTAAAGGTGCTTTGGCCAGTGCCCTGTGAAATGCTAAAGAGAAATTAATATTTTATACCAAAATCTGGGTTCCCAATGGTGTAAAAGCTTTATAGAGCAACAATTTCTGATGCCTAGCTGATTTCAAGAGAGCAGCTGCAAAATCAGGTTGGGAATGAAGTGCATACGGAAAACAAGGTGATAATCAGAATTATGTGAATCTTGTGACTTTTGAGTGCTGCAATCACTTAGAAATAACTTATATAAAAGTTTCCAACACAAACATATTTTTCTAAATGATGGTCCTAGGATCCAAAACTAAAAATAATAAAGAAACCATTATCTTTCCCTGGGAGTATTATTCTGTGCGTGTCGGGGGTAGATTTGAACAATAAGCCTACCAGCTTCTACAAAGCCCAATCAGAAAAGCTATCATAAAGTAAGACAGTGAAAAAGAGCATTTCTGTCAAGTAAAGAGTTTTGTTTTATTTCATGATGCGCACACATTTTTCAAAGTGGCCCCAAGAAACCAATTTGCATTTTTTTTAGAAGCAAAGGAAGGGAACATATGCAAAACTATAGCCAAATCAAGCATTCAGGTAGTGTATAAGGGCTCAATGTCACTTTAATAAGAGGCTGATTAAAGCATATGCTAGTACTTTTCTTGGGGCTTTGTAATTTTCCTTTGATATTAATCTGTTGGCTAATATTGATTTACGTACTATAGACCCTCCACATTATCCAACAGAAGCCAACCACAGATTCCCCCCAGTTTTGGAATCCTGTTCCTAACAGCAGTAAGCTCCAGATCCTTTGGAGTAGATTGAAAATCTCATGCTTTCCCTAATCTATATGCCCTCAGTGCACCTATTTGTGCTTTCACATGATAAGAGAAACTATCTGCTTGTCATTTATCTGCCTAGTGTATTTATTATGTACATTTTTAGCATGCAGTTTAACAAATAAATATTAGATTTATGATAAAGCTTTCTTGCATTAAATGATAGCACTACACTTTTTACCTTAATCAGTATGTGCCCATATCTGTAACTGAGAGGCTGTATGTGAAGATTTGGGATGGAGTCCTAGCCTCATTGAAGTCAGTGGGAGTTTTGTTGTTATTTTGCCAGTGGGACTGCTGTTTTTCTGTTGTTTTTTTTTGTGTTGTGTAAGGTAGATCTTATAAAGATGGGTTATATTAACAAGGAGAGCCAGAAAGAGAAGACTTGTAATTTTATAGCTTTATTAAAAAAAAAAGATAGAGAGAGACAGCTGCAATATTGCCAGATAAGAGCATAGCTGAAGCAAGTACACCATTATAAAATGTCATTTATATATTATGAAGAGAGCACTGCTGTAAGTGCATTCAATAAAGAGATGTTCCAGAAGCCCCTGTGATCAAATGGGAGAAATGGAGGTGTGAGTCATAACTGTAGTTCAGGATTCAAAACAACTTACGCAAAGCTACACAAATTCATGCAGTTAAACTCCCTCATGTCCTGGTAATTCTCCTAGAAGTTCCTGGGCACAATAAAGCATTGTACTTGTGCTGGAAGGGAAAGCTAAACCCAGCTCTTTCAAAATCCTTAGAATTTAAGTGCCTGATGGTAGACACCCCCAAATTGGAAATCATTAGCATATACTCTCAGATTTGAAATTTCCTGTGACCTTTGGGATGTGTGAACTGTGGATTCAAATTTTGCATTTCAGCTCCATCTGTATTTAGGACAGGCAGCAAAGATGGATTTCATAGCCCACAAAAATTACAGATGCCACCTTTGACAATGGGACCCTTGAAATGGAAATCTGCTAGGCTAAAGGAAAATTATGTTTAAAAAGTACCCCCTTCATTAAGCACTCAGGAGGTTTGTTTGCTGAAAATTTTTTAATTCAAGCATGTCTTTGCAGAGAGAAAGACTAGCATGCCACTTCATGCAGTTATGTCTCAGTTGGCCACGTATACCATGTAATTACTTGGTAAATGAATGTGCAACCGGGTGGGGGCGTTGTTTTGTTCTTTTTTTAAAGAAACTGTTACTTTCTACCTGTTTTGAAAATAGGAACATAATTGCCAACATCTGTGTGCCACAGAGAACCTTCTCCCATCTGCCTTTTGGCACAGCTGCTTTCCCAGCTTCATGTAGAAGCTGGGAAAAAAACATCTCTTGAATGTGAATAAACACTCCAAGGGAAATTCTTCCATCATTGAAGGCAGTCGAACAGTAGCCACTATTTTAAGTATGGCTGATCAGTACACTTCAGCCTCTGTTTGATAAAAGGGGAAATAATCAATTGGTTAAATTTGCAAGTAAAGTTTTATATTTTTAAGTTTTTACAAAACCTGATAAAAATAGGAGTGTTTTCTTAGATGTTTAAAGTTTTCCTAGATTTTAATGAAATCAATCCTTAGATTGTACATCCTTTGGGCTAGATCCAAGACAAGGCTTAAGAGCCTTCAATTTTGGTGCTTTCCTATAAAGCCTGTGCTTAGGTGTTGTCCTGAACATGGCTGGTCCTAAATATGTATTTATGTGCTTTCCAGAAATGGGGCCTTTCCAGAAATTAAGCTACAGGCTGGGGTGGGGGGCAAACTCTTCAGTTGTCCTGTTGGAGTTAGGCTATTATGCAGAAAGAAATGCACAATGTATGGAGCCAGAAGGAGAGTGCATGATTCTGCAACCTATTGTAGAGAATGAAGCAGGGAGGAGGAAAGTTTGGGGTTCTAGTCCATGATCTCATAATTACTTATGCATTTTGCATTAAGCAGTCACTGGATAAAAATAAATAAATAAAAATCCTGGGAGTAGAGCTAGAATCCAGGTCTCCCCTTTTCTGCATGGGCATCTTAACCATAGGACTACAGGGTTATGCTATTTCTTGTGCTCTTTCTGGACCCATGAATCTTGTATTCCTTTTGGCACAACAGATCACTCTGAACAGACAGCGAGGAGCATCCTGCTCTTCCTTACCCATAGCTGTTGGCTAGGCCACTCTCCTTGGAGACAGATGTAGGTCTGAATCATTTTGACTAAAGAAGTCATAGGAACATGGCCTTAGCTTCCCAGGGCAGTGTTCTAACTATTAGGCTTTATTATATAAAGGAGCTCATCACCCCAGCTTTGCTTTAATAAAAGAAGCAGCTATGACTACATTTTGGCGATGCTGTTGTGTTAGGTGTGCTCTAAGCATGCCTGCTTGACTGGACCACTCCATAGACTTAAGTACCATTCAGCCTAGTTTCTGGATTCCATGATATGTAGTTGCTCAGATAACTGGGCACACACTGTACAACCACAGCTGCAGATATCTAGATAACTCTCAGGACAAAAAAGGAGATGCCTAGTGAATTTTATGTTCTTCCATTCCAGGATAAGATAGCCACTGAACAGGGCATTGGGGCTAGTAGATTCCTGAAGTCCATCCAAGTCCTGCTCTTTGGCACTTATGGCCTTTTCTGAATCTAGCCCTTTGTGCTAGAATCATCTTATGGCCACAGACCCAATCCTACAAAGTGCTCTGAGTAGAGAAGCCTCAGTGAAGTCAATAGGTCTGTGTGGCACAGAGATCCAATGTGCATGGTGCTGTTTCAGGTCTACAGTTGAATTGCATTTAGCACCAGGAGTATTGATTCTGAATGGGGCCTCTGCACACAGCTGTAATCTAGCTATTAAATAATAACAGTAATGATACTTGTCTAACGTGTGCGCATATTTCATGCAAGCTAACAGAGGTGGCAACATAAGCAAAGCAGCTCTTCCACCTTGTGGTTAAACAGAATATTACTCCCAGCATTTTGCATTAAGTATCAGAGTCAGAGATCAATTATGGACAGTTACATTAAACAGACAAATCACACAAACCCCCAGTGCAACAGCAAATCCTCACCTGTAAACAAATACTAAATTTATTAATGTCAGCCATATGAACATATAGATGGTAAGGGTAATGTGTATGTATGCATGTAAATAAGTCAATGCAGTTATGTTGCCCTCTAGTGACTGCTGCCCTCAGATGATCTAAGACCTGGTAGCACAACAGCTGACACAAATCTCCTTTAGCCCACCTGGTAAAAGACTATGTTTATTGCAAATTGAAAATTTTATCATGCTGATAGTGAAATGGTAATTGAAGAGGAGATTGCTATGGAGATTAAGAAAGTAGACTTTTTAAATGGAGACTATTAACCCACTGCACTCAGCCATTATAAATGGAGCTGGGAAGTATACCAATTCACACATAGAGACATTGAGTAACTCCCCTTCTTCCCACTCTACAACCCTTCCACCCTCAACTATTTGCCTATTTCCACCTGGCTATTTAAGCAATCATGCTATTCTCTGCAGGTTCCATTAGGGGACAATTAACTGCAATATGGGTCCAGCATCCCAAGTTAATCACCCCAGAATGAAGCCCAAATTTTAAAGCTGTAATTAAATGTCAATTCTGCACTAATGTTATCAATGTATAATCAGATATATAATTTTGCAGCAAATGCTCAAGATTTTCACTGTGTGAAACAGTGGAATGCACTGGCTAACAGACTTTGGAGCCAGTAAGTGAATATTAATGTTTTTAATGGTCCTAAATTGCACTTCATTTCTGAGGCAGGATTAGCTTGGTTATGTAAGAGAGACTGATTTGGTTCAAGAAAGAATAGCAAGGCATGAAAAGAATAAGCTGTTTAAAATCTATGTCTGCTTCTTTTCAGCTGTTGCTTGCCTTTGAAGAGTGGCTTATTAATTATTGTTATAATCCTAAGCATCATTATTATTATCCCAATAGCACCAAATGTCACCAATCAGGATTGGTGTCTTATTGTACTAGGTGTGCTCTACAAGCACAGAGGAAAAAACAGTCCTCACATGTGACATTCCTTTTTCATCACTCAATTTACAACAGTCCACATGTCAGATTTGTTACCAATATAAATTACCAAAGTTGCTGGAAGTCGCTGCAGGTAGGAATTTAACCTATTGGCCCATTCAGAGGTGTAACTACCAATTTTGGCCCACTGATGCTGTTGAGTGCTAGGGTGGAGGTATAGAGAGCTGCAGGATGTTGCTGGTACTCTGCTTGCCCCACCCCAATAATGCTACTGTAATTATGTTTTCAAGTTCTTTTGCTCTTCAGTGGTTTGACAGAATTATGTCTATTTATGGAAGAGAAATAATGTGGTTTGTACTGTAGTGTGCTTTGCCTTGCTTTCGGTTGGCAGAGGAAAGACTATTCACTCCAGGACCCTAAAAGATTAGAATATTGGAATCTTATTTATAATTAGGGCTGTATCTGGCACATTTCAGATCTGGGAACAAACTTTCCCCAAAAATGAGGCTGTTCAGTTATAGTGTTCCAGATGGGACTAATTACTGAGATAAACAAGAGCTGCTGAGTTTAGATCTGGATTTGAATCTAGTCTCCCACCAACTTGTGAAAGGAGTTACAAATGATCCATCCCTATGATCCAGCTCAGGTCCATATCTGGTTATAAACATTTTTTTATTATTACAATGGCAAACACATCAAAGCTCTTCATTGTTTTAAATTAATTTTTCAAAACAATCAACAAACCAAGAAATCTGACAGCTAGCCAATGCAGAATAACACAATCTATTTCTTCAGCTATTTTTATATCGCTGATAAAGGCTACTAGTAGTCCCACAGATTGTTCATGTCTACCTCCAAGAAGCTAATTTTTAAGAGTGAGATTAATTCTGGTGAAAGGAGTTGAACTGAGATCCCTAAAAGTTTAATTTTATATTTTTAACAGCCCAAGTGCAGGAGAGGAAACAGATTGGGAAGTTTCTTTTCTTTTTCCAGCCTCTACATGCACAAGTGCTCCAACCTGACCAAAAAGTAACACCTCCAGGAGAAGGTGGATTATAGTAGCCGCAGGATTTTTATTTGGCATAAGGCCATTCTGTCATGTCTGATGACATTCCAATTTATCTTGGCAAGGATCACAAGACTTTGTGATTCTATTACATATTTCAGCCAAGGATTACAAATGACTTTACATAAATGGATGAGAAATCATTGCCCCCATTTTACAAACAGGGAAACCGAGGTGCGGAAATGGTATGTGAATCAACCAAATACACAGAGACAGCAGCTGAGTCTGGAAGACGACACTAATTCCAGCACTATGCTTAATATGCTACAGCATAGTTACCTCTAATTTTTAACATAAGGTCACCATGCTGTCTCTTGGTAGGCTGACATTGCAAAGAGGTGTGACACTTTTTTTGACATACTGTGTCACAGCATGATGGCATTCTGATGCCATGTCAATCTGCTGAACCAAGCTGTCATCAATCTCTGTCTTCATTCAATGGTGTTTTGACATAACCAAATGACATTTGTATGCACAATGCAGTCGCACCATATTGCAGGTGAGGATATCTTGATGTAACAAAATGTTTTCACATATTTCTCTGCCTCAGTGTTTTCATACTGGTATCCAATGGTACAATCAACCTAATGTCAGTGGCCATCTAATGTGTTAGTATTTGGCTGCTACGGGTGTAAGGAGCTATTTCTGCAATCCTGTCAGGGATCCGAAGCTGTCCACATTTAAGTCTTCTGAAAGACCCAGTTCTACCTACTTACAATAAGTCTAGGTGACTTTTATTAAAACCCCTGTAGTCCCCCTTCCTTTAACCTCTGTCTATTTATGTGTCTGTCCTTATACATCAGACGAGGCAAGAATTTCTTAGGCCAGTATCTTTTACTGGGCCAGCTGCATAGTTGGGATAGAGTTAGACAAGCTATTGAATACAAGATGTTCTTCATCAGGTCTCAGATAAAAGCTTGACCGAAAGCACGTCTAACACTATCCTAACTGTGCAGTTGGTCCAATAAAATATATCACACTAATTGAGTCCTTGTCTCTTGTATGATTCCTGGACTACAGCAACATCACTCTTACTCTGCAGTGATCTTCACTACAAAGATTGTCCCTTTACAGATGCCTCAAAAGTGCCTAGCTTCTCTTGGCACTACCATATACCAGCATGGCTGATGCTGCCATCATGTTTTGAATGACACCAACCCACTGTATGGGGAACATAACACAAATCCTTGGCTGTAGGGCTGATAAGTTCATGTTTTCCTGAAAGCCTCCAGCTCCCGGAGTCTTGTGATTTCAGAAGAGCCTTAGTTTTTGGTGGGTTATTTTTTTGGTGGTGGAAATGAAACAGTTTCTTTGCTGCAGATGGGGGCAGAGGGTGCAACAGCGCACTTACACCCACTCTTGGATCCCTACTCCACCCAAAGTTTAAAACCAAGTGCACGGCAGTGGCAGCAGCATTTTCAATCAGGCAGTGCTGAAGGAGTCACTTGATTTCATGGCTCATTATAATCTACCAATTTCTTCTAAACTTTTCATTGCACAGGTCTTGATGGCCCCCTCTCCTTTTAAACTGTCTTGATGTTCCACCCATCAAGCTAGCCTTTCCTCTGCAGCGCTGCTGTCTGTTAGCTGCTCCTGGTAAGGACGCTCCTGTTTCGTAGCCCTGCTGGTTGTTTTTAGCTCATTCCAATTAAGCCATATAGGTTTTTGCTTCTATCTTAGAGAGAAGGACGCAGCCCCCAAGCCTGGCGTTTATTTGGAACCGGAGAAAAATGTGTGTTGTTTTTATACGAGATGCCGCCCCTCGCCATCTGCACACCTTACATCCGCGCATGGCTGCAGACAAAAAGGCTTGAGCCCTGCAGTGCTTGGGGCAAAGCCAGGCGAGCAAAGAGCAGCCCCACTGACTTGTGTGTGCCCGTATTTACACTTCTGGAGTCAAGGCCATGAGAGGGGAGGGCCTAACTCATGAGCAGGGATCCTGGTTTTCTCTGATTAAAAAAAAATCCCCAATTTTTGGTTTAAAAAAAAGTAACCCAACCCCTCTATATGTATATTGTCAGAGAAATTATTTGCTTAAGCTCCCAACCTGGAAAGGGAACACCTGCGAATACTCCTGACCCCAACGGGGCTCATTTCCCAGCTGAGACTCAAATAAGCAGGAGATGAGGGTGTGGTCTTTCCAGTTTATTCGGCCGAAGGTCCCCCAACCTTAGAAAGGCAGAGGGGCCCCCGTTGCACTCTCACACACGTATTTATATTCTCTGGTTACATGAGCTTTTCGCACGTGCAAAGCTTTAGCAGAAAATTACTAGTACTGCGTAACTCTTCTTTCACCTGCAGCGTAAGCTCCAATCAAAATAAAGTTTTAAAAAGTTTTACCAAATAAGGCACAGGTCTGCCGTTAAGCTTGTCTATCGTGCTTAGTTACTATGGGGGAAGTTGTGGGCCCCTGAAGGTACAGGCTGTGCTTCCCGTATTGCCAAAGGAAACCCCTTTCTCTGTGCACAATTTCTAACAATATCTATAGCTATATCTGTATCTATATATAAATATATATAGATATATAGTGATGTTTCATTTTGATTACAGAAAAATGTGGATTTGGGGTTACATTTTTTAACTGAAAAATTGGGGATTTTTTTTTTTTTTTAAATCAAAGAAAGCCAGGATCCCTGCTCATTAACTTTAAAAACTGCCCCTCCCTGCCTACCCCCCCACAAGCCCACAGGCGGTCTCTGCTGAACTGTTGCTAAACCCACAGTTCAGGCCCCCTCCCCCCATTATGGCGCTTGAGCAGGCGGGGACTACAGCTCCCAGCATGCCGCGCGGCCTTCGCGTGCCCCCCTCCCGAACTCTAGGATTAACAAACCCCTGAGCCAATCGAACGTTAGCACAGCCGGCGGGGGCGGGGCTGCAGCGCGCGTCTTACCTTGGCGCAGTGCATGCCGGGAATAGTAGTGCCTCGCGGGACCGCCCCAGAGCGAGGATTATAGTTCCGGCCACACTAATATGGCCACCGCGCGTGCGTAGAGGCTCCCGGCGACCCCCGTGCGTGGCAGGAAGCGGAAGGAGGCCCGGCGGCTCGAGCACTGACGTGTCTCTCGCAGTCGCCGCTTTCTGTTCGTCTGCTCTTTGCCCGGCGCCGGCGGCCGCCATGGGGAGTGAGTACCGGCGCGGCCTCTCCCCGGGGTCCTGGCGGGGAGGGGGGAGCAGGAGCCAGAGCCTCCCCTCGGGGTTCCGGTCTGACGGGCCCGGGCCCCGGAGCTTTTAATGCGCGCGGGGACGGTGTCCCGGAGGGAACCCCCTTCCTTCAGCCGCGTTCTGAGGTCGCTTCTGCCCCCCGTCACCCGGGGCTGCATCGGGGCCAATCAGCGCATTCCCCGCGCCCTTCGGGCCGGGAGGGCCCCCCTCCCCCACCCGGGTCCCGGGCTCCGGAGCCTTTAACGCGCGTGGGAAGCTGCCCTGCCGGGACTTGAGCTCTTGTGACAGTGTCTTGTCCTGCATCTCTGCAGGAGGGTTGTAAGCACCCTAGAGCTTGTGCGGGGAGGGCAAGGCGCTGAGCTCCATCAGACATGACACTTCCCCTAGTGCGAGGTGTGAGCGTGGTTGGGTTTGGGTCTTTTTTGAACCTTGAAAGCCTATCTGGGAGGGGGGGAAATGCTTCCCTCGTGTCCCTTCCACCTTGGAGGGGTTCAAGGCTTTCTAACAGGTTCCTTTTTTCATGAGCTGAGGGGAGTGCTGAGATTTGTCGTCTCAGGGGAAATGTTTTGCTCTAGCGCAGCGGTTCCCAGTCTGTGGTACGGTACCCACAGTGGTACGCGTTAACAGATTTATGATAATTACTTTAAATGACCAAAATTTGCCGGTGGTACTTAAGGTTGAACTGAAAAGTTTGCTGGTGGTAGTTAAGGTCGTATCATTTTATATTTGTCGCATCATTTTTGTCATAGCATCATATCGTTTTACATCATTTTCCCAAACTGCCGAAGTTTGGGAACTGCTGCCCTAGAGAGCAGTTTCGTGCATAAGTCCTTTGGGATGGAGTAACTTTGCCTGAATTCAGCTGTGTGGCCCAACTACACCTTCTGCTCGACGCGCCAAGGCCGCGTCCAGACGAGCGTGGCTGTGCAGTGTCCATGGTGCCACTTACTGCACGTTCAGCTCTTCTCTGCACTGTAAGAACGGAAAAAGCCACACCAAATAAAAAGAGTGGCGCACGCAGGGGCAGCATTTGCCACTCAAAGCCAGTATTTGGCTGGCCAGAGCCATACTTTGGCTACCGGCCAGGCTCTGAGCATCAGGATTGCTGCTGCAGCCCCAGCAGGCCCCCACGACCCCAGGTAAGGCTGCTGGGGCCAGCCCAGTGCTGGCTGCAGCCTCCTGTACCGCACCTGGAGTAACCTGCCTCGCGCCAGAGGACACATGGCACAGGGGTTCCCCAGGGACAGCTAGAGGCAGCAAAGACTGCTGTGGCTAGTTGTTCCCAGGGAACCAAACGTTCATGTCCGTGTGGACAGGGCCCAAGTGTCTGTTCTGCCCGTTATTCTTCCAACATCAGATTAAGGAAGCAGCCATCCTAAATACAAAGTCGGGAGTGTATTTGTGTGTCTTGAGGGGGGGAAAAAACATCATGTAGCAAAACTTACAGGCTGTTTTTTTCCTGCTATCCTTCTCAAGAAAGATAGTCAGAAAACACCCAGAATCTCTTCCTTTAACATTCCCCTGGTTCTCATTCTTGTCAGTGCAGTTATCCATGTGGGGTTAGGGTGCGAGAGCCCTAAGCCCACAATTGGAATCCTGAAGACTTGTAAAAACTAACTTTTCAGATTATGTTTTATCAAGTTTCAGTGCCTAGTAATCAAATTTGCTATCAATTTCATACCTGTGTTTCATTTGCCTTTTTAACTTTTTGTTTTGCAGTAAAATTTCTGGAAGTAATCAAGCCCTTCTGTGTTATCTTGCCTGAAATCCAAAAGCCAGAAAGGAAGGTATGTTATTGAAACTGTCCTTCATCGTTCTTTATTTGTGAAAGATAAGATGTATGAGGCCTAGCTGATACAGGTTTTGAACTGACGTGACTGTAGTGGTCAGCAGCGTGATTATTTTTAACTGAAATAGTTATAGTAGTACTACCCTTGCAGCTGTGAGTATAATGGTATTGATAAAAAGGTACCTTTATGTACTGGTGCATAACTGCATGTATGCTAAAAGTACTGTGATGAGCAATTGTTTCAGTAAATATATATATAAAACAGTCAACTTTTTAGAGAAGGCATAAGCTAATGGCTGTGCATGTGAGAAATATGAACTTGTGTACCTAAAAATTAAACTTAAAATTATCTTTTTCTCTGAAATGCAGCTAATTCAAACAATAATCTTAGTTTGGTGCTAAAAGCTCTTTTTCTTTAGGGTATTAAATTATAAGTATCAATATCAGTAAAAACACTGGAATTACCTTATTGTTTACGTAAGCTTGTTTAATTGAATAGAAGTTTAAGTAAAGATTTGGCACTTTCTTTCAAACCTCTATACAGTATCAAAGGAATGAAAGGGGGATTGGCAATTTTCTTCAAGGAGCCTATATTTACTTATCTTGTAAAGGGTGGAAAAGTAGAATGAGCTCAGGCTGCTATCAGAGTTTACTTAACTGGCTTAATAGATCAGACATTGACAGTGACAGCTTACTCAGTATAATTCTCCCTTTTATCTCTCTTGCTTTAGATTCAGTTTAAAGAAAAAGTGCTATGGACAGCTATCACTCTTTTCATCTTCTTAGTATGCTGCCAGGTATGTGTGTGACAGTCCTTCAACCCTTCCTTAAAATAAGGGAAACCAAGTCCGTAATTTTATTTAACCTCACTTCCCTTTCATTGCATGGACATTCAGATTCCCTTGTTTGGTATCATGTCATCAGACTCAGCGGATCCTTTCTACTGGATGAGAGTAATTTTGGCTTCAAATAGAGGTATGATCCCACTTCTTGGGGAAATTTCTCACTTCCTAGTGCATGATTTTGTTGTATTTCCAGTTGCTACATAATTTGTCTCCATTGAACATTTGGGGCTTATCTTGGTTTGCAGGTTTTTATTAATGATGTTTAATATCTGAATTAAAGCAATAAACACAGGTAAAACATAAAGCAAACACATTTGGGGATTAGAGCTGGCATAAACAGTATCAAAAATTCCATATATGGATGGGCATATGTCTTCCATTGCAAATATCTACAGTGTAGCCAAATAGCCTTTGAAAACAAGAGGAGAATGAGATGGGTCTAAATTCTGCAGCAAGTACAGTGCATTTGAATGCAGTTTCCCAGCTATATGGTAGCTTTTTAGTTTTGTTTTAGTGATGCCTTTGAGTGAATCACAGGACAGAAAAATCCTTAGTGGTTGTAGTCTGGCTGGTTGTTCACTGAAGATTTTTTTTTTTTAATGCTGATACAAGTCAAGTGAAGTATAGTCGCTTCAATATACTTTGATACCAGTCGATGTGCATGTGCGTGCGCATGCGCACACAAGTATATAACATCAGTTTTCAATATCTGTTAACTATAGCACAATAGGAAGGGAAGAGACTACCATATAATTTTGGAACATTTGTACAGTTGTTCATTTCTGTCCTCAGAACTCCTTTGAATGTCCTTTTGTTAAAAAAAAAAAAAAAAGTGAAAGAAGCTTTATATCATCTAAACCTGGGATACCTGTTGAAAAAGGATTGATCTTATGATTCTAAAAGCTCTGAGGAGTGATGCTATGATGCATGGTTTAAACTGATTTTCATCAAGCTTCAATTTCCATTGAAAGCTTTTATTTTTAAACTTACTTAGACTTTATAATTTTTATAAAGTAAAAAGTATTATTTTTAATGCTGTGTCATATTAGTTCTCCCTGGTGAGGTAAGCCTATCAGTTTTTGCCGTGGACATGGCTGGACTGAATTGATTCTGTTTCATTCCACTTTCTGCATATGACAGGTACATTGATGGAGCTGGGTATTTCACCCATTGTCACTTCTGGGCTCATCATGCAGCTGCTGGCTGGTGCCAAGATAATTGAAGTTGGTGACACCCCAAAAGACAGAGCTCTCTTCAATGGAGCGCAGAAATGTAAGTAGCAACTGATAATGAAGGAGGTTCTTATAGAATGCTTTTTCTTTTCTTTCCGAGAGGGCCTCACTGTAACAATGGAAGCGGTAAGCTGTGAACTTAACCCTGTGACAGATCTTAGAGTCTGACGTACAGGTCTCCCTTAGTGATAGCGTCTTGATTCCAAATCAATACTCTAGTGCTCTAATTTGTTGTTGGATTGCTGTTTGGCCTATTATCTAGTAAGCTTCAGTCACATTCCTAGTGGATATGTGTCTAAGTCCCTCTGCACATACAGCAGAGAAGCCAAGCATTTAATGCACGTTGGAAAGCCAACCCCCAACCCTGGCTGCCTAGAAATGGTCCCTTGCTTAGGACTGAAGCATATTTGCAGGGCAAAACAATGAAGCGGTTCTTTGTTGCAGATGTTCCTCTTTCGTTCTTGTGACTCTTGATATGACTCCTTGCAATAAACTGTCCTGTTACTGCTCCAGTGGTAAATTTCTAGCTAATTTTAGTTATGTCTTCATTGCAACTTATTTATTTCACAAGGGGTACACACACAGATCTGTTTATTAGGGGGAAAAAAACCTCATCTAAAATGCTTAAGAATCAGCTCAGTAGCTTATTACTCAAGGTATTCTTAAAAGTATTTCCTGCAAGCATGGAAATTTTTCTGCTTCTTGTCTTATGGCAGTTTTCTCTCACTGTGGCTATGAAGTATTTGTAAGTGTTGTAGTGTCTTACAGCTGATTTCACTGACTAAAATTCATTTTAACTTAAGAAAGGAGTTAATGAAACAGTCCTCTCAGTTCAGACCCTACAGTGAAAAATCTCTGTTACTTAGTCTACCTTCCTTCTGGGTGTAAATCTACAGACTAAACAGCCAGTACTTTTTCTTATTCTACAGTGTTTGGCATGATTATTACCATCGGTCAATCTATCGTCTATGTAATGACTGGGATGTACGGAGATCCATCAGAGATGGGTACTGGCATCTGTTTGCTTATCACAATTCAGGTAATCCTTATACCAGACCATACGCATCACTCTTCAACATCATGCTCCCTTTTTAGCCTGAGTGTAGAAGGTGTGAACAAACAGCCTAAAGGGCCATTGTTCATTTCTAATGGAGTAAAAAGAGATCAAGACACCAGTGTCTGCCAACTAAATCGGATTTTTGCTGCTTAACCTCTGGTGATTTTCTTTTTTGCCACCTCCAGTGGCACAAAGCACTTGTACAGAGTGAGCATTGTTAGGAAAATAAAAAGGGTGAAGCCTTGAGTGAATAATGCTGTTTCCTTTCCTGCAGCTTTTTGTTGCTGGATTGATAGTTCTGCTATTGGATGAGCTTCTGCAGAAAGGCTATGGTCTTGGCTCTGGCATCTCTCTCTTCATTGCTACTAACATTTGTGAGACTATTGTATGGAAGGCATTCAGCCCCACCACTGTGAACACTGGTCGAGGTAACATATTTATTCTCTATGATCTTTACTCACGTTAGGGCTTATTTATGAAAGATGAAGAGGCTACCCTTGTATATTTACATTCATTTTTCCACATTCTGAAGCATCAGTTACCTAAATTTCCTATTCATAGCACCGTGATGAGCGTCCAAAGCACATTTGAGTTTTAGAGATGTCTTATTTCTAAGCCCAAAAAAGAAAAAAAACAATGTGGGAAAATAACCATCAAAAGCTGCTCCTGACTTCTTAACCTGTAGCATTTATCGAAGGGAATCCCAGTTATGTGGGGAATGTTCATATGCTAGGTGTAAATGCCATGAAAGTACCCTATGGTACTGCAAGGAGAGATGAGATGAAGGAAATAAAGAGCACTCTAATTTTGTAACATAGTATCTGCTTATGGAAAGGCAGCCAGTTTGAGGTGTAAAAATAAGCTGTGAGTGTTTAATACTTAATCTGCAGCTTTTTCCACTTATGTTGTTTTTGCCCCTTAAGTGTTCAGAGTACTTGCACCACTTTTAGGGTTACTGGTTACATGTTTGATTAACAGAGACTGGCAAGAGGGATGATAATCCTGAGGATTGTGGGGGAAATATGGAATGTAAGATTGCTCTGCCCAAAAGGGGCCATCTATGAGCCTGCAGCTGCAAGTGCCACTGATTCAAAGGAGCCTTTTTTTTTGTAGTTAGGACGCTCGAAACTTATTCTTGCATAGCCTTGGGCTTTAATGATGTGACTTTACTTTTTTTCAGCGGGAGTCAAAATTGTTTGCTTTGTGAGCGTTGGGTTCTCCTGAAGTGTAAAAGACAACTTGGATTAGGGAAAACAAAGTACTGTGTCCCTCTGAAATGTCACTTAGTCATTTTGGTTTTGATTCTGTAATACTGCATTGCCCTTTGTGCTTATTGCTTGTTTTGTGGGAAATCTGGGTTTTTGAATAACTTTGCTTAGTGCAGTTCCAAAACTATTTTGAAGAATGATTCACTTTTTCAAGATACACTGCATTCTGCAGCTACTAAGTGCTCTGTTTTCATCTCTAAATTCCTTTATTTTATACAATTGTTACTTTATGTTAAGGTGTGTTCTTTGGCACTGTGGTAAAAAAGCTGTGGGATATACAATCCGTGTTTAGACTATTAGCATCTGGACTTAGCAGCATTTTTCCATATTCATTTGTTTTCCTATAGCAAGTGTGTGGCCTGACCAGTTCCTTGGAGGTCTCTGGTAAAACTCGCTAGTGACAGCAGATTTAGTACTTTTAAAAGCAAGTACTTTTAAAATCCTATTCTAAAGTGTATTTCCAAACCCTACTTAATAGGACAAAGTCTCAGGGTCACAAGATATCTGAACTAACTTTTCCTTGCAACTTCTTTCTCCTTTAAGGAATGGAGTTTGAGGGCGCCATCATTGCTCTGTTTCATCTGCTGGCTACTCGTACAGATAAAGTCAGAGCTCTCCGTGAAGCTTTCTACCGCCAGAACCTTCCCAACCTCATGAACCTGATTGCCACCATCTTTGTCTTTGCAATTGTCATTTACTTCCAGGTCAGTTGGAACTGAGAACGTTGTCTAAAAAGTGCTTGTTATCGAAATAATAAATACAGGATTGCATGGTTCACTATATTTATATACATTACCTGGTATCACTTGCATTTTCATGTGCTTTGGGTAGAGATTCTAGAAATGCTTCCATAGAAAAGCTGATGATTCTGAAGATCAATACAAATAAAATTAGTCCAGTGTTTGGTGGTTGTATTCTTCCATGAAATTTTGATGTGCTGAGTGTTTTAAAGCTTGATTTGCTTTCAGGGTTACATTTTACCAGCTGATGTGTTTAGAAGGCTTCTTGCTTCTGGTACTCAGTTACCTGATCTGCAGAGGCTACGGGCTCTATACTTGACTTACTGCATCCACCAAAGGCTTGTGATCTGTCATTACTCTCCAACAGAGCTGATGGATATGTGTATTGTAGTAGACCTTGCCAAAAAGGCCAGGCCATTTTGATAGAAAACACCTTAGACTTTTAAAAAAATCTGTGTCCTTTCATTGTTCAATGCAGCAAAAAGTCCACAAACAGTGATAGTTTAGTTTTAAAGCTTCCTCTCCTGGGCACTATGCTGAATTTGTTTACCAGCAAACTGAAGATTGTCCATTAAAAACTGTGGCATTTAATACATTTGTATGTTTAAGCTGCCTTGCCCAGCTGTAATTGTTCCAGGGTCTTGGTAGAAGTTTTTTAAGTGGACGGCTTAGCTGGCAGAGAACATGACACCTGCAGGTTTCCCAGCAGGACTTTTGATGAGGTCTTGTTGAAACAGTGGGCTTGCTGTACTCTGTATCTGTATGTCAACTCTAAAATATAATGATTTATTTTCTTCTGATTACTTTAGGGCTTCAGAGTGGACCTCCCCATCAAGTCTGCCCGCTACCGTGGCCAGTACAACACTTACCCCATCAAGCTGTTCTATACTTCCAATATTCCCATCATTCTTCAGTCTGCCCTGGTATCCAATTTGTACGTGATCTCCCAGATGCTGTCTGCTCGCTTCAGTGGCAACTTGTTGGTTAGCCTACTGGGTACCTGGTCTGTAAGTATTTGGCTGTTTTCTATAATCTGCTGTATAAGGGCCCCACTTAAATGCCCAGCCTGGGAGACAGCCTTTCTAAAAATAAGGCCACTTATTCACAGGCATAATTATTCATCCTGAGACTAATAGTCCAGCCTCTGGTGTTTTTTCCTTTGTTGTTGACTGTAGAGTATGTAGCTTTCTCCTTTGAATATATATGTTCAGTCTCTAACTGGTTGGGTTTTCTTCCTCCTTTGCTGACCCTAGTTCATTTGGTTCATGTGTCACTATATTCTGCTGCGTCATTGAAAAACTGCTCTTATTGGAAAAACTCAAATCCCTTTGCACTGCATGAGTATTACCCAGTAATTGAGGTGGTTTTCATGGGGGCTAGTCAAACTGCTAACAGGTGGGGAGATGAAACTAAGCAGGACAAATCTGCTTCTTCCTTTTAGGACACGTCATCTGGAGGTCCTGCTCGTGCTTATCCAGTTGGTGGACTTTGCTATTATCTGTCACCTCCTGAGTCCTTTACTTCAGTGTTAGAAGATCCTGTCCATGCCGTTGTTTATATAGTATTTATGTTGGGCTCCTGTGCGTTCTTCTCTAAGACATGGATTGAAGTCTCTGGCTCTTCTGCCAAAGATGTAAGTAAAATAAATAAGTTTGCAGCATAAAGTCAGGAGAATTCTTGTGCAGTAATTATTCCATCCCAGTAATATTCTGAAATGGACACTATAGGCTAGTGCCAGATGTGCTTCAGTAATGCTGCATACATACTCTGCCTTTTTGTCTTGAGGATCTCAAGGACTTTAGTGAGTGAGTAAGCATTACCATTGTCATTTTACAAGTGGGAGAATTTGGGCACACAAAGGTAGAATCTTGGTCTCCCGATTCGTACTTTATGTCCTTTTTGCTGTCTCCTTGTTCGTTGCCTCTTTAACAAAAACAAAAAAACCCAAAATGCTCTTGGTGAGCAGCTTAAGAAAAAAGATGCTTAAATATCACTTGGGTAGTATAGAAGAAAACAGAACAACATGAAAGGCATACATTTCTCCAGGATAGTGGAGAGAACACAGCTACATAGTGTGAGTAATTACCTTATTTAAAAGCAGTACTTGAATACACATCTGGCCAAAATAAGCTTTCTTGAGGCCTCTTTGGGTATAAGAGTTAGCTGTAACAGTGTTTCCAAGTACCATGAAAATAATTCATCTTGTATACATGTTTGGCCTCAGGGAGGGCCAGTTGTTCCAAGATGCTTGAAGCTCAGACAAAATGTTTCATTCTTAAATTGCATTGCTGGGCGTAATCAAAAGTGGAAAATGGCTGACATTGAGGCTGTTTGGGGTGTGTGGTTTTGGTAAGGAGGTGAGCTTTTTTGCAACTGTATGAACTAAAAAATGGAATATGAGCAATGTACAGTTCTCATTATAGTTGTTATAACAGCTGGAACACTTTCATTTTGGGATTGCACCTAGCTGCTTAGGCGAGTGAGAGGACCTTTGTGCAGCAGTCACGAGACGTTGACTAGGTTTTTTTATTGTGCGTAAAATACCAAATAGCTTTCAGCACCTTTGTATGAATGCTGTCTCAGCACTACAGGAGAGATTGTTAGACCCTAGTTGCTTTAAACAAAAAAAAAAAAGGGCTTAAAACTCCTTGAATTTGTATCTCTGGAGTTTACAGGAGCTAGCACAAAAAAACTGCAGTTTGTTATACAGAACCACGTTTGACTTTGTTAAAGGTTACCTGGTTTTGCTTACTGGTTGGTAAATGATTCCACTAGGAACTTGCTCTTTTATAGTTTGCCTGTTCCCAGTGGTGGTTTCTTTTTCAGCATCATTTGACTTATCCCAAAAAGCATCCAATAATGGATGGTGTTTTATTTACTCAGCCCATCCTGGCTTACAAGAGTGGGAAAAAGACAAATTCAAATAAACATAATCCTTGTAAATGGTTCCCCTTTGCTTTTAATATTGTTTTTTGGAAGGTGGTTGACATGTAGCCACTACAGTACCTTGCTACTAATTCTAAACTGCTAGTAGATTCTGTGATAGTATCTTTTAAACTGGCATCAAATTTATAACCTCAGTTTCTTGCCTTAATGCAGGTTGCCAAACAACTGAAAGAGCAACAGATGGTCATGAGAGGCCATAGAGAAACCTCCATGGTACATGAACTAAACAGGTGAGATAAAAATACATCATGTTCTTTCCAGGTCAGTCTTCATGTAATGTTCTGCCCTAGCACACATGTTCATCTTCTGCTAATGGCTAGGCCCAGAGGTAATAGGTTGCACTACTACTTCACAGCAAAAGGACATAGCTCAAGTGGTAGAAACTTATTTGTGGTAGTGAACGTCCTGGCTTCAGTCCTCTTTGACAGTTGTGGGATGTATGTGATTTAGGGTTCCCTGCGCAGAATAAGAGCTGTTGAATTAAGGCCCAAATTGTCTCCTTTAAGGACATGTATATGCAATTGCCCAACTTAGTAAACAGTTATTGTGATGTTTTAGCATCCTCGTATGGCTGTAAGGACTACAACATGTGAGTAATACAACTTAAGCTGTGGACAGATGTAACACAAACTTCTAAAGGAAATGGTTGGATCTTAATACTCAGGAACACACATTAGCTGAACTAGTCATTGTTTTGTTTGTCCACTCCTGTGCTAGTACTGTATAGTACAGTTAAACTACAGTGTTCATCTGGAGTAGAATAGATGAGTAATCAGGTGAAACATTTACAGCAGGTCATTGTAAAGCTCTTTCATGTAATCATGCATATGTAGCTATATTTCTACTGTCTTTTTATTTTATTTGTTTTGCCTATAGGAATACACGTGGCCTTTTAAACAGGCATTTACATTTTCAAACACTCTGTTTTGATGAGTAAGGTTAAATATATTCAGATCCCTCAATTACATACAGTTCTGGGTCAGAGTTCTATGTTCTACATAAATACTTTAAAAAATATTTAATCATTAAAATACTTTGCCAAGAGGTGGACAAAAGGGATCTCTTTGAGTTCTGCAGTGCTTCCCACTGTGTATTGATCCATAATATAAACATGTAATTTGTATTGGGATATAGGTGCCAGTTTCCATTGGTCCATCACAATCCTAACTTTAAAGTATTTGGAAGAAGATACATTGTATTTTGGGTGAGCCAGTTGCTATAGACTGGCCCTTTATGCTTACTAATGCAGCTGGTTGGAGCCTTTTCTTATCCATAACTCCAGTTTGTCCTGTTGGGCCAAGCTATGTTCCCACCTTGTCTAGTGTGATGATCCTAATGCATGTTCCTCCTTCCTGGTTGTTGAAACTGTTACAAAACAATTCTATATTTATTAGTAACAGTGGTATCAAATTGTAGGGTAGCTGCTGAAAAATCACTCTGACCCTGGCTGTCTGAAGTCTAGTTTCTTATTTTAAAGGAGTTGATATTTCCTTTCTAGGAAAAATACTCAGCTCTTGATTTTAGGTTACAGTACCAGGTACCTTTATCCTACAACAGTACTGCAGTCTTGCATGTGAAAGGTAGTGCGATTCAAATCCAAAGTGAAATTTGACAGTGCTTTTCTTATTACCATTGTATTTTACAGGTATATTCCCACAGCTGCTGCATTTGGTGGTCTCTGCATTGGTGCCCTCTCTGTCCTGGCAGATTTCCTTGGGGCAATTGGGTCTGGAACTGGAATTTTGCTTGCTGTCACTATCATTTACCAGTACTTTGAAATCTTTGTCAAGGAGCAGAGTGAAGTTGGCAGCATGGGAGCTCTTCTTTTCTAAAGCCAGCTTCTTATGGACCCAGGGAAGGGGGAGGAGTGTTCTCGAAATTATCCAATCAGGTGAAAAATAAAACAAACTCGGGCACATCATGCTTTTTGGAACATATATTTTTAATAATGTTTCCAAAGCACATTCCCTTTGGTTCAGACTTTTTTAGCATACTGTTTGCATTTTATAAAGGGTTAGAAAATGGCAAAAAACCCTTTTTAAAGAAAAATGTATTTTAATTACTTTATTAGTAAATCCATCTTTCTGAATTGGATTTCATTTGACAGCTCTAATTTTTTTTATGCCCTTGCTGAAATGGTAGATCTGAAGCTTTCACAGGCTTTGGTAAATGGGCATGAGTGGGGAGGGTTGTATATTGGAAGGGATTTTTTTTTTCTGTATATTTTGTGTTTGCACCTCTACAGTGGATGTGCCAAGAGAGAGATTTCCCTCTGGCACTGGAGTTCCATAATTATGGTTGTAAGCACACACCATGTTTAATATGTTCAGTTTTTGGTTTTGTTTAGGTTGGTTTTTTGTTTTTGTTTTTGTTTTGTTTTTTTAATATGGCAGATTGGGAGAGGCAGTTTGTTAGGGTCTTTACAAAACTGCCTCTATTTCCAAATGTCCTGTAAATTAAGTTAGGTCTTGTCATACGATGAGTATTGGCTTCAGACTGTTGCCTAGTTTCTGTAGAGAATAAAAATAAAAATGCTTTCCCCTCTCTTCATAAGAAGAAAAGCTCAGGTCTGTCTTGGTTCCTCCAGGCAAGCAGATATTGTGCCTAAAGAGTTTACCCTTTAAACCTGACAAGACAGGGAAGCCTTGTAAATGCTCCAGCTACCATTTTCATCACCACCTTGACCATAGTAACTTCTAGCTCTGACACGAGTTGGGAAATGTATCTCACAGCTAGTTAGATGCCAATACCCTTGTGCCCATGCATTAAACCCAAGGTGTTTTCATTTTTAAATAAGTGCTGGCCTAGCAGCAATGAAGGGACAAGTATTTGACTGCTTGTTTCTGGTCAATTGTGAGAGACTCATTCATATGAAATGCTGCAAGTGGAATTTATATACTTTAAGAAAAGTTTAGTTTATAGTCCAGGATCCAGAATTGCTGTCAAGTAATTCATGTCTCTTCCACACAGAAGACTTCTCTGCTCCATCTCCAGCACGTGCTTAAATATTTTCGTGTTGACTTGATTATTTGATAGTGAAAACATTTGTCAAGGAGGTGTAGGGATTCCTTTTTATGCTTCAGGGCTAGTCTTTCATATTGGAGCAGTGCCTATAAAAGACTTTAACGGAGCTGAAAAATCTGTAGTCTCTCATTTTCATTTAAACCTTCAGTATTTTTTTTAGATGCCTAGGACCAAATGCAATAATCTTTATTTGCAAGATTCCTGACATGCACAAAATTCCTTCCAAGCAGTATTGCTAGCCTGAGAACCAGTGTGGGAGATAGCAGTGTTGGCATATTTGTCTGTACTGCATCAATTTTGAGTTTCTATGTATTTTCTCTTGCTACTCTGTTCTGCTTTGAGTGATGGGATCTTCTCTACTGTATGTCATGGAGAAAAATGTAGACAAGGTCCAGAAGCTCTTGCTGTATGAACCATCTAATTCAACTACAAAATACATGAGAGTTCTGCAAGCTCCGAGAGCCATACCTCTTGAAATGAAATTCAAGATTGTACTTTAAAAATAATGAAAACCAAAAAAACCCCCCACCTTACCACCACCCTCATTTTTGGACAAGGACCAGAATTGGAAAAGGGGTGGAAATGATGCAGTGAAGTACCCATGATTAAAGAGTACTGTTATGACAACATGCTTGCTGTTACTTCACACTACATTCTTACTTTTATTCAGAGTCTTTTTTAGGATTAACAGCATGTGTTTTCGATGCAAACGTAGGGAGTGGTTTTGCTAAGACTTCTGAGGGGAAGAAGAATTTTCCCCATAAAACCAATCAAAACTTTCACTGTTAAAATGAAGAAGACCTTGGTTCTGGGCATATCATTCTGGCTGAGCTGGAGATGTTACTTGCATTTTTCTGTCAAATACCTTCTCAGCAACTTGGTAGACCATCAGTTTTTACGTGTCTGGTGAAGAGCGCTTGTTCGATGCACCTGTTACATTGTCTAGTGCCGGAACCTTGGTATAGCTACAGGCAGATATGTCCTCAAGGCAGGACCTGCTCATTGTGCAAGGGACATTCACAAAAAAGAGCTCATGCCTAAACATTCTGCTTTCTAATTAAATAAAGTACAACTTTGGAGCTAACATGGACTTGGTGCTTTTGAATTCTGAAGGTGAATGTTGAATATTTCAAATAAGTATGCCTCTTAAAGTAACTGTGCAAAGGAATGTAGTCCAGATGGGCAGGAACCTATTTCTTTTCAGAAGTGTTTTTCAATACATCAAGCTGATACTTTGAAACGTATTATTTTTTTACTATGGTTGGTTTGGGGGAACCCTTTTATGCTAGTACTGTACAAATAGGCAGGTCCTACTCCAGAGGTTAGAATTGAGGTATAGCCTAGGCTTCAACAGGTGGAAGACATGTAAATAGCATTAGGACTATGACAAAGAGGTAATAAAATCTATGAAGTTATTGGTAAAAGCAGTATTTCCATATTACTAAATCCATCACTTAAAAGTAATTCTTAGAAGACTTTAAAGGGTGACAGGGTTTTTTTGGCTCTGTTCTGGCAGGCTTCAGGTTCTTTATGGAATAGGGAAGGAGGATGTTTAACTTTTTGTGGTATAAACACCTTTAAGTGCATATGCCGCTACTCTGCTCCATTTTTTTTGAAGATGACATTCTCCTTGCTCTTGAGAAATTTGGCCTGGGCTTTATCATTTGTAAAGTCACCACAGCACAGTGATTCTCTCAACGGTCAATGTATAGCTGGAAGATGCTATCATACTATTTTTCCCTGCTGCTAAATTGTAATAAAGGACAGCTGAAAAATAAAAATACTTCTCCTGTAAGCAATACCAGCATCTGCCACAGAGCTATTATGTGATCATAAATGGAAGGAAGTGGTCCAGGGAGCTGTGAATGTGAGGGGAGCTATCCACAGGACAAAATCTATTAATGTTTGCACAGAAAGAAAAGGGTAAGCACTCTTGTGCAGGTAATATTCTTAGTGTGCTGTGTGAGAAAGGGGCAGTCCCTTGCATTCCCTAGTTAGCTCAGGACAACCTGAGCTCAGGAGACCCTGCTCAGCAAAGAGCACACTGGAACTTGTAGCATCCTTGCAGCAGCAGGGTGCTACAGCTTTTATGCCCCAGCCTGCCTGCAACGTAAAACTCTTACTGACAAGGAGCATCTAGAAGTATGTAATCTACTTAATTTGAAATGCCTACGTAGAGATCAAACAAGCAAGGTGTTCCCCTTGATTTTCTTTTTCTTTTTTCAGTGTTACTTGGAATAAAACATTTGTGAATTTTGGACAGGCTTGATTTTTTTTCCTTAAGCCAAAATACATGCCTCGCATTTTTCCTAGCTTCATTGGAACAGAAAATATGTGTAAAGGGCTTCCTTCCTCTCCCCCTCCCCTACTTCATGAGTCCCAGATTGGTTAAACTAGTCATGTTAAGATTCGATTTCCCCTTACAGCCCCACTACAGTTCCCTTCATGAGCTGTGTTCACTGTGAGGGCCTATCTTCTGATTATTATTTTTTATAAGTGCAAGGGAAAAATCTTACCCTTGTCCTGGAAGATTCTTGAATGCTTCATTTTTTCAGGAAAGTGAACCAAATTCTAGCTAAGCTGTCCTCTTCTTTTCCATTTACACCTAGAATTTCCAAAGCCCCTTTTGAAGGAGAGAAGTAGTGTATATCTCTGTCATGGGAAGGTAAACTGGGATTCTCACTTGTGAAAGATGCTTGTTAACCACAATCTGGTCTTCATTAAATGTGGGAGTCTTGACTCCTGGTTGTTGTCTTTAACCCCTTGGCCTCCCAGTCTGCCAGCATATTGAAGCACCAATAGGCTTCAGTTTTGTCCAGCCTCATAAAGCAGCGTGTACTGCTGTTGATTTACTGATGCGACATGACATAACTGACAGGTGCTCTGTCATTTCTGAAGTGTAGGCTTCTAAAATGGTTTCCCGATATGTCTAAGCACAAGGACTGAGCGCTGACTGTCTTCTCAACATGGTGTGAACCCCACTGTAGCCATGTGCAAGTACATGCCAATAAAGAAGGTAGAGGAGGAGGGTGCTTTCACAAAGGTGGCAGTGAGTACAGGGTAAGGCAGGAAGGTTAATGACATTTTGAAATACTCTTTTATTTGTTATGCAGCTTGGACCTCTCTACCTTCTCAGTTTCTCTGCTTTTCCCCTTGCCAGATTTCTGACATGAAACCCCAGCCTTCGCCTGCTTCCTGTTTAAAAAGGTCACAGTTTGAACTCTGGCCAGCAAGAAACGGCATTGCTGGCATCCTCCCAGCTGTAGAGGGAGATCTGCAGGTGTTCAAACAATGACTGCTTGTTAGGCTTTTTTTTTTTTTTTTTTTGTTCTGTGACAGAGGCGCTTCCAGCTTAACTCAACTTCCCTGAGGCGCTCTCTGGAGTAACATTTGCTGCTGTCCACTTGGGGGTGCTCTTCTACTGTAATTCAAGGGACCAGTTCCCTGGAGTTGAAGGAGCAGTTAAAGCACAAACCAGATCTGTAGTCCTAGTATTTTTTATTTGTGGTTTATGCATGTTGCACCCATGCACAACATGGTGTAAAAACAGGGAAGAGAGTGCTTAAGTATTTGATGTGGCAGTAGCTCTTGGCAACAGGAGGAAGGACCGACTGTGCTATGCAAATGTGTAAAATAACTCAGCCTTCATAATGGGGGACTAGGGGCAGAAACGGACACCACTTTTGTGCCATTATAAAATGTTACGGTGGCACAAAAGCCAAGAAAACAGATGCCTATGCTCTTTGTTGCCCCCAGATGTTGAAAATTTGTGGCTGTGACAAAGGTGGTTTCATTTTGTGCTGCTATTTAGCAGCAGATATCTATTTGCTGAATGGCTATTAATGACAATTAATAGCACGAAAGCACAGGCAGCCAGGAGCTTCCTATCCTCTCCAGCCTCCCCAGGGAATTCCTATGCAGGATCCAGTGCCTCAAACCCCAGGAACATATGCCCAGTTTTCTCCATTTATGGAGACATGTCCCTCCCTCGGGCACGTCTCTGTAAGAGGGGAAAGCCAAGCTGGCACTCCCAGTGCCCGAGGGGCTTTATCCTGTGTGGGAATTCCCAGGTCACGCAGGACAGGGCCCCTCAAACCCTGGGAGAGCACATCGCCTGTTGCCTTGTAGCATCAACAGGCAGAACAACAGGTCCAGCACATCCCAGCACAGCTGATCCACTTCATTTGGCTGTCTATTTCCAGCCTAAGAAAGCAAACTCAATCTGTACTTATCAGGGAGCTTGTAGCTGTCCAGGTCCCTCAGTCTAGCTGGGGATTGATGCCAACATTCAGATAGTTTTCAAAGAATTGGTAGAGAAACCATAAAATGAAATGAGGCAAGAGTAGCCCTAAAAAGACTCCTTTCTGCATAAGTAGTCTGCCTCCGTTTCGCAACTTGAGAATGTGCTAAAAGTAAAATTGAACTGTTCTCTGGGCCAATCTCTGCCAACCCTCTGGGTATTGCTAATATGGTCATGCCAGCCATGCTGGCAGCACTTGCCAGAAAGAAAATACGACAATCGGCACCTCTTGGCAGTTACAGCAGAGGGGGTAGGGTCTGAATGAACACAAACTCATGCACTTTGTCACTGCACAGTGGTTGCTTGTGGTAAAAAATGTATGATGGGGACATGGGAAAGTGAGGGAGCAGCCTTCATGAACCAGCCCCAACAACCTTCCCACAATACTGTGTTCACTAAAGGATAAAATATAAATATAGAGGCGATGAAGTTTGGCTGTAAATATGAACAGTGATGTTTTCGAGCTCTTCTGCATTGCTTTAATGGAACCAGATTGTTTTATGTCTATCCTGTTCCATATGCCCTGGCCAAATGTTAATTCCTACGAATGATGTAAATGGCTTTCCACTGCTGTTGGAAAGCTGCTAGAAATTCAGAACCTGAAACATCCGTCTCCCTATGTTTGAATGTCCTCATGTCGTCAGTCATCCAGTTTTTGTAGATTTGGTAGCTCTGTTTTCTGTGGCATTGATATAGCCTTCCAGACCGAAATGCAGAAAGGAAGGCGTTATCTACTGATGGATTGAACGGGAAAACAGACTGAGCAGGACTAATTTGCATAGGTGCCACCCACTCTGCTAGCATGGGCATTATGTTTGTTTTGGTTAAACTTAATTTAAATCTGGCTGTAGGGATGATTAGATGTTGTTATCCTTGCTGTGAGTTTAAAAAATAACAGAATTGGTCCTTGTGCAGCCTAAGAGAGAATTCACCATAACCAGCTTCTCAGTCACAAATCACTGGGTAGTGGTGTATGAGAGCTGGGGACTGTTTGGGTTTGTTAAGAAAGGGGAAATTCCTAATAGCTTATAGATCAGCCTCCTCTCTGGCTTATTCCTGTGGCCATATAGCTGAGGATAGGTGAGAGTTGGGGACATCTGAACTCCAAGCCTCTGTACTTGGGCCAGCATGTAGGATGCTTGCCAAAAGACTTTGGAAATACCTGAAGTCCCTAGTGGGGTTGGAGAAGGTTTCCCAGTTGTAGGGCCACTTGTGGTTCTGGACTGACTCATGGATTTGGACTTGTTTTGCTGATTTGCCTTGGAACGTTAAAAATGTCTTTACAAATATATATATATATATATTTGTATATATAGATATAGATACAGATATATAGATCAGCCTCTGGTGGGCTAAGTTCAAGTGTAGTCACTGCACTGGCCTGTTGCCATTCAAAGCCATTTTGGTCTGGGCATTGCGTAGAGGAGGGTGCATCCCTGTCTAATGCGCTGCGGACAAGACACCCCACGAGTCTTGCAGTTAGCTTCCTAGAGGCCAGCTTCCAGTAGAAGGATCTTGGCTACACGCCTAAGGGGAAGTGAGACTTGGTGGCATCCAAACCCCGAGCTCTCTGGGCTTAGGCATGCACGTAGGATGCCTGCCAATGGATTTGGGAGTGTCTGAAGTTTTAGGCTGAAAAGTCTGAGGTGGGGGATGCTTGCTGGTTTGAATATGGTGTTTGAATGATTGAATCGTGCTCAGTTGAGAGGATTCAGAACTGATTTGGCTAATTTGAACTGGAATACGAAAAATTTTCCAAAAAACCCCAAAAACTTAAGGATCCAATGCCCTTCTGATCTTTCCTCACTGTAATTGTGAGAGCGCTGCAGGACCCAAGTGTGTAGTGCAAGTGGAAGTAGTGGCATGGCCAGAATTCTGGGTGTGTAGAGGCGGCCTTGTGAAAGGAGGCAGTGTGTGCCGAGCAACATGGGATCGTGACTAGAGGTGATCACAGTACAGGGTGGCAGCAAGATGGATGTATCTTCATGGAGCACTTCATCCTGCAAGCTGGAGTTGGACCTGCCCAAAGGCATTCCCAGGCTAGGAGCCTCACAAACCATCGACAACAAATGGTGAGTGTGGTGAGCTGGAGGCAGTGGTTGGAGTGGCAGAGTGAGGTGTCTCTTGGATGTTCTCCTCAACAGATTTGGGGGGAGGAGGGCATCTGAGATGGAAGTTATTTGTCCCAGATACTGTGGAAGTAGATGCACTGTTTTTCTTAGACGTATGCTTTGTTGTCACTGTGTTTTCCAGAATACATGTTGTACTCCTTTCCCCCTTAAAGTTTTGTGTGCTTTCTATGCTCAGTTCTCGCAAGCCAGAAAAGTATTACAGTGAGCTCTGGCTAATTTGCCCAAGGGGTAATTCACCACTATGTTTTAACTGGCAATGTTTTCATTCCCTTCCATCACCTCCCTCCTCCTCCACCCTGTTATCAACTCTGGTTAATTGGCCACTATTGGCTACTTCACCTTGAAGCAGTAAATTAACTAGAGTTTACTGTATCTGCTATGGGCACACAAGGAAAGTTTTAGTTTTCTCCAGTTTCTAGGTAGGGGCTTTAATTGGTAGTGTTTAATTTTAAGAGAAATTCCTAGAACATGGCCCTGTTTACCATTGGCAACTCCAGGCAGAAGAGTTGCATGAGAGACTCTGCAGATTCTCCTCGCTTTTTCTTGTGTTTGGCTGGATAGAAGAGAACCACATCTTAAAACTCTTCAGCTTCCTTATTTGTTTCATGCCTTCCATTCCTTGGGCAGTACATGCTACTAGAAGCAGGCCAACATTTGTAATAGAACTGTTCTCCATTAGTGATGAGATGATAATGCACTTAATTATGAGATGAGGCTTGTGCGCCCAATGGAGAAATAAATATAACTCTTATTTTAATTTTGCTCATGTGTGTTCTTATACTGTCTGCTTGGAAACTTTGATGCTCCTTGGATCTATATAGGAAGAGAACTTTGGACAAGCTCTTTACTTATTGAGGTGAATATTACAGCCTGTAGTTTCAGTCTATGGTAAGAGTTATTTTATCATTGAGAAGGACTGGACATTTAAGGGTTCAAGAGAGTAGCAATAGTCCTACTCCCCCATGAGGGGCCATGTAGTTCATGTTTTAGGGTAGAAGGTAATTAAGATAATCCCAGCTGTTATAACCACGTTGTGTCTGAACTGTGAAGGAAAACTACAGTAATTAGCTTAAAGGCTTTTAGGGTTAATTTTCAAAATATTTTAAAAGAAACACCTGTGTGAATGTTGATACCATCATGACTCTAAATCAGGATACTGCTTCCCACTAAGCTGCCATTTTACAGCTTGTTCCCTGCCAACAAATGCAATCTATCAGTGCCTTCTTAGAAAGGCAGATAATGCTCAGCATGCTCATATTCAAGAGGCTGGACACTGGCCAGAGGTTTTAGGAAAGTCACTATTTACTATGGAGCTGTGAGTTTTGTTCTCCATTCATGTGATTCTGTGAGTCTTGGGAGCAAGTCCTTATAAATCAGTGGTCATAGGAGAACTAGACCCCATGTGTAGGAAAATATTTTTCATTTTCAATACTAATAATAACAGACATTACATGGGCACGTGACTCTGCCCTGCCTACAAAAATAAGGGCCAAATCATGCTTGCCTTATGAGCATAATCCAATGCACTTCAAGGGGGCTACCTGCAGAAATAAAGTTAAGGAGAGTTACTCTGTTTCATCAGAGAGACTAGTGGGTGGTTTCCTGTATCTTTATTGAGGTAGAACGGCCCATGACTAAAGCAATGGCTCTGAGAGGTAGAAGACTTGGATTAGATAGTGATTTGCTGTGTGACCTCAGCCAAGCCATTGCACCTCTATGGGCTTCAGTTCTCTGATGTGTTAAATGAGGATAATGCCAATTTTACAGGAGAGGAATTGGGTGTTAATGACTTAATTTTTTGGAGTGGAAATCCTGCTTCCATTGATATCAACAGGGAAGTTTTCCATTGACTTTAACAGCAAGACTTGGCCTTTAGTATGACCCAAGCTTTTAAATCAAATAGGATTGGGCCAAAATGTTGTGAGAAATTTTCATATTTGGTAGAAACTTCCATTTTGAAGATAACCTTCTTGGGTATATTAACAAAAAAACTCCAGACTAGACTGTCAGCGTTCTTGCTGCTGCTACTCCAGTGCTCTGTCCACTATATCTCTTTGCCTCTCTATGTCCCTCACCTTATCTCTTGGCACGGTTTAGCACTGGGAGAGTATTCAGGCACTGATGTAAATTTTGGAGAAGGCAGGGGCCAGATCTAAATTCCTTTGTTCCTACCACAGTAAGAGGCCCAAACTTCTGATTCAAGTATGTTTCTTGAGAGATTCAGATCACAGTTGTGCAGTTCTTGCCTCTAATTTCTGACCCACCTTTATTTTTCCATCTCTAGTGTCCAGAATTACAGATGCTTGACTGGATGGAGGCTCTTTCACCACTTAACCTCACACAGCTGTGACACTTTGTATATTGCTTTGGAACTGTAAATGGGAGCTGACTAATGGTGCCTCTATTCTGTTCTTTCCTCAGTCCTAAACTTCTTGCTTCTGCCTTTAGGAAGCAGCGGTCAGAGAATCTAATGGGGTGAGCTAAGAGCTCTGTCTCTGCCTGAGCACAGTTATGTCTTTGTTCTTGTAGGATTATTGTGCAATCCCAACCCTGACATTATTTTTCCCTTGTACAACATCTCCACTGGCAGTGAGTCCTTTATATACAGTTCATTAAGTGATGGTCTGAGCTTGAAGTGCCTGGGATTCAGTGACAGTTTTACTAACACACTTTTACTTACATTTTCTAAAAGAGAGCACCAAATAATTTATCTTTGTTCTTTTTACTCAAAAATAATTACTATAAAAATTGCAAGCCTTGTTCTGTGTCAAGTGGGGTGACAGATTTATGGTGTGGGCCCTCAGGTTCTGCAAGTGGTTATTGAAGGAATAATGATACTACCTATTCTTGACCTAATAAACCTGAAGAATGCCATATTGCTACACATTTGGGAACCTTATATGATAAGTAGGTTGAAGCAGCACAGCTCTTTAAAGAAGGAGAGATGATGGTCCTGTAGTTAAGGCTGTAACTTAGAATGTGTTAGGCCTGGGCACAAAGTCCATGGACTCCTGTGATTATGGACAAGAGGGTTAGGGCTAGGTTCACAAAGGGGTTTAGGCACCTAGTTTGGGATGATGTCATTTGATATTGAACAGTCATTGGAAAAACACACACATTGTTCTTGGAGCAGGGATTGGGACCTGGGTCTCCTTTCCCAGGTAAGTAGCCTATCCACTAGGCTAGAGTCATGCTGGCTCCTTCTCTTCCGCTTGCCCGATTAATTTGTAATTCACTTGTGCAAAGTGGAGGCTTTGAGAGTACTCCTGCTGCAGAATAGCCCATAGCCTGGTACCTAATGTGTGACATGGGAGATGAACCCCTCAGGCTGGGGAGGGAATTGTAACCCTGTGTCTCCTATATCCCAGGTGAGTGCTCTAACTTTTGGGATATCATACTGAAGGGAGGGACTTCCAGTCTTCTTCCTCCTCCTTTCTCTCAGCATCTTGCAAAAGGAACTACTACATTTTTTAAAAGAATGGGCTCAAGCTTAGCTCACAAGCTCCAGGAGACAATTCAGGTCTTGTGAATCCTGTGTGACGGTGACACTTCCTAGCAACCCACCACCAGGTGCTGAAGCCTCAGAGTGGGGCAGGGCTTAAAATATCAGCGATTCCTATTGACTAGCTTTGGCACCTTCCTGCTCAGTGTGCTGGCTTTTGTGAACCTTGCCCTGATATGCCTAACTTTGCATGCGAGTGAAGATGCCTCACTCGGGTTGATCCCATTTTGCATCCATTGTGGAGCTCACTCTTAGACGTTCTGCACCTCTGTCTCAGCTGTAAAACAGGAAGAATTGTACAGCCTGCCTTGCAGGACTGTTGGAGATAAGTACATTACAGCCATGTCTAGATGCCATGATAATGAGGGCCTTGTAAGACATCAGAGGGTTCATTCTTTTGGGGCGTGATGTCCATGATGTGCTGGGGGCAGGAGTGGGGAGGATTTAATTAACATGTTCAACTCTTTAGATGCCTAATGGTGAGAAGGAAATCATTTTTGTATGCCTGTAATGCATTGCTGGGTTCATAGGTTTGTACAGAGGAAGTTGTTTGGTTCCTTAGAAAGCAGGGCAGATTTTACTCTCCATTCAAATAGCTGAGGGGGAGAGTTTCCAAGGAGACATACGGCATTTGGGTGCTCAGCAGGGCTTTGAACATCAGTGCGAGTTAAAGGTCTACCTGCCATTTGTACCTTTGAAATCTCCTCCTGTATGTTTAACGGTTGATGCTCTACTGGAAATGACACTTGATTTGCATTCATGAGGTAAAAGAGAGATGGCATTGTCTAGGGACTAGCACAGGGGACAAAAAGCAAGGACGCCAGGGATCTGTTTGGTCTCCATCACAGAGTTCCTGTGATACCTTGAGGGCAAGTCACTTGGGCCTAATCTGTACTGCACAGTTTTGCAGGCAGATCTCCAGAACCAAGTAGTATTTCTGCTTCTATCCAGCAACCAAGAGTGTAGGCACTCCCACACCTTCAGCTGGCTGCTGTGCTCCATTCTGCCCTGGGTGGCTGTAGGCCCGGGTGGCACAGCTGTGAGTACAGCCACACAGAGCCACCAGGAGCAGGTGGATGTGCACACATTGTGGTGGTGCCAGCTGCTGCCTGCTGTTAGGACTTCTGTGCCCAGTGAACTAAGCACAAACGAGGTCTTAATCGTTCTGTATCTACCTGTTAGACTTTACCTTCCATAGAGCAGGATGTGCGATGTCATTAACAAAGGGATCTTGAAAAGGCACTTGGGGAAGAACATTTGTAGAAGAGCTGTATATTATAATAAATAGCTCAAAGGAAGTCCACAACTGCTTCCGATGAGAAGTCTCTCAAGCAGCAACGTTTCTTATGTTGGTCTTTTGCTGAAGGTTGAGTAACAATGTACCGGAAACCAAGGGGTTCCTGTATTATGCGTATTATGGCAGTATCAAGAAAGCCCAATGAGAGCAGAGCCCACTGTGGTAAGCATGAGTTCCTGCCCTGAGGAGTTCATGGTCTTAGGAACCTAAAGTCCCATTTTCAAAAGGGACTTAGGCACTTCACAGCCAGGTGGGCTATTGGTGAGACAAGGCTCCTGAGTCACTTAGGAGCTTTTAAAAATTTTACTTGCTACATAAGAAAAGTTGCTACAAATGGCTGAAATGAATGGAGGATGGCGGTGCATTTGCACAGACCAACAGCATGGGTATTTTAATTGAGATGAATGAGCAAATCATCAGCAGGAGCCATTTAAGAGCAGGAGGGGGAGGGGGACGGGAGCTAACCTTCCATATTTCATTTGTCCTTTTTCTTCTGTTTCCAATATTTCCATCCCTGTGGTACCTAGGTGCTAAGTACAGCTTTAATGTGGCAGTATGTCCATAAAGGACACCCTTTTTCTCCCTCCTTCTTTACTGTACCATTTTCTTTGTGTTATCCGCTGGAAATGCTGCTAGGCCTGGCCCTGTTTTCTTGGGTGTGTGTGAGACAGGACGGGGTTGCACAGGAGGTTCCCATGGTGAAGTCTTTCCGCTGAGGCTGTTCTGTACTTGCCACCCCAAAGCCTGCGCTCTAGGCTTTTTGGCTGCTATGTCCCCAGGAAATAAAACTGCCCTGGAAGAAGAGGAGGCCTCTAAAACAGTTGAAGGGATTCAGAAAGTTGTGCTTATAGGGAACTCATTCCCATACATTAGTGTTCGCCTGCACAGCTGGAGCGCTCCTACAGGCTAGTCAAGATCAGGACTGTAGTACAGGCAGGACCCCTTCAGCTTGCCTCACATGCCTTTATATAGGGCCTGATATGAGCTACCTGCACATCGAGCTTCCTTGTGTTATGGCTTCTACAACCACTCTCTCTCGCAGCCACTGGCTTTTGAGTTAAACTTTTTGCTTGTTGTCTGTACGGGTCTGAAGCTCTCTTACAGGTGTCTGAAGTTGAATTAGTACTCCCTGCTTCAAAAATATTCTGCATCTTTAAAACCATTGCTTTCTCAATAAATTATTACTTCGTCCTCAAGTTGGCTGGATTTGTTCATGTGTTGATCAGGAGACAGGAGGAGGGTGCCTGACACTTTTGATACAAAGATCTTGGCGAGTTATGGGGAGAGTCTGTGGGGAAGATTTCTGAACATCCCTGGATGTGTTCTGGACTGAGCAAAGTAAATGCAGGCCCTGAGGAATCTGTCCAGCAGGACAGGCCCCTTTAGGAATATTTAGTTATCTTTCTCTCTGATCTTAGGTGCCCATCACCTGCATCCAAGTTAGTACAATATAGATGTCCAGGCAGAGTATGCATTCAGTAAAACTGGTGCTATTCTTTACTTGACAAGTACTGAGCCTTAGTGTGTGGTGGTTCCCAGGCTCCCTGTGGCTGAGGGTTATAACAATGTTATACAACCCATGGGAAGAGACGCTGGACCCTGGGGAGCAGACAAGGGAACAGTCGGAGCAGACACTTTTCTGTCCCTAGGAGATGGACCTTGGTTTCTCTAAGCAGCATTTGGCTATGCCAGTTTCAGTAATGCTAACTAAACCTGTTTTGGACAGCTAGTGCTACTCTTGTTTGTGATAAAGGATTGAACCAAAGGTCTATTGATCAAGTGATTTTTATGATCTGTTTCTTTCTGTTGCTCAAGACAATAAGTTTGAGGCTGTAATGACACTGCAAGACAGTTTTGCTGCATCAGACTAACCTGGCATTGAGCAAACCCCTGTAAGGACTGGCTATGCAAGCAGCAGTCTCACCTTTTCCTTTCTTGCATTGGAATGTGTTAAAGGTATGCTCCCATTCTCATGGAGAGCAGCATGAGAAAGGTCTAGCTAGCTATTCCTGTTTACTGCCATCCCTCCATGCCAAATACAAAGTTTGCAATTAATTTGTCCCCGTATCAAAGTTTAGCAGGGAACAGCTCTTGCTTGCATGCTGCATCCCAGCCCTTTGCAGATGACCGTGTCCTCCTGGAGCTGAAGGGAACCAAGTATAAGGTTCAGCTGCTTGCAAATGTGGCACAAGTTTGGTGTTCCTCATCTCTATGTGGGGTGGGAATTCTGGCTGTACAGGCCCGAGAAGGATAGGAATCTTTCTGGGTGCACATTTCAGGCTCATGCCGGGAAAATGCAAATATGTCTGACTTCAGATGGGACTGAGGCCACATCCTGGATACAAACCCTCCTGGGTTTCAAAGAGGAATTGCAATTTGGATCCAGGCCCTGCAGCTTTGGTTCAGGTCCAATCTATGGGGCTGAGGAAGGAGGTGAGGCAGTTGTCCCTCTGTGGTCTCCACAGGCTTTAGACATGGCTGGTGCTCCTGAGTGGATCTCATCCACCCCCTTCTGTATGGGATTCATTAATTTTACCCGGATGCAAAGTTGTCTCATGCCCTGGCTCCAGAGGGGGCTGCCTCTGATGATTTCCTCTGCATGGGGAACACATGCGGTGGTAGCTTTGCCCTGCTCTCCTTTGTTGACCCTCTGGCTCCTTCCTCCCGTCTCTGTTCTCTCTTGTTCCGTTGGACTTCTCTGTCATCTCTCATTTATGTTCCCTCACATCTGTGCAAGCTCTGGGTACAGCACAGTCCCAGTCTGACGGCTGTTGCTGAGACTCTCTCATCGTTGGTATGCGAATCAGGAAGATCAAGGAGTTTTCTGACAATGGGGACATTATGCCAAGGTTTCTGTATATACTGCATGGTCTCTAAACTTGAGAGATGACTCCTCCTCCCCACCAGCTAGAGAGAGAGTCCCATATCCTGGCTCCAGTGCACTCGGTGGGCAGGATTACGTGACTCTGATGTCACAGCCATGAATAGAAAGTGCATAAGACATTATTTAGTGGGAGTGAATTTTTACAGCATTTTTACCAGGTGGGTCATTGCATGAAACAAAGCCACTGAAGCCAGCTGCATGTTAATAATAGACGGTGCAGGGACCGGAGTCCCCTGTGCATTGATACAAAAAGCATACGTGTACAATTAACATAGGCATGTACAACTAACTCAGCACTGTGCTAGAATCAGCCTCTATCTGCTACCTTTGTAGCTTCTATATTAAAAATCTCTTCATTGCATTTTACTGGCATCAAACTTTCTTGGAAAAATGTTGTCAGTGAAGCAATAGTATCCTTCTCAGGTGTGTTTTCCTTACTCTTGGCTCTTCTCTGTTCGGCCCTTTCTCTCCTTTGCTTTTCTTTCCATCTCTTCCTGTAATGTTCAATTGTGTTGTAAATGTTTTGTTTTTCTCTCCTGAGTCTCTTCTTGCTCCCTCTGGTATCGTATACAATGCAGTGGTATCACTTCCCTCTGGCTTTATCCCTCTTTTCCCTTTCATTAACCTATTTTCTTTCTTTCCTCTCACATTTTCACTCCCTTGATTTTTTTTTTTTCCCTCCTCCTTTCCCTTTTTTTTTTCTGCTTCTTTGATCTTAATGTTTTTTTCAGTCTTTCCTCTCCATCTTGTCTGTTCCTCCTTAGCTACCTATATTCTCTTACTCTCCCCTCACACCTTCAGTTCACTGTGTTCCCTCTCAATCTCTCCTTCCACTGCCCTTCTTCCCCAGCTCTTCAATCTCTCTCTTCATCTACCCATATCCTCAGCACCATATTAATGAAGTGAGACACCTGGGAGAAGAGAGAGCACAGGCCAATGGGTGAGCACACCATGAACAACTTGCATGTGTTGCTCCATTGTAGGCCTTCTCTGCCTTGACTCTTTCCCAGCCACAGTGAAGAGCAAGGTTTGTTGCCCACTTGCAAGCTACTCGCATGGTGTCCAATAGCTTGGAGCTGGGTGTGTCGACCATTCCACCTGGGGAACCTCTCTCCTAGCACACTCCTGCCAGAAGGCTGGTTCTGCTCCATCTCCTGGGTGGTACCATGAATCTAGGGTTGCTGCTCTATTTGAATCTATTCCAGGAGGTTTCCAGAATGACAACATGCCTGCGGCACAAAATGCAAATGTGCCCGCTTGCTTGCATGTTTCTCCTACAGATTACGGTGCGTAGACCTTGTCAGGAAGGCAAATGCATGTTACTATTGCATTTTAAAAACCCACCTGGACTACTGTATAAATTGGATTCAACATTTAATATTTGTTTTAATGAATACCTTATCATTTATCACCCAGGTGACTCTTGGCAGTCTCCTGGAGATTTATATCTAATTCCTGGAGACTCCAGGGCAGTCCTGGAGGGTTGGGAATCCTACGTGAATCCCTCAACGTACCTAGCCTGATGCCTGTAGGTTAATTATTCTGTAGCCTTGATGTACAACCCCCCAAATGTCAGTAGGTTGTTTGGGTGGGAGCAACTGGGCTTGTGAGAGCTACAAAGAACAATGTCCAGCTGAGGCCTTGGCTGATTCTGGGCTGACATGGATCTGCCATGGTGACCTTTAGCCAAGCAAGTAGACGCTATATAAAACATTATGGCAGTGGCACTCTCTTTCCAGGGGTATGCCCAGTACAGGAGCTAGATGAGTGTGATCCCTGCCTGTGGCACCATGGAGAGCTGGATTGAAAACTTGCTCTTTTCCTGAGGGCCACCCATAATTCGCTGTTTCTCATATCATCCTAGCAGCTGAACAAAATAGTTGGCTGTGTGAGGTCACCAGAATGAGGCTTTCTCCTTTTGCTACCTCCCCTGCGAAGGTTGCCACTGCCTGATTTGGCCTCTCTTGGCCTAGATGTTCTGTGGGGTAGAAGAAGAAAATGGCTTTTTCCTGGGGGAAGAAGAGGGAAGTGGCTTTATTTCACAAAGGACCTGCAGTCAGTCTATGTCCTCACGTGATCCAGTCAAATCTTGTAAGCTAAGTAGGGTGGGACACGGTCAGTGTTTGGACAAGAGTCAACCAGCAAATTTGGGTGCTGCAGCAAGAGATTCAGTAGGGGACAGTCTTCGCTTGAACTCGGAACCATTGCCTCCATGGGGCAGTGAAGAAGACACAATGCTGTCGTCTTTCTGCTAAGATATGGAAGCCACTTTTGGGCGTTAAAACTCCCATATCAGTTGTCACAAGAGTGTGAGAATTAGCCTTGGTGAAATTTAGTCTAGCTGGCTATATTCTTTATATTCTACCAAACGCCGGTATGCCTTTTAGAGGGATACACAATTCTGGACTTCTTTTTCCGTGCTGTTGAGTAGCATCACTACATGCTTGTTAACCAGCGGCTGCATCACACTCTGGAGGAGGCTGTACATCAGTGGCAGATGCGGTGGTCCCTGTATATAGTTCATGAAGCAGGCCTAGGAAAGGGAGATGCTACTTGACTGTAAAATATTATTTATTGCAAACACAGATTGCAAACGCTGCTGCAATGCCTTTCATCACCCCTTTTTCCTGCTAGGAACATTTTCACTATTTCATTTTTTTTCTTGGAGTATCTCTGTTTCCAGACTTCTTCTCCTAGCCCCACTCCTTCTGTTTCCGGCAGGGTGGAGGGTGGGGTGAATGACAGGCTAATAACCTGCTCCAGCTCTCGCTCCAAGTCCAGTGGCAGGTGTCCCAGTGCCCCTATTGAATGCCACCATCCAAAAAAAAATTTTTTTTTTATCAACCATCTTCCTTCAACAATGATTTATTATTGCCATAATTTGCCTGGGTACAATGAGCCGCAGAACGTATTTCTGCACCCGGGTGACAGCCGTTTGATGGCTCCAGGTTCCTATTTTATTTAGTCTTGAGCCTAATATGATTTGGTTACACTCGCCCCCTCCTTCCTTTTCCCCCTCCCCCTCCCCACCCAACCTTTTCTCATTTTGTTTTGTTTTGTATGAGTGTGTGTTTCGCATAACCCTGGGCCGGCTGACAGCACTTGTAAAAACCAGAAGTCGATCTTGCAGTGGCTTTTCACCATTAATCAAGCTGCCTGGAATTGGAAAGTAACACTGACAGGCTTTTATCTTGGAGAGAAGGAGGATGGCAGATGTATTTTATGGTGGATGAGCCTTCACGGCTTCTATTAGGCTGGGACTTCAGTGGTACAAGGTGGTGGTTTGTGGTGGGGGGGGTGGGGAGAAGGAGGGGGATATGGAGGGGGGAGGAGAAGCTGGGGAGCAGCCTATAGATAAATAGATCCGTCAGTCAGGCAATGTGGAGGTCTCTAGGCGGCCAGCCATTGTAGGTGACAGAAAAGGCAATCAAAGACAAAACAAATCAAAAGGTACATCTTATCAGCAGCAGGCCAGCTGGACTTCCACAGCACTCAGAGGCCCCACGGAGGGCAGGAGAAATTAATCGTGCTGTCGAGGCCAGAGAAATTGTCGCCGCTGAAGGTCCAAGTTCAGGCGAGCAGAGGTGGCCAACATTAAAGGAGAGGGAGAGCGGGGGGTGGGAAAAAAAAAAGAGAGAGAAAGCGAGGCTGCCGTCCCGCCACCTCTCTCCCTCCCTCTCTCCCCCGGCCGCCTCGGTCTCCTGACAAGTGCATTCATCGTGCGATGATAGCTCGGCACCTATGATTGGTACCTTTAATAATATAGCCCTCGCTCAGCTGTCACCCTGAAAGAACAATTTTTCCTCCCGCTTTCCTTGATGCAAAGATACATCTGTAATGAGAAGTGTGACAGAAAGTGGGAGCACGGGGAGCCAAGGAAAGTTTGGAAGAACATTAATCAAAAAGTGAAGCTGGAGGTGATGCCGGCTGCTCGGAGCGACAGTGCCATCAATACACAGGCAGGAGGCGGGGGGCGCTTTGGGTTTAAATATCCTGTCATGTTCCTGACTCTTCAACATTTCCATGCACCCACGGTGGGGGCAGCCAGCCCTTCCTCCTACCCCCAGAGAGGATCCACTTTTGAAGCCTTCTTCCTTCTGCACCACTGAGAGTTGGGCATGACTGAAGGGACTGGGAAAGATCCCCCACCTGGAGGAAGCCAGACTTTGCGCTCGCAGTGGTGTCAAACCAGAGCAGTTCCACTGCTGTCTGGAGTAGCTAAATCTGGTGCCTTTCTTTCCCTTCTCCCCAGAGAGGGGCCTCGGGAGCTGTGAGCTCGCGAATGAGGCTCTTGCCATCTCTTCCTTTGGGTTATAACACTTCCACCTTGTAGACTCAGGCACAGAATTAGTCTTCGCTTCCCTCCCTCCTGAGAATTGGTGTGTGGGAGCTGTTGTGTTTCACCAAGGAGGCGGAGGAGTTGTGACCCTTGCCTTTCTGTTGTTTGGCCCTTAGCCTGCAGTTACATCTGTATATTAGGCTAATTTCTACAGCCTTTGCCCTACCCGAACTTCCATGGAGTAAGAACTGAGCTATGACTTTGGGATTTGATCCTTTATTATTGACAGCTCTTTTATCTGGTGCTCTGATACAGGTTGGCCCTGCTTGATCCTGCCTCTAGGGCTTTATCAGGCTCCTTTAGACTGTGTTCTATAGATTCTCCATTACATCTGTCTTGCATCCAAGAGCACCTGTGCCTCCTAACACAACACTGTCCAATTTATCTTCTCCATCCGGTCTGCAGCAGCATCGCAAAATACAGAACCACCGCTGTGCCCAGGAACACCACTGGGTGGGAGTCACGGGAAGAGTAAAGAGGCAAGTTAAGATTAAAAATGAGTCATAAAGGAGAAGCTTGATTTGCTTTTGCATGGGCTAGAAAGAGCAGGAGAAGAGTGGGTCTGCATGGTGACAGAGCAGCAGGGGTGGCTTACCCCTGTTTTACATGAAGAGATGGATAAGCAACAGAGCATTGGATGGCAATTCTCTCCTGATGCTTTACCAGCTTTCCAAACTACCTGCTTTGGTCTTGCAGTTAATGGTGCTCTCAGAAGAAGCCTTTGGGCTGGAATTCTTTAGCATTATTGTAGGGCAGTCTGATCCCTAACTTTGCTTATTCTCTGCCTTGGATCTACTGCTGACTTACTAACTTGCACCTGTTTTTGTTTTACTCCCAATAAAAATGGGGATTTCAGGTGGATTTGGATCAAATAGTTGTCTGCAGAAGCTAAAGGAGCTGGAATTAAAGCTCATTGTCTCAAATGCTGTAGGCTGCAAGGACAGGAGAATGGGGATGTTACATGGAATAGTCCTACCACTTGTTTTGCTCTGTACTCTTTCCAAACATTGAATGGGGATTACTGTCAGTCACCTTCCTTGAATGTGCATTTGCGTCTGTAGGTGGCAGTGGGAGTTACATACACCATATGGGTGAGATATACCTTGGGAATGAGGGGTGGGAGTGGGGAAATAAACTTCTGATAAGTAGTTTAAAGAGCCACTGATAACTATACAAGAGGAGGGCCATAAATGGAAGAAAAGAGCATAGGCAGAGAAATAAAGACCCTGTTCCCATGCAAACATCCATAGGAACAAAGCAGAAGAGCAGGAAACAATGGTTCTGGGCTGTTCTCCTGGGTTTTATACCCTGGGATTCCTGAGCACCCATAAACACTAATGTGTGAATGAAGCCTTATCTCCCACTGAACAGGGGGCATCTCACTGGTGGATAAAATGAGCTTCTAGAGAAAGCAAAGGTGGTGACATTGTGTCACCTCTACAAAAGTGCCTCCACAAAAGTGCTTAAAGGCCCAGATTTCAATGGGAGTTAGATGCCTGAGTACCAGTCCCATTTTGAAGCTGGGCCTAAGTGACTTAAAATACTAGTGCTTAAGTTGATCTGGGAGACTTAGGTCATGTCTAGATGACAAACTTACCAGACCTCAAGCCTGCTGTAGTGCTTCAGGCACACAAGGTCCCTGATGGGATGGTATCAAAGAAGGACAAATTAGCATGCCCAGTGGGTTAATTGACATTGTCAGCCAGCAGAGCTAATTAGCCCACTGCGGAATTACATTTACACTGCTTCCAATCAGGACAGTAGCATGCACAGAGTGGGTGTAGCTTGGTGGAGGGTACTAGTTCCAGGAATGGTAAGCTTGTCATCTAGACATGGCCTTGGGTTCCTTAAATCAGTTAGGTGGTGCTTCTGAAACTTTTATGTAACAGTGTTGAGGTTTTCAGATATTCACTATTTTTTGGTTTTCTCAATGAAGGATTGTCCAGCTTGACACACCAATGTCTCAATGTCCCTAGGTGATAAGTACCCACAGCTCTGTAGTCAAATGGTACTTGAGTGCCCCAAAATATCAGACAGGGACTGGAATCAAGATTCCTGTCCTGGTTGCTAATCTCCTATTGTTATCAGTAGATCGCGCTTCCCTGTAGAAATTCATTGCATGTACAGGATATAAACTCAAGTTCTTCTAGATTTGAATGTCTATGGAAGTTTTCATGAGGAATCAGCTATTAGAGTTAATAGCTAAGAAGGCCCCTTATTTATAAAGTTCTTGCCTGAGAAGGCAGCTTTTAGAAGCAGGTGGCAACTAAACTATCCTATCTTCCCATTCAAGCCAGCCAGAGCCCAGAAAACAAGCACCTTGCTTTTTCCAGCACAAAACAATTATAATCCATATTGGAAGAATTTCTCCCTGTCTCAGAGCTGGCAATGTCAGCTATGAACAATCAGAAATATGTCACTTTCCAGATGTAGCACGCGTGTGACGGTGCCAGCTAAATGATCTCAAAGCATGAGCCTCAATAGTTTGAGATCCATTAGCTTGAAGCCATAGCAGACTCCTAAACCACCAACCTAATACAGTCAGTTGAGAGTGATAAAAACCTTTCTACTATTCATCTGGGTTACGAGTGAGTTCAGAAAAATGGAATCCTACACAGTAAAATAGTCCCAATTGATGCAATACATGGCGTAGACACATCGGCTGCTTTCTGGCTCCTCTCTGAGAAGGTATAGTTGTAGGGCACTCTCTGCAGGTGTACTCAGATGGACACTGTATTGGCTAGACCCATCTAGGCATTCTGATCAGTTATTACTTATTTATATAATGTCTTTCATGGGCTCAGGCATTTCCTGTGCAGAGAGGAAGATGCAGTCTCGACCCCCATGAACTTCATGACTAAAATGGACAAAAATACATGGTTAGATCCAACTGTCTTCTGCCTTACTCTGGTGTAGTTTCAGAGTAACTCTCTGCTGCCTTTAGTACATTGTGCCCAGTTGTACAACAGTGAAACTGAAATCGGAGGGCAGCCCTTAAAACAGGGAACAAACATTACTACCATCATTTCACTGGTGAGTTACTGTAGGAGAATCATAGAAAGGACCAGAAGGGACCTATAAGATCATGAAGTCCCGTCCCCTGCCATGTGCAGGAGGTAATTGGGCTCAAATGAGTTCAGCGAGGTATTTGTCCAGCCTCCTCTTAAAGACCTCCAGAGATGGCAACTGCACTTCCTCTGTTGGAAGTGTGTTCCAGATTCTAGTTACAAGTACAGAAAATAAGTTTTCCTTATGTCTAGCTGAAACGTTTCCTCGACTAGCTTGTGTCTATCAGTCCATGTCTTCCGGGGGGGACGGGACTTTTCTGAAAAGTTGTTCACCTAGGTCCTGGTGTTCTCCCTTGACATATTTGTAGGTCGCTATAAAGTTGCCTCTCAGCCTTCTTTTGCTCAGGCTGAACAGTCCCAGATCCTGGAATCTCTCCTCATAGGGCCTGTCCTCCATGCCCATGGTTATGTGGGTGGCCCTTCTCTGCACCCTTTCAAGCTTGTCCACATCCTTCTTGAATTGTGGTGCCCAGAACTGGATGCAATACTCCAGCTGTGGCCTCACCAACGGCAAATAGAGGGGGAGAAGCACCTCTCTGGATCTGTTGGCGACACATCTGCTGATGTACACCAGAGCTCTATTTGTTCTGTTGGCGACTTCATCACACTGGTGGCTCATATTCATCTTCTTGCCGACTGCCACCTCTAGGTCCCTTTTGGATGCAATGCCAGCCAGTGGATCACTACCCATTGTATAGATATGGTGAGGGTTCTTCCTGCCCAGATGAAGGACCTGGCATTTGTCCCTGTTGAACCTCATCTGGTTTTGTTCAGTCCACAGGACCAGCCTGTCAAGGTCTTCCTGAATCCTTGACCTGTCCTCTGATGCACCCACTTGTCCCCACAGTTTGGTATGGTCTGCAAACTTAATCATTGGACTTTTCACTCCTTCGTCCAAGTCATTAATGAAGATATTAAAGAACATGGGCCCAAGCACTGATTCCTGGGGTACACCATTGGAGATGGCCTTCCAGGATGAGTCAATTAAGACTCGTTGGGATCAGCCACTGAGCCAGTTCCCAACCCACCTCACTGTAGCCTGGTCTAGGCCAGTACTCTCCAACTTAACTAAGAGGATTTAATGGGACACAGTATCAAAGGCCTTGCTGAAATCCAGGTAGATGACGTCCACCTCCTGTCCCGTGTCCAGGTGGTTAGTTACCTGGTCATAAAAGGCCACCAGGCTTGCTAGGCATGACCTCCCCTCTACAAAGCCATGCTGCTTGCTTCTCAGTACCCCACCAGATATGAGCTTGTGGGTGATGTCCTCCATGGCAGTTTTTTCAGGACCGAAGTCAGACTGACTGGTCTATAGTTGGCAGGGTCATCCCTCTTTCCCTTCTTAAAAATGGGTACCACATTCACCTTCTTCCACTCATTAGGGACAACTCCTGTGTTCCATGATTCCTCAAACAGCCTCACCAGCGGCACTGCTATGAGCTCAGCCAGCTCTTTCAGCACTCTCAGGTGAAGGTTGTCTGGACCAGCTGGCTTGAAAACGTCCAATTCATCTAAGAGTATCTTCACCTTTTCCAGATTGATTTTATGAGGACCGCTGTCATTGCCGTATTCTCTGAACCCTTGGTCTGGTGACCAGTTCTTTCCTGGTTTCAGGAATACTGATGCAAAGAAATTGTTGAGGACCTCTGCGTTTTTACAGGGGTAAACTGTGGGCTTCCCCTCCGTGTTCAGTACGGGTGCCACAGTGGAGCTTGAATTTTTCTTGCTCCCTATGTACCTATAGAAGGATTTTTTGTTATCTTTAATTTCGGTCACCAGCTTGACTTCCATGGATGCCTTGGCTTTCCTTGTCTTGTATCTGCAGATCCTGGCCACATGAGCGTACTCTTCTCTGGATCCCAACCATTTTTCCACTGGATGTACGCTTCTTTTCTCGTTTTGAGAATTTCCTTTATGTTTCTGTTGAGCCAGATGGGTCTCTTGGCCCTTCTCCCTCTTTTTGCTTGCATGGGGATGGCCTGTTTTTGAGCTATAAGAGCAGCCTCCTTGAGGAAGTGCCATCCTTCTTGAGCCCCCAAGTCACCCAGATGCTGGTTGCAAAGGGCCTTTCCAAGTAGACTCCTGAGTTAACCAAAGTTCTCCCGTCTTAAGTCTAGGACTTTGTTCTGCTGATAGAGTTCTCAGCCTTTCGGTGGATGGTGAAACTGATCAGATTGTGATCGCTGTCACCCAGAATACCTCCGATCTCCAGGTCACCTACCACGTCTTCTCCTTTGGCCAGCACCAAGTCCAGAGTGGCTTTACTCCTAGTCGGCCCCTCCATAGCCTGTATCAAGAACAGATCATCTATAGTCTCCAGGAAGTTGGTTGATTTGCTGAAGCAGGCTGAATGATCTTCCCAACAGATGTTGTGGTAGTTGAAGTGGAAAGGTGGACTTTGGAAATCATCTGTCTAGGACGCAGAGTGAAGGAGGGATTTCCAGGTACAAGAGACAGCACGGGGGCAGGTGTCAGGGCTGGCTGGAGCAGAGCAGAGAGAGCAGGAAGGGGAAGATGTAAACCACCATTCAAAGAAACCCAAGACTTTCTGTTATGTGCCTCATTTGGCAACTTGCCTTTCATTCAGCATGTGTCACCATAGTAGGACAAAAGAGATTCATTTACAGGATTTTTATTTAAAAAGCCCATGCTCAAGGGGGCACAAGCTGGCACTTTCTACAGTGAAGGTTTGGGTTGAGATTATAGGCCCCAGTCCTTCAGCAGTCTTAGCAGGGAGTGCTTTGCCACTGCCCTTGAGGAACACACAGAGCTGGGCTGAGCCTCACTGTTGTTGGACGCCATGCCTGGATAGGAGAGTGCCTGGAAGCTGTGGAGGATTTGAAGCAAGGACAGGAGGTTTACCCTTGTATAGTTGGTCTGAGGTCCTACTGTGTAGATGGCTTTACATCTCAAGTTAGGCAATTTTGCTGGAGACCACAGAGAAGAGTAGTTTGCCTGATATCAGTGTGTGTGTGTGTGTGTGTGTGTGTGTGCACGCAATATCAGTATATGCTGATAGTTCAGGGTGGCTTCTTAATGAAGATCTGAAATACCTGGAAAAAATATATATACAGTATATATATATTTCCAGGTAATTCAGATCTTCATTAAGAAGCCACCCTGAACTAGCAATAGCAATCACACCTCTACCACTTAGTCCAAAGGGGAAAGCAGTGATAATACTTTGTACTTCTACAGCAATTTAATGTAAGTCCATTAAGTAGAGGCTGGGGCTGCTAAATGAAGATATATGGTCTGCAGATCTACAATTAGCCTTTAGCACCATTGTCAGCCTTTCCATGCTGTTATTACAGGGTGCCATAGAATGCCTGTTACTACAGTGTCTCTTCTGCTGTAGTGTGCTGCTCTGTTGTTAGCAAGATCCTTTTACCAGTTCTCAGGTGCCCGCATGCAGCGTGTAGCTTGTTCCAGCTTTCTCAGAGGAAGAAAACTCCAGCCCAAAGTGAACATGGTTTTACAAGCATGAGCATTTGAGAATGGAGGTTGGAACCTGTAATTAAAGCTACACTGGGTTTGTACAATGCAAAGATCTCAGAGCTCTTTGCTAACCCTGATACAACCCCAAACCACCTCTGCTGCCCCAGTATCATCTCTGTATCACAAAAGTCTAAACAGAGACACAACGGGGGTTGAGGAACCAGGGGCAAGCCACATGTACAGAACAAGGGTCTATCTACACCAAAATTACAACTGCGTAAGAGCATAAACACGTTATAAGAATTTGATTTTTACCTAGGTACCTGGGACCAAATTGCTGTATAACCCAGTTAAAGGAATCATGTTAAGAGCCTGGAGGCTTTTGCAATTCCCTTAACATAATCATAAACAATTTGATCCTGCCTGTGTTATAATACAGCTGGGAGACAACCCTACACAAGTGAATTGTCAGTGTAAATCAGACCTTAGCAGTATTGCTGGATATTGAACTTAGGAGTTTTGATGTCCTAGCTCCTGTTCTAACCACTGAGCAATATGCTTATTATAAACCCTCCTATAACATCTTACAGAAAGAACTGAAGGTGGGAAAGAATTCCACATGATTCAGTGGAGGAAAATACCCACTTTGTATAATTTTTTTTCCCCCACCAAGCCCATATATTGTTGATCTCTGGTGTGATATAGATTGCATATAATTTCCAGAGGTCGAAATAAGCTTTAAAAACAAGTTGTCAGAGCTGCCATAGGCAGCTGCTTATGGTCCTCAGTGGATTAAGAATAATGAAGGAGATTTCATGACCTGGGAAAAGGAGGTGATTCCTGCTTTGAGTTTTATTCCACTTTCAGGAAAGAAACTTTGGAGCGTAATGACTCCCACTCTAGTTCTGTAGTGCTGCAAGATTAGCAAGCTTTCTCCCCTGCACTATTCAGACGGACTTCAGCACTGGAGACAAATGACCTGCCAAGCCTCTCAAACCCAAACAGAGATTTATGATTGGGCTGCAGGTTTGCCTGTTCTACTGAGATTTCCCCCTTCTCCCACCTACCAATTTACTCAGGTTTCTCTGCACATTGGCAGAACAGCTCTGAACAAGTAGAGAACTACTGCTTGCTCTCTTGCACCATAGCATTGATTGCCTGTGTCAATGCAAGTTGTGGCCAGAAGACAGCACAGCTGCATCCTCGGGGCAGTAGAGCCTGTACCAGCCCACTGCTTCCCACGGCACTGGAAGAGCTAATTCAGTATAGAGCTGAGCTGGCTCTAAGCCATAGGTATGTGTGTCATATGACCAGCCCAGACACCATCCTGGGTTACTCCACATACAGCTGAATGGGGGACCTTGGAGGTATGGCTTGCTGAAAGCTGGCATAAAGACTTGCGGTCAGGAGCAGGAGGTAGAATAGAAGTCCTGGTACAGCTACTGGGTGTTAGGAAGCATCTCACCTGTGACTTGAGATAATACAGTCCAGCTTTTCAAAGGTGTGTTGCAGGGGTGGGAAGGATAGTGTCCTTGATTTTGCATCCCTCAGTTGTTGAGTGCCCAGTTCAGGAGATGGGAAAATCGGGTTCAAGGAGAGTCAAACACTCATGTCTCTAATGGAAATTGGTAGGAAGACTCTCTCTTGGGTATTCAGATAGGAAGTTCTTTGAGGTGGGGATTGTTGCATACTATATGTGCGTATAATATGCCCAGCACAATGGGGCCCCGATTGGAAGCTTAATTTAAGCCCTAAAATAACTGTGTGAGAACAGCATCTCTGAAAATCAGGTCCAACATGCCTCCAATTGGGTACACAGTTTTGAGGAAGCTGGCCCCAAAACTTTCCCTTTCCTGCATGGATTTGGAGCATAAAATCTGGCTTGTTTCGTATTAGTAAAGGTGCTGGTTTCCCCTCAATCAACAGTGTCCTAGCTTTGCTAAGGGGGATTGAAATATTTTACCACCTGATAATGTCATGCTCACCGTTCTCAACCTCTTTATTGCCTTGGAGGTCATTGATTCCCATGTAACAACAGGCTCAGACGAGAATATGTTCAATAGCTGACATTTACCACCATTGTCTCTTACTGTGGCACAATGAACACAGGGCAGAAAATGGTAAACCAAGCATCCAAAGGCTAAACTATTGACCAACACGCATGTATTCTACTCACAAGCCTCTTCCCTTGTCACAGATAGCTTGTCATGGTCAGAGTAGTTCAATGCACCAGAGAATTTGTGAATGCGTTGACAGTGCCCAAGGACTCCAGAACCAGATGCCCTCTGGGACTGATGCCTTTGTCTCTGTTGACACTTGATTGATAAAGGTCCTTAATGGGTAGTTGCCCTTCCTTAGATGGAGCAGGGAGCTACCACCCCTGCTTACAAATCAACATCCCTGCACTGCAGAGAAATGACCTCTGTGTTCTTAGAGTTTGGCCAATGATTGACCATACAAGGGCAAACCTTCTTTCCTCACTTTACACTCCCCTTGCTGCTAGGCACTCCCATTTCACTGCAGATCATGTCATCCAGGAAGATGCTCTAATGTGTGTCCAAGTACACTGAGCCTCAAGCCCCCCTCTCCCAGATGCTTGGACTGAAAAACAAGTTCCCTAATGCACTAATAATGCAGCATCTATCAGCAGAGGAGAGGGATGTGGGTACCCCTCTTGGTTAAATCCTCTCCTTGAAGAGGGGAAACCAAAGACTGCATGGACTGTATGAGGAAGGAACAATAGGAGCTGGTTACATAAATTGGAAATTATCCAGATCACTGCTCAGTGTATTTCCTTTTTCCTTTGTTTAAATATACTTCCTAGTCTGTGAATATGATTTGTGAGAGGGGTTTTTATTTTTTTGTTTTGAGTAAGTATATTGCAGATGATAATAGAAAGAGTGCAGTGCACTGGCCGCTTTGTTGAGGCTCCCAACCCATGAGAACCTGCACAGCTGACCTCCTTCGTGCACTGTTCAGCCATGGGCAGATCTAGAATTTTGAAACGGGGTGCCAATGGTGAGGTCTATTATCACATATAAAAAAACACATTTTTCTCCAGTTAAAAAGAAACAAGAAGCTTTACTAATATGTTAGAGGCTTGGAGATGTATTCTTCAATTTAAGATTGTAGCAAAAACAAATCCAACTTCATTGGAATGAGTTAAAAAAATGTTCAGGGCTGTGAAATAAGAGTTTCCTTACCAGGAGCAGCTCACAGACAACAGAAGTGCAGACCAAAAGCGAGCTTGATGGGTGGAACATCAAGACCATTGAAAAGAAGAGAGGTCTGTTAACACCTGTGGAATGACAAGTTTTGAAGGGATCAGGTAGATGACAACGAGCCATGAAGTCAAGTGACTCCTTCAGTACTGCCTGACGAGAAATGCTGCTGCCACTGCCAGGCAGCTGGTTTTGAACTTTGGATAGACCAGGAATCAAAGTGGAGTGCAAGTGCACCATTGCATCCCCCGTGGATCCACCTCTGGGTTTGTGGGACTGTGTGGACCCTAAATGATTATCACACTGGACTAGCCACCTTAACACCATTTTTGGAGAGGAAGCTTGAGCTTTCTTGAGTGTTGAGATTGCCACAGGGGGGTGGCATTGCTGTGATTCTGCCTCCACTTGCCCAACTATAGGTCTAGCTAGGTAGACTTTGGTCCCAATCCCGCCTGATTTAACCAGTGAAAAAAACCCTGAGGATCTCTCTTTAATCCTTAACAGACACTTATATTATGGACATGTTCCCCATCCTCTGGTAGCATTAGGGTCAGGGAAGTTTAGGGTTCTGTTGGTCAGGCCTGAGGACTGCTGGCAGAGCTGTGGGGAGAGTCCAGGGCTGGGAAGCCAGTGGAGGGGGCTACCAGTCAGGGTGGAGGTGTATCAGCAGAGCATTATTATAGCTCATGCCATGTATGCCTCTCCTCATATAAACTATTAACTGATGCACAAAATTCAATGAGAAGACAGCTAGGCTAAAAATCCTACTTCATCAGGAAAAGAGATTTGCACTCATTTTATTGCCTGAAGCCTACACCTTCTCTGGCCTGCCCACTTGAGCAGCCTCTTTCTTTTAAATAAATGCAGCAGTTGCAACCTTGTCCATCCCTGGAATGGCAGGTGCTGTCTCTTTGCACGGTGTTAGTAACTTGCTTGGACATGCACAATTAAAATATATAAGATAATGCATAGACTCCCAAGCTATCAATCAGCTGAGGAGATAGGGATGATGAACTGAGAGACTGGAGCATATTTATATCCAACTCCCCCGAACTGACACAGAGGCAAACACATCCATTTGTTCCTTTTAAATATAGAGAAACATTACGCCGCCAGGAAAACCTCTTGCCGGCTTTGAAGTTTCTGGACTGTCAGATGTGCGTGGTACATGAGAGAGTATTTCAACTCCGAGGTCCTGAGTGTTACTAAACTCCAGGAAATGTTCAGGGGCTGCATCTGCCCTCCAGTAAGTGGATTTTGCATGTAGCAAGTTGATTGCACCAGGAAGCAGGAGGGGCTCCCCTGATTCTGTGAACTTCTGTACAAAATACCAGCTGTATAGAGCCAATGCAGGCTGCAATGTTAATTAGCCTAGTATCCATTTAATGACCTTGTGTTGGTTTTAAGATATTGAGCTTAGTCTGCTCTTTCTGTAAACTTGGATTTTGTTAAAAACCCAACATAGGAAACGCACGACAATGAAAATGCTCCCATTTGAGAGAGTGTGAGAAATTAAAAACAGAAATGTTTGGGGGTGGTTAAACGACTCAGTAGGGCTTTGTCCCTGTGATGTCTGGAATAAAGTCAGTCTTTGCTAGTAATGACTTTGAATTACTAAGGAACTGTCTGCCTGAAAGTAGGATGAATAACCTCATCTAAAGCTGTGTGTAGAGGGTTTTTATCTTGAAAGATTTCCCTCCCCCCACCCCAAAAGCAGATGATACACTTCACACACAATTAGTGTGCGTGCTCACACACGTTGTGAGCAGGTCTATTTTCTTTTTCTGTTTTTCCTGGATTTTTCTCCTCTCTTCCATAAAGCTGCTGAGGAGGGAATGACTTTGAGATGGGGAGATTTATGGCCAGTCCATTGTTTGTTTTGTGATTGAAATTTCTGGAATAAGCAGCCAGAGGAGAAGAGGGGCACTTATAAGTGAGTAGTCTAAAAATACAGTATTGTTTGTGGGCTACATCTGGTCACAGGGTTAAGATTCATAGATGCTAGGGACCTCAACAGATCATTGAGTCCGGCCCCCTGCCTGGGCAGAAAAGTGTGCTGGGGTCAGACTTGGGGACTCGTGAATTCACGCTCGACCTGTGACAGGCTCTGGCTGCAGCCTTGGGCAACTGCCTACTTAACTGCCCTCTGTCCCAATGGTTCCCCATTAGTCAAACTATTTTACCACGGTTTTGTGACAATGAGTTACTATCTGATCAATAATGCAGGGTAGAATGACCGGGCTGAGATACTTCTTCATCTCATCTGGAGTCTTATACCATATCCAGAACCCAGTACCTTTGGAAATTGGGATGATTCTGAGAAACAACATTTTTGTGTTAGCTGTGTAAGATGCAGCAAGGCTCCTTGGGATGACCATGAGCAAAGAGAGTCCATTTTTAAGATGGAAAAGGAGTGTGGGTGCGGGTGTATGTGTCTTGGGTTGAGCGGGGGAGAGGTGATTTCAGGATGTTTGTGTGTATGAAGTGGCTAAAAATCTCTCAGATGCTGCTAGCCTTTATAGAGGCCAAAGTGAGTAGGTCTGAAGAAGGCTGACCTGACCTGGCTAAGGAGCATTTACATGAAGGAAAAATATAACACATGGGAAGAAAGCATTTCAAAAGCTGCTGTGTGTAAGGAGGGGCTCATCCTTCAAGTTCCTTTCCCGGTACACATACACTTGGTGTCATTTGCATAGGAAGCACGTACCCTGGATTTATGTACATCCACTTGCTTAAGAGCAGGATCCCATCGTGGCAGTACACTACGTCTGCAAGGAAATCACAGCCATGGAGCTTATAATATTCAACTGGTTCCCATAACCCCCGCCCATCTGAGGTTTAATATTAGAACTATTTTTCACATTGAAACCGAAATAGTACAAAATATGGGCCTGCTGTAATTGTTGTTAGATTATGTGTCACTGTGATAAGATGTAACAAATATTTTCCTACCCAGCAGGGCCCGTTTCCCTGCGTGTAATGGATGGAGAAACTTCTCATAGTCTGCAGGCAATCGGTCGTAAAAACTTCGCTCTGAAGATTAATGCAATAAGCATAGCCCTGCTGCAAAGTGGAAAGAGCAGAATTAAAATAATTTTTTGCTTTTCCACATTTAATAATAAAACTAGGCCTGCAGGGCTGGAAGTAGTCTTTGCTACCACAGCCTTCCCTCCTCACACAAAACACGAGTGTTTTGATTATTGATTGAAAAAAAAATAAATGGACCCCTTAGCCAAAGCATTAGTATGTGGTGCAGTCATTCTTCCAACAGAACTATTTTTATCAGAAATATGAAGCCTATTTTCATGGGCAGAGCTTTGACACCAATAAGTCTGTTGGACGTCACTTAATAGGCCAGATAAACATTCTCTTACCATTTAGTGTGCAAGGATTTTCCCTTTATATCATTGGTTTATGTCTTTCCCAGACATTTTATGGCTTTAAGAGAGAGGTCACCATATGGAGATTGTTTTCCAGACCTGGTGCATAGTAAGAGCAAAGAGATGGGTTTACTTGATGTCATACAGATGTTTAATCTCATTATCCACTGCAGAATTTATCCAGATTTTTTTTGTTATAGAGGTGCTTGACTGGCTGTGTAGTGGTTGGTACTAAGAGCCTGGCTGGACAGATTCTGCAGGCGATTTCGGAACTGACCGTTACAGGGATTCTTGCAGCTTACCGAGAGACATTGGGACCAGCCATTGTCAGGCAGGACACTGGACTAGCTAGATCCCTTGTCAGGGCTGGTGATGATGGTTGTATTTGATATGAGTCCAAATTTTCTCAAATTCTGGGAAAACATTAATTCTAGGGAGATTTCTGGTGCTTCCCTCCCATGTATATTTAACGGCACTTGAAATTTCTATCTTCCTGCAAAAGCTCCCCTCTGCCAGTTCTGCCCCCTGGGATCCAAGTATAGAACCTCATTCCTCTGCTGCTCCAGCAACCCTGGGATGCCAAGAGAAATCCCTTTTTCCTCAGGTTTTTGCCTGACTTTCAAGGGCTGGTGAGCTATTCAGTTCAGGTGTGGGGGAGGTTTGTTGTTGTACAAGTTGTAGAAAATATTTCTTTCCATTACATTTTGAATTTGCATAAAGAGGGTTTTATAGAGTAAAAATAGCAAGTTTGCAAGAAGAGAAATGAATTCCTGTCCTCTCCTTCTTGAAGTCCAAAGAGGGAACAGGTACTAGAATATTTCAGTTTTCTGTCACACCTCAACCTCCAACACACTTGCAGGCTCCTGTTGCTCTGAGTGGACCCCACAGTTTACCAGAAAGCCCCCTATCATCAAACTCAGACATGAATTTTGAACCACCTGGACCTGCAGAATGATTTGGGGCTGCTCCACTGTAAACTAATCTGTTTAAACAAGGAAAGCCCAGATAATACCAAATACTGCAGACAACACATGGCCTCTTCATTTCTACAGAACCATCATAGTTTCCACTGCTGTAAGAAGGGAACTTTCAAATTGGGGCAAACCAGGTGAGTTCATTTGTGAATGGAAGGCAGTCTGGTTTGTCAGGACTCTCCAGTGATCCGTTATAAGCATTCTGGAGTGGAACTATTCCAAACCCACCTGCAGGTCTTCGTTCTTAGCTTGTTCTACATTTGTGGAAGTTGCTATGATAGTGGAAGTCAACAGGTCTCCTCAGATTCAAAAGCAAGGCTGCTGTGTCACCTGAAAATGTTTCCACCGCCCTTCAGTGCATACCCTGGCCCCTACTATTAGATGATGTAGATGTGCAGAAAGAAATCAAGGTAGATTTCATAAAGCACAGAAGCTAGAGGTTCCTGACAAAGCTTTACATTTTACTGAAAAAGATGAGACAGGTCTCTTACATGACTGAGCTGGTAATAGCATATGACTGAAGCATGATTATTTGTCCTATGATAGTGCTTGGGGGCATCTGACACAAATCATAATTTGGCACTTTCTGCAGTTGAGTATTTCCCACGTGGGCAACAGGGTATTCAGTTGAAACTGTTCAGTCTCTTTTCATCCTGAGCCACTTGTCTTTGGTATGCTCTGTCCTCTCGTGGTAGCAGGCTATCACCACTGAGCTCAGGAGTCCTAGTCTTTTGCTTACAGAGACCTTAAGAGATGAGGAATGGCTACAGCTTTCTTTCACTAAAACCACTATGTTGCAGGGATAAGACAAGGCATTAGACCCTCCTGATTCTCAGTGGCAAGATCATAGCCATGGAATTTCTTGGCAGACAAGATGCAGCCAATTGCTTAGGTCTCAGTGTAAGACTCTGAAGCAGTGTTGCACTCTTGCATTGCTAAATGCACCTACATCCATGCACAGAAACAAAAGGAGCAACTGCAGTTTGTTAGAACAAAATTAAGGCAGCATGCAACTTGATAACAGCAATTGAAAATTGTTAGTGTGAGGAATAGCTTAACGCTCTTTGGGAACTGGCTTTGTACATTACCCTGCTGGTCAATTATGGATAATGCTGTCCTCTGGGTGAGCCATCTAGAGTTTGCAGAATAACTAGTGAATCACAGAGCAAATTTGAACTGGAAATACCTGCTGCTCTGATCTCTTCAGACTCTCTCTTAGAGAGTTAAAGACTAATCAAGGTTTTTTCTTTTTTTAACCTATAATGTTTGCCAAAACCAGAAAGAATCCTGGTAGCATTCCACTTGCACTAGTGATTCTCAACCTGGGTGCCCTGAGATACTTTCAAGGGTGTCACAGCATGCCATGCAGTGTTAGCACTGTTAGGCACGCAAACATGATTCACAAAATAAACCCAGATATTTGAAACAGGAATTCACAGTGTTAAAAACATTCTGCCCTCTTGTAGCCTTTGAGTTCTTTGCAGCAGATGAGTTGCTCTATTATTTTTCTGTAGTCAGTTACATTGGAGGCTACTCATTGCTTTGATTTTTTTAATGATTTGTCCTCTCATCCTTGTCAAGTACTGAAACCCTGTCATCTGCACTTTATGGAGAGGGAAACTGAGACACAAAGACTCAGCAACTTGCCCAAGTTCATCTGAGAAGAGAAGGAAATTAAACTAATTAAACCCAATATTATCTAATCAATTACTGCTAGAAATAATTATCTAGCCACACATATTCCTGGGAGAAGACACAGATACCTAGAGAAATATTAGGAAGGCATACCAAGAAAATAGAATCCAGTTAACCCAAAGAAGAAGTGGGTTTTATTCAGACCGCTTAAAAAGAACTGAGTAATGGGCACTACCAACTGAAAGAAGCAATTGGAAAAAAAAATACATATCTTTGTTAAAGATTTAATACCCTTGGTCAGGGGCTCCCAAAGTTTTTATGTCGTAGCCCAGCAAACCACAGCCCAGCAGTCGCAGCCGACTGTAGCCAGAATTTTTGGCCAGAAGACAGGGAAGGATACCCCACCCTGGCTGGAGGGGGGGGGGGGGCAAACCCTGCACTGCCGCAGGCTGTGACTACTTCCAGTCCAGCAGCCAAGCCATATAGCTCGGCACTGGGCTGTGGCCTGGGGTTTGAGAATCCCGGCCCTAGGTCTTCAAATAAACCCAGGGTTTTGAAACATGCTTGAGAGAATTAGCACTCTGTATTTTAGGTTCAGAAAAAATAGAATATAAGTGTTCAGAAAAAAATTTCTAAAACCCACAATTTTATATTCTTGATGTTTCTAAAATAATGGAACATCATGTTATAAAGCATCAATGGTATAAGATCTATTTTTTTCTATTTTGCTTTTCCAGTTTTCTTTTCCTTAACTTTAATTTACTGAAGTCAAAAGAAAGGAGGACATTTCTTCAGGTAGGTTAGCACACAGTAAAATCCACAAAAATTCTTGAAATATTTTATTATAAATCACTTCAAACAAACTTCAGTTAAAAAAAAACAACACACCTCTTATTAAAAGGAAGGACTTTTTTCCACACTATTTTAAAACAAAAGTTCATAAAGAAAATAAAGTTATCAAGCATCAGCTTTTGTCAAGAGTACTTTTGTTACCAAATCTAAAGGACAAACAAAACAATGGGCATGTATATCTATTTCTTTTATACTCATAATATGAGGGAGACTAAGACATTGTAGGCATCAGGAAGCATCTTACTGCTTGCCAGCACAGGATGAATACTGAACAGCCAACTGTCTTGATGAAATATTTTTACTTGTATTTTTCTATTATTTTCTGTTCCAATACAGATTAACCATGAACATTTCTTTTGCAATAATTAACCAAACTCTTGGAAAGGGTTAAGAGCCATGCAACAAGCTACTTCATTTCATATACTTTTCTTGTTGATCAGCCAGGATTTTTGCGGAGGATTTGGCATCATAGAAAAGTTCATTTATTTCTTCAATGTGCTCCTTCTCAATGCTGTCTTTCCCATTAATCTTGGCAAGCAGGTTAGCTGGGGTCAGTAACTGCACAGCATACCTATGATCAAATGCAGGAAGAGTGTAAGATTGATTTAATAGTTACAATCCAGTACATTAGAGTAAACTCCAAAAAGGGTACAGGTAACACTAGCATATTCATAAGCAGATCTCTCAATACCAAAGGTATAAAAAGGCAGCAATGCACCTCAACATTGGGAGAAAATGGAAGGACAACCCCTTTCATTAAGTTCATTGCCACTCTTACCTAGCTAAATGTCACTGTACAGCAACTAAGTTTCACCCCTGAATCAGGAAGAAAGTCTATTATCCCAGGATGTTTCCCCACCCAGTTGCTCCACGATGCAAAAGGAAAAAAAATGGAATAAGTCCTGCTTACCTTAAGGTTGTCTTGGTACCAATTTCTCCTAGATGGTTTAGGGCTTCCTCACTAATGTTAATTCCCTCTGTCTGGGCACGAAGTTTTATGATCTGTTTGGTTAAATAAGGTGACTAAATGAAGCTGCATCAGTCAAGTAATGTGAACAATAGTAAATGCCAGGCTTTTGAGCTCATAGAAATAGGTTGCACAAACTGGATACGCTGCTAATTTAATTTTACCCCTAGAGTATCCGCTTTAAAGGCAGACATGCACATTTCTAAGTCATCCAGAATGACTGACTTTTAACAGGCAATATAATATATATATATTTTTTTTGCATATCATTGTATGTGGCAGATGAGTGCGACTATGTGGCATGGTAAAAATTTATGGTGATTCTGAAAGACTTAAGTATTCTTGTTAATTAGAATCAGAAAATAAAAGCTTATATAGGTGATGCTTACTACATGCTCAGCCATTAACAAAGGCAGCTAGAGCCCTGTGAACACAGAAGCACAGAGCTACGCTGATCTCCCAACCCAGTTGTGCACTATATAGTCACTGCTGTAAAGCATAGTCCTCTGACAAACCCTATGGAAAGCTATGCTTTCCCCTCTGCTGCTCACTCCACAACATACTTTTTATTCACTTGATAAACAAGATGGTAAAATAAATCAAAAAGTTTCTTTATAAGGTTCACCTACCCCCACAAAAAAATCACTGGGAAGAATCTAATCTTTCAAGAACAGTCTCTAGCTTGTACCAGTTTGAAGATCTTTGTAAAGTTGGAGAGCAAGATATCGCCAATAAGCCTGAGCGTATAAAGCTGTAACAAAAGTGGCACAAGTCTCCCTGCAGTCCGTATTACCAGCTGAGTGATAAGGGGCAGACTGGATAATGATGTTGTGTTGTAGTGCTGAGATAACTCTGGAACTGCAAGCCTCATATAATACAGGTATTTTTCACTTTGGCAGCTTTGTAAACAAGATATCAAGAAGCACTCGTTTAAATTAAAGCCATAAAAATGCACTGGGGGGGAGTCAGGGTTGTGGGAAGGGGGGAATTTGACATGGCAGAAAGTTCTACTCGTAACATTACAATCTGAAGCAGTTTTTAGAATATTTAGTATGAATGGCAACCTTAAGATTTTTTTCCAACTTGTAAGTCAACTAAACTTCACTTCTCCAAGCTTCTAGATACAGCTGTTCAACACAGACCCTTCCCAGAAATACCACACCTTGAAGTGCTAATCTAGGTTAATACGACATTTAAAAATGGTGTTTTTAAACTTTCATCTTGGGCTAGGTTCTGCTAAGTTACCAAGCAAGCAAGAATCAAGATATTAAAGACAGCAAATACATATAAAAAAGGTGTTTATGGAAGGGTAAGGGAAGTATTTCAGGTAAAATAGTTCAAGACCAGGAAAAAAGTTCCAGTTATGCCCCCTTACTATCCAAGTACAAGTACATATGCAGAAGCTGAACAGAACAGAACACTGCCACTACATTAAAGTCCATATTAAAGTGGAATTTCTCCTCATCCAGGTAGAATGAAGATATTTGGCATTCTTATGATCTCTGATTATAGTTTTAAAATGTACACAAGATGCAGTAATCTTACATCGCTTAGCATTATCCATATTACCAAGACAAAAAAAAATTGTGCAGGTGCATTTTTGAATGCATCCAAGTTAAAGTTTCCACAAACTGTTTTTTGTGATTAAAATCAACTGTGGCACAAACAGAATGTTCGATGCTTGATCCTGTGAGGGCAAAAAGGGTCATTTCTGTGCAGAAGGCATGGTCTGTGGAAGCCACCACCTTCTAGCATGAAAGGTAAAAAAAAAAAAGCAGCAAGCAAACTCAAAAAAGTGACACAAAGTAAATTCCACCCTCAGTTTGTGTGCCAAGCTCCAGGTCCTTCCTACCCAAGTAGGACTCATTAAGCAAGACTTTATTATACTGGGGAAGGCAGGATTATCTAATTACAGAAACATTTAGCACTGTGTGTCAGGGTATAAAAGAGCATAATCTGTGAGCTTTAATATTTGGCTTTAAAAACAAAAGTTTTACTACAGCTCTTCCTCTCCACCTTCCTCCCCTCCCAATCATGAAGAGCCATCACACGGCTCCTCTGAAAATAGAGAGTTCATAAATTAGGTCTTTAATCACTTAATAGTCTACAAGGATAATTTGAGTGTGTCCAGTATGATAGCACAGCACACAGTAGTTTATTTTATTATAAACTACATTACAGTGTTAAGAATGATTTTAATTCAACAAAAGCAGGGCAATTCAAAGGACATGCTGCCACTATCTTGCCTCGCCCTTTGTGCCCAGAAAATCTAGGTACAATAGGGATAAGTCCAGGACACAGTAGCATCCCTCAGTGAATCCCCAGGTTTTGAGTGAAAGTCAAACTTTAAAACTGGCTTAATGTACAGATAAAACCCAATTGTATTACTGTACCCTCTGGCCACTTCTACTTTAATCTACACTGAAGTGCTTTAGCTATTCTTTCAGGTGCTCAGAAATCATCTCGAGTATAACTTGAAACCGTGATCCAAGAAAGCCTCCTCATACCAAATGAAACGAGGCTTTGCCTCTACGTTTATATGCGATAAATGCCTCAGCTTCACCTTGGCACTTATCCAGCAGCGGGAGACTATTATCTTGTGACAACGCTCTCCTCCATTGACACTATCTCTTAAATAATACAAAGAATTGACATGATAAACCATAATGGCTCCTGTATCGTGTCACTTCACAGTATTGAGACGCTAATGAGGGGGATCTTTGACACGATGCATCATAATGGCACCCAAGGATTATAATCGATACATAATACATTGCAATGGCCCCACAGGAAAGTCTTGGGCATTCAGAAATGTTTTGCTACAACACATCCTTGCTGTGCTTACACTCCCAAGCCTGACCCAGAAGTGTGAAGAGGTTTACTGCGCTGTTTTAGAATGCAGAACCTGTACAGTTAAAAGCTACAGAAAGTCCAGCTAGTGCAATGGTGGCAGAAAAACAGTCCACAGGGTTGTGCACCACAGCTCCTCTCATCTTTAATATGCAGGTGCAGCCTGTGGAAGCAAGAAGGCCCAGCTTGCAGCGCTACTTCTTATACTGAGACACAGGACAGGCTGCTGGAGCACACAGACTCTGCAGGCAGCAAATCCATATCAGAGATAAGTGTAGCAGCAATCCACACCATTTCACATAAGTTGGGTGTCACTTTCAAACTCCAGACAATTTACCAATATGGCCATTTGGCAGAGAAGATTCAGATGATACTAATCCAATACTGGTCATCCAGGAAAAAATAAAGCAGAACAGCAATGAAGTACTACTTATATAGGAGGTTACATGGTACAGACAAGGTTCTGGGAGCAGACTGTTGTCCAAGTAGAGGTCAAACTACATTACAATACCATGCCCAGGACAGTGCTTGTTCTTAATCCTAACGAGCCACAGTTCCAAAGACTTTTTCAAGACTTGTTTAAATAAAAGAAAATGAGGGACCTCAGGAAGTAATCTAGTCCAGACCCCTAACTCAAAGCAGGACCATCCTCAACTATATTGTTCCAGGCAAGGCTTTGTCTAGCTGGATCTTAAAAACCCCCAAACCCTTACCTGTTTCATTTCCTGTGGCGTGTACAGCATGGTTCGAATAATCATTACCCTGTCGAGAAGGTCCAGTGGTATTCCATGAGGGGAAACTACATCCTCTGTGCCTCTGAAAGAGAGACAAAAGATTAGATTCCTTGTTCTGAAGTTCAGTATGTGGGCTGGGTTAATGTTAATAACCATTGGGTGACTGCCATAAAAGAGCCACAGGCTGCTGGATTTATTCTCGCATGGCATGCACGCCCCACCCTCCCCCATACATGCACCCACACACACTGCATGCTTGACCAGGGAACTGACCCCAGAGTTTGTAATCTAATCTGGAACAACACATAGAGAAACTATTCCTTTTACTTTAGAAATTTTGCAGAGAAATATTACTGGTGGTGGTAACTAGTGGGGTGCAGGCTTCCTTACAGTACAGTAAAACTATATAGTATTAGTCAATCTCCAATGATCTTAACCTCTGACAATTCCAAGTGTATAGCATGTGTCCCAGGAAGGAGCAAGTCATTGTTATCAAAGCATTAGGAAATTAAATAGAAACTGTATACAACACTGAACATTTAGAGAGCATCTCTTCCTGTTAAACCAGCTGTTCTACTGTTTATTACTGTACACTGGTGCTCTTTCCCTCCCCTTCTTCCCCCAACTACTGTAGTGGTTCATATTCTCCATTGACTGAACAGTGCGAGGCATTCTTATAGTACAGAACCTCCAGCACTTGGTTTCCAGCAGGAAAAAGTAACTTCAGGAATTCTAGGTTCTTCTTGAAACAGTGAGGCTTTTCAGAAGTCAGTCAAACTGAGCATGATCAGTTGTGACAACTCCACTGAGCTTACGAGATCTACTGAGATCACAGCCAAAGATGCTATGCTTCTAGTAAACAATTCTACTTCCACTGTGGGTTATCTGATTGTTTCAGGCTCTACTCATCACCCCCCATGGGACACTGTGCAAAGCATTAATGAGGAAATAAACTTTCCTAAACATCTCCTGCTACATTCCCCAGTAGATGTCACTCTTTCACCTGAAGCCAGTTCTAGTGCTATTAGGATGCACTATTAGGATACAGCCATCTATATTATACAGGTACTAGGTGCACTGCTTGATTCTCCTTAAGGTTACCTATAGGCATATTTAAAGGAGAATACATCTTAAATCACTTGGTTCAACAGTATATAAACATCTTCCATTTTGAAGGATGGAATTTAAAGAATCATAATTGCCCTAGACTGTGTAGGACTAATACTTGTTCTAAAGAATTCCTCCTCCAACAAATCAGATTTGTTGTTCCAGGGGGACTGCGTGCGCCGGACACTGATGTGTTTCCCTTTCATGAGGCAGCCAACACTTGCCTTTTTTGACCAAGAAAGCAACACAATATCTATCTCAAATGTGTTTAAAGCACTTATCACCTTGATAGCTAAGTAACGGGGATGGAGCGACACAAAGACCAGATGCACCGAGTGGGTGTAACCAATAGGGGAGGGAGAAGTAGGGTACAGGCAGCTGGTTACATAGATGAGCTCTGTGCACGATTCGCAGGTTGACTCAATTAACAGATAGTAGCAATCCCTACTGGCAGCCTGTCTAGACATTATCAGTTGGCAATTTACCATAGGCAACATGATAGCAGAACAGGAGAGTGGTTTTACTGAAAAATTCAGTGTGTGTACACCTTGGTGAAGTGGAGACAGACAAAAGTGTGAAGGGGCTTATGGAAGAGATGGGCTAAGTGACTGGCTGGAGGAGTTGAGGAGGCCAAACCAACACTGTGACAAAAAAGGGTATAAATGGAGAGGGACTGAACTGTGAGAGGCCCTAAAGGCAAGAACAAGTATGTTAAATCCAATGAAACAGAGAAGGGAGAGAACAAGAGGCCTGAAAGGGGACAGGGTAGAAGAAGCAGGAGAAAGTTATAACCTAGGAAGTTTTTAGTAGCAGTGTTTTGAATATTCCTGGAGAACATATATGTTTGGTGAAGGAAGCAAGAGAGGAAAGGAATTCTAGCAGAATGGCAAGGGAAAAGAAACAGAGGTGTGTCCCTGAAAACGAGATAAAAAAAAAAATACTTCCACCATCCTCTAACCTGCAGTCACCTCAGAATTAAGTGCTTTCCCTTTGATGCAGCCCTGAAGCAGCTCTCCAGCACTGATAGAGCTTGTGACCCAGCCAAAAGATTATCACAGGGGTGTCGGTACCAAAGATGAAAACATTTAAAGATCATAGTTCATTGTGCTGAGGCAGCTAATTCGAAGGATTACAGACAGATGTGAATCATGCAGAATTCCGCTGCAGACACTGTACCTGATAATGCAGTTCCCTCGGTTGGAAGCAAAGATGACTATGGGCGAGATAGACGATTCCAGTGCTCGATGCAGATATGTGAAACATTCAATATCCAGCATGTGAACCTCATCTACAAAGAGCACACCTGGGACCAGCTCTGCAATGCCTTGATCAATGTATTTATTCACCACCTTGTTTATCTCCCCTCGAAGCTTGTCTAAAAAGCAGGAAAGAAAACCATTTTAGTTGTCCTGTTAGAGGCCTCTGGATTTACGTAAGGAACCCTGAGAGACTGAAATGGGTGCTACCTCTTTTCCAGCATTTTGATTCCAAACTGATAACTTATCCTATCAAGGCAAGCCTACAAAAATTCCAGGTGCGGACTAAGACAGGCTAAGCTGCCAAGTTTCACAATATATCAGAAGAAAACAGTGATGCAACTATAAAATCTTAATTGACTCAATGAACTTAAGTGACCATAACTGCAAAATAACGCATGCTGAAGGCAAAACATTTGAACTACTACTATGCTCTACAAGGTAAAGGGATCTGGCTGTCATCATGAAAACTCAATGCCCAGCAGTGGCCATAAAAACAAACAAAACATTACATGCACAAGGGACAAAATGACAAATAAAACAGAACATTGTGGAAACACACAGTGATGTGGACACCCTGGAACACTGCCTGCAGGGCTGGTTATCCTGTCTCAAAAGGGATTTTGCAGAAAGAGACAGAGTTCAGATGGCACAGATGGTTAATGGGTCTGGAAATTTCACAGGAAGAGAGGCTGAAAAGATTGGAATGGTGTGTCTATTTAGATACAGAGATAAACAATAAGGAACATCAGATCTGGTTTTGTTTTCTCTCTCTTGCAACACAAGAGCAAAGGGACAATCAAAGCAATTATAAAACTGACAAATTCAAAACTAATAGAAGGAAAATACCTCCCCTCTCCCCCATGCCAACCTGTAGGCTGTGGAACTCGCTGTCACAGGGAGTGCCTAGCAATCAGGAATTTGGATTCACAGACAGGGAGTATTTGCATGTGATAACAAACATAGTTTAAATTAACGCTACAATTACTGAAAAGGATGCTGTACCTCATTTCAGGGCCTAAGACAATTTCCAACTATAAAGCTCAGCATTAGTCTGCATCGCCATTCTGTGTTTATGTCTAATGCAGCTGCCTATACCACCCCCATCTACAGTGTCTGGTAGTGGCCATTGTTAGGGGGACACTGGGTGAGATGGACAGCAAGTCTGATGCAGACGGGCAATTCCTAGTTTCTCAATTGCTATTTTTATCTTTGATGCTTGTTGTTCTATATCCCACATACATACATCATCTACATTTGAAAAAAAGACCCAGATTAACGTAATGCACTGAGACACCAGACTGTGAGCAAGAAAAGAATTTTTTGCTATTCACCACGAGTACAGGAATAATCTGCTTGAACTGAGTTCTTACTTCTTTCAACTGTGATAAACCTCCTACCCACATGGCTTGTGAGGAACTCTGAAGTGATGTTAAGAAAAAAGTAACTTCTAAATCAAATGACATTTGACTGACATTTTCAACAGAAAATTTAACAGTATGTCCAAGTGCGACTGGAAGGAAAGTTAAATGTGGGTTTTGTATTTCACATGTTGTTTGTATTCAAAGCAAAAAACATAGGTCTTCAGCTTTTTCAGCAAACAGATCTCAAAGCTGTGCAGGCGGTTACATGGACAAAATTTAACTTCAGTGTAGATAAAATGACCTCCAAAGAGGAATGCTTCAAAACAGCACCACTGAATTTAGGTACTAAAACAGACTTTGATTGGCATTTAGGCAGGCACCTATGGAAGCATCGTTTCTTTCAAAGTAAACAGAAGGAAAGCTTTCTACTGTAGATTTTTTTCCTTCAGTGATTTGTAGGAAGGCAGAAAAACAGCTCCTTTAACAGCATCCACAGGCTATTGCTATGGACAATGCTATAGCAAGCTGAATTCTTTGATTCATTAGGAGTCATCTTCCTACTTTGACAAACTGTTGTATAGTTATGTAATGTGACAGGAAACGTACTGCACCTCATAACAAGAGAATTTTTGTTCTGTAATTGTACCAGTATGTCTCCATAGAACATATGGGCCCACAGCATTTCTGGAGGTAACTTTCTGAAAGCATGGGAGCTAATATTAGTGTCTGCCCAACATTATCTCTCAAAAAGTTGTTCACCAGTCAGGTATTACAAAATGCAATACATATGTTATATATCTCATTCCAATCATTGAACTACAAGTATCAAATGTATTGTCTTTAAAAAGCTAAGTAAGGTAATCATCGTTATAGGTACTTTATTCCCACAACATGCAACAACAAACAAACGCACCCAGATCTTTCAAATCCTTGGCCAGTTGACCAAAATACAGGGCTGGGCTAATGTTGCAATGAGGTCATTGTGGAAGCAGTTTTCATACCTGTGATTTCTGTTTTCTTGGGTTTCATCAACTGTCCCATCATGGAAAGGATGTCCTGCCCACCCTAGATGAGACGGAGTTACAGTTCATTAGTGCATCCTTTGAACTGTTTAATGCAGAAGGTTTGATATAGAACAGACACTAGAAACTAGGATTTTATGTATTTCACTCAAAGTTAAAGATGTGATTTATTTGAAGCCCTTTTATAGTTTTCTCTAACAGTGGTTGATTCTACTCTAACAGTCCAACCCATTAACTACTTTCCTGGCATTCCAGGCACTATCCTTTTAACTAGAGGCTGTATAGACCCTCTTTGCAGGTCAGTACATTAGGGGAACCACTCCAAGCCCACAGCCTGAAATCCTTTTCTACAGTACCATCCACCTTAATCCTAGGTCACAAGTATGGAAATGGTTGGGGAGTAGAAAGACAGACTGCCTGCTTATAATGCAACTGTTACCACCCACCAATACAGGAGTGGCTGCATTTTGACTTTGGCACATCTTGTTTACATAGGCTAAATGGGAATTTTGTTTTAGAGGAGGTTATTTTGAAACTGGGCATATTAAAATGGTGGGACTTCTAATTGTGAGTATGTTGACACTGAAACTGTCCCTTTTCATATAAAAACCCACAAAATATCAGTGGTCTGGTTTAAGATACAGAGTGATGGCCTCCCACTACTGGGGTATAAAGAGATCTCCTCTTTTCAGGGCTCTACTGCAAGTCACTGGGAACACAATAAGAAGTTATAAACCATTTCTAAAGGATACAGGGGCATTAACAGAAAGTACAGTGTAGTCAGACAAATTTAAAGGCCATTTATCAAAGTGCTTGCAGTTCTCATTTCACAGCCAACAAACCATAAATGCAGAGCAAAGGAAGTTAATCAGTATGCAGAAGATTTTAATAAATAAAGATGCTGCAAACCTTCTGGCTGCCGCTAGCTGACTTCTTTAGGCTTTCAGGATGGAAAATAATGAACTCTTTCACATAGTGATGGCAAATGTTACCTATAAAGATCTCATCTGTTGGCTTTAGCCATGAAGGGAGTTTGGCATTTGGGATGAAGACTGTCTGGTACAGATTATGCAGTTGTTCCTTGAGGTTTTTGTGTGGGAGATGCCCCTTTTGATACCTGAGGCTCATGCTCCTTCTCATCTCAGTTTGTGTTCTGGCACAGTGCAACATCTCTTTTTTCCCTACCTCTATTCTTTCCCCCTTATTTGCTTCTCTTCCTGTCACCTCACTTAGCAAAAGTCTGCTTTCTGTGTATGATATAGGGCATGAGCAGACATGGGAAATATATTACAGACACTGAGGATTTTGTGACTAGACATGTAAATATGCAAGACACAATGTTGTTTCCTCAAAATGTGCAGAGGAGCTGTTTGTAGGGCCAGCTGCAAAAGGGGTCTCCTACGGAGAAGGGAAAAAAGGTGTGTTCTGAGGTGCTACTACTGCTCTTCCTACAGTGAGGAGGCAGACTGGATTTAGGGCCTGCAGCATTTCCCATCCCCATCCCCTGGATTACTCCTGAATCCATCTCCAGGCTCTTAAGTACCTGAGGTCTAGCATTGGCCACATCCAGGTCATGCAGGGTGACATCCTGAATAATTTCTTTTTTCTTGTGGACATCACCCTTTGGCAAGGGGACGTACTCCTCAGCTTCAAGGTCAAATTCTGTGGCATAAGTATCGCACCTGCCTTGCCTCTGAAAAAAGGGAAGAAGAGAAACACAGGTATTCAGTTGGTTTCACTGCAAAGACCTTGAGTGACATACAGCTGATAAAGGGCTTGGCTCACAATTCTAGCCCTGACAAGCTCCAGCTGACAATTCAGAATATGTCCCATTCCTTGCTGGGCAACATGCATATCCTATCAACTGATCTACGCTCAAAAACCTTGTTGAAAAACACCTGAAATTTTCCACAGTGAGAATATTCCACTCTCTGGCTCCTCTTCTTTTTACTGTATGCAATTCTCACTAAAGGACAAACCCAACAGATTAACTAAGAGATTGGAAAAACTGTTCAAGACTCCACTGTAGGTGGGTGATTTATTATATGATACAAAATATTATGCTCATCCATTAAACAGCAAGTATCGCTGTACACTACGGTTTAAATCAGATATGAAAAGAATGCTAACTAATGCAGTATTCCCTTCTACATGCATATATCTTGTGAAGAAAATACCAGTGAGATAAAAGAAAGATTAAATACATTGCACATTTCAGCTTGAGAAAGAAAAACCCAAACAACTTTAGTCATTCTCTTTTTTAAAGAAAGATGTCTTGGTCTTGTAGTAAAGAAAGCAAGCGCAGCTCAAGCAGCTGCAGTGATAGCTTTCTCTCTAGGTGACCTTAACCGTGAACTGGATGACTGCTCTCTTTGGATAAGTGGCATTTCTCCCACCACAGCCGCAGAGTCCTGGGCCTATCCTTAACTAGTTTCCTATCCAGCCCTGCCAGGTCAGTAGGACCAAGCCCTCCGAAGTGCATACACATGAACAGAGCTGTCCAACTGTGCAGCTCCTGAGGTGTTAATCTACAGCTTCTAGGCTTCTGGTTTGGGTTCCTGTCCCCATATCATTCTGCTTGTTCTACCAGGGTCTCTGGACTCATATTCCTTCTTCCAGTTTCTGTTTTCTGCCCCCACCCCTGGAGATGGGGCGGGGTGAGGTAGGATGGTATGACCTGAAGGACCAAATAAGTCCATAGCTAGGAGGTTCAGGCAGACCCCAGAGGGTGGAGTCACCCACTGCAGAGGGCAGAAGGGGAGGTGGCACATGGTATAGGGGCACCAGCAGTGTGCAGCAGGGTTGCCTATGCAGTGTGGTACACAGCCCAGGAGGCATGCAGCCCACACAACATGTGGCCAGGGGCCCTGTGGTCCCTGGCCACTCCAAAGTTGGACAGCCCTGCACTAGAGCAAGAGTGTCATTCCATTCTTGGCTTTACCTTGACAGCTCCACTGTTTGCTTCAATGTAAATCACATCCCCTGCTTCCACTCTCTCCTTCTGCAAACTTTCAAAGATGCTGGGGTCCAGCTAGAGACAAGCACACATATAACACAGTAGGTTAAACAGTTCCACTGAATTCCAGAATGACGACAGGAGAACAGACTTTAGTTGAAGTTTTTTAATTACAATAATACAGGAGTTTACTCCTTTACTGCAATAATAAAGAATTTAGATGGTCACAAAGCCAAAAAACACAGGGAACTGATAAGACTCTATTGAATCTTTATCATCAAATTTACAAAAGAATACTCAAAACTTTATACTAAAATTTCCTTATTGACTTCACCTGCTATTTGAGGAAGAGACTCTATGACTAAGCTACATTTACTAAACTTTTATTTATAAGGGTATTTGAAATGCCTGATTTTCAAGCCTAATAGATCTCTGAATTCAGGAAGAGGATGCCATTATACTTCACGCTTAAACTGTTGGTTCTTAGGATGTGGTGGTGCTCTTTGGCTGTTAGTCAAACTTTTTTTAAAGGGTTGGCTGTTGTTCCTGGAATAGATCACACTACTTGACTATTCAGTGTCTTTCTGTCGTGATGTGAACCTTTTGTTCGATCTCTGCCATGTGGTTACGTAACTAGGCAAGACAGAAAATAGAAGAGGCACACACTTTTTTGCACTGCTTGAAGCATGGCTCATTTATTTTTCACTGTGAGATTCTCTGACTGTATTTTCAAAGCGAACAAAGGAAAGACAATTTTTACTAAACAGCAGGCAGATGTTGCTGTAAAGTCTCTTATCCCCATTTTACTGACAGGAAGAGAAAACCAGGCAGAAGAGGTAGAGAGACTTGTCTTAAGAAAGCAAAAAAGGTCTGGGTCTAATTTAGCAACAGAATTCACAGGGAGTGGGGGCCAGAAACGTGCTGACATCACTAGAGCTTACTCCCTTGATAAGAAATGGAGGAAAGTGATTAATGAAATAATTTATATTAATACAGGCAAGATTTCAAGTAGCTAACCTTGACAATTCAGAGGGGTAATAATGGGAAAAAAAGGAATATTTTGCACTTAATGGTTAGGACAAATATGAGGTTGTAGTGGAGGTCTGGCTGAATATTGCATACCAGCAAACTGTACTGCCAGGCAGAGGCAGATCAGTTTGGCTCCGAAGCTTAGCCCTTTGTTCCACAGGGCTAGCAACGCTGTGAAACTGGCAGCATCTCCTGCAGCCTGAACAATCCTTTCGGCTGTCAAAAGGGATATATGTTTGTGTGTTGGGAGAGAGAAGACAGGGAGGAATGGGATATTTCACAGGGCTCCCAGATAATCAAGCCCCAGGAACAATAGTTGGTAGTTCAATGGAGAAAGTTTTCCTCATATAAGTCTTCTGGTTCACAGTAAGAAACACAGGTACAGTCTAACAGTTCCTGAAAAGGAACATGGGTCTGTGCTTGGTGACTGGGGGAAGAAATAGGCTTTTCCTCTTTATCTGGCAATAAGATGGAGCTCCAAAACAAGTAAAATGGTAACCAAGTGCAACTAGGAAGTGAAACTCCAGATCTGGAACACCGAAAGATGGGTTGGGGAATCAATCATACATACCTTTAATTGCTTGGTTCCTTTAGCTGTTTTGAGTCCTATAATTACATGGCTAATCGTTTTCCCATATCCTCCCATAGGATTCTCAGTCTCACAAGGAGTTAACTCTGTGACTTCACCTTCATAAACTTCCTTGGTTTCTTTAATCCTCAGCCCTACAAGAAATTGTTTAGAGCAATTTCAGTGCATGCATCAATTAATAATTATATTTAATTATTCTAGACTCTTGCCATCTAGCATTCATCCTTGCCAATGACACCAGACCTCAGAGAACATACATATTATTTATAGAAATCATATAAATAACATATTATGTACGTGCTACAACATTCTTTGTAGTACTTCCTACCTTGGAAAGTAGAAAACACCACTGGTAATTCCCCCATTGCTATATTATAAAGAGAATATATTTATCCTCAGATCACATGAAAGAAAAAGCTTAAGGATATTCATGCAGCTGAAGTCCAAATTATAACCTACAAGTTCTGTAACAAAGCCCTGATAGTTCATGCTTTTGTCCACCCTTTAAGGGGTTTTGCAGAAAACCATTTTTCTTTATAAGTGCCACAGATAGAAGAGCCACACAACAACGTTCTGAAAATACAGATTAGTGATGCTGGTATATAACCGGGATTTTTATATTTTTCAGGGACTCAAAAATTATCTGCCAAACTGAAACACAAATATCTGTTGAAACTAAAAACAAACTATACTTTTATGTACCTTTAAAAGGGCCAAAGAGCATTCTTTTTTATTTGAAGAGTTTCTAAGAGGTTAAAATATTTGATAGTGTTCTTATTTTTCAAAGTTAATGTACCACAGAAAAACACAGACCAGATATAGTTTAACAGACCCCTGGCTGCTATGCAAAACCCAAACTACTTCAGAGGGTGACATCAGAACCCACTGTTGATATGCTATTTCCATGCATATTTGCGTGTCCACCTCTGTATTTCTCAAGGGTTCCTACTGCCTGACTATCTGAATGCCTATTAACTTCTGTGGCCACTATAATCAACTCATTTTGCAGGTTTCTTAATATTACAAGGTAAAGAAGCTTATAGCATACGGACAGGCTGTAATTAGATAGATGCTAGTCAATTTGTAGAGTCTGAACACATTAGAAATGCACAAAACTTTCTTTTTAATTTGGTTTTAGACTAAATACATGGATCAGGACTTTACCAGTAACTGAGAGCTGCAGAGAGTGAAAAAATGTTATTTGACAAATGTTAGTCTGTCTCCCCCTGCTGGACTCAGATTAAGCATGGGAATTTTAATGTAAAAATAAATAAATAAATAAAGGTAAATGGTTTGATCATTCTTCTGTGGGATAATTTGTCTTTTTTATTTAAAATCTTGCAACATGCATCAGAGAATTGAATTACAGGAATGTACTTAATATTTCCAGATAATATCTTAATGTGCACAAAATAAGAAATTAAATCTCGGAGTAGCGTAATTTACATAAAGAAGATGGCATCACATTGAGAAGTTTTATAGATAAACTCCATCTGGTTACTCTTCTGCAACAATATAAATGGATTAGCATCGCTCCTTAGCTTTTAGGAATTTTATTTGGATGTAATGGGAGTGAAGTTTAATTTAAGGAAGGAAGCAAACTTGGAAGAGGAAGAGATGACCTAGGCATTTCTTGTACATGTATTTAGAAGCATAATTCCAAAAAGGAACTTGTAGGGTCCTGTATGTACTGGCTCATTAGTGGCAACTTGAGTAAAGTCTTGCTTACCTGTAAAGCACTCAGTTATGGGTTGGAGATCTAAGGATATTTTAGGCAGCAGTTATGATTATACTCATAATCATATTTTAAATTATGATTATACTATTATTATTATTTTTACTTCAACTGGGATTTACCATTAACTTCTATCAGCCTTTTCAGCAACAACTGCCTTTATATAGGATTAAGACCCACAAGTTAAAAAGAGGGGAACTCCACCCTCTGATCTCCTGATCCACTGTGTTTTTATGTCTCTCATAAATTGAAAATTCTCCAGCGCAGGCAGTAGGCGACTGGCATCCAGAATGGCACTTAGTATACAACAAACTCCAGAATCTCACATTTTAAGGAACCCCAATAACAGTTCTGGCAGCGTGCCCTCGACTTGATACAGCAAATCTAAAAGGAAACAGGGGAACCATACTGGCTACATTGCTAGAAAGCACATTTATGAGCAAGGCCCAGAACATCAGGAAAATGCACAGCACCGTTTCTGGTTATGATGGTTGCAAAAGGAAGGACTCTTGTTACATCCAAGAACAAGAAACTTTCTGAAAGACACTTGAGAGTCAGCTTATTAACTGTTTGAATCATTTCAGCAAACTTGGGGGGGGGGCTAAAGTGAGTGAAAGTACTTTGCTGGAGTCATGAATTAGACCCTGCATCTAGTATGACCTATCACTGAGGACCCTCATTACAAAGCACTAAGTGAGACTCAAAACTGAAGTCCCACTTATATCCATGGTGTACTATCTTATAGTCACCACATGCTTTGCACTGCAGGTTACTCCCACTTGGAAAACTTACATAATCTTTTCTTGGAAACACTTTACAAAACCTTATATATCAGCCAACAAAGGTGAAATTCAACTGGTCAGATTTGAGCATGGCTGAAAACTATTTACATCATGAAAAAAGTGGGTTAAACCTTCTAAAATTGGTTTATGAGGATTTTTTTTTTACAATAATTCATCAATCCAAAGGAATGTTTAACAATCATTTGTGCTAGGTGAATCTACAACGGAATTCAACAGAAGGGACTAAAAGAATCTCCATCTTTCACTAACACCAATATTTGTTTAGATGCCTTCTCTGTGCTGACATCCAGGGACTGTGGAGTGCTAACAATGTGGCTGGCTGTTAACTAGAGAGTTAAATTATTGCTATCTCTATGGAATGACAACGTGGATGACACAGATTTCATTTGCTGGTTCAAATTTCCAAGTCTCTGACAGGGAACTTCATCACGTCAAGGAAATACTGCAGACTGCTCTCTCTCTGTCCCTAACTCCCCTCCCCCAAGCCCTAGCAACTTAACAGTAACTTTAACACTGCACACTATAGAAAGTCGCTTTCTTACAGAAATCAATAGGTCACTTTTGTTTGGTTGCTGCATACAGGTAGACAGGGGGAGAGAAAGAGAGAGAGATGTCTTCACCTTCCCACCACTAGATACCTAGTTGAAGTCCATAGCAAATCATGATACGAAAACAGGAAAGTTAACTGGTAATGTGTTCAATACTAAAAACAATTAGGCTATCTCCGTACAATCCATGTGCATGCACGGACCACTTCTGATGGACTTTTATCAGCTGTCAGCAGCAATCATAAAAGATTTTAGATACTCAATGAGGCTGTACTGCCAACTTAACTTTGTTCTTCCAGATAAATTGAAACAGAACATCTTAAGTAGAAAAAGCATACTAGAACTGAAAAGGAAGTTAACTGAATCCAATACTCATTTTTGTGGCTTAGACCAGTCTCTTATGCTCATCTGGAATAAGAAGCCAGGCTAAGTGTGGGATGCTTACGTTTGAGTTTTTGACAAGCATGAACTGAGAATATTAAAGGGAAAGAGAAAAGAGCATCTCCCTTTCTACAAAACCCTCCTGCAGAGCCTAGGTCAGTGCCAAGACTGTAAAGAAAGTTTCTTCCAGGTTTGTTCAACAGCCACTTACAAGATTGAGAAAAGATCCTGGAGGGCATGGAAAGAGAAGAGTGAAAGAAGACTCAGCTGGAATAACTAAGGTGGGGAGATGTGGAATTATCAGAAAAGCATCCTGATTCAACTAAGCTGGTAAGAATGTCCAACAGTGCTAAAAAGAGAATTATAAAAATCAGAACATGACAGTGGGGCCTGCTCAACAGGACTGCTCCAAAGAGCTGGTATTTTCTGCTTTCTTTTCGGAAAAGCCAAACAGCCACTTTACCCTCCCTCATGGTTTTTAACAAGTACTTACCAATCGCCCTTCTGAAGTTTTCCATCAGGACTTCTGTCTTTTTTATCTCAGTTGAGTAGACCTCGCTTCCAACCATAGGACAAAAGGGAACCTTACTTCCCAATTCTTGAGCAATAGCCAGCGCCAAAGCAGTCTATAAAAATTCAAAACATTTGAAGATCATACACATATATTTTCAGAAGAAGTAACAAGAACTTATGGAAAAAAAAGATTACTGCTCCACAAAGTTAAGAATAAATACTATTTTAATCTTCACAGCATTCCATTTTTACAGGTGGAGGAAAATACCAAGCATCCTTTCTAAAACTGAAGTAGGGGGTAAATCAATTCACCCCATGAACCATGCCTGCTGACGTTTGCATACTTCTCTGTGCTAGAGCACAGGGGCAGGGGAGTTGGGAATGATCATCCTTACTTACTTTAATATGGTCAGAAGGTGGATAGCAATACTCCACTTCTCAAGATCTGCAACTGAAAGGCTCTCCAGATGTTTTCTAAACATTGAAAGCTCATGGAGGAAATTTAGGCTGGAGATTTGGAACAGCTTCCTCACTATGAGGATGGTTAAGCATTGGAAACAGGCCACTGAGAGAGGCATTGCTGTCCCTAGAAATTGTCACGAGCAGGTTAGATGGACACTGGAATGGTTTACATGGAAATGATCTTCCCTTGAGCAGGGGGATGGACTAGATAACCTCATGAGGTCCCTTCCAGTTCTACTTTCTGATAAACCTAATTCAATGCCCCAAATCTCTAACAAAATAGGAATCCAACAAGTGAGAAAATGGACGGGGAGATGGAGAGACCAGAAACCCTTAATTCTTCTTAAAAATAAAAATCCTCAAGCTTTTCTCCCTTGTTTCTTACATGCAGAAACAAACCTGTGCATATACACACGCACACACACACACGGGTTTTTACCCAAGAAACTTAAGAGCACCAACACGAAGAATTTTAAAACTCCGGATAGTGCGGAGAAATCATTTTACCATCTCTCATGAAAATGCTTAAACCTTAAGTAGTGCAAAAAAAGTTAATACTTTTAAAACCCCAATCCTGGGGCTTCCTCCAAAAAAAACAGACTTCATAAGACTATGATACCGTCATTTTCCTGCATTAGTGTTATGCGGCTGATACCTAGATGAACTATTGGTTTCTGCCAAAATACGTATCGCAGGGAGATGTGATGTCAAGCAGTGATCAGCCGCAAAGGCCACCCTGGTTCCAGTCCAACATGACTGCCGGGGAAGCTGCCTGGTGAAACGGTGCCTCAGAAACAGTCGCGGCGGGGAAGCCTTTTGGCCCCAAGCAAAACGATACCTTGCCAGTGCCGGGCGGTCCTGCCAACAGCACGGCTCTGCCGGCCATCTTCTTGCTTTTGATCAATTCCACTATCACACCGCAGGCCTGAAAAAAGGAAGACATGTCCGTAGTTACCAGCCGGTCAGAAACGTGCCTTCAAATGCGTAGAACGCAGAGAGGCAGCACGGGTGTTATTGCAGGGACAGGGAAACTGAGGCCAGGGCAGAGGAGGGGGCTGCCCCAGAGCTCACCATGTTGCCTGGGGGCAGCGGGGAGCGGGGGGGGGGGACGTGTGGCGGGGGGGGGGGGTCCGTCCCACGGGGGAGGAACAGGGAGGGGTTCATCGCACGGGGTGGGGGAGGGGCAGGGTGCATCCCGCGGGGGAGGGGCGGGGGTCGCGGACCTCGCGCGCGTTCTCCTGCCCCACGAGCCCGGCGCTCGCGGGCTTGGCGGCGCCGCTGTCGTCCAGGCCGAGCCCCTTGACATGGCTGTGCGCTGCGATGCGCTGCGTCTTCGACGTGCTCTTCACCTCCTCGATCTTCATGGCGACGGCGGAGACAGCAGCGGCAGCAGCGGTTCCCACGCGGCCTGCGCGTTACCTAGGCGGCCGGCGCCACGGCCCCGGCCCCGCCCCCCGCGCCGCCATTGGGTCCCTCTGCGCCAGCGCAGCTGCTAATTGGGGCTTGCTCGTGTCTGTCACAGCGCGGGGTTGCTTTTCTTTAGAACCCGCCCATCCACTTCCGCTTGTGCGACGTTCAAAAGGCTCTGCACGGGTGGCCGGGGAGGAAGGTTCCGCGGGGTGTTAGAGGGTGTTGTCTCAGCCGTGGTGATCGCTCTGTGTCCTGTTGGCTGGAGGGGAAGTGAGGTCAGGGAAGGTCCATGCAGCTTTCAGTGGCAGTGACTGAGAGTCCCTCTCTTCTGTCCCCAAGCAGTCACTTTGGTTCCCAGGCTCAGCTGCTGTATGCAGCAGGGGTGGTAAACCTGCCTTCCTGGCTCCCGTCCCCTGGAAGGGCCTTTGCTGTGTGGTTGTTGCCTTCTTTGATTTTTTTTTTTTAATTCCTCACTGTGTTTTCATGATGGTTTATCCTTGGCACTGGGAAACTAATCATCCTGCTGCTCCTCTCCCTCTTCAAACTGAGTGAAGAGCTGAGGTATTGACCTGACCCAGCAATGGTCCCAGTAGGCGATGCCATGTGGATGCCAAATCCAGCCCCTTTCTGGAGCTTGGTGTTAGCAACTAAAGGAAGAACAGAAGTGGGGCTTTGTTTCTGTCCACTTACAACATAAGAACTGCCGTCTTCATCCTGTCGTGCAGGAGGGCTGCCCTGATGCTGCTGTCCAACAAGGGGGACTCCTGTGACCTGAGGAACTGGCACCCAGTCTCGCTCCCCTCTTCTGACTAAGGTCATAGCAAAAGTCATCTTGCTGTGCCTGAGTCTGTGCAGGCAGATGTGATTCACCTCAACCAGATATACGGTTGCAGGGTGCTCCATCTTCGACAGCCAGTACCTGGTGTGAGACCTCCTTGAGCTTGCTCGCAGGGACAGCCTGTCATTTGTCCTCCTTTCCCTTGATCAGGAGAAGGTGTTTGACAGGGTGGATCACAGATACCTCACAGGCACGCTGAGGACATTTGGCTCTGGTCTCCACTTCGTGCAGTTTCCCCAGGTGCTGTATGCCTTCACAGAGTGTATGGTCAGGCTCGATAGGACACTGACAGAGTCCACAGCTGGGAGAGCATCAAGGTTGTCCACTGCCAGCCCAGCTCTATGTCATTTCCTTTGAGCTGTTCCTCTGCCTCCTGCACAAGCAGGTGGTAGTGCTGGTGCTCAAGGAGCTGGCCATGCGAGTGGTTCTGTCACCATATGCCACCAACATAAGCCTCACCGTCCAAGACCCGGGTGACCTGGTGCATCTGGAGACCTGCAGATCCACCTACTCAGCTGCCGCCTCTGTCTGGGTCAACTGGGTCAAGAGCTCTGGTCTGATAGTGAGTGACAGGTGGCAGGTGAGCTTGCTCCCACCTGCGCTGCAGTACATCCAACAGAGTGTGGGCTCGCTGCTCCATCTGGAGAGCTGACACAAGTTGGAGGCACAAGCTGGAGAACTGACACAAGCTGGAGGTCAGGGTGTTTGAGCAGCTGCAGGCATGGGCAGGACTGTTACAGTGTCTCTCCCTTCATGGGAGGACACTAATCCTCAACCAGCTAGTCCTGTTCGTTCTTTGGCATCGTTTCAACACCCTGGCCATGCCCCCAGATCTCCTGGCCAGTCTCCAGAGATAGGTACTAGGTTTCTTCTGGCTGGGACATCACTGGTTCTCTGGAGGTATCCTGAGCCTCCCCATGCAGGAGGACATGAATGGCCTGGTCTGCCTCTGCAACCAGGTCCACACCTGTATTCAGGCCTTGAGGAGGCTGCTGTACAGTGCAAATAGCCAGGCAATGTGGTGCCTGATCAGCTGCGTTTTCCTCCACCACCTCTGAGGGTACTGGTGTGACTGACAGCTCTTCTCCCTGTGAGATCTCCCCAAGCAGGACCTGGAATAGCTGCCAGACTTCTCCCAGTACCTCCTTAGGGCCTGGAGGCTGTTGATCTGGGTCCCCAGACACAGTCACCCAGACCATTGACCTCCTCACTGAGCCGCTGCTGAAAAACCTACAGCTGATGGTGCTGGTGACAGAGGTGCCCTGGGTGCACTGGAGGATGGTCCTGGCCAACATCACTCATATTGGAGACCTTGGGTGGGGCCAGTTTTGTTCAATGTCTTCGTCAATGACCTGGAAGATGGCATAGAGTGCACCCTCAGCAAATTTGCAGATGTCATCAAGCTGCAGGGAGTAGTAGATATGCTAGAGGGTAGGGCTAGGATTCAGAGTGAAATAGACAAATTGGAGGATTGAGCCAAAAGGAATCTCATGAGGTTCAGCAAGGACGAGTGCAAAATCCTGCATTTAGGATGAAACAATCCTGTGCACTAGTATAGGCTGGGGGCTGCCTGGTTGGGCAGCAGCTCTGCAGAAAAGGACCTGGGGATTACAGTGGACAATAAGCTGAATATGAGTCAGCAGTGTGCCCTCATTGCCAAGAAGGCTAACAGCATACTGGGCTGCACTGGTAGGTGTATTGCCAGTAGGTCAAGGGAAATGATTATTCCCCTCTGTTCAGCATGGCTGAGGCCACATCTGGAGTACTGTGTTCAGTTTTGGGCCCCCCACTACAGAAAGGATTCATATATGTTTGGGTCGGAAGGGATGTTAGCAGGTCATTGAGTCCAACCCCCTGCCCTGGGCACAAAAGAGTGCTGGGGTCAGATGACCCCAGCCAGGTGCATGTCTAGCCTCCTCTTAAAGACCCCCAAGGTAGGGGAGAGCACCGCCTCCCTTGGAAGCTCATTCTAGTTTCTGGCAATCCTGACAGTAAAGAAGTTTTTCCTGATGTCTAACCTAAATCTGCTCTCCTGGATGCAGACAAATTGGAGAGTCCAGTGGAGGGTGACAAAAATGGTGAGAGGGCTGGGGGACATGATTTATGAGGAAAGATTGGGGGAACTGAGCTTATTTAATCTAGAGAAGGAGACTGAAGGAGACGTAATAGCAGTCTTCAACTACCTGAAGTGGGGTTTGAAAGAGGATGGACCTAGACTATTCTCAGGGGTGGCAGAAGACAGAACAAGAAGCAAGTCTCAGGTTGCAGCAAGGGACATTTAGGTTAGATATTAGGAAGAATTTTCTCACTAAGAGGGTAGTAAAACACTGGAATGGGTTACCCAGAGAAGTGGTGGAAACTCCATCTTTGGGGGTTCCCATACCCCAGCTAGACAAAGCTTTGGCTGGAATGATCTAGTTGGGGCTGATCCCGCTTGAGCAGAGTGTTGGACTAGATGACCTGAGGTCCCTTCCAACCCTAACTTTCTATAATTCTACCTTCTGCACTATGCTAGGCAGGGGTGGGCAGATCCTTCTGCGCTGGCCCAGTGCATAGAGCTACCCACACTCTGTGCTCCCTTTCGCTTATTCCAGGAGGTAGAGGCTGCACTACCACCCACTGCCTTCACCTGTATTGACAGGTCCTGTATGAGGGCAGTCCCCATCCCCCAGCACTCTGGAGCTAGTTTTGGGGCACTGCCTCAGCAGAGTCCACAACACCCACCACCCAACTATTGTAGCAGTCTGGGGGATATCAAGCCAGTCCACGTACAAACAACTGACTGCTGCCAGCTTTACATGGTCATGCTGTGCTCAATCCATCGTCGTGTCCTCATGTCCTGCCCTGACAACAAGTGGTGGGACACTCTAGGTGATGGCACGGGCAGGGCTGAGGGTCCTCAGTGGACAAGTCTGTATTCCACCTTGATCCCGTAAGTCACCGGGGACCTCAGTTGGCAGCTTCTCCATGGAGCCATCACCATGTATTTGGTGCACTTTACAGACACCCCTGACACCTGCCCCTTTTGCCAGCAGAGGGAGACCCGGGCACATGCCTACCTCGAGTGTGCCAGGTTGCAGCCCCTCTTCCGCCTCCTTTAGAACCTCCTGCTGAGGTTCTGGCTGCATTTTTTGTTATGCACTCTGTGTCCATGGCCCCACTAAGCTCTGGGATATCTTGGTCAACTTCCTCCTGGCTCTGGCCAAGCTGGCCATATACAAGACCAAGAAGAAGGCTCTGGCTGGGGGAAACCTAAGTGAGTGTGGGGCTGTCTTCCTGTCACTCCTCTGCTCACATCTCTTGGCATTTTAACTGGTTGGCATCCACAGGCTTCCTTGACTCATTAAGGGGGCAGTGGGCACTGGCTGGGGTGCTCTGCTTGGTGTCCCCTTCTGGATCCCTTGTTATTAACCAATAAACTCACTCCCCTTCTTGTTTTTCTTTTTATTTGCCCCAAGAAATGAGTTTATCAGTGGCCTCCCCCATTAAGAGATGCTTATAGTTTCATAGTTTCATAGTTGCTAGGGGCTGAAAGGGACCTTGCAGATCATCAGGTCCACCCTCCCTGCACATGGACAGGAAAGTGGGCATCAAGACGTTTTTTGAAGATTGCCATGGTGGATGACTACCACTTCTGGGGGGAGCCTGTTCCAAACCCTGGATGCTCAGGTTGTAAAGAAGTTTTTCCTTATGTTGAGCCTGCAGCACTCTTCAATCAGTTTATGCCCATTATTTCTTGTCCTTCCCTGAGGAGCCTTGGTGAATAGATGCTCCCCCAAACCCTGATGTATGCCCCTGATATACTTATAGGCTGCAACCAGTCCCCTCTGAGTCTTCTCTTCTTCAAGCTGAACAATCCCAAGTCCCTCAGCCTCTTCTCATACGTCTTGTTCTCCAGGCCTCTAGTCATGCATGCGGCCATTCTCTGGACTCTCTCAAGCTTCTCCACATCCTTCTTGAAGTGTGGCATCAGAACTGGACACAGTTCTCCAGTTGTGGTCTCACCATGGCCAAGTAGAGTGGGAGGATAACATCCTTTGCCTTGCTCAAGATGCCACAGTAGATGCATGCCAGCATTTGGTTAGCTCTGCCAGCTACAGCATCACATTGGTGGCATGAACGCTGTATGCCCCCGGAAGCTGGTGGGACCCGGCGAGCTCTCACAGGTGGCGGCAGTGCATTGGTGGCTCATGCTCATTTTGTTGTCAGTCATGACACCCAGATCTCATTCAGTTATGGTGCTGGCAAGCAGAGCACTGCAGAGCCTGTAAGTGTGTTGTGGGTTATTTCTCCCCAGATGGAGCACTTTACATTTCTCTGTATTAAATGACATCAGGTTGAGAGGTCTGCCCACTTCACGAGCCTGTGCATGTTGGCCTATATTGTCAGCCTGTCTTCGAGTGTGAAAATGCTCCCCCACAGTTTGGTGTCATCAGAGAACTTTGCCAGATTGCTTGTAATACCTGAATCCAAATTGTTAATGAACATATTCTTCTGGAACCTCTCCTGAGCTCCAGGAGTCTTCAAATAACTTCTCCATTGCTCATGTGATGATGTTGGCCAGTTCTTTTAGCAATCTCAGGTGTAGTTCATCCAGTCCTGTTGACTTATAGATATTTAGCCTTTGTAGGTGCTCCCCCAGAAGATCTACGTCAACTATGGGAGAGTGGTCACCCCCACCATGGTCACCCTGTATCCTGTCAAGCAGACTAATACCCTTGGACTGGTGGAATACCGACGTGAAGTATTCAGGAGTTCGGTTTTGTCTTGAGTGTTGGTTAACAGCCATCCCGTTTCATTTATCAGGGGCCCTATGCTTCCCTTGTTCCTTTTGTGACTTCCTACGTATCTAAAGTCTTATAGCTTTTCACGATGGGCTAAGCCCATGACCCTATGGCACATCAAATAGACCTGTGTCACACAGCGGCAGAGAGTGGATGATGAAAGGAAGAGTCAATTGGGGATGTCCAGGTTCCCCCCCCCCGGTTCTTCTCTCACTTGCAGCCTTCATCATAATAAGCACTAGGAAGTTCTGATTCAGAGGCTGTATCCCTAACTCCTGTGCTCAATAGCTAGAGATGCCCCTTTCCTCCAAGAATTTGTCCAGTCCCTGTTCGAATCCCCAGTTCATTCTCCTTTTCAGCATCCACTCTCTGCCGCTGTGGGCACGTCTACACAAGATGCCACGTCACCATAGCTTGTCACTAAGACGACATAGTGTTGGCGGGCATGAACCGTAACATTGACACTACTGTGCAGTAGGGTCAGAAAAGACCCGTGTGCTACCAGGACTGCGCAGTAACAGTGGTTACTGAGCAGTCATTTAGTACTTGCTAAAGTACTAACTTGCTAAAGCAAGTACTAAATGACTATGCAGTAACAACTGCACAGTTGGGTGCACAAGTATATGCGTCGTGTGTGACACAGACCAATTTGATGCGCCATAGGCACATATACTTGTCATATACTTGTGCCATAAGCCTTCTCCATTCTGGCTGTAGCTAGCATGGAATATGGGTCACTGATTTTTCTTTTCTCCCCCAGTATTACCCTGTACCTTTAGTGGGGTGTTTAAAGACTTGATCTGGGGATGGCTAACAAAATCCTGAGTTCTTATGCAGGTTCTAGAACTTACTTAAAAAAACCCCCAAACATTTTGCAGGTGTTTAATGCAGTCATTAAGTGTTTGGGTTACTACTCAGATTATGTTTAAAATGCTAGAAAGTGAAAACTTTTAAACTATAGAGTGCTTTATTTGTTTAAGATATCACATTGGCAAAGGTAATGTTTTACATAAATAGTTAGCTGTGTTAGTCTGAAGAGGGGCAGAAAGCAGCATAGATTTTGTTAGTCCATAAGGTGCAAATCTATGCTGCTTTCTGCTTTACATAAAAAAATCAGTATGACAGGTTGGAAGATCCTACCTGGTAATGAAAGCAGTAATTCCATTGCAGTTTTTTCCTCTCTTTCCAAATGTACTTGTAAAACTATAGAAATGATTTTTTTAGGTGAGGGGAGACAGAGATATGCAGTGTTTAATTTACAGTACTATGGTACTATGGAACTTCCATTTGGGTAATTTCTGATCTCTTTCTGCTTATAGTAATGTTTTTGGGTATAAATGCCATCCAATAAGAAACAGACCCGGTTTGTGACTATTTCTGTTGAGTCATTCTACCTGTTTATTTTTACATAATCCATTTAAAAACTATAAGCATCTGCCTATGAAATGTATTAAATATATCATTTATGCATATGCTAAGGATCTCTTTGTATATGTAGATTTACGCTTAACTAAGAATGACTACTGAATCTATCTAAAGGTAAGGTATCCTTTAAGTAATAAGAAACAGCATGTATACTCTCAAATTCTGTGTAAGCCTGAAAGAACATATTTGCCATATAACAGAGGCTGCTAATCTCTATGAAACAGGAGACTGAGCGGTTTTACATAAGACATAAAGCTTTCACTATGCAACGAACAAATACACAACTTTGATTTCTCCAGTGCATTGGAACTGCTGCAAAGGTTGTGAGCAGCTCTGCTCCTGTTTCAAGCATCTTCCGGTTCTGGAAAGGCAATTATCAAGGTCTGAGTGTTGAAGACTATATAGTTAGCATGAGGTCAAGGCAATGGGTGGTTTTCATCTTAGCAAGTGGGACAACAGAAAGAACTAAGGGATGAGCTGTATGGCCTTTGTCAGCTTTAATAAAAATCTGCCCTGCCAGGTTTTGCAGGTTTGGCATCCCTTCTGAAACTGCAGCAAGGGGTAGCTAAATTCATCCACACCTGTCAATATTTACATATTTATTTCTGGTGGAGCACAAGGGCAGGGAAGCTGGGAGTGATCATCCTTAATCTTTTTAATATGAGCAGAGGGTGGATAGCAATATTCCACATCTCAAGATCTGCACGTGAAGGCCTCTACAGTTGTTTTCTAAACATTAACTGAGGGCTCATGGAGGAACTTTAGGTTGGAGATTAGGAAGACCTTCCTTAACATGAGGATAGTTAAGCACTAGAACAAGCCACCTAGGAGAGGTTGTGGGATCTCCACCCCTGGAATTGTCAAGAGCAGGTTAGACTGGGATGGTTTAGTCGGGGATAATCCTGCAGGGGGATGGACTAGATGAACTCATGAGGGCCCTTCCGGCCCTACTTTCTTATGTTCCTAACTCAGCTTCCCAAATCTCTAACAAAGTAGGAATTGTCCCTCTTTCAGGTCATGGGGAAATTGTGGCAAAGAGAGACTAAATGTTTCAACTAGGGTGGAAGTAGAACACAAGAATTTTGGCTACCCTCTGTTTAGTAGGTAAAAACTTCACACTGTGATGAGACTGTTTTCAGTGATCAGCTGTAGTAATTTTATTACGTAAAAGAAACGCTTCCTGGCTTTGCTAGATATAGTAGCATTTGGCCTGAGGAAATCATACAAAGATCTGGTTAAGCACACAGTAGCTACTTCACCCTTTGCTCAGGTGAGTGTGACATCATTCCAGAGGTCTGCTTGTCCATAAGTTGAGAATGGTTTGACTTGTTTCATTGCGTTGGTTATTTTGTTCTACATTGCATGTTACTTGTTTTGAGTGTTTTTGTCCCGAGTTTGCTCTTTTTCAAAATGGAAGCCATTTATTAGGGGTGGGAGAGACCCCCTTGCCCTGTCAAACCACACAGGATTATCTTGTACATTTCTCGGATGCAACAGAGCAAAAGTGGAACCATATTCAAGTTATAAGACTGAACTTAAGCAACTTAAGGGATCTACTATAATTGAAGTCTGATGTGAATTAGCATGTAGCATTAGGAGACATCAACATAATACTGAACTTGAACTTAACATGATTTTCTTGACCTTGGCTGGCCAAAGCATTTATTCTGAGAGAATAAATCCACCCTGGATGGTAAGTATGAGTTGCTGACCTCTTTCTTGTGTGCCAGCATTGTTTCTTAAAAGAACTTGAGCTGTCGTTGAGACCTTAACTGGTCCTCTCACATTTTAGATACTTTGAGCATAATTCAATATTTCACTAGCCATTTAACCAGAAAAATAATACCTGCTGTTAACATAGTATGAGCTGTTATTCCCCAGGTTTAATCAACTCGTTTTACCAACGTTTCTCTTGCCCCCCTCCTCGAGGTCTCCTCTTTGGCATAGACGTCATGTGATACCTGAAGTGGGAGCTAGAGATTTTCAAGCTGTTTTCCTAGACTAAACGTTTGAGGTTACAGGACATGGCCTAGTTTCACATAAGCTTTCAAATTTCAGTGGGACATGCTGAATCCTGAAACTGTCAAACAGTGTATTATTTTTGGAGAGAGCGTGAGTGTGTGTGTGTGTGTGTGTGTGTGAATGACCTTTACATTTTTACCTTATCCCAGAAGTCTGACTTCCTGCCCTCAGTCTCAGGAGTCTTTGAGAGCTTTAGCAATTAAAATGATTTTTTTCTGAAGCAAGAATTGAGTACAAAAGAAAAATGAAAATGGAAGGAGAATAGTAGATTCAGGTAAAGGGGACGAAAAAGGTTTATACTATCTTGTTGGGGTTTTTCTGGTGTGTGTAAATGAAGCTGGGAAATCCTAACTGCCACCACCAAATTTGGAAATATCAGGAACACAGAGTCATTTTTTTTCTCTATCAAGGATCTGCTAGAGGTGACCCTTGGAGTACCCAGGTAGGTGGACTGAAAGTTGCTTCAAGCCTTCATCAAAGGCAGTGATTTGCAAGCTTCTTAGACTTGAGGCACCCCTCAGAAAATGCCAGCTCTTAGTTTTCACTCTTTTTTGACTACAGAAAAATAATAGAGCAGTTTTTCTTGTTGTAATGAACTCAGAAACTATTTGAAATCTCTGGGTTTATCTTGTGAATCAAGTTTGCATACCTAACAGTGATAACATTGTGTGGTACCCTGTAGCATCCTTGAAAGGATCTCAAGGCACCCCAGTGTCATATGGCGCTCTGGTTGAGAATCACTTGTCAAAGGGGAAGAGGTACTAAATCTTTAATAACTATATAGTTTCCTCTAACTTTTAAAAATGCCTAAGGTTACAAAACCAAAACATCTGTTTTCAAGAGTCTTCCTAAAAATCATCCCTCTCACAGTTCACCAGGTTTCATGTCTTTAGGGTCTGTAAGATCAGAAAGATGGTCGTTTTTCAAACAGAAAAGCAGTGCACAGTTTAAATCATAATCCTTCTGTCTACATGGAGGGCCTCATAGCATTGGAACCTTAGAGGATGAACTCTTTGGGTGAGTCCCCACGAGTGGGAACATATTTCCCTGGGGACAAAGAGCAGCACAATATGTACTTCTGCTACTTTTCCTTGGGTAACACCTGTGTAAAATGGCTAGTATTCGCTTCAGATTCGGCCGATTCGGGGGACAGTGATTTGATTCAGTGATTTGAATCACTGTCCCGATTCGATTTGGCCGAATCAGCCAGGCCAGGCCCATCCCCCACCTCTCTCCCAGCCCGGCAATGGCTGCCCCAGCTCCTAGCACTTGTTAAACAAAAAAAGTCCTGATTCAGCAGGTGCTGCCGGGTGGGGGGCAATCCCCACTGCCCCCCACTACCCCATGCTGCATGGGGGCTCTGCACGATCCCCCTGACCCCCCCTCGCTCCCCCAGCCCCCTGATGGGTGCCCTGCCTGGGCTAGCTCTGGCCCTTTAAGAAAAAGAAAAAACCCAAGAAAACCCCCGGACTCACCACTCCTAGTGGGGGGCGATCCCCGCTGCCCCTCACTGCCCCATGCCATGTGGGGGGCTCTACACGAGCCCCTGAAGCCCCAAGACCGCTGCAGGAGCATTAAGTCCCAGGAATTTTCTTGTTTTTTTTTTTAAAGGGCCAGACCTGGCCCAGGTGGGGCACCCTTGGGGGGCTGGGGGAATGAGGGGGGGTCAGGGGGCTCGTGCAGAGCCCCCATGCAGTGTGGGGCAGTGAGGGGCAGCAGGGATCGCTCAGCAGCACCCGGTGAGCACTGGGGCTTTTTTTTAAGTACCGAGCTGGGATTGGGGGGGGGGGGGGCTGGGCGAGTGGGGGGGGCTGGCAGGGGTCCCCCCATGGTCCCCTCTCCCCTCCACTAGCCCCCCCTCCCCTGCCCCTAGTACTTACCAGTTCGGAGTCAGCTGTAGCTCCCTGTTGCAGCCACTGGGGACTGTCCAAATCATCAAAGCTCTCCGAATCTTTTCTGAAGATTCAGAGAGCTTTGAATCGATTCGTACTTTTAAACTGGTCCCCTGATTCAGTTTGGATTTGGAGATTCGGCCACCGAATTGGGCCGAATCTCCTCTGAATCGAATCACCACCCGAAGCTTCGCATAGCCCTACTATGCAGTGTGCCTGTGTGCTCTGGTACATGGGACATTGCCCAGGGGCAGGGTTAGGGGAGGGGAGGCCTTGGGGGCTGCATCTGCAGTGATTCGGCAGGGAGGAGCCTGGCTGGCAGCCGGAGTGTGGTTTCAGCTGGCCAGGCTCAGATTTCAGGCAGCGTGTGCTGCTGCCATATGCACTGCCCTGCTTTTCTTAGGTGAGGGTTTTTTTGACACGGGGATCTCCTGCGCCATGTAAAAAAAATCCCCTGCACTGCAAATTAGCAGCTCAGGGAATGCCTGCATGTGCAGGGTGTGCGGTGCCACAGATGGGTTTGCAGCACTGCATACCACACATTCCTACTTGTCTGGATGCCCCCTTTGAAGCTGGACCCCGTGTTCGTGTGCTCTGAGGAGCTTAGCATCACTGTGGTCATTCTAATGTCACGTCTTTTAGGACAACCTACATTTCTGATATGAGAAACAAAGCAAGGGAGAGAGAAACTTTAATCCTTCCCCCCTCTCCTTCCCAAATATAGAGAATTTCAAGCCACTGTCATACATCTCAGGGGAGTAAAAAAGAGCTCAAATTTCTGTTTTACAGGTCAACTTTAAGAACCATGGAAAAAAGGCATATTTGTTGCCTATTAAATTAGACATTAAGTTCACAGAACTCTTACTATTAATGCAGAAATGAATAATACAATATATTTATTCTTGGAATGGTAGACTTGAAGGATCACATCATCCAAACCTTTGCACAAATGTGGAGTTCATTGTTCTTAAACCACCCTGGGCAGATATCTATCTGGCCTCTTGTGTATTACTGCACATGGACTTGGAATACAATTGATATTATGTCTCTTACAGAAAATCTACAGAGGGGAAAAACCCTTAAAACATAGAGAATAGTACTTTATTGTATAAAGCCAATTTACAGAAGTATGGATTGTCCTTGACAAGTAGTCCTAAAGTTGACTGATTTATTCAGTCTGTTGCTGGCTTTCATCATGTGAAATATTAGCATACTTCTGGTTTCTAGTGATTCACTTATACTGAATCTGCAGACACATTTGTGTACCTTTTGTTATCTTAAATATATGGGTCCTGTATGCCTTCTTACACCAGTGATAAATACATCCCTTTCCTTTGGTAGACTCTATTTCAGATGCTCATCCACCCTTTTTCTTTGACTGCAGAAGTTTGTTTTAATTTGTGAAGTTCTCCATAGAGTACTTCTAACCATTGCTTAGTTCTTGACTGTTTACAGACATTTAACCAGTTAAGTGAGATGCACTTTTTGCAACACACTACCCTTTCCCTTTTGCCAATGACCTTTTTCAAGAATTTCACAAGTCAGACCAAAAGCAATCTTGCAATGATTGAACCCCAAACCTGACCAACTTCTTTGTACCTAGATACAAAGACTATGTAAAGTTTTTTTTTCTTTTTAAAACACATTTGTTCCATATACTTTTCTCTAAATAAAATTAAATGGTATTAGCCCCATTTCTTACATACTTCTTCAGTTAGAGGTTCCTTATATATACATGCTCTGGATGGATATGGAAAATCCTAGAAGCACAAATGTGTGCAGTTCAGAATGCAGGAGCAGCCCTAGAATAACAAATTAACATGGATGTGATGAAAGAAAACAATTTCAACTAGGAAAAAACTTCAGCAGCCCAGGGATTATTATAAATCATTCACTGGAGGCTTTTGTAATTGATACTCTTGACTTCCCTTCTGTGCCTTGATGTGTTTTTTTTTCGTTTTTTTTTCTGATGAGTTTGCACTGTCATAGCCTTCCTCCTGGTTTTGTGGTTTCTAAAACACAATAGACCTTTCTTCACACTTCATTCACAAGGGTATTTCAGGTTAGAGCACGCATGCACAGTTAGATGGAAGCTAATGGGCACTAACTGGTGCAGGCAAGATCTTAGTTTGGAGTAATCTAGTAGAGTTGCCTAAAAAAGTTGTTCCCCCTTCCCTGGTAATGAGAAGATGTTAATAAACATATATAAATTCAGAGAAGTGTTCCAAGAGTTCAAACAGGAATGGTGATATGTGTTGGACACACACAGATTCATAGATTATAAGGCCAAAATGGACCTTGGAAGATCATTGGGTCCAGCCCCCTGCACCAAGCAGGAAAGACAACTGGGGGGCAGGTGACCCCAGCAAGGTGACCATCCAGTCTCCTCTTGAAGATTTCCAGGGTAGGTGATCACACCACCTCTGGAGGGAGCTTATTCCACAGTCTGGACACCCTAACTGTGAAGAAGTTTTTCCTAATGTTGAGTCTGAATCAATCTTCCAGGAGTTTGTGGCCATTACTCCTGGTTTTCCCCTTGGGTGCCCTGGTGAACAGTTGCTCACTGAGCCCTTGATGTAGTGGTAACCTGCTACCAGGTCCCCTCTCAGCCTTCTTTTCCTCAGGCTGCAGAGTACCAGATCTATCAGCCTTTCCTCATATAGCTTGCCTTTTAAGACTCTGATCATACAGGTCATGAACACCTGGTGCCTCCCGAGGCTGCAGGGCATAGCAACTGCCCACAGACAGCAGTGGTGGTGGCAGTGGTGTGACGGCGGTGAGTGGGGACTGCATGCAGGTGGTTGCGGTGATGTTGGCAGTGAGGGTGGGCCAAGCAGGCACTGCCTGCAGACAGCTGTGGCAGTGTTGGGAGGGGGTGGGGGGTTGCGAGCGCCAAGTGGCAATCGGCAACTGGCGACTGCCCACAGATGCTGCTGGCAGTATCGGGGGGGGGGGGGGGGGCGTGGTTGGAGGGGGTGACCAGCGACCACCTGCATATGCTGCCGGCAGCATCGGCCAATCTCAGGGGGTGCATGGCCAATCTCAGGGCCAATCTCCCTACGCATCGCCAATGATATGGGTGGCTCTTTGGATTCTCTCAAACTTGTCCACATCCTTGTTAAAGTGCGGTGCCCAGAACTGGACACAGTACTCCAGCTGCGGTCTCACCAGTGCTGAGTAGAGCGGAAGAATCACCTCCTTTGGTTTTGCTGGAGATGCATCTATTGATGCATGCCAGAGTATTATTTGCCCTTCTGACTACGGCATCGCACTGTCGGCTCATATTCATACTGTGGTCTATTATTACCCCGAGGTCCGTTTCATTCATGGTGCTAGTCAGTTTGATGCTGCCAAGCCTGTGGGTGTGTTGGGGGTTGCTCGTCCCCAGGTGGAGCACTTTACATTTCCTGACATTGAACCTCATCAGGTTCCGATCCGCCCAACTTGCCAGCCTGTCTAGGTCCACCTGTAACTGTAGCCTATCTTCAAGCATGAACACACTGCCCCATAACTTGGTGTCATCCGCGAACTTGGCCAGTGAGTTCTTCACCCCCCACATCCAAATTGTTAATAAAGATGTTGAAAGGCACGGGACCAAGCACCAACTTCAGATCAAGTTCCTCCTCCTGGTTTGGTGGTCTGTAGTGTAGTATACACCTACAGTAAAGGGACAGGCTTTGTCCTAAAGGGCTCATATTCCAAAGCCAAAACATGAAGAGCTGGGAGGGGTCAGCTGAACATGTAAGTGAATAAATATAATGAATATAGATGAGCCCTGAATCTTTTATTTTGTTTGGGTTGGTTTCTTCACCATACACATACCATTTGCATCATTTACGAGTTGATCTTTGATCAGTTGTTTTTCCTGGCATACCCATAACGTCCCCTTATATGTGTATGGTGTTGTGGGCATGCAAATGAATGTGTGCTTGTGTACGTTATTATGCGAAGAGTGTATATGGAGAGAGGCAAAGATTTCTTAGGGTGAATATCTTTTACTGGACCAATTGCATAGTTGGGAAAGAGTTAGACAAGCTTTCAAATTCAGCACGTTCATCTTCAGGTCTCGATGAAGACTGTCTTGCACGCAAAAGCTCGTTTAACTCTATCCCAAACCAGGCATTTGGTCAACTCAGAGGCATCACCCACAGAAATCCTTGCCTCTCATAATTCCTGGACTGCCCTGGCTACACCATCACTGGAACGATACAAGGTACAGGGAGAGAGTCTGCAGCTGTGTTTCACATGCTATGAAGCACGTGCCCCCCACGCCGTCCACACACCACCCAGAGCAGTCTCCCAGTGCGCTGTTCCCAGGCCTTTAGCTGCGTGCGACCGTGTTCTCTGTGGGGCGGGGGCCAGGCTGTGTCGGTCTCTGCACAGCTGAGCCTGCTGCTGGCTGCATAGGGGTGCGGCTCTGGCCTAGGGCTTCGCTGCCTGGGGAGCCTGCGTGCGTTTCCCCCTCCCAGGTGTGTGTGTCTTCTCCGCCTGGCCCCCCCCCCCCCTTTGTGTGTGTGTGTGTGTGTGTTTTCTGCTTCCCAGGTGTGCGTCTCCGCCTCCCAGGTGTGTCTGTATGTTTTCCACTTCTCTGGTGTGTCCCCGCTCCCCGCTGTGCATTTCCCCCCAGGTGTGTATGTGTGTGTTTTCTGCTTCCCAGGTGTGTCCCCACCCCCCTCCTTCGCGTCGTGTGTGAGTTTTCTGCTTCCCAGGTGTGCGTGTCCGTTTCCCCCTCCCAGGTGTGTCTGTGTGTTTTGTGCTTCTCAGGTGTGTGCGTTCGTTTCCCTCCCAGGTGTGTGTGTGTGTGTGTGGGGTGCCCCCACGCCGCCGGCCCGGGGCGCGGGGAGGCCGGAACGGCTGGCGGGCGGGACGCGCGTTGCAGCCGGGCGCGGCGGCGGACGGACCGGGCGGACCGGGGCGGGGCGGGGCGGGGCAAGGCAGGGCGCCCATGGCGGCGGCGGCGGCGGCAGCGGCCGAGGGGCCGGAGCCGGGTCCGGGGCGGCTGAACGTGAACGTGGGCGTGCTGGGCCACATCGACAGCGGCAAGACGGCGCTGGCCCGAGCGCTCAGCACCGCCGGCTCTACCGCCGCCTTCGACCGCGCGCCGCAGAGCCGCGCCCGCGGCATCACCCTGGACCTGGGCTTCTCGTGCCTCTGCACCGCGCTGCCCCCGCGCCTCGGCCCCGGCCCCGGCCCCGGCCCCGGCCACGGGCACCTGCAGTTCACGCTGGTGGACTGCCCCGGCCACGCCTCCCTCATCCGGACCATCATCGGCGGTGAGGGCCCGACCCTGTCCCTGTCCCTGTCCCTGCGGGGGTGCGGGGCCCGGGCGGGCGCGGGGGCATGAGTGACATGAGCCCCCCCAGGGCCGGGACAGTGGCACCGACGGACACAGGCGTAGGCACGTTGCAGAGACACAGGCGTAGACACATGGCGGGTGGACACAGAGGCATAGACTTGGATGCGGAGATGCAGACAGACACACGGGCCTTGACACGGATGCAGAGACAGGCAGATACAGGTGTAGACTCAGATGGATACACAGGAGTAGACACGGATGCAGATACAGACCGACATGTGGGTGTAGACACAATGCAGAGACAGGGACACACAGGCGTAGACTTGGATGCAGAAACGCAGCCAGACATGCAGGCGTAGACACAGATGCAGGCACAGACGGACATACAGGCATAGTTATGGATGCAGAGACAGGGATGGACACACAGGTGTAGACAAATGCAGAGATGCAGACAGATGGACACACAGTTATAGACACGGGTGCAGAGATGCAGACAGACAAACACACAGATGCAGACACAGACGTGGACACAGCAGCAGCACAGGCACACAAGAGACAATGGACAGACGGACAGAGAAGCAGAGACAGACACAGACATGCGTGCAGACATGCCTGCTGCCGGATGAAGCTCCAGTGTGGATCCGGCCTCTTTGGAGTCAGGAGTGCTGGTTCCCCCGTGGTGGGTTGGGAAAAGGCCCATGTAACCGCAGAGGGCAGGTGGATGTGCACCTTGTAGACTAATGTGCACCTTGTAGACTGAACAGGAGATGGATAGCACGAGCGTTTGAGAGCCCGAGCTCTGGTGCTGAAAGATGTGCACAGAGCAACATAGCAAGCAGAGTGGACTCCATGTAACAACAGCCAGGAGCGGGCCCACATTGGGGATGTCTTTACTGGTACCAGAATAAGTACTGTGGGGAGTGGACCAAAAAAAAGGGCCTGTGTGCTTGCTGGTCAATGAGAGGAACAACCTCCCCAAGCTTTTCACACCTTGTTAAGGCTCACCTTGCTTCTCGGAGCCCCTTACTATTGTAATTGCAACCTTGACATTGACGGGGCTCGGTCAGTCTGGGCTGCTTTAGAAGCCTTGAAGTAATTTCCCCCTTGACTCGGGTACAGGGAGAATGGCTGGGTTACAGTATAGACAGTAGGGCTGAAGAGTTCCTAGGTGCTGAAATGGTTTAGGCAAGTAACTGACCTGCAGATAATGGGAGTTTGTTACAATGTAAGTAAATAGGGGAAAGATTTGGACCAGCATCTTGCTGTTCAGTTGAGCAAATCATACAGTTTACCTATACAGGTATAAATACAGTACATTATGCCAGTATACTTGACCTGTAAAATGGTTCTCATGTGGATGGGGCTCTATTGGCAAAGCTGTGCTTCAGTTTGTGCAGGTGGTTGATGGTTTTATTTTACTGGTACAGTCTATTTTAGAAAAAGTGCAATTTTACCTGTATGACTGTGGACAGTAGGAGCTTCTGTTGACAAAGTCACATTGCTGAAGGTTCACATGTCTTCCCTCCAACAGGCTAACTAGGCCAGAAGAGCTCTACAGAGTAGACTTGGCATAAGACTTGTGTTGGTGTCAAAAAATCACACCCTAGCTAATATATTCATGCTAATACAAAAGTTGCATGTAGACTGTATATGTCCCTCCTGGGTAGGTTCAGAGTTAGTGGCTGGGGAGTTAGGTTTGCTAATTTTTAAAGCATATATATATATTTAAAAAAAATCTTTGTTGCTAAAAGGGGCAGTGTGTTCCTTCTTAGTATATTTCACAGCTCTACATTTTTAATCAGATTTCTCAGTTTTCTTGGAATTTCCTTAATTTAAAATGCTACAGGTTGTCCTGATGAGGAGCTCAAATGTACACTTGTTAGAAATTCAGATGCACAATTCCTTTCCTACTGTGACCCATGTCAAGCTATAGATTTGGAAGCACTGTATATATTTCAGTGACCCTTCATTTTATTACCTTTTTGTGTAAGAAGAGAGGTGAAGGTGAATCTGACTTATTTCAGCTGAATGTTTCAAATAAATTCACATTGGCTGGGGGGAAAAATAACTTCCACTTCCTGAAAGGCACTTAGATTTGCTTGTATAGAAAGGCACTTAGATTTGCTTGTATAGTAAGGCTGTTGCTTGCTGTAAAACAGAGGTGATTGAATCTTGCCCCATTGAAGCCTTTCTTGGCAAACCTAGGAGCTTCTGTATTTGTTCAAAACAAAATGCTTTTGTATTACTTAATACAGGTGGTAATATCAGAAAACTTCATGGCAACTTTTCCATGTACAGTTTTTGGGGGAATGAACTTTAGGATAGAAAGTTGAGCAAAGATCAGGAAAGCCTGTTGAAAGGGGATTTGATGTAGGGAAGTTAAGGTTTTGACTTCTCTTTGGGTATGAATTCTCAATAAAAGGACTTTGAGATCATCATATGTCTTCTGACTCCTGTAGAGCCTTGGTAGGGTGAAAGCATGATGAAGACTGCCTTGTTTGGGGTCATGTGTTTAAATTCCTGTGTCCGGGTTGTTTTAAACAGTAACGGGTCTCGGTACGTGCTGGAGAGAGGGGCTTTTTTGAGTTTAGATGTTACTAATTTTCACAAATATTGTTTAGAAGTTATAGCATTTTTTATAATGTTGTTGCTCCTTTGTTAATATTTATAAGTACTGGCATAAATAAACCTTCTCTGTTATGTGTTCTCTAGAGAGAGAGTTACTTGCAGCTAAAGTTGGAGACTTAGCTAATGTTAATCTGGCGTTTTGTGAGAGACAATACTTCTGACAGTAACTGGCACAAGAAACGTGTTTAGGATTGAGAAGTTATGCAAGTGAGTGGCAATGGTAACATAAGAAAGGACTATTTTAAATGCAAAAAATGCTTACGTTTCTGGGCCATATGTCACCAAAATGCATTAACCCTGGACTCTGAAGTGTACTGTTTCTTGACTAGGAGTTTCAAAATGAGCAGCAGCAGGTCTAACTTCCTTCAGAACAACCCAGTTGGTGCTCCTTAGTGCTTATACACAGGGACCTTCTTTAGAATGGGTTCGTTCCCTGTGCCTTTTCTTTTCTGAGGCTGACTTCGGAGATTACCTGCCAGTTGGAATGAGAACCCGCCAGCTCATTTCATATATTCATGAGAAAAGTACCTTTTGTGGAGCTTTAGTACTTGCCAGTGATGCCTCTGATGCCTATGGCTTTGTGTCCTCCTTTATAGAATAACAGACACTTATTGCTTCAGTTCCCTGGCAATTTGGAGCAACTGTTCTGTTGCTCAGCAATTACAGGGAGAGGATGACCATGTTTTGCATTTCAGAAATCTGTGGGTTGCAGTTAGCCTTCAAACTGTGCTTTGTTTCACAGCAGATGTGGTTGGTCATTTATACAGACACCTGTATAAGTTATTTTCAAGACCAATATTTATTCTGGTAGATGGGATGGTTTTCTTGGAGGTGTCTGTGTAGACAATTGCATTTGGATTTAAGTCTCTGTAAGAAACTGCCAAGATCTGGCAGGGCCAAACTTTCCATTGAGCTGTTCACTCATAAGCAAGACCTAGGTGGGTGCTAGGGGAAAATCTGGTTTTCATCCACTCTGTGGTGTTGAGTAGATAATGGGTGGAACGAGATTTATCATCAGTACCACAGGGTTCTCATTTGCTGCTTTTCTTTTAGCTTTACAAAGGAATTTGGATTGTTTGGTCCCAGCTGTCAATATTATCTGAATATAACAATTAAACTTTCATTGCTCACTGACCATGAAGTATAAAAAAAAATTCTGAAGAGTAAGAGAGAATGTGGGTTATGGACAGTGGATTAAACAGCACAATGGAGATTGTTTCCTGCAAAAATAATTCTTTATTTATAATTGTTCAGACACATGGAATTACGTATAAAGTAAGCCAGATCAATTTAGTTCTGATTGTAATTCTACCCAAAGACTGGTTCTTGTTTTAGTAGAACACTGAGACCAGATTAGCATGACCTTCTACAGCATTTTCATATCAGGAAATGTACAGAATGGAAAAGGCAAAATTACAGAAATAGAATACTGCGGTAATAGAATATTGCAATTAAAGAAATACAAAGTAATGAAAAGTGAAGGAGGAGTGTACTTTTCAATTGTCTCTGACACTGCACTAAAAATTCTTGATTTCGGTTGCAGAGTAAAGCTTTGATACTACAGTCTGATCTGTGCATGTCCCTCAGTCTCATTTGGGTTCAACATGATTGGAGCTTAAGTGAAATATAATCTAATTAGTTCTCTGTATTGGAAATGGTTCAGTTCTTGGATACTGGTATTGCTTGCTCTTCTACCTTTCCAAAACCGTAAGTCTGACTTCCAAATCAGAAGCTTTAAAAAAAAATAGATTATTTTGATCCTGTTTCTACCTTTTGAATCTCTAGACCTCAAATTTTCAAGATTTTCTTTGCAACCACAAAGCCTAGTAACATCTGCTTGTTTTTCTTTTTTAAATGAAACCTGTGATTCTCTTGTAATCACAGCACTCCAGGAGCCGGGATTTCCAATACAGTGTCAAGTATTATGAGACTTGCCATGGGATCCTGAGTGGGAGATGCTAAAAAGTACTTTGGGTGCTGTATGAGATGGCAAATACTTTAAAAATGAACTCTTTCCTTAGAATCAGGAAGGAAGAGAAATGTCAAAATTTAAATCCAAATATTCTTTTATGTACATCAGACAGAACAGGTAAAATCTGTGGTCTGTAAAGTAGGTATGATGCTAAGGAGGCCTGATTAATGGTAAATCACTTAGTGATCCCCAGAAAACCTTAGTGGTTTTATATATACATGCACGGTGTTATTTGCGGTAGTATTTAAACCTCTATTTGAAGGCTTTCCCAGGGTGGCAGTTACTTTTTAAAGAGCTAAATGAAACAGTGTGTCCCTTCATATCATATTGGTACTAGCTAATTGTCCTTAAAGGGTTTCCGGTAGCTGTGTCTTGTATCCTTGCCTGTTTGTCTTGTTGTTTTGCAGGACAGCATTTGACCTTGCAATACTTTTCCTGGTAACACCAAACAAGCCTCACCGGAGAGGAAAGTTTCAAGTCTAAACGAATGCAGAATGTTTGAGTGGTAACCAAATGGAATGGAAGATGGAAGTCATATTTCATTCTGTGTGGTTGCATTTTTCTTCTTATAGAGCTTGCCCTTGAGAACAGAACATATCAAGTGTTAAATCAAAAGAATTTTTTTACCTACATGCTAGGACTAGAAAATGTTACAGGCAGCTCCACCTATGATGTTGTCTTAAGGTTTTAGCCCAGAAGGTTATATTCAAGGTTGGAATGAGAATGACTGACAGTAGACTTTTTAATATATTACTTTTTAGGTCTTAGTTACATTTTACACCCCATCACTTTCAGTTTGTTCTTGGACACTGAAACCCAGTGGTTTAACCTAGCAGTGAAGTATTGAAACAGACTGGGAATCTCCATGCTGCCATGCATTTCCCTGGCTTTTACTAGTGCCGCACTGCTTCAGTTTGCTAATTTTTGGGGGAGGGTAACTGAGGAGGGCCACAAAACAATAGTCTGAGGATGTGGGGAAGAGGGGTCAGTTGTAGTAATAAGGTTATATGATTACACTGTGAAGATGCATGCACCTCATTGTGGGATGATTTAAATGTATATACAAGATCAACGTCTTTGACATGCTGCTTATGGGTGTCATGGTTAAGTGTGCAATGCTTCCCCTGTGTATCATCACATGGCCTTATAAAATAGAGAAGGGAGATAAGTGATGTGCTGGTCAGGATTCTCTCTCAGGCAGGGCCGTCCTGGGGGGTGTGTGCGAATTGGGGTGACTGCCCTGGGTCCCATGCTTTCAGGGGTCCTGCGAAGCTGGGTGGAGTGGCCACAGTGACTCTGTGCTGCCGCTGGCTTCATGTCTGGCTGCTTGGCACCCACTGTCGGCGAATCCACCGCCGGCTTCCTCACGTCTGGGGGCAGGACCCCACACAGACTGATTTGCCTCGGGCCCTGCACCCAGCTTGGGTCATCTCTGCCCACGGGCTCCAGTGTTTCAGGTTCCCTTTAAGTTGTTGCTCAGCATAGAATGGCTGCTACAGTTACCTCTACAGTCAGTGTACAGTTCTTACTTTTGAGAATAGTACAAGAACATGGTTCAAGTTCGTTTCTGGTTATAATGAGAGACTATGATGTGTAATTGCATATTTTTCCTTGTGGCAAGGTGGCCAATCATATAACCAAGGCCATTGGTTGCTGTTTGGCTTGGTAGTGGTAAAGATGCTTGAAAATGGTCTCCCAGTTATGTAGCATAACTATGCTACGTAATAGCATAGTAATATAGCTACGTAATACATAGCATACAACTATGCTACGTAAGCATAGACGTAATTTGCTGAAAATAGAACTTCATTTGGAGGATGTATTCTTAAGTTTTGTCACAAACAGCAAGATGCTCATCAGCAGATTGCATAAGTGAATTTCCATCTCGTGGCTGAATAATTTTCTATAATCTAAAATGTTGCTTGTTTCTGTTCTCAGTTGCAACTTCTCTTTCCCTGCTAGCATCACAAAGAGCCAAAAGCCCTATCTGGGATTGAAGTAGAAATGGTAATTCTAGGAGTAATACATTCCCCCTTGTCCATGTGTGTATTGAAGTGCAATATCACTTGATAGACGTGAGTGGTGGTGTCAGAAATGTTCTTTGGATATTGGTGCAAGTGTAAACCAGTGTTTTGGTTGAGGGATTTTAATCCATCTGGGCTAGTCTGTGTGCTGCTGCTTGTTCTGAGTTTCTCTTTTGGTACTGAGCCTTATGAATTTCTGTGAGGGTGGAATTATCCTTGTCTGAGGAATAGGGCATTGGTTCATGCATTTGTTCTTCATAGGCCTATACATCCAGTAGGGTCCTGAATGGTTTCTTGACTGAGTTCAGCAGTAGGGGAAGCCTGCAGAGAGGTTTTACAAGTTAATCTTCCAGGAGAAACTCAATCCTCATATTTCATGTTAAGACCACTCTGCGTAGCAAAGTAGTTTAACCAGTAGCAGATTTCTGACTTGCTGATGGTTAATTTCATGCCCTCCAAAGGGTCAGTGCACGAATACAGAGGTACATGATTACCTCATCCCGGTCACCCGCCCTCCCCACACACGCAGTAAGGGATACCGTACTGTTTGTTTTAGGTAAGCTGTTTGCAGATGCCCTTTATATGCTTGACTTGGAGTGAGCTGAGCTGGGTTCTCAAAGAATATTTGAAAAAACGGATTTTGCCTATAAAGTTCAAAGGACAGGGTAGTCTTATCGAGCTTTAATTGGAAAGCTACTGCTTGACCCTGGTTGTCTAAACCTGTGGGGAACTTTCAACAAACTTGTAGAGTTGTAATCCTTATGCCTGTCTGAACCTTTGACCTTTTTTACTTCATAACCAGAGCTTCATTGTCACCTTTTGTCCCTACAGTTCCTTTCAAAGAAGGCTGCCTGGCCACTGTCTGTTTCCACTTTGCTGCTGTGTTCACTTAAGGAAGGGTAATTCATACCTGATACATTGAAGAGCCAAGACTTCTGAACTTGCACAAGGACTTGGGGAAGGGAAATGAGCAGAGGGAAAGCATGTCTTGCTAATGCAAATGAGTAGCAAACACGTGGTTGGGAGATCAAGGGAAATGCGAGCTCAGTACCAAAGTTCACGTTTGGTCGGAGGTAGATCATTTGTAAGACTGTGGTGGCAGCACTTTGTCAGTAGAAAATATTTGATACATTTGTTCAAAAACATAATGGATATTTTTGTATGCAGGTATGTAGACTCTGTCAGTCTAGTACGATTGATATGAGCGTTTACCGGCTGTTGTACAAAACCTACTTGTCTTTCCTTTTTATGAGGTTGATAATGTTGATATTTTTATTTACCCTTGATGAGTGAACAAGTAGGATTTTGCAAGGCTGTTCTTCCCCAAGATTTGACCTCCAGCCCTGCTAATTTCTTCATTTGGTCACCTAACTGGAAGGATGCAGTGGGGCTGCAGATATAGTCCAAGAAGTAGGGTCACCATATTATTTTGAAGGAAATGTGGGATGGGAGTGCCATCTCTTCCCCCACTTGTCCCTCCCTGTCCCCTGACCCCGTGGCTTCCAGGAGCCCTGATTTTGAGGCAGGACAGAACAGCGTGGAGACCCATGGCTGGATTTCAACCCCTGTGCACAGAGGCTGGATCTCGTTGGGAGCAGCCCCCATCCTAGCCTCTACCAGCCTGTGATGCGTGGCCACACAGTACTTCCCCCCCCCGCCACTGGTAGCTGCTTGGGGCCACTACACATAGCCTGGACCTTGGCAGTAGCCGCAGTGGCAGGGCATGAGGCTTTTGGTGGTGGGCGGCCATCCCGGCTCACCCCCATGCACGGCCGAACCCTGGCTCTGGCTCCCGCCCCTGGCCTGCCTCCTTCTGGCCAATCCCTGCCACAGGCAGGAGGAGTAGTGCCCAGCCCACTCCACGTCTCCAGCTGCTGCTCAGGAGGAACTGGGCTGGGCATGGCACATGTGGCTGGGATGGCACCACTAATCCAGGATTTTTGCCTTGATTTTAGCTAACTGGTGCAGATGGCCTATGAAATCCAGGACTGTCCTGGCCAAACCAGGGCATATGTTCACCGTGCCAAGAAGGGAAGGAGAGCCATTGCCCCTCTGGCATTGTAGAAAATGCCAATGAGGCATCCTGGGAGAACTTGATCCACTTGCATGTACTTAAGATGATGGGGGCTGGAACAACTGGGCTTCAGTGTGAGTCCTGTTGGGTGTGGGGAATGGATGGGAGTGGCTGTCCTTTTGGGAGCCCTACAGCCTGGTTATTAATGCAAAAAGCATCCTCAATTTTTTTTTATAACAGTCCAGATGTGTATGTATTAGGTTGTTATACCTATAAAGCATGTTGGGTTGTCATCTATCTTCTTGCATACATTGTTATCCATTCACCATGGGTTTTTTAACTTTAACCCATTGGGGAACAATCCTCAGTTGTAACCCTCTGTTGATTGTATTGTATTGGAATGAGATATTTGAATATTGGCTCATTAAGATCCAGTGCTGGACAGGGAGACCAGATCTGAGTAGCTCCTATAAAAGTTGCTTCTAAAGAACTTCTCGAATGTCATTTGAATTTATAATACAATCTTCTGGATGCAGGTCAGTTGGCCCAATGGTAGAGTTCTCAACTGCTATATAGGGAGGCTTAAATTTGTTTCTAGACCTCTTGACCTGGCCGGAGTAAAAAATGTGAGAGGAGTGTGTTTTTCTTCAGGGAAAGAGTGCCTACCTTTGCTTAATAGTTATCATTCTGGTCAGTTGTGTTGGGGAGCTTGGGAAGGACCCCTGGCAACCAGCAGGAGTTGAGGAAGGCAGCTGTAATAAGGAAGCCTGGGATGTCATGAGCAGATGTTAAAACCCAGAAGAGCTAGGACTCCTGGTCTCAGGAGAGAGAACTTGTGTGTTCTGAACTGATTGATACTTTGGAAATACTTTGTTACATCGGGGTGGCCGACCTGCAGCATGAGTGTCAAAAGTGGCACGGGCAGCCTTTGTGGCAGATCATGGAAGGGGCAGGCCCCACAGCAATAGATGAGGCAGAAAGCGGAGAAGATCAGGCAGGGAGCACAGGACAGGAAGGAGAAAGTGGAGGGGGAGATTGGGCATGGAGTACAGAATAGGGACCCGAAAGCAGATTGAGCAAAAATGATTGGAGTGGCGCTTGGGGAGGATGTAGGCTAGTTTGTGGCACGCCTGTCAGAAAGGTTTGTTCCCTTTGTGTTAAATGAAGAAGTTTCAGCATTTCCTCAATGAAGATGTTGTCTAAAGCACCTGTTGAAGTTCGTCTATTTGTTGTGCTTATAAATGGCGTATGTGGGCAGTATAGTTGTACTCCAGTTACTCTCTGTCTAGTAAACACTTTTAACATTATTGCCTTAAAGTTTTGAAACTGAATTACTTTTTCCCCCTTCAAACTGAAATTTACAGTTTTAAAAAATGATTTCAACATGCTCTACTAGTATGTAATATTTACACAAGAACTTGTAGGAACAACTGTATTGACTTTAGCTGTTTCACGTGAAAATGTTTGCTTGTTGAGAGTACAGGTTGGCACAGGTCAAGAGAAGACAGTTGGTATAACAAGTTGCTGCTGTTAAAAAGAAAAAAAGAAAAGAAAATGCAACCTTTTCTACTGGACTTTATGGTGCACAAGAGGGCAGTGTTTGCTTACTATGTAGGATCTTTATGATAAATGTATAGGGTAGCAGGTCAGCCTGGAGGGAGTGACCTCAGTTTGAAACAAAATAAAATGAAGTATAGACCCAGAATTCAAACTGGGCCCCCTATCCCACTCCAAAGCAAATTCATTTGTGCTTTGCTTTTAACAAAGAACTGTTTCCGTTTTGATGTCCTCAACTTTGCGGTATTTGTAATTTAGGCAAAAAAAAAGATTTTTAGTTGAAAGCCGCATGTGAGTAGGAGGACTCTCCCACCCTCGTGGAAGGGGTCAAATGTTGTATAGGGTTTTTTTTCCATTTATGTAAGGATTATCCGATTTAGCTTGTAAAGCAATTAGAGATGTGGGAACCATGGTACTCAATATTAATACACACACCTGCATATTTTACCTTAAGGTCATCTAACAAATGAGCAAAAGCAAGGAAATTGCATGGTGTTAGTCCTAAGTCTGTTCAAACTCCTCCTGTATTGCCTAAGGATTGTATTGTGAGGCCTTTGTTAGAGGGGGATAGTAGAAAACTTGAAGGCAATTCATCTAGTTTTTAATATGGAGTTTTCCTTTTTTCATTTGTGTCATAACTGCAGCGTTTGAGAATAAATATTATTGTCTTTTTATTTCATGTTAATGTACTTTGTTAACGATCAGGCCAATTTGGTGTGCAGTCTGGTGTAAGGAAGTCTTTGCTTTGCGCTTTCCCCCTCCATTTCTTGGTTTAGAGCTGACAGGTTTTCCTACTAGGAGCTACAGATTCAACAAGCCCATTGACTTTGTCAGTTAAGTAGAAAGTAGTTGTAGGAGCATACAGAGAAGATTTTTTCCTTACCTTTTATGGGATAGAAGAAGAGATGTGAAGAAGCAAGATTTTTGGAGCTATGCTGAGTAATTGCTTTTCTGGTTTTTGTTGAAAGCTGAGAAGTCTTGACTACTTTTGTAGTGCTCATTTTATTTATTTATACTGTTCATCTTGGTTTTGAGAGCATCATTAACATTACGCTTTAATTCTCCCTTTATCTCTATTTGTAAATTATAAAGAAGTGTAGGTTTGCTCCACTATTGTCCTTTGGCTTACGTTCAGCTGTGCTTCTACTAATTCAAGGCAACATGTGCACAAAGTTTGGGAGGACATGTTGCCTATATGCAACAAACCATGTTAGTTCATACTTCATTATTTTACACACATGTACAACAGCTTCTCAGGAGACATTTAATAACCCAGCACGGCAGACTTGCTAATTCTGGTGTTTGATCATTTTTGCTATTGATCTAAAAACAAAATTTATTTTGTTCCATCATGCTGTGTATTAGCATTCACTGAATAATGACATAACCTCTCACCCTTTCTTCTTGCTGCTTATTATCTGAAGGTAGTTTATGAACTGTTTGGGGGTAGTAATCAAATCTATCTGTCTTTTGGTGCTTTTTACCTAAGGCCTCATTACATTAGTAATTGTCTTATTAAAAGCTTGTTACCAGCCTGAAATCTATTAATAAAATCTCGGTTCATTGTACAATCTGAAGGATTTTTATAACTAAAACAATTGTAGTCAAAACAAAGTGCCTTTTTAATGCAGGATTTTTGGTCATGATGGATGTGGCCTCACCTGCTAAGTGGCGCAATTTTTAGCACAGAGGTGGTTAGCCATGTTAGCATCTGATGACATAGGCTGTTACAACAGCTCATGCCTCTGAATTGATTAGTCTCTAAGGTACCACTTTGCCCTACTTGCTGCCTGACAGTTCGTAGAGGTTTCCTACTCATTGCTGCAGATTACCTACAAGTTCCACTGCATTCATAAATACAAAACCTATAGTTTGGTTTAGAAAGTACCTTCTGAATAGTAGCTGCTTGATGTAGTCAAATGTTATATGATGTAGAACTTTACATAAAACTAGAGCTTTGTGAAGCTTTGGGTGCTGATTCGATTCAGAGGAGATTTGGCTCAATTCAGCAGCCAAATCTCTGATTTGAATCAGGAGACTAATTAAAAAGTCCGAATCAATTCGGAGAGCTTCAGAGATTCGGGCAGTCCCCGCATGCTGCTGCAGGGAGCTGGACCCGGACTCTGTGCTAGTAAGTAGGGGGCGGGAGAGCGGGGGCTGGAGGAGTGGGGAGGGGACCATGGGCGGACCCCTGCCAGGTGGGGCTGGGAGAGCAGGCAGGGGTTGGGGGACTTGTGGCAGAGCTCCCCACACTGGCGGGGGGGGGTGCAGTGGGGATTGCCCCCCCTGCCCTCCCCCCCCAGCCTGGCAAGAGCTGGTGAGTTCAGGGCTTTTTTTTTTTTTTTTTTAAGAGCTGGGGCTGAGAGAGCGGGCAGGGGATGAGGCCTGTCCAATTTGGAGATTCAGACAATTCGGCAGCGGCCGAATCTCCTAATCAGATTCGGCCAAATCGATTCGGGACAGTGATTTGAATCACTGAATTGAATTACTGTCCCCTGAGTCGGCCAAATCCGAATCCAAAACAAATACTAGCTGCTTTGCACAGGCCTGCATAAAACACCCATTTTTTAATTAAAAAGTATGACTTGTTTAATTTGGTGAATATGTGGGCTTAGTTTCCTAAAAGTATTTCTCCTTTCCACCTGTTTTCTATGTGCGTTACACTTACGTATGTTCTTGGATGACATGTCTGTTTGACAAAAATCACAGGTGGCAAAAGACTGGAGCATCATGTTAAATAAGATGTGCAGCGAGTCTTCCAAAACATTATCCAACAAAGAAAACAAACTCAAACGCCAAATTTCCATTGGGTTGAAGCCTGTAAGCAGAATAAAAAGTTGTTTCTGTGTATGGCAGCTAGTTGTTTTCTATCTGGGAACCCTAAGGCAGGCCTGGCAAGCTGAAGAGTAAGGACAGATGTTCCCCAGCAGTAATTTCCAGCTGGATTCTTGAATGCATTGTGTACTGTGGGTCACAGCTCATAATGGAACAAAATTGAGTGAGAATTCCTGCAAAGAAAAGCTTGAACAGCCCATAGGATAGATATGATGGCAAAGATACTGTGTATTCTGTGAGGAAAATATTTTCAGCACTATCTGTAAAATTCAGATTAAATAGTCATTCTGAAGTGTTCCTTTTAAACAGTTTGCTTCCATAAGCATTGCAGGCAGAGTAAATACCAATAATTCTTATTTCCCATCTTCTTATCAGTTCTTCTACCAAAATGTTCTTGTGCAGTCTATCTAATCTTTTCAAGCGAACATCAAATGATTAGTGTCGGCTCCCAATTTGAATTATGATCTGTTTCAAACCTAAGCTGATTATTTCTGCATTCGATTGTAATTATCAGTATTACCAGCACCCGGGATGGTTGTGACCAGACAAAGAAATATATATGTATGAATAAGACAATAAGAAGAATGGGTAAATTGTGGAGGAAAACTAACAGAAGGAAATTTTCAAAACAGTGCTCTTGAGACTACCAGTCATGTTTTGGGGTGGAGAGTGGATGGGAGGTGGGGGTGCAGGGGGAGGGGGGGGGTGGAATAGGCATCGGATATGGGATGCCTAGGTTTTATTCTTAGTTAGGGCAATGTGTTCCTCAATTGTCTTGTTCTGAGAGATGAGTTTCATTACGTTTTTTGAGGTTCACATCTTGACATGATGAAAGAAGTGAGTCTTGTAACCTTCCTAAAGACTCACTTCTTCCAGTTTCTTAAATGACAGGCATTACAGATCAAAGGCCGCTTTTATTTTATAACTTACATGGTGCCCAGCATATGGTTGGGACTTAGTCATAATACTTGGTACATTGCCTGCTTGGTGTGGATTCCTGCTGGCACTCCTCAGAAAATGAGGAATTTACTTCCAATTGCTTGCTCAAAATTTCACCTGCTCTGATTGCTTTCAAATGCGTTGTGTACCAGCTGGTCGTATTTCAATAATGAAATTATTGCTGCATATATAAAATATGAACAGCACTTGCAGAGCTTTCAGGCTGAGCAGCTATAGAAATGTAGGCGATTAGTGTTGGTAAAACAATCCAATTTAAATAAAAGATGGGTGGGTGGGGGGGAATGACTTTTTGTCCCAGACACTTATTCATGCATCAAATCTACTTTTGTTAAGTCAAGTCCTCCCTTTCTTTCCTTCCTTCTTCTGCAGGCAGCATTATTGCACTGGAGAAGAAAGTTTCTAAAGTATGCAAAAGCTGCATTTCAAAGAAAGAAACAAAATTATTGTTTTTTTTTTTCCTTTTTTTTTTTGCAATCAAGAAGAGAAGGGGAGGAGGGAAAATAGATTCCTTGTATTTGGCCGTGCTGCTCAATGGAAGACAAAGCCCAGTCTCTCTTGCTGACTAATGTCATCATCAAGGTTTTTTTTTTCCCACAGAGCAATTTTGTCTCCATTGAGACCCCCACAGCCATTGGCAAGTCCATGGCCCTAGATTAAATCTCATGCTTGGGTGAAATTCTAATGACTGTAATTGTTTCCTCTTTTCAAGTCTGTGGACCCTTCATCAAAGACTGGTGCGGAAATTATGCATTTATGTTGTAAAAAGGGAGGTCAAGATTACCTGAACCTGTGGCTGACTTGGGGGGGATTCTGCGTGGTGTTCTGGCAGTGGTTATCCATCCTGACATTCTAGTATGCGAAATGATTTAAAGTGTGGCTTTGAAAAAAAAAAAAAAATATATATATAAAAGGATAGTGGCATGCCTCAGTCGGCTATGGGGTTTATATTTGACTGCTGTGCTATGTAACCCACTATTGGGTTATTAAGATCACTCAGCAGGGAAGGACAGTGGTAGAGGTGCTGACAGTGAATGATGAGAGCACAGGCTGAGCAGGACTGAAGGAAGATGCAAATGGATGTGGAATGGGATAGGGTTACTCGCTGAGATCTCCATGCTTGCTGGAGGTACTCAATGTCATCAAGGATTGTGCTAGAGGAGCAGTCAAAGGAAAGGATATAAAAACATTGCATGTTTGCTGTTTTGAATAGATATATTAATAATCCAGCATAACTGATACAGAAACCTCTGATGTAGAGCATAATATTTAAACAATAGTCAGAAATCTATCATTTGGGTTCCCACAGCAGCAATTTTTATTCCTTATGGTAACAGAGCACTGTTTTAAAGTACTAATTAGCCCAGACCTTAGAGTCTATAGGGATTGGGGGTACTTAATATCTTACAGGGAGGATCCTCAGTGTTGCTGCATTTCTTCTTTAATGTACGAGTACAGTTGGTTCAAGTTACAGTTGTTGTAGGTACTGTATATTTTGGCAATTTCTGACTTTTGGGTATTTAGAAGACATAAAGTAGGATCAACTTTTTGTATTGAATTTCTTGGGTTTCTTTTGTCCTGGTGAGGTTAAAAATATCTATTCCATATTAAAATAAATAGATGATTCACATTGATTTTATATTGTGATATGAGAGTCAGTCAGTTTGCATTTTTCAGCTTTATTACATGTTCAGTTTGCTGAAATCATCTGCATATAAGCGTACAGGGCTTGATATACTCACTTAGCTACATTGAAAATGTCCTGAAAAATGACACACAGTATGCTGTATACATCTTTTTTCAAATTTTATTATTTGCAAAGTATTTCTTAAACACAGAAGGGGATTTTGCTTCAGATTCATGTTGAGGAGTTAAGGCAAAGACAGCTAACTGTTGGCATCTAACATTATGTACTTAAATTGGTATATAGACTTGAGCCACCAGCTTTTTGCATTGATGTAACCAGGAGTGGTGAGTGCTCAACACTGCTAAACGTAACAGGACTTCTTTAGTTGACTATCATTAGGCACACAAGATGGAAAACCTTGTGTCTTAAAGGACATGTTTCTGATTTCCTCAGTCTGACCCCTTCCCCATGGTCAAAAATATCTGAAAACAATTCTTAAAGCATGTGAAATGCATCTCTCCCAAATCCAGTCTCAATCAGTGTTTATACTAGGAGGCAAAAAGCCTTCTAAAACAGTAATGGTGTATCTGTGCATATATATAACTTGAGTATCTGTGTAACTGAACTATTGCTAATGTTAAACATTTGATAATAATGGCTTAGGCATTTTTTAAACGCAATTTAGGCTCTTATTTGCCTTCTAACTTATGCAACATTCTGGTATACTGGGGTCACACTTTCATGTTCTTATTTGCAACCATGAAGTCCAGAAACTTGCTTTTATATATTTTTCAAATGAATGCTGGTTCTCATCTACTCGCATAACTCCAGGAACTGAGGCTCCAAAAGTAAACACTAATAATTAGCATCCTTATGATAGGATGGTTATAGTTGGCAACACCTTAACCATGTATGTGTAACTGTGTTTAGCTTTCTGTCTGTTTACTATATATTGTAATATCTTTGCTGTCTTTCCAAGTTATCATTTAATTAGAATTTTTCGTGGAGAAGAACTTACCATCTCATGTTTCTGTAAAGCGTACAAGTGGGCATTATGAAATAATAAATAATTAAACTTAGCCAAATAAAATTGTACTAGATTCTACAAACCAGGGAGGAGGGAGAATAGTTTTGGTTGAGAATAATAGAGACTTCAGCCCAAACAGCAACTTATTACAGAAAAGCTGTCAGCATTGGGAAACCCAGTTGTATATTGAAGGTGCCATCTCTGACTCTAAGTGGCTTATTTCAACCCAATAGTCATCTTATCAGAGTGAGATGAAGACTATAATAATACACCGGGTCAAATGATTTTTTTTCCTTTTACTGAATGCACCATCACCCTACATCAAGATTGTGAACCCTCAGAAGATATATTTCCAGCATGGAATATTTTATTATTCTAATGATACCCAATAACCAGCAGAGTGTAAGTGTGAGTGTGTGTGTGTGTGTGTGTGTGGGGGGGGGGGGGGGGGGGAAGATGGGATGTTAGTGTTTCTTTTTACAATTGCCTATTTTCAGAAGTGTAGTTCTTGAACATAAAAAAAACCGAACAAGCAATTTTGGCAGGTAGTATATGTGAAGTGTTACCTTTGATTTTTTTTTTTCCTCCGCCTCCTAAAGTCTAACCCTGATGTCTACCTGCTCCTCATCCCTGCTCAATAAAGTGAACTAGCCCTTGCTTGCTTTTCAAGGATCACTGTTCTCTTGAAATTTAGGCAATTTCCAGTGAAAAGTTACTTTGACTACTAACAAGCCCCCACCCTTCCTAGTTTTTGTGGGTTTCCCATTACCTTTGGGCCCTCAAAAACTGGGAAAACCATAAAGGTTGTAAAAAAAAACAGTGTGACACTCTTTTTTCCCTTGAAAAATTACTGATTATAATTTTTTGTACACTCCTTTTTTAGATTTATATGGTGACCTTAAAGAAAGGAGAAGAGTTGTAGTGAAGGGTTGGCATTTATCCATAGTACAGTGTTGTTGTTTTTGAATTATTGAAAAAGAGAAGAAGAAAATGTAGAAGTGCTATAAAGCAGCTGTTACATGTACCATAGCTCTTTATTTGATAACAGCATCTCAGTATCTGCTGATCTGCTGTGTCAGTGGGTGTCCACGCAGTAGGTTAACAACTTTTAGGACTCCTAAGCACATAGAGCTTCAGTTTCAACTCCCCTTGTCTTGGTGCTTTTTTTTTTTTTTTTTTTTGAGGGTGACTATGGTATTTCTGCTAGTTCAGTTTGGAGTGAGGAGACTGCTTTTGATCTAGTCCCTACGAAGCCTCCCATGCGCACACTTGCTGCTTCCAGAAACAGACAAAACAAGTTCTGTGAATGAGAAACATGAGATGCTGCGCTGGGTAGGAGGTGAGGGTGGTGGCTGGTGTTTGCAAAACTACTTAAAGTAAATTTTAGGGGTCAAATGCAGAGCATGGTACCCGCCTGCTAGAAAAAAGCAGCCAAGGTCAGTTCAGCTGAAACAGCACAACCATAAGGGTCTGCCATTTGAATATGGAGTGTTGTACGTTCACCAGGCTGGTGAAATCCCTTAAGCTGTTCAAGTAGAATTTAGATGGCTAATGTTGCTTTACCCCAGATCAGAAAAATAACCAAGGGGCTAGTTTTCCAAAAGTAAATAAATTGGGGAAAGCATCTGTTTTGCTGCTGTATGGAGCTGGTTTGTTTATTTTGAAATATTTTAAATGTCTGAGCTGTAACCTCTCTCTCCCTCTCTCATGCACTCCCCTAATTCTCAGCTACAAAAAACTAAGCTTAAACAACGCACTTTTTCTGTTCGAGATTATGTGCTCATTACTTTTAAAATGTGATCAGTGCTTTTCAATTATGCATAAGTTTATCTTAATGAAGCATTTGAAGCTAAGGGAAGTTGTTGGTTTTTTGAATTTGGCTCATGCTTAGCAATGTCAGCAGATCTCCTTGTCTGAAATCTGTTGTTTTCCAAGAACATTGAAATAAGTGGGAGCAGAGAGGTAATTGCTTCAGCAGTAGGTTTTTAAAATCAGCCTCCCTTGTTGTTTGGAGGGAATCGTAACCAGAGCGGACTCATTCTAGCCATTCTTGAAAATCTGTTGTTCTACGATCTATGTCTGAACTTTTGGCTTTGGTCAACTGAATGCTCTGGGTACACATTACATGTTTCATAACTAGTGCTAGGAAACGATATGGCAAGTGGATCCTGAAGTTTGTAGTCACAGGATATATTCCTATTTCCATGATGCTGGCAATTACACGTGTTAATTGTTTTTAGTTTTAGTTTTTGGAGGACAAGGCATTGAGGAAGAAAGAGCAGTATCTATTTAATGGGTGTAGGTGTGTAAGAGCGTGCAATATGCAGTGACAGCTTTCAGTGTTATGTGGAGCGAGGGGCTGTCTAAGGCAGAGGGTGGAGTAGACACTTGCAGGTTGTGAGGTACATTATGCCTGTGGGGTTATATGCTTGTGGGGTTAGCTAAAATCCCATAAGCTTGCTTGTACTTTCTCACATTTTAAAAAGCCAAGTTGCTTATCCACGTTGGAGTTTGTGTGGTTGATTTCATTTTGCTTTTTATTAATATGTTCTTTGCCTGCCTGATGCGGGCATGGAGGAGGTGGATTTCTGTTGCTATCTTTTCTCAGAAGTGGAAATTCCAGAGCTTTCATTTTGCTAATAAAAGCTTTCTGCAATCTCTCTTCTCAGACGTCCTAAGGGAGGGCTGTGATTTAGTTTCACTTGGGCCAGCAGAACCTCTAATATGGGCCATTGAAGAGAAAAATGATTCTTCACATCCTGTGTCTGCCTTTTTGTGAGGCTTTTTTGCCAAGCTTCCAAGAATATTATTTTTTAAAAACAAGTCTATTACCAAACTGGCTTATGGAAGGGTTTGTTTTTTAATCTTTTCTGAAAAAAATGCATTTTGTTTAGCAGGAGCCCGGCAGGATAAAAGTAATACAAACAAACAAAAACCTTTCAACCTTTTACTAACTCCACTGGAAAATGTAGTTAATTTATGTGATTCTTGCCTAATTTGTTTACTTCCATTTGGCTTGGACCTTTTCTCTAGGCTGGTCACTGAAGGTAGTTTCACTTTCTGTGTCTAGACTGTTTCATGTTTGGTTTCTCCCTAGGCTGTCAACAGGCGTTTGTTTCTATCGGTGGAAACTTCAGAGATGTTTGCATTGGTAGAAATCTTTCCGGGAGATGGAGCACACCAGCATTCTGCTTGCAGCCACCCCCTCTCCCTTGCTCTCTGCACCTTGCTGAGACTGGGGTGATCTCAGGATGGGAAGGTGTGGGGAGCAGTGGCTGCTCCATTTCTCCCAGTCCATTGAAAGAGTGGAGCAGCTGAGAGAAACTACCCATAGCTTCCTTAGACTGGGGTCTGGGGAATGGGTAGGGAGCAGCTTCCTGCAGTCTGGGAGGAAGAGAGGGAGCACTGGGGCAAAGCCCCAAGCCAGATAGTGCCCAGTTTGGGGAAGATGCAGGCAGCAGTGGTAGCTGCTCTCCCCCTGGACCCCGTGCAGGGGAAGGGAAAGGAGGAGAGGAGCAGGCCAAAGCCCTTGCCCATTTTCCAGACTGGGCATCTTGATCTGGGGAGTGGGCAGAGAGGAGCGAGTAACTGTTCCTCCACTCTGCTTCCAGTCTCAGAGTAGGGGGAACAGAGAGGCAAAGCCGCCACACTGGGTGCTCTTGTGTGAGGAGCTGGCAGAGAGCAGATGGCAGCTGCTCCTCCCCTCCTCTCCTGGTCTGTGGGAGGGGTGGGGGCAGGTGCCTCCCACAGCTCCTCCTTACCAGGGTGAACCTGGTCTTGGGATGGCATGGAAGTCTTTCACTACAGCTCCCCTCTGCCTAGTCCTGGGAAAGGGTTAAGCCAGGGAAAGTGTACAAATGATCATTCGCTTGGGAGTTCTCTCTTGTTGAAGTTACTTATTTTTCTTCCGAAATTGCCATTTTTGTGCCTGGAGAAAAAGCGGTATACTTGTGGCTTCTCCCAGGAGAGTGGCGATTCTGGTAGAACAGGAACGGCTGCGTGTGGCCCTAGTCTAGTCTGTACTCCCTTGTTCTGTGTACAACACTCTTGAGAAACCTCTCCCGACTCGTGGACTGAGGAAGAGTGCGGGACCAGTCCGTGGGCTGGATCCCATGTGTGAAGTCGGGATACCAGCGTGACCCCACATGCTGGATCTGGTCACAAAGTAGCCATGCAAGGATGGGATTTGGCACATGGTGTCATGTAATCCATCCTATGGTGCTCCTTATGGGTCTGGAAACTTGGTGGCAGGGGAGCAGTGGTGGTGTTAATTGCTACGGCTCTGGAAGCAATTAATGCCGCTACCACTCTCCGGGTGCCAAATTTCCAGGCCCATGGGGCACCTCGTAGGCCAGACTCAGCCTGAAGACCAGAGATTGAACACCACTGTTGTATCATTTCTTCAGACCTAAAGAACCTGCCTTAACTTAATATGTTTCAACTTTCCATTTGTGGAAACATTTTGGGTTTTGCAAGAGTTTTTTTTTTTTCCTTTCTTTTTTTTACCCCCTTTTAAGTTTGGGGTCCATGCTAAGCTGTCAGCATCCCTCTAAAATATCCCTGGTATAGCTCTGTTGCTTTTTGATTGTCACATGGTTATTCTCCAACTCATTGCCCATTGACTCCATCACTTGGTGGTATGATTAGACATTTCAGCCTTTTTTCTGTACTCACTGGAGGTGAAATTCATATTCTCTGATAGTTCTTCTCTCTATTGTCCTATAATTTTAGATTTTCAGGCCACAAAACTTGTTTCATTTAGAATCTCAGTTCTCTGTGGACTTTTGTGTCTTTTCAAAACAGGAGAATATGAACCAAAATACGATTAAATAAGGAAAAAACGACTGTTAAGCAAGGAAATACGAAACTTACTGTCAGGAGAAACTGTCTGAAAGGTGGGGGGGTTTTTTAAATGAAGTATGTAACTTCTAGAAGTTTTTGGTTTAATTCTGACCCTTGTTCATATCTATACACCACATAGTAAACCTTTTCCCTTCATATTCACCTGAGGAATTGTGGTTGGAGTTATATTGAGGTTTTTTTGCTCAATTGCTAGAGACTTCACTTCCAATTCTAATATTTAACCTTCACAGACAGATGCTAGTGTCTGAATGTGTGCACACTTGTGCATTCTTCGTGGTTGGCTGTGACTAAAAATGTTTTGAAACTTCCTGATGCTTTTTTTTTTTTTAACGCTATCCAGTTTTAAATATTGAAGCTGTACATTTAAAATACATGACGGAACAAGTGCTATTTGTTTGTACTCATTATTTTCCCACTTATCTAGTTCTTAGTTTGTCGACTTACTGTGCTTTCCCATCAAACGACTTGAGCAAAATTCCAGCATTCCTGCGAGCCAATCACATGTGCTTGGCAAAACAACGTGTGCTCTGAACAGACTTTGTTTTCTGTCATTTTTTTTCCAACTCCCTGGGGATGTTGCCAGCCTCTGTTTTAGTGCCCAAATTTAGATTTGGGGGAGGAAAAACAGCCCTTGATAATAAAATGAAAGTACAACTTGGAGGAGACAGTGGTGGGGGGGAGAGATGAAAGTGCTGAAGTAATTTCTTCTCTCAAAGATCTTTCTTTGTCAAAGTCACAATTCTGACCTTGCTGAGGGTTTTGATCTTGATTGATGTATTTCGTGGCCAATGGGCAACGCTGCTCACCGAAAGAGTGGACTTGCACAAACTGCAACTTTTTCATGTCAAACATTGTTTCTCAGACAGACCCTTCAATATGGCCTTGAAGCAACTCTCTCTGATTTTGTTTAAAGTTGCTCAGCCGTATGCTGTAGAACTGAAATGGGATAAAACCCAGTCGAGTTTCCTAGAAATTACTCTCAAAACTTATAGAATTTGTCAGAAGCTTTTTAACTGTACGATAAGATTATGGGTATGATCGTCTACTAACTTTTATAGTAGGGCTCAAATTGCTTTCCTTCAGTCGCTGGGATTTTTCCATAAGGGATACGTATAGAGAGTTGCCCCCTTTTTTTTTCTTGCTGATGGACTTTTTGTACGTTCACCCTTCAAGGTCTGTATTTCCCAGCATGTAAAGCTGGAAGCAAAAGGTTAGACTGACAATGTCTGCAATCAAAACGTTTTCATCCTCCTAGGAGGAAATTAGTATAAAAGTCGCCTGTGAGCTCTTTAGAGCCGGGGCCGCCTTATTTTTCCATTCATCTGTCAAGTGCTCGGCCTGTTTACTGCTCCGTTATATATGTATGTATTTTTAAGGCCCTTTCTTCTCCCCTCCCCTCCCCTCATCCAGTCATGTTTCACAGAAACTCATGTAGGTATGGGCTACAGGGTTAAGGCATTAAGCAGTAAGTACCTTGTGCCAGGGCTTGTATTTTCTGTGGAGTTATCCATGAAGCTAGTTTTATCGGTGATGTTGCATAAATAGCAATAAGATGTCTTGGGTGATTGTGGCTCTGTGCATTGAGCAGGGATTTGCGTAGGAATCTTTCTGAAAAGTTCTGGAAGTTTAGTTATTTTCTTTGATTTATTTATTTTTTTTATCCCATAGCCAAACTGTCATACCATTAAGACCATATTTTTTTAACACTTTAATGCTTACAAATGTGTGCTTGTTTTAGTCCCCTCAGGTAGAAAAAGCTATTTATCCCTTCCTCATATGAATAACATTTAAATATTGATTTTTATGCAGTGTTGCACTTGGCATTATCACCTTTGTCAAGCTACCATATATAGTGTTAAATATAAATCCTAAACCCTCTTAATACAGCATCAATTATAATATTAACAATTGTTGCAATACAGTTTTATTCAGCAATTAAACTCCACCTTATTTTCCTTCATTGCAGTGAACCTTGCCTTTTTCATTGCAGTGGGCTTTTATTAACTATATGGGCACCGTGGTAATGTGAAATATAAATGTTGTACAATCTGTGTTATCAGGATTGCTTGGGGAGGTCAATAATTTAGATAGCGTGTCCTGCATGATATGGGTTGACTTGTCCTAAAGCCCTGGGATCTGAGAGCTAAATGACTTTTTGACCTTTTTGGACTGGTCTGAAGTAAGACATATTCCTCATGAGGCAGTCCTCATCAGCAAAAGTTTTAAATAAAAATAAATACAGTGTCAAAACCCCTTATTCCCCTTGCAGAAAGATGAAATTGTGCCACATGTTTTATAACAGTTTCCTTGGATAATGTTTTCTGGCACAATATTATGCATCTTGAGTGACAAAATATGTAGAAGGATGATTAATGTTACGATTTCGTAAATGGTTTGAACAGCATCTTGTGACTGCCGCAGTTATAGAATTAAAGAATTCAGTTTGGGTCATGAATATACTTTATAATAATAATTATTATTATTGTTAGTATATTGAATGAGAAGTCTAGCCTTTTGAGCTCGTGAAGAAAACTTTACAAAAATGGACTGAGTTTAAACCACAGTTTTGGTGTCCTGCTTAGTTTACACATGGGCAACCTGAACCAATGGCTGAGAGAGCGCAAAACCACTCTTGATAGTGGTGTGTGGCTTAACTCTCTAAAACTTAGCCATAACAATTTAAACAGCAACAAGTACTGTTTTGTTCCTGATTATTTTAGCAGAAGTTTTTAGCTAATGTGCTTTTCCAGTGGTTCATGCTGATGGGGGCAGGAAAATATGTAGGCAGGTTGCTTGGTAGGTCAAGGCAAAAGAAATTCAAGCCCTAAAGAAACATTCTCAGTTGTCTTGGTTCAGTGAGGGAGTGCTAGGAAGTACATCTTCTTAAGGCTAGTAGTCTCAGTCTCCGTGACTTGAGATCAATTGATTGGTCTATCTGAGATAACTGCGTCTCTTCTCATTGCAAAATACTACAGCTGTATGAGAGCAGTGATACTTGAACTGGAGTTTGGTGTGAAAGAAACGGGGTACTTGAAGGGTGTCTTTCTTGTGGGCACCCCTTGATAGTCTGATGCCAGCTGTATTTATTGGTGCTTATTAGGCCTGTGCAAAGTGGCAAGTATTCACTTTGGATTTGGATTCAGCCGATTTGGAGGGACAGTGATTCGATTCAGTGATTTGAATCGCTGTCCTGATCTGATTCAGCTGAATTGGATTTGAAGATTTGGTGCCCATTTGGCCATAGACTAAACAGGCAGCAGTCCTGAAGGATGCTGGACACCACTGCCTCCAGCTGGTAAATCTGTTGTGGTGGGTGGAGGGGAGATCAACACCCCCACAGCGAGGAAGGGGCTGGGGCTGGGACAAGCTGGCCAGCGGGGGGGGGGGGCCACAGGCAGAGCTGTCTCTAGGGGTGTGCGGGGCCGAGGGCATATCAGCCTGTGCGGGTCCCGGGATTGTGTGGAGGAGTGTCAAGCAGCTGGAGCTGGCGGCTTGTGGCAGCCATGGTGGGGGCCTGTATGCGATGGTCCATAGGGCCCCGCCGAAGCGTGGAGCCTGAGACAGTTGCCCCAATTCCACCCCCCCCCCCCAAGGGACAGCCCTGGGTGTGGGACTTGGGGAGGGGGGCTCCTGCCACTGTATGCTGCCGGCGGTCCAGGAGGACATAGGAGCAGGCGTGTGCCCCCGAATCTACCTAGGGCAGGCTGGGCCGGGCTGCTCTCCAGACGGGTGGTGGAAGGCTCTGGGAGCTATGCTCTCCTGCTACTCGTCCACACTCCCCTTGCCTCCCAGACAAGCTGTAGCTTCACCCCAGCTGGGCAGCCAGTGGCAGGGTATGGCGGCGGGCACATGTACCTGGATCAGGCCTGGCCCAGTGGTAGGGCTGTGGGAAATTTTAGGATGGCTGCACCCCCCCTTATAGCCCCCGCTCCACTTTGCTCTGGGGGGCAGGAGGAGCCAGGGCTGTGTAGGTAGGGATAACCACCCTGAGCACAGCCCTGGCTCCACCCACCCTGCAGAGTGCAGCCCGGTGGTGGGTGGCTGGGGCTAGCCTTCCAGAGCGCAGCCTGGCCCAGCCTGCCCCACGCAGATCTGGGGGCACACGCCTGTTCTTATGCCTTCCCGGACCAGCAGCACAGTGGCAGAAGCCCCCATTTCTGAGTCCCGTGCTCCCCCACCCCAGCTGCACAGCTTGTCCCAGCCTCAATCCCTCCCTCACTGTGGGGGCATTGATCTGCACCCCCCCCCCCAACGCTCCTTCCCTTCTCCCTCCACCCATTACCACAGACTTACTAGCTGGAGGCAGCTGTGTCCAGCATCCTTGAGGACTACTGCCTGTTTAATCTATTGCCGAATCTCCAAATTGGGCTGAATCTTTTCTGAATTGATTTGGAGGCTTCTGATTCAATTCGGAGCTTTTAATTGGTCTCCTGATTCGGTTCGGATTTGGAGGTTTGGCTGCTGAATTGAGCTGAATCTCCTCCGAATCAAATCGGCTACCAAAGCTTCACACAGCCCTAGTGCTTATATGCAACTCATACAGGCTAGGTACAGACAGTCAAAAAGTCCAAGGTTGAATCAATTCAGCCTTTGCAGATTAGTCTATGATGCACAGATTAAATTGAAACAGAAGTGAACAGACATTTACCTTTGATTCAGGAAATGCAGTCACATGCCTACAGTGGATCAGGCCAGAAGCCAGGGGGTGCTAGAGCATGGCTCTCTGGCTGTGTGTTCACTTTCTCTTTCTGCTGCCTGGGAGGTCTCTGGGATTTGCAGACCAGAATTACAACAGCAGGACTCTGTAGGGTTGCTCATCACTACTTCTTCCAAGTGCCTCTGTGATTTGTAACCCACAGTTGCAGCCAGCAGTAAGGTTGAGCAGGAGAAGGGGTGTTTAACCCTCCTCTCTGGCCCCAGACACCAGCTGGGGTTTGTCTGGGGGGGCAGCCCCCACACCCCCTTCCCTGTAGAGTGGGCTACATCCTCAGCAGGGCTTGCCCCCCCGCCCCCCCGCTTTGTCAGCCAGCTAGCCCTCACTGCTCCAGCACAGCACAGCCCAGGGCTGCAAAGCATGCTGGGATGCTGGGGGTCTGTGATTTAACTTGAACCAGGAAGTAGCCTGGGACAGAAGTTTCATAAACTGGTTTGACCCAAGTCAGTTAAGTCTGATACTACATTCAACCAGGTTTATCTTAAACCAGTTTCAGCCATTTTGAAACTGGTTTATGTGCACTGAGCTTATGTTGTTACAGGTTTAAACCAGTGTCTGATCACTTAAACCAGTTTATGTGTAACTTCTGTCCCTAGCCACAAAGTTCTGTGGCAGGATGACTGACTGAAGGTTTCATGAAACTGAAAAAATTTCCAAATTGATGTTTCACCTGGATTGAACACCAGAGCAAACAATAAAAAATATCACACAACTAATTGCTTTAGTTTTCATATTGAATTAAGTATACAAAACTGTTGCTATATTTGAGGCTACAGGAATGAGTGAATTTGCATTATTTGTTTGTGGTAATTGTGTCAAAATTCAGGTTTTTTATACTGCAGAGTACATGAGGTACTGAGTACAATATAGATCCTCCTTTAAAGAACTTGCTGTAATATTTTGGTTTTAACTTTTTAATTTTTATTTATTTATTTTTGCCCTGACTTAGTTGCTTGCAAACTAATAGTGGTTGTTCACGCTAGAATCTTCTGGTGAAGAATAGATGTGGAGTGATAAGTAAATATACAAGTTAAACTTATCCTGCTCTTGCAGAGCTACCTTCACCAGCCTTCTCCTTTTTGTCTCTTCCGCTTATTTTATTTTTCCAACTCAGTTAGGTTTTGTCTTCCCTTGGCTGAGAGAAATTTGATTTAGTACCTTCTCTAGTCTTAACATTACCTCCACATGGTTCAAGATTGAGCATATACTTGGATCTGCAGGCTTCACATAGTATCTCTCCATAAGGAACATGTGGGTGGCTCAGTCCGCAGATTAAGTGTGGTGTTCATCTTCCTGGTAAGCTGCTGTTGTGGCTCTTGAGCAAAGACCAAGTGCCCCTGCAGTGGAAGCTGTTGACCCTTTGTACTGGAGCCTGACGGTATCTGCCTTGCAGACTAACTCCTGCAGCCATTACTTGGAATGCGTGTCTAATATGTTCCACTTGGACCTTCAGTCTTGTTCCATAATGTTACATTTAATTGGCTGTTTCTAAACTTTCATGTCCAATTTGGTTGTACAAGGTAAATTACCACCCTCTTCATATTCTCCTAAGAGGAAGAAGTAAGAATCCCCACTCCCGGTCTTTTATTATGTTGTTCTTGAACTTTTTTATATATAGAAGTGCTAGGTATGATATTGAGTTTAGGAACTGACCTCTCCTCCAGGATTTTTTTTTTAACCTCTTGTGGGTTGTCTGTTTTGACCTTTTCTTTATTTTGGAACCTCAAACCAACCTCTGAATTTTAGATTTGTTTGAGAAAGAATTACTTTTTTGGCCTGTGAAATTTCCCTGAATCTATCTAATTGTCACCCATGTCCATTGTGTGTGTTTGGATCTCCCCACGCTTCCTTCAAACATGCTTTATTTCATACTTGCATAATTTAGTTTCACAGGGTTATTATACTGTCACTAGCATCTTTGTGATGCTTGAAGTTTTATCCTCAGGCCTTTTGAAATTAAATTTTTGCATTAATATTACTGTGGCTTTAGCTTAAGCATGTAAATATTATTTAATTATATTTAGTATGGGAGTAAGCAATGTTTCCATTTTCTTATTGCACACACATGACCTTCTGGATAGAGACCATAGTATCAGTCAGATTCATTTTTATTACCCAAGAACATCTTCATGTTTGCTTTTGAGGTGGCTAATTGATAATTAGGAAAGTGTACTCATTGCTGAAATGCCTAATCTTGGGCTAAGATAAAATGATAGCCTCTGCCATTATACAGACTTCACTGGAGGCTGCATTTTTGTGCTGGGGCCATAGTATATTTTTGGCTTGGCAGTTCAACTGCAGTACAGTGATGAGTCTCTTGTTCATACTTGGTTTGCATAAAATAAAACAAAGCCTGCATTTATCCTGTATACCAGGCTCGTGGGCTCACGTTTCGGGTTTTCCTTCCTTGTCCCTTTCTGACATGGACTGTTTTTTCTTCACCCAACAGACAGTAACTCTACACAGGATTTTTAATCTAAATAAGACCTCCAGTGGCTGATGGTCCACCAGTGTTGCTCCAACAAAGGAAGGGCGATAGGCTTTCTCATAGCCAGAGGATTGCAGATCTGACATTCCTGGCCAGAGTGCCACATATTGTGGCCTCCGAACCTGCCCCTGCACAGCATGCCTGCTTCGAGCAGACGACTACATTCCATAGACTCTGGGAGCGTGGTCTCCCTCCCCTGTATTTCAGGCATCCCCAAAAAGTTAAGACTGAGAGTCTTATGGTTTTGGATGAAAGGGCTTGTTGTCTCATTAAATTATTGCCTTCCCTACTGTATGTAAAGTGACACTGGCAGGTTAATAAAAGTAAAGCATTTAAAAACAACCCACTCCATTTTATTAAATCTTAAATTGATCAAGTAGGGGGAATTTTTAGAATCCAATTTATTTGATGCTATGTGCTTGCTTGTTTTTTGTGCCACAATTGGACCATGGAAGTCGACTGGCCAGTTGCTGCTTCTCAAACACCAGGAAACTAGATTCAACCCACCAAAATATTTTCTTTGAGATAAATTGTGAACATATGTCTAGTTTTGGATATTTCACAACTTCTTTACAAAAAAATGCATGTTTTGGACCTTTAAAAGAATTTTATGTAATATGACTGGATTTTAAATGAACAGGAAGATGGTTCTGCATTTAAATTATGTGAGAACAAGATTTATGAAGCCTAGACCAAGATAAATGTTTCTCCAAGCTTTCTTTATATTCTGCTGAAATATTTTGAAAACCAACTGTTTATGCTCTCCCTGCAGTTCTTGAAACCCACACATGCCATCCTTGTGAAGTTGGAAGAGGAAGTGATTGTAAGCAGAAGTAATATTAATTTAATTACATATCAGTACCTAAGATAAGGGAAATGCAAATAATAAGCAGGGCATAAATATTGGCAAGCAAAAGAAGATTAAAAACAATTCTTTCACTTAAAAAAAAAGTTTCATGTGTCATTAGTAGTTCACATGTAGAAATTTATTTACAGCACAGTTAATTTGATGGCATTCCTTTTAATAGAGCGGTGCTGTGTTCAGACTGAAATAACATTTCATTTAAGTGTATTGTTTACAATGCATTTGTCACAATTTTAAGAAATCAGTAATAGGTTAATAAGTATATGTATTCATGAGTAAATTCAGTATGTGTTATAATACATGAAAATATCTGAACCTTTATGTATAACTACATTATATGTTTCATCTAAAGGGAGCCTTCAGAGCCCTCTTCATTTGTGTGTCTGTGTGTGTGTTGTGGGGTTGTTAAAATCAGGATTTAGCCCTTCTTTAAGAGGTTCTCCAACTTAATGACGGTGGGGGTGATTTTGTTGATTTCTACCTGACTGCATCATTAAACATTACAAGAGGGGAAATTAGGGCATTGGGTTGGTGTCTTTTTTTTTTTTTGTAAATCTTATTTTTGATGGAAAGGCAGTTCTGTCGCCAGCCAGTCCAGCATGCGTAGACTCTCCCCCCCACCATAAAACAATGAGCACATTCAGGCACAACTCGTGTTTTCAGTTATTAAAAAACGGAGCCGTCTGTCTCTGCCTGTGACTTTAATCTTTAAGCCTTTATTCCCTGTACCCCACCCCCTCTTTCTTCCCCCAACCTTTTGTTTGTGAAGTGCAGAGCTACAGGATACGTGGGCCCAGAGTTTCTGAATGTATCATACATTCCCCCGGCAATTACAGATGTTTATAACCCTGACTGATGTTATTTCAGTGTTGTGGATGGTGGAGAGAAATGTAGAGAACACTTTTTCACTTTGCCTCTAGCAGTCACTTTGGCTTTTTAAAATTCTTCGTTTTTACATAAACTCTTAATTATTTTTAGTCTTTTAAAACCCAGTTCTACTGCCCTCTGATCACAAAGATCTGAGCGCTATGTGTGGATCCTTCAGTGGTCTCTCCCAACTGTTCCTTGGGGACAACATATTTCATGTGGTTTTAAAAAGATGTGTAGTAGCGGGCTTTAATACAAAGCAGGGCTTCCCAATCTGGGGACTGTGACCTGGGGCTGGTCTGTTCCAAAGACATATTGGGCAGGCCGTGAGTTCTGTGTTAGCACTTAAGAGTTGAATTGAATGAAATTTTGTATTTCCAACTTTCAGATGGAAACTAGGTCCTCTCTATAGAGAAAAGTTTGGAAATCTTTTGTATACAAGAGTTTTGCCTCTGGTGATTAGCTTTTAAAATATTCTTAAGAGAATTCATATTTGACAGGCCAGGGCAAATACTCCCTGTTGCTTTGTGTGCGATCTGAATTCAGTTTCTGGTTCCTGTTTTCTGAACACTGAACTAATACAAGTTGCAAATGCTGCAGGGTCAGTGTATTTGAAGCCACGTCAGAGTGGAGAAGATGGTCCCCAACAGCAAATCCTTTGAATTAAGAGATTACATGGATGTGTTTCCATGGGGTCTCCATCCACTCCACTGAGGGAAGGGATCGTTGGTCTTGAGAGGGTGCGCTGGGTATAGAAGGGAGCAAAAATAAGACACTAAGAGAGACCTAGAGCCAACTTTTAGCGTTCTTGTAAAATTACTCTGCCAGGTACGTTTTGCACGTTTTGTACCACTTGCTTTGGTAGTTGAGTAAGGAGTAACACACCCTCATGTGGTATTTTTTCCTTTGTTGTAGCTGATGCAATGACACAAGTTATAATTCCCTAGGTTGAACTTTTGAGTAGGCAGGGGCAGAGTGAATGCAAAGTGACATATTTCTACTGCAGCTGCTCATTTGCTCGTTCATCTTTTTGGTCATGAAGCACTTTGCGCCATTCAGCATATGTTGAGGACTTGAAGAGTAGTTAATACCAAAGCTGTAAGGAGAGTGTTCTTGTCAGTTAATATACAAGTCCCTTGAAAACTTAGGTTTTAAAAAGATTTTCGTTTTATGATGTTTAATCACGTAGTTCTCTGAAGCACCCAGAGGGAGGCAATAGATACTGTGTAATACTACAGTTCACCTAAACAGGTTCATCAGTTTTTAAGTATCACATGTTTCTCTTCATCTTAAGATATTTGGGAGCTTATATTCTGAAATATTTGATATGGTCAAGTCTTCCGGGAGGTACGTACTGTGTTTTGTGTTGAAGTCAGTTGCTCAGGTACTGACCTGATAATATTGGGCATATGACAAAATAACTTAAAATCTGCTTGAAAATTTCACAAAAGTTTATGCAAAACTGAACAGAAAATACATGAAATTTGGTTGTGAACGGTGCTGTGTCCTATAGTTGTTCATAAGTGTAAAACAGGTGTTTGTGCTTTCCTCTCCCAGAGTCTCGATAGAAGAACTGCAGAGTTAAATAACAGGAGGCTTAAATGTACATACATGTACACAAACAGATCTTGAAGGCCTCTCTTTTATATTTGCATTGTTCATGAAAAACAAGATGTTAAGTAGAAACAGCCAAAATTACACCTTACTGGCAGAAGCATCTAACTGGTGGTTTGAGAGACTATGTGCAAACATCCTAGCTTTTCAGCCCATATCCTACTTCGTAGTTTCTAGAAAATGACGCTAGAAGCTATATCAAGATTGATGGGCCAACTTTTTCACTTACCTTAAAAGTGTCTCCCCATTCCCTCTCTGTTTCTTTTAATTGTCAATCATACAGAGCTTCAAGTTCATTTTACTTTGGGTTGAAGCCTTAAAACCCTATCTTGTTAGCATGGTAACCTTTTGACAGTCAAACAGAGACTTTAGAGGCTTTTATAGTTGTAAATGTAGGCTGGAGTCTTATCACTTCATGTGGTATCCACGACATTAGTACCAGAGCACTTCAGAACCTTTAATTTACCTTAACAACGTCTCTGTGATGTAGAGAGGTATTATCCCCACTTTATATAGAGTTAGCTGAGTCTAGAAATTAGGCAGCTGAACCAAGGTTATACAGGAAATCTGTAGCACAGCTAGGAATTAAACCATAATCTCAGGTACTCCAGTCTAATATCTTAACAGCAAAATGAACCATTCTTTCCCAGGTATGTCCTGATACTAGTCAAATATAATTTACTCTTTTTCTCTGTGTGCCCAGAGAGCAGGCATAACTCTGATATCAATCAAGGCCATAAAGTTTTTTAAATGTAGTCTTTTCCAATCTGTTTGTATTTCAGAAATAATTTATTTTTGGTTAGCTGTGTAAGACCCAAGCTAAAATGCCTACTTTTTTTGAAGCAGTGTACAGAAACATTTGGCTTTGATACCAAAACCAAATACATCCTAACATGAAGACTAAAGTTTGAGCTAATAGTTATCTTTCTGACTATTCAAGAAGCCATTCAGAGGGTCATAGGATAATTTTGGGACCCAGGATTTGGAGAGAAGGGGCAAGGCAAAAATGGAGAGTGCCTGTGAAATTGTAGATGGATACGAGTTGGTTTGTTTTTATCAGCCTGGCACCTAAAATCCCTAGTTAGTTATTGGCCATGACCTCGTTGTGCTAGGCACTGTACAAGCATAAAACGAGAAACTATTCCCTGCTCCATTGAGCTATCAGTGTAAGTAGCTGTTACAATTAATCTTACCTTAAAGAATGTGGAATTGATCGTTTTGCTTGGGCTTTGGTTGTCCAAGTCCCAAGTGTCTCGATTTCCGCCCCCCCCCCCCTTTCCTAGAGCATCTTGCATCCCAATAGATCTCATTGTCACACATTCTTTCCTGACATTCTGTTCAAAATTTGCTTTCCTTCATTTCATTCAATTGCTTCTAGTCGTATCTTCCTGTGTAACATTTTGCGCAATTTACCTCCTGCTTTTCTTAATGTCTACACTTCAGAGTATATACGTGGAGATTGAAAAAGTTAGTGTTTGCCATTCATGTCTGCTTGAATGTTTGTTTTTGGCTCTGAGCCTAGAGAAAAACAATGGCACCTCAAAGATCACTCTGTAGGTTCTTACTGATCTTTATATACCTCGCTATGATGATCATTGCTTAATTAAGTTATGTGAAGTTTTCCTTGTAAGTGAAACTTTTTATACCTAAAATCAGTTCTGTGCTTTTTCTTGAATTCTGTCCAGTTTGTCTCTCTTTAGTGGTATTGAGGTGCTCACAACCATAAACATAAGATTCATAGATTGTAGAGTTGGAAGGGACCACAATGGATCGTCATGTCCGATCCCCTGCCCCTGGCAGGAAAGAGGACCAAGGTCAGATGACCCCAGCCAGGTGACTATCTAGTCTCCTCTTGAAGACCTCCAAGCTAGGTGATAGCACCACCTCTCTTGGAAGCCCATTCCAGATCCTGGCCACCCTTACTGTGAAAAATTTCTTCCTAATATCTAACCTAAATCCACTCTCAACTAGTTTACACCCATTATTCCTAGTCACTCCCTGGGGCGCCTTAGTAAACAGCGCTTCCCCTATTCCCCATTGACTTCCCCTAATAAATTTATAGGCGGCCACAAGATCTCCCCTCAGCTGTCTCTTGTGAAGGCTGAAGAGATTCAGCTCTCTCAATCTCCCCCCGTAGGGTCTATCATGAAGGCCACTAATCATGCAAGTGGCCCTCCTCTGGACCCTCTCGAGATTCCCTGTGTCCCTCCTGAAGTGTGGCGCCCAAAACTGGACACAGTACTCCAACTGCGGCCTGACCAGTGCTGTATAGAGGGGGAGCATCACCTCCTTTGATCTATAAGTGTAGACAAGGCTGCCTTACCCTGAAAAATAGATTGTCCTCTTTTTGCCATATGACCTGAAGCCTCTGCTTTTCACATACCATGATCTCAGCGACAGTTTTTGCTGCTGGATTCCATTGCAAGATCTCATCTACTTTGCCATCCAAAAATATACATAAGATTTTTTTAGTCATTACAGGACAGACTAGCGATTCATTCATTCTGTCTCTGGTAATGGCCAGTGGTAGATGCTTCAAAGGATGGTAGGCACAAGAAACCTCTCACAACAAACAGGTGAATAAATACATAAATAAAATGCAGCTGTAAAATAACCAATCATATAAGTTTCTTTCTAACACCCATTAGTTTGTTTGGCTAATGTGCTGAAGTATGAGTGTGATTGCAGAACTTCATCCATTCAAACTAATGTAACTCTGGGTATCTAATGTTTTGAGAATCCTTCTAAGCTAGTGCCCTTGGTAATGGCTACCACCAGTGAATTCCATTGGTTAATTGTGTTGCATAAAAATTTTTGCCTTGAATGCTTTAAATTTATTTCCTTTCAGTTTCATTGATTGTCTCATGTTTTGCTAACTGGAATGCTTTATTGACCTTCTCTCTACCATGCACTGTTTTACATGTCTATGTATTTAGCATTGTCCCTATCATTATCTCTCTCTGTAAATTAAACAGTCCAATTCTTTTCCTATGAAAACATTTTGGACTCTCTAGTCATCTTTGTTTCCTGTTTCTTAAACCATTTCATTGCTGTCATATCTCTTTATCAGAATGACCAGGTCTGAGCACCATATTCTAATATTCCATTGGTTATATAGTCCAATGGTATAAAAGTGGTACATTCAAAATTTTCTAACCTGACTGTCACATAACCTAGTATTTTGTTCACTTTTTTGACTGTTACTAAAACCTTGAGTGGACATTTTCATTGTACTTTACATAAAGACAGCCATGTCTTTTAAAAAAAACAGTAAATTTAGAAATCAGAAAGATGCAGATGGTTCAGACTACCTCTTCCAACACTTCTTGACAGTGCTGACCTTCTTCCATCATCACCTTACCCATTTTTTTTAGCTTTGTTAGGGTCCTCTGAAGTTGCTCAGAAGCTTCTCTGATGACTAATTTTTTCCTTTGCAAAATATGCCACCTTGTTATTTACTACATTTTCCAGATAACGACATAAAAATTATGTAACAGCAAAAAATAGTGCATAAGTCTACCCTGACCTAAAATTATATTGGTGGAAATGTCTTTTTAAATCACTCCCTCATAAATATGCCACTCGACAACTGGAGCAGAGGAGAAAAGAAGTTATTAGGGAGTGACAACTTAAAAAACGTCCCTTTAGCTAGTTTGCAGCTATGTTAACTAAGAAGTGCTTCTTTCATAGCCGTTCATATTCCTGTTTACTTTGTCATCTGTACAAGAAACGGTAAGCAAAAAGCAATTGTCTTTGATTTCTGTTCTGTTTAGGTCAAAATTGTGGTTTGCAGTGTTAGCAGAATTCACGGGTGTTACCAGGTATTACCTGACTGGGGTTGTGATGAAACTGCTTCTGCTATGGACCCATTCCATTAGAAAATAAGATGTAGGAAGAAATTCTTTGTTAACTAAATAGGAAAGAGCAGACCCAAGAAAAAGAGATTTTCAGTTGTTTAAGAAAGCATTGTAAACACTGGGATATAAGCAAATTAAGCGGAACAGATAGTTTAAGATGATCTGTTGGTTCCTGACTTAACTTCTGTGCAAAATAACATTTAATTTTCAAGTTGTTTTATGTCAAAACCCTTTCCAAGTTAGTCACATAGGGGCAGGGCCTGAGCATACAGTCCATAGGTGGGAGTGTTTTGCTTGATAAGGACTGTAAGATTTGGCCCATATAATAGAATCCCCATGGAAATGAATAATATTATGCTATGCCTTATTTTTGACAGTGTTGAGGGAGAAGCAATGGGTTGTTTATCACTTTTGATAAAGCTGCACAGACAGCAGACATAACTTGAAAAATATTGAGTTTTATTTGCTTTTGACAAGCATGCAAGGTTGTTCTCAAGGGCCCTTGAATCTAAGCATTTGTACAAATATCCAGTTTCCTATTATTCAGAGTATTTGGTTTGTGTTACTAGAAAATTAGTGCCTCCTGTTCTTTGAGTCCCATTGATTAGAACGTCTAGTATAATTTTAGGATTTTTTGTGGTGTTCTGTTTTTCCTTTTAATTCACTGTTACAATTCTATTTTTGTGGGGACCACCACTTATTCTCTTCTCTGCTTTGAGAAAACTAAGACAGGATTCCTGTACAACTTGCAATGCACCAGCCAAGGCACTATAAACAAAACTGGGGAGAAAACTGGAGAACTGATATGGGACTAGGAAATGAAATGCGCTACAGCCAGTCTATATAGATCTGCCTTGATTTATCTTATCCAGCTTCACCTCCCTGCTCTTTCAGAACAGAATTTGAACTGCTTGCTGCTTCCACATATATTAAGTTTGTTCGGAGGTTTTTGGCATGCTGGTTTGGGGGCAGCTGTTGGCGGTGCCTCTATATGGTGGAATTTTTTCCTGTTGCTTTTAAATTGAACTATGACCCGCTCTGAATCCTTCAACCTCTCTTTTTATCCAGAAAAAAAGTCTAATTGTATCCTGAGCTCATTTATATGACTTGCCTCTATGTCCATACTTGGCAGCTTATTCCATATGCTAATTCCACCCTTTCCATGAAAGAATTCCAGTGAGCGTATGCTTAGATTTCATTCATTTTTTAGATGGCGACTTCTTTTCAAGAGCCCTTACTGAGCTGAACAGTTTCTCTGGTTTTCCTTCATCAGACTCCATAATTTTTCAACATCTGTTTGTGACTCATTAATCTCTTCAAATGAACATAATGGCAGCTGCCCGAGTCTTGCCATTTAGCTTTGCAATTGGCACTTCTTTTCTCTAGCATAAATTGCATCCTTTTTACAGAAAGACTCCTATCCCTGTGATAGGGAGGTGAAATAACAATAGGGTAGCATTACAATAAAAAGGGAAAGAAACCACTAGCTTGCAGAATGTAAACAGAAGAGATGGTAACTTCTGTGATTTAAATAACCTTTTCTCTTTCTCTTTGCATTTTTGTTGGACCTTGAGAATGCTCATATTTCTTCCTTTTACTCTTCCCTCTGTGCTGGCACCTAGACTTTGAAACTGAGCCCTCTAGGAGACAAGAGGGTTTTTTTAAATATAAAATAAATGTAATCCTTGGAAGATCCTTGGATATCAGGATGATGGAAGTCATATAAGTACTTAGGCAGGCCTCTGTGCATGGTGCTTCTTCTGGTTAGGAGAGATCAAATCCAGGAATCCTTGCTAATCACCATGGCTGCGATAACAGTCTGGACCCTAAATGCTTCTCTGGGTGACAGTAGTCACTGGGGCTTCAACAGTAATGTGCAAAGAGAAGTCAAGCATTTGGTTTAACTTTAGACCTTTGTTACAGGGCTAACTGCACTTTCCTCTCCTGGTCTCTCTGGGTCCATCCCCCTCTGTTGTCACATCTACTCTCTTTCCTCGCTTTTACCTGGACCAAGTTCAGACACCAACAATTCTTCCATTTTCAAGTCTGTGACCAGTGGCATGCTGTGATGACACAGCTTTTCTTAACCAGAGGACTAGATGTGTCATGGAAGGAAGAAAGTATTTAGAGAAAAAGGGTTTTAAAAAATCTGAAGATCTGTGTGTGAAGGTTTACCATCCTTCATGGTAATTTAGGAAGGCCTAACCTCTTCAGACACCCCTAGAGAATTGCCTGCGTCTCAGTCTGGTTCCTCTGAACCACAGCCTCCTGTCTTCAGAATGAGGGACCCTTTTTAAACTCCATCCAAGTTCTTTTGGTCTCTTGTATCCCTAGGCCTTTTCCTGTTTTAGTATTGTCCTTTAAGAGTCCTAGATTGTTGGTGGAATAGTGGTGTAACTTGAGCCAGTCTTTCCTTTCCTGCTTGTTTTTCTTGCTGCCTATTAAGCTAAACTAAATAAATATGTATTTAGGTTTAACATCACAGTAACCAGATCAATACCCATTTCCAAATCTATCCTGCCCAGACCATCATGGAATGATCATCAGAGCTTTGATTTGTTCTACTTCCAACTGGCCAGCCATTGTTACTGAGAGCCATGTGAAGTTAATCCTCCTCTGTGGACTTCAACATATGGCCTAGTCAATACAGACACTTCAGGCTTAGACAATGAGACTCCAGTTCTGAGGTTCAAACCTGTAACTAGGCTCCAAATTAGTAATAGGGTTTGTGTGCCCCTTAATTACCTTTCAGGCCTGAATTCTTTCAAAGGCAAGACTGTATTTTTCTACTTCCCAAATTTTGCAAGTGATTTTGCAAAAGCAGTACCAGCCCCTCTTGAGACGTACTCCCAACCTTGTAGCCATCTGCTCTTTCCAGAAAACAGCCCCCACCTACCCAGCTGCTCACATTTATGGTGTGCACGATTAAATACGATTGATAACTGTAGAATGAGAGAGATGGGGCAAGAGCAAAGCGTTTTTAGAGCAGCACTATACGCTGTAAAACATGTGACACCCTAAACTATCCACAGGTTGGTAGTTCTTGTGTGATGTATGAAACCTTTTGGGAAATAATGCATGTACAACCCTGAGGAGTGCTCTCACTGCTGGTGAGCAGATCATCTCTTTACTAGCCATCAGCCGATTGCTTGTAGTTCTTCTAGGCAGAAGCATAAACACCTCTTCCTCTGCCTATTTCTCATGCGTTTTGGCTACTAGGAAGCTTTTGACATGGAGTAAAGCAGCAGAAATAGGTCTCAGAATAAATCTGGATTGTGGGGGTTGGTACTTTACTTGGGTGGGTGGGTGGGTTTAAGGCTCTATATTAGAAGTCAGCTCTTGCACCAGGCAGTTTCTGTCTGACCAGGAACAGTTTGGGTATATTTATGTTTTTATAAGTTGCGTATGCCTCTGTAGAGAAATATGGTGCATCCTTTGGATTTCTGGTCCATTGCCAACATGACCCTCAGTCTTGTAACACTGGTGCCTTTGGTGGTCTAGAAACATTATGTAAATCAGTTTTGGAGTATAAGGCTGTCATGCAGTTCCCTGTGTGTGCTTCCAACTGCTGAAACCATCCATCTGGAGTGGCATGCCTGGAAACGACTGGCGGGATACTTGAACTTTGGTGAGAGTTCCTGTCCTTTTCAAAGTGTTGTCTAATCAAAGCTCTGGCATCCGTTTTGATAAATGATTTGCATTGCTTTACAGAGGGTTTCTTCATGTGTAATTCATGCACACCAGCGCCCCCTCCCCCTCCTGTTAGTGTTGGATTTTGAAAGAGCCCATATCCTGTAGAACATCTCTCTCACCCACCCTCCCAGCTCCCCCAAGGTACCTACCAAAATCCTGTATAGCTTGTAGCATCTCCCAAGGTGTTACTGTATATGAAAGCAGAGAATAATTTAGTTGTTTCTGAATATGAATTCTTAGCAAAAAAAAAAAGGGGGGGGGGAGTGGGGAGAGGCATGGGGGGGAGAAGTTTAATACTCGCTGCATGAAATAGACAATATTTCCTGAAACAGGAGATACTAACCTCAAAGAATTTAAAATAAAACATCCATTTTATTTTTTTTTAAAGGGGGACTAGGAAAGGAAAAAAAAATAGCAGAATAGTCAGTCTTTTTATCCAAAGTGCAGATGAAATTGATTAAACCTTAAAAACTCGCCTCAGTCCACCCGGTTTATTAATTGAAGAATTTCCTCTTCCCCAGAATGGGAAGTGCACATTAAAACAGAGCTTTGCCCCTGAGTAGCAATGATAACTTGAGAACGGCACATTTTCTACAATCCTATTTTCTCTTCTGCACTAGAGGAAATCCTAACATGGTAAAAAGCATAATAAAAAAAAAAGTATGTTTAAGGAAGTCCTCTTTCATTTCCTTGTAAAGCATGAAATCAAATTATAGCCCATGGCCCACAATTATTTTATTTCTACATTTCAAATTCCATTTTCTGCTTCCTTTCACTGCCTGTGAACAGGACTTGTACTGTTTGTGCAAAGTCAGCTAAAAAGATTACCACAAACAGAAACAGGACACAGTAGCATAAAGAAGCAAGGAGTCAGAATCCCATGCTTATGTTCAGCGCTCGGGTGGCATGCAAAACCTCTTCACTAATTCACACTGGAACCCAACCCTATTTCCCTTTTCCTTCACTAGTGCAGATTTTACTGTATTTAGAGCCAAGACAACCACATTTTTACATTGATAATGATTGGGGGGAAAATCTCTTGATCTGATGCAATTCTAAGCCCTGGTTGCCAAAAAAAAAGCCCTTTTAATTTTCTTGTTCTGTATTTGATAGGAAAGAAATAGCATATTTTCTTCAAAAGAAAATGCAATTTGGTTTGCCTTCCAGCCCTGCTAAAACTGCAAGTCAGATTAGTGTCTATAAAAGTGGTTCTCAACCTGTTTAGACTCGAATCACCTCTCATCTGACTTGGATAGGCACCCCTAGGATAACGCCACCTCTTATTTAACACTCATTTTTTACTACAGAAAAATAATACAGCAATTTCTATGACACACAGAACTCAGAAAGACCACAACAGGACAGGATTATATTAACACTGTGGGTTCCTATTTGAAATCCTAGGTTTATCCTGTGAACCTGATTTGCACACCTAACAGTGCTAACATTGGGAGGCACCCCATGGCATCCTCGAAAGGATCGCAGTGCACCTCAGGGTGCTGCGACACCCTGGTTGAGAATCACTGGTTTAGAGTTTATAATTTGATTGTTCTGATGATGTATATTCTGTACTTAAGACAATGACAGCAGGCTCTTGGAGCTGATTTAGGAAGATGAGAGAGATTTCTGGACTTAGCTCTGCCCTTTCTTGCCTCTTATAAATCACAGTACAACTGAAATGTACTTTCTTTAGTTCCTGTTTCTGCAATTAGCTATGAATGGGTGAAAAACTATACCTGTACAAAGCCCCCTTGACTTCTTTGGAGGCGCCTTAGTTTACCAACATGCAACAGATTGCCTGGTCAGGGCCCTAATTGCTGAATTTGTTTATATGTAGCTCTATAATAACCTTGGATGAGCCAGGGTTGGAATTGGTTCATAGGAGATGGGGATTCCCTCCTTGTTGTAATAGGTTGTCCTATAAAGCATGATTACATATGTTTTCTGCACATTAAAGAACGCACACCTATAATAGATTGGGCCACGTCTTCACAAAACATTCTACCCCAGAGCCATGCACAAGAAACCTGGGATGACTTCTACTGTAGCACCTTAATTTAGGATTGCAAAACAATACCATCCAGGAATTGTAGGGACTGGACTTCAGCCTTCTGCTTTGTTATGGTGCATAAAATCAGCTATTTATTGCCTTGTTATAGCAGTGTTGAACTCACAATCCTGTGTATCAATTATTTAAAACCTTATTAGCTTTCAATGTGTTTTTGTGGGGGTTGAGTTGTACTGGTATCAAGGGGAAGCAACAATTATTTCTTTTTCTACTTCTGTTACTTGAAGCGTACAGAATTTTGGATAAGGTCTCCTTTTCATTATAAGGAAAAAATCCAAAGAAACAAATTGGTAGAAATGCAGGAAGAGTGGAATTCAGTTGTTTTTAAGATTCCTTACTGCTCTAAAAAATAATAAAACTCAATGCAGATATTTTGGGAACATCAATATCCTTTTCAAGGTACATTGCATTTTTGGCTTTCTAACCTTGATGCTGTGTCTCAAGAGCCAGACTGGGTATCAGCAGAAAGTAGTCTCTGTCTGATATAGGCTTAAGCACATCTTCCAACAGCTCAGCTAGTGGAAACTTTATTTTGGCTTGCTTAGTATTGCTGCTCTCTACAGATCATAAGATGCTTGGTTAAGTTGCTGACATGATATAAAACCTTAAATAAGAATCCTATGTTGGATAGTAGATAAACTGCATAAATAAGTGACATGATCAGATGATGGAGGAAGCTCACTGGTGAAGTTGATTTTTGGCACCAACTAAACAGATGCACAGCCTCCTAACATGAGGGCTTTGTTAGGCTAGTCTTAAATTGTGCTATCCATGTCAATTAGATTCACCAGAACTTAGCCTACAGCAGCTTGGCAGGGTGCATTCTTGAAATTAATTGCTAAAGAAGCTCAGTTGTGGTTAGATGGAGGATCCCAAGTCACTCAAGTGCAATTACATACTTTTAGTAAAAAGTTCAAGTAAACAAAGCATCTGTGATCATACGGAGGCTAGAAAATTAAAACAAGAACAACCAGCAGTCTTATTGAAGTAGGCAGCAGAGGTCACTGTTTCATGATATAATAGATGGTCACCATCCTGATTATTTTTCCCTCCCCAATGGCAATATTTCATAGATTTCATAGACATTAGGGCTGGAAGGGACCTCGGAAGATCATTAAGTCCAGCCCCCTGCCATAGGGGCAGGAAGTCAGCTGGGGTCACAGGATCCCAGCAAGATAAATGGCCAATTGACCCTTAAAGGAATTCAGAGTAGGTGTTTGCACCACCTGTGGTGGCAGTCTGTTCGAGGTCTTGAGGGCTCAGACTGTAAAGAAGTTCTTCCTCATGTCCAGCCTGAAACGGTCTTGGAGAAGTTTGTGACTGTTTGACCTTGTCATCCCATGTGGCACTCTGGTGAACAGGCATTCACCCAGATCCCGATGTACACCCCTTATATACTTATAGGCAGCCACCAGGTCCCCCCTGAGCCTGTGCTTTTCCAGATTGAAGAGTCCCGTAGCTCTCAGCCTCTCCTCATAAGGCCTGTTCTCTTGCCCTCTGATCTTGCGTGTGGCTCTCCTCTGGACTCTCTCAAGCTTCTCCACATCCCTTTTAAATTGTGAAGCACAGAACTGGTTACAGTACTCGAGCTGTGTCCTCACCAAGGCTGAGTACAGCAGGAGGATAACATCCTAGGATTTGCTAGAGAAGCATCTATGGATGCAAGCCAGTGTTTTGCTTGCTTTACCAGCTGCAACATCACATTGGTGGCTCATATTCATCTTGTGGTCAATCATGACCCCCAAGTTCATTTTGGCTGTGGTGCTAGCAAGTGTAGCACTGCTGAACCTATAAGCATGCTGTGGGTTTTTCTTCCCAAGGTGGAGTACCTTGCATTTTTTGGAGTTGAAGGCCATCAGGTTTTCATCCACCCATTTTCTGAGCCTGCCAGGGTTGGCCTGGATCACCATCCTGTCCTCGGGTATGGATGCTTTACCCCAAAGATTGGTGTCATCAGTGAACTTGGCCAGTCCGCTTCTGACACCAGTGTCCATATCATTAATGAAGATGTTGAAAAGGCTAGGCCCAAGGATGGAGCCTTGGGGGACCCCACTGGTCATGGCACACCACATGATTGACTTCTGTCCGACCTTGAAGCCAATTCCCCAGCCAGTGGACTGTGATGTAGCCGAGTCCGCATTTGGTCAGTTTTTCTATAAGATGATCGTGGGATACCAGATTGAAAGCTGAGATATATGACGTCAATCTCTTCTCCCTTGACCAGGTGATATGTTACCTGGTCATAGAAGGAGATGAGATTGGTCAGGCAAGATCTACCCACAACAAACCCGTGCTGGCTATCCCTCAAGAAGTTGCCTTCAGCCAGTTTGTCAAGAATGGTCTCTTTGATGATTTTCTTCAAGATCTTCCCAGAGTTGGAGGTTAGGCTGATGGGCCTGTAGTTCCCCGGGTCTACTTTTCTCCCTTTCTTGAAGATAGGCACCACATTGGCCTTCTTCCAATCCTCAGGCACTTCACCTGAGTGCCATGAGTTCTTGAAGATCTGTGCCAGTGGCTAAGCTATGATGCTTGCCAGCTCCTTAAGTACCCTGGGGTGTAAGCTGTCTGGGCCAGCTGACTTGAAAGGTGTCCAGCCTCTCAAGGTGTTCCTTCACATGGTCAACATTGATGGCGGGTAACAGTTCTCCCTCACCCTGGCCGTCCCATACCGTATTGAGCAGGGCCGTCCCTTGGGGCTGGTGAAAAAGTTCCTGTTGAGCAGGTTGGCTTTTTCCTGGGCGTCAATTGTCATTTGACCCATATGGTTTAGCAGGGGTTCAATGTTATCCTTGCTTTTCCTCTGGCTCCCCACATCTAAAAAAGGACTTTTTATTGTCCTTCATATGTGTAGCCAGTTGGAGTTCAGTCACAGCCTTGGCTTTCTTGGTTCACTCCCCATAGGCCTGGACCAGTGCAGAGTACTCCTCCTTTGGTGTGGATCCATCCTTTATAGGCCTTTCTTTTTAGATGCAGGAGGTCCACTAGTTCCCCGAAGAGCCTAGGGGTCTGCTGTGCCCTTTTGCTGCCTTTCCTATGAGGTGGGATAGACACTGCTTGTGCTTTCAGGAGCACTCCCTTGAGGAGCAACCACTCTTCCTGAATCCCTCTCCCTCCCCCTCCTTGGGTCGTGATCCCTTAGGGCCTCACCAGCAAGCCTCCTGAGCTTGTCAAAGTCAGCTTTCCTGAAGCCGAGGACTTCTGCTTTGCTGACTGACTTGCCTGCTTTACAGCGGATGGTGAAGATGATCAGTTCATGGTCACTGTCTCCCAGCTGCCCTTTGGTTGTTAGGTCACTGATTAAGTCATCCCCCGTTGCCAGTACCAGGTTGAGCAGCGCTTTGCCTCTTGTCAGTCCATAGACTTCTTGAGTCAGATAGCTCATCCACACACATGAGGAAGCTTTGCGACCATTTGCATGTCATCGAGTATGCTCACTGGAATGCATTATTTATACTGTTACTCTATTGCCCACTTCTTGGGAGGATCTCCTCCTTGCCCTCCCCACTCCCCTATTTGGATATCCACTTCCCACTTCCTTATGGTTCCTGCTTGCAACAGGGTTACCTTCCCGGGCAAGTCTCCGCTTCTGGTCTTCCCCTGTCTTTGGGCAGTCTGCCCGCTCCACTTTCCTGCTATGTCTTAATGAAAATAAAGTTCAGCTGTTATTTGAGTGAGAAACTACCTTTTGTATGCCCTGATGACTAGGGCCATAAGTACACGCTCCAACCATCCCTGTGTGTGCCCTATGCCTCGCAGATGTTCCACTGTGTGTTACCTCTCCGGCCTAGCATACTGGGCACATAGCTGTAGCTCTACCATACTGTCTCGAAGGCGTGCCACCCCTCTCTCACTGGGGTCCCATTCACTTTGCTTGCTCTCACCCAGCCTCTTGCATGCTGCCCTCTCTCCTGGGCCACATTCATAACACCTGGCTTCTCTGGCTTCAGGCTCGTCTCTCAATGCCTCGGTCAGCCCCAGCCCAGTCTGTCGGGTATCTCCCACTACCCTCATCTGAATGTTTGTTGAGTGACTCTGTAACTGTTAGCCTACTTCGCTCCTGGCCCCACACTGGTCTTTCATGCCCCCGCTGGGCCTCTTTCCTCTTCACTATGCCCCTATCTCTCAGGGCCTCTCTATCCATTGCCCCTCTCTCTCAGGGCCTCTACTTGTGCCCCCAGGTTTTACCCTGCTGCCTGGGCATGGCTCCAGTCCATCTTCCAGCCTGGACTCTGCCTCAGGGCTCCTAACTAGCCTGGGCTCCCCCTGCTCTGCTGGAACTACCAGGGATGTAGGGCTGGGGTTATTAGGTGCCCCTTCGTGCCTTTCACTGGGGAGGTAACTGGCTTGGCATTTCCTGGGGGCTCCCACGCCACTAAGAGTCTCATCAGGCCACCCTTCCCCAGCAGGGTGCAGTTTCATGTCTCGCCCAAGACAACAGGAGCCTCCACCTCCTCATAGCTCCTTCCCTTACCTCCAGGTCCCCGAGCAGAGGCTCAATCAGCTGATGTTGCTGCTAGGGCTGTGCAAAGCTTCGGTAGCTGATTCAATTCGGAGGAGATTTGGTCCAATTCGGGGACCGAATCTCTGAATCCGAGTCAAATCAGGAGATTAAGTAAAAGCTCTGAATTGATTTGAAGCATCCAAATCCATTTGGAAAAGCTTTGGAAAAGATTCGGAGATGTGGCCATAGACTAAACAGGCAGCTGACAGCTGCCTTCAGCTGCTAAGTCTGTTGGGGTTGGAGGAGGGAAGAGGCATGAGGGAGGGAGGAATTGGGGCTGGGGCTGGGACAAGCTGCACAGCTGGGGTGGCGGCGCGGGATGTGAGCATGGTAGTGCTGGAGTGGGGGCTCTGCCCTGCTGCCATTTGCCCGGGAGGGTTGGGATGCGGGCGTAGCTTGCTCCCAGGCAGAAAGGGGTAAGCGGCAGCAGGGCATAGACCCCACTCCCAGCTCTGCCGCACTCGCTTCCTGTGCCCTGCGCACCGGCTGGCAAGTGACAACAGGGCAGAGCTCCCGCTCCCAGCACTGATGCGGGCGTGGCAATGACCTGTTTTGCTTGTTCTTTACTCTAGTTTCTGTATGACCTAAGGCTACATGTCCATCATTTATATGTGTCAAGCTGCCTTTGACCTTTTCGCTCAAGCTAAATTTACTTCAACTGCAGATGCTTCTAGTTGCTGGTACTCTACTTATGTCACAGCAGAAACTACATCTTTAGGCACTGCCTAAAATGTTACATGTAAGCCTCAACCCTCTGGCCTAGACCTCTGCTAAGCATGTGTACTACAAACTCCAGACAATGGCAGTTATAAATTATCAACTCTCTGCCAGCTATTCACAGTACAGCACTTTCCAAAGTTTTAAAGCAACTTTACATTGCCAAGGATGTTTTGGACTTGAGTATTTTAAAGTAAGGGATGAGTTTATGTTATTATACTAACATAAGGGATGGTTTAGATCATTTTTCACTTAAAGAACATCTCTAAATTTTCATTCTCCTGTCAATTTCCTGGTAATGATAAATTCTGCTGCCTCCCAGTTTGGCCGGCTGTTTTGCTAGTTTTCTGTCTTGTACTTTGTTGCTAGTCTTGTTCCTTTTTCCCATCTTTGGCTGTCATCCAGAGACTTTGCTCACCTTTTATCATCTTTTATTGTCATTTTTTTGACTTAGTAGATTTCTATTGCTTTACTTTGTTCCCCTTGGTTTGGTTTCTTATCTTGCAATATAATTCCCATCTCTCTCCACCTCTTCCACTTCTTCAAATGAAACTAGTTTCTGTTTCATTTTCTTGTTGCAGACCCATGTCTCTGGGCTGTATGTCATCCCCAGAAGGATACTGGTACTTGACCTTCCATTTTCAGGCTAAGTGGGAAATTATATTTCAGGAATCCTTTTTTCTTTCTTTATATCTTTCTGAATAAGCTCCAACACCTCTCTTTCATGCATGAAATAGCAGCTAGAAGGCTGCAGCATACTTGTTTTTCTAAGATGCTTCTTTTTGATTACTTATACTTTAATTTTAAACTAGTTTGGTCTGACATCTGAAACTGTCCCTAAGAGAAATGTTATATACCATAGTTTCTTGAATCTAAAACAAGAATCCCCCCCTGCCCCATTCAGTATGGGGGGAGGGGGAGGCATGCATCTTGGATTTGAGTACCGGCTTGGAGAAGGCATTGGCTGCGGCTCTGGCCCCAACCCAGAGCTAGAGCTGGAGCACCACCTGCCTGGGGCTAGAGCTGCTGTCACCGCTGCTTCCTGGACTTAGCAGCTGTGGAGTTAGCAGCAGTTGTGGTAGATCTAGGGGTGGGCAGTGGGGTGGCCAGAGTGGGGTCAGAGTTGCTGCTGCTGCTTGTCTAGGGCAGGGGCTGGAGCCCCCATGTGCTCCATTCTCCTGGCTGGAGTCAAGCCACCTGCTTCCTGTGCTGCTGCTTTCCCTGTTGTAGCGGTGGGGGAGTATAATTTAAGATGACCCTCCAGGAGTTAGATTCTGTAAATGGAAAGCTGTAACAAATTTGTAATCTTCCATATATGGAATCTTTATTATTGGGGGGACGTCTTATATTCAAGGTTGTCTTGGATTTGGATAAATATGGGGGGGAGGGCCTTTGTGTTCACTGTGCTTCCTTATATGTGGATCTGTCCTCTGCATGCATCTCTGCTTCATTTGGATTCATCCGTTTGCCTTTGTGATTTGGAGGAACTCTCACATCTCTCTGAGATCGCTTCTCTTATGTGTATTGGACAGTATCCTTTGATAAGCTGAAGCAGCTCAGCAACTATTTATTCCCTTTTTTCCACGGAGTCACTGTGGAAGATGTTTTCTGAATAAATTGTGCAGGTTCTCTTGTGAAATAGCATCACCTTGTTTTATTTTTTGTTTCTGATGTCCCTGCTGCTATGGCAATGATGTTTTCATACATGAATTAAGAGTCTGCTCCAAGTAAGGTTTTATTCTTAGTACACTTATTTGACTTCATCCATACTTTATTTACCTTATTACTTAAATCCTGGGATATGGGAGAAAAGTCCATGTAAACAATATTCTTGTTGACAGAAATTCAGCCTTGTGGAGAGTTGGTTGTTTTGTACCTTGGAGGCTAATTGTTTCTCAGGTTTTTATTACCTGTATGGTATACTAGAGAAGGACATCTCAGTTTTTATATATGATTTGGAGTTCTACTTATTTTTGCTATAAATTAACTGAGCAATCTTACTGGTCATCTTGTCCTGTGTTTCCCATATTACTGTTTTGCTAAATATCTCACTATGATGAAGGGACCACAAGGAGTGAAAGGAACCCTCTGCAGAATGAAACCAAACTGAGAAGTAGGCAGAGGAGTAATATGGGTTTGGAAAGGACACTAGCATGTATTGAGAAGAACTTTTGCAGAATGGTCTAGAGGTGGGAAAGTTGAAGATCTATTATATTTCATTATTTACACTACAACAGTGCCCGTGGGTACCCTCTACTTCAGGAATCGTTTAGTGTTATGGGCTGTGCAAAGTCACGAGACATGCAGAAGGTAGGGTAGCACTTGGAGACTAACTGGTTCAGAGAGGCATGAGATTTCGTAGGCAACAGCTGCCTCGTCAGATGCTACAAAAACATAGCTCATATCAAGAAGAGATTGCTTTCTAAGAAAGGATGCTGCAATTGCTTCATCCTCCCCTTTATGCTGTAATTGCAGTGAAACTTTCTGCTTGCCATTCAGTTTAGATACTCTGCTAGGATGTGTTTACTGTCTTCTGATTACTGCATGTAGTGAATATGTCATTCATTATTAGCTGAGACCAGTTAGCATGCAGAGCAGGGAAAAAGTAAGAAGTACTGCATACATCATGAAGAAGATCCACCAAAGAACTTCTCTTACTTTATGTCTAAGGGATGTCTGTTGTCAGTTCTCCTAGATATTGCAGCCTATGGTATGTCAAATTAGCTGCTGTTCTCAGGAGGCCAGACTCTGATCTTGGTTACTCTATATGGTGTAACTGAGGTTAGAACTTGGGTGTTGTGCGTCTGTTGAAAACTGTGCTTGCCATACCATGGCAGTCACAATAGGTGACCTAAATCATACACCACAGCCATTATTTTGATAGTTATATGACTTAACAGTCTCATTATTAGCTGTCATCATATTTAACTTAACGAATTCCCATTCATTTTAACAGGCATCAGCTGTGTAGCAAGAGTTACTACGCAATAAAGCTTAGTAGAAAACATTAGTGTCATATTACTGTTATATAACCCCCCCCCCCCCCCCCGCTTCACGAACTTACAAATGTAATATTATAATTCTTTCATCTAGAATATTTCCCCCCCCACTTAAAGTATGGAGTTATTCAGGTCTAACAACCCATAGACTTGTATTATTTTTTTTTAACTACACCACTTTTGTGTGAGGTTCATTATCTTCAAGCCCAATTCTGTTTCCCTGAAAAAAAACATTTTTTTCCCATTGTATTTAAAAAAACCCAAACATTTAAAACAGTTGCTGCCATAAACATAGAATATGCATTTGGAGGAACAGTACAAGTTTGTCTTGCACAGTTTTTGAAGTGATTGGTAAAATTCCTGCAGGAACTTCACTACTGCAATAAAGCCCCAGCTGTAGCTTTAAAGGATTCTGCATTCCCTCTTCCAAAATAAAAAGCTTTGATAGGTTGAAAATAGTCATTTATAACTGTTAATTTTTCCTGCTCCGCTTCCCACCCACTCACTCACCCAGGCACTCCATCTCAGAATGATTTTCTATCTGGGGTTCATGGGAATTCTCAACAGGGCTGGCTGTTTCCATGTGATGCTATTGTAAAGATTAAACAAAAAAAGGGGTCACAGGGAGGAAAAGAACCATCACGTTAATTTCTTCTCATCAGAAGTTTTGGTCAAGTGTTAGCGGCATTGAAAACAGAAGTTCTGGATTTGGTAAATAATGACCCTGGTTTGGTCACTTAAATTTGTTTTAGCATTTTTTTTGTTTTATTCCCTCTCCCCCCAAGATTTTTTTTAAAGGCATTGCAGCTCTCTGCTAATTCAGTTTTAGACCTTTTAATGTTTCTAGTGAATCTTGACAATATTAAGGTCTGTTACACATGGCATTTTAACGCTTCATCTGCAAGATACCTTCGGACGCTGTGTTAGAGTAGTGTAACTGATGCACATCTTTGGTTGCTCATCAGCTATGTGTCAGTATTCTAGCCAGAATGAGATAGAAAGGGCCTGAATGTGGGCAGTGCAATGCCCATAGCTCTCTAGTCATCAGAAGATCTGGTTTAAATAAAAACAGTTCTGAAATCTTCACTTAAAATATTCAGAACTTGCAGAACCCAATAGAAATTGAAGGAAAAAAGCAAGGCCCTGTGCTCTTTAGATGCATTTAAATTAAATGTGAGTGACATCCCTCTCATTGAAAGAAAGGGGATGTGGGAAACTGCCTGTATTTATTCAGCTGTTACTGAAATCTACTGTACAGGCTTTAATTAGAAGTAAATGACAACACATTATGGTGTTAAACCAACCTTTGGAAAGTATATGCATTAGGAGTATATGTATTGGGAGATTCCCTCAACCTTTGGAAAGTGTATGCATTAGGAGATTTTAAAACTTGTTTTAAGATATTTAGATTTGATGCAAATGTCTAACTTCTAAATCTAGACTTAAAATTTGGTAGAAGAGGAGAAAGGTCACTCTTCAGTTGCAAAAGCTTTAGATATTTCTTTCCTTAGTCATTTTGTCCTGTGATTGTTTTCCCCCCCCTAGTCCTGTTGGCTTTACCCTGGTTCAAGTTAAGACTAGTGCAGCAGGACTTAATTTTCTTCTTTATGTAGTAGCATCCTTTTAAACAAGTCCTGCTCTGCAAAGTGTTTCTGTTATATTAATTCTGTCTTCAAACCAACCGAGAGCCATAGTTTCCAACCCAGTGAAGATACTGAAAAGTAACCCATGTTGGGTGCTATGATGGGATCAAATGTAGTTTCAATATTATGCTCTTGCATTGTATAAAGGGAATTTAGGTTCTGAAAGCTGACCCATTTTGTGTGTGTCAGTTAAATTATACAATATTGGTTTGTCTCTACAGCAGCATGAAATGCCTACCCTGGTTGTCCTTTGTGGTATAGGACCGGGGGGTAATCAGTAGGCCTGTGTGAAACAGCTAGCATTTGCTTTGGGTTTGGCCAGTTTGCGGGACAGTGATTTGATTTGGTGATTCAAATCACTGTCCCAAATCGATTGGGCCAAATCTGATTCAGACGTTCGGCCTCAGCCGAATCAGTCGAATTACCCTGTCAGTGGCTGCCCTGCCTGACCCCAGCTCCCAGCTATTTGAAAAAAAAAGCCTGGCACTCACTGGCGATCTCTGCTGCCCCATGCTGCGTGGGGGGCTCTGTCATGAGCCCCCATCCCCTGCCTGTTCTCCTGGCCCAAGCTCCCAGCCCTTTAAAAAAATAAATAAAAAGCCCCCAGAAGCCCCGATGGCTTCTGTAGCAGCCGCTGAGTGTGGGGCTTTTTTTCCCTTTCTTCTTCTTCTTAAAGAGCTGGGAGCTGGGGTGGGCAAGGCAGCCATGGCGGGACTGGGGGAGTGGGTGGGGGTTAAGAGGCTCATGGCAAAGCCCCCCATGCAGTGGGGAGCAGCAGAGATCACCCCCTGCCTTGCAGCAGCTGGTTAGTGGGGGCTCTTTTTTTTAAAGCACTGGGAGCTGGGCTGGGCGGGACAGCCATGGTGGGGGCTGGGAGAGTGGGCACAGGTCGGGGGGCACTCTTGGGAGCTGGGGGAGCAGGCAGAGGAAGTGGCCTGGCAGGGGTCCTCCCATAGTTCCCTCCCCCACCCCCTACTTAACGGCACGGAGTCTGGGTCCAGCTCCAGCTCCCTGTGGCAGCAAGCCTGAATCTCTGAAGCTCTCTGAATCTTTTCCGAATCGATCCAGACCTTTTTGGTCTCCTTTTAATTGGATTCGGAGATTCTGCCGCCAAATCAGGCCGAATATCCTCAAAATCAAATCAGCACCCCTCGCAGAGCATGGAGCAGTGGGAGGCAGCAGGGATCGCCCCCTCCCGCCTGACACCCATGTGGCAGCTGTCCTATGGTGCGGGTGCAGCGGGGATTTGCAGGGCACTGTGCACTGTCTGGGAGCTGGGGCTGAGTGGTGCTAGGCTCTGGCTGAGTGCTGGAGTCACCCCAGCTCCCAGACAGCACCCGGCGTCCTGCCAAGCTGCACTGCACCTGTGTGATGTGACAGCTGTTGTGCGGGTGCCAAGTGTGGGGGCGATCCCTAGTGCCCCCCACTGCTGTGAACTGTGGCGGGGGGGGCTCTGCCACAAGCCCTCAGAGGCCCTGATCCCCGCTACTGCAGCTGGGGAGTTACAGGGCTTTTTTATTTTTTATTTTTTTAAGTGCTCAGAGGCTGGGGGTGGGCCAGGGGATGGCAGCCATGGGGGCTTCTCCCACGGCTCCTCTGGCTGTACCTACTTCTGCCCCAGTGCGGGGAGCCACAGGAGAAGTTCCCATGGCTGCCCTGCCTGGCCCCATCCCCCACCCAGCACCAGCCTTCCAGCCCTTTAAAAGGAGGGCTGCTCTTCCCAGGGGCGCTTCTGAAACATCCGAAACATTTCCAAAAAGTTTTGGATGGTTCTGTTTCGTTTCGGAGATGTTTCTGAGCCTTCTGTTTCATTTTGGATTCCGTGTTTTGGGTGCTGAAATGGGCCGAAACACCTCCAAAACAAAACGGCTGCCAAAATTTCGCACAGCCCTAGTAATCAGCATACCTTTCACTATAGCCTATTCATCTGGTTGTGTTGTGTTACCAAACTAGTTGAGACCCATATGCCTTAGGTTTATGCTGCGGTGAAGATCACTTATGCTTTTTCCAAGTTCTTAATGTAAAGCTGTCAATACGGAGCATTAGCTAAACTTTAATAATACCATCAGGTTTCTTTGTATAGGCTCAGTTTTGTTCCATGGCAACTTAAATTTCCCTGTGTCTTCAAGTGACACTGAACAAAGCCATATGTTAGATTTTCACATTGCTTATGCATTTTTATTTATACATACAACATCTATTTATAATGTATACAAATATGGTTTAGATATTTAAAATATGCAAGGTTGTTTTTGTTTTTATTTTTAGAAAAATATTCTGGAAAGGTAGTCTCTAATCCTATAATGCTGACCTAATACTGATTCTGAATTCTCCTCCAGGTGCCCAGATTATTGATTTGATGATGCTTGTAATAGATGTGACAAAAGGGATGCAGACTCAGTCAGCAGAGTGCTTAGTGATTGGACAAATTGCTTGCCAGAAGATGGTAGTAGTTCTGAACAAAATAGATCTCCTTCCAGAGGGGAAGAGACAGGCTGCCATTGAGAAGATGACCAAGAAAATGCAAAAGACCTTGGAAAATACAAAGTAAGTTACCAGATATGTACTTTCATTGTAACAGTTGTTATGCTATGCTTGCCTACCCCTTAACAAACACTCCCAAAGTCTTCAGGGCTGGTCTTTATTAGACTGGACACAGGCACAAAGAGATCATTCACATGGATGACTAGAAAGAGGTTGAGATATTACAAAAATACAAATGCAGCCTTAAATTTTGACCCAAGTAAGATTTGCTTGAGTGATTTTGTTTTTTTGATGCCTAACTTAAGATGCCTCCATAGATGCATGTTTTTTAAGGAGTGGGCACGTGGCTGTCTACTAGCACTGACCACAGCCAGTTAACAAGTTTTAAATACTCCAATCTTTGTCTACATTAGGTACTAACTGATGTTAAAAATATTATTTTGTGTGGTAGCCCAGGGGTGGACAAGCTGTTGGTGCTATGGGCAGCCTCTAAGTGTGGCAAGCAGCAGATTTGAGGAGGGGACAAGCAGCACAGTGGGCAGGTCAGGCAGGGAGCAGAAAACAGAGCAGCACTCGGAAGGTATGGGGCTAATTTGTGGTGTGCCTGCCAGAAAGGTTAGCCACCACTGTGTTAGCTAATGCATTTAGTAAATGCAGCTCACCCCCTTAGTATATGTGCGGCCTTTTGCATTCTACGCTGAATGATGTTGTTACATTTTCCAGCTTTCATTGTAGCCGTTAAGGAACTCAAGGTAGCTTCTTTTTTTCTTTTTTAAGTGTAATGTTATATGATACAAATTACTAAAAAATAAGTTTAGTTAATTGTTTTATATTAATTCAGCTCGTATCAAATAAATTCATAGTCCGCTGTAAGAGGAGACTTTTTCTTTAGCTTATGGGTTTATCACTGACTGCCATATGGAAGCCTTGTCAGCTGCAGAGAATGGGAAAAGAATAGAACGATGGACATCATATAAGGGAGAATATGGGATTTCTGTTTGGAAATTGTATTTGGAATTGGGGTGGTCCTTCTGGTACAATAAAAATAATCTGTTGAATTAAGTAATGCCTATAAGTGGAAAGAGACCCTTAAATATGAATGTAATTTTTCTGTGAGGCCAGAAGATATTTTATAGGGAGAGAAGCTGAAGCACAAATGGGTGAAGCATTTTGCCCAAGGTCGTGCTGCAGAAGGAACTCTGATTCGTAGTTATCCAACTGGTAAATCAAGGCTTGTTTTGCAAGAGTGCCAAGTAGGATCACAAGTAGATTGGGCATATGAAAGTGAGGTTTTTCATCATGCAAGAGGAGCAAGGATAGCTCTGTTGCATAAAGCACCTCATGTTTAACTTATTTTGATGGCAGGATGGTGTCCTTGTTCAGCTAAACAATCTAGAAATCTTACTGTGTTTTATCAGCTTCTCTATTCTTCTGTGGCTTGTTTCCTTTTGATCAGTACAGCATAGAGGTCACTGCCAGAGGAGGCAAACTTCTTACTGTGTACTTAGTGGAGAGACAAAATTCTACAACTTTCAACTCTCCTTCATGGTTGTTGATTGAGGGCAAACAAATATAAAGCCACTTTTTTTCCCCCTGTCATGTAGGATGATAAACTCCTGCCCCACTTCTTTTAACAGACACCTGCAGCTTGATCTGAGAACACTTAAATGCTTTAAATTCCTGTGTCCCTGCCTGAGAGGGTTTTTTTCATAGTTCTACCTTTGCTTCTTCTGTTTGCAGTTAACACAGTGAGACTGCGAAAACTGAGGAATAACCTTAATGTGAAGTTAAAATTTTTACCTTGTGGTTTTCCTATCATTATGTTTTATTACTTACTGCTAAGGTTGTACATATATTATCCTTAAACAGAAATAAAAACTATATTTCAATTTTTGCTTATTTCACTCATTTCTGAAAATAAATTTATACTCAGTGCAGATCAGTAAAATTTGAGAAATTAATGGTTTTTATTAATTTGGCTTTTATCTTCGCAAGCTAATGAAATGCTAGCAAAGTGACATAATAAACCTTTATTTTATTCAATCTGAACTAAGGTGGGGTTACTGCTGCCTTAGTGGTTGCAGATTAAGTCCAAGAGTTTAAGGCAAATACAGGGAAGATGACCTTTCTAGTGACATATTATAAAACAAGGGTGTCAAACTCCGTCTGGCTCCAGAGGCTGGGTGAGTGTTACTGGGCTGGTTTGTGGCCTGGACTGAGATGATACCCCATGCAGCATTCGCAGTGTTGGGTTCAGAACTGCATGCCACGCACAGCATGTGCTGGCCTAAGGGCTTGCTGTGCACGTGGCATGCAGGGCCAACCTGGGGCATATTTTACCTCGCTGTGTAGGCTGGACCTGGTGCTGCAGGCAGGACAAGGGGTTGGTCCAGGGCACTGCATGCAGCCCACACCTTGAACCCCATATGCCATGTGCAGCACTCTGTCTAGTAGGGGTGTGCGAAGCAGGCCCTATTCGATTCGGATTTGGCCCGAATCAGGGACAGTGATTCAATTCATTGATTCAGATCACTGTCCCTGATTTGATTCAGCCAAATCCGAATCTGAATATTTGATGCTGATTTGGACATAGACACAGCTTTAAAAGTTTTTTCTACATACATTGAGGCATGGTTCAGGATTGCTGCGATGCTGGGATGCATGGAGCGTCCCACAGGAGTGTGGGGGGGGCCCTCCACATGCTCGGCAGTGAACCCAGAAGTGGACAGGACGTACTTCCGGGTCTGCTGGGGAGTGTGCTGGGGGATCACGGGTGCCCCCCACCCACCCAGGAGGCACCAAGCCGGAGGGCCATGGCTGGGGGGCCAGCACGCTCCCCGGTGGACTGGGAAGTGGACCAGGAGTGCTTCTGGCCCACTTCCAAGTCTGCTGCCAAGCGTGCTTGGGAGCCCCTCGCGCTTCTGTGGGACACTCTATGCACCCCAGCATCACAGTATTCACAAGCGCCAGCTACCTAGAGGTATGTAGCAAAAACATTCAAAGCTGTGTCTGTGTCCGAATTGCCAAATCTCTCCGAATTGATTTGGAGCATTATGATTTGATTCAGAGAGATTAAAAGGTTCTCTGATTTGATTTGGATTCAGATATTCGGCCACCAAATCAGGCTGAATCTCCACCGAATCAAACCAGAGACCAAAGCTTTGCACAGCCCTGCTGTCTTGCCTGTGTGTGCCCCATGCTGGCCGCACATGCACAGCGAGCCCCAGAGCCAGTGTGTGGTTCTGGACTGGCTGCATTTGCTGCACACCACACGGGGGATCAGTCTGGGATGCATGCTGCATGTTGTGTCCTGCTGGATCTGCACTGCAGTTCAGGTATAGCCCCAGAGCTAGCACATACAGGCCAAGTACAGACAGTCAAAAAGCCAGTCTCTGAATTGATTCAGTCATTGCAGGTTAGTCTAAGCTGCAGAGATTGAACTGATTAGCAAATGAATGCACATTCACTTTTGATTCAGAAGTTGGAGGGGGGGCAGTGACATGCTGGTGCCTTGCCCCTGCCCATTCTGTTGCCCCTCACTGACCAGCCACATCCCACCCCCAGCCCTGCTGCTGCCCCTCACTCCCTGCCCACAGCCCCTGCCAGCCCTGCTAGTGCCCCTCACTCCAGATCCGCAGCCCCTGCCCCCCAGCCTTGCCAGTGCCCCTCATTCCCAACCTGCTACCCAGGCCAAGCAGCTCTTGCATTGTGCACTCGCTCTCTCTTTCTCTATCTCTTGCATGCGTGCCAGAGCCGATGCAGGGAGCAGATGCCCCCAACAGCCAATCGGCTTGCCTGCTGCTCTCATCCTGGAGCAGCCAGACCTAGACAGCAGAAAATCTGGACATTTCCTCTTATTTTAAAAACCCACCCAGATGCAACACAGGGGCCCCAAAAAGAGGACATGTCCAGGAAAATCCAGACATATGGTAACCCTAGCCTGTAGTGGCTCAAGCTAGAAGCATGCTTGCCAGCCACTGCCAAAGGGGAGGGAAAAGAGAAAGCCCTCCAAGACTTTCCTCCCCTCCCTGCTGGCATGGCAGGGGCATGGCTCTGTTGGGGGTGGGGAGCGGCATCAAATTCATAAAACTTGAACAAGAACGGTTCTTTGTAAAACTATAAACTAAGTAGCTATAAACACAGCATGGGCTGTGTGTTCACTTCCTCTTCCTGCTGCCCCTGAGGTCTCTGGGATTTGCAGTTCAGAATCAGAACAAGCAGGACTGTGCAGTCACTACTACTTCCTGCTTCCAGGTGTCTCTGGGATTTGTAGTCCTCAGTATCAGCCAGCAGGAAGTAAGCTGGCAGGGCAGTTCTGTACTTGGGAGAAAGCAAGTTTAACCTCCCCCCTCCGCCCTGGGCCCAGAGCCCAGCCAGGGTTTGCCTGGGGGGCTGGGGTGGAAGACAGTGAGCCAGCCCTCACTGCTCCAGCTAGGGAGCAGAGGGGCAGGGCCAGCCCTGCTTTCTGGAGCAGACAGCCCAGCCCAGCCCAAAGCTGAAAAGCATGCCAGGGGACTCTGATTTAACTAAAAACAGGAAGGGGTTTGGGACAGAAGTTTAATAAACTGGTTTGACCTAAATCAGTTAAGTCTGATACTACATTCAACCAGGTTTATCTTAAACCAGTTTCAGCCATTTTGAAACTGGTTTATGTACACTGAACTTCTGTTCTGTTACAGGTTTAAACCAGTTTCTGATCACTTAAACTGGTTTATGTGTAATTTCGGTCCCTAGCTACAGTGTGTGTTGAGGGGGAAAGGGGGGAGGCACGGCTTGTGCCTGAGGTTAGTCCAGTGACCTATGGACTGATTCATATGGCTCCATAGGTCCTATGTTTGACACTCCTGTTATAAAACATTCAACCACCTAACCATGAAAAGGTTGGTTATGGTCAGATCTGTATTCATAAATCTGAATTTATAAATTTGGAAGGAAACCAGAATCTTTTTACAGGTGCTTCCTTACCCTAAATTCACATGCTGTTTTAACTACTCTTTTCTTGATAGCCTGGGAACACACATAACCCTTTAAAACCCTTTTAGTGTACCATGGGAGTCAGCCAGCTATGTCAAACTGAGAGAGCAGCGGGTTCTAGTTATGATGACATCCTCACTGCAAATGTCCAGGTTGCAGTCCCCTGCTGTTTTAAAGCAGCATCCTCTCAGTTCTAATGCACCAGCTGATTTCAACAGCTGTGGTTCCACCTGCCGAGAGGTGGTCTATCTTAATATTTCTAAAGGAAGCTGTTTGAACTGTGACTTCCAGAATGGCCGTTTACCAGATGTGTCTGTGTATTGCCTACCTGCAGAAAAAAATGTATATTTGGATGTCTGTGCTGTGCTTTATGAAGTTTTTAAAACTATCGCTGTCCTAGGGTTGACCTAAAGTACCAGCCCCACTTTAACGCAGACATACTTTCTGTCTTGACAGCTTCTTTCCTACTCTCAACTCTGAATGATGAAGCAGAGGCGATTGAAGCTGGTTTTGCATTTCCAAGCTACTTTTATATATGAGGAACCTGGTAAAACCATTTGGCAGTTTGCCTTAAGCCTCACATGCTTGTGCATGGTCGTGGGGGAAAGTGAAGGATTTGGAGCCCTTTCCATGCTAAGGCTGGAAACGTGTTACAGCAAATTAAAAATGCATTTGCTAGCATGGTTACATCTCCAGTTGCAGGGTGGACAGAGCCTTAGACCTGGGCAGCATATTACAGCTACTGTCAGGCAACTTTACAGGAATCCAGGTTCCTTGGTCAACTAGCCTTTATTTTTGTCTGGCAGAGGTTGATGTAGTTTGTAGTAAGTCATATGTGTTAGAGAAGCAGCTGGCAACCTTTCAGAACCACAGGCTGGAACAAGCTGGCTCAGCTCTGAGGTGGGTCAGCGTTCTGATCCGGTTGTGGTTTCTTTCCACTCCTCAGCAGCCTCTAGCCCTGGTGCAGCTCGATGCCATCTGGCGCTAGCACAGGTGAAGCCCCCCACTCTGCCAGAACACTGCTGAAGTCCCCCCTGCTCCCCTTTGGCAGTCTGCAATCCAGATTTGGCCATATGTTGCTGACCACTGTGTCAGAGGAAGGCAGTTACATCTGGGCCTCATTATACTCAAATACTTCCAAAAGCAGCACGTGTCACCTCTAGCTTGTCAGTTATATGGGAGACCTGGGAAGGGGACGTGACACCTGTTTCAGTATTGTTTATTCGTTAAAATATGTTGCCCCAAAACGTTGGGAAATTCAGTTATTTTTATCCAAAAGCTAGAATTCTGACTGCATGTCTTTCTCATCCGTGTCTATGGAAGACTCAGCTTTATGGCACATGAGCAAAAAAATGCTATTTATATTGGCTTACTGTTTGATCATTACATGAGTTTCCTTTACAGAAGTTATCATTCTCTCTTTATCAATGCACTATTTTCTCTAGTTCTTGCCCTTTTGAGATTGAAAATCTAAAAATTAGTTAGAAGACAGTAGGGAGAGGGGTAAAAATCACTGACTTTTGGCCCATGTATGTTATATAGTAAATTGAATACTTAGAAAACTGAGCACCTAAATGTTTTTTTCTCTCTCCTGCTTTTATTGTCATGTTTTGCTAACCATTGTGATGCTGGAGGTGTGGGTTGTTTGTTTTAGAGACTCTAGTTTCTTTTAAAAAGTTTGAAAGAGTAGTCATAAGTGAGTTGTTAGCCCAGAAAGCCAATCATTTGCATCTCACAAAGCATAGCGTTCAAAATTAGGTAATGATTGAAAGACTTCTCTATAATAGAGGGCTGAAGAAAATAATTGGTCCAAAGGAAGCATTACATTGAGGGGGTGAATTGGGAAGTAAACTCAAAATTTTGCCTACTTCAGTTAGCAAAAGATGTTCATTAGATGGATATTATCAACATTTGGAGTCAGAGTTCATATTCCCTGATATGAGAAGAAGCAGAGCTCACTTAAGATTTCAGGCTGCCTACACACTCAGACAGGCATCGCTTCACTTCACTGTCCTAACTCTGCTTCACATTTTGAAGCTGCTTCTTGCAACCATGTCATTGAGGAGGGTTGTTTTTTCAATGAAAGTTTAGAATCCAGAGCACAATATGCCAGTCTCCAGGAAGAAAAGGGGCTAACTCACGTAGCCATCACAGAGCAGCCCAATTTGGCTCTTGCTTAAAACTGGTTTAACAGAAATCTTACTCTTTACTGCCTAACCAAATAAGACAGTTAGACAGTAAGTTTTAAAGCTTGAGTAAATTCAAAGGCATCAATAATACAGTCCCAGAAGAAAATGCCCGTAATTAACTATCGCTGAACTAGATAAATCAATAGCCAGGGCAATTTCCTCATCTCTTTTGACAGATGAAGCTTTTGTTATTTTCCCTTCCTTGCATGTGCAAGGGACTTGAAGTCTCATGATGGGATTCTTTTTCTCTTTCAGGTTCCATGGGTGTCCTATTGTTGCGGTGGCAGCTAAACCTGGTGGACCAGAAGCCCCAGAGACTGTGAATCCACTAGGTGTTTCTGAATTAATTGAGGTACATGCCATAAAAAAAGAAGGGCATTGTAGTATACTTCTTGAAGTCTGTTAGTGTTTACTGTAATACCATTTAATACTAATGTACTCATGTATTCACGTGGGAGTTTGAAGGAATCCCATTCTGTGCCTCACATTCTCTTGGAATCCATTCTAATTAAACGGACAAGTCAGGGCTCTGAGGCCTCAGAATTGACTTGTACCATGCTCTGTTTTAGTGCTTATGAACAGCCACTTGCTAACAAGCAACCACTGAACAAGTACCTGGGTTATTATAATAAATTAAATTAAAACATTTGCTAGATCCGTGGAAACTGTCTTTTTATAAATTCCTGAAAAGTTAAATTTAAAAGATCATGATGTTGTCAAGTCAAGCATTTAAAAATCAGAAAGTCTGGGCAGCTTAGCTTAGCCTTCTCTAGCACATGTATTATGAAGCAGTTTTCAGTTATACAATCACATGCTGTTTTTTTCCAAAAGTCTCTGCCTCACTAAGTGCAGAGGATGCATGGTACCTAGTTAATGAGAAGCTAGTCATAGTTTGTTTTAGTCTCATTATTCATTTGGGTCCCCTTGCTTTATTTACCTCATGCTATTTAAAGTCGGTTCAGACAATGATTTGTGTCTGACTTCTTTATGGAACTCATCATTATTGCATCTTGAGGGTTCACTGTTGTTGGAAGCCCATTTTAAGCTGCTTGGGATCTGATTTTTCAATAGGAAGGCAGGGTAGATTTGCACCTTATAGACTAACCATAGTAGATAGTGATATACAGCAAAAGCTGTGTTAACCGGCACTTTATTAGCTGGAAAACTCTATTAGCCGGCATCCGAGGGACCCAGCAAAAGCAAAAACAGAAGTACCACTTTTGGGTTTCACCGCTGCGAGCAGAGTTTTTCTTTGCCATTTCTTCAGCCCATGGCCCAGGGCAAAGTAGCCTGCGCAGGGCCCTCTTCCCTGTCCCCCAGCACACTGACGCTGGGGAGTGCACCAGAGGGTGCACATTTGATTAACCAGAATATTTGATTAAGCGGCATCTCCCATTCCCAGGGGATGCCGGATAACGGAGCTTTTACTGTATATAGCTCAAGCTTTTGGGAACCGAAGCTCCGCTGGGGTCATGCAATGCCTCCAGTTGAAACTGTGAATGCTCACCACCTCTGCTAATCACACCACAGGATATCTATCTGGGCACTCTGAAAGTCAGGAATAGTCAGGGATTGTCTGAAAAGTTTGCCTTAGGTGACTTGTCTAGTAGGGGTGTGCGAAACAGGCCGTGTTCAGTTCGGATTTGGATTTGGCCTGAATCGGGGACAGTGATTCGATCTGTTGGTTCGGATGACTGTCCCCCATTTGATTCAGCAGAATCTGAAGATCCAATGCTGATTCGGAGAGTCAGCAATTTGGCCATAGACACAGCTTTAAATGTTTTTTCTATATACCTTGAGGTACCAGGCATGGGTCATGAACGTGCGATGCTGGGGCGGATGGAGCGACTCACAGGAGTGTGGGGGAGGCCCCCGCGTGCTCGGTGGTGGACCCGAAGTGGACTGGATTTACTTCTGGTCCACTTGTGAGCCTGCCGGGGAGCATGCTGGGGGCCCCTCCACAACCCCTCTGGCTTGGCAATTGGCTGTGTGGGGACCCCAGGTGCCCCCCCAGACCCAGGAGCCACCAGTCACCGAGTTGGGGGCGGGCCCCTAGCGTGCTCCCTAGTGGACCCAGAAGTGGACCAGAAGTACTTCTGGTCCACTTCCGGGTCGCTGGTGAGCACGTTGGGGACCCCCTCTTGTTCCCGTGGGATGCTTCATCCGCCCCAGCATCGCAGCATTCGTGAACCACCTGGTACCTCGAGGCATGTTAAAAAAACAAACAAACCCCACAAACAAGCCCCCCCTCCCACTCCCCCCCCCCAAATTTAAAGCTGTGTATATGTCCAAATTGCTGAATGTTTCTGAATCGGAGGGTTTTGATTTGATTCGGAGAGAGTAAAGGGTCTCCTGATTTAGATTTGGATTCGGAGATTCGGCCACTGAATCGGGTCGAATCTCCACCAGATCGAATCAGGGTCCGAAGCTTTGCACAGCTCTGTTGTCTAGCAGCACTTAGTTACACTGTGGCAAAAGCTGAGATAGAATCAAGTTTCTTTTGGGAAGCATTTAACTGATTTAACCACGTTCTCTTGTGTAATCATCTACCTCATTCATTACACAACTTCCCCTCCCTGCATAAAATGAAGGAGACTCCTGCAGACAATTCTGCTTTGCTGCACAGCTGTGATTTATTCCTAGGATAGATCCTTCCTGGCAAAAATTGTGCAGAAGAGCAAAAGGTGTATTCCTGACAGACAAGCCACTTCCATAGTGTTAAAAAGGTTGTTGGCAAAGGACACACCCACATTACAAACCAAACTGCATTATTTGGGCATAACTGCTGCTCGAGGAAGTCCTACTAGTATTGGAAGAGCAGGCAAGTGCTGTTCCAGTTATTGGCCTATCCTCCATTCTTTCACATGAGCAACTCAGTCATGACTGGCCATCCCTGTCTTTGTAGCCTTTTATAAGCAGGTACTAACAGCAGTTCCTGTGATGGGGAGAAGGATCAAAGAATTCTTTTCTCTTTGGACTTGAGACAAGATTTGAACTAGTTCACCTGAACTAATATTAGCTAGGTGGCCACAGGCAACAATAATTAATGTCTTCTCTCCTTTCTGATATATGTTTTAACAACTATTTTACTTGTTTGCAATGCAGTGAAATTTTAGTCATGGTAAAATCTTAACCGGATCTGGATGAAGATGTTACTTTTGAGAGACAGCTATTTTTATCCTTTAAAAAATGTTAATGTAAATCTTAAAGTCTGATTTGAAATCTTGCCTATTGGCAGTTTGATATTTCTTCCAGGATAGAAACAGGGATGGGTTTTCTTGAGCATTTAAAAATCTTTGAAGAAGTCACTGTTCTTGAAATCAGAGCAGCGAGAATAGTAAAGTGCAGCATAAAATTGCACTGTTTTGTTTTTTTAAGTCTAGGAGAGCAAGTTTTTTGTTTTATTCATCCTGTCTTGCTTCACTGTTTATACTGAGTTTGCAGCAACTTTATCTCAACCCAGTTTTGCTAACCAAGCTGAATGTGCAGCCCAAAATCTTTCTAAGGCAGAAAATCAAACTCATCCTGCTGCAAAGTGTACCTCTCCTCTATAATGTGCCCAGTTAATTTGACATTGGTCCGTTCCAAGCTTGTCTGGGGACTCCTTAAATCAGTAAAACTGTAAACTAGTTGAATCTATCCTTGGCCTTCCACTCTTTCATTCCTTTCATGACATTTCACCTATACATGGTGCTGCTTTTGTCTGTCTTTCAGGTCCTGAAGTCTCAGGCTTACCTGCCATCAAGAGATCCCTCTGGACCCTTCCTTATGGCAGTTGATCACTGTTTCTCTATCAAGGGTCAAGGCACAGTGATGACAGGGACTATTCTTACTGGCTCTGTTAGCCTAGGTGATAATGTGGAGATTCCCGCCCTGAAGGTGAGTGTCTCATTTCCACCCTTCCCATCTCCCAGTTCCACAACAGAGAGGGGGATGGACGGACGACTCTCAATAAGGAAAAAACATACCCTTTTCTCTTTAATTTGTCCTTTTATTTCCTAAGTTTCCTCTTTACATGTTGCTTGGGAACAGCCCAGCCTGAACAGGCAAATAAGTTGGAAACAGAATTAATCATTTTGTGAAAGCAGTGCAACTTGTAACATGGTGTTGTCAAAAGCCTTGTTGTTTCACTTGTAAGGGAAAAGGAAAGCCAAAGGCAAGATTTAAATTTTGAGGTTTGGGAAAGAGAAGAGCATATTTAATAATACAGGGCAGCCCAAAAAAGTCAAACCTCCACACTCGCATGACACTAAGTTTAAGTAGGTAGAATGGGACTGAGAAGGCTGAGGTTATTGCACATTAGCTGTACAACCTCAGGGAGGCGAAGGGAGTGCACTTGAATCTGTATCCTAAGGTAGGAGTGTCTGAAGATCCAGCAGTGTGCTCTGGACTTGAGTGTATTCAGGGTAATTGGGTACTGTAGAAATTAAGTGCTTTTTATAATAATTTGAGTTGACAGTTTGTTTCTTTCCTGCAAATTATTGTTCTGATAGCAGAATTAAATAACAGAGGTACACATGTATAATATAGTCAGTAGCATAAAGCAAAATTATAGGAAGGGAGAGGGGGAGCTGAGTGACTAGTAGGGGCATGATAACTCCTTATATAAATTTCTTCACATTCAGAAATGAATTGTCCTTCCTTAGTGACCCTCTCATATGAACTATTTCAATGTCCGTTTTTCACTTGCAAAGAAAAAGTATGTAGCTGACCGTTAGCCGGAAGTGAATGCTGGACAGTATATTTTCAGAAGATTTATTATTTTTACAATAGTGATAGAACAGTGTACAATTCAGATTTCACAACTGAATATGAACTGCTATATCTGAAAGAAATTGCATTTTGGATGATCTCTAATCCAAAAATTTATTGGCTCCAGAAAATTGAGAATAATTCTGGATAAATACATTTGAGAATTCCATCATGTGATTTTGGACAATATGTAAAATACCCAAAATACAAAATGCGTTGAATAATTTGAACATTATTTTATCATCTTTATTTGGAGAGGTAGGTAATAGGAAAGTTTTTTATGAGATTTTGGGGTCATAGGCAGAAAGAGGGTGTCAGAGGAAATAGAGGAGGAGAGTGGCTCTTGAACCAACAGGGTGAGATACTAGGGAGAAATGAAATGGGCGAAGCTCTGGATGAGTAGTGGGGGGAGGCAGAAGACAAACCACTTTGCATTTAGCAATGTGAAGCAGCTGACTAGGGTTAATTAATCTTTTTACTAGCTTGCATCAGTAACGCTCCATGGAGGCAAAGCATGACTTTCCTCTGTCTTGTCCGGTGATTGTCACAGTTACTACTCTGCTGATACTACCCTCAGGAGATGCTGGTGCTGAGTGTTGGTATTCATTCCCATTTTACAGATAAGGGAGCTGAGGCACAGAGAAAAGAAATCTGTGTGTACTGCACTTATTCACTCTTGCTTGCCCCATGTCAGACTGGGCTAGGATACCTATAAAAGGTCAAACCTTTCTCAGGCCTACAAGGTAATAGAGGAAGCACATTTCACAACACACTGAGGTTTGTGACTCTTACTGACCTTTATTTGCCCTGACCCTATGGTAACTGAGATTGACAGCCGGTGCCCACTGGGCATATAGGGACATTGCAAACCAGCTGCTTTTTAAATTTAAGGAACCCTCTCACCAAATAAAGTGGCATCACTTTCCAGTTCTACTAATGGACTTCGACATCTCTGACCGCTTGAACCTGCACAAAGGAGGGACACAGCAATTAAAAATAAACAGTGACATTCTCAAACGCCCAAGCTTGCTCTGATTGAGGCCAAGCGCACCAGCAGTGCATGGATTCCTTTACGCTCTTGCCTATGTAAATTGCCATCTGGGGTTGATTATCTGTACGGCAAAGAGAAAAATTATGTGTGTATATATGTGTGTGTGTGTGTGTGTGTGTGTGTGTGTGTTTGGCAAAAAGCTTTAACACAGCAAACAGTTCTCCAGCCAGACAATTTAGTACCATTTGTTCGATAACACTTGAAATCCACCTTGAAGAGCATGAACTTAGGATTTCTGCCATGAAAACATAACATCGGCAGAATTCTCATGGTCTCTTGGGATGACTCCACTGGTGGTTAGATCACCACCCTCTTGTGGTTTCTTAACTAGAGCAGTTTACGGGATGTGACATTTCTGCTCCTATCCTAACGAGAAAAAACTCCTCCAAATTTCAGAGGCTGAGGTTTTTATTTGCAATATCCATTCACTTCAGGAGGATGATTACTTAGTAAAATAAAATGTTGAACATATTGTTTAAGTATACTATAAGGATTTGCCTGAAGCCAAAAAGGGCCATTAAAAATCCGTGTGTCACTTCGTAAAAGCACTTTACAATTTATTAATTGGAAAGAGCATGGTTATCATGGACTTCATTACCTATCTAGGAAAACTGAGGGGTGGTTTTGTGTTCTTTGTGTGGGGCCAAAGTAAGTAGTGGACCCAACAAAGAATCCAGGTCTTCTGATTCTCATTTGTGGATTTTGGACCAAAGTTGTTTCCAGTATCATTAGTACTTATGTTATGTATTTACTTGTACCATCTCTTCCATTTTGCCCTCCTCAGTAGCAAGAGCTGAATAATATATATTTCATTACAACCTTTTCAGTACTGGCACCAATAACTGAATATGCCACTTTAATAGTATCATTCAGTCCCTTCCCCTATAGACTCTCATGCTGTTTATCTCTTTATTTGGTACTGGTGCCTTCACTGGTTCTGTCAGTATGAAGGTCTTGTCTCACTAGAGGAAACTCCTCAGTGGCTTCAGCCTCTCCTTTGACACTTACCCCTTCCATATTGTAGGAACTGAAAATATTGCCCACAGCAGTAAAAAGTTAACACCTTGAGGGACAACCAGGTTACGGTCCCTCCCTGCTGTCTGCATAGGTGAGACAGGGCAATCCCTGCATAGAAGAATGAATGGATGTTGATTCAGCACAAATTCCAGAAATGGACAGAGTCCTGGGCAGAACACTTTAGTCTCGTTGGATGTTCCTTCACTGAACTTGGAGCAGCTGTCCTTAAATGACAAGAACTTTAAAAACCCACCTGAAGGCAAAATTGCAAAACAAGACATCCTCTACAGGCTGGATTGCATTAATCATAGTCTCAACAGGTATTATACTTATCCATTACCATTTGTTAACTCCAGTGTCCCTCAAGGTGTTAACTGTTTTGTTCTTCTCAGTTCTTCTCTTCCTATCTTGCCTATTTTTACCTTGCACTCTTTACCTCTTTTAGCAGCATCCGCTCCCCCTGTCCTTTCCCCTTCTGTATAACACCTTCTCTTTCTGCCAGCCCTTTCATAGTGTCTGACAAAGTAGGTTGTTGCCTATAAGAGCTCACGCGTCTCCAAGTTAATTTCCAAGGCCCTTTCCCTTTGGCAGGAAGGTCATTCTCAGCATGAAGTTTGCAGATGAGGACTTTTATTAGACCAACCCAAATGGTTGGAGAATAGTTATTAAGCAAGCTTTTGGGTTCAAAAACCTTTGAACCCAACTATTCTCCAACCATTTGGGTTGGTCTAATAAAAGATATCAAACTCACCCAAGGAACCTTGTCTGCCTGTGTCCTTAGACCAACACGGCTACAACCTAAACCCCTGCAGATGAGGACTTTGCATTTAACTGGCACTGGTAGCAAATTTTGATATACAGACTGCTGCAACTGTGCAAAGCTTTATCAATAAGGTGCCAGTGCACTACAGAGACTAAAATGAACTATGTTGGCTAAAGGCAAGTTGTTTTCCAAAGCTTTCTTAGGCAGCTCTGAGTGCTACTGAAACCATTTCCAGGGTCATCACCATTTACCACTGCAGTAACTGATGTTTTTCAGGGTATGTAAGGCTGTGTACACACTTAATGACCCATCCTCCATTCCTGCTACTCTGGAACTCCAGTATCACGAGCTCTTTGGTAGGCAAAGGAATTGGCTGGACCCAGAGAGTGATAGTTGATGGAACTGAGTCAACATGGCGCGTGGTGACCTGTGGCATCCCCCAGGGCTCAGTACTTGGACAAGTATTCTTTAATATATTCATAAATGATCTGGATTCGGGTGTCAGAAGCAGGCTGGCTAAGTTTGCAGATGACACCAAATTATGGGGAAGTGTGGTCACGCTGAAGGATAGGGTGACAATTCAGGCCAACCTGGACAGTCTCTCAAGGTGGGTGGATCAAAACCTGATGACTTTCAACACGTGGCATTCATCCTCCTGCTTTACTCAGTCTTGGTGAGGCTGCAGCTGGAGTACTGCATCCAATTCTGAGCTTCACAATTTAGAAAGGATGTGGAGAAGCTTGAGAGAGTCCAGAGGAGTGCCACGTGCATGATTAGTGGTCAAGAGAACAGGTCTTATGAGAAGAGTCTGAGAGGCATGGGACTTTTCAGCTGGGAGAAGTGAAGGCTTAGGGGTGACTTGGTGGCAGCTTATAAATATAAAAGGGGTGTGTATCAGGAACTGGAAGAACGTCTGTTCACCAGGGCACCCCAAGGGAAGACAAGGTCTAATGGTCACAAACTGCTAGAAGACCATTTTATACTGGACATAAGGAAAAGCTTCTTTACTGGCCAAGTCTCCAGAGTCTGGAATAGACTCCCCACAGAAGTGGTGCAAGCACCTACTGTGGATACCTTTAAGAAGTGCTTGAATGCTTATCTTGTTGGGGTGATCTGACTCCAGCTGACTTCCAGCCCCTTGGACAGGGGACTGGACCTGATGATCTGACAAGGTTCCTTCCAGCCACAATGTCTATGAAATCTGTGAAATCTATGGTATACAGCTGGGACACACTTATGCCATTAGTTCCCTGCATGAGAGCATGCAAGTAGCATGTTGTCTCTCCCTAATGGAGACTACTGCCTCTAAAGACCTTCCGGCTGACCACATTAATTGTGCAGCTCCCACACTCTCACTAAATCTTTCAAAGAAATATGATTACTGTAAAGGTGTGTTACTTGAAGCGGCACAAAGAAACTTGAAATGTAAAGAAAAGCAACCAAAAGTTAAGGGCACAATGGGGTGGGAGAGTTGTGTTAAATAACTCCTTCTAGATTTAAATAGTGACAACTGCTTTAGCTAAAAAAGATGGCGAAGGGAAATATACCTGGCCTCCTCTTGCAATAAATGCCAGCACTCACCAAGGTACTGCATGAGGTGGGGCAGGCAGAGAGAATTTGGAGGTAGCTGATATATGATCATATAAGTATATGATCATGCAAGTAAATTCCATAACATAAAATGTATGCACAAGGAGATCTAACTAAGCTTGTAAAGGAAACTTTAAGTCTTGCCCCGCTTTCTGCATTTTGAGTGTTTGGCTTTGCAACCTTAATATTGTTGCTTTAATCTTTCCCCCTAATTGCTTGCAGCCCTAAGAGAATCTTTATTTTCTTTCATTTTGAAAATGAAAATGTTAATAGAAAAGAATTATTTGTATAAAAAGAAAAATTAATTGCATTAATGAAAAAATGAGTTCCACCATTCATATTTAAAGGGCAAGTGAAGCTTTCTTAAACATGTATTGGGTGTAGAATCTGCTTGGTTGCTTTTTAAGGAGCATAGGGCTGGAAAGGATCTCCTGCATCGGACTCCTGTCCTCTGCCAGCCTGGGCAACTATGCAATACAGTTCCATTCGTAATCTTATCAACCTCCATTTTAAAACTAATTTGTTTATTTGCACCCCCTAGTTCTTTGGGAAGGCTGCTCTACAGCCTTGCTCTGATGCTTAGAAACCATCTGAGTTGCAGTCTGAACTTTTGTTTGCTTCCCTGTAACTCATCATTATAATAATTTCTTGTTTTGATATAAATTTCAGTCAACCTTCTGTTTTTAAATTGAAATGTTATGGACCAGGAAGAGGTTAATTTAGGAAGAAAACATTTTAGTGAAGCAAATGCAGTAGATGAATAGAATTACTTTCTGATGAGCAACATATAGGTTATTTAATTAAAAAATATTAAATCTGAAATCATCAACTCATAATATTGCAAACACACTTACAATTAAATATTTGTATTTCATATTCTTTAATTACCTACTGCTGTATGTGTTAGGGTTTTATTTCTCTCTTTTTCTTGGCCCTTCTACTCTCCACAGAAAAAATTTGTTCACATCAGCCTATGCTTTTCTTCCATTACACGTGCCGGTGGGATTACTTACAAAAGTAAAACGTACTACATTTGGTCTATGATGGAGAAGAATTACTTTTAATGCTTTGGATGCCTTTGATTGTTTGAGGTGAAAAGGAGTCAAGAATGCTAGCTTTTGTGGTTAGGTAATGGATTAAGGGCCTTCTCCAAAGCCTGTGGAATGGAATTTGGATCTGGCACTAGACTTTTCAAATCTCTTTGGCCTGATCTTTCAAAAAGGTTGAGGGCCCACAAATCCTGTTCAAGTCCATATGAACAGCAGACATTGAGCTCTTTTAAAAATGTATTCCCTTTAGTTTTTAAATGTATTTGTAATATTTTTGTAACTGATTTTGAATCTTAATCTCAGTATTTCAGTTCATTTTTCAAGCTTTGAAATGTTTGCCATTCCTATCGTATCCCTTGTAACTTTTGAAAGAATTATTTCAAGTTAATGCTTTGGATTTAGAAATGGACACAAGAAAACATGTCTGTTTTAGCCTGTTCTGTGTGCGATCTATTGATAAAACACTTCACATCACTTGCTGAACCAGTTAGGTTGGGAGAAGGGTCAGGACTTTGAATTTTAGGGTTGGTTTATTCAGGACCAGGGATAAGACACAGAAGTAGGGGAGCTGCGTATGTATAAATATGTTTTTTATTTTTTCCTTTTGGTTAGAAAAGACGGGAAGCAAGCCAGTGGGAGAGCAGCCAAGTTGAGCACTGCTAATACAAACCATACATTACATCTCTGGAGTTCGTATGTCTAATGTGATCTTTGGAGGAGGAAAGGTGGCCTGGTCAGTGCTGCTTAATTAACTCTTCAGATACTAAATCAGTAAACTGATTTGCAGGTTTCTTAGCAGACAAATGTTTTTGCACTCTGTATCAAGCCATAAGCTCCTCCTCTAACCCTTGGCTAGACAGAATTAGTGAGGAGGCATGTGATTTTTCTTACTTTTCTGTTCCTGATCCCATCATGAAGATCAGTGCCTCATTTCTGCCATATTTTTTTCTATTTGGAATATCTTTAGATAAGTATTCAAGAACTATGGGTATGTGTGTAGGTATAACCAACCTGAAAAGAGGAGCGTAAGATTGGTTTACGTGCTACTTCTGTTTTGTTTTGGATTATCTGCATATCAGTCGGCTGAAGTTGCATCATTTGTTATACTGAAGCACTTCTTTTGTCCATTTAACACACAGTAAAGATAGTCTTTACAGTTAAGGAGTACAGGGAGTTATAGTTGCCTCCGGCATTCGAAGAACTGGAATCATATTCCAATTGCAAGTGAAGTATGAGTAATTTCTATGAAATTTTTAATGGGTAAAGGTAGATTGTGCCAGACTAGCTTGACAGTTTTTGGTAAGGGAACCATTTTTGTCCAAAAAGCTCCTGACCAAACCAAACCAAACCAAACCAAACCAAACTAAACCAAACCAAATCAAACCCCAAAAGGATTATAGTAATCTAGTCTCTGTCCCATGGTAAATGATTATTTACATTGGCAAAGATGGGGATTAGTGAAAGAATTGTACAGTGGGTAAGGTGCTAGCTTAAGGAGGGGATAACCAGTTGGTTGTGCTGAAAGGATACTAGTTGGGCTGGAGAAGGGCTACCGGTAGAGTTCAAAGATTGGTTTGATCAATGCTTAATATTTTTCTTTATATTAAATATTAAAATATTAATATTTTTCTTTATTGACCTAGGCATAAAAAATAGGTGTGTGCTGATGACCCAAATTTGAAAGCAACGCCATAGAGGATAATTGGAATATCATATAGAAAGAGCAAAATGACCTTGAAGACTAGAGTAATAGAAACAGAATGAAATATAATAGTACATTAAATTAGAGAGCCTAATAACAAGAGTTAACTGACCAGAGGATGACTATGAGCCATTAGCATGATCCCGAGATGTAGAACCTCTGGAAAGATATTTCCAGCAGCAGTAGGGAAGTCTCAGTTCTGTTGGTACAAGGCACTTGTGTGAACTTACCTGGACTATTGCATGCAATTTTGATTAGTTATGTTCAAGAAAGATGCATTCAGCACAGCTCAGAGAAGGACTGGTAGGATGATCAGAGAAATGGAGAGTCTATTTTATGAGAGGAGAGTAAAGATGATTGGCTTATTTAAGCTAGCCAAGTGAAAGCTCCAAGGGGATTGCTGTCTGTAAATACATCAAGGGGTTAATACCAGGAAGAGGGAACTATTTAATGTTGAATCAAGAACAAATGGGTATAAACTAGCCATGAAGAAATATCATCTAGAAAACAGAAATAGCTTTCTAACCATCAATGCAGTGATGCTCTGGACTAGCCTTTCAAGGAAGACAACATCCACACTAGTTTTCTGATGGAACTTGGTTGGTTTGTAAAAGAAACTACATGGTGTGGTTATCTGTGATTGCAAGAAACAGGGAACCAGGAAGGCCCTTCCAGACTAATGTTCCTGCTTTTCCGTGCAAGTGAAACCAGCAAACAAATAAAAACAATTTAGCAGTTTGTTGTGCTGGGCTAGGGAGAGGTTAAGTAGGTGCTTGGACAGTATGATGAGCGTGAATTAAAATCCCTGTGTAAATAATGTTTCACATTAGAACTGAGGTGCCAAAGTAAGTGTGTGCAAGTGAGGTGGCCCTAGGGACAGGAAAAGTGACACGGTGTCATCTGAAATATACCTGGCTCTGCTAATATTGCCTGGTTGTGGAATCTGTAGCTAGGTTGGTAGGTAAGTAACATACAGAACTTTCTGTTGAGGTTGAAATGGACCTTCCATCTCCAATTGCTTAGGATCTGTCGTCAAAGATTTCAAATTGCTTTTTTTTTTTTTTTTTGAAGTGTCAGTGTCATCTCCATGTCAGATATCACTGGTTAACACCATCCAGCATGCTTCTTACCCCTTGGCAAAAGTATATATTGGGTCCCTTAGTTGCTCCAAGGAACCCAAATTAATCTGTTTGTTTTTCCCCCTGTTTGTGAGAGAAGGTGAACCTGGTATTTTGGGATATGACCAAGTGGTATTTTCTCTTGACTGAAGGATCTAGAATCCAGTGTTTGATTGCAACCATGTTAATTATCAACTCTTGGGCAGTGTTAAAATAGCAGCAGGCTTCCATTGCTATGCTTTCTATTTACGGTAACTTTTTGCAGGAAAGAATGGCTGTTTCCTGTTTGGAGAACATGTTTGCTTAAGCATTGCTCCTGCCAGTTCAGTTCATTAGCCTTTTTTATAAAAAATATATATATATTGCTTTCCAGAGGTTATTTTTGATCTGTTTTTTATTTATCAGGTAGAATTGTTCCCAATACAATCCAATTGAAAGCAGACCCACATACACGTACACACATCATTTGAGCAGGAATCCTACTAGAATGGTTGAATGGTAATTGGAAAGGTAACTTCATATATGGTAAATGTATCTTTCACAGTACATTCTTGCTGTAGATGTAACATTAATACAAATGGGCTTAGTAGGGCAATGAGCGACTATCATGTTTTTAATATTAAAAGCTAAAAGGCTGGGAGGCATTGGCAAAATTTCAGTAACCAAAATGCGAGAAGGGAATGTCACTTTTTGTTCTTCTTTGGTCATCCATGTACAGTAAAATCCTTCATTTGATTAGGGTTTTAAAAAGCAAAGCAATTCAAAAAGCATTGTGCTGACTAAGCTGTGACCAGCATAAGATAAAGTTCCTCTCGGATCTGGGCGTTAATTAAAGGGGAAAAAAAGGTCTAATTTCTAAATATTGAAGCTGCTACTCAACTCAGCCAAATTCTTCAAGATTAACTTCTGGATTTCACTATAAGAGTGGACAGTGCAGAGTTGTGAATTTTGAATGAATCCAAAATGACTGTTACCAGAATACTTGCTTCATAAGTATCTTTTAAACAGTGTATGGAGTTTTTGGGAAAATGTTGAACCATGTGCCACTAATACATATTTTCTTCCGTGCCATGTATCTTTTGTTATTTTATGCTCACATTTTATTACCATGCAAATTTGCTTGAGGACTGACTTTGCTTGTTAAGAGTTTGTATGCTTGTCGTATGCCTGTTAGAGCATCGTGTATTGCTGACGAGTATTGTCAGAACAAAATGCAAGATTCATCTCTTCACCGGAGCGTTCCCATGATACTCTATTCATAATTATTAGTTCCCTCTTTTGGTGAAGGAAAGGAAGAAGCTGTACTAGACAAAGGTTATGTTTAAAGTACCTGTTGGAATAATGTAATTATGTGAGCTACCCAGGAGCATTGTGATGAGCCTAGGTTTAGATTTTTTCAACTGACTTACTAAAATGAAAACTACAAAATCCCAAGCACTTCGCAGTCACAAAACTTGGCACAAAAATGTGAGTCATGAAATATAGTTGATTTTTTTTCTTCTTTACTGCTTTAAGAAAGTGATGCCACATGGTAAAGAGCTTTCTGCCTTAGGTGACCCAATAGCCTTCACAAAGGGAAGACCATATAAGCTACTTTATTTTGTTATATAGGTGCACATGTAAATTGGAAGACTTGAAATTGGGCAAGCCTTTGATTTTAAGTTAAATTGACTGATGGACCTATACAGGCTCCTTTCAAAGTATGGGGCACCAGAATTTTGCTGTCTTCTGAATACATTCTCTGCAAAAGAATAGTGTAATAAACCTCTCAGATGCCTGAGCTCAGAATGGTGAAAATCAGCAATGGGAGCAGATTAATAATTTGTAAAACAAGTTCCTGTTTGCAAGTATGTATCAAGATAATTTTCTAATGTGGATGACTGAAGTAGGGTTGTTCCAAAACAAATTTTCCATAAGGCACTAGACCCCCTTACATTCTTTTGCTTTGGCGCCTGATATTCCTTTAACCGCTTCACTGCTACCTCTTCACTCCAGTGGCTGTGTTGCTGTTACCATATATTTTATTCAGTCAATTTTGATATTCCATAGAGATTGAATGTGTGACATACCCGGTACACTGAGCAATCCTAGATGTGGTTCTTTGCCGAATGTTCATTATGGTCAATGCCTCTTTACACCAGCACTTGGGTAAGAGAAATAGCTGCCTACCAGCAATGTTTTTTTCTCTGATGGTAGTCAGGTGGTGTTCCCTATAACAGCAGCAGCCAGTTTGGAACATCATAACACTAGGGTATTGACATGTTACTGCTAATTGACACTGACCATATTCAGACACGAGAGGAATTACCATAGGTAACTGATAGCTTGGGAAAAGAGAATCTACTCTTACAAGCCCATCAGGCTTTATTTTAAAGGGAAGGTTGAAGGAGTGGTTCATTTCAGTTGATGAAATTGGTCCTTTTTGTACAGAATAATAGACAATAAATATGCATCTTCAGGGCACAAGAAATCTGCTTATGTTTCACAAGATGAAACCTTGGGAACATGGAAAAAGAAATGATATTCTATGTTGTCAAGACGAAAATAAATCACAGTTGGCTTCGTGAAACCACAATCCTGTCCATGTAAGGCAGGAGCATTTAACTTAATCTAAATACATAGGAGTGTAAAGTCTTCATAGCATAATATAATAAATATAGCCCCTTACTATGGTGACTGTTCTGTAGTGTGGCATAGGACAGGATGCCTGGGAGATAGCACCTAAATTAGATCCATTTGCATTTGTATATACCCGTGTCTAATGCCAGCTTTCTCGCTGAGGTGGTGCCAAGCATATTATAAAAATGTTAAAAATTTAGGGTAGCTTGAGCCTTCAAACTAGCATGCCACTCCAGGGTTAGCAGCAACTGCTTAGACCGAAAGAAACATTATTGACTGGACTCCAGATGTCCAATTAGTATTCCATTCTATTTTAGTTAAGTTCCTGCTAGAATGAAATTAATTTGCCCTGGAGATGAGGACTTCTGATTGTATTGTTGGTAGCAGCAGATAAATATGGACAAATATATTGGATATAACAATACTTGCCTGGTGCCAGACTAGTGGCTTGTTAGTAACATGCTGAGCTAAATCTTAAGGTACTGGATGGCAGTAAAACCACCTATAATAAAATCCTAACTCCGTTAAAGTCACTAGTTTTGTCGTGAGTTTCACCCAAATGTATGTAATATTGCTTCGCATTAGAAATGCCTAAGATATTGGTATTTTGGAATCATTTTTTGTCTATCTTTTGCAGAGCTTTTATTACAGGAAACCTTTTTTATCCCTTATTTAGAAGGATTTTTCTTTTTGGCTAAATATGGACATAAGATGCTGCACAAACCATACTAAAGTTCAGCATAATTTATTGCTGTTTGTTTATGAAATAAACAATGCCAAACTGACTTTTATGGCCTTAAACAATTGTTCCTCTATTGTATTTGGTAGAGACTGAGAATATCCAAGTCTATAAATTATGAAGTCCTATGTGACTTGCCTGTTTCCTCAGTGAAGCTGGCACTTAAAAATCTCAGTGATATTTTAGAATAACAGATCAGTAACTCAAATTCTAATTTTTTTAAAGTTTAAAAATTGATTCTGATCTTGATATTTTTTCAAATTTATTTTAGAGGTTTGTTTTTTTACTTCCAAAACTGTCCCCTTCCCCCTTTTGTTTTCTACCCTCCCTCTTTTGGATTATTGGATCTGAGCGATGTTTGGAAGGAACTTCTACAGATACAGCTCCACTTGACCTGGTTATTTTGAAGCAGGCAGTTATATGCAATTATAACTTTTGACCTACCCAGATGTTTCGAGCATGTTGCACTGCGAACTTAAAATCCTTTCTCCAGATGTGATGACAAACTGCATAAAAGCAATCTAGTATGAGATCACAAGAGCTCTTTGCCCATTTTAAGAGAGATTCTGGAAAACAAAGTTCTATGAAAAAAGTCTCTGTATAAAGGTAGTATTTACAATATTAGAAGCCATTTAGAGCTCAAGGCCAGGTACAGGCATTACACTTTTACCAGTGTAAATGATTGCAAACCAGTCTATACCCTTAACAGAACAGAAGTTTGGCACGCACACACTGGTTTAAAAGTGGTGGAACCCAGTCTAAGATTTGCCCCCTCCTCCCTTCCGTACCAAAGGGCAAATGTGTGTTCTGCTCGCTACCAATCTAAGCCATGCTGCTTACAGAAAACCATGTAACTTAGATTGATTCTGCTTCAGGCCTCTCAAAAGGCTGTACCTAGCCCAAATAAGAGTATGGGAGTGTCTTTGTGATAGGCTTTGTGATAACCATTCTTGAGTTCCATTTATTTTCCATGTGCCATAATGATAACGTGCAGAGGACCACACTTTCTATTTGATGTGTTTTAAAAAAATGAGAATAATCCTATCAAAATTCAGTCATATGGTCTCCTGTGACATTTTGTGTTTTAAAATAGGGATGCCAGTGGCTCATTTGCAGACAGAACTTAAAGGAAGATGGTGGCTTTATGATTAAACACTCAAGTGAAAATACAGATGGGTTCTATTCATGTTCCTGCCATGAGCTTCATATTTGAGCGCAACCAATGCACTTGATCTTCCTGTGCTTCCGTTCCTCACACTAGAATGAGAATGATCCTAATCCCATGGGACAAGGTGGCGTGTAGTTAAGTTCTTTCGTATCAATAAGATGTTTGAGATTTGTATGCGGCAAGTGCTATAAAAGACCCAAATACTTGTTGGTTTTTAATTTTTTTTTAAAGAGAGAAATGCCAGTTAGAAGGGACTAAAAAGGAAAGAAGATGAAAAGGAAAAATGAGCTGGAGAGGAAAGGGGTTGCAGTTGTGCTACTCAAAAGAGGAAGTCTTGGGTCATTGAGCATGCACATTTACTTTAGTCCATAGATTTGTGTCCAGAAATATTGTATAAAATGTACCATGAATATCTAGAACATGTAATATAGCTAATTTAATACCACTTTTGGACCTCCAATGTTAAAATTCTCTGACATTTTAACTACCTGCATTTATTATTGTGTTGTTGCTTTTAATGTTGTGTTTCGAAACCAGTCTCTCTTACAGCTCCCTTACAGCTATGATTCTTTCCTTTTTGTCCTGCAATGAAGTTTTAATCCTCTATTTGTCATTTGGTTGGTGTCAAAACAGCTAGAATGTCATAAACCTTTGCTTTTTTTTTACTTTGCTGTAGGATTAGACAGACTTTGACAGAGATGCTGCAGTGATGCTATAGAAATAATTTTTGTAATTGTACATGAAGCTTTCAAACATACATATTTGGTTTTTAAAAGCATTTTTCTTACTTAAGAAAAATCGCATTAAAAATTATTTGATTTATGTTCCAGAGTGATTTATCTTGTAAAGTTTTCTGAAGTGTCAAAATCCCATTAGATCCAGAAAGAGATTATGCTGGAAATTTTTTCCAGCTGAATTTTTTCATAAATGTGTTTCTGAACCCATTTGATCCCAGAGTGTTTACGCCCATAGATACTGGAGGTGTGTCCCATTAAAGAAAAATAAGATTGTTATAATTTCTTCCCATTGCTTTCTTAAATGACCATAGGAATCTCTGTGCAGATTCACGCCCGCCTCTTCTATTGCATGTTTTATTTTAATTTTTTCAACTATAAATTCCCAATCTCCAGGTTCCTATATTTGAAAGGCAGATCATAGACTCTTGCAAGTTTTTGGAGGGATTTTTAGAAAATTCGAATCCAATATTTTTGTGTTTGTTCCAGAAACTAAAATATATACCTCTACTAATTTTTCTTATTAGAAGTTTTACAAATTTTAGTTCCTCAAACCTTTAACCACTTTTACACATGGCTAAAAAACATAAGCAAACTTTAAACGGTTAGCTTAGATGTTGTTTAATTTTGGTCTGAAAATAAAGGCTCAATTCAAAAACAAATCAACCTCACTAAACAAAGAAGCAGAAAAAGAAAGAAACCAAAACAAAACAAAACCCCCAAACCCCCAAAACAGAACAAAAAGAACCTTTCAAAAACTGTTTCCTGTAGTGTGGTGTCCATTATTTAGTACTTCAGCAGCTTGATGCAGAAAAGATTCATGATGTTTGTTGAATAATCTTTTTTTCTTAGCAATTTCAGCATAAGAAAATGTTGTTTGTACATGTATCCTGTATTTATTGTCAACAAAGATGAGAATGGGGGGTGTGCTCTTCAGAGTGTGCCGACTTATGGCACAGAAAGCATTACAATCTCTGGTCACAATTTTGTATGCATAAATTTAGCCTTCAGAATGGAAGTGGCCTGATTTTTTTTAGAGTTGCTAGTAGCCTCCCACTTCTGTTTAAGTCACTAGGGCCGTTAGTGCTTAGTAATTGGGTACGTAAGGCCACTGTTATTTCATAATGGTTTTTGATTGTCACGTTTTAGGCCTCTAAGTTAAAAAATCTTGGCCTGTAATTTACTTAAGTTCTGTTTTTTGCGTGAACTGTAAAAACTCTTCACAAACCTTCCGTTTCAAATTTGTGAAAGCACCTAAAAATAGAGTTTGGGTCAAAAGCTTCTCCCTTGTTACCTTTAAAGGGCACATTAAATCTTTTTCTCATGTGTAATTTTTCCGTGGAAATACTATCTAGTTTGAGTTCATAACACTCTGATAATGATCAGAATTCTGTGGTAATGAAAAATATATTGCAGTGCTGGAACAGACAAATATTAGGGCTTTTGAAACCCCAAAGCAATTTTTACTACTCTTTTCTTCATAAATGTGGTAAATTTTAGTTTTCAAGAAGCAGGGGGGTTAAGAAAAAAGGATAAAGCGGAAACCAGCATAGGCAGGTGCTGAGCAAATATCTCTGTTGAGCCTTCAGGATCTGTGGCTCTTTTTATTATTCCACTCACCAGCTCACTACTGATAATTCGCCTTGACTTGTGAAGTGAGTCTGTGAAATGGAACCAGTCAAACACCAGTTACTTAAACCAGCCTTCGACTAGCTTTCAAAGTGTGGCTCATTAATCCACTGTTCATTGCTAAGCTCCTTCCCTCCCTCGCAGAGCACTTTTGTTTTGCTTTAACCTTTTTTTCTTGACATGATTATTAGACCGCATGCTTGGCATGTTGTTTAACTTTTCAAACCTCACTTATAAAAATGTGGAAGATTTAAAAAAAAAAAAAAAAAAAAAAAAAGGTTGGTGTTCCAAAAGCAATGTAGGCTTTCAGCCCTCGTCAATTATTTCTTAATATTAAAAGTCAGCAGATGGAGCCAAAGACTTGTAGAAAAAGTGCTTGTGCTGAATATATATTAAACCACAAAACCCACTAAGTTGAATTAAGAGTGTTAGCACTGAAATGAATAAAAGCAAGGATATTCAAATTGGATGCTAAACCCTATTCTGGCACCCTCAAATCCACACTACTGGTCCCATGCGGATCACACACACGATCAGTAATGTGGATTTAACACCCACTAAGTTCTTAGAGATCCCTAGGAAAATGTTGGGGAAGGGTAAATGGAAGAGAAGAGAAAAGAAGTTGGAACAGGAATCCTGAATTTTCTTGCTTGTATGCGTTCAAAATAGAACATGACAAAATGAAATACTGGCATTGGATTTAAATCTCTGTGTTTTTGCTATAACGGCAATTCTCGTATCAGAAACCGGAGTTTTTGGAACAGTAATATTCGTGTACGTGCCAAACAGAGTAATCAGAATCTGTGCTTCATGGGTTCCCTTCAAATTCCCTGCTGCTCTGTTTACTGTGTTCCTAGCAGACTTGTTATGGTGCATTAGTGGGGTGCTCCGTCTTCCTGTGAAGAAAGAGACCCTGGCTATTGCTGTAGTCAGCACATCAGAGTGAATGGTCTAAGTGAGCTTTTTTTGTTGTGATTTAAAAGTTAACACCCTCTGGGTTTTAGAATAGGAAAATTGGTTCATTTTAAAAACAGGAGAAAATAGAAAAAGGTGCTTATTTTCCAACCATGCATGGTTTACACTAATTTTAATCAAATTAAAAAACGTTTAGTAATATCTGCCTTTTGCAGGAAGAAGACTGGTGTCACACTGGTTATTTCCCCCCGCCCCCCCTTTGGATAGAATAGTTTATTTCTAAATGGACAGAAGAGGGAAGATTCCATAACTGTCTTGCCTATCAGTGAGAGTAGAAAATAAGAACTTATGACTAATGACAGCTCTTCAAGTTAATTAAACTGCTGGCCAAGTTTTGTTTTATTTTTATTTTTTTTAAGTTTTCCCCCCTCATTTAAATCCTGTGAATTCAGTCTGCACAATAATTCTTTTTTCTTCCCACATCTTGTAACCCCGGCTGTACTTGATCTCTGAGCACTTTGGGTTTTTTGGAAGGGGTTTCTCTTTGTTTTGTTTTTTTTTAAGTATCTGACTCCTTGCAGTGGCTTCGAAGACTTGAGTTGCTGGCCAGGTGGGAGCCATTGTTGTTACTTAGAAATCGATTTAAAATGATTTTGGAGGTTTAATGCACAGATGAGAAGATACTGAGATTTGTTTATGCAGAGTTCTAGGGGGAAAAGGGGGTGAAGTTACTGTATAGAGATGGAAACATTTGAGGAACTTGAGGCAGGAAAGGAAGGGAACACAAAACGTGTATGGACATTTATTTGGGCTGTGGTAGCACTGTTGATAGAAGATTAATGTCTGTCTATGTATATTTTGGGGGATTGGATCTGTTTTTGAATGTTAAATCTGTTTATAGGTTGGATTCATTAATACATACAGTTTAAAAAAGTTTGATGATAGAAGTATAATAATAAAACACTCGGGTTACAAGCATCTTGTCACAATGGAAGAAATCTTTTTGATGGTATAGTTTTTAAACTGTTTCAGCCAATAAAATAAGCTATATCAGCAAAAAGATTTCTATGTTAATGTACTTGTATTGACACTAGAGAATTCATATGTTGCAGTAGCAGCATCAGCAACAAAAGTATCATACTTTTATCCATGGCAAAGAGATGCTGATGCAAACCTGGATCACAACTTAATTTTTTTTCCGATGATTTAATTTTTTTCTAGCTGCACACTCATTCCTGAATTTTCTCATGCATCTCCAATCATTTACATGATTCTTAGTGACACTAACAAGTCAGTAAAATTGTTTTTTATTTCAAGCCATTTGAGATGCATCTGGACATACAAGGACATAAGACCAGAAGGGGCATTCTGTTCTCTGCTATTGCAGGCAACCGTGTCATGCCAGCCATCACAATGGGATTGTGATGCCATTGCCACACTAAGTGCAAATAGCAGTGGTAATAATGTTTCCCAGAATCTAGACAATGTAAGTTTGTGCAACTCTGAGACCCAGTCATTTTGTTGCTGCATAAGAAAGCTACTATTGAATGTAAAACTTGACTTTAACATTGGCTTGCACTGACATGAACACTAGCATTCATTATGGAAACCACCCTCAAAGGATAGAGCAAATGCTGTTTTGGTTGTTGAGAAGGGGAATGTTTCAGTTAATGAGGAACAGTTGAGAGATATGATGGCCACTGCAGCAGGGTCTGTTATGTGTAGCTACTACAAGATATGTACCAATAACGCAGTAGTCCTGTAATGTTAAAAGTTTCAATTGCTTACTGTTGCCTTTGCCCTTTTAAATGTCAATTTTAATATTTTGTTTCTTTTCCTCCCCTATTATTCACCATGATCAAATCTAGTTGGTGATTTTTAGTTTTGTTTGGCATATTTGGTAGAAGGTTATCTACCCTTGTAGCCAGATTTTTGTCAGACATTTTCTTAATTTTTAAATAAGAATCCACATAGAATTACAGGATATGTAATGTACCAGATGATATCGAGAAAGTGATCAATTTTGCATCATTGTGTAAAATGTATACTCTAATCCATATATCCAGGAAGGGAGAGGAGCTGTTTAGGGCTGCACAAGCTTGTTACAATGGGATAACAATGAAAAACTTTCTGACAATGAGTTCTTCTTACCATGGGGCAGTATCTTAAAAGATAAAATGAGAACTCCATCACTTGGGTTTTTAAATTACACTGAATAAAAGTCCTACAAAAATGTAGCAGGAGTTTTGTTTGTAGCTGTTGGCCTAACTAAGGACATAGGCAAGCAAGGTTCTTTGGATAGATGTGATATCTTTTATTAGACCAATTGACTAATTGGAACAAAGCTCTTTGCAAGCTTTTGGCCACAAGTACCCTTCTTCAGGCATAGGGAGACTGCTGCGGTTCCTTGGAGATCTCAGAACAGCAGCAGAGTCTCCCTATGCCTGAAAAAGGGTACTTGTGCCCGAAAGCTTGCAAAGAACTTTGTTCCAGCTACTCAGTTGGTCTAATAAAAGATATCACATCTACCCAAAGAACCTTACCTGCCTACAAAGATGTATTGGGTAAGGAACATTTCTGTGGACTGTATCAAAAGTCTCCTCTGGGCACATGATGTATTTTTGTGGTCTGTTTGGATTTTTCATATTCTCTGCTTTCATTTGAAAAGGAAAAGTTTCTAGCTCTCAAGGTTGTGAGGGTGTAACTGATGCAATGTTATACAGTGACTTTGCAGACAGCCCAAGACAGGGTTCCTGGGAGATGAGAATTTTCCCACCAACAGTCTCTTTGGAATGTTAACTCAAAAACCTCATTACAGCACTTTAAATATCGCCATTGTCTGTTTCAATACACATGTTTTTATTAGATGGAATGGGGAAGGGAAGGGATGTGAATAGGAAGTGGGAAGGAAAGATGTGCAGAGGGAAGAACAGAAGAGGTTTAAAGAGATAAGAAAGAGGGAGAGAAATAACAAGAATCGATTTGTCTGTCTTATGATGAGGCACTGAATAGATAACTCAGATATTTTAGTTACTGCATAAACTGCCATTAAAGCTCTGCATAATGCTGGCTTACATAACAAGCTCCATTTTGTTGGCTCCCCTCTGCTGACGCTTCCAATCTTTTCCATCTGTGATCTTTGCACAATGACTATTATGCCTCTTTCTCGGTAGTCATGTATGTATGATGTGACCTCCCTGAAACCATTTTCAAGGCTGCCGCCCTGACTACAATTGAAGTCCCTCTTAAAAATCCTCATTTTGTATATGTACAGATTGGTTTGTTTATACAGTACAGCTACATTGTCCACCGTTTCTCCCCCCTCTCCTAACCTCTGTCTACTTATTTATCCTTAGAATGTGAGCTTGGCAGAGCAGAGACTATCCGTAAGGTCCTGGAAAGCACCTAGCAGGTAGTAGGTGCAATTGTAAATGACAAAACCAATTTCACTCCGTGTTAAGGTCCTATAATACCCTACACATTTCTGTAAACCTTGCATTAACATCACTGGGAGTTCCATTGTGAAGTTAGGAATCCTGAACGTATACAAAGGGTCCACAGACCATAGTTCAGAATGGGATCAGGCCTCTTTTGCAGAAAGAAATTCACTCTGCCTGTACTCAAAGGCTTAGTAGGTATTTTCCTTTCCTGATTTCTGCTATACAATCAGATATCTCTTATAGTTTAATCCTGAATACTCCCTGTCCACCATCATGGTAAAAATAAAATGCAGCAATAGGTAAAAAGGTAAAAGAAGGATTCTGTTGTAATTTAAAGTGTTTAGCCTGTATTGGAAAATAGAGTTGATTTTTCTATTAAATAAGAAGACAACTTGCTTCTTGTAAAGGTACAAAAAGTACTGAAGCAGCTCAGTGAAAGTTTTGACCTGTTTGTCTCTTAGTTAGATGGAGGTTTAAAAAAATAAATCAGCAGTATTACAACAAAAGAGAGGCTGAGAATAGGGAAGTTCATTTGATGACATTTTTGAGGGGTAAGCACGTAAAGGATACATAAAAGTGAACACTTCGGAGCTGTGCTTCTAGCATTTGAACGTTGTTCCTGGAATGCACAGAATGTAACACAAGTGCCATGTAGGAGACTGCTTTGATTTATAAAATAAATGATATATGTTAGTTTTTAAAACCAGACAGGTCTTCCTCAGCTAATTAACAGATTTCCAATCTTGTGTACACACAAAAGTTGCAGTGTTGCTTTGAGTTAGTGTAAATGCTTTTTTTTCGGGGAGGGGGCTCATGAGTTAATCAAAAAGACCTATGCAAACAATTCAGAGAATTTTTTTTCCAAGCAAGTCACTACAGTTACAGAGTCTAACATTGTTAGGTGAACCTTTATGATCTCATAGACTACTGCATGTTCCTGTGCGCTAGACCCTTCTTAATAAAAGTGTGGGGCTTGGGATACGCAAATTCATAGCAGCTGTCACAGCTGAACTGCAGTGCAGTTTGGTCAAGACCCTCTGAACTTTTTATTTTGGGCTAATCCCATTTAGTGTGATCAATATATGGACCTCCAGCTCCTAGATCTGTTAATTAGGTGTCAGGTGTTGGGTCTGTTGGTGTCAAGCTGTAAAATACAAACACAGAAGAGACAATAACTGATGAAGTGAAGGATTTATTGTCTGATGTAGAGAAGCCATCATTGTGAAAAGTTCCTTTCCTATCCTGAGAAGTCCCTAGCGAATTCAAGTAGCTTGTGTTTATCTCACTGATGTACACATACGGCAAAATGAAAATGTCTTGCAAAAATGTAATTTAAAACATCCATGTGTCTGACTTGCTGCATTGTGTAAAAGAGCTAACTCTACCAATATAATCTGTGCTTGAGTATCCCCTTGTTCAACTTTTAGAATATAATTAAAATAATGTTTATGGCAAGAGCAGTAACTAGTCTCTGAGCTTTTTCAGAAGAAAAGAGACGGTGCCTAACTTTCTAATCTTTCTTCTTAGATTTTTTTAAAGCTACCTTTATTCTGATTTGTGTTTAATACTGTTGCATATTGAGAAATCTGTTATGGGGGATTAAAAAAACCCACAGAGAGAGACCTTTGAGGTAGGGAAGAAGGCTTGGGAGCATAGGAACCACTCCTTCCTCCTCCCCTCCCCCTCACCTTTAGTTCTTCATCATCAATGGGAAGAGTAAATATGTAGAGTGATATTTCAGCTTTTTGTACATTTTTGGTGCCTTTATTTCAGTTCTCCAGTGACAGAAAGTGCTGGGGAGTGGTGAATAGTTTGTTTCATCCCCTTTGAAGAAAAAGTTAAATTTATAATCCCAGATCAGACCTTACCTATAACTCATGCAACTCATCCTGTTAACTGTTTTAATATATGGCACCACTATTTCATTAAACAACATCCAGGAATAATTAGTTCAGCAACAATGCCTCGGAACAAAAGCCCTTGATTTCGTTTAACTTTATAAGTTGTTCTCTTTTGATCTGCAAGAACACATCTGGGGCCTTTAGGAAAGCAGAAAGAAAAATATTAAATGTTTAGTGAGGGTTTCGGAGCACAAGTAACCCTTTGGTACCAGGATGTAACTTTTAGGCAAAAAAGTGTGAATTTTGTATTTTCGAAGCTGTTGCCTGCTGCCCTCTCTATAGTGTATGTCATTTTTGGTAGCAGAAGAATGTTAAATTTTGGCTTCCAGCAATTTACAACATTTATAAAATGTTGTTTTTTCCCCCACCCCTTTCTCTTCATCCAGTGGCTCTTCCCTTCCCCTACCAACCCCCCTCCCTCCCTTCCTCTTCCTTCTCCCAGTTGAGAGTATGAATGCAAAACCACTACTGTAAACCTGGCTCCCTTTTTTCACCAGGTGTGCGCGCATGGCAAATTGTTTTTGTTGCTGTGTCAAACTTTGCTCCATACTTCTGTGTGCGTTTAACAGCTTATGATTTGCTGAGGTGGTAGGGGATAAACCCATTTGTTCTTTACTCTAGGCTTTGCTGCCCAGATTTTCAAAGTGGCAAATTTACATCATCCCTCTGCCTTGTATGATCTTCTCATCGTAAACACGGCTGCTGACTCAGATTAGAAATTTGCTTTCCTATCCAAGTCTTTAAAATTTGCCTCTTTAAAAAATACACAGAAATGAAGAGCTGTAAAATGAGATTTTGTATACCACTTGTTCTGACTTCCGTAAACCATAAAGGTTTATTGCAAAAAGCAAACAAGCTCATGAATAGCTGTAGATGCCTTTCTCCCCCACCTCCTCCTTACATGAAGTCAGTTAAGAGGTAGCATTTGTTGTAGTTAGAATTAGTACAAACAACACGGCAGACAGAACCATATCATTTGATTTGTACTGTTGCCTTGCGCACATGGTTATGTGTATTTGTATCTGATGCTCTGTGCTGTTTGTATTTTAAGTATTATATTTGACTGCATACAAATCACCACAGGTAAATATTGGCAGTTGTACTAACGGATGAAGTTGGCATGATGTCTAATTATTCAGCACATTTATTTCTTCATATTATTTAAAAAAAAAAAATGATGGCTTTCACAAGCAAGTTTATTTTAACGAAAGAACAGAGGGATTTTGCCTATGAAAAGAAATGAACTCAGGCACTTTGTACCTTTTTTCCCTCCTTTGACCTGTCAAAATAGAAGTGAAAAGACCTAAAAATATTATTTTTCATTACAGGTTTTATTTTTAAATGCAGCTTTATGTTCACTCTGTGTTTATTTTCCTTAGTGAGCCTTTAACTCCAAGGTTATGACCTAATAATGACCTCCTCTCTCCACTCTCAATTGCTTCTGATCTGATCCATTAAGTAAAAAGAAATAACCTAACAGAAGGGTAACCAGATCACTGCTACCACACCAAGGAAACAGGCAGACTTTGGGATGCTCTTCTTTAATCTCTCTATCCACACAGCCCTCATTTTAATTTGCAAAATTGAACCCAGATCGAGAGCAGTAAAGCCTGAATACGGTAAATATTCATGCCTCAGTGATCTAGAGTGGCTCCATTACATTTCAGAGATTGGGAGAATTACCTTTTGGATTATGTATATTCATGGGCTGATTTTTATTTGAGATATAATATTACTCACATTGGGCTACATGTCACACATTCTACCAAAACCAGCTTTCTTACAAAGCTCCAAATGTTGCTTACACATAAAAGTTTAACTTTTTTAGCCTATGGTTTCCCCTCTTTTATGCTTTTTTAAAGATTTATAGTAAACAAATATCCCCCTTAAAAAAGGGGAAAAAATCTCAGTGGTAGTTCTATAAACCTTTCAACCCTGAGTTTACTATGAGAGTTTCTTTTGCTTGCTACTTTGAAGTCCTCAGATGAAAGTTTTATTACTGTTCTAAAACTAAATCTATTTGAAAAAAAAGATATTTTTGTTTGTCATTGGAACAAAATTCCAGATAGTCTTCCCTCCCCCCCTCTCCCTCCGACACACATTTTCTACCTCTATGTCTCCCCTGGTGTTGTGTTGGTTTTCTTTTATTGGTGGGGAGGACCTGCTTTTTTTGTTTTTTTTTTTTTTTACTTAATTCCTTGAAAACCTGCTTTGATAAGTTGAGGTTGTTTAACTGGTTGTCTGTAATGCCTCTAATAGGTATGGCACATGGAGGACACTGCTTATTTCACTGGTTTAAGTACAATGATATTATGTACATTCCTTTAAAATATGTCTTACTTTTGTAACAATGGACTATAGGTACTACAAAGCTGCCTGTAACAGAGATTATGCTACATTTCCTATAATAATACTCTGTTTTCAGGTGCTTATACATTTGCCAAACTTAAACCATTCAGGCTGAAATTCTCTACTCTGGATCTTTTCCTTTGTCTGTCTGTCTGTCTGGTGTATAAAGGAATATGAAATAGTTTTTTTCACTGCCATTTCAGCTGCAGTAGTTTAAACATTTTTTTCAAACATATTAAGGAAAGGTGGTTTTGTATTTCTTATGTTAAAATTATTCTTGCAACTCTCATTGAGGAATTTTAGGACCTCCGTGCTTTGGCACAGTGATTCGGAACATGCCTTTTGCCATCCATGTGAAAATCTGGCCAAATTTGGCTGGGTTGTAAGACTGAAAACATCTCAACCTATACATGAGCAGCACTTGGGCTGGACCAGTAATTTTTCTTGCAAGTTTTTGTCTGTGCTGGATGCGTTCCAGCTCTTCCCAGTCCCTGCTCACTGGCTCGAACGTGCATGTGCTGCCCCCACAGAACAATGGAACTGGTTTCTCTGTGGGGCTGAACAGGATGTTCTGCACTTTCTCTCCACTCTCTCTCTCAGTGGTTCCAGTTCTCTTAGTGCTCATCCTGCTGGTTTTGAGGCAGTTGGGAGGAGGAAGAATCAGGGGCTGCGAGGGTTTGAATGTAGGGAGTGAAGAGGAGTAGAAGTGCGACAGTGTGGCGCAGAAGCAGGAGTTTACACTGTGGGGAGGGGATTATTAGAGCAAGGTACAAATTAGGGGCAGAAGATAGTGGGGAGATGTGGCAGGGACAGCTGGCAGCTGGGGGAACACCAGCAGGTTTGGGCCTGGGGAAGAAGGTATGAGTAGAAAAGGAAAGGGGAAGAAGTGACCATTAGGAAAAACTCTGCTACAGCATTTGAAGTGGAACCCAGTCCTACATATCAACACTTCTCTTGCTATAGCAAATAAATGTGAAACCTGCTGACAAAGTATGTTCCCATCTCCTTTTGTGGAAAGTCTGCAAGCTATTAAAATAAGAGCCTACTACTGGTTTCTCAGTTAGCTCAAGTGACAGTATACTGTACTGTGGATCTAAAAACTACAACCCTCCTTATAACCCATGCAGGAGGCTAGGGAAATTTAGGATGGAAATGGTCTCTGCTTATTTTGCGCAACTCTGTGCCCTTTTGCAATGGTTCAGCAGGCCAGTACTTTAGGCTTGGTTTCCCCCACAAAGAGATTACATTTAAACCACATTGCAATCTTTTAATGTTAATCACTTGTTCTTAGGAAATGGCTGAATTAAGATTTTCAGGGCAGCCTTTATTTTCTATATGTATGCATGACACAACCATTGATTGCATAAGCATATACATTTTTTAGAACAGGATTCCTGTATTATTCAGGGTGCATAATGGACTGTGCTCCGAGGAAATAATTAAGGTCATGTCGTGTTCAGGATTCCTGCCTTGTTTGTTATGGAAATTGGAAGGTTATTTTGTAGGTGAGGTAGGGGACCTTGGGAAGAGAGAACAATGCAGCATGTTTAAAGTAATTAAATGCCTCCCTGAAAAAAGTGGAATCTGTCTCTGTTTTTGCAACAGAGTTCTTAAGTGGGGTTCAGAAAGTTGTATAAACCAGGCTTTTCACAGGTGACCATTAATGTGTGCTCCTCCCCAGTGTGAGGTATCTGTGGTCCAGGTTGCAGAAGTACTGAGCTGGGAGCCTGTTGTGACTATGCAAAATCCTAGAAAGCAGTAAGTACTCTGAAAAATCAGGCTTTGGAAACTGAGCATCCAAAATGATTTGACATTTCTGACAAGTTGTTTTTAACTTGTGCCTCAGTTTCTTATGTGTTAGAACAGGAAAATAATGTCACCTCTCATCACAAAGGTGTTCTGAAGGTTAGTTCATTAACATTAATAGAGAATTAAGATTATAGAGAATTAAAAGTAGAAAACCTTGTGAAGAAATTGAATTTGGTGTTCAGTGCAGAGCATGGATCGCATGCAATAAATGATGTATGGAATCTTATCCTGAACCATGAGAATAAGAAGAAATAAGGGACAGATATTCATGTATTAAGCAATGTCCACCTTGGGCCCTGAATAAGAAAGGGATTTTGTTTTAAAAATAGTACAAGGACCAGGTATTTTAAGGTTGTGTCATGATGTCTCTGCAGAAAAGGTGATTTGGGGTTATGTGGACAGTCTTAATTCTGATGTTTTCAGTTTTTAGATGCTTGTCTTTGCTATCTTTATGTTCTTTTAATGCAACATTTATGTAATGAAAGAATTATACTTGTGTAAGGCTAGGAATGTAGTATTGTGATTGCAGGTGTGAATACCTAATTTAAATAAAACATGTACATAATATATAAATTAGCATATACATAATAAGTGTACATGATACACACACACACACATTAATTAACATTACAGCATGAAAGTAGAGTAGCCTGAGGGTAGAGTCGGGGATCCACCTTCACTTACTGTGTGCCTAGCAAATTCAGGATGTGGTGAGAGTAATCAGGGAGTTTAGCTGACTCCCATCCTGTGCTGGGGGGGTGGTCTATCAAGTGTACAGGTGGCTTTTAGTCTTTGAAACTCGTAATCAAAGGAGGAGGGTTCTCTAAAAGATATAGCACTATAGGCATGCAATTACATTGGCAGCACCGTGACCATGTGCTGACACTTCTGAACAGGTATCTATTTGCATAAAAGCCAGGAGGGCTTGGGGGGGAATTAGCGACAAATGAATTCTCCATCCTACTCCATGCACCCTGAGCATCTGCAACACAGTAAGTGTTATCAAGCCACATAATCCTAGTCCCATTAGTACAATCAGAATGGCTTCAAGATATTTGAGACCTTTCCCTTTTGCAGCAGACCCAAACTACCAGTTTTGACATTGACATTGTCTATCGGAAAAGACATTACTCTGTGATGTAAGTAGTGGGCAAGAGGTTATTATCCCATGATTGCTGTACTAAGGACAGAACTGCCAACTGGCAGTTCCATCACTAGTAGCATGCTTCTCTTCAATCATTCATCATACAATCTGTTAGGTTTTTCATTTTGTTTCTCTCTCTCTCTTTGGAAAAGGCAAACTTCTAGTCCTCACTGTCATGGAGTGAAAACTCAAATGTGAACTGCCAGAGGTTTAAAGACTAATAGAAAAGAAAGGAAAAAAGAACTTGTGATTTTTATTCAAATGTGTTTTTGTGGAGGCCTGGGTCATGATTTTGGAGTGAGTGCTGTTGGCTATGCTATGGACACCTGGTTAATCATAATGTGGGCATCTGTGGAAATATCCTTTGATATTCATAAATTTATCATCCCCTACTCATAAGAGAGAAGAAACTCACATACTTAGTGTAGAGAAAAGGATGTTGGGCTTCCTCCAGCCACACTCAGACTCCTGTGCTGGCAGGTGTCAGACTCCTTCAGAGGCTTGAGTTTTGAATTTAACACCCAATGGCGAAGTATAGTGCAGATTAGGCCTCCCAAAATTGTGAGTTTGGGTTGTCTACATCTCAAGCAGATGTTTCATTTCAGATGCCTCTACTTTTCTTTGAAACAGTGAGGGCTAGAATCGCTCTCTCTGTCTGTCTTTTTAATGAAAACTCAGATTTCGGCGTAATCGTATGGCTCTAGGAGTTGATGCCCAAGGCATAGACTGGAATCCTGGGCTGCAATCTTTTCTTATTTTTTTTTTTTTAACTCTTGTACTTCAGGTATGCTTCCCCTCTCTGAGTTATTACAAGTATGTATTATTTTAGTACCTTCTGTGGTTCCATCCTGTGTTTCTGGAGGATGGTGGGAGCTATCTCTCTTGCATCAGAAAGATGCACTCTAAACACTGGAAAGCAGCAGGGCACTTAGGCTTGTATCGAAAGAAGCTAAGAGCTAGGGCATGTGAAACACTGATAGCTTAATGAAAATTGGATAAATAAAGGAAAAGAAGCTCTACATATCAGGGGAAAAAGTCATTAGTGGATTTTTTTTGTATCCTGTTTCCTATTAGTCTCTGTAGTTAAACTGCTTTGAAAATCTTAGTGGGCTTTTCCTTTGGTCTTCAAATAACAGGTTCTTTTCTTATATTGAATACATTTGTTTATCTTAAGGGCTGAACAGTTTGGTTGCTTTTAATTTTTCTTTGCCTTGCATTTTTTTATCTGCACGTGAACACATGCGCCCTCCCCCAGCGTCCTCTTCCTTCTCACCCCTCTACGAACCTCTATATAATGCTTTAGGAACATTCATGCAATCATCCAAATAAAAAAATAATGAAAATTCCTGTTTTGTAAGGCATGTATGATTTCAACACATAACTGCTGATTTACAAAGTGAGAGATACAGTCAGTCCCTCTGTGCCACTATTTAGAAGCCAAATGTGCATGACCTTATGAGCTAGGCTGGTAATAACAATTTTATAATGGTATCCATGTTGATGTATATTGTTTGTATGCAACGAAGGTGATCCATAAAGTTACATCCAATATTGTTCTAAAATATCTAAAATCTTGAGGAAAGATTAAAGTAACTTCCAATTATTAGAGTTGTTGCACACTGTCCTTGCCTTCATGCATCTTCTTTCCTCTACTGCAGTGAACAAGGTGTGGCTGAAATTATTTAATACTAAAACCTGCTTTCTACAGAGGTTCACAACTGGGACTGAAAAAAACCCAACCCAGTAACAAATGCAATCCCAAACAAACCTCAGTGATATAGCCATAAATGGATTGCTGTTCCAGGTACAGACATCCATTGTTCAGGGAAAAATGGTCTAAATGCAAGGTACAGTTACATTAATAGAAGGAGAGGCTAGGTGATCTAATTAATAGATCTTTCCTGTTATACTTAGTGTGACCATGAAGCCCAATATGCCAAAGTTTAAACTTGTATTATAACTTTTGGAAATCCCCAGCATGTGGAAATTGGTTGGGTATGTGTAAGGGAAACAAAATCCCACACTCGGTGGGGATTTTGTTGTATCCTTTTCAGTGTTTTCCAGGTTTGTATTTTAAGGGCCAGACAAAACAGAGAGATGAATTTTATCCATGCATTAAAGTGTCTGAACAGAACTGTTTAGGGTATTTCAAACCATGGAAGAATGTCTCTGTCAGTCCTGGTCAGAGTAAAATGGAACAAAATACTGTACTGATATTCATGGTCTGCCCAGAAAACAGGAAAGTAATGATTTAAAGCTCCTTTGACTCCTGTTATTTGAGCCAGTGGATGCAGATCAGCTCACTGATTCACTTTTCTGCCAGGTTCCCTGTCTGACCTTTTGAATGAGATGTAATTCTAGTTTAGTTTTCCCCGTGACCTCATCCGCACAACCAACTGGCGCCATTTTCTTTTTGTCAGACTTTAATCCCCATGTGGTTTGTCATTGCACTCTTGGAGCAGAACTGACAAGGAGAATGCTTTGTTCAATTAAGGTACTGTGCTCTGTAGCCCATTTGTAATTAGCCCCCCTTCCAAGAGAAAATTTTAAGAGGTACTAGGAGGAACATGGTTTTAGGCATTCAGTTACTTACCATTGTCTTAGCTGTTGCACTTAGACACACAAGCAGTAACCTTATGCATGGGAGTTGATACCAAATGTTCAGAAAGAAAATGTACAGGTAAGAACCAGATACATTGAGAAGTGGAGTGGCTGAAACCAGCTGCAGGTTTGTTCCATGTCCCAGTCTCTCCTCATGAAATACTAATTTTTAGGCCTGTGCAAAGCAGCAAGTATTTGCTTTGGATTCGCCGATTCGGAGGGACAGTGATTCAATTCGGTGATTCAAATCGGTGTCCCGATTCGATTTGGCCAGTTCAGATTTGGTGATTTGGCGCCAATTCGGAGATTCGGCCATAGACTATACAGGCAGTCCTTGACGACACTGGACACAGTTGCCTCTAGCTGGTAAATCTGTTGTGGGCAGAGTGGGAAGGGAAGGGGCGTGGGGGGCCAGATCAACACCCCCCAGAGAGAGGGATTGGGGCTGGGGCTGGGACAACCTGCCTAACCAGGGCAGGGCAGGGCAGGGGGCAGCTCCCGCTGCTGTGCACCACCAGTCCAGGAGCTCCTTGTCTGACGGCTCCTCTGGCAGCTCCGGACAGGTGGTGGAAAGCGCTGGGAGCGGGGGCTATGCCCTCCTGCCACTCCCCCAGCCAGGGTGAGAGGGCGCAGGATGGAGCTGCTGTGCCGCCTCCAGACAAGTGGTGCGCAGCGGCAGGAGCCATCCCAGCCTCCCTATGTCTCCTGGATGAGCCATGACAGGGCATGGGGGGGGGCGGGGAGGGGATATATGCTCCCAGATTGGAGTGGGTCGGGTGGTGGGGGCTATAGGGAATTTTAGGGGGGCTTAGCCTCCATAGCCTCCACTCCGCCACCTGCCCCGCCCCAATCTGGGAGCACGTGCCCCCTCCATGCCCTGTTGCAGCTTGTCTGGGAGGCTGGGCCAACTCCCGCCACTGCACGCTGCTTGTCTCTGTCCTGCACCCCCCTGCCGTGGCTGGGTGAGCAGTGGGAGGGCATAACCCCCTCTCCCAGTGCCTTCTGCCACCTGCCCAGAGTGCAGCCTGACTCAGTCCACCCTCCACAAAACCAGGGGCAAATGCCTGCTCCCATGCCCTCTTGGACTGGCAGTGGGAGCCGCCAGATGAGCAGCTCCTGGACCATCAGCACGCAGTGGCGGGAGCCACCCCCCCACCTCCCCGAGTCCTGTGCCTCCCCACCCTGGCTGGGCATCTTGTCCCAGTCCTAGCCCCAATCCCTCCCTCGCTGTGGGGGCATTGACCTGCCTCCCCATGCCCCTTCCCTCCCCACTCCACCCACCACAACAGACTTATCAGCTCGAGGCAGCGGTGTCCAGCATCATCGAGGACTATAGTATAGTCTATGGCCGAATCTCTGAATCGCTCCGAATTGATTCGGAGGCTTACGATTTGATTTGGACCTTTTAATGGTTCTCCTGATTTCATTCGGATTTGAAGATTTGGCTGCCAAACTGGCCCGAATCTCCTCCGAATTGAATCGGCTATTGAAGCTTCACACAGCCCTACTCATTTTCTAGTAGGTCATCAATGTTACAGGGTGGTCTTCTGATCTCCTGGCCAGCCAGCTGTATTCAGATATCAGCCTCAGCTGGGAAGGAATCAGGTAGTTCCTATAAGGGGTTGCAAGAGTACAGCTGGGGGAGCTCCAAAAGGGTGGTTGTGTCCTGTAGCAGATCCTGGAGCAAATTCAGGTGCAAAAGAAAAGGTCTCTGTGCCCCTGCAGCCTGTTTTGGTTAGGGGGATAGCTTTGTTTTGTGTTGCTCTAAGTTTTGTGTTTGAGTTGATCAGCTTCCCTGAGGGAAGGGCCAGCAAGAAAATTTGGCAGGGAAATGAATTTTCCTGGGCTGGTAAGGAAGCCCACTAGCCTACAATCAGTACTTCCATTATAGCACAGAAACCAGAGAAGAGGAGCAACACCGAGTGAATTCCTGGGAGTCAGACTGTTAAAACTTCATGCAACACTTTGAAAAAAATACCCCATTGTGTGCAATCTAATGCAGGGTTTCTCAGCAATTACAGTAATTGGTTACCGTGAAAAAGTAACATGTATTTGTAGCTTCTTTTTAACAGAAGGTAGCATTTGGAAACATGGAGGGAGGAGCCAGTATCATGTTACCGTATATCTCACAACAGATCACAGTTTGAGAAATGCTGATCTAATGGAAAATATTTTGGAAGTGTTAAGTCACATAGAATAACAATTAAAAAAAACCCAACCCTCCTCATGTCATTTTTATGAATGTGCCAGGCATTTTAATTTTAATGTTGAATTGAAGAGTGAAATATGTGTACTTTACATATAATGAGTTTGTTATATGTTTTAAATGAAGCATTTTGCATGAGATTCCAGATACATGAGAAAAGTGAAGAATAACATCATGAAAAAAAAAATGCTATTTGCATCTGTGTATAAATGCATATTATATAACCCTCAGATTAGGGGACTTGCATATAAAATGAGTGTGTTTGCTATATGTAATATGTTTTATATAATGCATAAAAGAAGTTTAATATATGTTTTATATGATTTTATATGTGTAAAAATTCACACATACTATATATATATATATATATATATATATATATATAAAATACACACACGTAAGATCTACACAGATGCACATACCAATTTTCTTTTCAAATCATGATGATTTTATTCTTCGTTTTTCATAAATATCTGGAATCTTATGCAAAATGATTTTGGTGATGAATTTGTAAGTGGATATTACAAAGAATGACAAGGACTTTTATATAACATTTTTTCAATGCCCTTTTTAAACACTTAAGGTTTTTTTAAAGAAAAGTAGGATATAAAAGCCTGAATGTTCATCATAAAACAAAGAAGAAAATTCCTTTGTATTGTTGCCCTATTCAGGGCTGAAACTGTGTAGTTATGTGATATGATTCTTTTACAAGTTTCAATTGCCATTTCATATTGAGGAACATAGGAATGATAGGGATAGAAAAATATCAAGTTGACTCATTTCAGTCCATTTGCTCAGCCAAGGTTCTAAAATACGATATAGGCTTATTGGCAGTACTACCACCTCTTAGAAAATGCAGAATTTTTCTTGTAGGTGGTATGGTGTGGTAACCTGAGGCGCCATTTTTTAAATCCTGCTCCTTGTTCTGAAGCACCTACATCTTCAAAATTGTTCTTTTAATACATGCAGTAAGTATATTCATTGTTGCCTCACTTCACACCATAGCCTGTACTCTGCAACTGTGCTGCAAATGTACCTTTGATGAGAAGCAGTGGGGGCCAGGGGGGCTGGAGGGGTGTAAAGGTGGGAGGTAAGAATTAGGGCACAGACACAAACCAGGAGGTAGGGGGTAAGTTGGGTGAAATGTCTTTTTGCTAGATCATTTCAGCCCAGCTGGGTACATAACACTTTCTGAGCGTCTTGGTTAAAAGGAAGCTATACAACTTGTGTCTGAAAATGTTTGAAACCCTAGGTAGAATTGAATGTGGACTCTGATATCATTGCTGACAGCAGTTAAGGTCACACCAAACTTCTATTTTCAGCTTCTCTTTGCTGCTTAATGAAGGGATTTCTTTCTTATATTTATAGCCCGGGTGTCCTTTCCTTTTCACATATTTCGGTGTATAGTGAAATAAATAGGCATATATATGACATTTGATTTTGAAAGGGTTGCAACAATAACTTGTCCTACTCTGGGGGGGGAAAGAGACTGTTTATTTTGTTTTTGGTAAGACGCCAGAGATCCAGTGCACCCAGCAACTTTAATCGCAGTGAAGTTAACACTTTGCTTTTTCTGGTATGTGTAGAAAATAGGGCTCCAATCAAGGGTTGGAGTATGTATAATTTAGGTGTTTCCAAATAGCTTGGGTAGCCACTAGCTTTTTCCCCCTTATTCTTGTTTGTTTAAAAAGGCAGAGCAATCAGAATGTTTCTCTTTATCCACTCTTCACTGACCTGTACAAAAAGGGTCCTTATTTCCCAGCAGCTAAAGATTTTAGTCCAGATGAAATGAAGGTCGGATGACTTTGGTTTTTTCCCCTTTATTCTGATCTGAGGTTCTATGCTCCTCTTCTCTCTCTCCCCCTGTCTTCTTCATGAGTTGTTTTTCCATCTCCTCTACAGCGCACTCCATACCTTCTACTTCATACAGCACTTTCCAATAGCAGTAATGAATTACAAAGATCACCAGACAAGATTAGCTGCAGGTCTAAAGTTGAACTTTAAACACTGGCTATGGAGTAGGACTTGACAGAACTGAGCAGTTAATTTCCCTGTATGGACTGCTGAGGTTTGAAGCTGGGGGTGTGTTGTTTCTGTTCTCCCTTTACTTTTACTTCCCATTAGTCTGCGAGCATTGGCTGTTTACTCACTTGGAAAAAGAAAGACCTATTTATATAGAGGATGGGAAAAGACCTTATCAATTCTAGCAGTGGCATGACAAACAATTTGTGCCTTAGTTTCTAGGTGTTGGAATAGTTTTGCATGCATCTGTGCACTAACAGGAGCTCTGGAAGATTTTTTCTCTTGGAACTTTTACATGGAAATAAGTTTTATTTAGTATACTTTTACAATATGATGGTTGGTTACATTGGTAGAATGTGGGCCCTCGCAAAGTGATTTTAGGCAGCAACATAATGTTCTACTTTTCTGCACCCTGGTAGGGTGCCATCAGCATGACATGTTTGCATATAAAGAAATTTAAGTGTGTGATATTTAGCAGTAGAAGGAAAGAAGACATGTTGTAAGACCCTTGCAAATGTAATTATTCATTTAAAATGCAGCATGTACAAATCTTTAAGTAAGCATCTTGCTTTTGTACCAGTGAGGGAATATGGACATCTAAACTGCTTAGGCTAGTACAATACGAATATATTGCTCAGCTTTGGAATTATTGCCTTATATAACTAAGACAGATGTGTTGTGTCAGGCACTGTATCTGTAGTAGCTATATATACATATATAAAAAGGAATCAGTCCCTAGCCCAAGGAACTTGTCTAAGCAGGCCAGACAAAGGGGGTATTGTTCTCATTGCACAGACAGGAGCCAAGGCAGAAATGACAGGGATTTTCGGACGTCCAGCACATTTAACCACCCCATCACTTAGAATGAATATAAATGATTTCCCATTTGCTTTGAAAATGTCAACATAATTGATTTGCCCAAGGTAATATGGCAAATCCGAGACAAAAGAAGGAACAGAACCCAGATCTGCTCAGTTCCATTCTTACACTTTCATCACAAACCTATCCTTCGTCACTATTGGTATGCATCGATTTCTTAGTCCTAGGAGCAGAGAGAAGATAATGAAGTAGGCAGATGGAAGAAAGTATCTGTTGAAGTGCTGCAACAGTTGAGCCTTGATTCAGGAATGCAACTGTAACTATGATAAAGAAGTGATAATTACATGTATATCAAGAATAGCGTAGCAACATTTGGCTCAAAACAGGTGAATGCTGGCATCTCTGTTAGTAGCACTATGGAAGAGAGGAAAGTGGGGAGAGAGAAGCAATACATCCTGAGAAAGGAGACCTTCTTTACCAGTTTAGATGTTCACATTAATTATACAGTCTATTATATATTGAGGGTAGAAGCTCCTGGCTAAACACCTTCAAGTCAGAGTACCCTTCAGCTTTGGAAGAGTTCATATTGTCATCCAAAATTCTGTAGCTTTAGCCCTTCTCTAACATGCCCAGGATAAAATAACTGATAGCTTTTAAGTATGTTGAGATGCAGGATAGAGAGTATTATCTAAGAAATAAATGCTCTTTATACATTATTGTACTGCCTGAATATTCTGGCATCTAAACCCTTTGTGCCAAACCTGGAGAGCTTCTTTGCAAAGAATAGATTGTTTTTTTTTCCCCCATATATACTGGAGTGAAGTTTGAGAGAGACAAATATAGACATACAGACACACACATATACACCCACGTGCTCCCTTAGTTAATGCCTGCTCTAGAGAAAATATCTTCTTAAAGGATGGTTTTGAAGAACAAAAAGAAAAGCCAAAATGAAACCTTATTAAGCTAAACTGGTTTCGTCTGATCAAGCTGAACCAAGACTGATCTTTAAAAGCTTATTTCATTCTTTTTCCCCCTTTTTAGAACTTTTTGAATTGAAATAACGGATGCATTTGTAAGCTTATTAATGTCAAACTTCAGATAGGGTGTTTTTTCCCCCCTTCCTATTTACATTTTCTTAAGCAGCTGAGAAAATGCCAGATAAATTGTACTTGTAAGTTGCTGAGCATTGCCCATCATTGAAGAGTAATAACAACATGCTAGATACCTTTTACAACATGCTATATATGGGAACACTGCGGACACAAAATTAATTGTAAATAAGCACAAAAGTCTTGTAAGGGTGATTATGTGGATCGCACCTCCCCCCGGCCCAGCATAATATTTGGAATTTCTTAGGTTATGGAGTGTTTGCTGTTCCAGACATCTTCATTGATCTTGTGTGGCAAACGGTGCCCTTGTTTATATGAGCCATTAATGATTTGGAGTTATGCTAATGACCAGACTTTAAATGAAATCTGCCAAATTACTTCAGGTTGTTCATTGCTGCCAATCAGACAAAGAGTATTAGAACCAGAAAAAATGCTCCCCTAAGATGTCGGTGGCAGTGGTTTGAATTGTTCTTGTCATGTCAGTAAAAGACATTGTAACTAATACCCAAGGCTAACTGACATGTGAAAGGATGGGGCATCTTTTCAGTTCCAGGGCAAATCTTCAGTTAGCTTGGAAGCTAAAAGTTATATGATGTCATCAGTTGAATAAAGGATATGGCAGATCACCTGGAACACATTGTTAGTAAAAGTAGCTTTACCCCTTTATTTTTTCCAAAGGCTTCCAGTGAGTCTTCACTTGCTAGCACTAAATCCTACTATCCTTGCAGGGCTAACTTGAAGACCGCAAACGGACATTATGTTTGTCCTGGGATGAACTATTTTATCTTGGAACAAAGGGCAGTTGTTTAGACATCCATGTGTGTTATCCCTGGGATAAATCCTAAAAGAGGTTCACAGGATAAGAAGTACTAACAGTTTATTCCAGGACATGGCAGAGTGCGTTTGAACAGTTATCCCGGGATTGCATCATTGAATTAAAACCTTGATTAAAAAGCCAGTGTGTGTACATGCTAATCTCTGGATATTTTGCTTCTAGTACAAACACAGGGACAACAAATGCAATGTCTGTTCATAGCTTAAATGACTCTTACCTATACATACATTTGTCGAAGAGGCTCTTCTCTCTAGGTACAGCAAATCATTCAGTCTTTGCTATATGCAACAAAATGTTTTACTGCAGTCTTTTCCTGTAATATTTCAGACAGGACTTTTGAAAAAAAGTGTGAACAATTTAAAAGTATCAACATATGTATTCTTATGTATACTAATGCTTATGTAAATGCATATAAAAGTAAAATGCAGTATAATAAAGTATGGACTTGATGGTTTTTGAGCAATAGTTGCTTGAATGCTTGGTGTATGAGATAAAGTCAGCGCAAAGACTGGCATTAAAAAATCCTAGAAGGTCAACCATGGCTTTTTTCCCATTTCTGACTTGTTATGAACTTGAGCCAAACTACTTAACTTCTCTGCTTCTTCAGTCTTTTCCAACTTTAAGTGGGTATTATAAAACTTACCTCACACAGGGGCTGTGAAAACTGAAGAATCTGGAATAAAGCACACTGATAGACTTGGACAAAAGATGCTGCAATTACTGCTGTTACTTTTATTTATGTGTTGACCAACTTGCTTTGAAAGTGAGGTTGTGGATATGTTATAACACAGACATGAGTGAGATTCCATTCAAACTACAGTGTTTGTTTAAAGAGGCCTATCTTAAAGTGCTGTCCATACATGTTATTAAGAGAGTCTCAAGCAAATTCCCTTACCTGTATTAACACAAGTATACAGATTAATTCATAAAGTAAATATAGATATCATATTTACTTGAATATAAGACAAGGTTTTTCCCCCCTATTGGCATGGGGGAAAAAATCCCTAGTCTTATAATCATATACAACAAAATCTCACTAAATACATTGTCTATCTTTAAACTGCTGCCAAAAGCAGCATATACTCAGTGATGAAAACCAACTCTGAAGTTGATTAAATGCAGCCAACACTGAGGACGACTATAAAACACACGGGCCACGTTTGCTAAACGTGCAAGTAGGGGTGCATCAATAAAGATTTATTGGCCCAATACTGATGGGTGATGATTGACCAGCCATATCGGCTCATACTGATCCAATTGCTGATATGCAGTCTGGCAGCATGGAGAGCAGCATCTGGCTGGTAAGTCTGTTGCGGGGGGGAGGGGCATGGTGGAAGCAGATCGAGGAGGGAGTGGGGGTGGGGGAGGGGCAAGTGCTATCCTGCCGGGGTGGAGCATGGGACAGTCTGTGGCTCATCTGGGGGGGGAGGTTCCCACCGCTGTGTACACCCCCAGGGAGGCACAGGGGGCATGTCCCCCCCCAATTTGTGTGTGGGGCAAGGGTGTGCTCCGTATTTGGGTCTGAGGCTTCTGCAGCCTCTTTCTGGAGGCGGCACTCGGGTTGGGTGGGGTAGGGTGGATGGTGACGGTGCTGGGAGGGGGGGCTATGGTGAATTTTGGGGTGTCTCTACCTCCCCCATAACCCCTCCTCCCAGCGCTGCCCTGACCTGCCCCTCCTGGCCCAAGTGCAGCTGCCAGGAAGAGGCTGGAGCAGCCCCAGCCCACAGCGGCAGTCCTTCCTTGCCCTTCATAGAGATTGGGGGGGGCACACGCCCCCCATGCCTTCCCCGGGGGTGCACACAATGGCGAGAGCCACCCCCCTGGATGAACCACTAGCTCCACCCCATGCCCTGCCCCAGCTGGGCTGCCCCTGCCTCAGCCTCAGCCCCAGCCCCACTCCCTCCCTCACCACAGGGGCCTCAATCTACCACACACCTATTCCCCCCAACAGACTTACCAGCCAGATTCTGCTTTCCAAGCTGTCAGGCTGCATTCCTGACCATGTGCATGCTGTAGCTGCACACATATATGTGGCATTTATCGGTGACATTATTGGCTGCATCAGCGAGAAAAAGCCAATTGCCGATAATGTCAATTTTCCTTTTATTGGTGCCGATATGATATGGACCATTGTATCGGTGCACCTCTACATGCAAGGGTAGGTTAGTGCAGCCCACCTGAATGAGACATATGGGTAGTACCCATTAACCACAGTCTCCCTTACTGCCAACTCTCTTCCAAGTCATGGTGAGCTACGATGGTTCACAGGAATCCCTCTGTCAGCCCCTGTCTCAGCCTGGTGCATATGATTAGGTGAAGGTGAAGCTGGACCAGGTTGCCCTGCACCATTTCTGCATATAAATTTTTGGAACATCCCAGGACTTGACAAGATCACTCTGTTCCAGTCATGAGTGGAGACTAATTAGCACATAGATCCTTTATGGGGGGTATCTGGAGTATACATGCATAGTGAGCACTCCTGAGATATAGGGTCATGGTGGCTTGAAATACTTTTAACTGTGGTGGAACCCAGCCCAAAGGACTATGTGGTAAATGGCAAGCCTTTGTCTTTGGACTAATATCATGCATAGTTTATACTCTATATAAGTAGGTGCCAAAGTACTGCTCAAAAGTGTGCTTATGGAGTACCTGTGCTAAAAATTGCAGCGGTTAAAAAAAATAAAAAAATAACACGCATCAATTCTGGATAAAATAAATGCATGAGTATTATATGCAAATTGCTAGAGCCATGTTTAATTTCAAGCTTATTGTTTCCAAATTTGCTCCTTACTTCCATTTGCTCAGGGAGTGCAGGATCTGACAGTAAAGAGAGAGGGAAGGGGCTGTTGGCAAAAAGTTGGGGGGAGGCAAAGAGTAAAGGGCTAGCCAATCTATTTTCCCTGCTGTGGCAGGGGGGACAAATTCAAGGCAAACCTCCAATAATTATAACAAATTCATAAATTTGCCATATATAGACTCTAATTATTGGGGGGTTGTCTTATAATTAGGGTAGTCTTCTATTCAAGTAAATATGGTAATATGCTCCAATTGTTTGTATTGTGTTGCAAGTCTTTTTGTGGTCAGCACTTCTAAAATTACAGAGTAAGAGAAGGTAATATAAGCTCAATTATTGCAGGACAGTAAATGATTATCACAAAGAAGAGTTGGGAGGGGAAGGCAGGAAAAGGAAACGAGCATTAGGGCATGCAGTTACTCTCTAGGGTGCTGTTACACACCTCGGCCATTTGAATGGTACCACTTTTTAAAATAAAAAATAGTCATATAGGTAGAGTGACCATATGTCCCAGTTTGGCCAGGACACTCCAGGATTCCATAGTCCAGTCCTGGCCAGTTGGTAATAAGTCCTGAGCTGGAGTCTGGCGGGGAGGTGAAGTGGCATGGTGCACCACGCAGGTGGCTGGGCAGGTGCTGCTGCTTCTGTGTGGGAGCAAGGACGTACCATGTGCAGGTGGGGTGGTGCACCATGCTGCTCCGCCTCCTTGCCGGACTTCAACCAAGGTCTTTTGACAAATCTGCCAGGACCAGGCTACAGAATCCTGGAGTGTCCCGCCCAAAATGGGGTGTATTGTCAGCTTACGTGTAGATTGTGTATCTACTTATAAGTTATACATAGGTGTACAACCAAACTTTAATCTATTTGCTGATTTTTCCCATTAAATATCACAGAAGTGATGCAGTTAAGACCTGGTAATATTAGTTTAGAAGACAAGAAAAATTCACTGAGGGGTTCATACTAGAATGGCTTATATACCATGTTCGGAATATATTCTTCTTGGGGCTCTTGTACACATGATGGGAGTTTAGTCCCCTAAATTAAATGGTGAGTTTTTAATTGTGATGATCAAAACCCCACCATTTCAAATTAGAGCAGTGGTCACCAAGATCTCAGAGCCTCTTGCAGTAGATTTTGGAGTCTCTTGGAGTCGATCTGAGGCTGGGGTGGGGGACTGAGTGCCCACGTGCATGCATGCGCATGCCCCAGCCCAGCAGGTCAGTCCATGGAGGAGGTAAAGGGCGGAAGTTAGATCAAGGTCCCCATGGTGAGGGACAGGGCCGCGGAGGAAAGAGCAGGGGTAAATTGAATGGGGCCCTGGCCGGGTGGGACTTACCTGCTGGGGATGTGCCCCACATAATTTTTTCTCCCTCTGCCTCGACCTGCCCACCCCTTCCCTCTCCATAGACTTACCTGCGGGGTTGGGGGAGGGGTGTGGTGGCAACGCAGGGTAAATCTTGGGTTGCCTTTAAATGCCAAAGGTGATCTCCTACTTAAAAAGGTTGGAGACCATTGATTTAGAGGCTTCCATCACTGTTACGGTGAGGGGCCCGATCCTTTTTTTTTGGTGGAGTCTGCCCGCATTTCCTGTGGCTGGTGGCCAAGCTGCTAGAGGGCCGAGCTGCCCAGGTGGGCGGCTAGGAGGCAGTTTCTGCCCCAGCTTGGGCTTGAGGAACAGTTTCATATATTCATAGATGTTAGGGTCGGAAGGGACCTCAATAGATCATCGAGTCCGACCCCCTGCATAGGCAGGAAAGAGTGCTGGGTCTAGATGACCCCAGCTAGATGCCTATCTAACCTCCTCTTGAAGACCTCCAGGGTAGGGGAGAGCACCACCTCCCTTGGGAGCCCGTTCCAGATTTTGGCCACTCTAACTGTGAAGAAGTTCTTCCTAATGTCCAGTCTAAATCTGTTCTCTGCTAGCTTATGGCCATTATTTCTTGTAACCCCCAGGGGCGCCTTGGTGAGTAAAGCCTCACCAATTCCCTTCTGTGCCCCCATGATGAACTTATAGGCAGGCACAAGGTCGCCTCTCAACCTTCCCTTGCGGAGTCTGAAGAGGTCCAGGTGCCCTCCTCTCTCTGCATAGGGCTCCTCAGTTGGATTGGGCTGGGTGATATCTTCAAGCTGGGCCAACACCTGCTAGCTAGCTGCCTGCCCAGCTGGCCCCAGAGGGCACCACCACTGTGAAGGGAAGGACCCAGGCCCTCCCACATCTCAGGGCCCACCAGCAGATCGCTCCCCGGCTGTGGGAGAGGCAGGCAGGCTCCATGGGGAAAAAAAAAAGGATTAGGCCCCTCGCTGCTTTTTGGGGTTTTCTTTTCCTGGCGGAGCCTGCCTGCATGAGCTGCCAGCGGGCTGAGTACCCCAAGTCCAAGCTGGGGCAGCACCTGCCCATTAGCAGCCTACCTGAATGGCCCCAGGGGGTGGCACCATCGCAGGGGAAATGACCGGAGACCCCCGCAGCTCAGGGGCTGCTGAGCCTGCTGGCAGTTCACCCCCTGGTGATGGGAGATGTGGGCAGGGTCCGGGGGAAGAAAAAAAAGGATTGGGCTCCTCCCTGCTTCTGCCTTTAGCCCACCTCTCCTGTGTGGGGTGGGGGGTGAGCTGTCAAAAGGCTGCAACGTTACAGATAGCTACTTCGCAAGCTAAACTCTATGCAGATGTGCTTTAGTCTGTAATGTAGCAAACATTTAAATTGCAAAAAAAACCTTATGTGTGTACAGTGTGAAGCAATTAAACTGCAAAAACAGGCAATTTTCGTCATGTGTACAGGTGCCCAATGAGTTCACTTCCCACTTCTCAAAACTTAGGCTCATCTTTAGTATGTGAATCTTTGAGAGAGCATGTTAATGGAGCATAATACAGGATGTGTTGATGCTTTTTTCATTTATCTTAGTAAGATAATTCATTACCTATATTTATTTCTTTTGCTTCTTTCCAAACAGGTGTCAAAGAAAGTCAAGTCCATGCAGATGTTCCATACTCCCGTGACTTACGCCATGCAGGGGGACAGGGTAGGCATCTGTGTGACCCAGTTTGATCCCAAGCTGCTAGAACGGGGTCTCATCTGTACCCCAGAATCTCTCCAGACCATACATGCTGCCATTATCTCCCTGAAGAAAATTCAGTATTTTCGAGGTGCGCTGCAGACCAAAGCCAAGTTTCATATCACAGTTGGTCACGAAACAGTTATGGGACGAGTAATGTTCTTCGGTCCAGCCCCTGCTGACTTCAACAAAGAGCCCCTGGACAATGCCTTTGATTTTGAAAGAGATTACCTTTATCAAGAAGAATATTTGTCCAAGGATTCGAAGGCTTCTGATGAAAACAAGGATAATGACCAGACAGGAGAGCAGCTCCCGAAGCAACAGTGGGCCTTACTGGAGTTTGAAAAACCAGTCACTTGTCCTCGACTCTGTCTTGTAATTGGGTCAAAACTGGATACTGATATTCATGCAAACACCTGCAGGTTGGCATTCCATGGGGTATTGCTTCAAGGCCTAGAAGATAAAAACTATACAGAGACTTTCCTTCCAAAGCTGAAAGTGTACAAACTGAAGCACAAAGAAGGTCAAGTGGAAAGGGTAAGCTCTATTTCTTACCAGTGTAATGGCAAAAAGAAACACTTCTCTTTGTGATTCTTGCTCTAGGTCACAACAATGCTAAAGAATTTGCACCTAAATTGTGCTCCTTTCTGATTTCCATTTAAAAAATGCTTTTGGCTTTTAAAAGCTTGAATGTAGTGATGTGATGTTTCCCACCTGAGTTTGTAGACAGCTGGACAGCTTTCATTTGAGATGTGTGAACAGGCTCATTAATCTCAGTGGGAGGTTTAGTTAGTTATGTAACTGTATTAACAATTTCACCATAGAGTATTTTAACATATAGTTAATATATTTCTTCTACAAGCTCAAACTACTTCTCACATGTTCCCCAGTCCCCTGACTGTCTTCTGTCGGGTTCACAAAAACTCTGGTTTCCTTCTGGTTTGTATACTACAGCTATTCTGTAGTTTCAGTGCAAAGTTCTGGAGCAGTTTAAAAATGGAATAAATAAAGGCAGTGAGACTATTAGGCATTAATTACAGGTCACGCATATGATGTGTTAAAGCACTTCAGAGTACATATAAAACCAGTCCATCTTTGGAAGACCATATGGTGTCTTCTGCAGGAGTAATGATATGTTCTGGCTAGATTTAGGCGTGGGTAATTCATTTCTGCCTATTTTTACTGTCCCTTCAGCAGTGTCTGTTTTGTTATATTTCTACTATTTCTTTACTTATCTCTTACTGTCCCATCTCACTGGTGGCTGCATTTCCATAATGGGTGGACATTCATTTGCATATACATAATACACTTTGGAGTTTTTCATAATGAAAAATATTTCAGAAAAGTAATTATATATATTTTAATTTGTTAACCTTAAATGAGAACAATGTTGATGTAAATTATTAATGCACGCATGCAGAGTATTGGAAAACATGTAAAAGTGATATATAATTGTTCAGCATTATTATATTATTAATTTATACTCTAATAAAGAGTTATTAATTTTTGTTCTAATCCACAAAGCTGATCATTCCAACAAAATCTGCAACAGTTTTATTTCACTTCTCTCAATAACTTGGTAGTATTGGGGGCGATGTTGAACATGAATACATTGACTCTGTATTTTGAAAAGCATTTAGTTCTTTATACAAAAATAAGGAAAAGTACATTTTGTGGTGCAAATTTCTTTACAGTTTATTGTTTGAAGATTTCAGAGTAAACAAGCAGTGGGTCTGGCAGGCACAGGTATGAATTTGTGAGGTTCTTTTCTAAAGCGCTGACTGTCAATTACGTCTAAAAAAGTAACGAACGTTCCTAATCTGTACCTGCCCTTCCCCTTTCTCTGTACTGTATCCAGCACTTCTCTTTATCTTGTAGAGTTTGTTCTTCTTGCTTTCCAAGTGCGCACTACTTCTCCCCCCATGGTTTCACTGCTACATCTAGAGGGCCAAACCAGTGCCTGTAGGTGATTCAGGGGTGTAGGTTGTAGCTGTCTTGGTCTAAGGACATAGGCAGACAAGGTTCTTTGGGTGAATCTGATATCTTTTATTAGACCAACTTAAATAGTTGGAAAACAATTATTAAGCAAGCTTTTGGGTTCAAAAACCCTTCGTCAGGCTGAAGAAGTTTCAGCAGTTGGTGTGTGCTTTCCTTGGATGGAATGAAAAGTAAAGAAGCCAGAGGCCGGGCTGGTCTGCATGCAAGACAGGCAGTCAGTGAAGATGTAGACTGAGGAGTCAATGGGTGGTGGGGAGAGAAGGGGGATGAATAGTGGAGAGGTACCTGGGGAGTCGGATGTCAGGCAGGTTATAATGTGTCATAAATCCAATGTCTATATTTAGTCCATGATTTTTAGTATCCAGGAGGTTGATGAAGTGGAGTTCATAAGCTTGTCTCTGAGAAGTGTTGTGTAAGTTTCCTTTGAGGATCAGGACTGAGAGATTGGAGAGAGAGTGTTTTTCTTGTGAGAATGTGCCCCCACCGGTAATTGGGTATTCCTGTCTCTGATAGCTTTCCGGTGTGCGTTCATTCTGGTGCGCAGTTGTTGTTTGGTCTCTCCTGCATGTTTTCCATCAGGGCATTTGGTGCATTGGATGAGAGAGACTACATTTCTGGAGGTGCAGCTGTAATATCTGGGAATGCTGATGGCTCTGTTGTGGGGTGTAGTAATAGTGGGGGTGGTGGAGATGTGTTGGCAGGTTTTGCATTTCTTGTCGTGGCATGGTCTGGATCCATTTGGTGTGTTTTGGGCTTGAGGAAGTTTGCTTCTGGTGATGAGGTTAGCGAGGTTCAGTGCTTGTTTGAAGGCTAGGATGGGTGGCTCTGGGAAGATCTCTTTAAGAATAGGGTCTCTTTCTAGTATGGGCTGCAGTTGTTTGAGGATTTTCTGTACAGGTTCAAGGGAGGGTGATATGTCATAACCAGTGGTGTGCGATTTGTGGCAGTTTTCTTCTGTACTGCAGCAGTTCTTCACCTAGTATCCAGTTGGCTCTTTCAAATGTGTGATGTATCTCTCTGGAGGAGTGTCCTTGTTGGGTGAAGGGGTTTGGGTTGTAGCCGTGTTGGTCTAAGGACATAGGCAGACAAGGTTCCTTGGGTGAATTTGATATCTTTTATTAGACCAACCCAAACGGTTGGAGAATAGTTATTAAGCAAGCTTTAGGGTTCAAAAACCCTTCATCAGGCTAAGGAAGCTTCAGCAGTTGGTGTGTGCTCTTCCTGGATGGAATAAAAAGTTGGATGAAAGCCTTTTTAAGATTGGTGAGGTGGCAATCCTGGGTGTTCTCTTCAGTGCAAATGCGGTGGTATCTGAGGGCTTGGCTGTAGATCACAGCTTTTTTGGTGTGTTTAGGGTGATTGCTGGTTCTGTGCAGATATGTATGTTGGTCTGTGGGTTTCTTGTATAAAGTGGTCTGTATTTTATCATTCTGGATACTGATCATCATGTCTAAAAAGGAGATGTTGGTGCTGGAGTACTCTAGAGAAGGTCAGATGGAGGGATGGTGATTGTTGAATTTCTGATGGAACTCAATCAGAGATTGCAGGTTTTCAGTCCAAATGATGCAGATGTCATCAGTATATCTTAAGTATAGCAAGGGTTTGATGGTGCAGGTCTTGAGGAAGTCTTCTTCCAGGTGGCTCATAAAAAGGTTGGCATACTGTGGGGCCATTTTGGTGCCCATAGCTATTCCCATCGTCTGGAGGAAGTGTTGGTTATTAAAAGTGAAATTGTTGTGTGTGAGGATGAAGTGTATAAGGTCAGTAATATCTTTGGGCCTGTATTCTGAGTTGTAATTTTGTTCCTGTAGATATGTAAGGCAGGCTTGAATGCCGTCCTGGTGTGAGATGTTGGTATATAGGCTGGTAATGTCAATGGTGGCTTAGGAGGGTGTTGCTGGGAAGGTGGTCTATATTTTTAAGTTTCCATGGAAAGTCTGTAGTGTCTTGGACAAAACTTGCTCTGAGGGTGACAAGCGGTTTTAGGATTGATTCTGCAAAACCTGATATTTCCTTGGTTAGGGTCCCATAGTTAGATATGATAGGTCTGCCAGGGTTCCCTTGTTTGTGGATTTTAGGGAGCATGTAAAAAGTCCCCGGGTTAGGTAGTGGGGGGATCAAGGTCAGTAGCTTTTCTTGTAGTCCTGATGGAAATTATGTGATGGTATTGTTGAGTTTCTTGGTGAAAAGGGGAGTAGGATCTTCTTGTAGTTCTTTGTAGTAGGTGGTGTCAGAGAGCTGTCTGACATTGGCTTCCTTTATGTAGTCTTCACAGTTTAAGATGACTATGGCTTCTCCTTTATCTGCTGGTTTTATTACTCTTTGGTGGTTACATCTTAGAGATTCTATGGCCTTTTTCTCTGGTAGGGAGAGGTTGTTGTGGTGGCGTGTGTTACTGATTATTTCATTGTTCTCCTCCTCCTGGATACCAAAAATCATGGACTAAATATAGACATTGGATTTATGACACATTATAACCTGCCTGACATCTGACTCCCCAGGTACTTCTCTACTATTCATCCCCCTTCTCTCCCCATCACCCAGCCTCTCTCACCCACTGACTCCTCAATTTACATCTTCACTGACTGCCTGTCTTGCATGCAGACCAGTCCAGCCTCTGGCTTCTTTACTTTTCATTCCATCCAGGAGGAGCACACACCAACTGCTGAAACTTCCTTAGCCTGACGAAGGGTTTTTGAACCCGAAAGCTTGCTTAAAAATTGTCTTCCAACTATTTAAGTTGGTCTAATAAAAAGATGTCAGATTCACCCAAAGAACCTTGTCTGTGGGTGATTCAAGTTTTTAGATGTCAAACTGAAGGCCCTGTCAAAGGGCCTGGTTTTCAGAGCATGGGTGCTCAGCAGTTTCTGCATATCAAGCCTTTTTAAGGTTGATGCAGAAACCCTAGTGGCTTTTTAAAGTGTAGCTAAAAGATTTAGGTGTATTTTTCTTCCTGGAAATAGTCAATCTGTCTTGCCTTTAGTTAATGGCGGTGCTGAATCAAAGCAGTGTGTCGAGGGCATCCCACCCTCCAGGCTTTGGGGATGCTTGAATCTGGATACATTTCTGTCTGAGCTGTACACTTTAATGTAAGTTTTCCTGCTTTGCTGTGTTCCATTTACCCTATTGAGCCTCAGGATTGCCCCTTCTCAATCCTGTCACACTTTATAGAGCTTCAGTTGAGATACGGCTCTTCTACCTAATCCAGGTATTCACCTCTAGAGAAACCTGGCTTGGCTGTGAGCTTTCTTCTTAACTGTGGGCATTAAGTGGGCTACTGTGAATGAGAGTTGCTGTGAAATCGGTGAGGCCCACATAGCCTTTTTTTGTTTTGTGTGGGTTTATTTCTAAACTACAGCGATGTGGCTTCAAATTAATGTTCTCTGTTCAGCTTATTAATGTTTTCCCTTGTATTAAATTGGGAGCTCTGAGCACTTTGGTAAATAGATTGAAAGGTTTTGTTATGTTCACTTGATCTCCTGTGAGCTTGTTTTGCAGTTTCTAACAGTGGTCTTAAAATATTTGTGTTTATATTTATTATTTTTCCCCCATCAGTTGTCAGATTGTCACCTGTATTATCCAGCTGACTCTGTGCATGCTTGAGTAATACCAGTCAGTTACTCCGATGCTTTTTTTCCTTGTCTGGAAATTTTAAAAAATTATTTGGCCAGTATAGTAATATTTTTATCCTAATGTCTTTGGAGTAAATCTTTAGCAGAGTTCCTCTACACTTACGGTAGAAAGAAGTATCATTTATCTCTTTCTCCGGCTGTCACAAAAACTGTCCTAACCGTGGACTTCTCCTTACCGACACTGACTGGTGCTTTGAGTGTCACTCTCAAATCCTCACTTTGCAATGGTAAGTCAGCCCTTTCCTACTAACTCCTGGTGCATTCAGGGTGTTCTCCGCTCAAGTCATGCTAAGAACGATACAGCAGACAGTATTAGGAGAACACAGACTCATAATTTAAATTCAGAGAGGTGTAGCAAGGTCGGTGGGGAGAGGATGGTGCCAGTTATGATGAGTCTTCTGGGAAAGTACCGTAAGCTTTATTGAGGGAGCTACAATCAAATGCTTGCTTTCAGTAAGTGGAAAGCAGCAGGAACAATTGGGTGGTACAGTGGCTTTTTTTAGTACACAAAGTCTCTAATAGAAATTTTGAATCAGACAGTCCCACCCTGCTATTGATGGATGGCTAGAGATTAGGATCGTTGAATTTAGGGTGTCTATTCTTGGCACCAATACAGGAAAATTAAATTCTCTCTGCTAAGCAAGGAAAGTTGTGCCTCCCCCCGCTCCACTCCCCTGGGGAGGCACAAAAAATAATAATTAAAAGAATGCATTTTACCTTTATGAAGTGAACTTTTTCTCCAGAGAATGCTGTCAGGGAAAATGTGTTTCATAACTTCCTGAAGGGCTGGGAATGAGAGCGGGTGGCTGGGGGCGTGTAACGTTTGCCTTCCCAGTTTCACTAGGGGGTGGGCACACACTCCCTCTAGCTAGACCGTCATGGGACTCAGTAGTAGCCGTTTATAAACCTTTGCACTTGTCTGATCTGATGTGGGCTCTTCCAGGCCCCCTGCTTTCTGCTGCAATTAAAGTAAATTCCCCTGCAGTTTAGCAGCTGGTTCACCCTGGAGAAATCAGACGTTTACGGACTGGCTTTTTGTTTCTGGTCTGATTAATTTCCAAGCACTTATGAAACAGGCAGAATTGTAAATTCATTAAGTCTCCAGCAGAATAATAAAAAGCCTTTGGATGAAAGAATGGTGTCTTTCCGGAGCTCCTAAGCTCCCACATCAGGTGTGGTGACCCAGCTGCTTCACAAAGGAGCCAGATCATCAAACTGGAGGAACACCACAAAGCACATGGCCCCAGCCTCCCAAAAAGGGTCTCTTACAGTTAACATCTGTATGCATCTCCTCCTCGAAATGCTGGCATAATCTTTTTTTTGGCTCTTCCTATCTGATTGGGTGATGGTGAATGTTGCACGTAAACTCGGTTACTACACAACACTGTTGTGCCACCCTGCTTATTGTAGCTTAAGGAGTGTGCTTACTATGAACCATAATAAACTATTTTCTATCTGAGCTGAGTGAACCCACCTGGAGTTTTGTACCTGTTTGAGTTAATTAGTTTAGAAATGATTCAAATACAAGAGTGCAGCTTTCTCCTGCCAGTAAGTCCTAAGAGATGGGAGACCTGTTGTGAAGGAAGTTTTCTCAGTTGCTGTCAGCAGTGTCCTTTTCCTTCAGGATCATTTGCAAAGATGGCTGATGACCAGGGATCTTGGTTTTCTCTGTTTAAAAGTCCCAAATCCTCTGATAAAACCTCAAAGTCTGTCTTTTTCCACAGTTAAAATGAAACACTACTACATAGGTGTCAGCTGAACACCATGTTTTGTTGATATGTTTACAGTTTTAAAGCAGTTTGGGAGCCTACCAATGCCTCGATCATTTATAATTAAATAAATTCTAAACACCTATATCTTTTGGCATTTGATTTTGGTTTTTTTAATCATAGAAAATCAGAGCTCCCTCTGCCCTCTTTGCTCACCAGGATGCGGGTCCAGCCGTGGCTGTGTTCCCTCCCACTTCGTAGTGCTGAGCAGCCTTGATATGCCTTGTCCCTGCCCATGCATTGCCCCTCACTCCCAACCAGCAGCCCCCTAGCCCTGCCAGTGCCTCTCACTCCCAACCCACAGCCCTACACACCCTGAGCCCTGCTTGTGCCCCTCACTCCTGACCTGCAGCCCCTTGGCCCTGCCAGTGCCCCTCACTCCCAACCTGCAGCCCCATGGCAAACGGAAAGCCCAGATCCATGATGATGACTCTCCTGCTGGAGGGTTTTCTGTTGGCACATGATTTTTAGCTCCCAGGTGGTACTTTCAGACAAAGACAACTCCAGCAGGGAAAAGAGCTGGGCTGACAACAGCAGCAGCAAAAGTGAGTTATGGTAATAAATACTGCACCTCATACCAATGGCACAGGTGGTAGGAGGAGATGCAGGAACCTGTAATGAAGAAGCAGGGGATGAGACATTGCTTTCAGTGCTAGCTTGAGAAGGGATTTTTACCTTTGTATCAGATTCTCTACTTTTTACAACCCAATGGTAACCAGAAGCAAATAGAATATTATGCACGAGCAAGGATTTACTTGGTAGGATCAAACAAGTAGTCCCCTGAGCCAGATATCCTTGAAGCATCAAGACAGGCAGCGACAAAGGCAAAGGCCTGCAGCAAGACGGTAACCCTGGACTTCAGGAGGGCAGATTTCAATGAGGTAAGGAGATTAGTTGGGGAGAGACTGAGGTCCCGAAGGGGAGGGGAGTTGGGAGTTCAAGAAGAGTGGTCGTTCCTTAAGGAGACGATCCTCCAAGCTCAAAGCGTGGCAATCCCAACAAGGGTCAAAGGGAGCAAGAGTGCTCAAAAGCCCCCTTGGCTAACAAAAAGCATCCAGGAATGTCTCGAGGCTAAAAAGGAGGCATGCAGTCATTGGAAAGGAGGGGCCATCACTAGGGAGGATTATACAGCCATTGCTTGGGTTTGTAGGGGGGCTGTTAGAAAGGGTAAGACACTTGTGGTGCTCTGGCAAGGTGCCAGAGGACTGGAAGAGGGCCAACGTGGTCCCCATTTTCAAAAAAGGGAGGAGGGGAGGACCCAGGAAACTATAGGCCTGTTAGTCTTACCTCGGTCCTGGGGAAGCTCTTTGAGAAAATTATCCAGGTGCACATCTGCGAGGGGCAAGCAGGGGAGTGTATGCTTAGGGGCAACCAACATGTGTTCATCAGAGGCAGGTCCTGTTAGACCAACCTGGTGGCCTTCTATGACCAGGTCACTTAAATCCTTGGATGCAGGCGTTGCAGTGAATGTAGTCTTTCTGGACTTTAGAAAAGCCTTCGACACTGTCTCTCACCCCATTCTCATTAAAAAATTAGGCGACTGTGGTGTCGCTCTCTACACAGTCAGATGGGTTGCCAATTGGCTGGAGGGCCGTACCCAGAGAGTGGTGGTGGATGGGTCTTTTTCGACCTGGAAGGATGTGTGCAGTGGGGTCCCCGAGGACTCGGTCCTTGGGTCTGCGCTGTTCAACATCTTCATCAGCGACTTGGACGAGGGGGTGAATAGCACCTTGTTCAAATTCGCAGATGACACTAAGATGTGGGGGGAAGTGGGCACGCTAGAAGGGAGGGACAAGCTGCAATCAGATCTGGGCAGGTTTCAGAGGTGGGCGGATAAAAATAGGATGGGTTTCAACACTGAGAAGTACAAGGTACTGCACCTGGGGAGGAAGAACCAGCAGCACACCTACAGGCTGGAGAACTCCCCTCTTGACAGCAAGGAGGCAGAAAAGGATCTTGGAGTCATTATAGACTCCAAGATGAACGTGGGCTGCCAGTGTGGGGATACAGTCAGAAAGGCTAATCGCACCTTGTCACGCATCCACAGATGCATCACGAGCAGGTCCAGGGAGGTGATCCTCCACCCTCTATGCGACACTGGTCAGGCTGCAGTTGGAGTACTGTGTCCAGTTCTGGGCACTGCACTTCAGGAGGGATGTGGACAACATGAAGAGGGTCCAGAGGAGGGTCACTCGCATGATCAGGGGGCAGCAGGGCAGGTCCTATGAGGATAGGCTATGGGATGTGAACCTGTTCAGCCTCCACAAGAGAAAGCTGAGAGGCGATCTGGTGGCCATCCATAAACTGGCCAAGGGAGACCAGCAGGCAGTGGGAGAGTCCCTGTTCCCCTGAGCACTACAGGGAGTAACAAGGAACAATGGCCATAAGCTGACAGAGCAGATTCAGGCTGGATATCAGGAGGCACTACTTCAGTCAGGGCGGCTAGGATCTGGAACCAACTTCCAAGGGAAGTGGTGCTCACTCCTATCCTGGGGGTCTTTAAGAGGAGGCTGGATAGACACCTTACCGGGTCGTTTGACCCCAGCATCCTTTCCTGCCCATGGCAGGGGGTCGGACTTGATGATATGCTCAGGTCCCTTCTGACCCTACTAACTATGAAACTATGACTAGGGCTGTGCAAAGCTTCAGTCGCTGATTCGATTTGGCAGCCAACTCTCTGAATTGAATAAGGAGACCCTTTAATCTCTCCGAATCAAATCGGAATGCTCTGAATCGATTCGGAGAGATTCAGCAAGGTTCGGCAATTCAGACATAAACACAGCTTTAAAAGTTTTTTCTACATACCTCAAGGTACCAGGCAGCTTGTGAATGCGGAGATGCTGGGACAAATGGAGCATCTATGAATCCCACGGGAGCATGGTGGGATTTCCGGTCCATGTCCGGTTCTGCTGGGGAGTGCGCAGGGGGCCCCCCGCATCCCCCCTCCCGGCTCGGTGACTGGTGCCTCCTGGGTCTGGGGGGCACCAGGTGTTCCCTGCGGCCGATCGCTGAGCCGGGGCGGGGACAGGGGGGCCCCCCAGCCACTCAGCGGCGGACCCAGAAATGGACCAGAAGTACTTCTAGTCCACTTCTGGGTTCGTTGCCGAGCACACGGGGGGTCCCCCCACACTCCTGTGGGACGCTCCATTCACCCCACCATCGCAGTGTTCATGAGTCATGCCTGGTACGTCAAGGTACCCATTCAAATCAATGAATCAAATCAGTGTCCCCAGTTCAGGCCGAATCTGAATCGAATATGGCCCATTTCGCACACCCCTAGCAGCGACCATTTTCAAAGACCTGATACTTGTGATGCCAGCCCCCTTTTTCATAGCCAATTGCATGGCTTTCAACATGAGGAAGAAGGCTTGTATTCATCCTTGGCACCCTTTTGCAAGTTAGGGAGGTAGTAAACTTGTTTTGCATATGAGGAAATGGAGGGATAGTCAGATAAAGTGATTTGCTCAACCTCACCCAGCGTGTCAATGACAGAACCAAGACGAGAACCCAACAGATTCCCATTTTACTACTCAGATTATAGCAAGGCAGTTTGACTAGTGGTTTGTCAGTTTTGCTGACAGCTTTTGGCTTGCTGTGATAACCATGACATGGCGAGGCTGACAAGCTGTGCAATGAGCCCCTGTGCTGGAATACTTTTCTATTAAGATTTTGCCCTCTAAATGGCATTCTGGCCTAATTCCAGTCTGATGCATGAAAGCAGTTCCTCACTCTTGGGATAAAGCTCTTACAATTGTTGCTGTACTTGTCCTTTGGCTTCTGTGGATGCAGGAGCCCACTGCAGAGTTTCAAGTGAAAGGTGAACGGTAGAGGCGCATTGTGGTTTCCTGCAGAACTCAGATATGCCGCCTGTTCTGAAAATGTTTGCCCAAGCAGGATGTATCCTGGGGTGGCTGCTGCGCCCATTGTTGGAGGATGCTCATAAATCAGTAATTCTGTGTTGGAAATAGAAGGTAGAGGATTTTTTTCCCCCCTCACTTGCAAAGGAGAACTACACCTCTTCCTGTTTCAGACTTGTTTAGGCCAAATAAACACGTACCTCACTGGAGATTTGTTGCCTAGAGTAGCCATAATATCACGCGCTACAGGATAAGAGTGGACTTGCCTTCCTTAAACAGACTCTCAAACTGCTGGATGGTTATACAGGTGTAGCTAAACAAGCAAGATGCCATGAGGTAAACTAGGCTGCAAATTTATAGCAAATTGGTTATTCCCAAGTGTGCACTCTTACCTCAAGGTGAACGCAGTGTGGTTGAGAGGATGAGCTACCTTACATTTACTGCAGGGTGAGAGCAAGCACATGCTGGCTGTAGATTTCTACCCTGTCTTACTTCATGGTAGCTTTGTAGGTAAAAATTCAGAAAAAGAGTTCATTTTCTTTAGTGTTCATTTCCTATACTGTCTGAGCTTGACCTTACATTTGACCTTGACTGTGCGTGTCTGTTAGACTTGCTGCATTGGCTTCTTGCAGCCCTGCCTTCAACATTTGTAGTAGTGGAAGATCCCAGGGTTATTTTGAATCTGTGCCATGCTTGCACTAGACTGATTTATGGCTAGTGGCCTTCATTAGCATGTTCATGTTGCTGGGGGCCTAGGGGATCATCTAGGTAACATAGTTAGCCTCCAGAAGCCTCTGGTTGCTTCACACCTTTTGCTGGATGTGTGTGTGTGTGGCCGTGTTGAAAAACATTGCCAACTCAAGCATTGTGCCTGTGGGCCTTAAGAATGAAAGTGGAGCAGAAGATAAAAGTATTGTCGGGACTCCATCAGAAATGCGGAGTCTCTTGGGGATCTGGTTGGAAGAGAAGCATGCCATTTCCTAACAACTCCTCCCTGAAAAGCAGTAGTGATACAAAGCAGCCGTACCAGAGTCCACACAACATACTCTCACTTTCTGAGTAGACAAAAGAATGCAGACATGTCCTTAAAATGAGATGTGGATTTCGGAAAGATTCCTTCATTCATCCCTCATTTAGCAGCTCCTCCTGGCTTTTCCAAGGAGAGACTGTCAGAGTTGTAGACATGGGTAACTAGTACAAAGCCTTGGAAAAGGTCAGAAGACCGTTCACTGATCGCTGACATGGTATAATATATAAGATGACAAAGTGTCTTGTATAAGGAATTTGTGTCCTTGACCTGATATTTTAAAACTAACAAATCTAATTTAAACTTTGTGATTATTGTTTCATACAAAGTGCCTCATGTAATAATGTGTCTTTTTATCAGTGAAAATAACAGCATGTAATTGCCAGTGGCTATTTCAAGTTTTACAGTAGTTCATCAGTAGCCTGCTGATGTATAAAGAACTGAATGTGCAGGAAGAAGAATGACTGTGTGCGCGAGTGAATAGGGAAAACAGTTTGACTTTTATTACTAGATGTTTAGCATTGTGAATCCAAAAAAGATGACAAAGCAGGTAGGGAAATACAGATCACACAGACCTGTGATCACTACTGGTCACTCAGACCTGATGTTCAGAGTACTGGAATATTTGACTTTGTTTGGAAATGCCATTAGGTAGTATGGAAAGCAGGTACTGGAGTATTTTTGTCTAGGTTGAATGGAATGCAGTAAGAAAGTACACTCGCATGATGCCATTTTCAGTGATATCTGTTCTGGATCTCTTCTCTCACCACCAGAATTAGCAATTCCTAGAGTCTTGCCAGTGCATTGGACATAGAGGATTGTTGTCCTGGTGACTTGCTGGTGATCAGAAGCAAATGATAAATACTTGATCATCCACAGTATTCTATATGGGATCAGAGCACTAATCCCCTGAGCCAAATATCCTTGAAACATCAAGGATTTTCTTCTTTTAGAATTATGAATTATCTTCTGAATTATTTGAATTACCTTATGAATTATCTTTTGCTTGCAAGCAGTGGTGCTGCCAGGATGGATAAAAAGCAAAATCTTTGGGGATACCTGCTCTCAAGCAGTTATATTTGTAATTAAGAATCTATCATGCAGCTAATTCCCAGCATGCAGTATTTTTCTATTGCAGTGCAGTTGACCAATTGGTTCATAGGCTGATGAGTGCATCAGTCTGGCAGTGACGCTTTCAGGAGACTAAATCTAGGTGACTAATATGGCATGAAGGTTGGGCAGAAACAGAGCGAGTAACAAGAACAAACTGTATAGTGATCACTGTGGGTGAGTGATATCTGCAGGCACTGGCAACGACCTGAGCCATCTGCAGGACCTTGTGTGACTCTTCTTGGAAAAACTGGTGGACGTCACTCCATCCAGTGTAAACATGTAGACGCCACAATTAATGTTTCAGCTACTTTGAAGTCTGAACATGAGTTTGTTTGGTTCTGCTTGGTTGCTAGTGGTATGCTAAATACAGTAATAATGCAGAAGTAAAGCCAATCAGGTGAATAAAAGTGCAGGGTTTGTTCTTTGAGTGAAATGTACAGGAAAGTAGACATTAGACATCTAAAAGACGCTCTTACTTATTAGCTCTTTTTCTGGTTTTGGACAGGAGAGTAGGGGTAATGCACATTGAAAATGCATGTCTGATCAATGCCAAGGGAGAAAATGATGGCAGTGATCCCGAGTGACACATACAAAACATGGATTCACAGTCTTGCCAAAATTGTCATAAAATGTTTAGCAGTCCAGGCACAACATCTGCTCACGTTCTTTTAGGAAAACTGATATTGTATGCGCTTAATAGAGATGACAGAAATTACTGACTCCAGATGACTGGGCAGTAGAATTATTCAAGGTTTGAGTAACACCTACAGTTGGCTTTTATATTATTAAGTTTTAAATACGGGCATACTTTTGCATCTTCCAAGTGTATAGGCAGCTGGTTTTGATTTTTCTGAGGTTGTGTAAGAGTCATCTGTGAGGATAATTAGTTTGTCAGCAAAGCAACTATTGCACCATTTTATTTATTGTGTGAACGAAAAAAAAAATTATTTAGGTTGCAAAATCAAGCGCTTGAAATGCCAGATTTACAGTTGTCGGTGCAACATTTAACTCCGTTTGTCTGTGCCTCCATCATGTTCACTTAATACAACAGGGGTTCTGTGATCTTGTGAGCACTATCACGGGACATGTTCAGTGAAGTAGAATTAAGGTTGTATTGGAGATCTGAAAGAACAAGGCTTATTTATTCTGGAGAACAGAAGAGTGAAGTGAGTATTGAAGGGAGATTCATAAAGAGGATGGAGATAGACTTTCCTCTGTGGCTGTAGGGGACAGGACTGGGAACAATGGCTCACGCTGCAGCAGAGGTACATTGGGTTGGAGATGAGAAAGGACTTTCTGACCGAGGGTGGCCAAGCTTTGGAGCAGGCTACTAGAGAAGGTGCAGGATCTCCATCCTCAGACATTTTTAATAGCAGGTTAGACAGATGCTTGACTTGGTATGGTTGAGTCAGGGATGGTCCTGCCTTGAGCAGGGGGCTGGACTAGACCTCATGAGGTCCCTTCCAACCCTGCTTTCCTATGATCTCATGTTTCTTAGTGTCTGAACGCATAATTGTATGATCATACTTTTGTGTTCCTTTCTTCCCTAAAACCATGACAGGGTACAGGGGCACTGCAAGGGTTAACTATATCCTAAGTTTCCCCTCTTCTTGAGCAAGTGCACAAAGGAAGAAATATTAAGTTTCCGCTTGGGAGGCAGTGGTCTATGAAGACTGGGCTCCAGACTAAAAGCTTCTGGCATGAGGTGAATCCCAAGCTGGGAGTTTTATTTCATTTTTGCCTTGGTAAACTTATTTTTGTGTCCTTTTTCTAAATGTTCACTTCTGAGGAGAAGACCTTGCTGAGTCATTGCCCCTTTCTGCTGAGTCTTTCCAGTTCATAATAACAAATCAAAAATCAGAACCATTGTCTTAAGACAAAAACATAGGCCCCGTAGCTGGAAAAATGGAAGGATGTATTTCACCCACCCCATCCAACGGCTTTAGCACAGGAATGATTTCCTGCAGTTTCTGTGTATGTTGATGTTTTAAAAAGGAGAAGGATGGGGATCTGGAGCATCATTTGCATTCCCTCTGAGATGGAGGCTTGGGAAGATGCTCTGAATTTTTTTCTAGACACACCTGACTTACTAAACGAGATTAAATGGTGTATAAAGCAAGCTTCCTGTAAAATAGCAAATGTACTCTAATGAGAACTCTGTCTGCTTTTAGTGTCCCTTACTTACTGTTTTGTTTCTCCTTTCACCTGTCATGATCCATTCTTCTAATATCTCAGTAGTCTGTCTTCAGTCTTGCTCTGTAACTCTCAGACTAATTTTCTGTTTCTACATTTTGAACCTTTATTTTCCCCCCGTTCATTTCTACTTTAAAGCCTCATTATCTCAGGCTAAATCAGAAAAGAAAATACCTTTCTCCTTCTCTGTGTTTAACCTCAGTGTTTTCACTTTCTCATCCCCATCTTTTCCTCCCATTATCCTCATTTTTCCTTCTAGTTCCCTTTGTTCTTTCTTGCACTTCTGTCCAGCACCCCACATTTCTTTGGGTGGAGTAACAGCATGGCTTATTTCTGTCCTCCGAATGTGCCAAAGAGAGTTTTTAAGGTTTGTGGTTTTAAGGTTTAATGTTTTAAGGTTACAGTGAATTTGTTCGTTTCACCCTAAAATAGAGGGTGAGTCGACAGGCTTGACAGTATAGTTGCTAATGTAATTCCCCTCTTGAGAGGAGTCCTGCAATTATTTTTCTTTTGAGTTAAGCGGATAGGTTTTCAGTGAATGCCAGCACACACATTAGTCCAACTGTTGCAAACATAATACCGTAATGTAAGTGCTATTCAAATCAAGGGGATTTTGGTTTTTGGTTTACTGTTGACTTCTCAGTATTAGAGAAAGCGTGTGTGTGTGCGTGAGGCACGCACACTTCACCTATGGCACTAAAGTATGTTTACTTTTTTTTCCTGCAAACACAAAAGCCAGATGGGAGGGGATATTTCATAAAACCGAAGCTATTGTGTCCTCTTGGTCTAAGCCATAAAACAAGAGTAACACAGACATTCCCTTTGAACTCAAAATCCCTTTCTAAGCTGCTGCTCTAACCTAAGCGAGAGAGGCAGAATATACCAGCCAGAAACGTTTCTGTTCTGGTTCCCTCCACCTTTTTTTTCCTTTTCTTTTCCTTTTTTTTAAAGTCCTTAAGTGAGTTTGATTCTGCACTTCTGCCCATAAATTTAAAAAAATATTATCGTAATGTAGGTCAGTGAACTGAAACGCCACTGTACACCATGGGGGATTAAAGTTGGAGGGGCACCCCTCTCCAACTCCCACTAGGTCATATGACAATATAAACAAGAAATGCAAGGAGCCTTCAGCTTTTTCGTACCCTAATCCTTTGTTTATGCAGCACTTAAACTGACTTTTGGGGTCGTCTCTGTCTGGCATTAAAGCCCTAAAGCTTTTTGAAGTTTCCCTGAAGTTAATAAAATTAGTCTGCCCTCATTGGTAGGCCCCTTGCTGCTGCTTCAGAACAGGCTACATATCCCTTACTGTCTTTGTGGCGTTTGGCTTTTTAAGTTAATAATATTTTTTAACAAAAAAAGAGAGAAGTAGAAGATCTCCCAAAAGGCTATTCAGCTAATAGGCAAAGTGATTGCCATAGTAGATGTTCTGAGAACTCAAAGGGGATTAACGTGAAATCCAGTGATTGGAGCTAAATTGCTGGTAAAGTAATTGGAAGTGTTGAGTTTCAGTGGGAGAGAACATGCACTTTTGTAGTTTCTTAAAGGGAAAAGCAAGCAAAAATGAAGGCTTGATTTCTTTTTATTGTTTACAAAAAATATTCAAGTTTAGAAAAAAGACTGCTCCTTTCAAAAGCGGAACGCCTCTTCTCCAAATGCACTTATTTTACTGCACAGACCGATCAGCTGTCTTTTCACGCTCTCTCTCGAGGGCATCCTCTTTTAAGTCCATCTTCTTCAAGGATAAATGGATAGAGGGTTGGTTTCTTGTGATCTCAGTCTAATGGTTAGTGTGACAGACTAAATTGGGGCATTAGGGTTCTATTCCAAACTCTGCCACTTGATCCCTGCTATACCTAAATTACCATGTTTGTAAAATGAGGATATGACTTCCCTGTTGTGCAGACATGTTGTGGTACTCACTTTTATAAAGTGTTTTTGGGAACATCTGATGAAAGATTGGCTGTCTGTCAAGTTTTATTGATAACCAGAAGAGTGGCAGTTTTATTACAGAATATTGCTCAGCTCTCTAAAGGGCACACCGATTGAGTCCTTTCCCTACAATGCTTTTGGTCTCACAATCCAAACTTGCAAACTTATCTTTTCGCAAATGTTAGCAAGAAGTCTAGATTTACTTTTAAAGGATAAGTATATTTCATGAAAATTGCCTTTAAGTGAGTGGTGAGCACTGAAAATGGTGAATGATTCTTTCTAGTCTACATATATAGGTTATCACTGAGTTCACTCAAACAGAACCTGTACACGGTGCATCTAACACTTGTTCCCAGACCGAAATTACTCGGAGTTGCTCTGACAGCCTTGCCAGTGAGGCAAAACTGAACCAAGCTAACATAATGTTCACATGATAATTCAGTTAATTAAATTAAAGAGATCTTTGAACCACTCAGCACAATGCAGTCCATCAAGTTTTTAAAAGCAGTCTTTCCTTTCTCTTTGAAGGCACCTACAGGTGGTATATGGAGGCCTCCATATCTGGGCATGAGAGAGACTCTCTGCATTCAAAATCCAAGAGTGTGAAGCAACTAGAGACCTTAATGATGATCACCAGGGTGGATAAAAACCAGTGATTTTTAAATATATATATAACAAATCAGATATTTTTATTTAAAGCAGATATTTTTATTTAATCATTTTTTAAATTTTTTAAGATGCTTTAAAAAAATAAACCTATATAAAGATGGTTTTAATTTAAGATATGTTAAAGCTCAAAGATACCATCATGGAATAGGGATTATAACTTCTAATTATATACTACTTGAGACAATATAGTCATGTAACCTTTTTAGAAAAGTTTTATAAATAGGTCACAACAGGCCATGGGCTGTATTAGGGCCACAATCTTATGGGGTTCCTAGAGGCTTCTCTATAGATTAGTAGATTAAAGAAAACCACGCTACCCAATGGGACTTAGTGCTCAGTCTAGAAGATCCCATTAAGCATCTCTGTGATGCTTAGTTTCAGTTCTCAAACTGTAGGTTTGTGTCTCCAGAGATAACATCTTTTTTAACAGCAGTATATGGAGATGAGATAACAGATCTGATTACCTACCCATTAGCCCTATTGTCTCTGCAAGTTTGTGTACACAAAGTCAAGCCTTTCCCTCTCTTTAAAGTGCAAAGTTTCAAGAAGTTAAATGTATAGAGGATTGGTGGAGATGGAGTAGATCTGGGCAAGGAGGAGGAGTCTGGAGATAAATGCAAGGAGGGAGGGGCAGTAGAAACAAAAGAGAAACATTTTGAGCAGAATAGTCCAGAAGTCTTGAGGGATACATTTCTGAGTATAGCCTCTCCATTGATTTGAAATCTAGTGAGGGAATGGTATCATAGAAGGGAAAACCTATCACGGCAGCAAGTTTGCCAAGCCATAAGAAAGAGTAGAAATCAAAGATGAGAAGAAATATAGAATAAAGTGAAAAAGCCCCAAGCTTAAAACATATGGTTGCAACATTCATTTGATGTCCTCCTAATACAACGTGGCAAAAATAGCCCCCAAGTATTCATGATTAATCTACTGAATTGGAGATAGTTTACCTCCCAATGACTTCATAAGTATCTGCTTCAATTAGCTTTGGTGAATAAAATAACCAAATCATAATTCAATTTTCTGATGTAGCTGCAAAATTAATCTGAAAAAATATCAAAATAAATCACTCCTTTAAAATGTATAGTGTGTAACTTGTAAAAATGAAACCTACATCTATCTATGAGTTGTGAATAATATGTATTAAGGTTATATCAAACAAGAATGCATTCTTTGTAGAAAACAATGATTAAATTGAGGCTTACTGACCAGTGATTTAAATCATGATTAAGTCATGATTTAAATCTATTTGATTTAAATAAAATCCACCCTGATGATCACCTTTGAATGAACCTTCTCAACTAATATTTTACTACACTGCTATGATCCAGTGCTTTTATGTTCCACTTCAGACTGAGGGTTACAGTAGTGAAGAATTGTGGATTTTTTCCCTGGGACTGGAAATTATTTTGATCTTGCTGAGGTTTGAACAATTACAGACTCAGTTTGTGGAGTATTAAGAAACGTTAGGAATTAAAATAGAGAGATGAGTATTAACCTCTGCCCCCCCACCTCCATTGGAAAAAAAACACGAAAAAGAACCTGGAAGCTTATGATCTCTCAGTCTCTGAGTATGTCCATGTCAATGGAAGAGAAGACTCTAGGAAACAAGCAGTTTGCAAATAATGGACCATTATGGAGATGGGGCACCTAAGGTGGGGGTACGTCGAGTGCCTTACCATCCGTCTTACGTGGGGCCCCTCTCCTCAAGTCATCTGCCACGATTTGGTGTTAATGAATGAAAGGAGGGGTTCAGTGGAGATCCTCTTCCTGGGGACCCCAGGGACAGTGGTACTCACAGTCTTGATGCGATGTTCTGCGGGGCTCTGCCTCCCCTACACCCCGTCCACTTGCCAACCGACAGTGCAGCCTGAATTGTTCTGCTGCACCCTGTAGACCCCTGTCTCCAGGGGACTGATGTCAGCGTGGGTACTGGTACACTAGCTTGGCTGTCACGGCAGTTAGCACTTTAGCCTTGAGTGTTGACGATCAAGATACTTGCTTGCTGGTGTTTTCCTTGCTGCCGGGACGCCTCTAATGGTCTGCCATAATGTAGGCAGCTAGACAGAGAAAAAGCGGGGGGGTGAACTGGCTTCTCTCTCTCTTTGCCTTGCCCAGAGACTCCGCTCCCCTAGTTCTAGATGCCGGCATTGAGCCAGCTGCAACTCTCCTGTTTCTGCACAGGAGCTTCACCACGCTTGGCGTGCTCCACGCTGGCATGCTCCCTGTCTGTCCCCCTGCTGGGTTCCGGTGGGGCTTTTAAATCTTCCCGCGGCGGCTGCTCTGGCCACTGCGATTGGTTCAGCTCTTTCCCGCCCTGGGAACAGCTGATTAAACAGCCAGTGTAACACTAGCTCGCGTGGCCGTGGCTCCTCCTCCGGCTCCAGCTGTGCTCCTGGAGGTAAGTTTCCCTGGTGGGGGTCTGTTTGTGGGGCTTGGGAACTGCAGGGTCTGCCCCATCCCCTTGAAAATCCTGTGGGGGCTTCTTGCCGCCACAGCCATAATGCTGGGAATCATTAAATTATGAACAGTGGGGGCATCCAAAATAAGTTGAGTCCGTCAAGCTATGTTGTTTGTGTAGATTTGATCTCTCTCTGAAACACCCAGTTGGAATGAAATTACTTTTAAGGTTCAGTGAAGAAATAGTTGCTGAATCTAGTTGAGTTTCTGTAGCAATGAAGAAACAAAGCAGTACTCTCCTTATTTCTTCCCACAACCAAAGGCACTTGTTAATGCAGCGAGGTACAGTAACACAAGGGGTTAGCAGCATACAAAGATATTCACACCTTGGGGATTAGGCTCACTTGGCTGCACCTTGTGCTTTGTAATGCCTTAGGGAGGGTTGTTTATCTTACCTTGCCCACCAAGCTTGCTGCCTCTCGTGCCTGATCGCTTAATTAAGAATCCAGCCTTGGAATGGTTCTTCCCACTGGGTTACAGACCTTGAAATTAAAAATTCTGTACAGCAGTTCTGAGAGTTTTGGTTTAACAAATCTGTATGTGTGTTGAGAAGAATTTTTTAACGGGTAACTGAGTAATTCTATCCACCCATTTGATTGAAACCCCAGTGGGGTGAGTGCAGAATTGATGCTGAGAAAGTAGAGTATCTGTCTAAATGATGATGTTTTCAGGTGCTTAGGGTAAGTGATGGAATACATGCTTTTATTTCTGGGTTCTCTTTTACCTTTCATGGAGAGATTTCAAAACTTAACAATTTATAAGTAATTAATCCTCAGAGTATGTTTCTGAGGGGCATGTGGGTATTCTCCCTGTTTTGTAACAGGGGAATCTGAAGCACAGATATATTAAGTGATTTACTTAAATTCCTTTGCACTTTTAGCTTAAAACTAGGATTAGAACTCAGCAGGTCCTGGTAAGGAGTCCTCAGCTCGCTTGGAATATGTAGTAATACATAGTGTTATAGATCAGACTATGCGACTTGTAAGCCAAGTGGCCTTCCCAGATTCATGCTGATGTTTTTTGTAGCACACCAAACCACAGCATGTTTTATCTATGTTCTTTTTCCTTGTCAAACAAGCTAGACTCACATGTGTGCCTTTCTTTTGCAGGTGATAGACGATTACAGCGTGATCGGTCGTTCGCTGTTTAAAAAGGAAACCAACATCCAGATTTTTGTGGGGCTGAAAGTCAAGCTATCTACAGGAGAGGATGGCATAATAGAAGGTGGCTTTGGGCAGAGTGGTAAATTTAAAATCCGAATCCCAGGTAAGCACTCATCTTTTTAGTCCATCCTGCTGTATGTCAAGCATAGAGGATCTCTCAGTAATGCAGAGGCAAACTTTACCAGTAGTTTTCACAAATACAACCAATTACTAGGGGTGCACCGATAGAGTTTTTGGGGGCTGGTACTGATAGCTGATATTTAAGGAGGCATATTGGCCGATACTGATTGGATAGCCGATACAGCTATCATCAGGTGGTAAGTCCAGTATGGTGGGAGGGGCATGGGGGGGCAGATCAATGCCCCCTGCAGTGAGGGAGGGGGCAGGCGATACCCCCCATGCCCGTTCCCTCCCCTATCCAACTTACCAGTTCGAGGTATCTCTCCACACTGCTGGCTCTGCTCTGTGCTGCGCTGCGGCTGCGTGCAGCATGAGCATTTATCAGCCAAATTATTGGCCCCATCAGGCCAATATCCAATATAGACTATTTTCTTTATATTGGTACCGATTTGATATCGGACCACTGTATCGGTGCACCGCTACCAACTATTGCATACTGGATTCGTTAATTGATTAGAGTCTTTTCATCCCAGTGGATTGTAGCTCCTGTAATTAAGTGTGGGTGGCTATTATATAATAGACAATTGTATGGGGTATAATAACCAAATGCATGTTTTAACATCCCTTCTACTACATTGTCCATGGAAGGCATGCTGCATTTTGGGTGGGTTTTTTGGAGACCTCTTCTTGCTATAGCTATACGGTTTTCAAGGTCAGTGAAATGGAATTAAAACAAATATGCACTCATTTTTACTTTCGCTATGCATACCTTTCTTTCACTTCGCTCCACACGCTATGGTTTTGTTGTTAGTACTACTGCTGTAATTCCTACTCCCATCACCCTCTACCTTGAAACAGGAACTGCAAGCATTTTGAGGACTAGATTGCATGGATCTTGAATTTGACTGGATCATCTGTAACTGCTGTTGTATCTTCTGGTTTTGTAGCATTATGTGGCTCAATAGTTTTTATCTTTGGTGAATCATAGCAAAAATTTCCCTGCCTTAATTAGTAGGACTTTGGCTAGTGAGCAGTATGCTTTATTATTGTTTATTTAGCACTATCATTGTTCTTTTTCTCCTTTCATTGGGTAATACTAGATTCTTAGCACAATGACAGACATTGTTATGGGTCAGGATGACAATAATAAATGTTGCATTTAAAATAATAACAAGAATAGTACTTTACATTTCTATTACCTTCCATTGAAAGATCAACTTGAAGGTGAAGACATTACCAGTAATACTTCTCCCAGTGAAATAGGTGTTCTTGCCTCTTTAATACAAATGGAGAAACCGAGGCAGGAAATGAAGTAATTTTGCACAGAGACATTGCAAGTGATTGACAGTTGTTGTGGGAGAAAAAAAAGTAGTCTCCTGACTCCCAAGTCCCTTACCCAAAATTATCCAGCATCCTATTTTACATATGGTAAGGCAGGGTGGGAAATTATTTTGGCTGGAGGGCCGCTTAATGAGTTTCAGTGAGCTATCAAGGGCTGCAAGGGTAGCTCCGCCCCTTGACAGGTACCCCACCCCTAGTCGCCATATTGGGCTTGGATGTCCCACCCCCTGACCTTTGCCACCGGAAATCCTTCCCCTTGCCCCCAGAAGTACTCCTTTTGGGAGGGGAGGGGGTTTGCCATCTTGGAACAGGAAAAAAATCAATCATATACTAGAAGTCAAACATCTACTATAACATTTTAATTTTATTTCAAAAAATATTTTTGTCTTAATTTGTGTTTGTGTAGTGTGTAGAGGTAAATTCATAATAGATTAAAATAGTCTTACTCTTGTATATTGTGTATGGGTAGGGGTTGGGGGCGAGGGTGTGAGGAAATGTGGCTGTGTGGGGGGTGTTGGGTATGTTGAGGGTGTGGGTGTGTACATGTGGGAGGGTTGTGGGGAGGTGGACAGTGTGGGTGTGTGTGGGGTTTGTGGGGTGTGAGGGAGGGTGGGGGGTGTAGGGACCCCCCCACATGTCCTCCCATGATTCATAGCCCTTGCCGGTGGCAACGGTAGCAGGCAGTGGGCCCTTGGGGTGCTCATGGCCCACGCAGGCACAGCCACTCAGTGATGCACAGCTCCAGCCAGTTCCAGGAGCTGCACATGGTGGCAAGGAGGGGAGCCAGGCTGGCCCACCAGTATTATGCAGGGCTCATGTGCAACATGCCACTGTTGGGGAAGCCCCGCACGATGGAGCCGGCTGTCTTTCCCACTCCCCAGAGCCCCCAGAGCTCACGGGACTCTGGTGGAAAGCAATGCCACTTCCAGCAGACTCTGCTGGAAGTGGCACTGCTTTCCAGCAGAGTCCCATGAGCTGCATGTGGAGGCAAGGAGCCGGAAGGCAGCTGGCTCCATTGTGCGGGCCTTTCCCTGGGTGGCGCATGAGTTCCCAGAGCTGCATGCAAGTCCCATGCAATAGAGGTGGGCTGGTCTGGCTCTTCTCTTTGCTGCCCAGCTGCAGCTTCCCTATCTGGTGCCCAGAGCAAGCGTTGCAGCAGGGGCACAAGAGGAGCTGCTGGAGGCCGGGGAAGCCGAGCAGTTCCCCCAGCAGCTGCAGCAATGGTAGCAGAGGCCCCTCCTGGAAGCTGTGCGTGCTGGCTGGGGCCAGAGCAGGGGCCCGCCCATGCAGGAGGGTGGGAGTGAAGTGTGCGGGCTGGGTGGGTACAGTTAATTGTTGGGCGCCTATGAGCCAGATGAAGCTGCCTGGTGGGCCAAATCCAGCCCGTAGGCTATATTTTACCTGCCCCATGCTAAGGCCTTGTTCAGTGCAGCTGCTGTTAGCTCATGAGGGCCTCTTTCCTTTGGCTCCCCTGATAAAGTGGGTGATTAGACAAAAAAGGTTCCCATTTTGTTCTAGCTGTGGAAATATATTGAACGTGCACACCACTTATATTTAGCCAGCAGATGGCCTATTATATGGATGAGGCTGGGACTACAGGTGGCAGGCACAGTAGACCTTAAAAAATTATTGACCATGGGGGCCAATGCGTTTATTTTTCCCTTTTCTGGATCTGAAACGCTACTTGAAGCAAATCATCTCGGTGCTGACAAAAACAGTTCACTCTTCATAGGAGATGAAAGAACGTGTGAAGGGATTTTGTGGTTAAGAGCTCTGGATGAAAAGCAGAGCAAACTATTCTTGAAAAATACTTCTCCTATGCCTGGCTCAGAGGATGGACTTGAGTAGTAGGCAAACAAGCTGCTTTTGGATTAGAAGAATGAGTCCAGTACTTGACCTCCTTGGTGAAAATGCTGATGGTGTTGGGAACTTGGTGACTGTTTATCAGGGAACAAGTGTTGATTATTTATATTAAGGTTGTGCTTCCCAACACTCTGTGGACTGGAGATCACTGACAGGCTGTGTGGAAATAGTTGACAGTCCCTGCCCCAAAGTATTTATGATCTAAAAAGGCAATTGAACAATGGTGGTTACTTTTTGGCCAAATTCTTATCAAAGAACTGGCTCCCCTGTGGAACAGGATGGGAGCCCAGACATCCCCTCTGCCCTCTTTTAGGAGATTAGCAACTAGACCTCTGATGGGCTAGCATTTTCTCCCCGCTTCCGTAGCCACATTGGAAGGGTAGGTATTTTATTGTGTATTAACAAAGTTCTCAGTTCTGAACATAGGAAGAAATAATCTCTACTCCAAGGTGCTCATAGTCTAATCTTGCTGACATCATCTGATCAGACTACAGCGTAGAGAAACCTCTCGGTTACTTCCATTGTGGCTGTGTGCACAGATCACATTAGGATTTAGTATCTTTGTAAAAGAACACAGAATACAGTTACTTGCTTTTTCTTCAGCCTTCAGCGAGCTTTGGAGGCCTTGTAACCCAAAAGAGCAGAGGAATGACCAAAGCAAGGCAGACTTTTAGGATCTGAAAAAAACATGTTTGTTAGAAAATAAATGCAACAAATGCATGATTTGATGCTTTTACATAACTCTGGGTCTTTAAGAGTTACTAAGATTTCTGCGTGGGGGGAGGGCTAATGGACATGATGCTGTTTAAGTCAACTACAGTTCACATTCCATTGTTAGGTCAGTGTTTCTTTTTTAATGTGTCTGCATCCTGTTTGTGGGGTTTTTTAAGGGTTTTTTTTTATTTTTATTAAATTTAACAGGTCAGATTCTTCTTTCCTCTCCCCCACAACTTCTAGCCTTGCTTCCCTTATATATATGTTCTTACATATGTTCTGTCCCCTGTAGATGCCTTCCATGAAGATATCGTTTTAACCTTTCTGAACTACTTTAGTTTTTTGAGGATTCTTTAACAATGACATCTGGAGAGACAAATCAGCAAATTGAAAACTGCCTCAACATGACATGTATAACAGTTAGATTATTTAAAGCCAGTTTGAACTTCAAGAATGTATGTATTGGTTAGGTAGTTAATTGTATGACAGTTTGGGGTCGTTTTTGTTGTTTTGCAAAGATACATTTTTAAACATCAAATACAACAAGCAGAAGCTTGTAGCTCTACTGTAGGGTTAAAGATTGAGAGAGATGGGGTAGTTAGGGTTTACTAGATTGACTCTATGCCTAAGATGTGGGACATCTTGGAACTGGGAGAAGTAGGGTGCATCTTCTATTTCTGATTCTGCCACTGCGTGTGTGAAATGGTGGCCCAGAGACTGCCCTTCTTTGTGCCTCAGTTTCCCCCCTCTGTAAAATGGAAATAATAATCACCTACTGGGATCTATGGATTAAAATTGTTATACAAGTACAGAGGTTTGATTTTTCTTCCTCTAGGTAAGACTTCACCTAGAGTATGGCATGTAATTTTGAGTCTGTCTCTCCCAGAAAGATGTGAGCAAACTGGAAGGCATTCAGAAAAGTGCATCAAAAAATGATTAAGAGGTTGGAAGGATTGATTTACAAGGCAGAGAAGATGAAAAGAGATGCATGTAACTTGGCTAAACAATATTTAAGTGGGAGGCATGATTACCTACAAGTATTTGAAGAGCATAATGGAGGAGATTCATTTCTAGTGGTGCAAGGAACCAGGGCTAAGTGTAATTGTTTGAAATGGAGCAAGGGGAAATGTAGCTTGACTCTCAGGGAAGGTACCTTGCAAGGATTTATTAGACTGTGGAATCGCCTCGGCAGATGAAGACATTCCTTGTCTGGTTCACTCCCATGTAGAAGAGACCAAATAGTTGCACGTGCCTCTGAAGGGGAAAAAAACCCAACAGTGTTGTGGGACATAGGGAAGAGATCTTTCTTTTTTTCTCACTGATTTTGGTTATTATATCAAAGCAGTTTTTCCCCCCAGTTGACAAACTAACCCTCTCTCCACCTATAGACTATATGTGAAGGCATCTTGAGGAAAAAAAAAAAGATGTACTTGCTGATGGATTTTTTATTTTGCAGGATGGATCGTGCAGGAAGGAAATATGGTTCTTTAACAGTAGATAATGCTGTAGAGCTTGTTAGCAAACAGCCTGATGCTCATGTTTCCAGACCGTTGTCTTGTATGTCATGCAGGTATATAAAAGGTGAGACAGATATGGTACTTTTCTGTAAGATACACTGGGACATCTTGGAACTGGGAGAAGTAGGGTGCATCTTCTATTTCTGATTCTGCCACTGCATGTGTGAAATGGTGGCCCAGAGACTGCCCTTCTTTGTGCCTCAGTTTCCCCCCTCTGTAAAATGGAAATAATAATCACCAATATAACAAGGATTTTTCTTCCTCTAATATAACAATATAATATTTTTCTTCCACCAATATAACAATATAACAATTTTAATCCATAGATCCTAGTAAACCAGAAAACGAAAGGAAATTTTCCCCAAAGTATTTTGTAGGGCAGGAAGCATGTGTGAATTGGTACTGAAGAGTATCTTCTTAAGAAGGTGACACATGGCAGCTGTTCTGACAGGGGACAGAAATGCTACACTATATTTAGGGAACGGTAATAAAGGAAGTAAAAAAACAAACAAACTATATCCTTTTTAAACCCAAGATCAAACGTAGGCAAGCAGCGAATATATAGTAGAGTGTCTTAGTCTAACAAAATGCCCTCAAATCTTTAATGACCTTGTGGTCCTTTTCTCTGGTAATTTCAACAGTGCGCATAGCACCAATAAGTCACTCGAAGGAAAGTTCCAGTGAATCACTTCATTAACTCTTTTTGGCATTGTGACTTTTCCTTGGAGGTCTCTCATCTAAGTAGATAGTTTGAGAGCTCCTAACCCGAGTTGGCGTGGCTCAGCTCATGTATCAATAGATTTGCTGTCAATGTGTGCATTCTATCAGTTCTGGCTTGGTATAAAATGATTGTAGTGCATTTAACAGTTATAAAATTGGTGGCTCTTTTAATCTAATTTGGGCACTCTTAATATCTCAGTCTTGTTCATTCTTGTTTCTCTGACTCAGCCTTAATCAGCCGGTTGTTAGGCAAGGATTTGTCTTTTCTGTTGCACTGAGGCATATTTGACTGCAGTTTTTTTCCTTCTCTTTTTTTGAGCTCACTACAGTAGAAATTGCTCTACATGAGCACAGTTGAAAAGCTACGTTCTTTTTCACTATGAAAGAAGCAGTGCATGTCCAACAAATTCATGACAGTTCAACACGCTCCTCTGAGTCAGGTGCATTTGAATATATGAAATGCCTACTTTTCATAGGAAGACACAAATGAGCAAATGGAAATCCAGTCCTTTCCCATTTGTATTGTATCAATCCAGGGTGTTGTGTTACCCTTTTCTAAGCTGGAGGGAGAAACAGAGTATCTTGGGAGTATGCCCTATTTCACAGGTGCACCTTTCTTTTATCTTTCCTTTTCTAAGAGATAGTACTACCACATTTCAAGCCAGATGGCAGCAGGGTTAAACCATCACAGGTGATGATACAATTATAGGTTTAACTTGCATTCACTCTGTGGTGTGCTGGTCTGTGCACACCCTTTAACCGGGAGGACAAAACATGCTCGTAGAGGAAATTGATAAACTAAACAGTGGCATTATCCTAGGTTCCTGAAGGAGCCAAGTTAAAAAAATGGCTGAACTCCTATTGCAGATGGTCAGTTTCTGGTTTAGAAATTGGCTTAAAGAAAACAAAGACTGAGTATAAACGGCCAGTTTTTGGGATGGAAAGAATTAAACAGACTAGCAGGGGTGTAGGTTGTAGCCGTGTTGGTCTAAGGACATAGGCAGACAAGGTTCCTTGGGTGAATTTGATATCTTTTATTAAACCAACCCAAATGGTTGGAGAATAGTTATTAAGCAAGCTTTCGGGTTCAAAAACCCTTCGTCAGGCTCACGAAGCTTAACATGCTCACAAATTATCTGTAAAAGGGGGTGAGCAGCGAGGTGGCTGGATTTGAAAATGACAACATTATTCAAAGTGGTAAAGACCAGGGTGGACTGTGACACAGGAAAAATATATTGGCGTCATTGTGGACAATTAGCTAAAAACATCAGCTCAGTTCTCAGCAGCCATCAAAAAGACAAAGAAAATGTTAGGAATGATTAAGAAGGGAACTGTAAACAAAACAAAGTATCATTATGCCCCTTATGTAAATCCATGGCGCATCCACATCTTGAATAATGTTCCTAGTTCTGGTCTCCACACCTCAAAAAGGATATAGAAGAACTAGAGAAAGTACAGAGAAGAGCAACAAGGATAATTAGTGGTATGGAGAGGCTTTCATATGAGGAGAGACTAAATAGGCTAGGCCTATTCAGTTTAGAAAAGAGACACTTGAGGAAAAACGTAAGGGTTTACAAAATACTAAATGGTGAAGAGAAAGTGAATAGGATTTTATTATTTACTACCTTTCCGAATACAAGAACTTGGGGTCACAAAATGAAACTAATAGGTAGTAATTTTAAAACTAACAAAAGGAAGTGCTTTTTCACGCCAGGTGTTATTTAAGTGTGGCACTCATTGCCACAAGGTGCTGTGGAAGCTGAGAGTTTAGCCAGATTCAAAAAAAGAAATGGGCACATTCTTACAGGAAAGGTGCATCAGTAGCTATTGAGCATGGGAGTCAGAGGTACAGCCTCTAAATCAGAATTTCCTAGATACTTGCAGCCTCCAGCACTTAGGAAGAGAGCAACAATGGAAAAAACCCTGGTCATACACTTTTCATGCTCCCTTTTAGCATCCACGCTTTGCCATGTTGTCCCAGGAAGCTGGGGAAGATGGACCTATGGTCTGACCCAGTAAATGGCAGTTCTTATGTTTTTAGGGTGTTGTATGGGAAACTGCTGTATTAGGTTGTGGAAGAATGGTAAGGCCTAGCAGTTGCTCTTTGTCTAGACATCAGAGACCTTATGTCTGTAAAACTAGATGTTGCAGGAGTCTCAATATCGACCTGTCCTTGTCTCTTGTACCAGGAGAGTGTCATCTTCCCACTATGGAACTTCTGCTCCCATCTCTGACGCCAAAGGTACCATATACCTCATTCATTTCATGGACCTCATGTTGAGTTAGAAAATACCCTCTAATGGAGTAAGTCACTGATGTGAGTGAGAACTATGGCTGAGCAACCCTGTTCTTTGTAATTTCATTTCCACTTAAATAATGCGGGTTTGAAAATTGGACTCGGATCAGTTGTTTGGCATTCTGCCTTAGGAGACGAGGGGAAGGGAGCGAGCAGTTGCAGAATCCTAGATGGACTGGAGTTATGCAAAGGGAGAAAAATACTAATGAAAAAATAGACTATGAACTGTACACATTGTTCCAAGATCCCAAGAGTAAACCTAGCTCTGCTTACTTGAACAATCCTGAACTGCCTTTCAGAAATCTCCCCACTCCTGCACACCATTATATAGCTGGCACCTGTGGACTGTTTGCAATCCATTCTATTGGTGATTAGGTATTTTTTAAACAACTAGCTTTGAAATGTTAGCTTTTGATAATAGATGGCAAGGGTGTCATTATAATCCACAGGGCAGAAAGATCAGCCTCTGAAGACATTAGCAGGAGTGTCCTACATCAGGCTAAGAACATATACAATACATAAAGAGTCACTTACCAGTCCACACTCAGTTTTCATGGGGATCCTGCCACTTAAAAACCTGTAGTTGTGTTGTAGTAAAATAGGATAATCTTCCCCTCTTAGGCCAAACGGTATTATAGGCACTCTTTATGTCCATGCCTTCCCATTCTGGCTGCCCTTTATTAATAGAAAATAAAATAGTGCTGGCTGTGAGGGCCCAGTGAATTGCCATCCCTGTCAGTATCAGGTGAGGCTGAGTAGGATTTTAGTTGAAAGAAGAACACAAAAGCCCAAGGGCAAAGAAAATGTGTGTAGTTGCATTTTACTTAAAAGCTAGAGATTAGCTCTGCTTATTCTTTCACAGTCTCTCTTCCCCTACCCTCTAAAACAAACAAAACCTAAAATCCTTAAGGGGTACTTCAAGCATAAATCTCCTTCTTTCCTCTTTGTGGAAGTTGGCTAATGTAGTATGGACAGAGGCTGGGAGAGGATTGTTGCCAGGGAAGCATCACTTCCCTTTATGATCCTCTCTTGAGCGGATTAGACTGTGTAGCAATGTAAAAGTCATGTTGACCATGTAGGAGCTGGAAGTCTGGATTGCATGTATATGGAGAAGTTGCCCACAAGGATTCTAGCCTACCTTGTAATAGTTGGTACCTCTTAAGCCTAAATTGACCTTTGCAGAGCCAAATATCCAGATATTGGAGACCTGTTCTTGCCTGAGCCAAAGCCAAGATTTATACACATTTCTCTTGATTGAACACAGAAGTTGATTAACTGTTAATTTATTAACTGATGCTCCTTCCTTTGGGGGAGGAGGTCGGATGATCTTGCCTCTTGACAGTGATGACTGAAGTGCAGTAGCCTCTCTCTGAACTTAGAGCAGTGATTCTCAAACCTGTGGTGCTATGAGATCTTTTTAAGAGTGCCCTGCAGTGCTGTGCAATATTAGCACTATTCAGTTTGTAAGCACCTAAAGGATTCACAAGATAAACCCAAAGATTGCAAATAGGAATCCATAGCATCAGAAACAGTCTGACCTGTTGTGGTTTTTCTGCTTGCTCTGCAACAGAAGAATTGTTCTATTATTTTTTCATAGTCAAAAAGCAACTGAAAGTGAAAACCTGGCATTTTTCTAGGGGTGCCTTGAGTCTAACAAGGAGTGCCTCGAGTCTAAAAAGGTTGAGAACTGCTGACCTAGAGCCTGGAAAAGCAATGCATTGATTTTTTTGTTAACCTCTTGATAGGCAGGCAGGTGATCCTTGCAAGCTGAAGTGCATAGCCAGGTTTTGGGAGATACCAGGCCTACTATTCCAGTATCAGATTGTCATTAGAACATGCATTTAAAACCCTGCTGTTTTATGAATGACTCGAAACTGAAGGTGGAAATGTCCTGGTGACATATATGATTTACTGAATGCTTGTCTGTGCTTCTGAGCGAAGGGCTAACACCTGAGCTCCTTTTTAGACTCTCAGACAAGGTCACAGGTAAACTATTGGGGTATGAGCTCTGCCAGGCTGGCTGTTCTTCCTTCAAATGGAGATGCATATTTTTGAATGTGTATAAGGAATCAGATGAAACCAGCCCCTTTTTATTTCTGCATGAAAGGAATTCCTGACAACCTTGTGTCATCCACTCCCAAGAAAAGCATTTGACAAGATTGCCTTCTCACAAGGCAGAGTTAACCAGTCTGGAGATTTCCTCCCACTGGTGGTCCTAGGTCACCTTGTGTAAATCTAGTCTCTTTTCCCTACTCACCCTGAATACCAGTTGCAGTCATTGCACTCCGTTCGGAGTTAGCAAGATGGGTGGTCTCCAGTAAAGATGGCATGTTGCTCCAGGACCAACCGTTAGGTGGTGTTGAAGAGCAGCACACGCTGAACCCTTTTCCCCAGGTGAACAAAAGTCTGTTAATTCCTCCCAGTACAAACATACATGTCCTCAGCCTCAAACCCAGTTTTAATTGTGGGCTTTGTTGGTGTTAGTGTCCGTGCTTATACTGTTTATATTGCTTCTACTTTGTATGCATTTCTTTGGAAGCAGGGAATGTGTTTCTTCTGTGTTTGGAAAGGAATGAGTATATTTTAGGCATTGCCTCAATCTAAATAATATTAGGTTAAAAAAAACCGTGCATTAAAAGAATGCAAGGATTGCCAAGTCAGGCACTCAGATGTTAAGAAAACCCAGAATTAAGAATTTGCCAAAGCAAAGTTAATTAACCCCTGTTTTGCGTGTGCATTATGACACAGTCTTCAATAACATCACACCTTTTCTCTAAAGAAAAAAGAAAAATCAGTGCCGAGGCTGAATAGCGCTCTCTCTCATTGAACAGCTGTTCATCGTTTTTGTTTCATCCCCATCATTCCACATGGGTACAGCTATATTGCCAAAGTAGCAACAGCCTGAAAACATGTCATGCTGACCCCGGAATTGCAACATTGCCACATTACTGTGTTTCTGTGCGTTGACCACCAAGCTTTCTTGAAAAGCAGAACCTATTAGCCTGCACGCAGCGCTGTGGTAATACAGGTGTATTGCATCCCAGCTCAGCAGCTGGTGTTCACAGAGCCAGGATGGCTGATCTCTGCTCGATACCTTGTACCATAGAGACTTGCATGGCTCCAGGTCCTACTGGCTGCACCCTATTCAAATGGCTGAGAATGCAGAATCCCTTAGTCTGTGGAGCTTTCTGTGCCATTCACTGCTGTAGTGATGAGGTGCTTCACAAATATTTATTTTTATACCATTCCTAAGAGTTGGTGGCTTTGCATACCCAAAAAGGACAGGATGCACCTGAGGGTGCTGAGGGAGTTGGCCAATGTGATTGCAGAGCACATGGATTCTCTGTGGATTAAGGGAGACCAGTGGATATGGTATACTTTGACTTTAGCAAGGCTTTTTATATGGTCTCCCACAACATTCTTGCAGGCAAGCTAAGGAAGTACAGGTTGGATGAATGGACTGTAAGGTGGATAGGAAATGAGCTCAGAGGATAGTAGGCAATGGCTTGATGTCTAGTTGGCAGCTAGTATCAAGTGGAGTGCCCCAGGGGTCGTTCCTTGGACCAGTTTTGTTCAATATCTTCATCAGTGACCTGGAAGATGGTATAGAGTGCACCCTCAGCAAGTTTGCAGATGACACCAAGCTGGGGGGAGTAGTTAATACTCTGGATGGTAGGGTTAGGGTTCACAGAGACCTGGACAAATTGGAGGATTGGACCAAAAGAAATCTCATGAGTTTCAGTAAGGACAAGTGCAAAGTCCTGCACTTAGGACAGAACAATCCCATGCACCAGTACAGGCTGACTGGCTGGGCAGCAGCTCTGCAGAAGAGGACCTGCGGGTTACAGTGGACAAGAATCTGAATATGAGCCAACAGTGTGCCCTTGTTGCAAAGAAGGCTAACGGCATCCTGAGCTGCATTGATAGGTGTGTTGTCAACAGATTGAGGAAAGTGATTATTCCCCTCTATTCAGCACTGTTGAGGCCACATCTGGAGTACTGTGTCCAGTTTTGGGGCCCCCACTACAGAAAGGAAGTGGACAAATTGGAGAGAGTCCAGTGGGGGGGCAACAAAAATGGTTTGGGGGCTGGGGAACATGACTTGTAAGAAGAGGCTGAGGGAACTGGGTGTACTTAGTCTGCCGAAGGGAAGACTGAGAGGGGATTTAATAGCAGCCTTTAACTACCTGAAGGGTAGTTCCAAAGAGGATGGAGCTAGACTGTTCTCAGTGATGACATGACAGAACAAGGAGCAATGAGCTCAAGTTGCAGCAAGGGAAGTTTAGGTTAGATACTAGGAAAAACCTTCTCACTGCAAGGGTGGTAAAACACTGGAACAGGTTACCCAGAGAGTGCATGTACAGGTGTGGACTCTCCATCCTTGGAGGTTTTTAAGATCCAGCTAGACAAAGGCTTGGCTGGAATGATCTATTTGGGGTTGGTCCTGTTTTGACCAGAGGGTTGGACTAGATTACCTTCTGAGGTCCCTTCCAACCCTAATTTTCTACGTCTATGAATGCAAATAGTGGCTTATTGGTGTAAGTGACTTGCCTTGTTTCATATAGGAGTTTTGTGGTAGAGGCAGGCAGAGAATCCAGTTCCCCAGGGTGGCATTCAACTGCTTCAGCCAGGAAATCATTCTTTTTCTTCCTACACTTCCTTACCCCATTCCATGTATACCTAAAGGCAGAAGCCAGGGCAAGGTGGCATCTTTGAGACAAAATGCTTCCAAGAAGCATAAGCTTTCTTAGGTGACAGCCTGCTTTGTCAGACAAAGTAGATGAGGTACTGTTGTGTATGAAAGCTTATGCCTCCCTTAACCAGTTAATCTCTAAGGTGCTGCCCTATCCTGCCCTGCGTTCTTGCCTGGTTTCAGACTAACATGGCTAACTACCTCTCCTGGTACCTAAATTAATCCTATGCACAACAGGTTCCTTCAGTACATAACCCAGTTTCATTCCCAGAGGAAGCCCCATCCCAAGCACTCAATGAGGCAGGGATTTCATGGAAAAAAATGTGCATTAATTACAAGCAGCGTTGGCAGCTGTGCCTTCAGTCATTTATTTGAGCCCCAGTCCAAGCAGTGCCCCGTGGTGCACAACCTTCAAGCGCTGCACAGGGTTGGTGCACAGGTGTAATCCCACATGACAGCCAGACCATGTTCACTAAATCTAGTCGTGTGCTAGCTGGACCCCACATGCCAGCCCCAGTGTAGGACTTGCATGATCTAGTGCACAGGACCACACCATCCAGCCTGCAGGGTTCCCCACAGGTCTGGAAATTCGGCATCTGGGGAGCAGCAACTAACGCTGCCAGCACTCCCCTGCCACTGCAAGACTGTGAGAAGTCCCATGGGCCAAATGACATTGCTCTACAGGCCGGAGGTATAGCACCACTGGAATAGCCAGTCAACTATTTACTCTCCTCTGGAAAAAAATGAGAGAGCAACTGGAGCAGCCATTTCACTGGCCCCTAAATTCTTGCTCCGCATTGAGGTGAGAAGAGACTCGCAGGAATGAGTTACTTGTGCACAGTCCCTTTGGGCCTTTCCTCCTCACGCTTGTGTGGTGGAACCTCACTGGTTCTGTTGCAAGAGGTGCTTTGGTGCCTGTAGGAGATCAGCATGATCTTCATGGGACTATAATGAATAAATTTTCCCACTCTTTTTGTGTCTTTATATACGTGCAAAATCTTCATGAACAAATGCCAAATAATAAAGCAGAGTTTTTAGCAGAGTAATTTTTTTTTATTCAATAGTTTTAGTCATCATATAGGTTTCTACAACATGCAGCATTGGTTGGGTTATGCTATTTAAGGCTAGCATGCAGAGAGTGAAACAGTTAAGACAGTAAAGACTGAGTAAATTCTAAATAGGAAACAAGACATCAGCCTCTTCAGTGTGTTTAAAGTTTTTGTCTGATGAGTGTCCTATAAACTACATTGATGTGCTTCCCAATGGTTAAAGCAGAAGTCTTTGTTAAGGACTCATCAAGGGTTTTATCCTCTCACTCACCATCCAGTTGTTTACAGCCCCCTTCATTGCAGATATCCTAGCTCCTGTGGAGAGCAAAATGACATCAGTGAATCCTTTCCCTCTCCTCTGCCTGCAAGAAGGCGAGGATGTTTGTAGGTGTGTTTATATGACTGTGGTAGTAAAAGCAAGGTCCTGTGAGTAGCGAGTCTTGCACTTAGCTCAGAAACTAGTGAAGTTACTGGTCATTGTTATTTCTGTTGGTGATGGTTCCTGTACTCACTGTTCCTGATCCTTAGCATTCAAAAATCATGAACTGAACCCTCAAAATCATGAGATTTAAAACAAAAGAAGTGTGTGTGTCTGCCTGAGTCCCATCTTAGCCTTTAGGGTGAACTCAGGTCATGTCAAGAATGATTCTTATCTAATTGCATGGTTCCAAGAGCTGGGGCTTTAGCAAGAATGCATGCTACATTGTGACTTGCAATACAGTTAGCGGAGATGGAAACACTGAACATCTTAGGCGTGCTTTTATGCAGGGTCTCCTGTGGTCCTGGGCCTGCTCATTTAGTTAACAGTTTTGTTGTTGCAGTGGAATGCATTGTGGGAAGCTGTGCTTATAGGAGTGTTCTTTGACAATCAGAACAGCAACCTGTGGGGTAGCAGTAGCTTATTCACATGGTAACCACTGTTGCTGGACTATGCAGCTGTGTGCTGATCTTGTGTTCACCATCCCACCGCCACTGACTCAGAGGGGCCTTTTCCCAATCATCTAATATCTCTGTGCTTAACTTTGAGTAAAGCTACCTTCTCAGGAAGTCATGAGTCTTAATTGATTTGCTTATGAAAGTCTTGAGTGAAAGGGCCTCTGATAGTATAAACTGTTATTGTACGCAAAAAAAAAAAAGGCCACAGTAATAGTTTGCACAATGGAGTGCTCAGAAATCAGGAAATGATAACGTTAGTTTTATATATAAACTTAACCCTGCCCTGGTATGCATTTGTAATAGTTATACAATTCCACGTTATTGTAACTGCAGGACAAAATGATCAATGTCCAAATAAAGTTTACCAGGGTTTAAATGGATTATTTTGAAATATATCATTCCAAATGTTCTCGCTGTTACTCTTTAAGCGAGAGCACCCCTGCCACACTCGGTAAAACCCCCCTGTGTGCTGTAGACCAAATTCTGCACTTAATTATGGCTATGCTGCTATAATTACAAACAGAGTTTGGAGTAGAATGCAGCAGGGAACACTCTCTCATTCACCACACTATTACTGGTAGTAGTAGTTACAGAAATAATAGCATGGTATCATAACAGACGTGCACAAGGGAGCAGAAAGAAAGACACAGATGCTACCTTATTTGCTCGGCTGTTTCACTCTGCAGATTTGACATTTCTCCACTGGAATTTCTTGGGTCAAATTTCATAGCTTTTTAAAGAAGGGGGGGAAAAAGTGAAAAAGTTAGCAGCATCTATACAATAGGGCCAGCTGGTAGGAGATCATCATAAAGGAAATGTGAAAGGATGGGACTTCTCATTTTCTATGATAACACTGTAATTCAGTATGAAACGCCACGTACTTCACATTATATTTAACTCCCTCGGTGTGCTCCTTAAATCATATAGGGGTAATTAAAGTTTTGCAGACATTGATCAAACCCATTTTTTCTTCACTAAAATGATGTTTCTGGTGAAATTCAGGAGTTCCATTAAACAAAGAGGGTGTAGATTTACTTTTACAGGATGTTTTAAATGCCATAGTTCAGAAAAGGTAGGACCATTATGTGCATTCAGGGCCTCACTGACTTGGATGAGGCTGCTTGTGATATGCGTGGTGACTGCCCATGTGGATCCAGTAGTTGGGTACCAGGGCCAAACTCCAAAGACTGTCAAGGAGGCCCTTTTATTCTTTTAATAAAGTTTAATAATTACTTTAAGAAATGTACTGATGACTTACCCCTTTGTACAACTAGAAAGGTGATTATACAGTAGTTAAAGGAGTTCTTGCCTTTTAATGTTTTCTTTGATAGATGGTCATCAGTAAACTACAGAAAACCACTCCTACCTCACTTCCCAGAGTAGTTGTACAGTTTCTCCAACAAGCTTTACCAGCAAAATGTCTCCTAACCTGCCTCTATAAAGCATGCAACTGGGAGTTAGGAGATATAGACATTAATTACTCCCACCTCTGCTGCTACTCCATGGTTGACCTCATGTAAATCATTTTCCCTTGCTTGCACCAATGTTAGTTTGTAAAATGGGTATACTACCAATCTCTTGGGATCTGAGGGCATAATTCTTTATGAGGGCATATCTTTAAAATGTAATAACTAGCAGTTTCGGAGAGAAGGTGTTTCCTGACAACACTTGAAAAATTCCAAACCTAAAAGGAAATAAACTGCTTTAAAAAAATTCTCATAAATTTTAAGGGGTTTCGGTTGTAGCCGTGTTGGTCTAAGGATATAGGCAGACAAGGTTCCTCGGGTGAATTTGATATCTTTTATTAGATATCAAATTCACCCAAGGAACCTTGTCTGCTCATAAATTTTAAGACAGTCTTGTGATTTTGAGATGTTTGAGATTTATCAATAACAATATTACATTTAGATTTTTTCTGTAACTTATTTTGGCCCCACGCCCCAGCCAGGGTTTGCCTGGGGGTGGGGGGCAGCACACCCCCTTCCCCACCATAGACTGGACTGGATCCCCAGCCTGGCTTACATCCCCCCTCCCCCCCCCCAATCCCTGTCAGTCAGCCCTCACTGCTTCAGCTAGGGAGCAGAGGGGCGGGGGCCAGCCCTGCTCTCTGGAGCAGACAGCCCAGCCCAAGGCTGGAAAGCATGCTGGGATGCTGGGGGACTGCGATTTAACTTGAACCAGGAAGGGATCTGGACAGAAGTTCCATAAACCAATTTGACCCAAATTAGTTAAGTCTGATACTACATTCAACCAGGTTTATCTTAAACCAGTTTCAACCATTTTGAAACTGGTTTACGTGCACTGAACTTTATTCTGCTACAGGTTTAAACTAGTTTCTGATGACTTAAAGTGGTTTATGTGTACTTCTGTCCCTAGCCTTAAACCTCCTGAAAATTCAGTTTTCCTCCCCATCTGTAAAGCAGTTCTGCATGTTCACTAGATTTTGATGCTTTCCACTAACATCTCTTTTGGTATAGTTTTGCAGTCTGGGTAGTTGTAAAGGGGCATTTAACTAGCACTTTCTTGGAGCATATTTATTTACAGCTTGTCAATCTGTAATCTCTTAAAATCATTGACAGTAACAATAGTCATTGCTAGTGGTTATCAAAGCCTGTCACACAAAAGGGATTCCAGCCATTGGTACCTGGCCCTGGTCCTGCATGTGGGGCCAGAAATATTTTTTCCAACCACTACTCTTTAGCATCAGACCCATATTACATAAAATGTGTGTTCATGTTGTGTCTTAAGAGTACTTCATCAGGATTCATTCAGGGATTGAGTCAAGAATTAACAAGGAGTAGTTAATAAATCTAACTTCAATAAGTGTCTCATGCTGGTTCCCAGAGTATATCCTCTGGGACAGCGTTGTGCCCACATTCCCATGGCATACATGTTTTATTGTCAGACCTGAGAAAATTGCCCACCTTGACTTAAAATACCTTTCTTAGGAGAATTTAGATTATAATCTTGATCAAAAGAGTTTTGGGGAATGCTTACAAGGCATGTTAAGAAACTGCAATTTCTAACACAATGTTTTTGCCTCCCTTGAGCCTGTAATCTGCCCTGTTCCAGATTACGTAGTCAAGAAGCTGTTCTGAGCAGTAGCAAGTTAGGTTTAAGAGCCTTCTTTTCTTACTCTGAAAGCCTTCAGCTTCATAACTTCACTCCTCCAACTGTTACACTTCTCTCACTTCTCCACTTGTTTAACTACTATCCTACTTGTTCCTTCTGCCTTTAGCCATTGTCCTTTCTTACTTCTACCATCCTTTTCTCTGCCAATTGTTCTTGCTTCTTTGACTGATTGCCATCAGTACCAAACACCCGCGGTTTATAAGTAAAGAAAAAGTAAAAAGACGCAATACTAAACTGACAAAATGCATGCTGGACACACACTTGAGTGGATCCTGGATGCTGGAAGGAGGGCTGCAGGAGCTGTATGCCCACTCCCAGCCTCCTTCCCCAATGGGGTGCAAGAAGGGGCCACCCATCTTTCACCACTGCTGTCCTAGCCACTGCTGCCACATTTCAGCCAGGGCTGTGAAGAGCACCTGTGCAGGGAGCTGGGCTTGGGTGCAGACCAGGGATGACCATAGATGGCTTTCCCCTCCTTGCTCCTGCTGGTGGTGACCAAGCTGGGAGGGGAAACCCTCATGGGCTGGGGACAGACATTACACATAAACCAGTTTAAGTGATCAGAAAATGGTTTAAGCCTGTAACAGAATAGGTGTTCAGTGCACATAAACCAGTTTGAAAATGGCTGAGGCCAGTATGAGATGAACCTGGTTGAATGTAGTAACGGATTTAACTGATTTGGGTCAAACAGTTTTATGCAATGTCTGTCCCAGACCCCCTCCTGGTTTAAGTTAAATCAGAATCCTTCAGCATCCCAGATGCTTTGCAATTCTGCGTGGGGCTCTGCTCTCTGCTCCAGCCCAGCAGGGCTGCTTCCCCCTCCCCCCCCCCCCCGCTTCCTGTCTCTGGCAGAGACTGCAGGTACAGGGCACCTACCTGGCTTCCTCCTGCTCCCTCCTCCCCTCTGCCTTACACAGACACCTATCAGCATTAACTAGCATACCATGTGCTGGCTATAGTCTGTGCTGTGGGAGATGGGACAAAGGTAGACAGGACAGTATCGGCTTAGGGCCTTTTGGAGCTAATCAACAGGTAGCTGGTAATGTTCTTCCATTCCTTCCTTGGAAAAAGTTGTTTAAGAAGAGCTTGAACTAATGAGAGAGCCTTATGTTTTCTTTATGGGCTGATAAACACTGTGTTATCAACTCCCTGCTGGGCTGGTCAGGAATGCGGGGAGGAACTCCTCCCTAATCAGAGTGTCCTGCCCAGCCTGGCCACCCCCCCAGCTCAGCACTATAGAAGGGAAAGGAGGGCTGCTCTAGCACCCCCTGGCTTCTAGCCTAAATTCCTGGAGTGAAAAGAGAATGTCTATCTACCTCCAAATTGGTTCAAGCTTTGCAGGAAGACTGAATCAATTCAGGCTCAGCTTTTTGAATGCCTGTCCCTGGCCAAGCTCAGCTCCCTGCACAGCTGCTCCCCACAGTCTTGGCTGGAGTGGGCAGAAGTGGCTCTGCCCACTCCCAGCCCAGCTGCATGGTTTTGAAGAATGTAAGTGAGGAATAACAGTCTTATGGGCGGGGCAGTTCATTGGACACCCTGACTCTACCAGAGACTGTTTATATACCCAAAGTAACCCACTTAATCTCTTACTGTCCTGTTTTCACCTCTGTAAAATAAGGATACCTCTTTTTTACTTTTCTTTCTTGACTTTTTAGTGAGTTCTGTCCTGGGACTATCTACCTTTGTATTTGTGCGGCACCCAGCACATGAAGATCACTACTATCCTATGAATATATTTGTGGGGAAGGGAAGGGGTTGTTGCAAAACTTCAATATATTCTTCCTTTCATAATCTTTAAAAATGGAATTCATGAATTCTGTCCTAGCCCTAGCATAATGGTTGATGTAAACTATGCAAGGAGGAATTATATACATGCCTAAATTAAGATGGAGACATGCTAACGCTATTAGCACAGAGGAGAGGACATTGTAATAAAATGAAAATTTGCTAGCCAGTTTGCTAGCTAGAAATGTCCCTTTTTTTTCTCCTGACAGAAGGGAGCTGGGTATTATGAGGTAGCTTTTCTTTTCATGGCTCATTGCTGTTAAGTGTTCCCATCAGCACTTACTCTGTTGATCACGGTTCCTAAGGAGTTGAAATGGAAGCTGACTCCTTCTGCTGCAGATTAGTAATTCTTCAATTTTTGGTTTTTCCCCCCACTTTGTTTGCTTTCTTCATGTTTAAATCTCCCTTGGATTTAAACACTGTGTGTCGAATTCAGTTCTGCCTTTGTAGAAATACTGTACTTACCTTGACAGACAGGGTTTTTTGGGTACTTACCTTGAATTGCTTGTTTTTGTTTTGCTGCCATGTATTTCCCACATTGAAATTTTTAAAATTTCAGTCAAGATTTGAAAGGCTTGATAATGGGGAAATCTGTGGTTACTGCAGTGTTGCTAAGGGGAAGGAAAAAAGATACCTGAGGGCAAATGACTACTAATATTAGAACCCTTTGAAGATAAATTAATCAATCATCTATTTCTTTCACCAAAACCAGATGCATTGAATGCAATATGTTTCTAACAGGATGCAGTGGTACTGCTTGTACCTGTTTCAGACTCAGACCATGGCTATGCTAGGCAATGCTCTCTGTCTCCTCTTCAGTTTTGCATACTTCAGCCTCTAGTAGAGCTTCAACTGCTTGCACTCCCAAGCCAGAGATTTGGAGAAGTTTGAACAATACTGGGGGCTAGAAGATGTTGCATATTTGCCTGTATTGTGGGCAACACTTGGCACCAAAGCAGTCTTATCAACAGGAAGGAACACTGGAAATCTTACGGCCTGGACTATCTCCCTAGTACTGTGCAGATAATACATTCATAGACTCATAGAAGTAGGGTTGGAAGGGACCTTTTAGATCTTCAAGTCCGACCCCCTGCCTGGGCAGGAGGAAAACTAGGCTCAAATGACACCAGCCAGGTAGGCATCGAGCCTCTTATAGATTCATAGATTCATAGATGTTAGGGTCGGAAGGGACCTCAATAGATCATCGAGTCCGACCCCCTGCATAAGCAGGAAAGAGTGCTGGGTCTAGATGACCCCAGCTAGATACTCATCTAACCTCCTCTTGAAGACCCCCAGGGTAGGGGAGAGCACCACCTCCCTTGGGAGCCCGTTCCAGACCTTGGCCACTCGGACTGTGAAGAAGTTCTTCCTAATGTCCAATCTAAATCTGCTCTCTGCTAGCTTGTGGCCATTGTTTCTTGTAACCCCCGGGGGCGCCTTGGTGAATAAATCCTCACCAATTCCCTTCTGTGCCCCCGTGATGAACTTATAGGCAGCCACAAGGTCGCCTCTCAACCTTCTCTTGCGGAGGCTGAAAAGGTCCAGTTTCTCTAGTCTCTCCTCGTAGGGCTTGGTCTGCAGGCCCTTGACCATATGAGTTGCCCTTCTCTGGACCCTCTCCAGGTTATCCGCATCCTTCTTGAAGTGTGGCGCCCAGAATTGCACGCAGTACTCCAACTGCGGTCTGACCAACGCCCTATAGAGGGGAAGTATCACCTCCCTGGACCTATTCGTCATGCATCTGCTGATGCACGATAAAGTGCCATTGGCTTTTCTGATGGCTTCGTCACACTGCCGACTCATGTTCATCTTGGAGTCCACTAGGACTCCAAGATCCCTTTCCACCTCTGTGCCACCCAGCAGGTCATTCCCTAGGCTGTAGGTGTGCTGGACATTTTTCCGCCCTAGGTGCAGCACTTTGCATTTCTCCTTGTTGAACTGCATCCTGTTGTTTTCTGCCCACTTGTGCAACCTATCCAGGTCTGCCTGCAGCTGTTCCCTGCCCTCCGGCGTGTCCACTTCTCCCCATAGCTTTGTGTCATCTGCAAACTTGGACAGAGTACATTTGACTCCCTCGTCCAAGTCGCTGATGAAGACATTAAAGAGTATCGGTCCAAGGACCGAGCCCTGCGGGACCCCACTGCCCACACCCTTCCAGGTCGAGACTGACCCATCCACCACGACTCTTTGGGTGTGACCCTCTAGCCAATTCGCCACCCACCGGACTGTGCAGTCATCCACATCACAGCCTCTTAGCTTGTTCACCAGTATGGGGTGGGATACCGTATCGAAGACCTTCCTGAAGTCTAAGTATACGACATCCACCCCTCCTCCTGTGTCCAGGCGTTTCGTAACCTGGTCATAGAAAGAGACTAGGTTGGTCAGGCACGATCTGCCCGCCACAAACCCATGCTGGTTTCCCCTCAGCATAATTTGCCCTGCCGGGCTCTCACAAATGTGAGCCTTGATAATTTTTTCAAAGACTTTACCAAGGATGGAGGTGAGACTGACCGGCCTATAGTTGCCTGGGTCCTCCTTCCTCCCCTTTTTGAAAATGGGGACCACGTTAGCCCTTTTCCAGTCCTCCGGGACTTGGCCCGTGCGCCACGAGCGTTCAAATATTCCTGCCAGTGGCTCTGCAATGATGTCGGCCAGTGCCTTTAGCACCCTTGGGTGGAGCTCATCCGGGCCTGCCGATTTAAAGGCATCCAGTTCTTCCAAATGACTCTGCACCACCTCAGGATCTACGTATGGAAGTCTGGCGCCTTGCTGCTGCCTCTCTACAACCCCAGTGAGAGACTTGTCGTGCCCCTCACTTAGGAGCACTGAGGCAAAGAACTCGTTGAGGAGTTCAGCCTTGTCCCCCCTATCTGTCACCAATTGTTTCTGCCCATTTAACAGCGGTCCTATTCCTCCCTGGGCCTTCCTTTTACTCCCAATATATCTAAAAAACAATTTCTTGTTGTCTTTTACTTGGGTTGCCATCCTCAGCTCCATGGTAGCTTTGGCCCGCCTAACTGCCTCCCTACAAGCATGAGCAGAGGAGGTATATTCATCTTTAGTGATCTCACCCTGTTTCCACTTTTTATGTGCTCCCCTTTTGGCCCTTAGGCTGCCCTGGATTTCTCTGGTCAGCCATGGAAGCCTCCTGGCCCCTTTCCCTTTTTTGCCTCGCTCAGGGATCGTCTTGCTTTGTGCCCAAAGGATCGTTTCCTTTAGGCACAGCCACCCTTCTTGGGCTCCCATCCGTTCAAAACTCCTACTCTGCAGTGCTTCCTTGACTAATCGCCTGAGTGCATTGATATCAGCTTTCCTAAAGTCTAGCACTTTCACCCTACTAGTTACCTTACCCACTCAACGTCTTATGTTGAATTCTATTATTAGGTGATCACTGTCTCCCAAATGGCTACCGATCTGGAGGTCCCCTATCATGTCATCCCCTGTTGCCAATACCAGATCCAGTATGGCATTCCCCCTAGTGGGACCATGCACCTCCTGTGTCAGGTGGAGGTCCTGTACACAGGTTAGAAACCTGCGTGAGTGATGGGACCTTGCTGTCTGCGTCTCCCAGCAGATGTCCGGGTAGTTGAGGTCCCCCATGACTACCGCCTCTTTAGCTTTTATGGTCTCCGAGAGTTGCCTCAGGAGCCCCACATCTATTTCTTCCCCTTGGTGTGGGGGTCTGTAGCAGGGTCCTAAAGACCCCCAGGGTAGGAGCCAGCACCACTTCCCTTGGAAGTTGGTTCCAGATCCTAGCCGCCCTGACTGTGAAGTAGTTCTTACGGATGTCTAATCTAAACCTACTCTCCAACATCTTGTGGCTGTTTTTCCTTGTTATCCCGGGGGGCGCTAGGGGAAACAAGGTCCCCCCCAAACTCTTCTGGTCCCCCCTAGTGAGTTTATAGATGGTCACCAGGTCCCCCCTCAGCCTCCTCTTGTGAAGGCTGAACAGGTTCAGGTCCCGTAGCCTCTCATTGTAGGGTCTGCCCTGCTGTCCCCGGATCATGTGGGTGGCCCTCCTCTGGACCCTCTCAATGTTGTCCACATCCCTCTTGAATTGGGGTGCCCAGAACTGGACACAGTACTCCAGCTGTGGCCTGACCAGTGTTGCATAGAGGGGGAGGATCACCTCCTTGGCCCTACTTGCGATGCACCTGTGGATGCACGATAGGGTCCAGTTAGCCCTGCCGACCGTGACCTTGCATGTTCATCTTGGAGCCCCTTGTATTGATACAATGGGAAAATCTGTGGGATATTTTAAACTCACTAAAATATTGTGGAAACACTAGAATTATTTAGTAAATCAATTATATTTTTATTGTGTTGCCTTAAATTTTGTTTATTTCATCTGGTTTTTTATTTTTATTTTTAGCTCCTGGGATCTATTACTGGTCTCTCCCATTTCCTTAAGCTTTTGAGAAACAGGCCTTAATTAGCCAAATGTAATGCTGGACTAACTACTGCTTCTGGTTGCAGAGAGGGTGTGCTGCATGGCTGTGTTAGGTATTTGTGACTGGCACCATGTAACTTCTGGTACACAAGCTAACATATTCACAGCTATGAGAATACAGTAACCTGAGTGGTTAGGTCTCATCCAGCCATCTGTGTCTAGCTCATTTTTGACCTTTTAAATGTAATTCATTAGATTTCACAATAAACACAAGTGAGAGGAAATGGAAGTAGTTCACATTTAGATCTATGCCATGGCATTGTGTTAACAGGCTCAGAAAGGCATCAGTGCATCATTTTACATTTGGAAGGAGATCTTGTCGGTAGAAGGTTAGCGATCCTTTATGAATGTAAGCTCAACATCTTCCAAAAATTCAGCGATCCATGGGGAGACTTGTGCTACAGGGAGTTTTCTGCTCAGCAGAGTGAATTCTGTGGAATAACTTAGAGTTGCTTTAATACCTTCCTGTAGAGCAGGAGGAATTTAATATTATAAAGTGATGGGTAACTAATGAATGCAAAAAGACAGAATGATCCATAAAGTAGAAAGGTTGGGGGTCTATATTATTCACCAAGGCTGAAGCTCTGCTGTTTGTTTGCTTGCTTTGTGGTTGTTAACCTCACTACTTTAACTCCTGCTGACTGAGCCTGTCTGTATTTAAAGCTCTACACTCATATAGTCTGCAGGTATGGTTCTGGTTTCAGGATACGGCTTTGCTGTATTTATATTGTTGATGGAAGCATGTTATGGGTTTCCTGAGACTTTCACTTTACCAGGTTGTTAGAGCTGACTTGGAATGAAAAAGGGAAAAATCCTACTGTGAGCGAGCTGGTATAGGGCACTTAAGCCCCCCTCCCTCTCCCTCCAGCAGGGGCTTCTAATTGAAGCTGTCTGAGCCAGTCTTAATACAATTTAGTTATCGCCAGCCAGAAGGATTTTATTTATGGGACAGGACCCGTCAGAACTTCCTCCGACCTCTGAGAAGCTGTGAATATGAGAGAGCTGTTCAAGCCGGCATGCCAGGCTATAGTATATGCATTTCTTTAATAAGGCAGGGATTGATGTCTTTTGGAGTTCAGGGGTTAGGTAAACAGCAGTCCCTCGGTTCAAGGCTCTCCGTGTTCAGTTGTTTGTTTATATGGATCTTAGAAGGTTAGGTTAGCCTTTTTGACATCTCAAGGGAGCTTTCCTGACCATGGTATAACCTCATCTGTACTAACGTTTACTGGAGATGTAGCATCCCTTTCCAGGAAAGGTACCACCAGCGCATGTGTGTGCCTGGAGCTCTCCGACCACCATTCAATCTTTGAGAGAGAGAGAGAGAGAGAGAGATGTAGCTACCATGGACATTGGTGATTTCTTGAAGAGGCTCACTTAAACAAGGAGCAGGTCATTTGTGCACCTAGTTTCTGTAAGGAACCACTGTGATGGAGTGAACAATTAGGTATTTGCACCCAAAGAAAACCATTTACATGATCTATGGGCTGCTCCTACACATGAACCTCTCAAACTGCATGTACAATTGTTCAGTTCTATACGTCCTACCAGAGTTTTAAACTGCTTCAGTGCCTGACTTGATTTTCACATTTCTAATGAAATGTTCAAAACTCGTAAAGGGGATCTGTGGGATTGAGCCCCTTATATTGATTAGGTGAAAATGTTGCAGAACATATCAAACTGGCTCTATTTGTTAACTTCTGTGATTGTAAACCAGTGGAATTCGTCACCACAACTTTTGGAGTAAATCTGATTCACTTGTGCTCCCTCTGCTGACTTGGCAGTGGTGTAGCACTGAGCCGAGCGTGATGGGTCCTACACGTATAGATGACGTGTTAGTTAAACATTGAAGACAGTCGTGTATTGAAATAAACCACGCTGCAGTCCAGATAATGCATCCGATCAGGTAATATTTCAAAATACGTCTCATTTGGCATCCACTTCTTCAGAGTTTTTACATAATAACGGAGTAAAAAGAATGGAGCAGTCAGAAGCAGTAGCAGGATGTGAGCAGTGGGAATCTTTAAGCATTACCTGTTTACTGCTGCAGCCACCCATTTGGTTGCTGGTGTTCAGGGAGACTGTTAATTTGGGGAGTATGTTAATTTAGCTTATTTTTGGAATAGTTAATTCCATCTACAACCACCCTCCCCGAATCTACCCTCTCCAACTAAGTAGTAGACTGTCAACTGACTGTGACATACTAACTTATTAAAAATCTTTTGAAAATTTCTGATTTTCACTATGAGGAATTTGAGGATGGTTTTTTTTCAGTATTGTGATAAACCTAATTTTTATCCTACTTAGGATATCGTGAAAGTGCGCTTGAATACCACCTGTTGAGTTAGGGTTTTTTTTTATTATTTGTTACTTAGTGATGACATTTTACTTCTTTATAGCACCCCCTATCTGCAGATAGCATGCACCTTACAGTTATTATTGAATTTGCTTCACATGTTCACTGTAACACACATTTTATCTTTCCCATACAGATGGGAAATTGAGGCTGGAGAGAAATTGTGATTTGTATAAGCCTGACATTCCTTAGAGCCAGGAACTGATGTTAATATTGCCTTCCCTGTGCTTTAATCATAAGGCCATAGTACTTGAACCACAGTGGTATGGCAAGAGGACTACTTTCCCAGTATAGGGTTGTATCAACCCAACAAGCAAATTCAGCAAACTACTGATATCCACTGATTTCATGTGGGATGGCTCTTTTAAAGCATAGCTGTCCAGTAAGACTCAGTGTGGGTGGCATCTGTACCTGAAGATGAGACCCTCCAGAGGGACCACTTTCACGGGTTAGTACATTCAAACTCCAGAATATGAGCTTTTGTCCCTTTTAAATTATGTGTGGGGTCTGGCTTAACTGTTGGGTTTCATATTTAATCAGTATTAATATGATAACAGGAAAGTGACAACTGAAGCGAACAAAAAAGAGATTATCTCTTCTTAGCCAAATGCATCCATTAGCTAGGAAATATAGGTTTCTATTAAATGAAGCAGACAGATGGGCCTTTAGAGGTGACTGGGAATGGGAGGGGGGAGGGGGGCGAGGGGTGAAAGTTGAGGTTTAGAAAATCTCTATAAAAATAAAAACAAACCATCCGTCTTGATGGTTGGCGTTTTACCCTCCCGTTGCACTTTAGGGATGCTGCTCTGATTCCTATCGAGAACATTATGCTGAAACATAATCCAACAGAGCACTTACTCCTGCCAAAGTCTGGCTCAGAGGTTGCTGTTCTCCCCCAGAAATAAATGGCCGACAGGCCTTCTCATGCTAGACGGAGCTATGCCATCTTCTGGAAAATTGCTTCTTTGATATCCCCAGTGGAAAGCAAATTTGATTTGCTACGTGTTAACTTATTTTTTCCCTTTGGGAGGGGCATGCTTGAGGAAAATAAATCCTGTGGCAGCCTTTCAGATCAGTTGCAAAAAAATATATGTGAACCCTTATTCAGGCTCTGTTGTAACAATGTTTATAAGTAGTGTTTGAAACCAAGATAATAATACTATAAATAATTGTCGATGATGAAGATAATGGAGAGAAAATAACATAATTAAAAGAATTTTACAAGATGGGCAATTCAGTAAGATGGATGGAGTAACACAATATGTTAAAAATATCTGTAATTTAACGTAAACATGACATTGCTGACGGGAAACATCTGTCTTGCCAGCCGTCCAGTGGAATGGCCTCTGCAGTACTTCTATACTGGAGGGCAAAGGAGAAGTCATCTGTACACTCTGTTGCATAACGGTATGTTAGATGCTCAGCCCCAAACAGGACGGTGCAACATGAAAGGAGTTGTTTAAGGTGGCCATACCTAGAAGCAGTGGGATGAATTTGAATGAGTTACAATTTGGATTGGCTTCCTGTAAGTGCGTCCTGCTGGTCAAACCTGATAATCCATGGAAAAGCTTCCCAAGGGGAGAAATGGAAGTTTGGCTGGTTGTCCATTTGAAAAGTGGACTGATTTAGTAGAGCAGAAATAAAATTTAAAAAAAAAGGAAACCTTCTTATATTGGTGATGGCACATAGATTGGTAGAGAGAGGTAATTTGCTGTGTTGGTCTGAAGTTGGGCAGAAGGAGGGTAGGTTTTGTACCTTTGCTAACTAAAAATCAGAGATGTACAGCATAAGCTTTCATAAGCAGAGGGATTGTTTCATCACATCATTTCCATCTCTTTGTTGTTATCATCAGGTTCTGATGATTCCCCATTCGTATCTGAGGCAGGTGCCATGCTTCCCTTTGTTCCTGTAACAGGGTGGAATTTAAGAGTGGGGGGTGGAGACTGGTGAGAGAGCCACAATAACATGAAGGGAGGGTGAAGAAGCATCAATCTTGCCTTCTAAATTTCCAGACTTCGAATAAAATATCCTGCTGATGCAAGTGAAAGGTACAGTATTTATCTGCATTGCTTTGCTCTGAATTTCTTAAAGCATCAAGCCTCAAGTGTTTTACAAGAAATCAAAATCATGGAATTTAAAAATGGAGAGTTGTAACTTCTCGCACTTGGATCATATTGTCTGCTTTTATCCAGTGCCAGATTATTTGGGGCAGGTTTGTCTTTAGAATATGTAAAGTTGCGGTAATATCCCTTATCTTGATGGGAGTTTGAAGCACTCTGCCTTCCTTCCCAGGGGGTCTCACTTTCAGAACTCCGGAGTTCACGGGGCGAGTTCTGCAAAGTTAATTTTTCACGATGTTCTACACTCGTACGTAAATTTTTACCCAAAATATTAACAAGATCTTAATGAGCAGGAGAAAGAGCCCCCCAACATGAAAAACAGTTGAGGCAGGTGCTACCTGATAGAGATTCACATTTCCTATCTCAGCGGTAAGTAAGAGCTGCGGCCATGGCCCTTGCTCCTTGCCCATGCATAACACACAGTGGGAGTGGGAACTGTTAGCTTTTTATGAGAGGGTGAAGGAGGTGTAGGTCCATTTTTCAAACAGTCTTGTCATTCCCACTTTGGAACCTGACACACGGGCCAGGGTTTTTGCACGTGTTGTTTTTTCGAAGGGAGGGAGGTGACTGAGTGGCCAGCCCCTTGACAGGGCAGTCTTAAAACATTCATAAAAGTTTTATTGGGCTGCCACCCTTCCAGATAAATATTTTTGGACTTCACAGGCTTATTTTAAAGTTTGGAGCTTAATAGCAGCTTTGTAGCCCCCACCTTTCTCTGAAACGGCCTTTTGGCAAAATCTATTCTTGGAGGCTTCCATGCTTTTCTAGCCCTTGGACTTTCTTCATCACTAAACTCTGTTCCCCTTTCATCCTCCTCCACTCTCATAAGAATAATGGAACCAACTGTTAAATAACTCTACCCCCTCCCCAGCCCTTGGTCTGGGTTGTAAGTCGATCCAATGTACCATACTTGGTCATAGTGATGGGGAAAAAATTACAATAAGCATAATTTTAGTTCAGTTGCCATTATCACATTGGACATGTTAGGCTCATTTATTAGCTTCTTAATTATGAATGTTTTATAACCATTAAAATATCTCGTTAACAACCCTGGTATAGGTCAGTGCCATTACAGGCATGTCCTGGCAGTTTCCATGCTATTTTTCAACGTGTTCTTGCAAATATAAAAGCATTACAGTGAGTCTCAGCAGTCAGTGGTGAAACCAGTGGGCTCGCAGCCAAGTTTACACAAAGAAATGCTGTATGGAAAACTCAGAGAGGAAGACAGAACAACAGTTTAAGCGTCCACACTTCTTCATTTAATCATTTTGCAGCTGACAGAACTTCATGAATCCCGGCGTGGGGACTCTCTACCCTTGTTAGACCCTAGCCCAGATGAGTGTGTGCATTTCAGCTTCTCTTACAGAGCACCCTTGGATAGTCTTCTGGTTGGAGAGTTAATTGTTCTTTGCCCAGTGAACAGTACCCTGTGCCAGCTACTCCTTGTAACCCTCCCCCCCACCTTTTTTTCCCTTTTTTTACACCAGCTGCTATTTGCTATTCTGTCCTCCTTTTTTGTCTAGGGTCTCTGTAAGGACTAAGAGGAACATGGAGTATTTCTTCACATGCAAACTCAACTATGATCATGGTACTGGATTTTGACCATGCATTTCAAAAAAAGCATCCAGGAATGTCTCAAAGCTAAGAAGGAGGCGTACACCCAATGGAAGGGAAGGGCCATCACCAGGGAGGACTATACCTCCGTTGCTTGGGATTGTAGGGGGACTGTTAGGAGGGCCAAGGTGGAGATGGAACTGGGACTAGCAACTCGGATCAAGGACAACAAGAAATCCTTTTTTAAATACATAGGGGGTAAAAAGAAGGTTCTGGGTAATGTGGGGCCTCTGCAGGACATGCTGGGAAATATGGTGGTCTCACCAGACGACAAAGCTAACCTATTTAACAATTTCTTTGCCTCCATTTTTCTGAGCAGGGACTAGGTCATCCCCCCCCACCAGGATCCCCAATGGTCCCAGGGGAAGCACAGCCAGGCCCAGGGTCAGTGAGGACCTAGTCAGGGAACTTGTGGAGGGACTGGATGTGTTCAAATCAGCAGGTCCTGACGATTTCCACACCCGAGTGCTGAGAGAATTAGCAGAGGTCATTGCGGGACCCCTGGCACGGCTTTACGAGTGATCGTGGTGCTCTGGCGAGGTGCTGGAGGACTGGAAGAGGGCCAATGTGGTTCCCATTTTCAAAAAAGGGAGGAAGGAGGACCCAGGAAACTATAGGCCTGTTAGTCTTACCATGGTCCTGGGGAAGCTCTTTGAGAAAATTATCCAGGTGCACATCTGCGAGGGGCAAGCAGGGGAGTGTATGTTTAGGGGCAACCAACATGGGTTCATTAGAGGCAGGTCCTGTCAGACCAACCTGGTGGCTTGCTATGGCCAGGTCACAAAATCCTTGGATGCATGTGTCACGGTGGACGTAGTCTTTCTGGACTTTAGGAAGGCCTTCGACACTGTCTGTCACCCCATTCTCGTTAAAAAATTAGGAGATTGTGGTGTCGCTCTCTACACAGTGAGATGGGTTGCCAATTGGCTGGAGGCCTGCAGCCAGAGAGTGGTGGTGGACGGGTCATTTTTGACCTGGAGGGATGTGGGCAGTGGGGTCCCCCAGGGCTCGGTCCTTGGGCCTGCGCTGTTCAACATCTTCATCAGCGACTTGGATGAGGGGGTGAAAAGCACCTTGTTCAGATTCGCGGATGACACTAAGATGTGGGGAGAAGTGGGCACACTAGAAGGGAGGAATAGGCTGCAATTGGATCTGGACAGGTTACAGGGGTGGGCGGATGAGAATAAGATGGGATTCAATACTGAAAAGTGCAGGGTACTGCACCTAGGGAGAAAGAACCAGTAGCATACCTACATGCTGGGGAACTCCCCTCTCGTCAGCACAGAGGCAGAAAAGGATCTTGGAGTCATTATAGACTCCAAGATGAACATGGGCCGCCAATGTGGGGACGCGGTCAGGAAGGCTAATCGCACCCTGTCACGCATCCACAGATGCATCACGAGCAGGTCCGAGGAGAATCCTCCCCCTCTACGTGACACTGGTCAGGCCTCAGTTGGAGTACTGTGTCCAGTTCTGGGCACCGCACTTCAGGAGGGATGCGGACAGCATCAAGAGGGTCCAGAGGAGGGCCACTCTCATAATTAGGGGGCAGCAGGGCAGGCCCTACGAGGAGAAGACTATGGGACCTGGACCTGTCAGCCTCCACAGGAAAAGGCTGAGAGGGGATCTGGTGGCCACCTATAAACTTGCCAAGGGGGACCAGCAGGCAATGGGAGAGTCCCTGTACCCCCAACCACTACCAGGGTTAACCAGGAGTAGCGGCCATAAGTTGACTGAGAGTAGATTCACAGTTAGGGTGGCTAGGATCTGGTACCAACTTCCAAGGGAAGTGGTGCTCGCTTCTACCCTGGGGGTCTTCAAAAGGAGGCTAGATAGACACCTTGCTGGGGTCATTTGACCCCAGCATTTTTTCCTGCCCACAGCAGGGGGTCAGACATGATGATCTGCTCAGGTCCCTTCCGACCCTACCAACTATGAAACTATTTCCACAATATCTGTCTACTGTCACACTGTGCATAGACTCTATCACCTTGTCTTAATTTTACTTGGGATGGGGAGGCTTTTTCTGCCCAGTGAATAGAGCAGCTCTTTCAAACCAGAAAGTGAAATTGCTCATGGTTGGAGCTGAATCACCAGTTGAATCACTAAGGTATCTTGTGGACTGGGAATGGAGAGAGGCAGAATACTGGACACTTGTCTTGCTCCAGACTTTTCCAGGTGAGTGAAACAACCTTTTGGCAGATGTAGGATGTTCTTGTGAAGACCTGTGTCAATCAGGGATCACTCTTGCAGGCACATGTTAGGACTTGTCAGAATCAGATGCTATGTAAAGTTAAATGAGTTAACTTTTATAGTGGGCTAGTTAAACCACATTAAACCTCTGTGTGGACAGTTTGTATTCTCAATTAAAGCAGTCTGAATATTCTTTAGATTCCTTCACTTTGGAATTTGATTTAAACTAAATCCAAGGAAGGCCATTTTGATTATGTCCACACAGGGGTTTAATGTGGTTTAACTAATCCACTTTAAATTGATCCAGATTAATTTTTGGAAGTGTTTCCATTAAGAAAATCTACAGAATTTACCCTGTCCCAAAAGGCAATTAGTGAGCACTGCTTTCATGCAGTCAGCAACGGGACAAAGCATACCATTCTGCTACCCTTTTATTAAAGCATGGGTAAATACAACTAACCTGAACCTGTCTACCCCATTGCTCCAAGCTTCACGTGGCTGTAATTTTAGATACAACCTTGGAGTGACAGTGTATAGTCTCTCAGGTGACTTGGTTCCTGCCTTCTTTCCTCAGATCACCCACAATGTGCCACTTTGCTTGTAATTGTAATTATATATGTGGGTATCCAATGATGTGGCATCCCCCTACCAGGAGTTGGTTTATGAGGCTTGACTTCTTTCTCATAGACAGTTGAACTGGAACTTTGGCCAAATGACAGGTTTACCACCAGTTTGGCTTAAGCTTAGCCAATGATTTAGGCTTTAGGTCCTGAATTAGTGGAAGTGGAAACTGAAATTCTCCTTATCAGGAGAATAGCAATGATACAAGCATCCTGAAACTAAGCGTCAAAGATAGATTTTTTTTGTGATTATCATTAGGCCTGTGCAAAGCAGAAAGTATTTGATTTGGATTCGGTGGGACAATGATTCGATTCGGTGATTTGAATCACTGTCCCGATTTGATTTGGCCGAATCCGAAGATATTTAGCCATAGACTATACAAGCAGGCAGTGCCGGCAGGAACAGCTTGGGAGCAGCTGGACGAGCCCTGACTTGAGCCGGCAATCCCAGGAGAAACTGCAGCTCCCCCTGCTGCTCCCCCGGCTGCCCCCCACCGGGGCAAGGCGGACAGTGATAGCAGCCCCTGGAGAACCTGGAGCTTGGGGGAAGTTCTTGGTCATTCCCCCTGCTCCCCAGTCATTCCTGCCAGCCCCCGCGGCTTCTCCTGGGACTGCTAGCTCAAGCTGCGGCTTGTCCGGCTGCTCCCCTGGCTGCCCCCCATCCTCCCTTGCCGGGGCGAGGTGGGCAGTGCTGGTGGCCCTGGGAGAAGCCATGGGGGCTGGGGTGAATGATCAGGGAGCTGGGGGATTGAACTGGGAGCTGATGGAATTGAACTGGGAGCTGGGGGGAAGTCCCTGTTTGTTCCCCCAGCTTCCCATCATTCCCCCCAGCTCCCGGTTTGATTCCCCAGTTCCCGGTTTGATCCCTCAGGTCCCAATCATCCCCCTCAGCCCCCATGGCTTCTCCTGGGGCCACCAGCACTGCCCCCCTAGCCCCAGCGAGAGAGGATGGGGGGGACAGCCAGGGAAGCAGCCGGATGGGCCACAGCTTGAGCTAGCAGTCCCGGGAGAAGCCATGGGGACCAGAGGGGAATGATTGGGGAGCTGGGGGAATGAACAAGAACTTCCTCCAAGCTCCAGGTTCAGCTCCCCAATCATTACCCCCAGCCACCACAGCTTCTTCCGGGGCTGCCTGCCTCACCCTGGCAGGGGGACAGCCAGAGGAGCAGCCGGATGAGTCACGGCTTCTCCTAGGGCTGCTGGCTCAAGCTGGGGCTCGACCGACTGCTCTCCCAGCTGCTCCCGCTGGCACTGCCTTGTGCCTGCCTGCACAATCTATGGCCGAATCTCTCTGAATCTGTTCAGAGGCTTCCGATTTGATTCAGAGAAATTAATGGGTCTCCTGATTCGATTTGGAGATTCAGCCACCGAATCAGGCTTGCAACCCTTTAAAATTGTGATGTGGAGCTAATTTCACGGTATTCATGCAGTCCACAAAATTGTGGTTTTCTCAGGGCCCTATATATAAGACCAGAACTCTTACTAAGCTCTTTGATTCCCTCAAGCAGCATCCTATGGTACCACCACCATATTTTTAATGCAAAACAAAAACCAACAATCTTTTTTGGGTGAGGTTGACAAGTTAGTTGTTGTTTGGGAACTTCCTTGTTCCAAACAACATACTGTTCAACAGTTCATACACTGTTCTTGTTGTTTTTGCTAAAAATAGAAAAATGATGGCTATTTTAGGTACAAAACAGTTCATGGGACTTTTGTTTTCTGTATTTCCATGACTTCTACCCTTTGTTCCAACACCTCTGGGACTTGTCCTAAAAATGACTAACGTCATCATAGTATAAGCCATTCCCAATACCCAGAGCAACCTAATTCCCTTAGTAATTGTATTATTCCATTGCAGTTTAGATGCAAAGGTTATTTGCTTTTGGACAAGCTATTTTTCTATAAATGGGGTGGTGCTGATAAAATCATAGTGGAGCCACAGCTGACACACCTGATACAGTGCATGAATTAGAAGTATGTTTATTATTGGTATATTTATTTATTTATTTATTTTAAAAACTTTGAATAATTTAGGCTAGTCTTTGACCATCTTGCTGTAGAGGTCAGAGCATATGAAAAGCAGGGCTTTTTCATTGGAGGGCCTGGGACTCTGGAATTTTATGTATCCTGTGACAAGTTTGTCTGGCATAATTCTGGAAAAAATTGTGGCAGACTTTGAATTCTTTGTTTTTCTGATTTTAAGGATCTGTTCTGGTATCCAATCTACTCTGATATTCATTTAATTTGATCATGGTAGTCCTCCTTTTTTGTTCCCAAGTTCTTCATGAGCATTCATGACTTTATCTTCTTCCACTGAGAGTACCATCTCCATGTCAGAGTTGGGAAGCAGAGAAGTTAAATGACATATCCAGTGTCACAACTACATTTGTGTTAGTACTAGGAATAGGACTCTTGCCAGCTGTCTTAAGAGTGGCTTTCCTGGGGCTTTTTGTTGCCTATTATAATTAGGTGTAGTCATTTGACCACCCAAAAAGTTCTTGGTCATTGTCAATTAAATTAAAAACTAATTAATTTGCAAATTCATCATGCCATTATACTGACTTACCATGTTTATTATTAGTCTGTGCATTAATCTTCACAGTCAATTTATGGTAACTTACTGCCTGAGACTTGTAAAGCTAGTTTGGAAATATTAGAAAAACTGGGCTAAAAGAGGTATTTTGTATTAGCCTGGCTAAGAACTGAATCCTCTGATAGGCACTCTTCATCTATTGTATCTTGAGATTGTCATGATATAGCAACCAAGTGAAATTTTTCATAAGTATTTTTATACGTGTTAATGTTTTGCCTTCCGTTGTTTGCGATAACTTATGAGCAACAGATGATGCAACAGTACTTTCCCTTTCAAAGCACTTGATATATATCAAAATGTCCCTACCGCAAGATGATTGTATTGTAAAGTTACATGAGTCATTCTCTATTGATATTAAACAAACCAATTCTGTATGTGCTGATAGTGTGTCTTAGGCATGATTATCTGTATTTATATTGCCTATGATAATGAAGAAGCCATGCTGTGGATCTCTGCAAATGAGGCCCCGTAGCATTTGTCTTTGTTGACAATTACACCTGTTCGTAGGGGGAATAGCACTGGACTATTGTCACCTCGTGTTGTGCCTGAAATCTTGCATATATTACTCTATTGTTGCCTGATTCCCACTCTCTTTGTTTCCATTGGCTCTTTGTTCAGTGTCTCACAAAATGAGGCAATTCCTGTTCCTCCAGCTGTAGTTTTTGTTCATCATTTTCTTGTTCCATTTGATAGAATCCATTCCTGGGTATCTGCCATCACTCAGACAGACTACTGTGCAATTGGTTTCCATCTCCTGTAAATTGAGCTGATTTTTCTGATTGGCAACATTTTATGTTCATTTGAGAATTATGTGTGATGTAGAACAAAGTGGAAGCAGTGGATTCTTCAAGATACTAGCAGCTTGCCAACGCAAGGTTTGGTGGTGCCTGCCATACAGTTCACTTGGACGCCACCTACTGACCCAAAGATCTGAGATCAAGATCAGTGAAAATTTTCCTCTGTTTGAGAATTTATTATTTTTTGCAGCATGAAGTTGTCAGTCTTATGCCTGAAAGCCAACACCCAAACTCAAAGGACTGGGAGACTAGTTTTTGTCCTGCCTTTACACTTTGACCTGCCTGGCATAGATTTCCCTACCAGAAGTAGAACTTCCACTAACATGGCTCATCTGGTCATAGAGGCTTTCAAGCAGACCCATCATAGTAAGCTGCTAGTTTCAGTAAGAGTTGCCTTGTAGAAGCAGCCCTGCTTAATAACTTCAGTATTGCTGCACTACAGCACTGTGAGATTATGGGACTACAATCATTTTTGATTGTTTTAAAGTAGAATACATTTTCCATCAGCATGTAACATAAAAGTGCCAATTGACAGCTTATACTATATGATGGTTTATGTCAGTATATTTTTCAATTGAGCATTTAACAAGAAAAGTAAAGCTGGTAATGGAGGATTTTATCCCCCTCTTAAATATCTTTGGAGAAATGTACTGAAGTTTGTATTGGTTTGTGTGTACATACTAGAGTTCTTTGCAACTCCTTACTTGAAGAGCAGAAGTGAGAGAAGTTAGCACATTTTTCTCCAAGGCCAAATTGAGAGAGAAACTGAGGCATTGAGAAGTTGAATAACTTACTTCAGGGTGCAGATCAAAAGTTGGAAGTAATTAGATCAAAAGTTGGAAGTAGAATTTTCTGTTTGCTGGATAAGATCACAAATTTAGAGAGATGATAAGCTGAGAAGGAGTTGTGAATTGATTTTTTAGACAACCTTGGAAGACATGGAGTGAAGGTAAATGGAGGAAACTGCAAAATGAACTAATGAACTCAATTGACTTTTGAACTTGGTATCTAAATTTCCTCTTGTAGCTTAAATTTAGTCTTGACCCAAAGCTAAAGCTTCTGAAGGCTGTAATATGCCTTTTGACATTATTCTCCTTGGTGGCTGGGATTCTGTTTGAGCACCATGTTTCTGGTGGGAATATGGGAAATCCAGACATGAATTCACACTCAGGAAGTATAATCAGAAGTAAAACAATGAACAAATATGGCTCTAGGGGAGAGAATGTACTTCTCACATTTTGTTCGAAAATAATTGGCCTTCTGTGGTAAGCATGGAGGCCATAGAAAAAGGACAGGAGCTGCTCAGTTGCCTGTGATTTGACTTAAAAGTTAATGACCTTAAGCAATGTTCCTGGTCAAGAGCACTTAACAAAAGCATATTTGAAACATTAAACTCTCAACCCCTCTCCTCCAAGAAAATGCTTGCTCTTTCTTTTTTTCTTTTTTTTTTGGCTAAGTCCAAAATAAACCCAGATCGGCAGCAAACCCCAATGGAGTTATACATATAAATATAAAAATTAAAAATCAGTGCACTATGGGGAGCCAGTGTCCTGTATCAACCAGGACATTTTAAAATTTATAAATGTATTTGTATTGATATCAAGCAAATATATATATATATATTTCCTTTTATTGTATGCAACACTTGATCCTGGCCCTGACTCCCTCTGCAGCTGTTGAGCAAGTTATTCAGCTTCTCTATGCCTCAGTTTCTCTCGTAGGTTGGAGTTGGAGAGAAATGTACCAGCCTGCCTCACTTTTGCTATTTAAAGCATTTTGAATAGCGACTGAGCCAGAAACTCAGTTTAGGCCTCCCAAGTCTTTTAATTCTCAGTCCAGTTACCCTGTTCATTACCTCACATCTAGTAGCCAGAACAAACTGTACCACAGATTCAAGGAATTGTTCAAGATAGCTTCCAATTTCTCTTTTGCATTGGAATGCTGCAGCGTTAGCGAGAAACCTATAGGCAATGGTCAAATTATGTTCTCATTTGTATCACTGAAAATCTGAAGTTACTCTAGTGGGATTATTTCATATTTATACAGGTTAAAATGTGAGCAGAATCCAGGTTCCTGTTGAAAGAATAAATGTGTTGTTCCTGCATCTTTCTACAGAAAGTAGTGGGATTGTCTGCACTGTATGTTCAATTTAGTGGCTTCCCTGAACCCAACGTTAAGTTCTTGTCCAGGTACCACTCAACAACAGCTTGATTTTCTCTTTTCCTCTATTTTAAGCCAGCATCATCTTTGTTTTTTAGTGAAGAGCTAAAATTGCTGTTCTCTAGTAGCTGGCTTGTATTGTACTACTAGTTTTAGAAATATTTCCTCCGACTATGATGTTGCATATTGCAGTTGCCTCTAAGCAGAATCATTCTAGTTTTCTGAGGGTTAAAAAACCCCTCAAAACAACTCTATACTTTGTAACTTTTTTGAGGATTCAGACAGGAAGATAATATCAAATGTAAAACCTTTCCATTGGTATCTTGTTAGGTAATATTTTAGATCATAGGAAGGTTTTAAATATACAATGGCTGTGATCATTAACATTTCATTTTGTATCCCTGGAACTTTTGAAGACTGAGACTTGCATATTTTTGGCATCAGTCAAGTAGTCTGGTCGTCCTGGATTTGCCTTCTGTAACGTCTTTGTGCTGAATGTTCCCCCCGAGGCATCGACTTGTGTTTTAATTCCCGTTTTCAGTTGCTGATGTATGGGCTGCTCTGTTAAATAACTTTTCTTTTCTGTGCCATTATGTCTACAAATTTTATTTGGTTTATCTTATATATGCAAATCATTTTCCCGTTTTTGTTATATTTGACAAAGTCAAATAATACAGCCTCAAGTAATAACATACTGTTGTGTAACTCTGAGTGGAAATATTACAAATTTAGCAATAAAACAAAGTTCCTGTTCATTTGCAAAGGTTGCTTCTACCCAGCAGAAAAAAGTGTGCATACTATTTCAGTGTCTCTATTATCTACCTATCATTAACTCCTTTATTTTATCAACTGGATATATTTTTGTTTTGTTTTGGAGCTTTTTGTTTTCTGGGGGTGGTTCTTGCTCTGACAATTTCAGGCATACTTCTAGCTGCAAACTATTAACGATATTAAGTATGTAAAATACTTAATATTAGGGGTGCACTGATAAAGATTTTCTTGGCTGATAACGACAGCCGATGATTAACCAGCCATATCGGCCGATACTGATCTGATAACTGATATTTAGTAACAGTGAAAGGCATTTTAAACTACTGACAGAAATAAACCTTTTGTTTTGTATTTATAACACGTACACACATGCGAGTGCTTCTTGCCTGCTCTGCCCCTTGATGAAGAAGGTGGTGACCAACTTATTCCCACGCACGTCACCCCCTCACCCCCAACTCCTACCCACATTCCTGCTCCCCACACAACCTGTGCTGCTGCCCTGGGCAGGTGGGGCAGACTCTTGTGTGGACAGCGGTGCTGGACACGTTTGGAGCCCCAAAGTACACTGTTGCTTCAGCAGGCCCCGTGTAGCTGAGCTCCCGTGGCCACCAGGGAGAAACCGCTATTGCAAAGGCATCTGGTGCCCGGTGGATCAGAATGTCCCTCACGTGGCACCTTACCCTGCCCATGTGCAGCCCAGTGTCTCCGTGGCAGCCCCAGCGTCAGGTCCCTGCTGCACGTGGCATTGTCGTGGCGGCAGCAGCAGCAGGAGCTGGTAACAGTCCCTTTGTTGCTGAGTGTGGCACCCTGTGACTGCTCCCAGGTGCCCCCTCCTCTTCTCGCTGCTCGCTGGGACCTATAGTCTGCCCTGGGCTCAGGCTGATGGCATAGAGACCGGAATACGCTCGCCAGGTTGTTTTGGACATGCGGTTGTAATTATCGGCTGCAACAACCAAAAAAAGCTAATAGCCGATAAATTCATTTCTCCTTTTAATGGTGCCAATCTGATACACAACGGATATATTGGTGCACCCCTACTTAATGTCACAAATGCAAACTTGTGGAAAGCTTTTCCATGCAAATGGTGTCAGTTTCCAGAAGTATAACACAATTTCTCTGCAAGTTATAAAAATTTACTAATAACTTAAAAGCCAACTAATTGAAAATTGGTTTCTCACTGGCATATTTGCCAGGACCTGAATTCAAGATGGCAGCTTTCTTGTCTGAAAGCTAAGGCATCACTAAAGCCCTAAAGCAATGAAACAAACAAAAAAATTGCTAGTGGGTGATGGCGGCACTAACGGTACTTGTAAAGAAATTGCAAGAAATGATTTGTCTTAGGTTTGTGACTACTTATTCTCTGTCCAAGAGAACTAACACTTAGCATCTCCCAGATTTCCTGTGCTCCCTAGTCCTCCCAGGTACTTTGCTTCATCCCAGCCCTAGCACATTTAAAGATGCAGTTTTTATCAAGTTGCATTGCTATAATACTTAATCTGCATCTTTCTTGATCTGCTGAAGGTACTGTAGTACCAGTACTATTTACAGATACTATAGTAAAAAACATAATATCAAGACAGCCCGTTTGCTAATGGACCCATCATTATGATGTATATATGGTAGGCATAAATATCATGCTACCTTAGTCAGCTGTGGGATTTAGGTTGTCATATTTCCACGTGGTATACCTGCATTTATGCTGTTATAAATTAGCCACTTCTGTGATTATTGTGTACATTTGGCAGGGTGGGGAGGAGACATGCAAATAAATACATTCCAGTGAGGTACCAAATTCTAAAACACAACCAACCTTTCCTTAGCTGCATTGGGTAGGCTGACTGACCACACGATGTGCAGTGTGTCTGATACATGTTGGATAATATATGCATGTTAAAGCATTTGAAAATGCACAGTGCGACCTGCATTCAAAAAATACATGTGCTGTATATGTCGTGGCTGCACATCCTCCACTTGTGTGGCATGATGTATATACTCATGTGCACACCCACACACTAAACCTTTGCAGGTCAAAAAGTGAGGATAAACTTTTGAACTCAGCCGCTTCCAAATTAAGTGCATGTGCAGGGACCACCAGAGCTGGGGTTACCAGACTCCAGAAAAGAGCCAGACAGTGACACCCACATATTGTACTGCCGGAGATTTTCTTGTTCCTCCTCTGCTGCCTGAAGGATGATGCCTTGAAAACACTCTGTCCTCTTTGCCCTTTCCTTGTCACCAGAAAGGACAGGCGGCAGTTCGGTGACTTCTCCCTTCGTTATGGAAATGGGACTGATACAGTAATCAGGATGCCACATATGGAGCTTTTTAAATTACTGCTCTTCAGTCTTTTGTTAGCCTTCATTATTCTTGAAGATTTTTTTCAAGTCATAAAAATGACATTTTTAATATGCAGAATTAAAAAAAGGCAATATGAAGAATACATTTTTGTCAATAAGCTTTTACCTTTTAAACCAGTTATCTTAGTTTCTGCTCTAGGTATTTTAATTGAAGATTAACTACTGTTAAAGAGTATACAAATTTAGGTAGTATATATTTGGAGTATTAAAATAGGACTCAATAAAAGGTGGGAATAGAGCAGCCTGTCCATTATAATTTTAGATTGCAGAACACTGAGCACAAACTAACTTTCATTAGAAGTCAGCACAGCCAACCAAGCGCTGCTTCTCTCTCTCTCTTTTTTGTTCTGTTAAAATGAAGTAAAAGTGTATTTTGGGACTTGAAAGTTTAGCATCTCTCATATGAAGGATTTGTCTTACACTCTTGTTCCTATTTTTTAAAGAATGTGTTCATTGATTCAAAGATTATTGATTATGAACATGAAACATAGTCGGATATGAGAATACTAATGTTTGCTACATGACTGACTTGACTTACTTTTTATAGAATCTAACACTGGTATTAATGTTGTGCCAATTGCTCTGGTATTTGCGTTGAATATAGTCATTAAAAGAAAGCATTCATTTCTGTCTTTTAAGCCAGCTGGTACTTTTGTGTCTGTTGAGGAGTGAAATTATCTTTAAGGTATATGTATTTGAGATGGGGCTTAATTATCTCTCTGCTTTACTTGAAAGGCAGAGAATTCAAAACAGTTTCTCTTCATTCCCCATTTTAGCTAGTAAACTTCTCACCCAGTTTCATTCCAAAATCCCGATACATCTATTACTTCCCTGCTCACAGTCTTCCTTCAAGAAAAGTTTTCTCAGACAACATCTTCTAGGCCACAATTTGCAATTGTTTTCAAATTATTGAGGACAGAATGTACCTTGTAGTCTCCTATATTGTAAAAAACCCAGGCTTTCATTTTTTTCAGGGTTATATTTATCTAGAAATTAACGTTTTCACAATGTAGAATTTTATAAAATCACTTGAAGTAGCTTGTTGTGGACGAGTAGCTTTGCAAAAGAATGCCACTCACCCAGGGCAAGTAGCAATTTTTTTTATGGACAAAGAAGTCATATATGTATTTTTAATAATGGTGGTATGGAGTGGTATTTAAGAGTGCTACTCTTAAAGGCTGAAATAAGATCACACTGAGCTGCGTGCTGCTATGGTTAGACTTTCTCCAGTACCCAAGCAGCTCCTTTACAGTCAGCTCTGTGCTGCCTTTCAGCGTGCTATGTAGACACAGCTTTAAAGACCAGAGCAAGGCCTAATGGGGGGCTTCGGGGGGTGGAATATTCCACATTAGTCTCCTACAGGATTCTTACACCTCCCTCTGAAGCATCTGGTACTGGTGCTCTCAGGCAGGATGCTGGATTTAGTATGATCTGATTTAGTATGTCAATTCCTATTTTGTTATACCTGCTGGACGAAAAGCTCTTATTAGTTGGGACTGCTCTGTTATTCCTTCTGCTCCTTTTTGCTTATGCTATGATGAAAAAGGGAGGGGGGAGGGACTGCAGAGAGACAAAATTCCCATGGTTCTGCTGCAAAATCAGCAACAGCTGCTGGAATTAAAGTGGCTCCTTGGTTGAGTTCGGAAGCAGAGGAGCCTGCAGTTGATCAGCTCTGCCCTCCACGATAAGTGGAGACATCAGGACAACTAAGCCAAACCACCAGGGGGTGAGGGAGGATACAATTAAAACCCTAAGGCAGGGGTCTAAACAGAGGGCACAGCCACAGACTGATATTTGAAGGGACACAGCATTTCCTTTTACTGAATATCGTTTAAGGCATTTTGCGGAGTGCAGAGCTGGCCAAAGCACTCTTACTCTATGAGCAAGAGGAAATATAGAGCGGCTTTAGGAACCAGCAAATGTTACTGAAGCCAGAGATTTACCTTCTGTCCTTCATTCCTGCCCCCTCCCTCCCCCACTCTCTTTTCTTTTTTCAAAAGACTTATTTTGGCGGAGCTCAACCAAGGACAGGGGTATGTGGAGGTACACCCAGCTCTTCCCTGGGTCAGATGAAAGGAGATACTTTCATATGATGTGGCACTCCTCTCCGTCCTGCCGCTGAGTTTTTGCCCGTGCAGCACCTGTACTGCCTGGCAGACACTTCAATGGGAAACATTTTTCTGGTACTTTGCTGAAGTACCAATGCAGAGACTTGTTCTGTCCTGTTGATTCTTTTCTTTTCCAGAAAGTACAAGACTTTGCTTTTTTCCACCCCCACTGAATTGCTGATTAAAGGTTTCTGGATGCTCTTGTTCAGAACTTCCTTTTCTTTGCTAAGGGCAGACGTTCAGCCATTGCCAGAGTGTTCTCTTCAGTTAATGGCAGGAGCTAATTGTCAGCTGAGGACTGTGTGGTGTGAGATATGACTGACAGGTTGGCTTGGTGTTTCTGGGTGATAGGTTGGACTATGTTCATCTGTTGTCTCTGAATAAGCTAGGGTGTCACAAATATTGAAGTGCTAGCATAAGACAAAAGCTTAGCAATTATCCAGCCGGAAAATAAATCTTGACGTTGGAGCCCCTGCTCATGAAATGGACCATTCTAGGACCGAAACCTAATCAAATAAACAAAGACTTAAATGATTTGAGTGAGAGCAATGTGAGATGCTGCCCTTGTGGTTTTCGAACTGGGGCTAATTTATTTTTAACTTGTTTGTATGTTTTAGCTGGACATATTATATCCCCCCCCCATAATCTAATTTTCCCCTCTCCTTCAGTGCTACCTTCTGCTGAGTTCACTTGAGACACCAAACTTAATTGTATCCTTTGGGATGTCGGTCTGAGTGAATTTGTATTTTGGAACTGTCCAGTGAATCTCTTCAATCCAGGTGAGGATCCTAAAGTCACTGGTTCATTGATTAGTCTGGACTCTTAGACATCTCTTACCAAACAACATAATACTAGAACAGTTGAGTAGTTTCCTATCAGTTAGTACTTCTGAATTGTACTTCTGACTTTGTCTTTCTAAAAAATATTAAGGACTTAGGACCTCATAATGAGCAAGGGCATTTGACTTTAAGAACAAGATATGACACAATTTATTAATGAAAGATTTGAGCAACCTACTGTTCTTCAGGTTTTTTTTATTTGACTGACTTTTAGAACCTTCCCTACCTCCTGCAACAGGGAATGGTATGGTAAGAGAAAGAAGCCCAACTTTTGGGATCTACTGATCAGAGAGTGAAGGGGCAATTTTTAAGTTAGCGGTGAATATCCAGAGACCTGAATTAGCAAGCAAGAATACAAGCCACTCAGAGACTGTGGAATGTATTTAGGTTGTAGTCTGTACTGAAGTTCATGACATATTTCTGTCACTATTGTTACTGGTACTAGCTAGATTTAAATTAGCCTAGGTAGGCCTACCCATGCTGCAATCACACCTTCACTTTGCTGTGTGAGATTTACCCTTGGTGCTGCAATCTCTTGAGATTTTTATCATGAAGTTTGCAATATTAGGTGCTTTTTTTCTTGGTGCTTTTTTATTAGGTGCCCCAAGTACTTGAGTCATGTTGCTATTCAGGAATCTCACTTCTGACTAAAATTCTTAGTTCTTCTCATAATTTATGACCTTCTTTACAACTTCTGATTTGGGCCTTTGTAATTTTGGAGAAAAGCTTGACAAAAGTGAACTGTAGGGTCCCAAAGCCCAGAAGATAAATAAGAGTAGACATTTATCCTGATTTAAAAATCATTAGATTAATTTTTTTTTTAAATACCAGATAGTATTGGTCAACTAATGAGCTTGCATGCTTGTGCTTAGTGCATTGAACCAGTCTTATAGAAAAGGTTTTCAAACCCTCCGAAGGCCAGTTTTGTAAACTTCCAGTGTCCTTGGCTGAATTATTGCTTTCAGAACACTGGTGAGCAGTATTGACTCAAATACTAATTGGTAGGTACACAGAGGCTGTCTGCTACAGTGAACTTAGAGAACTTGCTGTATTCCAGAGCAGCATGTTTGAGGACGCTGCACTGCTTTGCATAGGCTGCCTCCTGAACAAGAAGGCTAGAGACAGACATTCAAAAAGCCTGAGCTTGAATTGATTCAGTCTTTGCAGGTTAGTTTAACTTGCCTACCAGTTTGCAACTGCACAGATGTTCTCTTAGGACTGAGGAAATGCAGGCACATGCCTGCAGTGGTTCAGGCTAGAAGCCGGGGGCGCTAGAGCAGCCCTCCCTTCCCTTCCATAGTGCTGAGCTGAGGGAGGGCATGGCCAGGCCTTGGCAGGATGCTCTGATTAGGGAGGGGTGTAAACCCCCACCCTGCCTGCACTGTCTTAGGCTTTTCCTTGCTTGCTGCTCAAGGGGCGGGAGTGTTGCCAGCTCCCAGTCCCAGGCTAGCACTCTGAGGCAAGGCAGGGTGTGCAGTGCATGTATCTGTTGATGATACTGAGCTTTTCAAACTCCCTCTTTCTGCTTCTTCATACTGTCAGCAAACCTGACAGGTGAGGGAGCCAGTAGGGAGCTGATAACACAATGTTTATCAGCCCATCAAGAAAACAAAAGCCTCTCTTATTAGTTCAAGCTCCTCTTAAACAGCTTTTTCCAAGGAAGGAACAGAGGGACATTACCAGCTGACCTGTTGATTAGCTCCAAAAACCCCTAAGTGGACACTGTTCTGTCTGTCCGTGCCAGTGAAATTGGAGACACACACACGCAGACATCTCTCAGCATTAGCTAGCATACCACATGCCTAGGGTCCATGGGGCTGGGGTCCGTGCTGTGGGAGATGGGAGGGACGGAAGCGGGGGATCCTTGTTTGAGTAGTGAGCAGCAAGGTGGAAGGGGGTAGGGGAAAGCCAGACAGACCCTGCTGTGCCTGCAATCTCTGCCAGAGCTCTGGCTAGAGAGCAGAGGGGGAGGGGGCCAGCTCTGCTCTCTGGAGCAGACAGCACAGCCCAGGGTTGCAAAATATCTGGGATGCTGGGGGATTCTGGTTTAAGATAAACCAGGAAGGGGTCTGGGACAGACATTGCATAAACCAGTTTGACCCATATCAGTTAAGTCTGATATTACATTCAATCAGATTTATCTTAAACCAGTTTCAGCCATTTTGAAACTGGTTTATGTGCACTGAGCTTATGTTCTGTTACAGGTTTAAACTAGTTTCTGATCACTTAAACTGGTTTATATGTAATGTCTGTCCCTAGCCAAAGTGGTGTAGCCATATCCACACAGTTGTGCATTAGAGCTGTCTTTTAGCAGTACAAATTAGGCTTGATAACATGATGCACAAATGTGACCATACTCTTTCTGGGTAAGAAGAAGCCTAACCCAGACCCAGAGCATTGTAGCACGCTTCAGGATGCTATTCTTGAGTACAGAAAGTCTGCCTTGTAGACGAGACTAAAGAGAATTGCCTAACTGTCAAAGGGTGGGTAGCTGATATGTGCTGAACAGATAGAGCAGTGACCATCTTTTAAAAAATACAGCTCAGGAAATAGCTGTTTCAAACTATTTTTATGCAGCTAGGGGGAATTCATGGGTCACCTAGATGCTTGCAGACTTCTGGCCTTTTCCATCTTTGAGACGTAGTTGGAGAAGATTTCTTACTCTTTCACTAACTTGTTGAATCAGTTCACTTGGATGGGATGTTTAATGGCATCCATGCATCGCTTTTGCTTAAAGGGCCAAACTTGCATAATTACATGCGACCAGTAAAGATTTCTAGCAAGCTGATCACTTGTGCAATTACTGGGCATGTGCAAGCAAATTAGGCATTCACTTAGTAATGAAATTGTGGTCCAAAGCTTTTAAACAGATATAGAACATAGGCTTCAGTGGTTAAAAGGCAGTTGCTGTGCTTGAGTAGCTTTCAGCTTTAATAGTGCTCTGTCCTCCTCTCTCTCCTTCTCTACTGTGTCTTGCTAATGGCCTTAGGACAGACATGGAGCAGACTGGGTACCAGGGTAGGAGCTGGCCTTTGGCATCAGCCTAGGTTTTGTTCTGTCCCGTCTCATTAACCCCTCTGATTTCACTGGTACTGCTTAAGCAAGACTGTAAGTTCTGCTGTGATACCCACACAGAGCCCTAGGCTGTGGGTTTTTAAGCTTCAGGAAAAGAGATGTTTCATTTAATCTCAGACAGCATTGATATTGCATGTCAAAATCCTGCTTTGATTGGATTCATGTTAGCACTTGTTGCACTTTGAAACCTAGAAAAAATCTTCTGTGTATGATTTTTTAAAATTGTTTGTAATCATTATGGTGGTTTGACAGTAATTTGACAATTATAGCCATTCAGTAAGCTTTTCCACAAACATTCAGTACATGGAGGGGGGCTTTGTCATAAGGTTTCATTTTGAGCTTTCCTGGAACCCAGCAAAAATGCATAACTGAAGCAAGGAAGGTGAGCAGTCAGAGGATGTCGCCAGTAAGTAACAATGATACCATATGAAGATCTGTGCCCCTCTACAAACATGCTTTTCTCCCAGGAGTTTCTAGAGTGAGTTTGATGTACTTCAGGGATGGCGAGTAACTAGGAAGTTTCTGTTTCTCCCACTGTATTTGTAATGCACCATATCACTGTAGCCACAACACTGAAGCAGTGTGGTGGCTTTATAATAAGTGAGCAAACAATTTATGGTGCTGTCCTGTTTTTCTTGGGCTTTCGCTGTGGAGGAAGGAAAGGGGTGGGAGGAGGAAGGGGAGGAGTGTGTGTGTGTAAGTGTGCTTTTTTACACACACAACTTCTCAAACTAGTTCTCAGCAACTATTGAGAAACACTAAGTATAAAACAGTAGACAATACTAGAAGAGAGTGAAACCAAAATTATGGCAATGTAGAAGTTCCTTAGAATCATATGGACTATGATGGGTTTTTCTTTTTGCAAATAGGTTTTCTATTACTAAATGAAATGATTATAAATTATACACACGTACATGCATACACATGTGTGTGGGCACGTATGTATTAATTTATATATTTAAATATTGAACTCTGTGGGTACAATTTGACACAAGACAGATGATCAGGGTTTTAAGCCTAACCACACTGACAGTATCCATTTAACTATAATTGGAAAACAAACAGTACAAGCAAAAACAAACCCATTGAGTCTTGTCCCTTGGGTGGCCTCTTTAAGTACTCTGTTTATTACGTGACCTTTTCTTTTCTCATAAAGCCTACCTCTGATCTGACGAAGATCCACCTGTGAATGGCAGCTCAATCTGGAAACTTCATGCAGATAGACAGGTGTCCTGTGAAACTTTGAGATTTGTGGGTGTTTCAGTGCACCATTACGAAGCTCCTCAATTAAATGTGCATTGTTGTTTTTGGCACTCTGCAAAAGATAGAAGTGGATAAAATATATTGTGGAACCTTAAGCTTTAAGGCCCATTTTTGGAAAGGAGACTGAATAATAATAAATAATAATAGAGGAAGAAAAACTGGCCAACATTCAGATTTGTTCCGAATAAAACAAAACTTGTATGAATTTCCAGAGTGCTTTTTTGCAGACAGAGATAGAGAAGGAATTTATAGGATATTAAAAGACTGAAAAGTTTATAGTCACAAAATATTCTCTTACAGTTTCCTTCCCTCTGCCTCCCCCACCATTTTCTTTTCCATGTAATAATTAGTTTGAACTTTCATCTAGTCCTATGGATCCAGTCATTTTCATACAACTTCAGGATATTTTTTCATGCTTTAAATCTTTCTTCTAAATAATGTTTTTTCAATAACTAAAAAAAAAAGCCATGAATACATTATAATTTCAATTTTCATGGTGTGTGAAAGATTTCTGCACTAGGTCTTTATTGTTTTTGAAGAATTCATAACCCTAGTTAAGAAGCTTAATATAAATTAAAGAAGGTATTAAGGAACATTAAGACATCAAAATGTGGAGCGTTCTTTTCCGTTCGATTGCTCCAAATGCAAACAAGTTGAATAAAATGCAATCAAAGGGCCTGTTTGGAGAACATTGAGTGGCTTTACAGCTGTGCTGTGGAGAACCTCTGGTAAGAGCATAATTCAAATAAAAAGGCCTTTCTTTCCTCCTCCTAATTCTCTTTGTTGTGGTGACAACAGAGTACAAGCCCGATAAAAATTTAATCACCTTATCTTTTTAAAGCAAATTGCATATTTGTTTACACACAATATACATAACATAAAAAAGAAAAAGCTGCTATCCACCTCCCCCTCCTCCTCCTAATCGCATTAAAGGCCCTTGCCTAGAAGTTTAAAAAAAAAATTCAGTGTTTTATTCTTTATTCTGAAGTCCCATTGTTCAGGATTGCTTTTAAAAAGGCAGCCCAGGGGAAGATGAATATCGCCAAACTCAAACTCTGGACCAGCAATGAGCAGCAGATGCCTGGGATAAGTCAGCAGAGTTGGGCCAGCTTAACTGGCTTCTGTGGTGCCTACTCCACATCAAGAGTCACAAGCAAGATGGGAGGATTACAGGCCTGCGGATCCAGAACTGTGATTTGAAAATGCTTTGTAATGAATTGCCTTTGATTCTGTGTCAGATCGGCTAACCTGAACTTTTCCCACATTGTGTTCCCTTCTGAAAGGCTGATGTAAGGGAAATTGGGTATTTGTACTTTTTGGCTTCTCATTAGGCTTCCCAGATGCAATTTTTAGTCCCTTGCGGTGAATTCAAAACAGAGTTCCTGTTTGTCCCTGCTCACCTTAGTGCTGAGAGAGCCACTGGTTTCTTTGGGTTTTATGATACTGGGTTTGACCTTAAATCCATTGGGGGATTTGCTGGCCCATTCGTGCATGTTCTCTAACTTCAAAACTCCCACTGAGGAAATGGAGAGAGCCCCAACTTGATGCAGCTGGAGCTTTAGAATGACAAATTCACACAGGTAACTATTCTTTTAATCTATACAGAAGTTTAAGTTGCATGATTTGGATTGTGGGAGATAACTTCCCCCTACAGACAGGAAGGTTTAAACAGAAAGAACCCTGCTATAGTAAAACCTTTCCAGAAGGCTAGCTTCCTGTCTTGAGATCATAGACTCATAGGAAAGCGTGGCTGGAAGGGAACTTCTGAGGTCATCTAGTCCAGCCCCTTGCACAAGGCAGGATTGTCTCTGCCTATAGTAAAACCTTTCCAGGAGCATAGCCTGATTATCTTGGGAGACTGTCCCAAAAATCTCTGTCATGCAGGGTTTTCCTGATGCTCTTTAGGAGGCAGGTTTTACTTTTAGAAGATCAATTTATTTTGTGGTCCAGTAACAAGGTTGTGCCTGGTTTCAGCACTGGGAACAGCAGGAATTAAGATGTAAGAATGCAGGATGTAAGCAGGACTGCGTGCATAAAACAGAACTCAGTGCTGTGGCAGGAGTGGCCAGCTGTGGTACAGGTGCCACAAGTGGCATGGGCAGCCTCTGCTTGTGGCACTCTAAGGAGGGGAGAGGCAACGCAGTGGCAGATAGGGCAGAAAGCAGAGCATCAAATCAGACAGGGAGCACTTAGCAGCAAACAGAAAGCAGAGCAACAGCTAGGCCAGGGAGCAAAAAACAGAGCAGCAGATCAGATAAGGGAAAAGGGTCAGAGTGGCAATTGGGGAGGGTGTGGAACTAATGTGTGGCACACCTGCCAAGAAGGTTGGCCCCCATAGCGCCGAGGCATGCTGTAAGTCAGGGATGATGCATATTTGCAGAGATGGACATATGAGGTAAGCACACGCTTGGCTGTAGCCAGAATGTACTCTTTGTCGCCTTCATAAACGTCAGTTCTACCCCAAAGAACCTTTTAAGGGTTCTTGCCCCCTTCTCATTTTCTTAATGGAAACCGCTGTGGAAACCATCGGTGGCAAAACTTGTTGAGGATGAATGTTAAGCTCCTTGACTGACTTCTTGCATAAAACCAATATGGGCTTTCACGTTTGCTCAAAACTGGTTGTAGCACCAGAATCATGGCAAGAGTTCACAAAGTTGCTAACTTACAGAAATATAGTGCACTGAACTGTAAGCGAACAGCCGAGTTCAAGTTATGGCACTCTGTCATTGTTTTACTGTCAATATTTATCTTATTAATTAAATCCTGTGGGGCAGAGATATATAAGAAACAGCAGTGATCTTTGATAAAGGGGACCCCTACACAAGGTCGGCTTTACTTTAGCAGGAAAGCCCTGATAAGGTGGGGGGGTGGACAAATGCTCATCAGTGGCTGAAATAATAGTAGGCAATTGCTTCTGAAAAACTTAATTACCATATTCAAACACAAATTGTTCTCTGTGCGGCTGTTTTGAATAGCACGGGCTATTTCACAGTGCTATGGTGAGCTTCAAGCTGGTCAGCCTATAATTTTTCTACAGCTAAGTATAACGAGTCTTTCTAGAGTCCCAGACTCCAAACTGCAGTTGAACTATTTGCATTAATATTATTCTCCTCCTCCTCATTGTATTTGATTTACAGTTGTGCCCACTGTATGCTAAGAATTTTCCAAACACTTGAGAAGGACTGTTCTTGCTCTGAGAAGTTTGCTATCCAAGGATAAACAAATAAAAACACAGGGTCAGTGAGCCAGACAGAAACCCGCTCTTTTCTTTGCCTCTCCTTATTCCAAGAGAGTTAATCCCCCCCTACTAACACACTGGGGATGTAGTATATAATCCTTCAACTACCCTGGGCTAATGGCCAGTAGCTGAATTTACAGTTGAAAAGATTGTCCTCATTGTGTACCCAGGAGTTCTGCAGGTTAATACTTTGCATTGAGTGCGCAGTGGATTGTGTAGCTGGTGTCATAATCGCCTGAGATGGGTACAACACTGTCTAGTCTAGTGTGTGCATCTTGCACAGCCTACAGAAAGGTGAAGTCAAAGATTCAGAAACAGCAATGTATATATTGTTTATTAGCACAAGAGCTTATGCCAATGGTAGGGGTCTGTTTTTGATGATAGACGTGATGACTTCTTTCCCTGCTGTCAACACGTGGCTTTAATGTAAGGCATAGTGAGTTGTGCAATATTAGATCGTCATAGATGTCTTAGTCAGTGAAAACTTTACATTGTTTTGTACTCCAGAAGTCTGTGCTTCCCTGTGTGATTGTCTAGCCAAGAAATACGTCTAGCAAAACTCAGACTTGTTGCTTGTTGCTGGGTTTTATTTCTCTGCATTCTGATGGACACATGATCATGATGCTACATTGATTTGGGGTGTTTAGGTCATATTCCATGATTGTCCTGTGGATTAACCTTGTTGGATGTGAGGTGGGCATATAAAATTAGAGAAGAGTGAGGCACATGTGTTCTTGGTCTAGATCAGGGATCAGCATCTTTATGCTGATGTAGGCCAGAGCTTGTGACCCAGCTGTTGCTGCGAGTCAGAAGTCTCCACCTCTACCCGTCCTACCCCACCCCTGGCTCTGGGTGGCCAGCTGCCAGGTTCCTGGCCCCCCTGCAGCAAAGATAATCTCAGATGCTTCAAAGAAGAGCACTGCAGAGCACATGGGCAGCACAATGCAACGCCGTAACACTGATACCCTATGGTGGATCGGACCTCTGCAGACCATAGGTTACTGATCCCTGGTCTTGGTTACAAATTTAGGTTTCTCCTGTTGGGAAGGAGGACTTGGCAGATGTCGAAGCCAGAAACCAACCATTCAGCATATAATAAATATCAAACAACACTGGAGCCTGAGCTCGAGTTAACAATATGAAAAATATTGGACTAAGCAAAGCAGATTGCTGACTTCATGCAAAGGGTATGGTAGACTAATTAAACGGGAAAAATGTACTAGTCAAGCCTGTAAAACTCTTCCTGACCTTGAGAAGGCTCCCAGCAAGCTGTGGGAACCTCCAGGCTGCCCCCTTTAAACTTAGTTTGTGTTGTTATTTAAATATAGTAACTGCTTTTTAATTAAAAAGAAAAATTAGATGGCATTTCAAATTGTGTCCATGGTGCCTTGGGGACCTATTACAGTACAAATTACCCTCTGCTATTTAGTGAGGCCTTGTTTACCATTGTGTGAAGCAAGGGTTACCAGTGTAAGGATGTAGGACAAGAAGGGCCCTTCTTGAAAGTCTGGCTCAGCACATGAAAGTGACGCCAGCAATTGGAAGCAATTTGTGGAATTGTTTGATTATATTAATTATGGCACCAGCAAACAGTGCTTGGGAAACAGTTTTGTTTTCTTGCATTCTTTCTTGATTGCTAGCAGCAAAAGCCAAGATACAAAATGTGCCTTTAAGGACCGCCAGAGAGTGCAGTTCAAGCCATTGTGTAGAATTGGCACTGTGCATGAAAGGGTTGTGTCCGGCTTGATGTGAGAGTTTTCCAAATACAGCTTTGGCCTGAACTTCACCTAGGTCAGCCTTCAGAACTGAAACAGCTTCTGTCTTCCTCATCAGAAAAGAATAGCACTTTCCCTAATAACCGGAGGGCCAAAATGAAATCCACTTTGGTAAGTTCAGCTTCATTAAGAACAGCTCTGTGATGTCCTATATTCCAGAAGCCTGAACCCATTTTAACAAGATGATATGCTGCAGGGTTTAGTGTGCTCGCCACTGAAGTGCAGCATGCTCTGGTGTGGAAGTAGCAGCAGTTCAGCTGCTTACAGCAAGACTGCACAGTATTTGGGGATATCTAAAGGTACTGCATGTACTTGAAACTGCCGTTGTTTAGCTGCTGTAGGCAAACTGTGATTACCTTAGTCAGAATTTCCTGAGGACACAAGGGTAGCCTACTTGAGATGTATTGCAAGCTTTTTCATGGCTGCAAGTGGTCATGACCTTAATTTTGTGTTTCCAAGAGACACATTTTTCTTATTCCATGGTGCTTGTAGATCCTAGAACCATACAGAGGCATTCAAAATAGGTTTTGAGGAAAGGTTGCTGCTCACTAAATCACCAGGATGTTGTTTTTTAACTTCCTTGTTTCCCTTGAAGGTCTTCCCACCCAGTCTTGCTTCATTTGTGAGCTCTACTGGGACTAGCAAAAAGAGGTGGAAATTAAATAGCAGATCTCACCCTAACTAGTAGAGAAAAACAACATTTGCTTTAGGGTTTGCAACTGAGAGGCTGACAGGAAAGCACTTAAAGATAGTATGAAGTTTTACTGTATGCTGTGGTGAGAGAGGGCCTGAATTTGGAGTAGAAAAGAATTGCAGGGGATTTGCATGAATGAAATCCCTCTGCAGCAAGCTGTTAAAAGAACTGGACTTCAAATCATGAGTTTCTGAGGCTGCAAAGGCTGGGATAACCACCTGTTCTTGGACTGAATCTGTCTGGCCAGCAGTCGCGTCAAAGCTAGCTAGGTAAACAGGGTGATGAATACTTGGAAGTGGAGTTGATGGGTGCCTATCAGAGTGCCCTGCCCAAATCTTTTGGCCAGAAGGTCTTATGTAGTCACTGACGTAGGGTAAGGAAGTCCTGCCCAATCTGGCACAGCATTGCACAGTTGGTTAGATGTAGTATGGTCTCCTCTTCAAAAGCAACATGAATTGATAACAGACCGATGATGGGAAGCCAGACTGGTGGTCTCACCGGGTGTAGTATGCCCATGCTTCTATTGATAGTAATACCATATTCTGTTATGGCTGAGAGGGTAGCAAGATCATAGAATCATAAAAAATTAGGGTTGAAAAGGACCTCAGGAGGTAGTCCAACTCCCTGCTCAAAGCAGGACCATCCCCAACTAGATCACCCCAGCCAAAGCTTTGTCTAGCTGGGTCTCAAAAACCTCCAAGGATGGAGATTCCACCACCTTTCTTGGTAACCTGTGCCAGCATTTTACTAGCCTCCTAGTGAGAAAATTCTTCCTAATATCTAACCTAAGCTTCCCTTGCTGCAAATCGAGACCATTGCTCCTTGTTCTGTCATCTGCCACCACTGAGAACAGTCCAGCTCCATCCTCTTTTGAACCCCCCTTCAGGTAGTTGAAGGCTGCTATTAAATCCCTTCTCAGTCTCCTCTCCTCTAAACTAAATAAACCCAGTTCCCTCAGCCCCTCCTCATAAGTCATGTCCCCCAGCTCCCAAACCATTTTTGTTGCCCTCTGCTGAACATGCTCCAATTTACCCACATCCTTTTTGTAATGTGGGGGGTAAAACTGGACACAGTACTTCAGATGTGGCCTCAACAGTGCTGAATATAGGGGAATAATCACTTCCCTTGACCTGCTGGCCACACTTCTACTGATGCTGCCCAGTATGTTGTTAGCCTTCTTGGCAACAAGGGCACACTATTGGCTCATATGCAGTTTATTGTCCACCGTAACCCCCCAGGTCCTTTTCTGCAGAGCTCCTGCCCAGCTAGTCAACCCCTAGGCTGAACTGATGCATGGATTCTTCTGCCCTAAGTGCAGGACTTTGCACTTGTCCTTGTTGAACTTCATGACATTCCTTTTGGCCCAATCCTCCAGTTTGTCTAGGTCACACTGAATCCTAGCCCTACTCTCCAGCACAGCAGTGGGCAATTATTTTGGGCAGAGGGCCACTTACCGAGTTTTGGCAAGCTGTCGAGGGCTGCATAGGTAGCCCTGCCCCTTGACAGGTGCCCTGACCCCTAGTTGCCATCTTGGTACTGGAAGTCCCGCCCCCTAGCTCCTGACCTTTGCCACCCAAAGTCCCCCCCTTGCCCCCGGATATACTCCTTTCAGCAAGGGGTTTTGCCGTCTCGGAACCAGAAAAATACAAAATTATATTTAAAAAAGCAAACATCTACAGCATTCATTAATTTGATTTCAAAAAATATTTTTGTCCTGATTTACATGCATTTGTGTAGTGTACACAGAAGTGATTGCACAATAGCTTAAAATGAAGTCTTACTCTTGTATATCGTGGGGGGTGCATTTAGATTTGTGGGGGGACTGTAGGTGGGCAAGGGGGTGTGGGTGGGTATGGGGTTTGTGGGGGTCGTGTGTGGGGGAGAGGGTGGCTGGGGTGTGTGAGAGTGTGGGGGTCTGCATGTAAGGCAGTGCAAGGGGCAGTGTGGGTGCATGTGTATGGTGGGGTGTGCGTGTGGGACTCACCCTGTGAACACACACACATACACACACTGGCCTGGCTTCATGCTCCCCGGTCCAGCAATGCAGCCTTGAACCATGTGGTGCTGGAACAAGGCCAGGGCAGGAAGAGAGTGAAATAGCTAGGGGTGGGATAGGGCTGGGCTGCTCAGTTTTGCTGAGGGATCCCCCTGGGTTCTACTGCCCCTGGCTCCTTTCAGCTTTGACAGGCAGCCAGGAGCAAATAAACATTAATTTACTAATTTTTTAGGGGCCCCACAGGCAGGATAGAATGACCTGGCAGGCCAGATTCGGCCCACAGGCCATATTTTGCCCACCCCTGCTCCAGCGTATCTACTACTCCCTCTAGCTTGGTGTCATTTGCAGACTTGCTGAGGGTGCACTCTATGCCATCTTCCAGGTTGTTGGAAGATAGCATAGAGTGCACCTTCAGCAAGTTTACAGATGTTCTCTCTTGGACGCTTCAAAAGCAACATGAATTGATCACAGACAGATGAGAAGCCAGACCAGTGGTCTTACCAGGTGTGGTAAGCTCATGTTTCTATTGATAGTAATAACATAGTCTGTTATGGCTGGAAGAGGTAGCAAGGTTGTAGAATCAGAATCATAGATCACATAAACTTCTTTACCCATGTCAGTGACTATAAAAGCCCTTTTATTCAAAAGATTTGGGCAGGGCACTCTGATAGGCACCCATCAACTCCACTTCCAGGTATTCATCAAGATGGGCTTCTTCTGGCCAGCCCCAATTTTTTTTTTTTTTTTTTTTTGAGATAGTAAGAGGATGAATGGGTTTCTTAGTCTTGAACACAGTAAAAACAAACAAACAAAAAAAAGAAATGCATCCAGTTCTCAGAAGCAAAGATAAATATAATTTGAAGTGCTAAGCAGAAACACAGTAGTATAATACAGACAATAAATAAGAACAGAAGCAATCCTGCAGAAAAACTGAAAGAGAGGTGTATAATCTTGGTCTTTTTGTGTGGTGATAATTACAATCATGGCAAGGTGAGTAGGGAATTCACTTTTTGGGGTGAGTTGGCAAAACAGAAATGTGAACTCTAGAGCATTATTTCAGGGGTTCTAAGATGAGTTTTTAAGGTACTTAATGCAGAGACTGACTGCAGTGTTTTATACAGCTCCTAGCACATGGTTAATATTAAAGAATACACTTACTAGTGTATAGGTGGGTGTCCAGGAACCACCAAGTTATCAGTGGGATGTGGTTAATGTTGCTAAATCAGAATCTGTCAAAAGAGCTCTATCTGAAGTTCCATACCCCTTTCCTGGGAATGGAGGTAATATCTGAGTTAAGTCCACATCCATTGATAACAAAGCTCAGATACAGTGTTTGGATCCCTAATGTAGCATTAAATATAATAAAATAACATGGTGTCCAGATGGTTCCAGGAAAAGACTTATCTTTCCCTCCATTGGTCAATCACTGCCATAACCGGGGGGGGGGGGGGGGGAGAGGAGGATGGGACACACTGCTGCTTTCCCAGTCTCTGAAACCCAGACATCTCTCTCTGTCAGGCTGTGAAATGGAAACTACCAACTGGGGCTGTAATTCTTTTGAATTCTCAGGTCACCCAGGTTTTGCTGTCTCCATTTGCAGGACAATTGGTGCAGCCATGTGATCATTTGTAGTGTGTGGATTTTTCAATTTAAGGAAATCCTGAAATTGTGAAAGCCAGCTGCTGTG